>NC_058523.1:153616938-154838188 GCF_904849725.1 Hordeum vulgare subsp. vulgare
TAATCGTTTATTATCCATGCTATAATTGTATTGATTGGAAACACAATACTTGTGTGGATACATAGACAAAACACTGTCCCTAGTAAGCCTCTAGTTGACTAGCTCGTTGATCAAAGATGGTCAAGGTTTCCTGGCCATAGGCAAGTGTTGTCACTTGCTAACGGGATCACATCATTAGGAGAATCATGTGATGGACTAGACCCAAACTAATAGACGTAGCATGTTGATCGTGTCATTTTGTTGCTACTGTTTTCTGCGTGTCAAGTATTTGTTCCTATGACCATGAGATCATATAACTCACGGACACCGGAGGAATGCTTTGTGTGTATCAAACGTCGCAACGTAACTGGGTGACTATAAAGATGCTCTACAGGTATCTCCGAAGGTGTTCGTTGAGTTAGTATGGATCAAGACTGGGATTTGTCACTCCGTGTGACGGAGAGGTATCTCGGGGCCCACTCGGTAATACAACATCACTCACAAGCCTTGCAAGCAATGTGACTTAGTGTAAGTTGCGGGATCTTGTATTACGGAACGAGTAAAGAGACTTGCCGGTAAACGAGATTGAAATAGGTATGCGGATACTAACGATCGAATCTCGGGCAAGTAACATAACCGAAGGACAAAGGGAATGACATACGGGATTATATGAATCCTTGGCACTGAGGTTCAAACGATAAGATCTTCGTAGAATATGTAGGATCCAATATGGGCATCCAGGTCCCGCTATTGGATATTGACCGAGGAGTCTCTTGGGTCATGTCTACATAGTTCTCGAACCCGCAGGGTCTGCACACTTAAGGTTCGACGTTGTTTTATGCGTATTTGAGTTATATGGTTGGTTACCGAATGTTATTCGGAGTCCCGGATGAGATCACGGACATCACGAGGGTTTCCGGAATGGTCCGGAAACGAAGATTGATATATAGGATGACCTCATTTGGTTACCGGAAGGTTTTCGTGCATTACCGGAAAAGTTTCGGGCTCATCGGTAGTGTACCGGGAGTGCCGGGAGGGGTGCCGGGGACCATCGGGAGGGGTGTCACGCCCCAAGGGGTCTCATGGGCTATGGGAAGAGATAAACCAGCCCCTAGTGGGCTGGAATAAGTTCCCACTAAGGCCCATAAGGTTTGAGAAGGAAAAAACACAAGGTGGAAAGAGTTTCCAAGTGGGAAGGTGGAATCCTACTCCAAGTAGGATTGGAGTAGGACTCCTCCACCTCCAATTTCGGCCAAACCTTTAGGTTTTGAGGCTGCCTCCTCCCCTCCCTCCCACCTATATATACGGAGGTTTTAGGGCTGATTTGAGACGACTTTCTCACGGCTGCCCGACCACATACCTCCATAGTTTTTCCTCTAGATCGTGTTTCTGCGGAGCTCGGGCGGAGCCCTGCTGAGATAAGATCATCACCAACCTCCGGAGCGCCGTCACGCTGCCGGAGAACTCTTCTACCTCTCCGTCTCTCTTGCTGGATCAAGAAGGCCGAGATCATCGTCGAGCTGTACGTGTGCTGAACGCGGAGGTGCCGTCCGTTCGGTACTAGATCGTGGGACTGATCGCGGGATTGTTCGCGGGGCGGATCGAGGGACGTGAGGACGTTCCACTACATCAACCGCGATCTCTTATCGCTTCTGCTGTACGATCTACAAGGGTACGTAGATCACTCATCCCCTCTCGTAGATGGACATCACCATGATAGGTCTTCGTGCGCGTAGGAAAATTTTTGTTTCCCATGCGACGTTTCCCAACAGTGGCATCATGAGCTAGGTCATGCGTAGATGTCTTCTCGAGTAGAACACAAAAGGTTTTGTGGGCGGTGATGTGCGTTTTGCTGCCCTCCTTAGTCTTTTCTTGATTCCGCGGTATTGTTGGATTGAAGCGGCTTGGACCGACATTACTCGTACGCTTACGAGAGACTGGTTTCATCGTTACGAGTAACCCCCTTTGCTCAAAGATGACTGGCAAGTGACGGTTTCTCCAACTTTAGTTGAATCGGATTTGACCGAGGAGGTCCTTGGATGAGGTTAAATAGCAACTCATATATCTCCGTTGTGGTGTTTGCGTAAGTAAGATACGATCCTACTAGATACCCTTGGTCACCACGTAAAACATGCAACAACAAAATTAGAGGACGTCTAACTTGTTTTTGCAGGGTATGATTGTGATGTGATATGGCCAAACGATGTGATGTGATATATTGGATGTATGAGATGATCATGTTGTAATAGAAATATCGACTTGCATGTCGATGGTACGACAACCGGCAAGAGCCATAGGGTTGTCTTTATACTAACATATGTGCTTGCAGATGCGTTTACTATTTTGCTAGGATGTAGCTTTAGTAGTGATAGCATAAGTAGCACGACAACCCCGATGGCGACACGTTGATGGAGATCATGATGATGGAGATCATGGTGTGGCGCCGGTGACAAGAAGATCGTGCCGGTGTTTTGGTGATGGAGATCAAGAAGCACGTGATGATGGCCATATCATGTCACTTATGAATTGCATGTGATGTTAATCCTTTTATGCACCTTATTTTGCTTAGAACGACGGTAGCATTATGAGGTGATCTCTCACTAAAATCTCAAGACGAAATTGTGTTCTCCCCGACTGTGCACCGTTGCTACAGTTCTTCGTTTCGAGACACCACGTGATGATCGGGTGTGATAGACTCAACGTTCACATACAACGGGTGCAAAACAGTTGCGCACGCGGAACACTCGGGTTAAGCTTGACGAGCCTAGCATGTGCAGACATGGCCTCGGAACACATGAGACCGAAAGGTCGAGCATGAATTGTATAGTTGATATGATTAGCATAGAGATGCTTACCACTGAAACTATTCTCGACTCACGTGATGATCGGACTTGAGATAGTGGATTTGGATCATGTACCACTCAAATGACTAGAGAGATGTACTTTTTGAGTGGGAGTTCTTAAGTAATATGATTAATTGAACTAATTGTCATGAACATGGTCTAATGGTATTTGCGAATTACGATGTAGCTTGCGCTATAGCTCTACTGTTTTTATATGTTCCTAGAGAAAATTTAGTTGAAAGTTGATAGTAGCAAACTTTGCAGACTGAGTCTGTAAAACCGAGGATTGTCCTCGTTGCTGCACAGAAGGCTTATGTCCTTAATGCACCACTCGGTGTGCTGCACCTCGAGCGTCGTCTATGGATGCTGTGAACATCCAACATACACGTTTCTGATGACTACACAATAGTTCAGTGCAAGATACTTAATGGCTTAGAAGCAAGGCGCCGAAAACGTTGTAAAACGTCACGGAACATAAGTGATGTTCTAAAGAGATGAAATTGTGATTTCATGCTTGTGCCCTTGTTAAGAGGTACGAGACCTCCAACAAGATTCTTTGTCCACAAAGTAAAGGAGAAAAGCTCAATCGTTGAGCGTGTGCTCAGATTGTCTGAGTACGACAATCACTTGAATCAAGTGGGAGTTAATCTTCCAGATGAGATGGTGATGGTTCTCCAAAGACACTGCCACCAAGCTGTGAGAGCTTCGTGATGAACTATAACATATCAAGGATAGATACAATGATCCTTGAGCGATTCGCAATGTTTGACACTGCGAAAGTAGAAATCAAGAAGGAGCATCAATAGTTGATGGTTAGTAAAACCACTAAGTTTCAAGAAAGGCGAGGGCTAGAAGGGATACTTCGTGAAATGGCAAAACAGTTGCTGCGCTAATGAAGAGACCCAAGATTAAACCCAAACCCGAGACTAAGTGCTTCTGTAATGAGGGGAACAGTCACTAAGGCGGAGCAACTCTAGATACTTGGTAGATAAGTGGGCTGGCAAAAGTCGAAAGAACTATATTTGATATACATGATGTTGATGTGTACTTTACTAGTACTCCTAGTAGCATGAGGGTATTGGATACCGGTTCGGTTGCTAAGTGATTAGTAACACGAAATGAAAGCTACGGCATAAACGGAGACTAGCTAAAGGCGAGGTGACGATACTTGTTGGAAGTGTTTCCAAGGTTGATATGATCAAAACGTCGCGCGCTCGCTCTACCATCGGGATTGGTGTTAAACCTAACTAATTGTTATTTGGTGCTTGCGTTAAACATGAACATGATTGGATCGTGTTTATTGCAATACGATTATTCATTTAAAGAGAATAATGGTTACTCTATTTTCTTGAATATTCACCTTCAATGGTTTATTGAATCTCGATCGTGGTGTTACACATGTTCACAATATAAGTGCCAAAAGATACGAGTTAATGATGATAGTACCACTTACTTGTGGCACTGCCGCTTGAGTCATGTTAGTATAAATTGCATGAAGAGGCTCCATGCTGATGGATCTTTGTACTCACCTGATTTCGAATCACTAGTGACATGCAAATCATACCACATGAGCAAGGCCTTGTTTTCATTGAGATGAAATAAGATAGTAACTTGTTGGAAGTGATACATTTTGATGTATGCAGTCCAATAGGTACTGAGGCACGCAGTGGATATCATTATGTTCTTACTTCACTGATGATTTGAGTAGATACAGGAATATTTACTTAATGAATCACAAGTCTGAAATGTTGAAAAGTTCAATTCCGTTTCAGAGTGAAGTTCATCGTAACAAGAGGATAAACTGTCTACGATATGATCATGGAAATGAATATCTGAGTTACGAGTTTTGGTACACAGTTAAGACAATGTGGAAATTGTTTCGCAGTTCATGCCACCTGGAACATCATAATGTGATGATGTGTCTGAACGTCATAGCCACGCACTATTTGGTATGGTGCATACTATGATGTCTCTTATCGAATTACCACTATCATTTATGGGTTATGCATTAGAGACAACCGCACTCACTTTAAATAGGGCACCGCGTATTTCCGTTGAGATGACACAGTATAGACTGAGGTTTAGAGAAATCTAAACTGTCGTTTCTTGAAAGTTTGGGGTTTCGACACTTATGTGAAAAAGTTTCAGTCTGATAAACTCGAACCCAAAGCGGATAAATGCATCTTCATAGGATATCCAAAACAGTTGGGTACATCTCCTATCTCAGATCCGAAAGCAAAGTGTTTGTTTCTAGAAACGGATCCTTTCTCGAGGAAAGGTTTCTCTCGAAAGAATTGAGTGGGAGGGTAGTAGAACTTGATGAGGTTATTGAACCATCACTTCAACCAGTGTGTAGCAGGGCGCAGGAAGTTGTTCATGTGGCGCCTACACCAATTGAAGTGGAAGCTGATGATGATGATCATTGAGCTTCGAATCAAGTTACTACAAACCTCGTAGGTCGACAAGGTCGCGTACTGCTGCAGAGTAGTACGGTAACCCTGTCTTGGAGGTCATGTTGTTGAGCAACAGTGAACCTACGAGTTATGGAGAAAGCGATGGTGGACCCAGATTCCGACAAATGGCTAGAAGCCATGAAATCCGAGAGAGGATCCATGTGTGAAAACAAAGTGTAGACTTTGGTAGAACTACTTGATGGTCATAGGACTATTGAGTAAAAATGGATCTTTAAAAGAAGACAGACGATGATGGTGATAAGTCACTATTAAGAAAAGCTCGACTTGTCGAAAAGATGTTTTCGATAAGATCAAACAGTTGACTATGATGAGACTTTCTCACTCGTAGCGATGCTAAAAGTCTGTTAGAATTATGTTAGTTGTTGATGCATTATTTATGAAATATTGCACGTAGGATGTCAAAACATTGTTTTCTCGACGGTTTCCTTGAGCAAACATTGTATGTGATACAACGAGAAGGTTTTGTCGATCCTAAAGATACTAGCAAGTATGCAAGCTCCAGTGATCCTTCAATGGACTGGTGCAAGCATCTCGGAGTTGGAATATACACTTTGATGAGATGATCAAAGATTTTGGGTTTGTACAAGGTTTATGAGAAACTTGTATTTCCAAAGAAGTGAGTGGGAGCACTATAGAACTTCTGATAGGTATATGTGGTTGACATATTGTGGATCAGAAGTAATGTAGAATTTCTGTAAAGCATACAAGGTTGTTTGAAAGAAGTTTTCAAAAGAGTACCTGGATTACGCTACTTGAACGTTGAGCATCAAAGATCTATGGAGATAGATCAAAAGCGCTTAATGAAGTTTCAACAAGATGCATGCCTTGACAAGTTTTTGAAGGAGTTCAAAATAGATCAGCAAAGAAGGAGTTCTTGGTTGCGTTGTGAGGTGTGAATTTGAGTAAGACTCAAAACCCGACCCCGGCAGAATAAAGAGAATAGACGAAGGTCGTCTTCTATGCCTTAGCCGTAGAATCTAAAGTATGCCATGCTGTGTACCGCACCTGATGTGTGCCTTGACTCAAAGTATGTTGAGAGGTACAGAGAGTGATCCATGATTGAATCACTAGCAGCGATCAAAATTTATCCTTAGTAACTAATGGACTAAGGAATTTTTCTCGATTATGGAGGTGGTTAAAGAGTTCGTCGTAAAGGGTTACGTCGATGCAAGCTTTGACACTAATCCGAATAACTATGAGTAGTGAAACGGATTTGTATAGTAGAGTAGATATTTGGAGCATTTCCGAATAGCACGTAGTAGCAGCATCTATAAGATGACATAAAGATTTGTAAAGAACGCACGGATCTAAAAGTTTCAGAACCATTGACTAAAACCTCTCTCACGAGCAAGACGTGATCAGACCCCATATGGGTGTTGGATTCGTTGGAATCACATGGTGATGTGAACTAGATTATTGACTCTAGTGCAAGTGGGAGACTGTTGGAAATATGCCCTAGAGGCAATAATAAATTAGTTATTATTATATTTCTTAGTTCATGATAATCGTTTATTATCCATGCTATAATTGTATTGATTGGAAACACAATACTTGTGTGGATACATAGACAAAACACTGTCCCTAGTAAGCCTCTAGTTGACTAGCTCGTTGATCAAAGATGGTCAAGGTTTCCTGGCCATAGGCAAGTGTTGTCACTTGATAACGGGATCACATCATTAGGAGAATCATGTGATGGACTAGACCCAAACTAATAGACGTAGCATGTTGATCGTGTCATTTTGTTGCTACTGTTTTCTGCGTGTCAAGTATTTGTTCCTATGACCATGAGATCATATAACTCACGGACACCGGAGGAATGCTTTGTGTGTATCAAACGTCGCAACGTAACTGGGTGACTATAAAGATGCTCTACAGGTATCTCCGAAGGTGTTCGTTGAGTTAGTATGGATCAAGACTGGGATTTGTCACTCCGTGTGACGGAGAGGTATCTCGGGGCCCACTCGGTAATACAACATCACTCACAAGCCTTGCAAGCAATGTGACTTAGTGTAAGTTGCGGGATCTTGTATTACGGAACGAGTAAAGAGACTTGCCGGTAAACGAGATTGAAATAGGTATGCGGATACTAACGATCGAATCTCGGGCAAGTAACATAACCGAAGGACAAAGGGAATGACATACGGGATTATATGAATCCTTGGCACTGAGGTTCAAACGATAAGATCTTCGTAGAATATGTAGGATCCAATATGGGCATCCAGGTCCCGCTATTGGATATTGACCGAGGAGTCTCTTGGGTCATGTCTACATAGTTCTCGAACCCGCAGGGTCTGCACACTTAAGGTTCGACGTTGTTTTATGCGTATTTGAGTTATATGGTTGGTTACCGAATGTTATTCGGAGTCCCGGATGAGATCACGGACGTCACGAGGGTTTCCGGAATGGTCCGGAAACGAAGATTGATATATAGGATGACCTCATTTGGTTACCGGAAGGTTTTCGTGCATTACCGGAAAAGTTTCGGGCTCATCGGTAGTGTACCGGGAGTGCCGGGAGGGGTGCCGGGGACCATCGGGAGGGGTGTCACGCCCCAAGGGGTCTCATGGGCTATGGGAAGAGATAAACCAGCCCCTAGTGGGCTGGAATAAGTTCCCACTAAGGCCCATAAGGTTTGAGAAGGAAAAAACACAAGGTGGAAAGAGTTTCCAAGTGGGAAGGTGGAATCCTACTCCAAGTAGGATTGGAGTAGGACTCCTCCACCTCCAATTTCGGCCAAACCTTTAGGTTTTGAGGCTGCCTCCTCCCCTCCCTCCCACCTATATATACGGAGGTTTTAGGGCTGATTTGAGACGACTTTCTCACGGCTGCCCGACCACATACCTCCATAGTTTTTCCTCTAGATCGTGTTTCTACGGAGCTCGGGCGGAGCCCTGCTGAGATAAGATCATCACCAACCTCCGGAGCACCGTCACGCTGCCGGAGAACTCTTCTACCTCTCCGTCTCTCTTGCTGGATCAAGAAGGCCGAGATCATCGTCGAGCTGTACGTGTGCTGAACGCGGAGGTGCCGTCCGTTCGGTACTAGATCGTGGGACTGATCGCGGGATTGTTCGCGGGGCGGATCGAGGGACGTGAGGACGTTCCACTACATCAACCGCGATCTCTTATCGCTTCTGCTGTACGATCTACAAGGGTACGTAGATCACTCATCCCCTCTCGTAGATGGACATCACCATGATAGGTCTTCGTGCGCGTAGGAAAATTTTTGTTTCCCATGCGACGTTTCCCAACAGGCTCTGCCAAGCCGGAGGATTGGCTGATCGACTACACCACTACAGTCGGCATCGCCAGGGGAAACAAGAGTGTGGTCGTTCGCTACGTGCCTCTCATGCTAACCGGCTCAGCCCGGATATGGCTTAACAGTCTGCCGGCTGCCAGCGTCAACACCTGGGTTGACTTCGAGGAGGCCTTCGTCCGCAACTTCACTGGCACTTACAAGCGCCCTGGCCGCCCCCGTGGGCTGTCCATGTGCGTCCAGAAGCCCGATGAGCCACTCTGCAACTACGTCACGCGTTGGACTGAGCTGCGCAACTCCTGCGAGGGAGTACATGAGGTGCAGGCCATCTAGTACTTCATCAAGGGCTGCCGAGACGGGATCCTCCTCAAGCACAAGCTCACGTGCTCCGAGCCCACCACACTGGAGGCGCTCATGGCCAAGGCGGACAAGTACGCCAGGGCCAACTCGCGATGCGGATCAAGGTGAACGAGACTGACAAACCCGTCCCGCCCCCTGCTACGACGCGGCCGGCAGGCGACAACCGCGGCCACCAGAAAAACAAGCACAAGGTTAATCAGTCGGACCCATGGCATGGGAGCAAGCAGGTTGTGACCATCGAGGAGGAGCAGCCGGCTGCTCAGGCGAGCAGCGATCACGAGGGAACCGGCAAGGCCACGTGGCAGCTCAAGCTCACCTTCGAGCACATGCTCGATGCTCCCTGCAGAATGCATATCGGGGCAAAGTCGGCTACCCACATGCTCCAGTAGTGCAGCTTCTCACGACGCCTAGCCCAGGGCGAGGCCTACCAGCTCCCCTGCCTCTGGCTCTTGTGCTGGTCCCAGATCCGGCTCCGCCTCCCCCCTATGACGGCCGCCTCCGCGACCAGTTCCCCGACCAGGACAGGGCCTGTTGGGGAACGTCGCATGGGAAACAAAATTTTTCCTACGCGCACGAAGACCTATCATGGTGATGTCCATCTACGAGAGGGGATGAGTGATCTACGTATCCTTGTAGACCATACAGCAGAAGCGTTAAGGAACGCGGTTGATGTAGTGGAACGTCCTCACGTCCCTCGTTCCGCCCCGCGAACAATCCCGCGATCAGTCCCACGATCTAGTACCGAACGGACGGCACCTCCGCGTTCAGCACACGTACAGCTCGACGATGATCTCGGCCTTCTTGATCTAGCAAGAGAGACGGAGAGGTAGAAGAGTTCTCCGGCAGCGTGACGGTGCTCCGGAGGTTGGTGATGACCTTGTTTCAGCAGGGCTCCGCCCGAGCTCCGCAGAAACGCGATCTAGAGGAAAAACCGTGGAGGTATGTGGTCGGGCTGCCGTGGAAAAGTCGTCTCAAATCAGCCCTAAAACCTCCGTATATATAGGTGGGAGGGAGGGGGCCTTGCCTTGGGGCTCAAGGAGCCCCAAGGGGGTTGGCCGAGTCCAAGGGGGAGGACTCTCCCCCCCAAACCGAGTTGGACTAGGTTTGGTGGGAGGGAGTCCCCCTTCCTTCCCACCTCCTCCTTTTTCTTTTCTTTCTCTCTTGATTTTCTTCTCCTTGGCGCATAGGGCACTTGTGGGCTGTCCCACCAGCCCACTAAGGGCTGGTGTGTCTCCCCCAAGCCCTATGGGCTTCCCCGGGGTGGGTTGCCCCCCCGGTGAACTCCTGGAACCCATTCGTCATTCCCGGTACATTCCCGGTAACTCCGAAAACCTTCCGGTAATCAAATGAGGTCATCCTATATATCAATCTTCGTTTCCGGACCATTCCGGAAACCCTCGTGACGTCCGTGATCTCATCCGGGACTCCGAAAAACATTCGGTAACCAACCATATAACTCAAATACGCATAAAACAACGTCGAACCTTAAGTGTGCAGACCCTGCGGGTTCGAGAACTATGTAGACATGACCCGAGAGACTCCTCGGTCAATATCCAATAGCGGGACCTGGATGCCCATATTGGATCCTACATATTATATGAAGATCTTATCGTTTGAACCTCAGTGCCAAGGATTCGTATAATCCCGTATGTCATTCCCTTTGTCCTTCGGTATGTTACTTGCCCGAGATTCGATCGTCAGTATCCGCATACCTATTTCAATCTCGTTTACCGGCAAGTCTCTTTACTCGTTCCGTAATACAAGATCCCGCAACTTACACTAAGTTACATTGCTTGCAAGGCTTGTGTGTGATGTTGTATTACCGAGTGGGCCCCGAGAAACCTCTCCGTCACACGGAGTGACAAATCCCAGTCTTGATCCATACTAACTCAACTAACACCTTCGGAGATACCTATAGAGCATCTTTATAGTCACCCAGTTACGTTGCGACATTTGATACACACAAAGCATTCCTCCGGTGTCAGTGAGTTATATGATCTCATGGTCATAGGAATAAATACTTGACACGCAGAAAACAGTAGCAACAAAATGACACGATCAACATGCTACGTCTATTAGTTTGGGTCTAGTCCATCACGTGATTCTCCCAATGACGTGATCCAGTTATCAAGCAACAACATCTTGTTCATAATTAGAAGACACTGACTATCATCGATCAACTGGCTAGCCAACTAGAGGCATGCTAGGGACGGTGTTTTGTCTATGTATCCACACATGTAAATGAGTCTTCATACAATACAATTATAGCATGGATAATAAACGATTATCTTGATACAGGAATTATAATAATAACTATATTTATTATTGCCTCTAGGGCATAATTCCAACAGTCTCCCACTTGCACTAGAGTCAATAATCTAGCCCTCACATCACCATGTGAATTACATTGTAATAAATCTAACACCCATACAGTTCTGGTGTCGATCATGTTTTGGCCGTGGAAGAGGTTTAGTCAGCGGGTCTGCTACATTCAGATCCGTGTGCACTTTGCATTTATTTACGCCCTCTTCCTCGACGTAGTCGCGGATGAGGTTGAAGCGTCGTTTGATGTGTCTGGTCTTCTTGTGAAACCGTGGTTCCTTTGCTAAGGCAATGGCACCAGTGTTGTCACAGAACAAGGTTATTGGATTCAGTGCGCTTGGCACCACTCCAAGATCCGTCATGAACTGCTTCATCCAGACACCTTCCTTAGCCGCCTCCGAGGCAGCCATGTAGTCCGCTTCACATGTAGAATCTGCTACGACGCTTTGCTTGGAACTGCACCAGCTTACTGCACCCCCATTAAGAATAAATACGTATCCGGTTTGCGACTTAGAGTCATCCGGATCTGTGTCAAAGCTTGCATCGACGTAACCTTTTACGGCGAGCTCTTCGTCACCTCCATACACGAGAAACATCTCCTTAGTCCTTTTCAGGTACTTCAGGATATTCTTGACCGCTGTCCAGTGATCCACTCCTGGATTACTCTCGAACCTACCTGCCATACTTATGGCCACGCTAACATCCGGTCTAGTGCACAGCATCGCATACATGATAGAACCTATGGCTGAAGCATAGGGGACGGAGCGCATATGCTCTCTATCTTCATCAGTTGCTGGGCACTAAGTCTTACTCAATCTTGTACCTTGTAAAACTGGCAAGAACCCTTTCTTGGACTGTTCCATTTTCAACCTTTTCAAAACTTTATCAAGGTATGTGCTTTGTGAAAGTCCTATCAGGCGTTTTGATCTATCCCTATAGATCTTAATGCCTAGAATGTAAGCAGCTTCTCCTAGGTCCTTCATAGAGAAACTTTTATTCAAGTAACCTTTTATGCTCTCCAAAAGCTCTACGTTGTTTCCAATCAGTAATATGTCATCCACATATAATATTAGAAACGCCACAGAGCTCCCACTCACTTTCTTGTAAATACAAGATTCTCCAACCACTTGTATAAACCCAAATGCTTTGATCACCTCATCAAAGCGTTTGTTCCAACTCCGAGATGCCTGCACTAGTCCATAAATGGATCGCTGCAGCTTGCACACCTTGTTAGCATTCTTAGGATCGACAAAACCTTCGGGTTGCATCATATACAACTCTTCCTTAAGGAAACCGTTAAGGAACGCCGTTTTGACATCCATCTGCCAGATTTCATAATCGAAAAATGCAGCTATTGCTAACATGATTCTGACGGACTTAAGCATCGCTACGGGTGAGAAAGTATCATCATAGTCAACTCCTGGAACCTGTGAAAAACCCTTTACCACAAGTCGAGCTTTATAAACGGTCACATTACCGTCAGCGTCCGTCTTCTTCTTAAAGATCCATTTGTTTTGAATTGCCTTGCGGCCCTCAGGTAGTATATCCAAAGTCCACACTTTGTTCTCATACATGGATCCTATCTCGGACTTCATGGCTTCTAGCCATTTGTTGGAATCTGGGCCCACCATTGCTTCTTCATAATTTGCAGGTTCATTGTTGTCTAACAACATGATTGATAAGACGGGATTACCGTACCACTCTGGAGCAGCGCGTGATCTCGTCGACCTGCGTGGTTCAACAGAAACTTGAACTGGAGTTTCATGATCATCATCATTAACTTCCTCCTCAACCGGCGTCGCAACGACAAAGGTTTCCCCTTGCCCTGCGCCACCATCCAGAGGGATGAGAGGTTCGACAACCTCGTCAAGTTCTATCTTCCTCCCACTCAATTCTCTCGAGAGAAACTCCTTCTCGAGAAAAGCTCCGTTTTTAGCAACAAACACTTTGCCCTCGGATTTGAGATAGAAGGTGTACCCAACTGTCTCTTTCGGGTAACCTATGAAGACACACTTTTCCGCTTTGGGTTCCAGCTTTTCAGGCTGAAGCTTTTTGACATAAGCATCACATCCCCAAACTTTAAGAAACGACAACTTTGGCCGTTTGCCATACCACAGTTCGTATGGTGTCGTCTCAACGGATTTTGATGGTGCCCTATTTAAAGTGAATGCAGCTGTTTCTAGTGCATAACCCCAAAATGATAACGGCAAATCAGTAAGAGACATCATAGATCGCACCATCTCTAACAAAGTACGATTACGACGCTCGGACACACCATTACGCTGTGGTGTTCCAGGCGGTGTCAACTGTGAAACAATTCTGTTGGGGAACGTCGCATGGGAAACAAAAATTTTCCTACGCGCACGAAGACCTATCATGGTGATGTCCATCTACGAGAGGGGATGAGTAATCTACGTACCCTTGTAGATCGTACAGCAGAAGCGTTAGAAAACGCGGTTGATGTAGTGGAATGTCCTCACGTCCCTCGGTCCGCCCCGCGAACAATCCCGCGATCAGTCCCACGATCTAGTACCGAACGGACGGCACCTCCGCGTTCAGCACACGTACAACTCGACGATGATCTCGGCCTTCTTAATCCAGCAAGAGAGACGGAGAGGTAGAAGAGTTCTCCAGCAGCGTGACGGCGCTCCGGAGGTTGGTGATGACCTTGTCTCAGCAGGGCTCCGCCCGAGCTCTGCAGAAACGCGATCTAGAGGAAAAACCGTGGAGGTATGTGGTCGGGCAGCCGTGAGAAAGTCGTCTCAAATCAGCCCTAATTGCTCCATATATATAGGAGGAGGGAGGGGGGCCTTGCCTTGGGGCCCAAGGACCCCCCAAGGAGTCGGCCGAGCCAAGGGGGGGGGGGAGGACTCCCCCTCAAACCGAGTTGGACTTGGTTTGGTGGGAGGAGTCCCCCTCCCTTCCCACCTCCTTCCTTTTTTTTTCTTTCCTCTTGATTTTTCTTCTCTTGGCGCATTGGGCACTTGTGGGCTGTCCCACCAGCCCACTAAGGGCTGGTGTGGCTCCCCCAATGCCTATGGGCTTCCCCGGGGTGGGTTGCCCCCCCCCCCCCCGGTGAACTCCCGGAACCCATTCGTCATTCCCGGTACATTCCCGGTAACTCCGAAAACCTTCCGGTAATCAAATGAGGTCATCCTATATATCAATCTTCGTTTCCGGACCATTCCGGAAACCCTCGTGACGTCCGTGATCTCATCCGGGACTCCGAACAACATTCGGTAACGAACCATATAACTCAAATACGCATAAAACAACGTCAAACCTTAAGTGTGCAGACCCTGCGGGTTCGAGAACTATGTAGACATGACCCGAGAGACTCCTCGGTCAATATCCAATAGCGGGACCTGGATGCCCATATTGGATCCTACATATTCTACGAAGATCTTATCGTTTGAACCTCAGTGCCAAGGATTCGTATAATCCCGTATGTCATTCCCTTTGTCCTTCGGTATGTTACTTGCCCGAGATTCGATCGTCAGTATCCGCATACCTATTTCAATCTCGTTTACCGGCAAGTCTCTTTACTCGTTCCGTAATACAAGATCCCGCAACTTACACTAAGTTACATTGCTTGCAAGGCTTGTGTGTGATGTTGTATTACCGAGTGGGCCCCGAGATACCTCTCCGTCACACGGAGTAACAAATCCCAGTCTTGATCCATACTAACTCAACTAACACCTTCGGAGATACCTATAGAGCATCTTTATAGTCACCCAGTTACGTTGCGACGTTTGATACACACAAAGCATTCCTCCGGTGTCAGTAAGTTATATGATCTCATGGTTATAGGAATAAATACTTGACACGCAGAAAACAGTAGCAACAAAATGACACGATCAACATGCTACGTCTATTAGTTTGGGTCTAGTCCATCACGTGATTCTCCCAATGACGTGATCCAGTTATCAAGCAACAACACCTTGTTCATAATCAGAAGACACTGACTATCATTGATCAACTGGTTAGCCAACTAGAGGGATGCTAGGGACGGTGTTTTGTCTATGTATCCACACATGTAAATGAGTCTTCATTCAATACAATTATAGCATGGATAATAAACTATTATCTTGATACAGGAATTATAATAATAACTATACATTTATTATTGCCTCTAGGGCATAATTCCAACAAATTCCACATTTTCTTAAGTGATCACCAAACTCGAAACTCAGATATTCACCCCCACGATCAGACCGTAGGAACTTGATCTTCTTGTTACGATAATTTTCCACTTCACTCTGAAATTGCTTGAACTTTTCAAATGTTTCAGACTTGTGCTTCATCAAGTAGACATAACCATACCTACTCAAATCGTCAGTGAAGGTGAGAAAATAACGATATCCGCCGCGTGCCTCCATGCTCATTGGACCACACACATCGGTATGTATGATTTCCAATAAGTTACTTGCACGCTCCATTGTTCCGGAGAACGGAGTCTTAGTCATCTTGCCCATGAGGCATGGTTCGCACGTGTCAAGTGAATCAAAGTCAAGTGACTCCAAAAGTCCATCAGCATGGAGTTTCTTCATGCGCTTTACACCAATATGACCCAAGCGGCAGTGCCACAAAAATATGGCGCTATCATTGTTTACTCTAACTCTTTTGGTCTCAATGTTATGTATATGCGTATCGCTATCAAGATTCAATATGAACAATCCTCTCACATTCGGTGCATGACCATAAAAGATGTTACTCATAGAAATAGAACAACCATTATTCTCTGACTTAAAAGAGTAACTGTCTCGCAATAAACAAGATCCAGATATAATGTTCATGCTCAACGCAGGCACTAAATAACAATGATTTAAGTTCATCACTAATCCCGACGGTAGCTGAAGTGACACTGTGCCGACGGCGATTGCATCAACCTTGGAACCATTTCCTACGCGCATCGTCACTTCATCTTTCGCCAGCCTTCGTCTATACCGCAGTTCCTGTTTCGAGTTGCAAATATGAGCAACAGAACCGGTATCCAATACCCAGGCACTACTACGAGAGCCGGTTAAGTACACATCAATAACATGTATATCAAATATACCTGATTTTTCTTTGCTCGCCTTCTTATCTGCCAGATACTTGGGGAAATTGCGCTTCCAGTGACCCATACCCTTGCAATAGTAGCACTCCGTTTCAGGCTTAGGTCCAGCCTTGGCTTTCTTCGGCGGATTGGCAACAAGCTTTCCGCTCTTCTTCGAATTGCCCTTCTTGTCTTTGCCGTTTCTCTTGAAACTAGTGGTCTTATTCACCATCAACACTTGATGCTCTTTACGGAGTTTAGACTCTGCAACTTTCAACATCGCAAACAACTCGCCGGGAGACTTGTTCATCCCTTGCATGTTGTAGTTCAACACAAAGCCTTTATAGCTTGGCGGCAGTGATTGAAGGATTCTGTCAGTGATAGCTTCTTGCGGGAGTTCAATCCCCAGCTCAGCTAGACGGTTTGAGTACCCAGACATTTTGAGCACATGTTCACTCACAGATGAGTTTTCCTCCACCTTGCAAGCATAGAATTTATCGGAGGTCTCATACCTCTCGATCCGGGCGTTCTTCTGAAAGATAAACTCCAACTCCTGGAACATCTCAAATGCTCCATGACGCTCAAAGCGACGTTGAAGTCCCGGTTCTAAGCCATACAAGACTGCACATTGAACTATTGAGTAGTCCTCCTTACGTGCTAACCAAGCGTTCTTAACATCCTGATCAGCCGTAGCGTGTGGTTCATCTCCTAGCGCAGCATTAAGGACATAATCCTTCTTCCCAGCTTGTAAGATTAGCTTAAGATTACGAGCCTAGTCTACAAAGTTGCTTCCATCATCTTTCAACTTAGCTTTCTCTAGGAACGTATTAAAATTCAGGATGACTGTCGCGTGATCCATGATCTACAACACAAATATATTCAAAGTGGACTTAGACTATGTTCAAGATAATTAGAGTTCAACTTAATCAAATTATATGCTAAACTCCCACTCAAAAAGTACATCTCTCTAGTCATTTGAGTGGTTCATGATCCACTTACACTATCCCAAGTCCGATCATCACGTGAGTTGAGTATAGTTTCAGTGGTAAGCATCCCTATGCTAATCATATCAACTATATGATTCATGATCGACCTTTCGGTCTCATGTGTTCCGAGGCCATGTCTGCACATGCTAGGCTCGTCAAGCTTAACCCGAGTGTTCCGCGTGCGCAACTGTTTTGCACCCGTTGTATGTGAATGTTGAGTCTATCACACCCGATCATCACGTGGTGTCTCGAAACGACGAACTGTAGCAACGGTGCACAGTCGGGGAGAACACAATTTCGTCTTGAAATTCTAGTGAGAGATCACCTCATAATGCTACCGTCGTTCTAAGCAAAATAAGGTGCATAAAAGGATTAACATCACATGCAATTCATAAGTGACATGATATGGCCATCATCACGTGCTTCTTGATCTCCATCACCAAAGCACCGGCACGATCTTCTTGTCACCGGCGCCACACCATGATCATCCATCAACGTGTTGCCATCGGGGTTGTCGTGCTACTCATGCTATTACTACCAAAGGTACATCCTAGCAAAATAGTAAACGCATCTGCAAGCACAAACGTTAGTATAAAGACAACCCTATGGCTCCTGCTGGTTGCCGTACCATCGACGTGCAAGTCGATATTTCTATTACAACATGATCATCTCATACATCCAATATATCACATCACATCGTTGGCCATATCACATCACAAGCATACCCTGCAAAAACAAGTTAGACGTCCTCTAATTTTGTTGTTGCATGTTTTACGTGGTGACCAAGGGCATCTAGTAGGATCACATCTTACTTACGCAAACACCACAACGGAGATATATGAGTTGCTATTTAACCTCATCCAAGTACCTCCTCGGTCAAATCCGATTCAACTAAAGTTGGAGAAACCCTCACTTGCCAGTCATCTTTGAGCAAAGGGGGTTACTCGTAACGATGAAACCAGTCTCTCGTAAGCGTACGAGTAATGTCGGTCCAAGCCGCTTCAGTCCAACAATACCGCGGAATCAAGAAAAGACTAAGGAGGGCAGCAAAACGCACATCACCGCCCACAAAAACTTTTGTGTTCTACTCGAGAATACATCTACGCATGAACCTATCTCATGATGCCACTGTTGGGGAACGTCGCATGGGAAACAAAAATTTTCCAACGCGCACGAAGACCTATCATGGTGATGTCCATCTACGAGAGGGGATGAGTGATCTACGTACCCTTGTAGACCGTACAGCAGAAGCGTTAAAGAACGCGGTTGATGTAGTGGAACATCCTCACGTCCCTCGATCTGCCACGCGAACAATCCCGCGATCAGTCCCACGATCTAGTACCGAACGGACGGCACCTCCGCGTTCAGCACACGTACAGCTCGACGATGATCTCGGCCTTCTTGATCCAGCAAGAGAGACGGAGAGGTAGAAGAGTTCTCCGGCAGCGTGACGGTGCTCCGGAGGTTGGTGATGACCTTGTTTCAGCAGGGCTCCGCCCGAGCTCCGCAGAAACGCGATCTAGAGGAAAAACCGTGGAGGTATGTGGTCAGGCTGCCGTGGAAAAGTCGTCTCAAATCAGCCCTAAAACCTCCGTATATATAGGTGGGAGGGAGGGGGCCTTGCCTTGGGGCTCAAGGAGCCCCAAGGGGGTCGGCCGAGTCCAAGGGGGAGGACTCTCCCCCCCCCCCCAAACCGAGTTGGACTAGGTTTGGTGGGAGGGAGTCCCCCTTCCTTCCCACCTCCTCCTTTTTTTTCTTTCTCTCTTGATTTTCTTCTCCTTGGCGCATAGGGCACTTGTGGGCTATCCCACCAGCCCACTAAGGGCTGGTGTGTCTCCCCCAAGCCCTATGGGCTTCCCCGGGGTGGGTTGCCCCCCCCCCCCCCGGTGAACTCCCGGAACCCATTCGTCATTCCCGGTACATTCCCGGTAACTCCGAAAACGTTCCGGTAATCAAATGAGGTCATCCTATATATCAATATTCGTTTCCGGACCATTCCGGAAACCCTCGTGACGTCCGTGATCTCATCCGGGACTCCGAACAACATTCGGTAACCAACCATATAACTCAAATATGCATAAAACAACATCGAACCTTAAGTGTGCAGACCCTGCGGGTTCAAGAACTATGTAGACATGACCCGAGAGACTCCTCGGTCAATATCCAATAGCGGGACCTGGATGCCCATATTGGATCCTACATATTCTACGAAGATCTTATCGTTTGAACCTCAGTGCCAAGGATTCGTATAATCCCGTATGTCATTCCCTTTGTCCTTTGGTATGTTACTTGCCCGAGATTCGATCGTCAGTATCCGCATACCTATTTCAATCTCGTTTACCGGCAAGTCTCTTTACTCGTTCCGTAATACAAGATCCCGCAACTTACACGAAGTTACATTGCTTGGAAGGCTTGTGTGTGATGTTGTATTACCGAGTGGGCCCCGAGATACCTCTCTGTCACACGGAGTGACAAATCTCAGTCTTGATCCATACTAACTCAACTAACACCTTCGGAGATACCTGTAGAGCATCTTTATAGTCACCCTGTTACGTTGCGACGTTTGATACACACAAAGCATTCCTCCGGTGTCAGTGAGTTATATGATCTCATGGTCATAGGAATAAATACTTGACACGCAGAAAACAGTAGCAACAAAATGACACGATCAACATGCTACATCTATTAGTTTGGGTCTAGTCCATCACGTGATTCTCCCAATGACGTGATCCAGTTATCAAGCAACAACACCTTGTTCATAATCAGAAGACACTGACTATCATCGATCAACTGGCTAGCCAACTAGAAGCATGCTAGGGACGGTGTTTTGTCTATGTATCCACACATGTAAATGAGTCTTCATACAATATAATTATAGCATGGATAATAAACGATTATCTTGATACAGGAATTATAATAATAACTATATTTATTATTGCCTCTAGGGCATAATTCCAACAGGGCCTACTCATCTTCACCAGTGAGGGCATAATTCCGACATGAGGTGAATGCCACGGTCCCCTCGGTTCCCCAATACATGCATTGGTCCGAAAAGCCAATCACTTCAAGCCGGGATGACCATTTGGCGGTCATGCCGAACCCCGGCGGCTACGCGCTCGTCCTCGACCCCACCATCGCCTCCAAGAGACTCACGTGCTGGTTCTTGCGGGTGCTGGTCGATGGTGGTAGGAGCATCAAAATCCTTTACCGCGATATCATGCTCGAGCTGGGGATCAAGGAAAAGGACCTGCAGCCGACTCGGACTGTCTTTCACGGCATCTTGCCAGGGCAGTCTTGCTCCACCATCGGCAATATCCTCTTCGGTGACAAGGCTCATTTCCGTCGTGAGCAAATCTGGTTCGAAGTGGTGAACCTCGATAGCCCCTACCAGACTTTGTTGGGCAAGCCGACACTCGCCAAGTTCATGGCGATCCTGTTGGAAATATGACCTAGAGGCAATAATAAATTGGTTATTATTATATTTCCTTGTTCATGATAATCGTTTATTATCCATGCTAGAATTGTATTGATTGGAAACTCTAATACATGTCTGGATACATAGACAACACACTGTCCCTAGTGAGCCTCTAGTTGACTACCTCGTTGATCAAAGATGGTCGAGTTTCCTGGCCATAGGCAATTGTTGTCACTTGATAACGGGATCACATCATTAGGAGAATGATGCGACGGACAAGACCCAAACTATAAATGTAGCATATGATCATGTCAGTTTATCGCTACTGTTTTCTGTATGCCAATGTATGTGTTCCTATGACCATGAGATCATGCAACTCCCGGACATTGGATGAATGCCTTGTGTGTATCAAACGTCGCAGTGTTCCTGGATGACTATAAAGGTGCTCTATAGGTATCTCCAAAGGTGCGTGTTGGGTTGGCATGGATCAAGACTGGGATTTGCCACTCCGTGTGACGCACAGGTATCTCGGGGCCCACTTGGTTATACAACATCACAATAAGCCTTGCAAGCAATGTGACTAAGGAGTTAGTTACAGGATCTTGTATTATGGAACGAGTAAAGGGACTTGCCGGTAACGAGATTGAACTAGGTATGGAGATACCGACGATCGAATACCGCGCAAGTAACATACTGAAGGACAAAGGGAACATCATACGGGATTAAATGAATCCTTGACATAGATGTTCAACCGATAGAGATCTTGGTAGAATATGTAGGAGACAATATGGACATCCAGGTCCCGCTATTGGTTATTGACCGTGGAGTGTCTCAGGTCATGTCTGCATAGTTCTCAAACCCGTAGGGTTTGCACACTTAAGGTTCGGTGACGTTTCGGTATTATTGAGTTATGTGTGTTTGGTAACCAAAAGTTGTTCAGAGTCCCGAATTAGATCCCGGACATCACGAGGAGCTCCGGAATGGTCCGGAGGTAAAGATTGATATATAGGAAAGTGGGTTTTGAACTGCGAAAAAGTTTCTGGCATTTCTGGTAGTGTACCGGGAGTGACAAATGGGTTCCGGGGGTCCACCAGGTGGGCCCACACACCCCATAGGGTCTTATGGGCTGTGGGAGGACGTTGACCAGCCCTTAGTGGGCTGGCCGAAGAATCCACAAAATATCAAGGCAGATTGGAGGTCGGAAGGAAAGAAACCCAAAGGTGGAAAAGGTGGGAAGGGTTTCCAAATGGAGAGGAGGAATCCTACTCCTAGTAGGATTAGAGTAGGACTCTTCCACCACCAATTTCGGCCAGACCTTGAGGGTTTGAGGCTGCCTCCTCCCCTCCCTCCCTCCTATATACTAGAGGTTTAGAGGTGAGGGCTAACCCTAATTGCCACGTGCTCCCTCTACTTCATCTAGATCGGTTTCTCCTCTAGTCTAGTTCGGCTGTGCTTGGGCGAAGCCCTGCTAGATTAGTTCACCACCACCACCACAACCACGCTGTCGTGCTGGAGCACTCATCTACCTCTCCGCCCTCTTGCTGTATCAATAAGGCGGGGATCATCATCGAGATGTACGTGTGCTGAGCGCGGAGGTGCCGTCCGTTTGGCACTAGATCGGAATGGATCGTGATGGGATCGCGGGAGGATCGTGATGAGATTGCGGGTGTCGGGGGGATAACCCCGGGGTAGGCTCATCAAGCATGTTCCTTCATTTCCGGCCCAATGGACATGAAGGCGCGGAGATTCTCAAGGCCCAAGTCTTCTGACCGGCTAGGCATCACCTGCCGGTTGGAAGACGAGGCGGCCACCTTTCTGGCCGGCCAGGCAACCCCTGCTGGCTAGAATCCAGGCAGCCTCCCGTTCAGACCCGGCCTGGTCCCGCCAGGCGGACTAAGGAGGAGGCGGCCACCCTCAAGCCGACTAACCAAGCGGGCTAGCCGGCCTAGGATCACAAGTCACATCAGATCGTAGGTCAGGAAGGGACCTCACAACTAAAGGTAGCTACATGTCAGCAAAGGTACAGGATCAGGGCGCCCTGCAGGTACGAGCATCGGCGGCCACACTGCTGACCTACCCCGGCTCTGATCCATCACCTAGCATGATGTCGGATCGTCACACTCCCACTCCATTACTCCACTTGGCATGGGGAACAGTGGAGGCGGCCGTACTGCCTGCCCATGAAGAATCACGCTGAGCGACGCTCGACGTACAACGCGTGCTCAGCGTCAACCTTACGCGGGAGCCACATTGGCCAGCCGGCGGGTCCCACCAGCAATCGAGACCATGCAGCCGGTAGGCCCCTCATCAACAAGACAAGACCCTTGTGGGCCCCTGGCCAGCTGGCGAAGCAGCCAGCCGGGTCCCACGCATGTACCTTTTATCCATATTGTAGGCCGGCGGGTTCGTCTATAAAACCCCCTGGCCGCCCCCCATGCAAAGGGGCCGATCACTTGCCAGTCATTCAACACTACACACTCACCAACCCACAGAGAGCGAGGTAGAGACGAGCCAGCTGCTCCCCTCTTCCTCCTCCCAACACAGCTCCAGGAGCAACATTGTACTTTGTTCCCATACATCAAACATACCAGCATGATTAGGGGTGTTATCTCTACGGAGAGCCCTGAACCTGGGTACATCGTGCGTCCCATGCGTGTACCAACCTCTTTCCCAGCGCCCACCTTTGTCCCTTCGGTTGTCACCGACTTTAGCCTACCTATGGCATATGTTGTGAGTATTCATCGACATTTGGAGCCCACCATGGGGCCGATCGCGGCATCGGCTGGCTTCACGCGCTGGGCGGGGCCCCGCACCTACACCACCGGATGCATCGCGTCCGGATCAGTTTGCATGCCCGTGGAGCTCGCTTTTGATGAGGCGACGCCCATGATGATCGACGTCCCCGTCCGCCATGCGAATTCGGACGAAGATTCTGATGACGAGGCGCTCCCCAGCATCGTCGTCGCTGCTATGGAGAACCTTTGCGTTCTCTTCAGCGACCTTCGCCTCAATGACGGCCCACGCTACATCGGCGAGGACTACGATGTTGAGGCGCTCTGCGCGAGCTTCAGCAGGCTCTCTATCGCTGAGATGCCTGCCCACGACGTTTACCCCAGTAACGTCCTCATATTCGACGGCCCTCCGCCGTCGGTAGGGTTCTTCGCCCCATACCACGTCGCTACCATCTCCAACGCTGTGGAGGTGATGGTTATCGGCGTCGGCACCAGCACGGCTCCCGGCAAGGCCTCTGCAGGCACCGGTGAGCCCGCTTCGGCCGTTGCAGACACTCTTCGGGATGCCATCGCCGGCCAGAAGACATCGGTCACCGCTTCCGCCGACCCTGCAGACGCTCGAGCCTTGCTGGAGGAGGCTCGCAAGCATATCTTGGAGGAGGGCATCGCCGTGGCCTCGGCGAAACATCGGTTGGAGGCTACACATTGTGAGTATAACTCCGCATACGGTCTAACTCCGATTTCCGATGCCCCCAGCCGGCTTGGATCGGTTCGCAGCCGCGGATGGTTCGTCGCCGAGGCTCTAGGCGGCGACCTGCCCACCTATGAGACTCCGACAGCCAACATGCGGGTGGCACAGGTGGCCATGGAGGAGATGGCAAGCCTGGAAGGTGAGGAGCGCGCCTTCCAGGAGAAGCGTGTCAAGGATCTCCTTGACGCTGCTAACCAGCAGCACGCTCGGTTCGACCCCGGTCAGGCTCAATCAGAGTCCCCGGGGCCGAACTCGGGGGCTCGTTGCAACCCTAGGGGCCAGCAACACGCTGAAGGATATGCCTCGCATCGCCCTTCCGGCTGGAGGGGCGAGGGAAGCCAAGACCGACGCTCTCAGCGCCAAAGCGAGCACACTTCAGGCTTGCGTCACGGGGGCGACGAGGGCGATTCGGAGTACGGGGATCTCCCGCCGCGAAGAACTCATGCCTCCGGCTCCCGAGGCGCCTCCCCTCTTGCCATCGGGGCTGGAGCCCCCGCCACTCAGGATGAGCGGGACGCTCGCTGGCGTATCTTCGACACGGCCCATTCGGCCCTCCTAGAGGAGGACGGGCCCATAGGTCCGGCCTGCTTCGGCCCCCGGATCCGAGGGGAGCCGTTCCCCCGAGGTTTCACCCTGCCTCGGGATACGCCGAAATAGAACGGCATGGCCAAACCAGAAGACTGGCTGATCGACTACACCACGGCCGTGGGCATTGCCAGGGGCAACAAGCGCGTAGCGGTTCGCTACGTGCCACTCATGCTGGCCGGGTCGGCCCGGACTTGGCTTAACAGCCTCCCGGCCGGCAGCGTCAACTCCTGGGTGGACTTCGAGGAGGCGTTCGTCGGCAACTTCACCGGCACCTACAAGCGCCCTGGTCGGCCCCACGAGCTGGCCATGTGCGTGCAGAAGGCCGACGAACCCCTCCGCGACTACATCACCCGATGGACTCAGGTCCGCAACTCCTGTGAGGGGGTGCATGAGGTACAAGCCATCCAGTACTTCATCGACGGATGCCGAGACGGCACCCTCCTCAAGCACAAGCTCATGTGCGCCGAACCCACCTCTTTGGCGGTGCTCATGGCCAATGCGGATAAGTACGCCACGGCCGACTCCGCAATGCGCATCAAGGTGACCACCTTGGACAAGGTTGTGCCTGCGCCGACTACTCCCAAGCCGGCTGGGGACAACCGAGGCGGCCAGAATAACTACAAACGCAAGGCGGATTAGATGGATCCCCGCTCCAACAACAAGCTAGTGGCAAATGTGGAGGGCGAGGCGTCGGCCTCTCAAGCCGGCCCTCCACGAAAGCGTCGCAATCAGGGCAACCCCAACTGGCTGCCCAGGCAGACTCTCGAGCAGCTGCTCGACGCCCCCTACAAGATACATTCTGGGGCGACGCCGTCTACCCACACCCTTCGATAGTGCAGCATCGCCCGCCGGCTGTTGCAAGGGGAGGGCCTGCCGGCTCCTCAGGGTGCGCAGGCGGCTCCCCGTTCACCGGCTCCCAATCACGCTCCGCTTCCACCGCCACCGCCTCGTGATGACGGTCCTCACCGTGACGACTACCCTCACCAAGACGGAGCATTCGTCGTCTTCACCAGCGAAGGCGACGACAAACACAGCCTGCGCCAAAGACGACGCGAGGTGAACGCCACTGTCCCCCGGTTCCCCAGTACATGCATTGGTCAGACAAACCAATCACATGGAGCCGGGTGGACCATCCTGCGGTGATGCCCAACCCGGGTTCATACGCACTCGTCCTCGACCCCACCTTCGCCTCCAAAAGGCTCACCTTCCGATTCTCCCGGGTGCTGGTCGATGGCGGCAGCAGCATCAACATCCTCTACCTCGACACTCTCCACAAGCTCGGGCTCAAGGAGACGGACGTCCTACCAACCAGCACTGTCTTCCATGGCATCGTGCCTGGGCAGTCATGCTCGCCCATCGGCCAGATACAGCTGGACGTCCTCTTCGGCGACAAGGCCCACTTCCGCCGAGAGTCCATATGGTTCGAGGTAGTGGACCTCAGTAGCCCGTATCAAACGCTGCTGGGAAGACCGGCTCCGGCCAAGTTCATGGCTATTCCGCACTACGGCTACCTGAAGATGAAGATGCCGGGTCCCAAGGGCATCATCACTATTGTTAGCGACTACAAAAAGTCGCTCGAGTGCACCCAAGATAGCAGTCGCCTCACCAACGCCTTGGTGATTGCCGAGGAGAAGCGGCAGATCGATCGGCTCGTGGCCCAGGCTACCGAGCAGCGGGCGATTCCTTCTCCTCCGTACCAATCGGCCGGCGAGGGCTCTTTCAAGCCGGCTAAAGAGACCAAGCAGGTCCCACTCGACCCTGCCAACCCGAAGCAGTGCATCACCATCGGGGCTGGCCTCAGCCCCAAATAGGAAGGCGAGCTCATCGACTTCCTCCGTGAGAATCGGGACATCTTTGCATGGTCCCCCAAGGACATGCCGGGTGTTCCGAGGAAGTACGCCGAGCACAAACTTCACGTGCGACCGAGGGCAAGCGGCGCACAATCGGAGAAGAGATCACCCGGCTCCTTGCAGCCGACTTCATCATGGAGGTTTTCCACCCGGACTGGCTGGCGAACCCAGTCCTGGTGCTGAAGAAGAACAACACATGGCGAATGTGTATCGACTACACTAGCCTGAATAAGGCCTGTTCGAAAGACCCTTTCGCGTTGCCTAGGATAGATCAAGTGATCGACTCCACTGTAGGCTGCGAACTGCTGTCATTTCTAGATGCTTATTCGGGCTACCATCAAATCAAGATGGACCCAGCTGATCGCCTGAAGACCTCCTTCATCACGCCCTTCGGGGCCTATTGCTACACCACCATGACGTTCGGTCTGAAGAACGCAGGTGCAACGTTCCAACGCTGCATGCAGCAGTGCCTGCTGCCATAGATTGGCAGAAACATCCACGTCTATGTGGATGACATCGTCGTCAAGACGAAGCAGCACTTCAGCCTCCTTGACGACCTGCGGGAGACATTCGCCAATCTGCGCGAATACAAGATCCGGCTCAACCCTGAGAAGTGCGTCTTCGGGGTCCCAGGTGGCAAACTCTTGGGGTTCTTCGTATCCGCCCGCGGCATCGAAGAGAACGCTGAGAAGATCAGCACCATCGAGCGGATGGTGCGGCCGGCTTGGATCCTCGACGTCCAGAAGTTCACTAGCTGCTTGGCATCCCTCAGTGGTTCATTAGCCGGCTTGGCGAGAAGTCCTGTCCACTCTACCAGCTCATGAAGAAGACGATGATGTTCGAGTGGAACGACTAGGCGGACGAAGCCTTCCGCGACCTCAAGCGGGTAATCTCGAGCCTGACTATCTTGGCAGCCCCATCTGAAAGGGAACCCATACTCATATATATCGCGGAGACCACTCGCGTGGTCAGCGTAGTGTTGGTTGTTCAGTGCAAAGAGGAAGGCAAGGCCCTGCCAGTACAGCGCCCTGTCTACTACCTTGGCGAGGTCTTGTCCGCCTCTAAGCAGAACTACCCTCATTATCAGAAAATGTGTTATGGTGTTTACCTTGCTGCAAAGAAATTAAAACAATGCTTCCAAGAGCATGCCATCACTGTGGTGAGCACGACTCCGCTCTCAGAGATCATGGGCAACCGTGATGCCACGGGCAGAATTGCCAAATGGTCCATCGCCATGGTAGACCATGATATTCGGTACGAGCCTCGCACCACCATCAAATCACAGGTGGTGGCCGAGTTCTTAGTCGACTGGGTCGAGACCCAGTTCGAGCCACCGCCTCCAGACTCCACGCATTGGTGGATTCACTTCGACGGCTCAAAGATGTGGACAGGACTGGGAGCCGACATCATCTTGACGTCTCTGAAAGGGGACCAGCTCAAGTATGCTCTCCAGATCCATTTCGCCGCCTCCAACAACGTCACCGAGTACGAAGCACTGGCTCACGGCCTCTGGCTTGCCAAGGAGATTGGCATCCGGCGGCTCATATGCATCGGCGATTCAGACTTGGTGGTGCAGCAGGTCTCTGGCAAATGGGACGCCAGGGACGCCAACATGGCAAGCTACCACTTCCTCATCCAGCAACTCAACGGCCCCTTCGAGGGTTGTGAGTTCCACCATGTTCCCAGGGCGGAAAATAAGGCGACCGATATGCTGGCAAAGATCGGCTCCACGAGGCAGGCCATCCCAGCCAGCGTCTCCCTCGAGCAACTCCTCAAGCAGTCTATCAAGCCGTCTCCTGAGTCAGCATCAATCTTCGTACCGACCGACTCTACGATACAAGTGCCGCCGGCTCCACCAGTTATGCCGGCTGTGGACCCCATGCCGGATGCACTGACGGCACCGGCTCCAAATGCGGCACCGACTGAGTCTATGGTGCAAGCGTCGTTGGCTCCACCAACTACGCCGGCTTCGGATCCTAATCCGACTCCATTGGTCCAACCGACTCCAACAACGGCACCAGCTACAACGACAACCCCGGCTCTGCCCGGGCTCGAATCCTCCCAGTGGGTGGACGTCATGGAGATAGATGATGAGCCGACTGCAGTAATAGCACTGGAGACACCATCAAGCTCGGGGGCTGCAGAAGCCCCCAACAGTCAAGACGAAGCAGAGGCGACCCTTGTGTTGGCTCCATCATGGGCTCAGGCCATTCTGGCCTTCCTTCTTCACGGCGAACTTCCTCAGAACAAAGCGGAGGCGAGACAGACCTAGCGCAGGTCCGCCGCCTACGCCATCATCAATCGCGAGCTGGTGCGACGTAGCACGACCGACATGCTCCAACGCTGTGTCGAATCAGAAAAAGGGCAGGAGATCCTCAGAGACACCCACCAGGGGGAGTGTGGGCATCACGCCGCCTCCACAACCCTGGTGGCGAAAGCATTCCGCCATGGATTCTACTGGCCCACGGCCCTCGAGGAGGCTGTGGATCTGGTGGACAGATGTGAAGGCTACCAACGCTTCAGTGCACAAAGCCATATGTCGCCTTCGGCGCTAAAAACCATTCCCTTATCATGGCCATTCGCCGTCTGGGGACTGGACATGGTTGGGCCCTTCAAGACGCCTCGCGGAGGGATGACACATCTTCTGGTAGCCGTCGACAAGTTCACCAAGTGGATCGAAGCCAGGCCTATCAAGAAGCTTGACGGCCCCACTACTGTCAGGTTTATAACAGACATCTCTGTCTGATATGGCATTCCCCACAGCATCATCACCCACAAAGGAACCAACTTCGCCAAAGGCGCCCTGGCGCTCTACTGTTCCAAGGTAGGCATCCGGCTCGACCTGGCCTCAGTGGCACACCCTCAGTCAAACGGCCAAGCGGAGAGGGCCAACGGCCTGATCCTAGCCGGCATCAAGCCAAGGCTGGTGGCACCACTGGTCAGGTCAGCCGGCTGCTGGATTGAAGAACTGCCGGCTGTGCTATGGAGCCTCCGCACCACGCCCAACCGGTCGACCGGCTTCACTCCATTCTTTCTAGTATACGGGTCTGAGGCTATCATCCCCACGGATGTCGAATTCGACTCGCCTCGGGTCACCCTATACATAGAAACGGAGGCGAAGGAGGCCAGAGAAGACGGTGTGGACCTCCTCAAAGAAGCAATGGACTTGGCTTTGAGACGGACAGCCATCTACCAACAAAAGCTGAGATACTACCACAGCAAAAGGATCAGGCCTCTCTCTTTCAGGGAGGGAGACTTGGTCCTCAGAAGAATCCAGAACACTGCCGGCCCGCACAAGCTTTCACCCCCATGGGAGGGACCCTTCATCATCAGTAGGGCGCTACACAATAACGCTTACTACCTGATTGATGCCCAGAAGCCAAGGAAGCGCAAGAGGGACGACTCCGGCCAAGAAACGGAGCGCCCATGGAACGCGGCATTGCTTCGCCCGTTTTATTGCTAAAAGGCACAAGACAAGCAGAGGAAAGAACATGCGCATGTATCTTCCTCCCTCTTCAGGGAACAACGAAGGCAATAAATAGAACATGCTCCATGTTTCTTTTTTATCAAGAGTTTTCACTCAAGTGTACGGGCTACACAGCATACCACCTCTTGCCGGCTTAACCAAGCTCGGAGGCTACGCAGCATGACCCCTTGCTAGCTTAAACAAGCTCGGGGGCTCGCCAGCCGCCTGAACGGTCCACCCTTATAACAGACACATAGTGTACCGGCTGACTCCTGGTCCGTCGCTCGACCCTACGGACTGACTCCGGTCGCTCGGTTCGCGATATGACGCCATGTCAGGTCGAATACATGCAAAGTCCGGCTATACTTGGGACGACCGAATCGGGTTGGCTCGAGCATATATACGATCTCATTCAAGACTCAAGACGGCCTCTGACTGCCGGGAACAACAAATATGATGAAAAAAAGCAGGAACCATGCTTCCTCTTGCTAAAAGAGTTTTCACTCAGTGTACGGGCTACACCGCGTATCACCTCTTGCTGGCTTAAATCAAGCTCAGAGACTACGCAGCGCGGCCCCTTGCTAGCTTTAAACAAGCTCGGGGGCTCGCCAGCCGCTCGGACGGTCAATCCTTGTAGTCGGGCACATAGTGTACCGGCTGACTCCTGGTCCTTCGCTCGAACCTGCGGGCTGGCTCCGGTCGCTCGGTTCGCGATATGACGCCGGGTCAGGTCGAATACATGCACAGTCCGGCTAAACTAGTGACGACCGGCTCGAGTTGGCTCATTCAAGGCGGCCTCTGATTGGCTTATGTCTTGTTCTTTTTGTCTTGATGGCTTCGGATAAGAGAAGTCAACCAGGAATCAAAAGACGGGATCTTAAGACAACACGCTTGGTGACGAATATAATGCTGAATATATACATTCATAAAAAGCATTGGCCCACGGCCCACGTTCGTTACATCCCTCCGGGGGTAGAACCAAAAACACGAAAGGACACCAGTTACGGGACAGCGGCCTCAGTGGTCGTCTCGGCTGCTGCTCCTGACATGGCAGCATCGCCGCCTCCGGCTCCTCCCGAGGTGGTCGCACCGACTCCCCCGCTACGGCCCTTGGCTCCGCTGATCCCGGAGTCGGCATACGCCCCACCGCTGGAGGCGGCTGCAGATTCCGCAGCCCAGGCCGCCTCGTCAGAGCTGCCATCGGCGTCGTAGGGTTGAAGGCCATGCAGATCTTCAGCGATCACGCTGCCGTCTTCACCCCGCTCCAAGACGAAGTTGTCCCAGGCTGCGTACTCAGCGACGACGCTGGCTCTCACCCGGAGCTCCTCCTCCATGCCTTGCAACTACGCCTCTGAGCCATCGCGCTGGGCCACCAGCTTGCCCAAGTTCAGGTTACGATACCATGACTTGGCCAAGCGCAGGGCCATATAAGCCCCAGACCGCGCTGCGGAGGCTCGCCAGGCGTCCAGGCACTCTCCACCCGCTGCGAGCCAGCGGGCAAGCCGGCTGATGGTCGTCGGCTCCACGCCCTCCGGCCACAGGGCCGCCACCATCGACGAACCTGCAACCTAGAGCTGAGTCACAGACTCGCCCAGGACGTGTAGGCAGGCCCGAAGGCCCACTCCTATCTCCTCTACGCTCCAGCCGGAGGTATTATCCACCTCCTGCCCGGCCGCGCGGCGCTCCTCACGACACACCTCAACGGCGGTGTCGGCTGCGACCTGGGTCTCGGGGAAGAGATCTGGGGTAAAGGAAGCCAGGACGTAAGAACACACCAAGAGGAGGAGAGGACAAAAAGACGAAACACAAAACAAGGAAACGAGACCCACGCTGGAAGGCACCGTCGGTCTCATGAGAGACCTCGAGGACCTCGCGCTCCCGCACCTCACTTGCATGAGTGAGGCAGGCGATTTCCTCCTGGAGGGTTGCGGCGGACTCCAGCGCCTTGTCCAGCTGCGCTTGCTTCTGGGTAAGGGCTTCGTCCTTCGCCCTCAAGGCGGCGTCCTTGAGGTTCACCTCCTCAATATGAAGCGACGCATGGTGGTCCACGTCGGCAGAGTAGGAGGCCTCCTTCTCCTGCAGTGTGGCCCGTAGCCGCTCCAACTCGACCCGGCCGGCCGCCTCGAGCTCCTTCTTCTTCGCGCCCCCACTGACGTCAAGAGAAGAGAAAAAAGTGCAAAGAAAAACCAAAAAAGGCAAGGCCTACCTGGGTGCGGGCTTCCAGGCGCTCCATGTCACTGCATACCACGCGGGCCGCCTGCTCCACCTTCGACCGGCCGTTGGAAAACAGCGTCAGCAGCTCCGGCACGCCGGAAAGAACGGTGCTGGCGGGCATTCGTAGGCGGGCCAAGTTCGCCGCCCGCCATGACTTCATGGGCCGGCTCCCAGCCCGGCCCCTGGCCCTTGGCGCAATAGGGCCCTGATGGGGGACGACGATGGCGCCGACTCCTGGGGCCGGCTCGACGGCCGGCTCGGGCGCCGTCCCAACCGGCGCTACCTCCCCCGTGGGAGGCGGATGAGCCGCATCCGGCGCATCCATGGTCGCCCCTGGGGCATCAGGGGCTGCGTCCGGCGTGGTCAGATCTAGCACCGACGCGTCAGGAGCCGCTTCGGCCCTGGGAGAAACCGGGATCGTCTCTAGGTCCACCTGCTCCGGGGCTGCCAGTTCAGACGGCTGGGCCCCTTCGGTCCTTGGGTCCGGCCTGGAGGCGGCCTCGCTAGCTGGCTCCTCCACATGGGCATGTGCGGAGGGGTCCTGTCTAGCCTTCGCACGCTTCTCCGTCGGCCTCTCGACCCGGCTGGGGCGAGGCTGACCCACGGCGACCTTCCCCGCAGCCGTGTGTTGGGGAACGTCGCATGGTAAACAAAAATTTTCCTACGCGTATGAAGACCTATCATGGTGATGTCCATCTACGAGAGGGGATTTCCGATCTACGTACCCTTGTAGATCGCACATCAGGAGCGTTAAGAAACGCGGTTGATGTAGTGGAACGTCCTCACGTCCCTCGATCCGCCCCGCGAACCGTCCCACGAACCGTCCCGCGATCCGTCCCACGATCTGCTCCGATCTAGTGCCGAACGGACGACACCTCTGTGTTCAGCACACGTACAGCTCGACGATGATCTCGGCCTTCTTGATCCAGCAAGAGAGATGGAGAGGTAGATGAGTTCTCCGGCAGCGTGACGGCGCTCCGGAGGTTGGTGGTGATCTAATCTCAGCAGGGCTCCGCCCGAGCTCCGCAGAAACGCGATCTAGAGGTAAAACTGTGGAGGTATGTGGTCGGGCTGCTGTGGCAAAGTTGTCTCAAATCAGCCCTAAAACCTCCGTATATATAGGTGGAAGAGGGGGGCCTTGCCTTGGGGCTCAAGGAGCCCCAAGGGGGTCGGCCGAGCCAAGGGGGGAAGTCCTCCCCTTCCAAACTGAATCCAACTAGGTGTGGAAGGTGGAGTCCTTCTCTCCTTTCCCACCTCCTCCTTTTTTTCTCTTTGATTTTCTTCCTATGGCGCATAGGGCCTTCTTGGGCTGTCCCACCAGCCCACTAAGGGCTGGTGCGCCACCCCAAGGCCTATGGGCTTCCCCGGGGTGGGTTGCCCGCCCCCCGGTGAACACCCGGAACCCAGTCGTCATTCCCGGTACATTCCCGGTAACTCCGAAAACCTTACGGTAATCAAATGAGGTCATCCTATATATCAATCTTCATTTCCGGACCATTCCGGAAACCCTCGTGACATCCGTGATCTAATCCGGGACTCCGAACAACATTCGGTAACCAACCATATAACTCAAATATGCATAAAACAACGTCGAACCTTAAGTGTGCAGACCCTGCGGGTTCGAGAACTATGCAGACATGACCCGAGTGACTCCTCGGTCAATATCCAATAGCGGGACCTAGATGCCCATATTGGATCCTACATATTCTACGAAGATCTTATCGTCTGAACCTCAGTGCCAAGGATTCATATAATCCCGTATGTCATTCCCTTTGTCCTTCGGTATGTTACTTGCCCGAGATTTGATCGTCAGTATCCGCATACTTATTTCAATCTCATTTACCGGCAAGTCTCTTTACTCATTCCGTAATACAAGATCCCGCAACTTACGCTAAGTCACATTGCTTGCAAGGCTTGTGTGTGATGTTGTATTACCGAGTGGGCCCCGAGATACCTCTCCGTCATACGGAGTGACAAATCCCAGTCTCGATCCATACTAACTCAACGAACACCTTCGGAGATACCTGTAGAGCATATTTATAGTCACCCAGTTACGTTGCGACGTTTGATACACACAAAGCATTCCTCCGGTGTCAGTGAGTTATATGATCTCATGGTCATAGGAACAAATACTTGACACGCAGAAAACAGTAGCAACAAAATGACACGATCAACATGCTACGTCTATTAGTTTGGGTCTAGTCCATCACATGATTTTCCTAATGATGTGATCCCGTTATCAAGTGACAACACTTGCCTATGGTCAGGAAACCTTGACCATCTTTGATCAACGAGCTAGTCAACTAGAGGCTTACTAGGGACAGTGTTTTGTCTATGTATCCACACATGCACTGTGTTTCCAATCAATACAATTATAGCATGGATAATAAACGATTATCATGAACTAAGAAATAAAATAATAACTAATTTATTATTGCCTCTAGGGAATATTTCCAACAGTCTCCCACTTGCACTAGAGTCAATAATCTAGTTCACATCACCATGTGATTTCAACGAATCCAACACCCATATAGTTCTGGGGTCTGATCACGTCTTGCTCGTGAGAGAGGTTTTAGTCAACGGTTCTGAAACTTTCAGATCCGTGTGTTCTTTACAAATCTTTATGTCATCTTATAGATGCTGCTACTACGTGCTATTCGGAAATGCTCCAAATATCTACTCTACTATACGAATCCGTTTCACTACTCATAGTTATTCGGATTAGTGTCAAAGCTTGCATCGACGTAACCCTTTACGATGAACTCTTTAACCACCTCCATAATCGAGAAAAATTCCTTAGTCTATTTAGTTACTAAGGATAACTTTGACCGCTGATTAGTGATTCAACCCTGGATCACTCTGTGTACCTCTTAACAGACTTGCTGCAAGGCACACATCAGGTGCGGCACTCAGCATGGCATACTTTAGAGTCTACGGCTAAGGCATAGAAGATGACCTTCGTCTATTCTCTTTATTCTGCCGTGGTCGGGTTTTGAGTCTTACTCAAATTCACACCTTACAACGCAACCAAGAACTCCTTCTTTGCTGATCTATTTTGAACTCCTTCAAAAACTTGTCAAGGCATGCATCTTGTTGAAACTTCCATTAAGCGCTTTCGATCTATCTCCATAGATCTTTGATGCTCAACGTTCAAGTAGCTCAATCCAGGTATTCCTTTGAAAACTCCTTTCAAACAACCTTGTATGCTTTACAGAAATTCTACATTACTTCTGATCCACAATATGTCAACCACATATACTTATCAGAAATTCTATAGTGCTCCCACTCACTTCTTTGGAAATACAAGTTTCTCATAAACCTTGTACAAACCCAAAATCTTTGATCATCTCATCAAAGTGTATATTCCAACTCCGAGATGCTTGCACCAGTCCATTGAAGGATCGCTGTAGCTTGCATACTTGCTAGTATCTTTAGGATCGACAAAACCTCATGGTTGTATCTCATACAATGTTTGCTCAAGGAAACCGTCGATGAAACAATGTTTTGACATCCTACGTGCAATATTTCATAAATAATGCAACAACTACTAACATAATTCTAACAGACTTTTAGCATCGCTACGAGTGAGAAAGTCTCATCATAGTCAACTGTTTGATCTTGTCGGAAAAATCTTTGCGACAAGTCGAGCCCTTTTTAATAGTGACTTATCACCATCATCGTCTGTCTTCCTTTTAAAGATCCATCTTTACTCAATAGTCCTATGACCATTAAGTAGTTCTTCCAGAGTCTACACTTTGTTTTCATACATGGATCCTCTCTCGGATTTCATGGCCTCCAGCCATTTGTCGGAATCCGGGCCCACCATTGCTTTCTCCATATCTCGTAGGTTCACTGTTGCTCAACAACATGACCTCCAAGACAGGGTTACCGTACCACTCTGTAGTAGTACGTGACCTTGTCAACCTACGAGGTTTGTAGTAACTTGATCCGATGCTCGATGATCACCATCATCAGCTTTCACTTCAATTGGTGTAGGCGCCACAGGAACAACTTCCCGCGCCCTGCTACACACTGGTTGAAGTGATGGTTCAATAACCTCATCAAGTTCCACCACCCTCCCACTCAATTCTTTCAAGAGAAACCTTTCCTCGAGAAAGGATCCGTTTCTAGAAACAAACACTTTGCTTTCGGATCTGAGATAGGAGATGTACCCAACTGTTTTGGATATCCTATGAAGATGCATTTATCCGCTTTGGGTTCGAGCTTATCAGACTGAAACTTCTTCACATAAGTGTTGAAGCCCCAAACTTTCAAGAAACGACAGTTTAGATTTTTCTAAACCTCAGTCTATACTGTGTCATCTCAACGGAAATACGCGATGCCCTATTTAAAGTGAATGCGGTTGTCTCTAATGCATAACCCATAAATGATAGTGGTAATTCGATAAGAGACATCATAGCATGCACCATACCAAATAATGCGTGGCTATGACGCTCAGACACATCGTCACACTATGATGTTCCAGGTGGCATGAACTGCGAAACAATTTCCACATTGTCTTAACTGCGTACCAAAACTCGTAACTCAGACATTCAATTCTATGATCATATCGTAGCTAGTTTATCCTCTTGTTACGACGAACTTCACTCCTGAAACAGAATTGAACTTTTCAATATTTCAGACTTGTGATTCATTAAGTAAATACTCTTGTATCTACTCAAATCGTCATTGAAGTAAGAACATAATGATATCCACTGCGTGCCTCAGCACCCATTGGACTGCATACATCAAAATGTATCACTTCCAACAAGTTACTATCTTGTTTCATCTCAATGAAAATAAGGCCTTGCTCATGTGGTATGATTTGCATGTCACTAGTGATTCAAAATCAAGTGAGTACAAAGATCCATCGGCATGGAGCCTCTTCATGCAATTTATACCAACATGACTCAAGCGGCAGTGCCACAAGTAAGTGGTACTATCATCATTACCTCGTGTCTTTTGGCACCAATATCATGAACAGGTGTAACACTACGATCGAGATTCAATAAACCATTGAAGGTGATTATTCAAGCAAATAGAGTAACCATTATTCTCTTTAAATGAATAATCGTATTGCAATAAACATGATCCAATCATGTTCATGCTTAACGCAAGCACCAAATAACAATTATTTAGGTTTAACACCAATCCCGATGGTAGAGGGAGCGTGCGACATTTTGATCATATCAATCTTGGAAACACTTCCAACACGTATCCTCACCTCGCCTTTAGCTAGTCTCCGTTTATGTCGTAGCTATCATTTCGTGTTACTAATCACTTAGCAACCGAACCGGTATCCAATACCCTCGTGCTACTAGGAGTACTAGTAAAGTACACATCATGTATATCAAATATACTTCTTTCGACTTTTGCCAGCCTACTTATCTACCAAGTATCTAGAGTTGCTCCGCCTGAGTGACTGTTCCCCTCATTACAGAACCACTTAGTCTCAGGTTTGGGTTTAACCTTGGGTCTCTTCATGAGTACATCAACTGTTTTGCCGTTTCACGAAGTATCCCTTCTAGCCCTTGCCTTTCTCGAAACTTAGTGGTTTTACTAACCATCAACTATTGATGCTCCTTCTTGATTTCTACTCTCACAGTGTCAAACATCGCGAATCACTTAAAGATCATTGTATCTATCCTTGATATGTTATAGTTCATCACGAAGCTCTCACAGCTTGGTGGCAGTGACTTTGGAGAACTATCACTATCTCATCTGGAAGATTAACTCCCACTTGATTCAAGTGATTGTCGTACTCAGACAATCTGAGCACACGCTCAACGATTGAGCTTTTCTCCTTTACTTTGTGGACAAAGAATCTTGTCGGAGGTCTCGTACCTCTTAACAAGGGCATGAGCATGAAATCACAATTTCATCTCTTTAGAACATCACTTATGTTCCGTGACGTTTCAAAACGTCTTCGGCGCCTTGCTTCTAAGCCATTTAAGTATTTTGCACTGAACTATCGTGTAGTCATCAGAAACGTGTATGTCGGATGTTCACAGCATCCACAGACGACGCTCGAGGTGCAGCACACCGAGTGGTGCATTAAGGACATAAGCCTTCTGCGCAGCAACGAGGACAATCCTCTGCAAAGTTTGCTACTATCAACTTTCAACTAAATTTTCTCTAGGAACATATAAAAAACAGTAGAGCTATAGCGCAAGCTACATCGTAATTCGCAAAGACCATTAGACTATGTTCATGACAATTAGTTCAATTAATCAAATTACTTAAGAACTCCCACTAAAAAAGTAGATCTCTCTAGTCATTTGAGTGGTACATGATCCAAATCCACTATCTCAAGTCCGATCATCACATGAGTCGAGAATAGTTTCAGTGGTAAGCATCTCTATGCTAATCATATAAACTATACGATTCATGCTTGACCTTTCGGCCTCATGTGTTCCGAGGCCATGTCTGTACATGCTAGGCTCGTCAAGCTTAACCTGAGTGTTCCGCGTGTGCAACTGTTTTGCACCCGTTGTATGTGAACGTTGAGTCTATCACACCCGATCATCACGTGGTGTCTCGAAACGAAGAACTGTCGCAACGGTGCACAGTCGGGGAGAACACAATTTCGTCTTGAAATTTTAGTGAGAGATCACCTCATAATGCTACCGTCGTTCTAAGCAAGATAAGGTGCATAAAGGATTAACATCACATGCAATTCATAAGTGACATGATATGGCCATCATCATGTGCTTCTTGATCTCCATCACCAAAGCACCGGCACGATCTTCTTGTCACCGGCGTCACACCATGATCTCCATCATCATGATCTCCATCAATGTGTCGCCATCGGGGATGTCGTGCTACTCATGCTATTACTACTCAAGCTACGTCCTAGCAATATAGTAAACGCATCTGCAAGCACAAACGTTAGTTTAAAGACAACCCTATGGCTCTTGCCGGTTGCCGTACCTTCGACGTGCAAGTCGATATTATCTATTACAACATGATCATCTCATACATCCAATATATCACATCACATCGTTGGCCATATCACATCACAAGCATACCCTGCAAAAACAAGTTAGACGTCCTCTAATTTTGTTGTTGCATGTTTTACGTGGTGACCATGGGTATCTAGTAGGATCGCATCTTACTTACGCAAACACCACAACGGAGATATATGAATTGCTATTTAACCTTATACAAGGACCTCCTCGGTCAAATCCGATTCAACTAAAGTTGGAGAAACCGACACTTGCCAGTCATCTTTGAGCAACGGGGTTACTCGTAGCGATGAAACCAGTCTCTCGTAAGCGTACGAGTAATGTCGGTCCAAGCCGCTTCAATCCAACAATACCGCGGAATCAAGAAAAGACCAAGGAGGGCAGCAAAACGCACATCACCGCCCACAAAAACTTTTGTGTTCTACTTGAGAAGACATCTACGCATAAACCTAGCTCATGATGCCACTGTTGGGGAATGTCGCATGGGAAACAAAAAAATTCCTACGCGCATGAAGACCTATCATGGTGATGTCCATCTACGAGAGGGGATTTCCGATCTACGTACCCTTGTAGATCACACAGCAGAAGCGTTAAGAAACGCGGTTGATGTAGTGGAACATCCTCACGTCCCTCGATCCGCCCCGCGAACCGTCCCACGAACCGTCCCGCGATCCGTCCCACGATCCGCTCCGATCTAGTGCCGAACGGACGGCACCTCCGCGTTCAGCACACGTACAGCTCAACTATGATCTCGGCCTTCTTGATCCAGCAAGAGAGACGGAGAAGTAGATGAGTTCTCCGGCAGCGTGACAGCGCTCCGGAGGTTGGTGGTGATCTAATCTCAGCAGGGCTCCGCCCGAGCTCCGCAGAAACGCGATCTAGAGGTAAAACCGTGGAGGTATGTGGTCGGGCTGCCGTGGCAAAGTTGTCTCAAATCAGCCCTAAAACCTCCGTATATATAGGTGGGAGAGGGGGGTCCTTGCCTTGGGGCTCAAGGAGGCCCAAGGGGATCGGCCGAGCCAAGGGGGGAAGTCCTCCCCTTCCAAACCGAATCCAACTAGGTTTGGAAGGTGGAGTCCTTCTCTCCTTTCCCACCTCCTCCTTTTTTTCTCTTTGATTTTCTTCCTATGGTGCATAGGGCCTTCTTGGGCTGTCCCACCAGCCCACTAAGGGCTGGTGCGCCACCCCCAAGGCCTATGGGCTTCCCTGGGGTGGGTTGCCCCCCCCCCACCGACGAACACCCAGAACCCATTCGTCATTCCCGGTACATTCCCGGTAACTCTAAAAACCTTCCGGTAATCAAATGAGGTCATCCTATATATCAATCTTCGTTTCCGGACCATTCCGGAAACCCTCATGACGTCTGTGATCTCATCCGGGACTCCGAACAACATTCGGTAACCAACCATATAACTCAAATACGCATAAAACAACGTCGAACCTTAAGTGTGCAGACCCTGCGGGTTCGAGAACTATGCAGACATGACCCGAGTGACTCCTCGGTCAATATCCAAAAGCGGGACCTAGATGCCCATATTGGATCCTACATATTCTACGAAGATCTTATCGTTTGAACCTCAGTGCCAAGGATTCATATAATCCCGTATGTCATTCCCTTTGTCCTTCGGTATGTTACTTGCCCGAGATTTGATCGTCAGTATCCGCATACCTATTTCAATCTCGTTTACCGGCAAGTCTCTTTACTCGTTCCGTAATACAAGATCCCGCAACTTACGCTATGTCACATTGCTTGCACCCATACTAACTCAACTAACACCTTCGTAGATACCTGTAGAGCATATTTATAGTCACCCAGTTACGTTGCGACGTTTGATACACGCAAAGCATTCCTCCGGTGTCAGTGAGTTATATGATCTCATGGTCATAGGAACAAATACTTGACACGCAGAAAACAGTAGCAACAAAATGACACGATCAACATGCTATGTCTATTAGTTTGGGCCTAGTCCATCACATAATATCCTAATGATGTGATCCCGTTATCAAGTGACAACACTTGCCTATGGTCAGGAAACCTTGACCATCTTTGATCAACGAGCTAGTCAACTAGAGGCTTACTAGGGACAGTGTTTTGTCTATGTATCCACACATGCACTGTGTTTCCAATCAATACAATTATAGCATGGATAATAAACGATTATCATGAACTAAGAAATATAATAATAACTAATTTATTATTGCCTCTAGGGCATATTTCCAACACCGTGTGCCACCGGCGCTTGGACTCTATCTCCAGCTCCCTCTCAGTAGCATCAGCTGCTGCCCAGCCCGCCCGCTCGGCTGCGGAGGCGGTTTCTTCATCCGCATCCTCTGCCTCCCTGTCAAGCCAAGCTTCTCGGAAACAAAGCTCATCTCAAGATGAGGAAGGGAAAAAAGGAGGAAACCATACCCTACAACTACCGGGACCTGCCTCCGGCCACCGCCATGGCGCCTCTTGGCGTCGTCTGCCCGCTGCCCAGCTGTAGGACCCGCCGCCGGTCGCTTAGAGGCCGGCCGGGAAGCTGTGGCACCCTTGCCCTTCTTCCCGGCTGCCTCGTCGGCAGCGGTCGCTCCGCCACCTTGACGCCGGCCACGCGTCAACAGTGAGCTGGTGACCTCCTCCACCTCGTCAGAGTCTTCCTCGAAGGCTGCATCAGAACAGAATGAGGCTTCCTCATCGTCGTCCGTCCAGTCTACTATGGCATGCCGCGGGTACTCACCAGACGGCTCGGTCCCTTCCGACTCCAAGGGATCCTCCGAGCCGGCGGAGGAGTCTGAGCGGGGCTCCATCGCACCTTCCTCGTCCATCTCGGAGGCGTCGGACACCTCCACGTCAGGAGCAGGCTGACGAAGGGACCCCTGCAGGGTCTTGAACATCTACAAAAAAGGAATTCAACCAGGCTCAGCAGCGCCACCGGCTCCAAGACAAAACAACAGAGAGGAACGGAGAAAGGCTACCATCGTAGGCGGGTGAGACCGGTTGAACGGGGCATCCCCCATGTCCATTCCCCGCCCTCATCCATGCGGGCGGTGGAGATAAGGTTCACCCTTCGCGCTATAGCGCCCGGGGTGAACCTCTTGGCGGACAGCCGACACGGATCAAGCCGACCGCTCATCTGGCAGACCAGATGCGGAAGCCTCTGGTGAGGCAGAATCCGACGGACCACCATGGTGGCGAGATGGTCGCGGCCGAGGAGGCCGCTCTTCCCCACGATGTCGAGGTGGGCGCAGATAAGCGCCACCTCAGGATGCGGCTTGGGAGTCTTCGCATCCCAGTTCCGCCCCGTCGGAGGAGCGATGGCGAAAGGGGGCATGTTGAGGGCGTCTTGGGCTGGGTCGGCGCTCTTCACGCAGAAGAAGCCCTTCTGCCAGTGCTTGATGGAATCTTGCAGAGGCATCTGGGGGAAGCCGGACTTCAGGCAGTGATGCACAAACGCGGCCCCGCACGGCGTCATGGGGCGCGGCCCCTTGAGCTTCTCCACCTCGGATTTCTCCAAGGCGATGGACTGTTGCTTGAAGAAGAACAGGCTGCGCCACAGATCGACGCGAGGCTCGATCCCCACGAAGCCTTCGCACAACACCACAAAGGCGGCCAGCTACAGTATGGCGTTCGGCGCCAGGTGGTGCGGCTGCAGGCTGAAGAACTGGAGCCACTCGGTGAAGAAGGAGCTACCCGGGAGCCCGAAACCCCGGTAGAAGTGCTCGACGAAGACCACAACCTCCCCCACGACGGGTGCGGGAGAGGTCTCGGAGCTAGGAAGGCGCACCAACACTTGGCAGGCGGGGGGCAGCAGTCGATGATGACGGAGTGCATCGATGTGCCCCTCGTTGACGTCGCTGCCCAGCCAGGCCCCCTGCGAGGACGCCTGCTGCGCCGACGACTTCTTCAAAGAAGATCCACTGGCCATGGCTGCGGGTGGCGAGAGCTCGAAGCGGTCGACGGAGGTCTCGGCGGCGAAGATGAGGAAGACGAAGGCGCGAGCTCTTCTTTCTCGGGAAACAAGGAGGAAGAGAACACGGAGCAGGGCGAGAACGGGGGGCGAATGGCCTCCTCGAAACCCTCGCGTCCCATTTAAACCCCTACGAAGCATCCTGGGGAGGGGATCCGGTGCGCGCCGGGCTCCATTAATTCCGTGTATTACGGGCGGTAATGCCCCCCTAAGCCCAACCGTCGCGGAGTTAATCCGCAAAGGATCTCACACGCGGAGGCCGAGGGGGCGTCGTGGCAGGACCCAGGGCCCAGGCGCGGTCCCTTCAGCAGTAATCGCCATCATTACGCCAGGCGGGGCCTGGCACGTCGCGTTCTCCAGGCCAGTTACGACTGGACCGAGGCGTCGCTTCGAAGCTACCCGGCTCTGAAGCTGGCGTCCTTCGCCGCAAAAAACAGCCAAAATATCAAGACGAATCAACAAGTCGGTGAGGCCGCCCGCCAGCAGGCGGCAGACCTCGCCAGCTTCGGGGACTACTGTCGGGGGGATAACCCCGGGGTAGGCTCATCAAGCATGTTCCTTCATTTCCGGCCCCATGGACATCAAGGCGTGGAGATTCTCAAGGCCCAAGTCTTCAGACCGGCTAGGCATCACCTGCCGGCTGGAAGACGAGGCGACCACCTTTCTGGCCGGCCAGGCAACCCCTGCCGGCTAGAATCCATGCGGCCTCCCGTTCAGACCCGGCCTGGTCCTGCCAGCCGGACTAAGGAGGAGGCGGCCACCCTCAAGCCGTCTGACCAAGCGGGCTAGCCGACCTAGGATCACAAGTCACATCAGATCGTAGGTCAGGAAGGGACCTCACGATTAAAGGTAGCTACGCGTCAGCAAAGGTACAGGATCAGGGCGCCCGGCAGGTACGAGCATCGGCGGCCACGCCGCTGACCTACCCTGGCTCTAATCCATCACCTAGCATGATGTCGGACCGTCACACTCCCACTCCATTATTGCACTCGGCATGGGGAACAGTGGAGGCGGTCGTACTGCTTGCCCATGAAGAATCTCGTGGGGTGACGCTCGACGTACATCGCATGCTCAGCGTCAACCTTACGCGGGAGCCCCATTAGCCAGCCGACGGGTCCCACCAACAATCGAGACCATGCAGCCGGCGGGCCCCTCATCGACAAGACAAGACCCTTGTGGGCCCCTGGCCAGCCAGCGAAGCAGCCAGTCGGGTCCCACGCATGTACCCTTTATCCATATTGTAGGCCGGTGGGTTCTTCTATAAAAGCCCCCGGCCTTCCCCCATGCAAAGGGTCCGATCACTTGCCAGTCATTCAACACTACACACTCACTAACCCACAGAGAGCGAGGTAGAGACGAGCCGGCTGCTCCCCTCTTCCTCCTCCCAACACAGCTCCAGGAGCAACACTGTACTCTGTTCCCATACATCAAACACACCAGTAGGATTAGGGGTGTTATCTCTACGGAGAGCCCTAAACCTGGGTACATCGTGTGTCCCATGCGTGTACCAACCTCGTTCCTAGCGCCCACCTTTGTCCCTTCGGTTCTCACCGACTTTAGCCTACCTATGGCATATGTTGTGAGTATTCACCGACAACGGGACGGGCTGCGATTTGAATCGCGAAGATGTTCCATTACATCAACCGCGTTATATACGCTTCCGCTTAGCGATCTACAAGGGTATGTAGATTCACTCTCCCCTCTCGTAGATGATCATCACCATGGATAGGTATTGCGTGTGCGTAGGATTTTTTTTCCCATGCAATGTTCCCCAACAGTGGTATGAGAGCTAGGTTCATGCGTATATGATATCTCGAGTAGAGCACAAAAGAGTTTGTGGGTGTTGATGTTCAATTTGCTGCCCTCCTTGGTCTTTTATTGATTCGATAGTATTGTGTGATTGAAGCGGCCTGGACCAACCTTACTGGTACGATTACGAAAGACCGGTTTCATCGACTGACATGCAACTTGTTGCATAAAGATGACTGGCGGGTGTCTGTTTCTTCAACTTTAGTTGAATCGCATTTGACCGAGGCGGCCCTTGGAGAAGGTTAAATAGAAATTTTGCATATCACTATTGTGGCTTTGAGTAAGTAAGATGCGATCATACTAGATACCAATAGCAGCCACGTAAAATTTGCAACAACAAATTAGAGGACGTCTAACTTGTTTTTGCAGGGTATGCTTGTGATATGATATGGCTAATGACATGATATGATATATTGGATGTATGAGATGATCATGTTGTAATAGTTAAATATCGACTTGCACGTCGATGCTATGGCAACCGACAGGAGCCATAGGATTGTCTTTAAACTAACGTTTGTGCCTGCTGATGCTTTTACTATATCGCTAGGTTGTAGCTTTAGTAGTAATAGCATAGATAGCACGACAACCTCGATGGCGGCATGATGATGGAGATCATGATGATGGAGATCATGGTGCAGCGCCAGTGACGATGGAGATCATGCCGGTGCTTTGGTGATGGAGATCAAGAAGCACAAGTTCATGGCCATATCATGTCACTTATGATTTGCATGTGATGTTAATCCTTTTATGCACCTTATTTTTCTTAGAATGACGGTAGCATTATAAGGTGATCCCTCACGAAAATCTCAAGATAAAATTGTGTTCTCCCTGACTGTGCACCGTTGCGACAGTTCGTCGTTTCGAACACCACGTTCACATACAACGGTTGCAAGACAGTTGGACACGCAGAACACTCGGGTTAAGCATGACGAGCCTAGCACGTACAGACATGGCCTCGGAACACAAGAGACCGAAAGGTCGACCATCAATCATATAGTTAATATGATCAACTTGGAGATGTTCACCATTGAAACTATACTCAACTCACGTGATGATCGAACTTGAGTTAGTGGATTTGGATCATGCGCCACTCGAATGACTAGAGAGATGTCTATTTGAGTGGGAGTTCTTAAGTAATATGATTAATTGAACTCATTATCATGAACTTAGTCAAAAGGTCTTTGCAAATTATTTTGTAGCTTGCGTTGTAGATCTACTATTTTAGATATGTTCCTAGAGAAAATTTAGTTGATAGTAGCAATTATGCGGACTGGGTCCATAAACTGAGGATTGTCCTCATTGCTGCGTAGAAGGCTTATGTCCTAAATGCACCGCTCGGTGTGCTAAACCTCAAGCGTCGTTTGCAGGTGTTGCGAACATGTGACATACATGTTGAAAGGATCGATATGGTTGGCTAGAGGGGGGGTGAATAGACAACGACCACTTTTTAATTAATCTTAGCAAGTTAAGGTAAACACCCTACGGGTTCACAAATAATACGACAATGAGGTGAACCCTATAGAAGCTAACAACGAGAGCTATTAAGACAAGTAAGATATAGTCACAAGCATAAGCAAATACAAAGTAAAGGATAGAGATAACCACAAGTGGAACCGATGGAGACGAGGATGTGTTACCGAAGTTCCTTCCCTTTGACAGGAAGTACGTCTCCGTTGGAGCGGTGTGGAGGCACAATGCTCCCCAAAAAGCCACTAGGGCCACCATATTCTCCTCACGCCCTCACACGATGCAAGGTACCGTGATTCCACTATAGGTGCCCTTGAAGGCGGCGGCCGAACCTTTACAAACAAGGTTGGGGCAACTCCACACAAAGCTTGGAGGCTCCCAACTAAACCACGAAGCTTCACCATAATGGAATATGGCTTCGAGGTGACCTCAACCGTCTAGGATGCTCAAACACCCAAGAGTAACAAGATCCGCAAGGGATTGGTGGGGGAATCAACTTTTCTCTTGGTGGAAGTGTGGATCTAGGCCTTCTCAACCAATCCCAAAAGAATCAACAAGTTTGATTGGCTAGGGAGAGAGATCGGGCAGTTTTGAGCTTGGGGCGCAACAATGGAGCTTAGAGAGGTAAGAGATAGGGTTCCTCAGCTAGAAGAACCCTTTATATAGTGGGGGGGAAAATCAGACCGTTTTCCCACTCTCTGCCCGAGCTCCAGGGGTACTACCGCTGGCACTCCAGCGGTACTACCGCTGGGACTCCAGCGGTACTACCGCTGACACCAGCGGTACTACCGCTGGCCCCTTGGTAGTGCAAAAGCACTACTACCGCCAAGAAAGTCTTCACAAAAAAGGTCCGTCCACGAACTACCACTAGGTAGGTGGAACAAAGCACCTGGAGCGGTACTACCGCTGGCCAAGGGCGGTACTACCGCCAGCTAGCGGTACTACCGCTGGCTGCAGCGGTACTACCGCTCGAAGTCTAGCGGTACTACCGCTAGAACCAGCGATACTACCGCTGGGGACCATTTTGCAAAGATGCGAGAAACAAAGTGGCGAGGTCCGCTCCCAAGATAAAGGAAAGGGAGAATGAAGTGTGCGTGTGCAAAGATAGATTCCACCCAAACCTTTCCACTACGGATCCCCTCTTAATAGTACGGCTTTCCTATGACTCAAATAAATTGAATCGTAGAGAGCGTCGTGCTTCCGTTCCATGAGAGAGGAGACGTGTCGTCTTGTTCCGTTGACGTGTGTTATCTGAAACCTTAACACACACGGTGAGTCCTATACGGTACTGTCATTAATCACCAAAATTACTTAGGCATAAACTATTCCCCAACAATCTCCCCCTTTTTGGTGGATTGATGACAATACCGGATTTGCACCGAGAATAATATGAGGACAAAAAGATTGAGATATATGACAATACGGGGCATATGACTCACAGCATATGATGGAAATAAATCTCACATAAGTTCATGTCTCACAAAAGATAGCAAACTAGAAGCAAACCAAGTTCGAAGCAAACCAGACGAAATAAAGCAAAGCAACGCAAAGTTCGAATATGAAAGCAAATCCTAGACTCTCTCCCCCTTTGGCACAAGACACCAAAAAGGGGCACACCTAATGCCACAGGTAGCTACTCCTCATCTTCAGCATCAGCAGACTCATCTGTCCCCTCCTGATTGGTCTACTCCTCCTCTTCCGCCTCATCGCCAGACCACTGGTATCCTTGAGCCTGCATCCAAGTAGCCTCAGGAGTGATGTCGTCCTCTGATCCGCTGGAGATGTCCACATCCAGGGTCCTGAGAACACGCTTATGCCTGTGGCGGCTCTCCTTCTGAGCCACGTGCGTCTGGTACTGACCCTTGGCCTGCATACAGAAAAGAGTCTTCATCTTGTCCTACAGTTTGATAGCCCAAGATGGGATGGCAGACGAGCGGGACTGAGAGGCGGTTCCTCTGTCAACAGCAGTCTCTGTATCAGTATCCATGTGCTGAGAGGAAGTAGATGGGTTGGCCCATTTGTCCTTGACGCGAAGCCTGATCAGGTCGTGCACAATGTAGTCAGACTGAGCGTAGAGCAACTCCTCCGGAAAAGCCTCTTGCCACTTATGGCGAATGTATGCGAACAGATAAGGCCCGTAGATGGGAACCTTACGCATGATGATGCAGTTCCAGAGCTCCGTGAACATCACATCAGAAATATCCAGCTGAGCAGACTCCTGAGACATAGCCTCCTCACAAAGCAGCAGCATCTCAGCCAAGGAGCCATGAACCTCGTCGAAGTTACCACTGCGAGGGAAGAGGGTGTTGCGAAAGATCCGATGTATGATGTCCAGGTGCTTGGGAAGCACCCCCTTCCTCAGATAAAGTTTCTGCAGTCTGTCCTTTGCGGGGGCCCTATCGGCGGGGGCTGCAGCATGAGGACGCAGCCCAAGAGGAGTGTCAGCACCCTGGAAGTCAATGTGGAGGAATTTCATGAACTCATGCTAGGTACCGGTCATCTTTTTTGACCCAGTCATCCACACCATGGAGCGCTCTGCATCAGGAGAGAAGTGGATCGCGACATAGAACTGAGCAACAGGAGTGGGATCAAAATCTGTCTTGTAAGTGATGAAGTCCTTGATCCCCAGTTTGTCAATCAGAGAGAGGGCATCACCAAAATAGTCCATGTTCCTCTGAAGATGTGCCAGGTCAATCCACTGAACAGAGACATAGTTTTTCTTGAAATGTGCGACAACATATCGGTAGATCCTGCACTGGTCCCTTGCCTAGACATGGTCAACATCCTTGATCACAGCCCCCTCGTTGAGATAGTGGTTCTGAGTGCGAAACTGCAGAAAGTCCTTGGGGGACATAGTTCGGACATTGACCCTCTTATCCTTGTGCGCAACCTTCTTGAAGGACTGCTTCTTGGGTTGCAGGCCTGAGGTGGCAGACCCCTCGGGCGCCTCTTGGTTGCGATACTGTTTGGACTGCATGTCCCGTGGGGGGTTCGAACAGCGAGCAGAGCTACCTGTGACACAGAACACACAGCGAAAAAGAGGCGACAAGAAGAGTCAAGGCAATGAATCTTGAAAACGCAGAACAAGTAAACACTCATTGCTAAGCACAAAACCCACAAAAATAATATACAGTGAATGCACCTGGCAGTAGTACCGCCACCCCTGGTGGTAGTACCGCTGGGGCCTAGCGGTCGTACCGCTACCCCTGGCGGTAGTACCGCTGGGGGTCATAGCGGTAGTACCGCTACCCCTGGCGGTAGTACCGCTGGGGTTTGATTTTTCAGATCTGACAGATAAAAACCGTTACGAGGGCATGGGCTGTATATAAACATGAAGAGCTCCACCCCAGCCCTACTTTACATGAGGAACACTAGTAACACGAAATAAGTACATGCCTAGGCAAGAGAGAGCAGGTTTTAGATCTAATCCAAACGTGCTAGATCTAAAACAAGTAAATCCTAGGGCATGGCAACATAATCAACAACAATCTATTGGACCTATACTCCCCTCAAATATCTCCTTCATGCCACCCAAGAACTAGCCATAAGATCAAAGATATGGATTCAATCCCCAATGCTCCTATCTCTAGAACGAGAACATCAACCAAATAGAAGAAGGGAGGAGCTTTACCGGGATTCATGGCTCTTGGAGGAGGAAGGAGAGGTGGAGCAACCCTTCCAAACCTACGGGGAGAAGGAGCTCCACGAAACGAGATCCAAACAGGGAGTTTTCGGGCTAGGGGAGGGAGGAGCCGCGAGGAAGAAGAAACAGGAGAAAAGCGGGCTCCCCCTCCTTTATATAGCCCAAGGGGTACGGGCAAGCGGTAGTACCGCTGAGGTCCTAGCGGTAGTACCGCTACCTGGCGGTAGTACCGCTGGATGCGGCGGTAGTACCGCTCGGGTCCTAGCGGTAGTACCGCTCCCCCTGGCGGTAGTACCGCTCCCCCTGAGACAGCCCTAAAGATATTCCTAGCCGGTCGTGTTAGATGGGAATCCTGGCGGTAGTACCGCCGGGGTCCTGGCGGTAGTACCGCTACCCCTGGCGGTAGTACCGCTGGGGTCCTGGCGGTAGTACCGCTACCCTGGCGGTAGTACCGCTGTGAATGTCGCAACGCGGCTAAGGAAAAGATATTAACTTGGGCACATGACAAGTGAGTAAAAAAGGATAACATCTAGGAAAAAGTACTGACTAGCCGGTCGTGTTAGATGGGAATCCTGGCGGTAGTACCGCTATCCCTGGCGGTTGTACCGCTGGGGTCCTGGCGGTAGTACCGCTACCCTGGCGGTAGTACCGCTGTGAATGTCGCAATGCGGCTAAGGAAAAGATATTAACTTGGGCACATGACAAGTGAGTAAAAAAGGATAACATCTAGGAAAAAGTACTGACTTGTCCTTGTATATCCTTTCTTCGATACGCAAGAAAGGGTGGAGGGGCGGTGGCCGAGGCCACCTTTGTTTGAGACAATGGTATGACACCGCGAAGAATTATCCTTGGGTTCATGACCAATGCTTGTCTTTGAAGCACAAGTGCCATTTGACAATGGCTAAAGTGAAAGACTAGATTGATTTATGCATAATGGGGGGAGGGAAAGTTCATTGAGAGAACAACACTCCCCCTATGTCCATGCCTACATCTAGGCCAAGATGGAATGCAAAGTGAGGTACAATATGCCTAGTTTCAATCCACATTACTTGAATCAATGATATTTAGCTCATGCCTTAACTCCCGGAACCTTGCTTCATCTAGAGGCTTAGTGAAAATATCTGCAAGTTGCTCTTCAGTGTTGATGAAGTGAACCTCAATATCACCTAGCTTGATATGTTCACGAATGAAGTGATGACGAATATCAATATGTTTGGTTTTGCTATGTTGCACTGGGTTGAGGGAAATCTTGATGGCGCTTTGATTGTCACATAGAAGAGGCACTTTGTCACAAGTGACACCATAATCCTTTAAAGTCTGCCTCATCCATAGCAATTGTGCACAACAACTTGTAGCTACCACATACTCAGCTTCGGTGGATGATAAGGAGACGCAATTCTGCTTCTTCGAAGACCAACTTACCAAAGAGCGACCAAGGAATTGGCATCCTCCAGACGTTGACTTCCTCTCCACACAATCTCCTGCCCAATCTGAGTCAGAATAGCCAACTAGATTGAAGTTTGCTCCTTTGGGATACCAGAGGCCAAAGTTTGGGGTATGAGCCAAATATCGAAAGATTCGCTTAACAGCCATGTAATGACTTTCTTTTGGTGCGGATTGAAACCGTGCACATATCCCTACACTCAACATAATATCCGGTCTAGATGCACAAAGGTAAAGGAGGGATCCAATCATGGAGCGGTATACCTTTTGATCAACTCCTTTACCATTGGGATCACTGTCAAGCTTGCATCTTGTTGGCATGGGGAACTTGACCGGCTTGACATCTTCGAGCTCGAACCGTTTGAGCATGTCTTGTGTGTACTTGGCTTGTTTGATGAATGTCCCTTCTAGACCTTGTCTAATCTCGAACCCGAGGAAGAACTTCAACTCTCCCATCATGGACATCTCAAACTTCTCAGTCATTAGTGCAGCAAATTCTTCATGGAATGAAATGTTAGGAGAGCCAAAGATAATATCATCAACATATAGTTGGCATATGATCAAATCCCCTTTAACCCTCTTAGTAAAAAGATTGGGATCTATCTTCCCAATTTCAAACCCACGATCTTGTAACAACTCAGTAAGATACTCATACCACACGCGTGGGGCTTGTTTAAGGCCATAGAGTGCCTTATTAAGTTTGTACACGTGATTGCGGAGCTTGGGATGTTCGAATCCCGGGGGTTGTTTGACATAGACCAACTCATTCAAAGGACCATTTAGAAAAGCACTTTTCACATCCATTTGCTGTAATTTGAAGTTATGATGAGAAGCAAATGCAAGTAACATGCGAATAGATTCAAGACGAGCAACAGGGGCAAAGGTTTCATCGTAGTCGATACCCTTGACTTGGGAGTAGCCTTGAGCCACCAATCTTGCCTTGTTTCGAATCACAATTCCATTGGCATCTTGCTTGTTCTTGAATATCCATTTGGTCCCGATGACATTATGTTCCTCTGTTGGGCGAGGCACTAAATCCCAGACTTGGTTGCGCTCGAAGTTGTTAAGTTCTTCGTGCATGGCCATAAGCCAATCCTCATCATCGAGCGCTTCCTGTACCTGTTGAGGTTCACAATACAAGACAAACGCGTGATGCTCACAATAATTCGAAAGCTGTTGACGCGTGGATACTCCCCTTTTTAAACTGCCAAGTACATTCTTCATAAGATATGACTTGACTCTCAGCTTGTTCGCATTCTTGGCTGCTCGATGCTCCAAGAGTTCTTCATTAGATAATGGGGGAGCATCGACTTGTTTCTTTTGTTTGCCCTTGCGTCTTGAGCTGGTTGTTGGAGCTCCAGACGGGAATTGTGAGACAGTCTCCTGATCATCTTGTCCTTCGACTTGAGCAGGTTCACTAGTTTGTTCTTGTATTAGTGGTTGCTATTGATCTTGATCTTGTGCTTCTACTTGGTCTGAATCTCGGGGTTGCACTTGATCTTGATCCTGAACCGGTTCGGAGTCTTGGGGTAGTGCTTGAATATCATGGGACACATCACCATTGTTGGGCAATTGATCTTGACCTTGAGCTTGTTCAATTTGTTGAGAGTCTTCTCTTTGTTCATCGTAAGCGTGTGGGGCTTGTGGGGGTGATGGCTCCACTTGAGTAGAGCATTGTCCTTCTCCTTCGGCCACAAGGGGTTCCTCAATGGGGAGTATTTGACCAATCCCCATTCTTCTTATGGCTTCGGGAGGAATTTCATCACCTACATCACAAAGACCACTTTGCTCCACTTGGGAGCCATTATTTTCATCAAACTCTATGTTACACGTCTCCTCAATTAGTCCGGTGGACTTGTTGAGGACACGGTAAGCATGAGAGTTTGTAGCATAACCAACAAAGATACCCTCATGTGCTCTAGAATCAAATTTAGCTAATCGTGCTCCTTTCTTGAGAATGAAACACTTACAACCGAATACCCGGAAGTACTTGAGATTGGGTTTGTTTCCAGTTAGAATCTCATAAGGAGTCTTGTTCAAGCCTTTGCGTATGTAGAGCCGATTGGATGCATGACATGCTGTGTTGATGGCCTCCGCCCAGAAGTTATATGGAGATTTGAATTCTGTCATCATTGTTCTTGCAGCGTCTATCAAGGTCCGGTTCTTCCTTTCTGCCACACCGTTTTGCTGAGGGGTATATGGTGCAGAATATTGGTGCTCTATTCCCTCATCACCTAGAAACTCATCTAAGGTGTAGTTCTTGAACTCGGTGTCGTTGTCACACCTAATCATCAAGATCTTTGCTTCATGTTGACGTTGCGCTTCATTGGCAAAGTTGATGACCGTTTGTTGAGTTTCACTCTTCCTTTTAAAGAAATATACCCAGGTATATCTTGAGTAGTCGTCAACAATCACTAAGCAATATTTTTTGCCTCCAAAACTATCAAATGTTGGAGGACCAAACAGATCCATATGGAGAAGTTCCAATGGCCTCTTGGTGTAGATAAGAGTCGTTGGACGATGAGCAGTTTCATGAATCTTTCCTTCAATGCAAGCACTGCAGATATGATCTTTAGCAAAGCTCACATTTGTTAGTCCACGAACATGGTCCCCTGTCAGAAGACTTTGCAAAGATCTCATATTGACATGAGCTAAACGGCGATGCCAAAGCCAGCCCACGTCAACTTTAGCCATTAAACATGTCGCAGTCTTAGTGGGTCGCTTTGAGAAGTTCACCACATAAAGACCATTTTCGACATGTCCAACATAGACTACTTTAAGAGTCTTGCTCCTCAAGAGGACCACAGTGTCAATATTAAAGAATGTGGAAAAACCCATAATTGCAAGTTGATGAACCGAAAGTAAATTGTAGGCAAGTGACTCAACAAGCATGACCTTCTCAATAGATAAATCTTGAGAGACGACCACCTTACCAAATCCCAATACCTTTGAAGAGGATGCATTGGCGAATTGGACATGGGTGGGCATAGATGGAGAAGGATGCACATCCACCACTAAGTCCTTGCTTCCGGTCATATGATTTGTTGCTCCACTATCGAGCAACCATGACACCCCACCGGAAGCAAACTCCTGCAATAGATCAAGGCTTGGTTTTAGGTACCCATTTTTTAATGGGTCCTTTCATGTTAGAGACAAGGGTCTTAGGAACCCAGATAGCCCATTCAATATCTTCATCGTAGGAACCAACAAATCTGGCATAAACATGCCCATCACTAGCACAACATAAAACATAAGAAGAATTGAGTTTGTCGGCTGTGTTAGTAGGAACGGTTTTGCCCTTCTTGGGGTTCCCATAGTCCACCTTGTTCCTGTTCACCTTCTGAGTCCCCTCACCCTCTTTGACGAAGATGTCCATGAGGGTGAGAGATCGTTTGTTCTTGTTCTTCCTTTTACCTTTTGACTTGGAGGTAAGTCCAAGTCCTTCCTTTCCTACAACACCCTTTTGAGTGCTCAAGAGATCGTTCAGACTCTTCTCACCTTGTATGCATGCCACAAGGCCCTTCTCAAGTTTCTCCTTTAACTTGGCATTTTCCTCCACAAGATGAACATGCTCACAACAGGGGTTAGTTGCACAAGTATTATCAATTAACACAAAGGGAGGACAAGTAGAGATCTCCTTGGTAAGCTTTGCTTGGAGTTCATCATGAGACTCTTTCAGAGAGAAATGAGCACCTTTCAAGGCTTTATGGGCCTTGTCAAGTATGTCAAACTCCTCTTTGAGTCTGTCATGGCCAACCTCAAGAGCATACTTTTCAGATTTAAGCATGCGAGTAAGAACAACATCATGATCTAGTTTCTTTTGCATTTTAGCGCAGTCATCGTTACATGACTCCTCAAGAGCCAAATGAAGAGTGCGCTCTTCCTCTAGAGCACTACATAATTCGGCAATTTCATCGGCATAGTCACGACTATGCCCCTGAAGCTCGGAGATTGTCTCCTCATGAGACTCAATGAGGTCAGTGGCCTCACCCAGTTGTTCCAAGAGAGCAACAAAGTGCTTCTTGGGTTCTCCCTTAATAGTGCACAGAAACTTATCAAGATCATGCTCATTAAGTTCCCCAACATCACTATCTTCAACACAATTTAACAATGAAGGAGCAGAAGCAATGTTGGTCTTAATGATGGGAGTTACCTGATTGATACCTTTTGCCATGAGGCACTTGGTGATGTGGTTCTCGTTGGGGGTGTTGAAGAGAGACACCTTCTGGGAAGAGGTAGTGGCAATAGCAACAGTTGCCATTGCCACTATATCATCATCACCATCATCATCGGAAGGATACTCTTCCAGGGCCACCATCCCTTTTGGGTGAGGTTTCTTCACAAAGTTGTTCTTGATTGGAAATGATTTGGTTTTGTCTTTGCGAATGAGCTTGCCTCCGTTGTCTTCCCTTTTCTCATAGGGACATTCTGCCACGAAGTGACTCACGTTGCCACAGTTATAACACGTCCTTACTCGTTGCTTGGGTTTGAATCCACTCGAGTTGTTCTTGGTGAAGTTGGGCCTTGAGTTCCTTTTATTGCCCCAGAATTGCCTTGATGCAAGAGCCATGTGTTCATGATAGGCATACTTTGTGTCTTCAGGGCAGCTCTCCTCTTCCTCATCTTCTTCTTCTTCTTCAAACATTGCTCTTGCTTTCAACGCAAGGTTGGGTGAAGTTATCTTTGATCGAACACGAGCAAGAGCATTGTCGGTTGTTTCGTTCATGATTGACATTGCTATGAACTCATCCAACACTTCACTGGAAGACAAGGAGTGGAAGTCTGGCCGCTGACGAATGACAGATGACATGGCTTTGTTGAAAGGCATGATGGCTTTGAGAAACTTGCGCTTGACCCATGTATCATCCACATCCTTACTCCCATGATCCTTTAGTGCCATAGCAATAGCAGTCACCCTCCGATAGAGATCACGAGGGTCCTCGTCTTCCTTCATCACAAACTCATCGTCCTTATCAAGTATCACTTCATAGTTGGATCGTTGAATGCTTGAGCTTCCCTTGTACAACACCATAATATGCTCCCAACAATCCTTGGCCAATATGAAGGGACGTAAGTGGGGAAGATCTTCAGGTGGCACAGCAGACTAGAGAATAAACAAAGCAGAGTGATTGTATTGATTGTCTGCATCTTCTCTCGGAGTGAGGTTGCTTGGATCATGGGGATAATATCCTTGCTCAATGATTCTCCACAAATTTGTTGAGCTGTGATTCAAATGAGACTTAATAGAAAATACCCAGTTAGCAAAGTCACCTTTCACAAGCTTAGGAAGAGGACCAACAGGATTAAGACGTGGTGCGGGAACGGAACCTCCATAGACCATGGGGGGTGGAACTGGGGCATATGTTCCAATACCATCCTTTTCATGAGACGAGGGAGGTTGCATACCTTTAGCCGCTTCCTTAGAGGAGTTGGCCTCCGAATCGGAAACGGTGGGTTTAACCACTATAGCCGGTTCGGGTGAACTTTTAAATCCCTCAATTAACTCTTTAAGCATGGTCTTGACCTCGTTCATCAAGGACGTCTTGAGAGCGGCCATAGCCGTATTCAAGTCGTCCCTTGTGACCGAAGTCAAGTCCATGGCCTTGGGTTGCCCATGATTAATTCCCTCTTCGCCTTCCATACTCTTCGGGTGGTTAAACCCTTAATAAAGAGACGTGGCTCTAATACCAATTGAAAGGATCGATATGGTTGGCTAGAGGGGGGCGTGAATAGACAACGACCACTTTTTAATTAATCTTAGCAAGTTAAGGTAAACACCCTACGGGTTCACAAATAATACGACAATGAGGTGAACCCTATAGAAGCTAACAACGAGAGCTATTAAGACAAGTAAGATATAGTCACAAGCATAAGCAAATACAAAGTAAAGGATAGAGATAACCACAAGTGGAACCGATGGAGACGAGGATGTGTTACCGAAGTTCCTTCCCTTTGACAGGAAGTACGTCTCCGTTGGAGCGGTGTGGAGGCACAATGCTCCCCAAAAAGCCACTAGGGCCACCGTATTCTCCTCACGCCCTCGCACGATGCAAGGTACCGTGATTCCACTATAGGTGCCCTTGAAGGCGGCGACCGAACCTTTACAAACAAGGTTGGCGCAACTCCACACAAAGCTTGGAGGCTCCCAACTAAACCACGAAGCTTCACCACAATGGAATATGGCTTCGAGATGACCCCAACCGTCTAGGATGCTCAAACACCCAAGAGTAACAAGATCCGCAAGGGATTAGTGGGGAATCAACTTTTCTCTTGGTGGAAGTGAGGATCTAGGCCTTCTCAACCAATCCCTAAAGAATCAACAAGTTTGATTGGCTAGGGAGAGAGATCGGGCACTTTTGAGCTTGGGGCGCAACAATGGAGCTTAGAGAGGTAAGAGATAGGGTTCCTCAGCTAGAAGAACCCTTTATATAGTGGGGGGGGGGAATCAGACCGTTTTCCCACTCTCTGCCTGAGCTCCAGCGGTACTACCGCTGAACGGGGGCGGTACTACCGCCGCCTGGCGGTACTACCGCTGGATGCAGCGGTACTACCGCTGGGACTCCAGCGGTACTACCACTGACACCAGCGGTACTACCGCTGACACCAGCGGTACTACCGCTGGCCCCTTGGTAGTGCAAAAACACTACTACCGCCAAGAAAGTCTTCACAAAAAAGGTCCGTCCATGAACTACCGCTAGGTAGGTGGAACAAAGCACCTGGAGCGGTATTACCGCCAGCTAGCGGTACTACCGCTGGCTGCAGCGGTACTACCGCTAGCAGTCCAGCGGTACTACCGCTAGAACCAGCAGTACTACCGCTGGGGACCATTTTGCAAAGATGCGAGAAACAAAGTGGCGAGGGCCGCTCCAAAGATAAAGGAAAGGGAGAATGAAGTGTGCGTGTGCAAAGATAGATTCCACCCAAACCTTTCCACTACGGATCCCCTCTTAATAGTACGGCTTTCCTATGACTCAAATAAAGAGAATCGTAGAGAGCGCCGTGCTTCCGTTCCATGAGAGAGGAGACGTGTCGTCTTGTGCCGTTGACGTGTGTTATCTGAAACCTTAACACACACGGTTAGTCCTGTACGGTACTGTCATTAATCACCAAAATTACTTAGGCATAAACTATGCCCCAACACACGTTTTTTATGACTACATGATAGTTCAGTGCATAATGCTTAAACGGATTAGAATTGAGGCACTGAAGACGTTTCGAACGTCGCAGGACATACGATATGTTCCAAGAGATGAAATTGGGATTTTAGGCTCGTGCCCTTGTTGAGAGGTATGAGACCTCCGACAGGATTCTTTGTCTACAAAGTAAGGGAGAAAAGCTTAGTCGTTGTGCATGTGCTCAGATTGTGTGAGTGCTACAATCGCTTGAATCGAGTGGGAGTTGATATTCCAAATAAGACAGTGATGGTTCTCCAAAGTCACTGCCACAAGCTACTAGAGCTTCGTGATGAACTATAACATATCAAGGATAGGTACAATGATCCTTGAGCTATTCGCGATGTTTGACACTACGAAAGCAGAAATCAAGTAGGAGCATCTATTGTTGTTGGTTAGTAAAACCACTAGTTTCAAGAAGGGCAAGGGAAAGAAGGGATACTTCATGAAACGGAAAACCAGTTGCTCCTCTAGTGAAGAAACCCAAGGTTGAACCCAAACCCGAGACTAAGAGCTTCTCTTATGAGGGGAACGGTCACTGAGGTGAACTACCCTAGATACTTGGTAGATGAGAAGGCTGGCAAAGTCGACAAATGTATATTGGATATACATGATATTGATGTGTACTTTCCTAGTACTCCTAGTAGCACCAGGTTATTAGATACTGTTTCGGTTGCTAAGTGTTAGTAACTCGAAATAAAAGCTACCGAATAAACAGAGACTAGCTGAAGGCGAGGTGACGATATGTGTTGGAGGTGTTTTCAAGGTTGATGTGATCAAACATCGCACGCTCCCTCTACCATCGAGATTAGTGTCGAACCTAGATAAGTGTTATTTGGTGTTTGCGTTGAGCATGAACATGATTAGATCGTGTTTGTTGCAATATGATTATTCATTTAAAGAGAATAGTGGTTATTCTATTTGCTTGAATGAAAACCTTCAATGGTTTATTGAATCTTGATCGTAGTGTTACACATGTTCATAATATTAATGCCAAAAGAATCAAAATAGTAATGATAGTACCAATTACTTGTGGCACTGCCGCTTGAGTCATATTGGTATAAAACGCATGAAGAAGCTCCATACTGAAGGATCTTTGGGCTCACTTGTTTTTGAAATGTTTGAGACAGGCGAACCATGTCTATTGGTGTAGACACATGAAGAATCTCCATGCAGATGGATCGTTTGGACTCACTTGATTTCGAATCAATTGAGACGTGCAAATCATGCCACATGGGCAAGATGACTGAAGGCATCGTTTTTCAAGTGAGATGGAACAAGAAAATTACTTATTAGAAGTAATACATTTTTATGTATGCAGTCCAATGAGTGCTGAGGCACGCAGTGGATATCATTATGTTCTTACTTCACAAATGATTTGAGTAGATACTAGTGTATTTGCTTGATGAAACACACGTCTGAATTATTGAAAGGTTCAAGTAATTTTAGAGTGCAGTTGAAGATCGTCGTCACAAGATGATAAAATGTCTACGATATGATCATAGAGATGAATATCTGAGTTGCGAGTTTGGTACAAAATTAAGACAATGTGAAAATTATTTCACATCTCATGCCGCGTGGAACACCATAGTGTGATGGTGTGTCCGAACGTCATAGCCACGCCCTATTTGATATTGTGCATACTATGATGTCTCTTATCGAATTAACACTATCGTTTATGGGTTAGGCATTAGAGACAATCACATTCACTTTGAATAGGGCACCACGTAATTCCGTTGAGATGACACTGTATGAACTATGGTTTGGAGAAACCTAAGCTGTCGTTTCTTAAAAGTTTGGGGCTGCGATGCTTATGTGAAAAAAAATCAGCATGATAAGCTCGAACCCAAAGCAGATAAATGCATCTTCATAGGACACCTAAAACAGTTGGGTATACCAACTACCTTAGATCCGGAAGCAAAGTGTTTGTTTCTATAAACGGGTCCTTTCTCGAGGAAAAGTTTTTCTCGAAAGAATTGAGTGGGAGGATGGCGAAACTTGATGAGGTTATTGAACCGTCACTTCAACAAGTGTGTAGCAGGGCGCAGGAAGTTTTTCATGTGGCGCCTACACCAATTGAAGTGAAAGCTGATGATAGTGATCATGGAGCTTCGGATCAAGTTACTACAAACATAGTAGGTGGACAAGGTCACATACTGCTCCAGAGTGGTATGGTAACCCTGTCTTGGAGGTCATGTTGTTGGACAACAATGAACCTACGAGCTATGGAAAAGCGATGGTGGGCCTGGATTCCGACAAATGGCAGGAGGCCATGAAATCCGAGAGAGGATCCACGTATGAAAACAAAGTGTGGACTTTGGAAGAACTACTTGAGGGCCGTAAGACTATTAAGTACAGATGGATCTTTAAAAGGAAGCCATACAATGATGGTGAAAAGTTACCATTAAGAAAGCTGTACTTGTCGCAAAGATGTTTCCAACAAGTTCAAAGAGTTGACTATGATAAGTTTGTTGGAATTATGTTAGCAGTTGCTGCATTATTTATGAAATCTTGCAGATAGGATGTCAAAACATTCTTTCCTCGATGGTTTCCTTGAGGAAAGGTTGTATGTGATACAACCAGAAGGTTTTGTCGATCCTAAGGATGCTAATAAGTATGCAAACTTGAGCCATCCTTCTATGGATTGGAGCAAGCATCTCGGAGTCGGAATATACGCTTTGATGAGATGACCAAAGTTTTTGGGTTTATACAAGGTTTGTGAGAAACTTGTATTTCCAAAGAAGTGAGTGGGAGAACTACAGAATTTCTGATGAGTATATGTGGTTGACATATTGTTGATCAGAAATAATGTAGAAATTATGGAAAGCATAAAGGGTTGTTTGAAAAGCATTTTTCAAAGGAAAGCCTGGATTAATCTACTTGAACATTGAGCATCAAGATCTATGGAGATATATCAAAGCGCTTAATAGAACTTTAAACGAAATGCATGCCTTGACAAGTTTTTGAAGGAGTTCAAAATAGATCGGCAAAGAAGGAGTTCTTGGCTGTGTTGTAGGGTGTGAATTTGAGTAAGACTCAAAGCTCGACCATGGCAGAAGAAAGAGAAAGGACGAAGGAGTTCTTGGCTGTGTTGTAGGGTGTGTATTTCCAAAGAAGGACATAGGCTCTATAGTATGTTATGTTGTGTACCGCACCTGATGTGTGCCTTGCCATGAATCTGTCAAGGGGTACATAAGTGATCTAGGAATTGATTACTATAAAACGGTCAAATGTTATCCTTACTAACTAGTGGACTAAGCAATTTTCTCAATTATGGAGGTGATTGAAGAGTTCATCGTTCAGAGTTACGTCGATGCAAGCTTTGACACTAAACCGGATGACTCTGAGTAGTAAACCGGATTCGTATAGTGGATGACATAGAGATTTGTAAAGCACACACGGATCTAAAAGGTTCAGATCCGTTAACTAATAATCTCTGTCACAAGAAAGACATGATCGAACCCCAGAACTGTATGGGTGTTAGATTCATTACAATCACATAGTGATGTGAACTAGATTATTGACTCCAGTGCAAGTGGGAGGCTGTTGGAAATATGCCCAGAGGCAATAATAAATTGGTTATTATTATATTTCCTTGTTCATGATAATCGTTTATTATCCATGCTAGAATTGTATTGATTGGAAACTCAAATACATGTGTGGATACATAGACAACACACTGTGCCTAGTGAGCCTCTAGTTGACTACCTCGTTGATCAAAGATGGTCAAGGATTCCTGACCATAAGCAAGTGTTGTCACTTGATAATGGGATCACGTCATTAGGAGAATGATGTGTGTTGACGTGCCACTATTCCTGACTTGATGCCTCCACAGCAACGGAGCCAGAAAAGAGTTGCTTCCAGTTGCTCAACAATTACTAATTGTCTTGCAATAGCCCACCAGCGTGTGGGATCACTGCAGTTTTCAAGGGTAGAGTATTCAACCCAAATTTGTTGGTTCGCACGACGGGAAGTGACAGAATATTCTCAAGTATTATCACTTGAGGCGTCAGCTCAACCACACCTGAAAGATTAGTATCTGCAAGCACGATATAAGCAGCAAAGGTAGTATGATAGCAACGGTGCCAAAAACAATCTGTTGACAAAGCAGACTATTCCTAACTGAAGTATCAATGGCGCCAGAAAAGTATTGTACCAGGTAGCAGTAGTGTAACGAGTAACAGCAGTGGCAAGGAACAAAAGTAGTGACAGCAGTAGCAAGTAGCAAAAAGCAAGTAACAGCAACAGGAAGTAACAGTAGCAGCAACAGTAGTAGTAGCAGCAGCAGGACAAAGCGAGTAACAGTAGCAGCAAGTAACAGTAGCAGCAATAGTAGTAACAGCAGCAGAGCAAAACAAGTAACAACAGCAGTGGGACAAACTCGTAGGCAATGGATCAGCGATTCGTTGGATGACATTCATCATGCAACAGTTATAGCACGGAGAGATATGTGGCTAGCTCCCATCCGTCGATGTGATGTAGGCATGCATTCTGTGTATAGTCATACGTGCTTAGGGAAAAGAACTTGCATGACATATATTGTCCATCCCTCCCGTGGCAGCGGGGTCCAAATGGATACTACAGGATATTAAGGTTCTCCTTTTAATAAAGAACCGGACCAACGCATTAGCACTTGGTGAACACATGAACTCCTCAAACTATGGTCATCACCGGGAGTGGTTCCGGGTATTGTCACTCCGGGGTTGCCGGATCATAACACATAGTAGGAAACTACAACTTGCAAGATAGGATCTAAACACACACATATATTGGTGACAACATAATAATTTCAGATCTGAAATCATGGCACTCGGGCCCTAGTGACAAGCATTAAGCATGGCAAAGTAGTAGCAACATCAATCTCAGAACATAGTGGATACTACGGATCAATCCCCGTCAAATCTAACTCGATTACATGATAGATCTCATCCTACTCATCACCGCCCAGCGAGCCTACGAATAGATTACTCACGATTGAGGGAAGAAGGTTGATGATGACGATGGCGACGATCTCCTTGATCCAGAGCCCAAAACGGACTCCAGATCTGCCCTAGAGATGAAGAACAGGACGTGGCGGCGCCTCCGTATCGCAAACGCGATGAAATATTCTCTCTTGATTTTTTTTTCGGGACGAAAGGGAATAAATAGAGCTGAGTTTGGGGGTGACAGAGCCACGTCGGCCCCACAAGCCCTGACGCTGCGGCCACAGGGCTTGTGGCCCACTGGCTCACCCCCTCCGGTGGATCTTTGCGCAGGTATTTTTCATATTTTCCAGAAATATTTTCTGTAAATTTTCAGGACGTTCCGAGAACTTTCATTTCCGCACAAAAACAACACCATGGCAATTCTGCTAAAAACAGCGTCAGTACGGGTTAGTTCCATTCAAATCATGCAAATTAGAGTCCAAAACAAGGGCAAAAGAGTTTGTAAAAGTAGATAGGATGGAGACGTATCAACTCCCCCAAGCTTAAAACCTTGCTTGTCCTCAAGAAACTCAGTTGACAAACTGAAAGAGAAAGAAAAACTTTGACAAACTCTGTTTGATCTTGTTGTTGCAACTATGTCAAACTCATAACGAGAATTTCAGCAAGATCACAAGTTAACCACATAAGCAAGTGACACAAAGGTCTCACGGTAAACTAATATCAATGGCATAATCAGCTAGCGAGCAAATAATAATGAGTTTCAGATACCAACAATTCAATCAAAACAAGCATGAAGCAGTATGAATAGGTGGTATCTCACTAGCTCTTTCTGAGACCGCAAAACATAAATGCAGAGCACTTTCAAAGATCAACGGCTGACGAAACATTGTAATTCATAGCAACGAAGATCCAGTCATAGTCATACTCAATATCAATCAAAAGCGAAGCGTAAAAATGACAGAGGTGCTCTCTAATTGGTGCTTATAAGAAGAGAATGACTCAACAGGAAAATAAATAGACAGGCCCTTCGCAGAGGGAAGCATTGATTTGCAGAGGTGCCAGAGCTCAAGCTTTGAAAACAGAGATAATAATTTTGGGTGGCATGCTTTCATTGTCAACGCAATGACCAAGAGTTCTCAATATCTTCCATGCTATTCATGCTATAGGCGGTTCCCAAACAGAAAAAGTAAAGTTTTAACTCCCCCACCACCAATCAATCACACTCCATGGTTAGCTGAATCCTCGGGTACCATCCATACTAACATCAATCCGGGGTAGTCTTGTTTTAGAGTTATGTTTTCAATTTAAGCGTGGAACTGGGCATTCCAATTACCGGCCCCTTTCTCGTGAATGACAGTGAATAAACACATGTCGAGGATAACACGCCTAACATGGAAGATACCAATAGCCCCCTGTCACCACATGAGCGGTTCGGGCATGCAAAATAGATTATTTCTTGAAGGTTTAGAGAATGGCACATGCAAATTTACTTGGAACGGCAGGTAGATACCGCAAATAGGTAGGTATGGTGGACTCTCATGAAAAAACTTTTGGGTTTATGGAAGTGGATGCACAAGCAGTATTCTGCTTAGTACAAGTCAAGGCTAGCAAAAGACTGGGAAGCGACCAACTAGAGAGCGACAACAGTCATCAAGATGCAATGAGTTTGACTTACATGGAGTGCAAGCATGAACAGGATATAAATCACCATGAACACGAACATCATATAGGCTATGTTGATTTTGTTTCCACTACATGCATGAACATGCGCCAAGTCAAGCCACTTGAATCATTCAAAGGAGATTACCATCCTATCATACTACATCATAGTCATATCAAAATCTATGTTGGCATTCAAGACAAACCATTATAAGCTCCTAGCTAGTTAAGCATGGCATCAGAAACTATGATCTCTAAGTTGTCATTGCAAACATGGTTCTCTCTCAACAAAGCTGAATCTGGAATGACAAGCTAGTCATATTTACAAAAACAAAATAGATAGAGTTCATACCAGCTTTTCTAGTCTTAGTCACTTCATCATATATCGTCATTATTGCCTTTCACTTGCACGATCGAACGATGTGAACAATAATAAGAGTGCCCGTGCATTGGACTAAGCTGAATCTGCAGGCAAACACAAAGGAGAAGACAAAGTAATATGGCTCTTTGAAAGCTAAACATGTATGCATGCAAGAGACACTAAACATTGTAACCAATATCCTCTACCTTGACCCAAATAAAAAGAAAACTATTTACACGGGAAAGCTCCCAACAAGCAAAAGAAGAAAGGAAAATCTTTTTGGGTTTTCTCAAAAAGACACAAAACAAGAAAACAAGAAAACGAAAATAAACTAGCATGGATAATATAGTGGCAAAGTGTAAACACCGACTAACAAAGTGAAAGCATAAGCATGAATGTAAAGTTGGTGCAAACACGTACTCCCCCAAGCTTAGGCTTTTGGCCTAGCTTGGTCTACTCCCAAGGCGGGAAATAACCAGCTCCAAGATACTCTGGAGCGAACTGTGGAGGCCACTGCTGTGTGAGCTCCACTGGCTCCCACTGATAAACTGGCGTCTCGTACTCGACTGGCGGCTCGGGCACGGGCACCTGTGGTTGGGCCAAGACCCAATACACGTAGATGTCCGAGGGCATAATAATGTACCTCCCTGCATAAAGGTTGAACAAAGAAGGAGCACGCAAAGTAATAGTCTCTCGAGTACCCTGACTAAATACCAGGTTATAAATCATCCGTCTACTAGCATCTCTATCCAGAAAATCATGGCGAACCATGCTGTCATAATCTAGATATTTCTCAGGAAGAAGCATTTCTTCTTCCTCGCGAAGTCTAACACTACTGGAATTGAGAAATTTGCCATCTGCCATGCCTTTGCCGTCTGCTGACGCATGGCAAAGATCCTCTTTGCCGTCAGCTGGTACAATGCAGACGGCAAAGAGGTTGCTGATGGCAAAGGTTTTATTTGCCGTCGGCCACCTCTTTGCCGTCTGCTGACGCATGGCAAAGGCTCACAGGCGGACGACAAAGAGCACGCGGACGGCAAAGGGGCGCCACCCTAACGGCCGAAGCCCGCCCCACCCTACCCACCCCTTTGTCGTCTGCCTCCCACCTTCTGCAGACGGCAAAGGGGCGCTCCCCCTAAGGGCACCCAGCCCCCACCCCCGCTCCCCTAAAGGCACACTCCACCCCCGCTCCCCTCGATCTCCTGCCTCTCTCGCGCGCGCCACTGCCCACTCTAGCGCCGCCGCCACCACCACCTGAACTGCTCCGGCCCACCGCCGCCGCCCACGACCGGAGCTCCCTGCTCCCCTCCTCCCCGCGTCCCTCCTCCCTGCGGCCCTCCTCCTCGCGCTCTACCCACCCAAGCGCCGCCACCACAACCACCGGAACCGCTCCGGCCCACCACCGCCGCCCACGGCCGGAGCTCACCCTCCCCTCCTCCCAGCGCACCTCCTCCCCACGCCCCTCCTCCCCGCCGCCCAGGGCCGGAGCTCGCCCTCCCCTCCTCCCACTGCCCTCCTCCCACTTCAGGTAAGTTTTTTTTTTCTTTTTGTCTTTATTTCCTGTTTTTTCTTTTAAATTAGATAGTTAATTTAGATATTTAGTTTATTTTCTATTTTTCTGTTAAATTGGATAGTTAGTTTTTTTCCGTTTTTTATGTGAAATTAGATAGTTAGTTTATTAGGTAGAAAAAGTAGATAGAGAAGAAAAAAATAGATAGAAAAAAACTTAGAAGAAAATAAGAAAATAATAAACTAGAAGAAAAAGGAAGAAGAAGAAGAAGAAGAAGAAGAAAGAGGAAAGGAGGAGAAAGATAAAAGAAAGAAGAAGAGGAGGAGGAGGAGGAGGAGGAGGAGGAGAAAGAAGAAGAAGAAGAAGAATATGTGATCAAGAAGAAGAAGAAGAGGAGAGAGGAGAAGAAGAAAGAAAAGGACCCTGACCCCCGACCCCCGGCCCACGACCCCCGACACCCGACGCCACCAACCCCCGACCCTCGACCCCCGACCTCCGACGCCACCAAGACCCGACTCCCGACCCCCGACGCCCGACACCACTGACCCCCGACCCCCGACTCCCGACCCCCGACTCCACTAACCCCCGACCCCCGATGCCCGACGCCATTGACCCTTCACTACAGAAGCCACTGACCCTCGACCCTCGACCCCCGATGCCCGACGCCACTGACCCTCGACTCCCGACGCCACTGACCCTCGACCCCCGACCCCCGACGCCCCTGACCCTCGACCCCCGACCCCCGACACCATTGACCCCCAACCCCCGACCCCCGACACCTATTCGGCCTCTTGTTGACCAAAGAGACCCCAACCCCCGACGCCAGTGATCCTCGACCCCCGACAACACTAACCCCCGACCACCGACACAACTAACCCCCGACCGCCGACGCCACCGACACCCGACACCACCGACCATCGACGCCACTAAGCTGACGGGGTCATAATTTTGTAAATTATGAGTTAGGTCACATATTTTCCGATTATGTTAATTATAAAAACATCATCTTTGTGTTGATCGAGTGAATTTCAATGTGCAGTTGTTCGACGACCTCCACGTGCGTTGGACGAGCTCCGCCCTTGCGTTTGTTGGTGAGCACAAATGACTTCTCCTCCTACCCCCTTAATTTTCTCTGTCCCGGTCTTCGTGCCGATGAAACTTGCTAGCTATAGGTTTCTTCAATCATGAGTATGCGTGACCAGTATGCGTCTCCCGTTCGAAAGGGCGACATCTATAAATATGCATTTCTTTGCATATTTATAACCGCCATCCTTTCGAATTGTCCAACATTATCCATGGACAGCCCGAGTATGTCTAGATTGGGTTTGTTTTCCCATATGCTGTGCTCCGGATCCGATGCGGAATTTCGTCAGTGCCTCCCCTGTTGTTCTCCGGGTACACATCCTCTCTTCTTATTGCCGAGACGTGTATCAGGAGAACATCGGGGAGGTGCTGCCGAAATTCTGCGTCGCATTTGGAGCAGAGCATGGGAAAACGAACCCAGTTTACACATACTCGGGTGGGATTAGGACCTATCTTTACCCATTAGCGTGTAGGTTGCATGGACGTAATAAAACTGACAAACTTGAATGGCGTATGAATATAGATGATGAATTATATATTTATTTCTTGTGCCCCCATAGGTAGCTAGGCAACATGAGTGATCGTGCTTGGATATACACTGGTCAGCCTAGTCAGAAAGACATGACCCATGAATGGTTAACAAAAACCAGGGGGTTTGTGAGAGCCGCATTTGCAAATGGCCACCATAAAACATGGCGCCCCTGTCCCAACAACGACAACTAGAAAAAGCAGACAGAGTTTGAAATGGGTAAACACCTGCAGAAGTGGGGTTTTACGCCTAATTATACTGTGTGGACTTTTCATGGTGAGTCTGACCAACGTGCCAGAGCTGAGGTGATTCTTCGTCGCACCGACGAGCATGGTACCGGGATTGAAGACATGGTGCAAGACTTTGATGACGCTCGTGATTCGGACGATGAGATGGAGGAATCTGCAAAGGCCTTCTATGAAATGCTGGAGTCTTCAAAACGTCCTCTCCACGATCAGACTAAGCTTTGTCAGCTGGATGCCATCGCGCAAGTAATGGCTCTGAAGGATCAATTCAACCTAGGCAGAGAATGCTACGACGCGATGATGACGATATTTGGACGCTTTCTACCCAAAGGCCATGTACTATCTGCAAACCTGTACCAGTCAGAGAAAATCCTCCGTGTACTTAAGATGCCCTATGAGAAGATACATGCTTGTGAGAATGGATGTGCCTTATTTAGGCTTGAGTATGCGGCCTTGAACTATTGCCCCATTTGCAATTCTTCCAGGTATATTGTGGTAGACAACGGCATGGGTGAGAAGAATCAGACCAAAATCCCCATTAGTGTTCTTCGATATCTGCCAATCGTACCAAGACTTCAACGTCTTTTCACGGTCGAAGAGACGGCCAGACAGATGACATGGCACAAATTGGGCAAAAGAACCGAACTAGATGCGGATGGGAACAAGATGCTGGTACACACTTCAGATGGTTTTGCGTGGAGGCACTTCGATGCATTACATAAGGATAAATCGGAAGATCCAAGGCAACCTAGAGTTGCCATTAGCACGGATGGGTTCAATGTGTATGGTATGACGGCAGCACAATATAGTTGTTGGCCTGTATTTGTCATTCCACTAAATTTGCCACCCGGAGAGATTATGAAAAGAAAGAACATTTTCCTGACGTTGATAATTCCAGGGCCCAACTATCCAGGGAAGAATATGAATGTGTACATGCAGCCGCTTAAGGATGAGTTGCAAGAAGCCTGGGATAATGGGATCAAGACCTACGACGCGGCTACCAAAACAAATTTCAAAATGCATGTGTGGTACATGTACTCGACGCATGATTATCCGGCGTTTGCGCTATTCGCTGGCTGGTGTGTGCATGGAAGGTTCCCGTGCACCACACGCAAGGCAACACTTCAGTTCCGCTGGCTGCAGGCTGGTCGCAAGTATTCTTGCTTCGACATGCATAGACAATTCCTGGATCCTGACCATAAGTTCAGAAAAGACAAGAAGAATTTCATCAAAGGTAGAGTTGTCAAAAACACTGCACTAGCTGCTTTGACAGGCCAACATACCCTTGATCAGTTAAACGCTCTCGAGCCTGATCCTTTGCGTCCAGGATACATCAAAGGGTATAATACGGAACACGCCTGGACTCACAAGTCATGCTTATGGGATCTCCCTTACATCAAAGACCTCCTTTGCCCACAGAACATTGATGTGATGCACACTGAAAAGAATATTGCGGAGGCCATTTTTGGTACATTGTTCGGCATAGAGGGGAAGTCAAAAGATAATCCTAAGGCTAGAATCGACCTGGAGGCTCTATGTGATAGACCGTTGCAAAACTTGCGACAACGGAAAGGAAAGCAAAGCATAGCGAAGCCAAAGGCATGGTTCAATCTTGAAAGGCCAGCTATGAGGGAAATGCTATTGTGGGTGAAAATGCAGTTGATGTTCCCCGATGGGTATGCTGCGAATTTAAAGAGGGGAGCGAGTCTTGAGAAATTGAAAATATTTGGGCTCAAGAGTCATGATTGGCACATATGGATTGAGCGGGTAATGCCGGTGATGTTGCGTGGCTTTATCCCTGAGGATGAATGGCTAGTACTGGCAGAGCTGAGCTATTTCTTCCGTTCTCTTTGTCCGAAAGAACTATCGCCTGGCGTGCTAGATGAAATGGAAGAGTTGGTGCCGGAGTTGATCTGCAAATTAGAAAAGATCTTTCCACCGAGCTTCTTTAATCCAATGCAACATTTGATTTTGCATCTCCCGACCGAGGCAAGAATGGGGGGGGCGTGCAAAATCGATGGTGCTACTCAACTGAGAGGATGAAGAAGACGCTTCGAGCTAAGTGTAAAAATAAACGTAGAATTGAAGCATCCATGGCCGAGGCATTCATTACTGAGGAGGCGGCAAACTTCATGATAGCACACTACGAAGCCAAAAATCATCATTTGCACAACCCGAAGCCTCGGTACAATGATGGCGATCGAGAAAAAGTTCGATCCAACCTCAGCCTATTCAAAGGTAAGCTCGCACCATCCGGTGCTTCGAAAGGGAAATCGTTGGATGTCGAAGAATGGTAGACCATTTCATTGTATATCATCACCAACCTAACAGAAGTGCGGCCGTACATCGAGTAAGTTCTCGGTAATTTATTGTTCTGCAACTTCTAATTGCTTTGAACTACTCTTATTCCCGGATATTTGATATAGTCGATACGTCGCCGAGTTCTCGGATGGAGTAGTCATCGAAAAGGATTCCATCGAAGAGTATGAGCTTCTCGCAAAGCATGGAGGCAACTATCCTGGTTTCATCTCTTGGTTCAAACAAAGGGTAATTAATTACCATTAAGGGCCCATTGATTTATTGGTCTAATTTACGGCTAATGCATCCATTCTTTCGTATTAAACTTGTAGGCTGATGCAGAGTCTATGGACGCCGAGTTGAGACAAGTCTCTAATGGTTTTGACTATAAGGTCCGTTCATTTGACAAATACAACATCAACGGGTATCACTTTCGTACCTTTGGCAAAGAGCTATCTATGCCCAACCTAAAGACTACAAATTGTTTTGTCTCTCCTATCGGTGAAGGAGACACCGAGTATTATGGAAGAGTTGAAGCAATTTATGAACTTCTATTCTATGGTGAAAACCCACCGACCGTCGTAGTCTTCAAATGTTATTGGTTTGAGCCGAGGGAGACTAGAAGGACTCATGAACATATAGGACTAGTCGAAATCAACCAAAACACCCACTTAGATGTTCCCGATGTCTATATTACGGCTCAACAGGCGACACAAGTTTTCTATCTACCGTGGGCCTGCCAAACTGATCCAAATCTCAAAGGTTGGGATGTCGTTTATGAAGTGCCACCACATTTTAGACCACCTACCCTCAATGAAGAGGATTACGAACCTCACATTAACCCAGACACATATGAAGGAGATTTCTTCCAAGAAACACGTATGTCCAAGAAACGTTTCAAGAACCGCTCTACTTCACCCTAGAACATTGAAGTAGACAGGGATAGTGAATCCATCTTAACCCCTGAGCCCGAACAGGAAGAGCTGGAAGAAGAAGAGGTTACTGCTGCGGATGACCTGTCACTTCTTGACCGATTACATAATGGTGGCCTTCCACATGTTCTTCGTGATAGTGATGATGATGATGCATTTATTGATGATAGTGATGATCATGATGCATTTATTGACCCCGAAGCATATATAGACGAGGACGATTGTTATTAGTTCATCTGAGGTATTCAACTATTATACTATATATAAATTTTGAGTTCATGTTAGGTATTCAATTTTCATTAGTCATGTTGGTATTTATGACGATGATACACTTAAATTATATACATTTTATTACTCCTGTTGGTATTTATGTTGTACTAATTTCATTTACTCTTTGTCATGACAGGTGTTGAAAGATGGTGGGAAAGGGTCGAAAGCACTCCGCGGCTGCTTCTTCGTCGGCGGGTGATGGGATGGGTACTTCCATTCCTGCCTCGCCTCTTCGGAGAGTGTTTCTCTCTACTCTGCAAGGAGCACCCCCCGTGAGAGGAGGTCGACCCCCCGCGAAGCCGAGAGGCACTGAAGGTACACGTTGTATTCATGTTGGTATTTATGTTGTACTCATGTTGTATGCATATTGGTATTTATATACATTTTATTACTCATGTTGGTATTTATGTTGTACTAAAGGTACACGTGGCCGCGGGAGAGGTAGGGCTACACGGTCTCTGCCACCACCCCAAGCTGATTCACCTGAGCACAGGACTTCTATGGTGGATTCGTCTGAGGTGGAGGCTACACGGTCTCCGGTTCACGAGCCTCGGGTCGACGAGCCTAGTTCGACGAGCCTTCGACCCACGAGACTCGTTTCCCAAAGGCTTCCTTCCAGGCGACTCCGGAGCAAAGCAGGGATGAGGGTACGTCCCAAGAGATCCAGTGGGATACCTGGCCTACGCCAAGTGGCCATGCTGGTAGTGACGAGGAGCAGGGTGAGGGGGCTACCGTCTACCAGTGTGGTAGTTTGGGGCTCCCGCTCGTGCCAGCGACCCCCGATCAGAGGTGGTCGATTAGGCCAAATGGGGACAAGTAAGTTAATTTACTCTTATTTAACCTTTTGCCTTCGCGTTTTCTCAAATATCTAATGTTTTGGCTTTAATTTGTCATACTGTAGGGGTTGGATTGTTGCCAAGGGTGTCCGCAAGCCCAACAGCGTCCTTGGTGTTCTTTGCCGTCAAAACTTCCCAGGGTTTGTTACGTTGCCCGGTCGGGAGCGAGAGGTAGGAATGACCTGGGAGCACTACTTGGGTGCCCCAGCCCCGCTAGAGGTGGAGATCGACGGTGTTTTGTGTGACACAAGGGCGGACATGGTGATCCGAAAGTTCTGGGTAATTTCTCTTTCACACAATTATAAATCAACCATAGCTATTTATTGTACTAATCGGTGTTGTCTCGTTTGCAGACCTTATACAGGTGTGAGGAGGGATACGAGGAGGACGCGGCAAAGGTTATCGAAACCGAATGTCGCCGCCTACTTCAAAACTTTCGGCACGAGGCTCGGGTGCAGGCTGTTCGAGACTACTATGCCACGCAGCGTATTAGGATTGACAAGGCGAAGTGTTGTGATGCTAAGATGGAGAAGGAGCATTACATGAAGGTAATTACATATTATTAAGGCTTTGTTGTTAGTTTCCTTGATTTGGTTCTTACGCACCCAAATTTCTCTTTATTAACTTAGGTGCCCCCGAGATGGTGTGTGGATAAGATGGATTGTTGGGAGGCCTTGGTGGATCAGTGGTGCTCCGAAACATGGGAGGCCAGCCACAACAACGCCAAGGAGAGGCATGGCAAAATGGTTGGCGTGCCACACCATCAAGGGAGCGTCAACTTAATCCAATTTGGCGAAAACTGGGTATGTGGTTTGCTTCATGCCTCATGCAATTCATTCTTAATGCTATCTTGAGCCCTTTACCAATACAATTTTCCTCTCTCTCTTTTAGGCGCGTCACAATAAGACGGAGGCGCCACAGATGTACGACCTGTATGCGATGGCCCATACTGCCTCATACAAGAAGGTCAAGGCATTCTCTTAGTCTGACCTCGAGCATCCAGAAAACTTCACCAACATCTCCTCCCAGGACAAGCTCGTGAAGTACAGAGATCACGGGAAGGCGAGCAAAGGGGAGGACTTTAAGCCGAGCGAGGGGCCTATTGATCCAGAGCTGGTGATGATAGCTGGCAACGAGAGGCCCCATGGCTCGATCGCCATTCGAGACGGCCTTATACATTGTCCTAGCACTCTCCGGCAGATAAAGGCATGCCAAACGAGCTCTTGTCCGGAGATAACACGTCGTCCACGGCCAGTCGAGCTCGCCATCGAGGTTAGTTTAATGGACTCAACTATCTTTCCGCTTTATGTTGTGCGTTGGAACCAATATGATTACATTGCTAACAATGAGTTGTGTTGCAGGCTGCTATTCAGAAAGAGAGAGAGGCAATGCAGGCGGCTATAGCGGAGAAGGATAAGGAAATTAGGGAGCTGGAGGAGAGGACGACTGCATTGATGGAGGCGGAGAGGGCACGGAATGATGCATCTAACAGGGCCATATACGAGCTCTTCGTGGTAAGTTTCTTCTTCATGTTATTTCAAGTCTTGCATTTGAATGTCCGTTTCATTAATAAATAAAAAGTTTGACTTGTCGAAACCAAATGTACAGTCTATGTGCGAGAAGAGCGGCCAAGTACCTCCGCCGATGCCAGTCATTAACGTGGCGGGGACGGTGAGTTTCATTTCAGTGCAGTGATCTTAAGAGTGTCCTCATGCTAACTACACATTGCAAACGATGTTTGGTGTAGAATATCTCCTGAAATGCTTCACCCTAACTTAGGTATGTTATTTCTAGTGTTTTAATAAAAGATAGCTAGACTTCCATATAAATGACATAATTAGCTTAGCCAATTTAGCCCGAAGAAGGGAAGGAAGAAGAAGAAGAGGAGAAGAAGAAGAAGGAGAGGGAGGAGGATAAGAAGAAGGAGAAGAAGGAGGAGAAGAAGGAGAAGGAGCTCTCCTTCTCCTTCTTCTTCCTCCTTCTCCTTCTCCTTCTTCTTTTCTTCTTCTTCTCCTCTTCCTTCTCCTTCTCCTCCTCCTCCTCCTCCTCCTTCTTTTACTTCTTCTTCTCTTTCTCTTCTTCTACATAGCTTAGACTCATCCAAGAAAGGCTAAATTGGCTAATTATCCATCTAATGACATAATTAGCTTAGTTAGCTCCAAAATGACCTATTTAATAAAAAATGACCTATACTTAGCTAATTATCCTCAAAATGACATAATTAGCTCCAAAAAGGCCTTCTTAGCCAATTTAGCCTGAAGAAGGGGACAAGAGGAGAAGAAAGAGGAAAAATGAAAGGAAGGAAGAAGAAGAAGAGGAGAAGAAGAAGAAGGAGAGGGAGGAGGATAAGAAGAAGGAGAAGGAGGAGAAGAAGGAGAAGGAGATCCCCCTTCTCCTTCTTCTTCCTCCTTCTTCCTCCTTCTCCTTCTCCTTCTTCTTTTCTTCTTCTTCTCCTCTCCTTCTCCTTCTCCTCCTCCTCCTCCTCCTCCTTCTTTTACTTGTTCTTCTCTTTCTCTTCTTCTACGTAGCTTAGACTCATCCAAGAAAGGCTAAATTGGCTAATTATCCATCTAAATGACATAATTAGCTTAGTTAGCTCCAAAATGACCTATCAGTAGCTAATTATCCTCGAAATGACATAATTAGCTCCAAAAAGGCATTCGTAGCCAATTTAGCCCGAAGAAGGGGACAAGAGGAGAAGAAAGAGGAAAAATGAAAGGAAGGAAGAAGAAGAAGAGGAGAAGAAGAAGAAGGAGAGGGAGGAGGATAAGAAGAAGGAGAAGGAGGAGAAGAAGGAGAAGGAGCTCCTCCTTCTCCTTCTTCTTCGTCCTTCTTCCTCCTTCTCCTTCTCCTTCTTCTTTTCTTCTTCTTCTCCTCTCCTTCTCCTTCTCCTCCTCCTCCTCCTCCTTCTTTTACTTCTTCTTCTCTTTCTCTTCTTCTACGTAGGTTAGACTCATCCAAGAAAGGCTAAATTGACGAATTATCCATCTAAATGACATAATTAGCTTAGTTAGCTCCAAAATGACCTATTTAATAAAAAATGACCTATACTTAGCTAATTATCCTTGAAATGACATAATTAGCTCCAAAAAGGCATTCTTAGCCAATTTAGCCCGAAGAAGGGAACAAGACGAGAAGAAAGAGGAAAAATGAAAGGAAGGAAGAAGAAGAAGAGGAGAAGAAGAAGGAGAGGGAGGAGGATAAGAAGAAGGAGAAGAAGGAGGAGAAGAAGGAGAAGGAGCTCCTCCTTCTCCTTCTTCTTCCTCCTTCTTCCTCCTTCTCCTTCTCCTTCTGCTTTTATTCTTCTTCTCCTCTTCCTTCTCCTTCTCCTCCTCCTCCTCCTCCTCCTCCTCCTTCTTTTACTACTTCTTCTCTTTCTCTTCTTCTACGTAGCTTAGACTCATCCAAGTAAGGCTAAATTGGCTAACTATCCATCTAAATGACATACTTAGCTTAGTTAGCTCCAGAATGACCTATTTAATAAAACATGACCTATACTTAGCTAATTATCCTCGAAATGACATAATTAGCTCCAAAAAGGCTTTCTTAGCCAATTTAGCCCGAAGAAGGGGACAAGACGAGAAGAAAGAGGAAAAATTAATGGAAGGAAGAAGAAGAGGAGGAGAAGAAGAAGAAGGAGATGAGGAGGAGGAGGATAAGAAGAAGGAGAAGAAGGAGGAGAAGAAGGAGAAGGAGCTCCTCCTTCTCCTTCTTCTTCCTCGTTCTTCCTCCTTCTCCTTCTCCTTCTTCTTTTCTTCTTCTTCTCCTCTTCCTTCTCCTTCTCCTCCTCCTCCTCCTCCTCCTCCTTCTTTTACTTCTTCTTCTCTTTCTCTTCTTCTACGTAGCTTAGACTCATCCCAGAAAGGCTAAATTGGCTAATTATCCATCTAAATGACATAATTAGCTTAGTTAGCTCCAAAATGACCTATTTAATAAAACATGACCTATACTTAGCTAATTATCCTCGAAATGACATAATTAGCTCCAAAAAGGTATTCTTAGCCAATTTAGCCCAAAGAAGGGGACAAGACGAGAGGAAAGAGGAAAAATGAAAGGAAGGAAGAAGAAGAAGAGGAGAAGAAGAAGGAGAGGGAGGAGGATAAGAAGAAGGAGAATAAGGAGGAGAAGAAGGAGTAGGAGCTCCTCCTTCTCCTTCTTCTTCCTCCTTCTTCCTCCTCCTTCTCCTTCTTCTTTTCTTCTTCTTCTACTCTTCCTTCTCCTTCTCCTCCTCCTCCTCCTCCTTCTTTTACTTCTTCTTCTCTTTCTCTTCTTCTACGTAGCTTAGACTCATCCAAGAAAGGCTAAATTGGCTAATTATCCATCTAAATGACATAATTAGCTTAGTTAGCTCCAAAATGACCTATTTAATAAAACATGACCTATACTTAGCTAATTATCCTCGAAATGACATAATTAGCTCCAAAAAGGCATTCTTAGCTAATTTAGCCCGAAGAAGGGGACAAGACGAGAAGAAAGAGGAAAAATGAAAGGAAGGAAGAAGAAGAAGAGGAGAAGAAGAAGGAGAGGGAGGAGGATAAGAAGAAGGAGAATAAGGAGGAGAAGAAGGAGAAGGAGCTCCTCCTTCTCCTTCTTCTTCCTCCTTCTCCTTCTCCTTCTTCTTCCTCCTTCTTCCTCCTTCTCCTTCTCCTTCTTCTTTTCTTCTTCTTCTCCTCTTCCTTGTCCTTCTCCTCCTCCTCCTCCTCCTCCTTCTTTTACTTCTTCTTCTCTTTCTCTTCTTCTACGTAGCTTAGACTCATCCAAGAAAGGCTAAATTGGCTAATTATCCATCTAAATGACATAATTAGCTTAGTTAGCTCATAAATGGTCTATTTAATAAAACATGACCTATAGTTAGCTAAGTTCTCTCCTAAATGACATAATAAGGCTTACGTAGCTGCAACATGACCTATTCCCCCTAACTTAGGTATTAAATGGCCTATAATTAGACTAGCTAGATCAAAAATGGCTTAATAAGCATAGTTTGCTGTGGAATGACCTATTTTACCCAAGTTAGCTCCGAAACGACCTATAGTTAGCTAGGGTTCCACCTAAATGACATAATTAGCTTAGTTAGCTCCTAAATGGTCTATACTTAGCTAATTTCTCTCCGAAATAACCTATATATACACTACTTCATCTAGTATTATTCTTCTAACTTTCTTATTTGTCATTTTGCAGATTACCTTCACTTCACGGGAAGCTTGGAAAATATTGATGGAATGCTTGAAGATGATTTCTTGTACCATGGGTTGTATTGAAACTATTGTAGTATATGAATATATGAAACTTTGTATGCACGTGGATGAAACTGGTGTAATATATGGTTTGGTACGGATGCAACTTGAAAGCTGGATATAAGAGGTTATTTTAATATGGTTATGAGTACGGAAAGAAATTTATTTATGTCAAATATATATATATCCTGATTATTGTTAAAATGCTGGATATAACAAAAAATAAATAAAAAAGGGGCTGGTTCCCCTCTTTGTCGTCTGCCCCCACATGGCAAAGGGGGGAAGGCAGACGGCAAAGGGGGGAATCTGCCCCCTCTCTCTCCCCTCTTTGCCGTCAGCCCCACATGGGAAAGGGGGGAAGGAAGACGGCAAAGAGGGGAGACAGAGGGGGCAGATTCCCCCCTTTGCCGTCTGCCCCCACATGGAAAAGGGGGGAAGGCAGACGACAAAGGGGGCAATCTGCCCCCCCTCTCTCCCCTCTTTGCCGTCTGCCCCCACATGGCAAAGGGGGGAAGGCAGACGGCAAAGAGAGGAGGCCTGTCGTTAACACTTAACGGGGACGTTGCAATATGTGCCGTCCCATTTATTTTGCCGTCTGCCCCCTCATGGCAAAGATTCTTTGCCGTCCGCTTTGAGAAAGCAGCCGGCAAAGAACCTCTTCACCGGATTTTTTTGCCGTCTACTTTGCCGTCAGCTGACCGACGGCAAAGCATTTGCCGTCCGTGGTTGCACCCTTTGCCGTCCGCCTTGGCAGACGGCAAATTTCTGAATTTCAGTAGTGTAATAGGTATCTCAAAGTGTCTAGCAAGACAAGTAGCATAGATACCTCCATAGACGACACCTTTGGAACGGTTTGTGTTCAACCGCTGAGCTACTATAGCACCTAGGCTATAAGTCTTATTGCTATAAAGGCCTTCGCGCAAAACCGCAAGGTTTGGAGAGCTAAGTGATCCAGCCTCCCCACGGCCAATCAAACATTTTGCCCAAAATATTGAGAAGTACCGAAGCACAGGAAAATGTATGCTAGCAATTCTAGCGCGAGACACTCCTCTCTCCTCTCCAACAGCAATAGTACCTATGAAATCCTCCAAGTCCCGTGGACGAGGATCATGAATATCCCCAACATAAGGTAATTTGCATACATTGCAAAAATCCTGTAGTGTCATGCACTGGGGGATATCGTATAACATGAACTCAACCATAGGAGGATTCTTCCTCGGATAATAGTTGAAGCTTTGAATGAAAGTATTGGTGAGGAGGAGGTATTGTGGGCACTTATCTTCAACGAACGCGGTAAGACCTGCGTTCTCCATCAAATAATAAAAATCTTCATAAAGCCTGGCGGCGCGCAAAAAATCATCACTTGGCCCCTCGCACGCTCGAACTTCTGTGACTCGAGGAACCACGTACTTGGGGTGGTTCTTCTCATCCTCCTTAGGGTTACGGCTTGAAGAGCCTCTCAAGAACCTCCTCATCTTTTCCCTTTTCTAGCTCTGAAAAATTCTGAAATTTTTAGAGACTTCGAAAGAAAAGTGAATAAAGATTAACCCAACTCGTAGCAACTACTCCTACTAGTGCCTAGAGACCGTATCACTCGCTAAAACTACTTGGGACCAGCTAAAATCAACATTTCAAGCTCAAGAATCGGGTCACCAAGGTAGCAAGAATACGTGAAGGATAAAGCACTAGAGTAGAAACTAATTGGACCAATGGAGGAGTCACTTACCAAGGAGTAATTTCCCCAAAATGGTTCGGAGAATGGTGCTTTGAGCAAGGAGATCGAAAATCACAGCCAAATGAGCAAGAACACGGGTTTGAGCTGCGAAACGATTTTTTCTGGAGGTAGAAGAAGAGGATGGGAGCTGGAATGAGTGGAGGGGGTCCCTGTGGGCCCCACAAGCTTGGTGGTCACGACCAGGGGGGAGGCCGCGGTGACAGGGCTTGTGGCCCACTGGTTTGGCCCCCAGGCCAGCTCTCAGTCCCGTATTTTTCAAATATTCTAGGAAAAATCATATTTGATTTTGTGGACCATCGGAGAACTTTTATTCTCGGGGTAGTTTTCTCCGAGACGCTAAAACAAGAAACAGGGAAAACTAAACTAAATCTATCATTTTCTTCTAAGCAACAGAAAGTGAAAGCTTAAACATAGGTATGTGACTCCTTGATTCATCCATTTCATGGTCATCGAAAGAAATTCGTCAATGGGGTTGATCAAATCCTCATGACAAAACTTTTCCGAATCGCAAAAGGAAACGGAGAATTGTCGAATAGCCACTAAGTCACCTTAATGGGGATATGAATCTCCCCAACAAGCAAATCATACTTCATCCTAACACGAGGAATAGGGCATTCAAAGCTCCCAATAAGAATCGATGAAGTTTTTTCGATAGCATTGATGCAATGTACTAGATATCGTTTCTTCGGAAAGTGCACTGTATGCTCATTACCGTTGACATGGAAAGTGACATTGCCTTTGTTGCAATCTGTAACAGCCCCTGTAGTGTTTAAAAAGGGTCTTCCGAGGATGACAGCCATGGCATTGTCCTCGGGAATATCCAAGATAACAAAGTCTGTTAAGATAGTGGTGTTAGCAACCACAACACGCACATCCTCGCAAATGCCGACAGGGAAAGCAGTTGATTTGTCGGCCATTTGCAGAGAAATTTTAGTGGGTGTCAACTTATCCAGTTCAAGTCTACGATAAAGAGAGAGAGGCATAACACTAACACCGGCTCCAAGGTCACATAAGGCAGTTCTTACGTAGTTTCCTTTAATGGAGCAAGGTATAGTGGGCACTCCGGGATCACCAAGTTTCTTAGGAGTTCCACCTTTGAAAGTGTAATTGGCGAGCATAGTGGAGATCTCAAGATCTGGTATCTTCCGTTTATTAGTGACGACATCTTTCATGTACTTGGCATATGGAGACATTTTGAGCATATCAATTAACCGCATATGCAGAAAGACGGGTCTCAGCATTTCAATAAAGCGCTCAAAATCCTCATCATCCTTTTTCTTGGATGGCATAGGAGGAAAGGGCATAGGTCTCTGAACCCATGGCTCCCTTTCTTTACCATGCTTCCTAGCAGTGAAGTCATTCTTATCGCATCTCTTAGGTTGTGGGTTATCAGGATTAACCGTAGGTTCAATCTCCACATCCTCATCATTGCTAGGTTGAGCATTATTATGAACATCGATGTCCATATTGTCACCAGGTCCATGTTCATCACCAGATTGTGTTTCTGCATCAGACACAGAAATATCATTTGGTTCTTCAGGTGTGACAGTATTTGGTGAACTGGCATGTAGGTTTCTATCATCCTTCTTCTTCTTCTTAGGATGACTGGGTGTATCAGCATTAATTCCTTGAGAATCTTGATCAATTCTCTTAGGATGGCCTTCGGGATACAAAGGTTCCTGAGTCATTTTGCCTCCTCTAGTAATGACTCTCACAGAGTTGTCATTTAATTCATTGAGCAAGTCATTTTGAGCTTTAAGTACTTGTTCTACCTGAGTAGTGATCATAGAGGCATGTTTACTCAAAAGCTTCAGATCATTGACATTCCTGTCTACACAAGCACTTAAATGACTAAGCATACGAGTACTTTGTTCCAATTGTCTTCTAACATAATAATTGAAACTCTGTTGTTTGGCACCAAAGTTATCAAATTCATCAAAGCATAGGATAGCAGGTTTGTCAAAAGGAACATCACTCTCATCGAACCTACGCAGATAATTTACTTCCACTACCTGTATCAGGTTATCGAGACCATGGATCTCTTCGATAGGTGGTATATTGTTGACATCTTCAGATCTAATGCCTTTCTCTTGCATAAATTTCTTGGCTTCCTGCATATCTTCGGGACTGAGGAATAGAATACCTCTTTTCTTAGGAGTTGGCTTAGGAGGTGGTTCGGGGATAGTCCAAGCATTATCGTTGATCAGGATGTTATTCAGTAGGATCTCAGCTTGTTCTAGAATTCATTCCCTAAAAACACAACCGGCACAACTATCTAGGTGGTCTCTAGAAGCATCGGCAAGTCCGTTATAGAAGATATCAAGTATCTCGTTCTTCTTAAGAGGGTGATCAGGCAAAGCATTCTGTAGCTGGATGAGCCTCCCCCAAGCTTGTGGGAGACTCTCTTCTTTGTGTTGAGCAAAGTTGTATATTTCCTGCAAGGCAGCTTGCTTCTTATGGGCAGGGAAATATTTATCACAGAAGTAATAGACCATATCCTGGGGACTACTCACACATCCAGGAGCAAGAGAAGTGAACCAGGCTATAGCGTCATCCTTTAGAGAGAAAGGAAACAACTTAAGGATATAGTAGTAGCGGATCTTCTCCTCACTAGTAAAAAGGGTGGCTATCTCGTGTAATTTGGTAAGATGGGCTACGACCGTCTCAGACTCATAACCGTGGAAAGGATCAGATTCGACTAGAGAGATTATCTCAGGGTCGACAGAGAATTCATAATCCTCATCGGTGATAAAGATAGGTGAAGTGGAGAACTTTGGGTCGTAGTTCATCCTAGCTTTCAGAGATTTTTCCTTCCACTTGAGAAGTAATTTCTCAGCGTCATAGGCATCCTTACACGCAAGAAAATCCTCAGCTATCTCTCCCTCCATAACATAACCCTCAGGTATATCACGCAATTCATATCTAGGAGAGCTAGATCTAGCAGGAGCAAAAGCAGGTTCTATCTCAATAGTATCGGCAATTTCAGAAGCATCACGAGCATTGGCAGTAAATCTAGCAATATGAGCATCAAGGAATAGCCCTAGTGGCATAGTATCATCAAGCATAGTAGCATCATAAGCATCATCAAGCACATGCGACATATCAAGATTTCAAGCAGGAGGTGGTGTCGCAAACTTACTCATAACTGAAGGTGAATCAAGTGCAGAGCTAGTTGGCAGTTCCTTACCTCCCCTCGTAGTTGAGGGCAAGACTTTGGTTCTTGGATCTTTCAGATTCTTCATAGTGATTAGCAGATATAAATTTCAAGTGACTCAGAGAATATAGCTATCCTTCCCCGGCAACGGCGCCAGAAAAATGTTGTTGACATGCAACTATTCCTGACTTGATGCCTCCACGGCAACGGAGCCAGAAAAGAGCTGCTTCGAGTTGCTCAACAATTAGCAATTGTCTTGCAATAGCCCACCAGCGTGTGGGATCGCGGCAGTTTTCGAGGGTAGAGTATTCGACCCAAATTTGTTGGTTTGCACGACGAGAAGTGAAAGAATATTCTCAAGTATTACCAGTTGAGGCGTCAGCTCAACCACACCTGAAAGATTAGTATCTGCAAGCAGGATATAAGCAGCAAAGGTAGTATGATAGCAACGGTGCTAGAAACAATCTGTTGACAAGGCAGACTATTCCTAACTGAAGTATCAATGGCGCCAGAAAAGTATTGTAGCAGGTAGCAGCAGTGTAACGGGTAACAGCAGCGGCAAGGAACAGCAGTAGTGACAGCAGTAACAAGTAGCAATAGTAGCAAGTAACAGCAACAACAAGTAATAGTAGCAGCAAAAGTAGTAGCAGCAGCAGCAGGAGAAAGCGAGTAACAGTAGCAGCAAGTAACAGTAGTAGCAACAGTAGTAACAGCAGCAGAGCAAAACAAGTAACAGCAACAGTGGGACAAACTCGTAGGCAATGGATCACCGATTCGTTGGATGACATTCATCATGCAACAGTTATAACACCGAGAGATATGTGGCTAGCTCCCGTTCGTCGATGTGATGTAGGCATGCATTCCGTGTATAGTCATACGTGCTTAGGGAAAAGAACTTGCATGACATCTATTGTCCATCCCTCCCGTGGCAGCGGGGTCCAAATGGATACTACGGGATATTAAGGTTCTCCTTTTAATAAAGAACCGGACCAACGCATTAGCACTTGGTGAACACATGAACTCCTCAAACTATGGTCATCACCGGGAGTGGTTCCAGTTATTGTCACTCCGGGGTTGCCGGATCATAACACATAGTAGGTAACTACAACTTGCAAGATCGGATCTAAAACACACATATATTGGTGACAACATAATAATTTCAGATCTGAAATCATGGCACTCGGGCCCTAGTGACAAGCATTAAGCATGGCAAAGTAGTAGCAACATCAATCTCAGAACATAGTGGATACTAGGGATCAATCCCCGTCAAAACTAACTCGATTACATGATAGATCTCATCCTACTCATCACCGCCCAGCGAGCCTACAAATAGATTACTCACGAACGATGAAGATCTTCATGGAATTGGAGAGGGAAGAAGGTTGATGATGATGACGGCGACGATCTCCTTGATCCGGAGCCCAAAACGGACTCCAGATCTGCCCTCCAGATGAAGAACACGATGTGGCGGCACCTCCATATCGAAAACGCGATGAAATCTTCTCTCTTGATTTTTTTTCGGGACGAAAGGCAATAAATAGAGCTGAGTTTGGGGGTGACAGAGCCACGTCGGCCCCACAAGCCCTGACGCTGCGGCCACAGGGCTTGTGGCCCACTGGCTCACCCCCTCCAGTGGATCTTTGCGCAGGTATTTTTCATATTTTCTAGAAATATTCTCGGTAAATTTTCAGGACGTTCCGAGAACTTTCATTTCTGCACAAAAACAACACCATGGCAATTCTGCTGTAAATAGCGTCAGTCCGGGTTAGTTCCATTCAAATCGTGCAAATTAAAGTCCAAAACAAAGGAAAAGGAGTTTGGAAAAGTAGATACGATGGAGACGTATCAATGTGATGGACAAGACCCAAACTATAAAGATAGCATATGATTGTGTCAGATTATTGCTACTGTTTTCTGCATGCCAATGTATTTGTTCCTATGACCATGAGATCATGCAACTCCCGGACACCGGAGGAATACCTTGTGTATATCAAACGTTGCAACGTTACTGGGTGACTATAAAGGTGCTCTACAGGTATCTCCAAAGGTGTCTCCTGGGTTGCCATGGATCAAGACTTGGATTTGTCATTCCGTGTGACGGAGAGGTATCTAGCGGCCCACTCGGTAATACAACATCACAACAAGCCTTGCAAGCAATGTGACTAAGGAGTTAGTTACACGATCTTGTATTACGGAACGAGTTAAGAGACTTGCCGGTAACGAGATTGAACTAGGTATGGAGATACCGACGATCGAATCTGGGGCAAGTAACATACCGAAGGACAAAGGGAACAGCATACGGGATTAAATGAATCCTTGACATGGAGGTTCAACCGATAGAGATCTTCGTAGAATATGTAGGAGACAATATGGACATCCAGGTCCCGCTATTGGTTATTGACCGGGGAGTGTCTCAGGTCATGTTTGCATAGTTCTCGTACCCACAGGGTCTGCAAACTTAAGGTTTGGTGACGTTCAGTATTATTGAGTTATGTGTGTTTGGTAACCGAAAGTTGATCGGAGTTCCGGATGAGATCCCGGACATCACGAGGATCTCCGAAATGGTCCAGAGGTAAAGACGTATATATAGGAAAGTGGGTTTTGAACTCCGGAAAAGTTTCGGGCATTTGTGGCACTGCACATGGAGTGACGAATGGGTTCCGGGGGTCCATCGGGTGGGCCCACCCACCCCAAAGGGTCTCAGGGGCTGTTGGAGGACGTGGACCAGCCCTTAGTGGGCTGGCCAAAGCCTCCACTAAAGCCCAACGCATATTGGAGGTGGGAAGGAAAGAAACCCAAAGGTGGAAAAGGTGGAAAGGGTTTCCAAGTGGAGAGGAGGAATCCTACTCCTAGTAGGATTGGAGTAGGACTCCTCCACCTCCAATTTCAGCCAAACCTTGAGGGTTTGAGGCTGCCTCCTTCCCTCCCTCTCTCCTATATATACTAGAGGTTTTAGAGGTGAGGGCTATCCCTAATTGCCACATGCTCCCTCTTCTTCATCTAGATCGGTTTCTCCTCTAGTCTAGTTCGGCGGTGCTTAAGCGAAGCCTTGCTGGATTAGTTCACCACCACCACCACCCCGCCACCATGCTGGAGAACTCATCTACCTCTCCGCCCATCTTGCAGGATCAAGAAGGCGGGGATCATCATCGAGATGTACGTGTGCTGAACGCGGAGGTGTCGTACGTTCGGCACTAGATCGGGATGGATCGTGATGAGATCGCGGGACGGGCTGCGATTTGAATCGCGGATAGAGGAGGCACATGAGAGGAGGCAACTCGACCGGCTCGTGGATCAGGCCTCTGAGCAACCGGCCGTGCCGATTCCCCCGTTCCAGCCGACCAGCGAGGCCACGTTCGAGCTGTCCAAGGACACCAAGTAGGTGCCACTTAACCCGGCCAACCCCCAGCAGTGTGTCACTATTGGCGCCAAGCTCAGCCCAAAATAGGAAGGCGAGCTTGTCGACTTCCTCCGTGAGAATCGGGATATCTTCGCATGTTCCCCCAAGGACATGTCAGGAGTCCCGAGGAAGTACGCCGAGAACAAGCCTCATGAGCGGCCGGATGCGAAGCCAGTCAAACAACCCTTGCGCCGCTTCACCGAGGGGAAGTGGTGCACCATCGGAGAAGAGATTGCCCGGCTGCTCGCAGCTAGCTTCATCATGGAAGTTTTCCAACTGGATTGGCTAGCCAACCCAATCCTGGTGCTGAAAAAAAACAAAACCTGGCGCATGTGCATCGACTACACAAGCTTGAACAAGGCATGTCCAAAGGACCCTTTCGCCCTACCGCGGATTGATCAAGTGATCGACTCCATGGCCGTCTGCGATTTGTTGTCTTTTTTGGACGCCTCCGGATACCACCAGATCAAGCTCGACCCTACCGACCGGCTCAAGACCTCCTTCATCACCCCCTTTGGAGTGTACTGCTACACAAAGATGACATTCGGCCTGAAGAATGCACGCGCAACCTTCCAGGGCTGCATGCAGCAATGCCTCATATCGCAAATCGGCAAGAACATACACCTCTACATTGACGACATCGTCGTCAAGACCAAGAAGCATTTCAGCCTCCTCGACGATCTACGGGATACCTTCTCCAACCTACGCGAGTACAAGATCCGGCTAAATCCGACGAAGTGCATCTTCGGAGTCCTAGCCGACCGTCTCTTGGGTTACTTCGTGTTGGCCCACGACATCGAAGCCAACCCCGAGAAAATCAAAGCCATCGAGCGCATGGCCAAGCCGGCTCGACTCAACGACGTCCAGGGCTGCCTGGCCTCCCTCAGCCGGTTCGTCAGCCGGCTGGGCGAGAAGGCGATGCCGCTCTACCAACTAATGAAGAAGACTACCAAGTTCGAGTGTAGCGATCAGGCAGACGAGGCCTTCCGTGACCTCAAGCGTGCTCTCTCGAGCGCACACGTCTTGGCCACGTCGTTTGAAAAGGAGCCCATGCTCGCATACATCATGGCAACCACACGCGTGGTCAGCGTTGTCCTGGTGGTGGAGCACATCCTCGCATACATCATGGCAACCACACGCCGGTTCAACGCCCTGTCTGCTATCTAAGCGAAGTCCTCTCCGCCTCCAAGCAGAACTACCCCCACTACCAGAAGATGTGCTATGGCGTGTACTTTGTTGCAATGAAGCTGAAGCAATACTTCCAGGAGAACACCACCACGGTGGTGAGCACGACTCCACTTTCAGAGATCATGGGCAACCGAGACGCCACGAGACGGATCACCAAATGGGCCATCGTCATGGCCGACCACGACATCCGCTACGTGTTGTGCACCGCCATCAAGTCCCAGGTGGTGGCCGACTTCCTCGTCGATTGGGATGAGACCCAGTTCTTGTCGCCGCCTCCCGACTCCATGCACTGGCGGATTCACTTCGATAGCTCCAAGATGCAGGCCGGCTTGGGTGTCGGCATCGTCCTGTCGTCCCTAAAAGGGGACCAACTCAAATACGCTCTCCAAATCCACTTCGCCGCCTCCAACAACATGGTCGAGTACGAAGCGCTCGCACATGGCCTCCAGCTTGCGAGAGAAATCGGCATCCGGTGGATCCTTTGCTTCGGTGGCTCCGATCTCGTGGTGCAGCAGGTATCTGGAAAATGGGACGCCAGGGACACCAACATGGCCAGCTACCGCTTCCTCATCCAGCAACTCAACGGTCCTTTTGAGGGCTGCGAGTTCCATCATGTCCCCCGGGCGGACAATGAGGCGGCGCACGCATTGGCAAAAATCGGCTCCACCCGAGAAGCAATCCCAATCGGCGTCTCCCTCAAGCAGCTGCACAAGCCATCAATCAAGCCGTCTCCGGACTCGACGTCGATTTTTCGTGCCCGTGGACTCATCCGGCCCGACAACCTAGGGTCCGGAGACTCCGCCGGCTCCATCAGCTATGCTAGTTCCGCCTGCTTCGTTGGCTCAAGCAACATCGCCGGCTCCACGAACATCGCCATCTGCGACAAACTCCACGTCCAGCCTGCCGTCGTCATGAAGGTTGACGGCGGGCTGATATGTCCCAAACGTATCTATAATTTCTGCTTGTTCCATGATCTTTTGGGTGACAATGTTATATGTTTTGCTACACTTTTATATCATTTTACACATATTTGGACTAACCTACTAACTCAATGTGCCTAGTGCTAGTTTCTATCTGCTGATGTCTATTTTCGACGGACTTTCACCCAATTTTACGAAGCCCAAAAAATTCCAGGAAAAATATATAAAAAATCAACGAAAAGAGAAGCTTCCAAATCACCGAAGATGGGCCAGAGGGTGGCCAGGGGCTGCCCAGGCGACCTGCTGGCGCGGGCAGGCCCTAGGTCGTGCTAGGAGGCCGCCTGGGTGGCCACCACCTAAACGTGAGAATGGTTATTAAAAAACCGGGTGTAACGGTTCGGTTCTTACTTTGGGTTTGATTGGTTTAGATTTTATTGAGTTGAAATTTTTTTAGTTTGGTTTTGGTTTGGGTATGTGGAGAAACCAGGTTGGTTATAGTTGGTTATGGGTTTAAATGGTTTGGTTATTAGCGGATATAAACTATGGGTCCAAACCGATTTCTAGGCATTGGTAATATGCAATAATCAACTACGACCAAGAACGAGTATCTTTGATCCGCGTGCATGCTGTAATGCACTATGTAATTATGTATTATGGGGAAACAACACATGAAAATCGGAAGTGTTTTCTTGTGCTTTCGCTAAGCAATTTGATTTTAATACACTTCTTAGTGAGCTTATCAGCCATGGGCATGTTCTTTTCGCCTCTTGTTGTGTGTTGACTATATCTCAAGGATTACTTTGTTTCTAAACTGTTGTAGATGCACTTATGCTTTTTCTATCTTATTTGGTTCTTAACATGTCAATTTATGCAATCATATGTACATTAAAGCAAATCCATGGTTATGTACTGGGTTTAAACCCATGGTTATGTTTTGGGTGGAAAAAATAGTGGGTTTGGTTTTGGTTGGGCTAAAAATGACACGAAATGGGTATGGTTCAAGTATGGTTTTGAAAGATAAATGAATGGGTATGGTTCAATTATGGTTCAACTATGAAACCATTCTCAGGTTTAGCCACACCTCCTCCCGTGCCCTCCTTTGGCCTATATTTAGTCCTCCGAGAGGAAACCCTTCCACAACTTCCAGAATCGCGAATTTCTCCATCCTTCCGCCGCCATAGCGCTTCCGAGAACAAGACCGTCAGGAGACCTCTTCCCGGCACCCTGCCGGAGGGAGGATTGACCTCCCGGAGCTTCTCCACCACCATGGACGCTTCCCGGACGTGTCGTGAGTAGTCCTCCTTGGACCATGAGTCCATGACCAGTAGCTATGTGATGTCTTCTCTTTAATCCTGTGCTTCAATGGTTAGTCCTTGTGAGCTGCCCTACATGATCAAGGCATCTATGTAATTCTCTTGCTATTGCTATGCTTGGTTTGTTGGGATGCGATGGATTATGAGATTATGTTCAGATTGTTATGAGTTATATATTTGATTATCCTTTTATATTATGTTCCTTAGTGATTCATGCATGTTCTCTGTTGCTATTTATTGCTTTGGCTGAGTAGTAGATTGTAACTCCAAGAGGGAGCGTTATGCATGATTGTGGGTTCATGCCCCTCGATGTCTAGCTTGAGTGACAGAAACATGAGACTAGGGGTTGTGTTGTTGCCACCAGGGAGTAAACAATGGTGCTTGTGACGACGGTTGCAAGGATTGTTTACCTTACGCATAGTTCGTTAATGCAGTCGTCCGTTGCTTTGAGTTTACACTATGGGTGGGGCTCGCAACTTAATACCGGAGAGATGTTCTGGATAGGTATCTCAAGGTGGATGATTAGTAAATAGATGTTGATGAATAAACGGTCTACTTGTCTTGGCGTACTGCCCATTACCATTGAGCCTCTAACTATCAAGTAGCATAATTAGCATTGCAGTGCATTCATAATTCTGTCAATTTCCCAACTGTGATTCGTTTAACCAAGCATAGTTGTTTATCGTCTTTTGGGAGAGAGACATCACTAGTGAACATCATGTGACTCCGGTCCATATCACCATCATTGTTTACACCTCCATCATTTACCGCTTTCATTTACTTTTCCGTTGCAATCACTATCACTTTTCCCGCTTGTGTTCTGATCCTTTGCAAACTACAAGGCTGGAGAGATTGACAACCTCTTTGTAATCATTGGGAGCAAAGATATTTGTGTGTGTGCAAGTCCACGTCTTCTGCTAGCGCCAGGGTGGAAGACACCTACTTGTTGATCCTAGGAGTCCTCCTGGTTCGATAAACCTTACAATCTCCGAGTAAGGGAAAACTTGTTGTTGACTACATCTCAACCTTCCACTTGGGGTAACCAACGAGGAGCGAGAAGTATATACGTCATCTCGTCATCAAGCAAAGTTTATGGCACCATTGCCGGGGACTCCAGTCTTCAAGATAGGGGAGTGGCACGCTATCTTTTACCTTTGCTTTTTAGTCTTGTTAGTTTGCTTTTTAGTTTTTGCTTTAGAGTCCTATACCAAAAACCAGAAAAAAAATTATTTGCTTTGTTCTTGCTTGTTGCCGCTGCTATGGGTTCCACCGAGAACACCAAGTTGTGTGAGTTCACTAGTCACAACAACAATGACTTTATCTGCACTCCTATTGCTGCTCCCGCCACTAGAGCCACGTCCTATGAGATTAAACCTGCTTTACTGAACCTAGTTATGAAAGATAAATTCTCCGGTGCTGGAGATGATGTTGCCTTGCACTTGAACAATTTGGTTGAGCTCTCTGATATGCAAAAATATAAAGGAGTAGATGGTGATATTGTTAAACTTAAGATTTTTCCTTTCTCTTTGAGAGGAGGAGCCAAAGTGTGGCTTCAATCTTTGCCTAGGAATAACATAGATTCTTGGGATAAGAGCAAAGATGCTTTTATTGGGAAGTATTATCCGTCTGCTAAGATTATCCAGTTGAGGAGTAACATTATGAATTTTAGACAATTGGATAATGAACATGTTTCTCAAGCTTGGGAATGTATGAAATCTCTTGTTAAGAATTTCCCTACACATGGTTTGACTACTTGGATGGTTATCCAAACTTTCTATGCAGGATTGAACTTTACCTCGTGGAATCTGTTAGACTCGACCGCGGGAGGAACCTTTATGTCAACTACACTTGGTGCTGCCACAAAGCTATTGGATGAGATGATGACAAATTATTCTCAATGGCACACCGAGAGAGCTCCAACAGGAAGGAAGGTAAACTCTGTTGAGGAGATCTCCTCCCTTAATGATAAGGTTGACATGATCATGACTCTACTTACTAAGCAAGCTCCTATCGATCCTCATGATGTTCCTTTAAATTCTTTGGTTGCTCAGGAAAGAGAGCAAGTTGATGTTAATTTTCTCTCTAGGAACAACTTTAATAACAATGCATATAGGAGTAATTTTGGTAGCAATCCTAGACCATTCACATGAATGCTATCCAAGTCCAAATTAATCGAAGGTGGACAACATAGCTCATGATATAGAGATGCTTAAAATTAGAACTTCCCCACTAGAGGAAAGGAACACCACACCCATGAATGCTATCCAAGTCCAAATTAATGAGAACATAAGAATGCTAGCCAAACTTAAAGAGAGATGGGCTAGATAAAAAGAAGAGGAAGAGATAATTAAGAGCCTTCCTACACACACTACCATTGCTACTATACAAGTTGTTGAAGATCTCAAAACTTTTAGCACTCATTGCACTCCTAGTCCCAATGGACCTATTAATGGTGATGCTAATACCTCAACTATGGGACAAGAAGGTCCTTGGAATTTAGAGACTACCAAAAGAATGAGCTTAGATGACATTACTACCACTTTAATTAATGGTAGTAACTTTGATTTTGACAATTGTAGTCTTTCCGAAGTTATCACCTTTTTGCAAAGAACGGCTAAAGACCCCCAGACTAGTACACTCAATATTGCCTTCACCGAGCATATTAGCAATGCTCTTATCAAAGCTAGGGAGGAGAATCTCAAGCTAGAGACTTCTATTCCTAGAAAACTAGAAGATGGTTGGGATCCTATGGTCAAAATTAAATTGAATAATATCTCTTGCTTTGCATTGTGTGATGTTGGAGCTAGTGCCTCCGTTATGCCCAAAATAATGTATGATATGCTTGATTGGAAACCTTATGATCCATGTTCTTTTGGTGTTCGTCTTGTTGATTCTTCCATAAAGAAACCTTTAGGGAGAATTGATGATGTTCTTATTATTGTCAATGATAATTATGTGCCCGTTGATTTTCTTATTATGGGAATTGAATGTGATCCTTCATGTTCAATTATTTTGGGATGTCCTTTTCTCCGCACCGTTGCTGCTATCATTGACATGAAAGAGGGAATTATTAAATTCCAATTTCCTATTAAAAGGGGAATGGAACACTTCCCTCGAAAGAAGATTAAGTTACCTTATGAGTCCGTTACTCGGGCAAGTTATTCTTTTGGAGTTGATAACACTTGATCTTCTTGCATTATGCCTAGCTCAAAGGCATGAAACAAAGCGCTTCTTGGGAGGCAACCCAATTTGTTTTTACTTTCAGTTTTAGTGGTCTTGATGCTTGTTACTACTATATCAACATCATTGTATCTTTATTTTTAAGCTTTGTGCCAAGTTATAGCCTCCGATTGCAAGAAAGTTCAAAATTTGTGACATGTTGTCCACAAACAGATTCTATCTGCTTGAGGGAACAATTCGCCAAAAATCACCAGATCATCTTTTTTATCTGAATTTTTTTGACAGCATGCTCTATATAATTTCCTTTCAGGCATCTGTTCTGAGTTTTTTTGATTTGAGTTGCAGAAATGCCCGAATACATTATTTACTACCTGTTGTTCTGTTTTCCGCAGATTCTTCCATATTTTGCGTTTTCATTGTTTTGCAAATCCTAAACTTACTTTTTATTTGCAAAAACCTTTTGGCAATCATGAGAAGCAGTAGCTTTTCATGAAAATCTTTATTTCCAGAAGGTAATGAATTATTTTATTAAGGGTATTAACCACTCTAATCAGCTTATGATGAGTTTCATATGAAGGGAGTTTTCAAGTATGCGATGGGAGATGATGAAGGAAGATACAAGAGTGTCAAGCACTCAAGCTTGGGGATGCCCCCATGCACCCCAAGAAATATTCAAGGAGACTCAAGCTTCTAAGCTTGGGGATGCCCCCGTGCATCCCCTTCTCTATCAACAATCATCAGTTCGTCCATCTCCATGCTATATTTTTATCACTTCATACGATATGTGCTATGCTTGGAGCGTCCCGCTCTTTACTTTTTAGTTTGTTTTAGTTTTTCTTGCTGTTCATAACAAGTCGGAACCTAGCCTACCTTGTTTGGGAGAGACACACGCTCCATTCCACTCTAGAACACAACATAGGTTTTCATGCTTATCTTTTATGTGTGTTGTCTATCTTTCGTAGCTACTGTCATGCTTAGCTCTTAGTTTTGACGCTTATCTTTTCAAGAGCTTTTATTTAGGTTGCTTTTGGAACTCTCTTGAGTTATTATGCTTATCTTGTTTAGAGAGTTGGCTCGTTGCACTGAGTTGTATGTCTTGCACGAGTAGGTAATTGAGATTGCTATTTAAGTATAGTAGTAACTTGCAATAGTTTTGAGGTATTGATTTGAGTAATGTTTGGACTATTGGTGCCAAGAGCTTGAGCCTATTAGTGATAGGTGTCGTATTTCGGGAAATCCATGGGTTTTTCAAAAACTAAAAATTAGTTCAGAACTCTAGCTACTAAATTGATCGCTAACCTCTGGAGGGGTTGGAATATATAGAGTACCCTCATGTTAACATGAGTCGAGGATGCGCAAGGATAACCAAACCCCCAAACACTCCTCCTCGGGGTACTTGTCTCTTTGTGAATTTCCTAACTAGCTAGAGAGTTACGGATAATAAGTGTATGAGTTCTTCGGACTAATGTGAGTATTCGATTGTTGGAACTTCCACCATCCATATTTTGTTAGTCTCTTCGGTACCGTGCATTGCCCTTTCTCACATTGAGTGTTGGTGCAAACTCCACCGGTGCATCCAAACCCATGAGATGATACGCTCTGTCATACATAAGCCTCATTATATCTATCGTCAAAACAGCCACCATACCTACCTATTAAGGCATTTCCATAGCCTTTGTGAGATACATTGCCATGCAACATCCACCATCTCATGACTTGATCTTTATGTCATACATGCTTTTGCTTGATCGTAGAGCCGTGCTACGTCAACAAAAGTCGTTCCTCGGTAGTGGTGCCAGAGATCCTTCTGTCATCTCTTGAGCTTGCGTTGGGTTTTCCCTTGAAGAGGAAAGTGTGATGCAGCACAGGAGCAGTAAGTATTTCCCTCAGTTTGAGAACCCAGGTATCAATCCAGTAGGAGAATCTCGTCAAGTCAAGGGTACCTGCGCAAACACAAAAGAGCTTGCACCCAACGCTATAAAGGGGTTGTCAATCCCTTCAAGATTGTTTGCAAAGTGAGATCTGAAGGCGGAAAGTGCAACGAAGTAAAAAGTGTAAGGCTGAAAATATGGTGTGGACTAGACCCGGGGGCCATGGTGTTCAATAGAGGCTTCTCTCAAAATAGCAAATATCACGGTGGGTAAACAAATTACTGTCGAGCAATTGATAGAACTGCGCAAAGTCATGACGATATCTAAGGCAATGATCATACATATAGGCATCACGTCCGAGACAAGTAGACCGATACTTTCTGCATCTACTACTATTACTCCACACATGGACTGCTATCCAGCATGCATCTAGTGTATTGAGTTCATCACAAACAGAGTAACACCTTAAGCAAGATGACATTATGTTGAGGGATAGTCTCAAACCAATGATGAAAACCCCATCTTTTTACCCTTGATGGCAACAACATGATGCCTGCCTCGCTACCCCTTCTGTCACTGGGTGAGGTCACCGCACGGTATGAACCCAAAACCAAGCACTTCTCCCATTGCAAGAATCATAGATCTAGTTGGCCAAACAAAACCCACAACTCGAATAGAATTACAAGGAAAATCATGCATAAGAGAGATCAGAAGAAACTCAAACAAGATTCATAGATAATCTGATCATAAATCCACAATTCATCGGATCTCGACAAACACACTGCAAAAGAAGATTACATCAGATAGATCTCCATGAAGATCATGGAGAACTTTGTATTGAAGATCCAAGAGAGAGAACAAGCCATCTAGTTACTAGCTATGGACTCGTAGGTCTATGGTGAACTACTCACGCATCATCGGAGAGGTCATGGTGTTGATGAAGAAGCCCTCCGTATCCGAATCCCCCCTCCGGTAGGGCACAAGAACGTGCCCAGATGGGATCTTGCGGAGACAGAAGCTTGCGGCGGCGGAAAAGTACTTTCGATGATCTCCTGATTTTTTGGGATTTTTAGGGAATATATAGGTGCAACCCCTAGGGCAGAGGGCGTACAGGGGGCCCACAAGCCTGAGGGCTGCGGCCTCCCCCCTAGCCGCAGGGTGGGGGCTTGTGGGGCCCCTGGGCCCCCCTGCCTTGGCTCTCAAGTCTCCTGAACTTCTTCCATTACAGAAAAATTCTTTTCCGGGATTTTATTCCGTTTGGACTCCGTTTCAAAATCTCCTCTGAAAGGGGTCAAAAACATGGAAAAAACAGGAACTGGCACTTGGCACCGAGTTAATAAGTTAGTCCCAAAAAATATATAAAAGGTATGCAAAACATCCAAAGTTTGACAAGATAATAGCATGAAACCATCAAAAATTATAGATACGTTGGAGACGTATCAAGCCGCATGATAGTTGGCCCTTGCCCCAATTATTGCTACATGACGCGCTAGCATCATTGCGTATCCTGCTACACTGGCAGATGCATACATTTGCATACATCATGATAGTTTTCACTTGTCTTTATGTTCAGTACTTCTTATAAAGTGTGATGATCTTCTTTTTATTCATGTAAAACATAGAGTGTTGCTCTTAAGTGAGGAAAAGTTACCAAAGAGGACAAACAAAAGATCCCAAAGAGGACAAATGAGAGAAATAGAAAGAGCCAAAGAGGCCACAAAAAAATAAAAAAAGAAAAAGAAAAAGAAAAAGAAAAAGAAATAAAAAGAGAGAAGGGGGAAACATTACTATTCCTTTTGAAGATCCACACTCGTACTCCATTGCTATATTGGTACTACATAGAGATTATAATTCATGCATAACTATGTGGGGACCCTTGCAATATAGAACTTGGTTTGCATATTCCAATGATGAGCCTCCTCAAATGAGCTCTAGCTCTTCATGAGCAAACAAGTTGGATGCACCCCCACTAGTTCCATTGGAGATCTTACCTTAGCTCATATGTGCATCCGTTACATGGCAACCCCTACTCCTCACATCATATCTATCATTTGGCTTTCTCTCGCCTATGGTTGTCCTCATTGATGTGAGCCTTTCACACCTTTTTGTTTTCCTTCCCCATCATTATTCTATTTTGCCATCCAAAGTGCCAACATATCTTGCTTACGCTCATCCATTGCATGAGTGCTCAAAGTCGAAAGGGAGAGGATCATTTTGAATTGTGCCTGACTAGTGGTCTGGGGATGAGTCAAAATAAGATTCCGAAGGAGACCAAGTGTGAAATTTTAGTAGATTGAGTTCTCAATTAAAAAAATATTTTACGATCTCAACCCATCTCCCACTTCTTGCACGGAAACACCATTTGGAAATATTCAAGTCACGGACAGCGAGAGCTCTTGCACCTTTATGTTCTTACTTTGCTAAACTCAATACTAGATATAGACTCTTGCTTGTTATTATCTTGACTTGAATTGCATATCTCACATGCTTTACTTTGAAGTTATTATATGTGTGTTAACATATCACCACAGAAATTATTATGTTCTCATTTATCTACTCGAGGACGAGAAGAAATTAACCTTGGGGATGTTGATACGTCCCAAACGTACCTATAATTTCTGCTTGTTCCATGATCTTTTGGGTGACAATGTTATATGTTTTGCTACACTTCTATATCATTTTACACATATTTGGACTAACCAGCTAACTCAATGCACCCAGCGCCAGTTTCTGTCTCTGATGTCTATTTTTGCAGGGGATTATACCCAATTTTCCAAAGCCAGAAAAATTCCAGGAAAAATATATAAAAATTCAGCGAAACACAAGCTTCCAGATCACCGAAGATGGCCCAGAGGGGGGCCAGGGGCTGCCCAGGCGACCTGCTCGTCTGGCCAGGCCCTAGGCCGCGCCATGAGGCCGCCTGGGTGGGCCTGATACGTCTCCGTCGTATCTACTTTTCCAAGCTCTTTTGCCCTTGTTTTGGACTCTAATTTGCATGATTTGAATGGAACTAACCCGGACTAACGCTGTTTTCAGCAGAATTGCCATGGAGTTGTTTTTGCGCAGAAATAAAAGTTCTCGGAATGACGTGGAAATTTACGGGGATTTTTTGTGGAATATATAAAAAATACTGGTGCAATAATCAACTAAGGAAGGGGAGTGTGGATCCCACAAGCCCACCAGGCGCGGGCCCCCCTGGTCGCGCCTGGCAGGCTTGTGGGGCCCACGTTGCTCCACCGCCTCCAACCCCAGCTCTATTTAGTCCCTTTCATCTGAAAAAAATCAAGGAGAAGAGTTCATCGCGTTTTACAATACGGAGGCGCCGCCACCTCCTGTTCTTCCTCTGGAGGGCAGATCTGGAGTCCGTTCTGGGCTCCGGAGAGGGGAGATCGTCGCCATCGTCATCACCAACCTTCCTTCATCGCCAATTCCATGATGCTTTTCACCGTTAGTGAGTAATCTCATAGTAGGCTTGCTGGACGGTGATGCGTTGGATGAGATCTATCATGTAATCGAGTTAGTTTAGACGGGGATTGATCCCTAGTATCCACTATGTTCTGAGATTGATGTTGCTACTACTTTGCCATGCTTAATGCTTGTCACTAGGGCCCGAGTGCCATGATTTCAGATCTAAACCTATTATGTTGTCACCTATATATGTGTGTTCTTGATCCTATCTTGCAAGTTGTAGTCACCTACTATGTGTTATGACCCGACAACCCTGGACTGACAATAGCCGGAACCACTCCCGGAGATGACCATAGTATGTGGAGTTCATGTATTTACTAAGTGTTAATGCCTTGGTCCGGTTCTCTATTAAAAGGAGAACCTTAATATCCCGTAGTTTCCATTAGGACCCCGCTGCCACGGGAGGGATGGACAATAGATGTCATGCAAGTTCTTTTCCCTAAGCATGTATGACTACATACGGAATACATGCCTACATTACATTGACGAACTAGAGCTAGTTGCATATCTCTCCGTGTTATAACTGTTGCATGATGAATACCATCCGGCATAATCATCCATCACCGATCCAATGCCTACGAGTTTTTCCTACTGGTCCTTGCTACGTTACTCTGCTGCTACTTTTACTCTGTTGTCACTGCTGCTACTATTACTCTGTCGCTACTGCTGTTACTGTTGCTACTGTTACATTGTCGCTACTGTTGTCACTTTGCTGCTACTGGTTACCGTTGCTACTGTTGCTATCACATTACCTTGCTACTGATACTTTTCTGCATATACTAAGTCTTTCAGGTGTGGTTGAATTGACAACTGAACTGCTAATACTTGAGAATATTCTTTGGCTTCCCCTTGTGTCGAATCAATAAATTTGGGTTGAATACTCTACCCTCGAAAACTGTTGCGATCCCCTATACTTGTGGGTTATCAAGACCTTTTTCTGACGCCGTTGCCGGGGAAGCCAAAGTCAAGAATAGTCTCCCGTCAACGTGCCTTTTTTGGCGCCGTTGCTGGGGAGGCATAGCTCTATTCTGCGAGTCACTTGGGATTTACGTCTGCTGATCACTATGAGGAATCCGAAAGATCCAAGAACTAAAGTCTTGCCCTCAACTACGAGGACATGTAAGGAACTGCCATCTAGCTCTGCACTTGATTCACCTTCAGTTATGAGTAAGTTTGCGACACCACCTCCTGCTAGAAATTTTGATGTGTCGCCTGTGCTTGATGATGCTACTTCTGCTGTCCATGATACTTGTGATGATGATATGCTTGATACTGCTTTGCCACTAGGTGCATTCCTTGATGCGAAAATTGCTAGACTTGGTGCTAGATGTGATGATACTTCTGAAACTGCTGAGATTATTGAGGTAGAACCTGCTATTTTTCCTGTTAGAACTAGCTCTCCTAGATATGATTTGCCTATTATGCCTGAGGGTTATATTATGGAGGGAGAGATAGTTGAGGACTTTCTTGCTTGTAAGGATAGCTATGATGTTGAGAAATTGCTGCGCAAGTGGAAAGAAAAATCTCTGAACACTAGGATGAAATACGACTCGAAGTTTGCTACTTCGCCTATCTTTATGACCGATAAGGATTATGAATTCTCTGTCGACCCTGAGTTAATCACTCTGGTCAAATCTGATCCTTTTCACAGTTATGAGTCTGAAACGGTTGTAGGCCATCTTACCAAACTGCACGATATAGCCACTCTATTCATCAGTGAGGAAAAGATCCGCCACTACTATATCCTTAAGCTATTTCCTTTCTCGCTAAAGGATGATGCTAAGACTTGGTTCACTTCTCTTGCTCCTGGTTGTGTGCGTAGCCCCCAGGATATGATCTACTACTTCTCTAAGAAATATTTCCCTGTCCATAAGAAGCAAGCTGCCTTGCAGGAAATATACAACTTTGTGCAAGTTGAAGAAGAGAGTCTCCCACAAGCTTGGGGAGGTTCGTCCAGCTACTGAATGCTTTGCCTGATCACCCTTTTGAGAAGAATGAAATACTTGATATCTTCTATAATGGACTAACCGATGCTTATAAGGACCAGCTAGATAGTTGTACTGGTTGTGTTTTTAGGGAACGAACCGTAGAACAAGTTGAGATCCTATTGAATAATATCTTGTGCAATGAGAATGCTTGGACTATTCCCGAACCACCTCCTAAGTCAACTCTGAAGAAAAGAGGTATCTTATTCTTGAGTCCTGAAGATATGTAAGAAGCTAAGAAATCTATGAAAGAGACAGGCATTAAATCTGAAGATGTCAAAAATCTACCACCTATCTAAGAGATCCATGGTCTCGATAACCCGATATAGGTAGTATAGGTAAATTCTCTTTGTAGATTCAATGAGAGTGATATTCCTTTTGATCAACTTGCTAGCTTATGCCTGGATGAATTTGATAACTTTGTTGCCAAACAACAAAGTTTCAATGATTATGTTAGCAGACAATTGGAACAGAATGCTCGTATGCTTAGTCATTTAAGTGCTTGTGTGGATAGAAATGTCAATGATCTTAAGCTCTTGAGTAAACATGCCTCTATGGTTACTACTCAAGTAGAACAAGTACTTCAAGCTCAAAATGACTTGCTCAATGAGTTGAATGACAATTCTGTTAGAATCGTCACTAGAGGCGGCACTACAAGAAATATGTCAACTAACGACCTTTTGTCAGTGACACTCGCAGAATTGGTCGTAAATCTACGACCAATTGAGACCAATTGGTCGTAAGCTGTCCGGAGGGGTCCTAACCTCAAAAACTAACGACCTTTTTCATCAAAAAGGTCATAACTTCCTTACTGGAAAAGGTCGTAAAGCAGATAGCCCTGTTTCGCTGCCTAATTTTTAGCTAATTACGACCAATATAGATGGTCATAGGTATGACTAGGTGCCACATCATCAGTTTTGCCTACGTGTCATGTCCATCTGTTATTTTTTGCCTAGTTTGTGAAGCAACCTACTATTCTGTCATTCCAAAAATTCTCGAAAAATTCTCATAAATACTTTGGATCATATATTCCTCAAATATGTGAAAACCCTTCCTTCCATAGTTCGAAAATAATTCAGCAATATTCATTTTCCTATTCTTGTTCAGAATAGCACTTTGTGAAGGAAGTGTTATTTCTATTTCTTTGATGACCCTCAACTTTTTTGGGCACTCTTTCCTATCCAAATCATTGCCTCCTGCAAACTTTCATAACCATTTGCCTAGTAAATCTTTCTCAACAAATTTCCAAAGTTTGTGTTCACCTAACAGCTTTGTGAAGGAAGTACTAGATAGGAATATCTTGATGAGTTGAATTTTTTCCACATCTTCTATGTGCCCAAAACATAGCTCTCCACAAAATTTTAGCCCCATCTAACAATCCATGTTTGCTCATCATCCAATCTTTGTTTCTGGTAATATTTTTAGTTTGTGAAGCAACTACATTTTATATTGCTTTATAGTTGATGAAAATTTACCATGTAATAAAACTAGCTATATAACCTCACTCCACCAAATTTTAGCTCATTTAATTCAGGCAGTTTCCCTCAATATTTTTCCCAATATTCTGTTTAGTAGAGAGCATTGTGAAGGAAGTACAATTTTTGTTTATCCAAATTTTATGAATTTTTTACAGTGCCTTAATGTGCCCAAATTATCATCCTCCTCCAAATTTCAGCTCAATCCAATCATCTATGTGAGCCCAGTTTCAATTACCATTTTCTGTCGAGATTGACACATTGTGAAGGAAGTGTCACTTTGGCATGTCCAAATGGTATAATTTTTTTAGAGTGCCTTCATTTGCCCTAATTAACATCATACATCAAATTTCAGCTCAATCCATTGATTCATTTCATCCCAGCTTCAACATCCATATGTCTGCACAGTGTGGTACTTTGCAAAGCAAGTGTCACCTAGGTTCATCCATTTGAGCTAAAATTTTGGAAAGAGAGTCTCCTTAGTAGATGATCATTCTCATCCAAAATTTAGGCCCATTGTCTATGTGCATTACCCGCACCGCTAATCAAACACTTGGCTGCTGATTCATGTTTGAGCTTAGTTCGGTCTCCTCGTGAGATTCTTCTATTGTATTCTTCTTCCTGACACCTACCGAGGGAGTGTCTAACCCACCAGACATGCCTATTCCACACACAATGCATGGCAACACAACGGTAACGCGGTGACCACGCGGCTCGCATGCAAGTTCACGCGCTCTGGAGTTGGGGCCCTCGACCACCATCCAAACCTGGGCTTCAAGTCACCAAACCATGTAATTATTATTAAATAGATACTTATGTACCTATAAATGATTTTTGGGAAAAATAAATAGCAAATTATAATGCAGCTGCAGTTCAAATTTGACCCGCTTCCTACAAAATCGGCGACAATTTGTGTTTTTCACTAGAGGTGGATAAAAGCTTTTAACACCCAACCATTTTGTCAATTGTACATTAAATATGTCCTAGTATTTTAGAAAAATGATTTGGTACAATTTTGAAACAAATATATGGTAGGTCCTTCACAAAAAAACTCATTTCAGACACTTGAAAAATGGAAAATGAATTTTTCATACAAGTAATATGGAAACTTCCTTAATCAACATTGTTTGTCATTCCAATATGCACCCTTGTGCATAATATTAGATCGTTTCAACAAACTATGTCATGAATGTGGCCATAAGATTGATCATTTGGCTTGAAAGCCATGAATCTTCATACACGATAGCCCATTTTTGAGAACACTTTTTTAAAATAATCACCGTATTACAAGTTTATTATTTTTCCTGGTAACTTGGTCACATATTATGACACAACGCGAAGGTTTTCCATTTTTTGATTTTTTTTAATTTGTTATGTCCGTTTCAAAATGCGGTCGAAAAGGAGGGCATGACCGTTCATAGCTAGGGGTTGAATCTTGCCAAAATTTTGTTGGATCTCTGATTAAATAGATACTTCTTTACCTAAAAAAGGTTTTAGTAAAAAATCATGAGAAAACTATGACGCACCTCTAGTTCAAATTTGACCCGCTTCGTGCTGAATCGGCGGCAATTTGTCTTTTTCACTAGAGGTGGATAAAAGCTTTTAACACCAAACCTTTTGGTAAATTGTACATTAAATATGGCCTAGTATTTTATAAAAATGATTTGGTACAATTTTGAAACAAATATATGGTAGGTCCTTCACAAAAAAACTCATTTCGTGCACTTGAAAAATGGAAAATGAATTTTTTATACAAGGAAAATGTAAACTTCCTTAATCAACATTGTTTTACATTCCAATATGCACCCTTGTGCATAATATTAGATCGTTTTCAACAAACTATTCCATGAATGTGGCCATAAGATTGATCATTTGGCTTGAAAGTCATGAATCTTCACACACGATAACCCATTTCTGAGAACACTTTTTTAAAATAATCACCGTATTACAAGTTTATTATTTTTCCTGGTAACTTGGTCACATATTATGACACAACGCGAAGGTTTTCCATTTTTTTTATTTTTTTAAATTTGTTATGCCCGTTTCAAAATGCGGTCAAAACACCAGGCATGACCGTTCATAGCTAGGGGTTGGATCTTGCCAAAATTTTGTTGGATCTCTGATTAAATAGATACTTCTTTACCTAAAAATGGTTTTAGTAAAAAATCATGAGAAAACTATGACGCACCTCTAGTTCAAATTTGACCCGCTTCGTGCTGAATCGGCGGCAATTTGTCTTTTTCACTAGAGGTGGATAAAAGCTTTTAACACCAAACCTTTTGGTCAATTGTACATTAAATATGGCCTAGTATTTTAGAAAAATGATTTGGTATAATTTTGAAACAAATATATGGTAGGTCCTTCACAAAAAACTCATTTCGTGTACTTCAAAAATGGAAAATGAACTTTTATACAAGGAAAATGTAAACTTCCTTAATCAACATTGTTTGTCATTCCAATATGCACCCTTGTGCATAATATTAGATCATTTCAACAAACTATGCCATGAATGTGGCCATAAGATTGATTATTTGGCTTGAAAGCCATGAATCTTCACACACGATAGCCCATTTCTGAGAACACTTTTTTAAAATAATCACTGTATTACAAGTTTATTATTTTTCCTGGTAACTTGGTCACATATTATGACACAACGCGAAGGTTTTCCATTTTTTGATTTTTTTAATCTGTTATGCCCGTTTCAAAATGCGAGTGAAACGGTGGGCATGACCGTTCATAGCTAGGGGTTGAATCTTGCCAAAAAAAATTGGATCTCTCATTAAATAGATACTTTTTTACCTATAAATTATTTCTGGGAAAAATAAAGAGCAAACTATAATGCAGTTGCTAATGAAGACAGAGAAAACATTGATCGGATTAGTAGGAGTTGTTTGGGAATTGGTGTTGCTATTAAAGTGTGTTATTTTTCTTGTAATTGTTTTTGAATTGTTTATCTTAGCAAAGAACTGGTAAAGTATGTGATCGAGATGTCGTTTAATAAAATAATTGAGTAATAAAGGTTAACTTGGTGGCCGAAATTAAACGAATTTGACCAAAAAATTAGGGGGTTAAACCATTTGGAGATGCTTGCACAATTGGTTAAACCATTTGTAATATGGTCACACAACACAGAGTAGTCTACCATATTAAATCATCAATGTTCATATTAATCGACCTATGTTCATATTAATCGAGCTATACGTGGGCGCATAAGATAAGGTAGCTTATTTCGTTCTGCTTTGTTTAGCGGTCTCTTTGATGCTTTTGCTGTGATCTAAGTTACTATAGCGTTGTGATGTTTCTCACCTGCGATTTTAAGTGGGCTGAGAGAACCATAAGAAAACAACGTACACATGCATCCTTAGGTAGATTATTGGTGGTGGATGCAATGGAACAAGACAAATTAGCAGCTAGCTAGCAGTTCATGTAGTGGCGCCAAACCAAGAGCAAAAGCACAATCAGCATCATGCCTACCTTTTGTGCTCTTTGCTGGGACGTCTTTTTGACTCTATACGATGCTGCTTTGGACGGTGTCGAAAAGGAGGCACCGGACATTCACACTGATGCTAACCATATATACATATTTTTCTCTTGAAAAAAAATCATTATGTACTTATTATTTTCTCTTCAAAGGCCTCAAGTTTTTCCTCATTTACCAAGAAACAAAATTCACCAACAGCTTCAAGGAGAAGTAGGCAAGTAATCCACTCCCTCCCTTCCATATTGTATTATGAAACGGAGGGAGTAGTACATAATCACCCCTTGGTTTAGTTGGGACAATACTGTAGTTAACTACTATCTGAACACCCTGCATGACATGTGTGCAGTTTGTATGCTACCTAGTAGCCATAACTAATCTTACATTGGCCAGATAAGTCTGGCTATTGCTAGGTACGAAGGATCAGGTTGAATGAATAAGCAAGCATGCATGTGTCGGCATCAGTCATTAATCTACTTGACAACTGGAAACTGGGATCCAAGTTAGCAAAAATTCATAGGTTTTGCTATGATCCAAGTTACTATAGCGTTGTGATGTTTCTCACCTAAATAATTGCTCTGGAAACTGGGATCCCTCATTTTGGTTATCTTTACCTACTGCATTGCAAAACCTGAAGCTCAAGCTAGGCTAGCCTCACAGAATAATGATGATGATTATAGTTAGCTAAAATCTGAAACTCTCTACCCATTTGCTCTAGCTGACATCAAGAATACTGAACAGCAAGCACTATGCCTGATTGTGTCGCACTGCACTTGACTGCACCCTCTATCTTAATCTACTTGACAACTTATAATTTCCACAAACATCCCCCTGCATAATTTTTCCTTGGTCTCAAAGAACAATTCCTCATGATATATATTACTGTTTGCTTCAGTTTTTCAGCATGCTTTAATCCAATTGTTCTAGAATCAAGATTAAATATCTATTAAGTGATTTCTGATTTACATAAACTGTACTTTTCTTGTCCTTCTTGTGCATATCTTTCACCCCATGCATATATGTGTTTAATTTTTGATTTATTGTTCTGATTGTAATTACACACACTATCTTTCCAAATCCATGTTCGTGTAGCTTTTACCCCATCTGAACCACATTGTCTAGCAAGACATGTCTTCATTTAGTTATATGCAAACTTGACATGTTACATGTTAATATACAACACCAAATCTGTTTGTTTTACAATAGTTAGATTTTTTTCCGAATATAACTTGAGTGCCTGGTTTCTTTTTTCATTTCCATGATCAATTTAATTAGAGTTGCACATGTGAGTATACTATACATCAAAAAAATCCTAGCTAGTTTGAGAACATTTTAGCCGCTCCATAAACACATACTAATTAATGTTAGTCATACTAATTATGTACATTTCATTTGCTATCAATTCTTGCTTCTAAGTTACTGGAACCCTCATTGACCATTGTTTGATGTTCTCGACACATTCTTATTCTTATATGTTCATTCTTATTTTTTGCACAGGTGAAGTGTGAATCCAAGTCCGAAGCTATGAAGCATATCAGCAAAGAGTAGCATATTAAGTCTTGTAATTGTAGGCAGTAGTAGGCTTATTTGGGTTGTAGTATAATGTAACGATTGTAATAGACTAATGTAGTGTTGTTTTGGACGAATTCCATTTTCTCTTTGGATTCTTCAAAATAATGATTTTGTATGTGATTTGAATACCCCGAAAATGGTAACGTGGCAAAGGGGTTCAAGTTATAATGGTTGTTTGACATATTTTCAAATTTCTGATGTGTGGGACCAATTTTGAGATTAGGATGACATGTGGGACCAATCTGATTAGTGGGACCAGTACAAAAATAAAATGGCTAAAAAATCAATAGAAAGTAAAAGGCCACAACCTAGAATTAAAAAGGCTAAAATGTTGGGGATTATTGGGCCAGGCCCATGCAGCTAAGCAAAATAAATAGAAAAAACATTAAATGGGCTGGATTAATGGGCTCGACCCATTTAAAACACCAAATTGGACCGGGCTAATTCTATGCCACGTCAGCTTGCCATGTCAGATCCGACGTGGCGTGGGCAGATTGCTAGTGACCAAAATAATTTCAATGCTTTGGTTTGGTCGTAAAATCCTATGACCAATCCAACAAAAAGGTCGTTATAGTTCATTGGAGACCCTCGTTTTTGACCGTTTGTTTTTGGTCGTAAAAAGGTCGCAAATGGAAATCAATGACCATTCGGTGACCAATATTGAAGGTCGTTAGTTGACATATTTCTTGTAGTGCGGTAGAATGACCCAGGAACCTTTGTATCCCGAGGGTCATCCTAAGAGTATTGAACAAGATTCTCAAGGAGTTAGCACTGATGCACCTAGTTATCCTAGGAAGAAGAAGAAAGATGATAGGAATTTGCATGCTAGCAACCATGTTGATGTTACACCTGAGAGTCCATACGATGTCTCTGTCTGTGATGCCGAAACACAGTCTGGTGATGAACATGATCCTAATGATAATATCAATAGTGATATTCACGATGATGCTCAACCTAGCAATGATAAGGATGTGGAGATTGAACATGTTGATCTTGATAACCCACAGCCTAAGAATAAGAGATACGATAAGAATGACTTCGCTCCTAGGAAGCATGGTAAAGAAAGGGAACCATGGGTTCAGAAACCCATGCCCTTTACTCCCAAACCATCCAAAAAAAAGATAATGAGGATTTTGAGCGATTTGTTGAAATGATTAGACCTGTCTTTCTGCAAATGTGTTTGACAGATATGCTCAAAATGTCTCCCTATGCCAAGTACATGAAGGATATTGTGACTAATAAGAGGAGGATACCTGAGGTTGAAATTTCCACCATGCTTGCCAATTACACCTTCAAGGGTGGAACTCCTAAGAAATTGGGTGATCTCGAAGTGCCCGCTATACCTTGCTCCATTAAAGGCAACTACGTTAGAACTGCTTTATGCGACCTTGGAGCCGGTGTTAGTGTTATGCCTCTCTCTCTTTATCGTAGACTTGAACTGGACAAGTTGACACCCACTGAAATCTTTCTGCAAATGGCCGACAAATCAATTGCTTTCCCTATCGGCATTTGCAAGGATGTACCTATTGTGGTTGCGAACGTTGCTATCTTAACGGACTTTGTTATTCTGGATATTCCCGAGGATGATGCCATGGCGGTCATCCTTGGAAGACCCTTTCTAAACACTGCAGGGGCTGTTATTGATTGCAACAAAGGCAATGTCACTTTCCATGTCAATGGTAATGAGCATACGGTGCACTTTCCGAAGAAACAATATCGAGTACATTGCATCAATGCTATCGAAAAAACTTCATCGATTCTTATTGGGAGCTTTGAATGCCCTATTCCTCGTGTCAAGATGAAGTATGATTTGCTTGTTGGGGAGATACACATCCCCATTGAGGTAACCTAGTGACTATTTGAAAGTTCCCCGTTTCCTTTTGTGATTCGAAAAAGTTTGCCAAGGAGACTTGATCAACCTCATTGCCGGATTTCTTTCTATGACCATGAGATGGATGAATCGAGGAGTCACAAACCTGTGTTCCAAGATTTCACCTTCGGTTGCTTAGAAGAAAAATGATATATTTAGTTTATTTTTCCCTATTTTCTGTTTTTTGCGTCCCATAGAAAAGTACACCAAAATTAAAGTTCTCCGAATGTCCTGAAAATCAAGTATGATTTTTTCTGGAATTTATGAAAAATACTGAGACGAAGAGCTAGTCGCGGGGCTGCACTAGTGGGCCACAAGCCCTGGAGGCGCGGGCACCCCCCTGGTCGTGCCTATCAGGCTTGTGGGGCCCACGTGTACCCCCTCCACTCATTCTAGCTCCCATCTGCTTCTCCTACCTCCAGAAAAAAATTGTTTCGCAGCTCAAACCTGTGTTCTTGCTCTTCTTGCTGGGAATTTCGATCTCCTTGTGCAAAGCACCATTCACCAAACTGTTTTGGTGAAATTGCTCCTTGGTATGTGACTCCTCCATTGGTCCAATTAGTTCTTGCTCTAGTGCCTTATACGTCGCGTATTTTTGCTGCCTTGGTGACCCTGTTCTTGGGCTTTGCATGCTAATTTTAGCTGGTCCCAAGTAGTTTTGATGCGTGATATGGCCTCTAGGCACTTGAAGGAGTAGTTGCTATGAGTTTCATTGAGCCTTGTTCACTTCTCCTTAGAATCACTAAAAATTTCAGAAATTTTCAGAGATAGAAAAAGGAAAAGATGAGGAGGTTCTTAAGAGGCTCTTCAAGCCGTGACCCCAAGGATGATGAACATGAGACGAAGAAACACAAGTATCCGGTCCCCGAGTTGCAGAAGTTCGAGCGTGCGAATGGCCAAGCGATGTGTTCTTACGCGCCGCCGGACTTTATGAGGACTTTTACTATTTGGTAGAGAATGCAGGCCTTACCGCCTTCGTTGACGATAAGTGTCTGCAATACCTCCTCCTCACTAATATTTTCGTGCAAAGCTTCAATTTCTATCCTAGGAAGAGTCCTCCTATGGTTGAGTTCAATTTATATGATATCCCCCAGCGCATGTCACTTCAGGATTTTTGCAATGTTTGCAAATTACCTTATGTTGGGGATATTCATGAACCTCGTCCACGGGACTTGGAGGCTTTCATAGATACTATTGTTGTAGGAGAGGAGAGAGGAGTGTCTTGCGCTAGAGTTGCTAGCATAAATTTTCCTGTGCTTCGGTACTTCTCATTATTCATGGGAAAATGTTTGATTGGCCGTGGGAAAGATGGGGCCCTTAGCTCCCCAGATCTTGCGGTTTTGCGTGAAGCCCTTTATAATGATAAAACATATAGCTTGGGCGCTATAGTAGCTCAACGGTTGAACACGAACCATTCTAAAGGCGTTGTTTATGGAAGTATCTATACTACTCATCTTGCTAGACATTTTGAGATACCTAGACTATGATAGCATGGTTCGCCATGACTTTCTTGATAGAGATATAAATAGAAGGATGATTTATAACCTGGTATTTAGTCAGGGTACTCGTGAGACTATTACTTTACATGCTCCTTCTTTGTTCAATCTTCATCTAGGCAGGTACATTATTATGCCCTCAGACATCTACGCAAATTGGGGCATAGCCCAACCACATGTGCCGGTGCCCGAGCTACTAGTCGAGTACCACACGCCAGTTTATCAGTGGGAGCTAGAGGAGCTCACACAACAGTGGCATCCTCAGTCCACTCCGAAGTACCCCGGAGACGGTTAGTTCCCTCCATGGGAGTTGACCAACTTAGGCCAAAAGCCTAAGCTTGGGGGAGTACGTGTTTCTCACCGACTTTATATTCTTGCTTATGCTTTCACTTTGTTAGCCGGTGTTCACACTTTGCCACTGTATCATCCATGCTAGTTTATTTCTTTTTCTTGCTTTCTTCTCGTGTGTTTGTCTAGTTTGAGAAAACCCAAAAAGATTTTCCGTTCTTCTTTTTCTTGTTGGGAGCTTTCCCGTGTAATTAGTTTTATTTTTCTTTGGGTCAAGGTAGAAGACCATGGTTACAATGTTTAGTGGCTCTCACATGCATACATGTTTATCTGTTAAAGAGCCATATTACTTTGTCTTCTCCTTTGTGTTTGCCTGCAGATTCCAGCTTAGTCCAATGCACGAACACTCTTATTATTGTTCACAACATTCGGTCATGCAAGTGAAAGGCAATAATGATGATATATGATGAAGTGACTGAGCTTGGAAAAGCTGGTATGAACTCGATCTATTTTTTTTGTAAGTATGACTAGCTCATCGTTCCTGATTCAGTTTTGTTGTGAGAGAAACATGTTTGCAATGACAACTTAGAGATCATAGTTTCTGATGCCAAGCTTAATTAGCTAGGAGCTTATAATGGTTTGTCTTGGATGCCAACATGAATATTGAGATGATTATGATGTAGTATGATAGGATGGTATCCTCCTTTGAATGATTCAAGTGGCTTGACTTGGCGCATGTTTACGCATGTAGTTGAAACAAAATCAACATAGCCTCTATGATATTCATGTTCATGGTGATTTATGTCCTACTCATGCTTGCACTCAATGTTGGTTAATCTCAATGCATTTTGATGACTGTTGTCGCTCTCTAGTTGGTCGCTTCCCAGTATTTTGCTAGCCTTCACTTGTAGTAAGCGGGAATACTGCTTGTGCATCCACTTCCATAAACCCAAAGTTGTTCCTTATGAGTCCACCATACCTACCTATATGCGGTATCTACCTGCCGTCCCAAGTAAATTTGCATGTGCCACTCTCTAAATCTTCAAGAAATAATCTGTTTTGCATGCCCGAACCACTCATGTAGTGACAGGGGGCTATTAGTATCTTCCATGCTAGGCGTGTTATCCTCGATATGTGTTTATTCACTATCATTCGCGAGAAAAGGGTCGGTAATTGGAATGCCCAGTTCCATGCTCAAATCGAAAAGATAATTGCAAACAAAACTCCCCCTGGATTGATGTTGGTATGGACGACACCCAAGTATTCGGCTAGTCGTGGAGTGTGATTGATCGGTGGTGGGGGAGTCAAAACTTTACTTTTCTCTTTGGAACTGCCTATAGCATGTGTAGCATGGAAGATGATGAAAACTCTTGGTCATTGCATTGACAATGAAAGCATGCCACCCAAAAATATTATCTCTGTTTTCAAAGCTTGAGCTCTGGCACCTCTGCAAATCAATGCTTCCCTCTGCGAAGGGCCTGTCTATTTATGTTCCTGTTGAGTCATCCTCTTCTTATAAAAGCACCAATTAGAGAGCACCTCTGTCATTTTTATGCTTTGCTTTTGACTGATGTTGACTATGACTGTGACTCGATCTTCTTTGCCAAGAATTATAATGTTTAGTCAGCCCTTGTTCTTTGAAGGTGATCTGCATTTATGTTTTGCAGTCTCAGAAAGAGCTAGCGAGATACCATATGTTCACACTGCTTCATGATTGTTTTGATTGAAGTGTTGACGTTTGAAACTTATTATTATTGCTCGCTAGTTGATTATGCCATTGATATGAGTTTACCATGAGACCTAGATGTCATTTGCTTATCTAGTTAGCTTGTGATCTTGCTGAAATTTTGGTTATGAGTTAGACATAGTTGCAACAACAAGATCAAACAGAGTTCGTAAAAGTTTTTCTTTTGTCTCTTTCAGTTTGTCAACTGAATTGCTTGAGGACAAGCAAGGTTTTAAGCTTGGGGGAGTTGATACGTCTCCGTCGTATCTACTTTTCCACACTCTTTTGCCCTTGTTTTGGACTCTAATTAGCATCATTTGAATGGAACTAACCCGAACTAACGTTGTTTTCAGCAGAATTCCCATGGTGTTGTTTTTGCGCAGAAATAGAAGTTCTCGGAATGACCAGGAAATTTACGGGGATTTTTTTGTGGAATATATAAAAAATACTGGCGCAAGAATCAACCGAGGAAGTGGACCATGGAGCCCACAAGCCCACCAGGCGCGGGCCCACCCTGGCCGCGCCTGACAGGCTTGTGGGGCCCATGTTGCTCCACCGCCTCCAACCCTAGCTCTATTTAGTCCCTTTCGTCTGGAAAAAAATGAAGGAGAAGAGTTCATTGCGTTTTACGATACGGAGGCGCCGCCACCTCCTGTTCTTCCTCTGGAGGGCAGATCTGGAGTCGTTCTAGACTCCAGAGAGGGGAGATCGTCGCCATCGTCATCACCAACCTTCCTTCATCGCCAATTCCATGATGCTCTTCACCGTTCGTGAGTAATCTCATCGTAGGCTTGCTGGACGGTGATGGGTTGGATGAGATCTATCATGTAATCGAGTTAGTTTTGACGGGGATTGATTCCTAGTATCCACTATGTTCTGAGATTGATGTTGCTACTACTTTGTCATGCTTAATGTTTGTCACTAGGGACCGAGTGCCATGATTTCAGATCTGAACCTATTATGTTGTCGCCATATATGTGTGTTCTTGATCCTATCTTGCAAGTTGTAGTCACCTACTATGTGTTATGACTTGGCAACCCTGGAGTGACAATAGCCGGAACCACTCCTGGAGATGACCATAGTATGAGGAGTTCATGTATTCACTAAGTGTTAATGCGTTGGTCCGGTTCTCTATTAAAAGGAGAACCTTAATATCCCGTAGTTTCCATTAGGACCCCGCTGCCACGGGAGGGATGGACAATAGATGTCATGCAAGTTCTATTCCCTAAGCACGTATGACTACATACGGAATACATGCCTACATTACATTGATGAACTGGAGCTAGTTACATATCTCTCCGTGTTATAACTGTTGCATGATGAATACCATCCGACATAATCATCCATCACCGATCCAATGCCTACGAGTTTTTCCTACTGGTCCTTGCTATGTTACTTTGCTGCTACTCTTACTCTGCTGTCACTGCTGCTACTATTACTCTCTCGCTACTGTTGTTACTGCTGCTACTGTTACTTTGCCGCTGCTGCTGTCACTTTGCTGCTACTGGTTACCGTTGCTACTGTTGCTATCATATTACCTTGCTACTGATACTTTTCTGCAGATACTAAGTCTTTCAGGTGTGGTTGAATTGACAACTCAACTGCTAATACTTGAGAATATTCTTTGGCTTCCCCTTGTCTCGAATCAATAAATTTGGGTTGAATACTCTACCCTCGAAAACGGTTGCCATCCCCTATACTTGTTGGTTGATACGTCTCCATCGTACCTACATTTCCAAACTCTTTTGCCCTTGTTTTGGACTCTAATTTGCATGATTTGAATGGAACTAACCTGGACTGACGTTGTTTTCAGCAGAATTGCCTTGGTGTTTTTTTGTGCAGAAATCAAAGTTCTCCAAACGTCCTGAAAATTTACGGGGAGCAGTTTTGGAAAATATAAAAAATATATGCACCAAGTTCCACCTGAGGGGGTGGGCTAGTGGGCCACAAGTCCTGGCTTCACCACCACCCCCTGGTGGCGGTGGGCAGGCTTGTGGGGCCCACACGGTTCTGCCGCCCCCAACCTCAGGTCTATAAGTCCCCTTTCGTCCCAGAAAAAATAAAGAGAGAAGTTTTCATCGTGTTTGCGATACGGAGGCGCTGCCACCACATGTTCTTCATCTGGAGGGCAGATCTGGAGTCTGTCTTGGGCTCCGGAGAGGGGAAATCGTCGCCATAGTCATCATCAACCTTCTTCCCTCTCCACTTCCATGAAGCTCTTCGCCGTTCGTGAGTAATCTATTCGTAGGCTCGCTGGGCAGTGATGAGTAGGATGAGATCTATCATGTAATCGAGATAGTTTTGATGGGGATTGATCCCTAGTATCCACTATGTTCTGAGATTGATGTTACTACTACTTTGACATGCTTAATGCTTGTCACTAGGGCCCGAGTGCCATGATTTCAGATCTAAAATTATTATGTTGTCACCAATATATGTGTGTTTTAGATCCGATCTTGCAAGTTGTAGTTACCTACTATGTGTTATGATCCGGCAACCCCGGAGTGACAATAACCGGAACCACTCCCGGTGATGACCATAGTTTGAGGAGTTCATGTGTTCACCAAGTGCTAATGCGTTGGTCTGGTTCTTTATTAAAAGGAGAACCTTAATATCCCGTAGTTTCCTTTTGGATCCCGCTGCCACGGGAGGGATGGACAATAGATGTCATGCAAGTTCTTTTCCCTAAGCACGTATGACGACACACGGAATGCATGCCTACATCACATTGACGAATGGGAGCTGGCCACATATCTCTCCATGTTATAACTATTGCATGATGAATATCATCCAAACAAATCACCAACCCATTGTCTACGAGTTTGTCCTACCGTTGCTACTGCTGTTACTTGTTTTGCTCTGCTGCTGTCACTATCGTTGTTCCTTGCCACTGCCATTACTCGCTACTTTGTTGTTACTACTTTGCTTGCAGATACTAATCTTTCAGGTGTCGTTGAATCTGATAAATTCAGCTGCTAATACTTGAGAGTATTCTCTCACCTCCCGTCGTGCGAATCAACAAATTTGGGTCGAATACTCCACCCTCGAAAACTGCTACGATCCCACACGCTGGTGGGCGTCAACAACATTCTTCTAGTTTCGATTGCCGGAGAGTGCTAACAACATTCTTCTGGTGCCGTTGCAAAGGGGAAGAACAGTTGACATCATTGGTTATCAAGACCTTTTTCTGGCGCCGTTGTCGGGGAAGCCAAAGTCAAGAATAGTCTCCCGTCAACGTGCCTTTTTCTGGCGCCGTTGCCGGGGAGGCATAGCTCTATTCTCTCAGTCACTTGGGATTTACATCTGCTGATCACTATGAGGAATCCGAAAGATCCAAGAACTGAAGTCTAGCCCTCAACTATGAGGACACGTAAGGAACTGCCATCTAGCTCTGCACTTGATTCACCTTCAGTTATGAGTAAGTTTGCGACACCACCTCCTGCTAGAAATTTTGATGTGTCGCGTGTGCTTGATGATGCTACTTCTAATGTCCATGATACTTGTGATGATGCTATGCTTGATACTGCTTTTCCACTAGGTGCATTCCTTGATGCACAAATTGCTAGAGTTGTTGTTAGATGTGATGATACTTCTGAAACTGCTGAGATTATTGAGGTAGAACCTGCTATTTTGCTTGTTAGAACTAGCTCTCCTAGATATGAATTGCCTGTTATGCCTGAGGGTTATGTTATGGAGGGAGAGATAGTTGAGGACTTTCTTGCTTGTAAGGATAGCTATGATGCTGAGGAATTACTGCGCAAGTGGAAAGAAAAATCTCTGAACGCTAGGATGAAATACGACCCGAAGTTTGATACTTTGCCTATATTTGTGACCGATAAGGATTATGAATTCTTTGTCGACCCTGAGTTAATCACTCTGGTCGAATCTGATCCTTTTCATGGTTATGAGTGTGAAACTGTTATTGGCCATATTACCAAACTGCACGATATAGCCACTCTATTCACGAGTGAGGAAAAGATCTGCCACTACTATATCCTTAAGTTGTTTCCTTTCTCGCTAAAGGATGATGCTAATACTTGGTTCACTTCTCTTGCTCCTGGTTGTGTGCGTAGCCCCCAGGATATGATCTACTACTTCTCTGAGAAATATTTCCCTGCCCATAAGAAGCAAGCTGCCTTGCAGGAAATATACAACTTTGTGCAAGTTGAAGAAGAGAGTCTCCCACAAGCTTGGGGGAGGCTCGTCTAGCTACTGAATGGTTTGCTTGATCACCCTCTTGAGAAGAATGAAATATTAGATATCTTCTATAATGGACTAACCAATGCTTCTAAGGACCACCTAGATAGTTGTGCCGGTTGTGATTTTAGGGAACGAACCGTAGAACAAGCTGAGATCCTATTGAATAATATCTTGTGCAATGAGAATGCTTGGACTATTCCCGAACCACCTCCTAAGCTAACTCCGAAGAAAAGCGGTATCCTATTCCTCAGTCCTGAAGATATGTGATACGTCTCCGTCGTATCTACTTTTCCGAACTCTTTTGCCCTTGTTTTGGACTCTAATTTGCATGATTTGAATGGAACTAACCCAGACTAACGCTGTTTTCAGCAGAATGGCCATGGTGTTATTTTTGTGCAGAAATAAAAGTTCTTGGAATGTCCTGAAAATTTATGGAGAATTTTTCTGGAATTAATGAAAAATACATGCGCAAAGATCCACCGGAGGAGGTGTGCGAGTGGGCAACAAGCCCCTGGGCCGCGGCCAACCCCATAGGCCGCGCGTGAGTGCTTGTGGGGCCCACGTGGCACCACCGCCTCCAAACTCAGCTCTATTTATTCCGTCTCGCCCGGAAAAAAAAATCAGGGAGAAGGATTCATCGTGTTTTACGATACGGAGGCGCCGCCACCTCCTGTTCTTCATCTGGAGGGCACATCTGGAGTCCATTTCGGGCTCCGGAGAGGGGAAATCGTTGCCATCGTCATCATCAACCTTCCTCCATCGACAATTCCATGATGCTCTTCACCGTTCGTGAGTAATCTCATCGTAGGCTTGCTGGACGGTGATGAGTTGGATGAGATCTATCATGTAATTGAGTTAGTTTTGACGGGGATTGATCCCTAGTATCCACAATGTTCTGAGATTGATGTTGCTACTACTTTGCAATGCTTAATGCTTGTCACTAGGGTCCGATTGCCATGATTTCAGATCTGAACCTATTATGTTGTCGCCAATATATGTGTGTTTTAGATCCTATCTTGCAAGTTGTAGTCACCTACCATGTGTTATGACCCAGCAACACCGGAGTGACAATAGCCGGAACCACATGTATTCACCAAGTGTTAATGCGTTGGTCTGGTTCTTTATTAAAAGGAGAACCTTAATATCCCGTAGTTTCCATTAGGACCCCGCTGCCACGGGACGGATGGACAATAGATGTCATGCAAGTTCTTTTCCCTAAGCACGTATGACTACATACGGAATACATGCCTACATTAGATTGACGAACGGGAGCTAGTTACATATCTCTCCGTGTTATAGTTGTTACATGATGAATCACATCTGTCATACTCATCCATCACCGATCCATTGCCGATGAGTCTTTTACTACTGGTCCTTGCTACGTTACTTTGCTGCTACTACTGATGTTACTGCTGTTATTCTGATGTTACTACTGTTGTTGCTACTGCTGTCACTACTTTTGTTCCTTGCTACTGCTGTCACTACTGCTGTTACTTGCTACTTTGCGGTTACTTGTTGCAATACTTTTTTAGGGCTGTTGCCGGGGAAGAATAGTTCCCCGTCCACGTGCTATTTACTAGCGCCATTGATACAATAGTTAGGAATAGTCTGCCGTCAACAGATCTTTTTCTGACACTGTTGCTATCATACTACTTTGCTACTGATACTTTGCTTGTAGACACTAATCTTTCAGGTGTGGTTTAAACTGACAATCTCAGTTGCTAATACGTGAGAATATTCTTTCGCTTCCCTTTGTGTCGAATCAATAAATTTGGGTTGAATACTCTACCCTCGAAAACTGTTGTGATCCCCTACACTTGTGGGTTATCAAGACTATTTTCTGACGCCGTTGTCGGGGAAGCACAGCTATATTCTATGAGTCACTTGGGATTGACGTCTGCTGATCACTATGAGGAATCTGAAAGATCCAAGAACTGAAATCTTGCCTTCCACTACGAGGAGAGGTAAGGAACTGCCATTTAGCTCTGCACTTGATTCACCTTCAGTTTTGAGTAAGTTTGCGACTTCGCCTCCTGCTAGAAATCTTGATATGTCGCCTATGCCGGATGATGCTATGCTTGATACTATGCCTGATGATGCTATGCTTGATACTATGCCTGATGATGCTATGCTTGATACTATGCCTAATGATGCTATGCCTGATACTGCTTTGCCACTAGGTGCATTCCTTGATGCACAAATTGCTAGAGTTGCTGCTAGACGTGATCATACTTCTGAAACTGTTGATACTATTGAAGTAGAACCTGCTACTATGCCTGAATTGCCTGTTATGCCTGAACGCTATGTTATGGAGGGAGAGATAGCTGAGGACTTTCTTGCGTGTAAGGATAGCTATGATGTTGAGAAATTACTACGCAAGTGGAAAGAAAAATCTCTGAACGCTAGGATGAAATACGACCTGAAGTTTGCTACTTCGCCTATCTTTGTGACCGAAAAGGATTATGAATTCTCTGTCGACCCTAAGTTAATCACTCTAGTCGAATCTGATCCTTTTCACGGTTATGAGTCTGAAATGTTTGTAGCCCATCTTACCAAACTGCACGATATAGCCACCCTATTCACTAGTGAGGAAAAGATCCGCCACTACTATATCCTCAAGCTGTTTCCTTTCTCGCTAAAGGATGATGCTAAGACCTGGTTCACTTCTCTTGCTCCTTGTTGTGTGCGTAGCCCCCAGGATATGGTCTACTACTTCTCTGAAAATTATTTCCCTGCCCATAAGAAGCAAGCTGCCTTGCAGGAAATATACAACTTTGCTCAAGCTGAAGAAGAGAGTCTCCCACAAGCTTGGGGGAGGCTCATCCAGCTACTGAATGCTTTGCCTGATCACCCTCTTGAGAAGAATGAAATACTTGATATCTTCTATAATGGACTTACCGATGCTTCCAAAGACCACCTAGATAGTTGTGCTGGTTGTGTTTTTAGGGAATGAACTGTAGAACAAGCTGAGATTCTACTGAATAACATCTTGTGCAATGAGAATGCTTGTACTATTCCCGAACACCCTCCTAAGCCAACTCCGAAGAAAAGAGGTATTCTATTCCTCAGTCCTGAAGATATGCAAGAAGCCAAGAAATCTATGCGAGAGAAAGGCATTAAATATGAAGATGTCAAAAATCTACCACCTATCGAAGAGATCCATGGTCTCGATAACCCGATACAGGTAGTAGAAGTAAATCCTCTGCGTAGGTTTGATGAGAGTGATATTCCTTTTGATAAACCTGCTAGCTTATGCATGGATGAATTTGATAACTTCGTTGCCAAACAACAGAGTTTCAATGATTATGTTAGCAGACAATTGGAATAGAATGCTCGTATTCTTAGTCATTTAAGTGCTTGTGTGGACAGAAATGTCAATGATCTTAAGCTTCTGAGTAAACATGCCTCTATGGTTGCTACTCAGGTAGAACAAGTACTTAAAGCTCAGAATGACTTGCTCGATGAGTTGAATGACAATTCTGTCAGAGTCGTTACTAGAGGTGGTAGAATGACCCAGGAACCTTTCTATCCGGAGGGACACCCGAAGAGAATTGAACAAGATTCTCAAGGAGTTAGGACTGATGCACCTAGTCATCCTAGAAAGAAGAAGAAAGATGATAGGAACCTGCACGGTAGCAACCCTGTTGCTGCTACACATGAGAGTCCAAACGATGTCTTTGTCTCTGATGCTAAAACACAATTTGGTGATGAACATGAGCCTAATGATAATATCAATAGTGATGTTCTTGAAGATGCTCAACCTAGCAATGATAAGGATGTGGAGATTGAACTTGTTGATCTTGATAACCCACAGCCTAAGACTAAGAGATACGATAAGAATGACTTCACTGCTAGGAAGCACGGTAAAGAAAGGAAACCATGGGTTCCGAAACCCATGCCCTATCCTCCCAAACCATCCAAGAAAAAGGATGATGAGGATTTTGAGCGATTCGTTGAAATGATCAGACCTGTCTTTCTGCAAATGCGTTTGACAGATATGCTCAAAATGTCTCCGTATGCTAAGTACATGAAATATATTGTGACTAATAAGAGGAGGATACCTAAGGTTGAGATTTCCACCATGCTTGCTAATTATACCTTCAAGGGTGGAACTCCTAAGAAACTAGGTGATCCCAGTGTGCCCACTATACCTTGCTACATTAAAGGCAACTACGTTAGAACTGCGTTATGCGACCTTGGAGCCGGTGTTAGTGTTATGCCTCTCTCTCTCTATCATAGACTTGAACTGGATAAGTTGACACCCACTGAAATCTCTCTGCAACTGGCTGACAAATCAACTCTTTCCCTATCGGCATTTGCGAGGATGTGCCTGTTGTGGTTGCTAACGTCACTATCTTAACAGACTTTGTTATCTTGGATATTCTCAAGGATGATGCCATGGCGGTCATCCTCGGAAGACCCTTTTTAAACAGCGCAGGGGCTGTTATAGATTGCAACAAAGGCAATGGCACTTTCCATGTCAACGGTAATGAGCATACGGTGCACTTTCCGAAGAAACAATATCGAGTACATTGCATCAATGCTATCAAAAAAACTTCATCGATTCTTATTGGGAGCTTTGAATGCCCTATTCCTTGTGTAAAGATGAAGTATGATTTGCTTGTTGGGGAGATACACATCCCCATTGAGGTAACCTAGTGACTTTTCGAAAATTCTCCGTCTGCTTTTGCGATTCGGAAAAGTTTGTCAAAGAGACTTGATCAACCTCACTCGCAGATTTCTTTCGATGACCATGAGATGGATGAATCGAGGAGTCACAAACCTCTGTTCCAAGCTTTCACCTTTGGTTGCTTAGAAGAAAAATGATAGATTTAGTTTATTTTTCCCTGTTTTCTGTTTTAGCATCCGATAGAAAAGTACCCCGAAAATAAAAGTTCTCCGAACGCCGTGAAAATCTAGTATGATTTTTTCTGGAATTTTTGAAAAATACTGAGACGAAGAGCTTGTCTGGTAGCTGCACCAGTGGGCCACAAGCCCTTGGGGCGTGGGCACCCCCCTGGCCGCGCGACCTAGGCTTGTGGGGCCCACAGACACCCCCTCCACTCATTCTTGCTCTCATCTGCTTCTCCTACCTCCATAAAAAATCGTTTCGCAGCTCAAACCTGTGTTCTTGCTCCTCTTGCTGGGATTTTCGATCTCTTTGCTCAAATCACCATTCTCCAAACTGTTTTGGGGAAATTACTCCTTGGTAAGTGACTCCTCCATTGGTCCAATTAGTTTTTGCTCTAGTGCCTTATACTTCGCGTCTTTTTGCTGCATTGGTGACCATGTTCTTGAGCTTTGCATGCTAATTCTAGTTGGTCCCAAGTAGTTTTGATGTGTAATATGGCCTCTAGGCACTTGTTGGAGTAGTTGCTATGAGTTTTGTTGAGCCTTACTCACTTTTCCTTAGAGTCACTAAAAATTTCAGAAATTTTCAGAGATAAAAAAGGGAAAAGGTGAGGAGGTTCTTAAGAGGCTCTTCAAGCCGTGACCCCAAGGATGACGGGAGTGAGAAGAAGCCCAAGTATCAGGTCCCTCGAGTCGCAGAAGTTCGAGCGTGCAAGTGGCCAAGATGACGTGTTCTTACGCGCCGCTGGAATTTATGAGGACTTTTATCACTTGATGGAAAACGCAGGCCTTACCGCCTTCGTTGAAGATAAGTGTCCGCAATACCTCCTCGTCACTAATATCTTCGTACAAAGCTTTAACTTCTATCCGAGGATGAATCCTCCTATGGTTGAGTTCAAACATTATGATATCCCCCAGCGCATGTCACTCCAAGATTTTTGCAATGTTTGCGAATTACCTTACGTTGGGGATATTCATGAACCTCGTCCACGGGACTTGGAAGCTTTCATCGATACAATTGTTGTAGGAGAGGAGAGAGGAGTGTATTGCGCTAGAGCTGCTAGCATACATTTCCCCGTGCTTTGGTCCTTCTCACTATTTGTGGGAAAATGTTTGATTGGCCGTGGGAAAGCTGGGCACTTAGTTCCCCAAATCTTGCGGTCTTGCGCGAAGCCCTTTATAATGATAAAACTTGTAGCTTCGGCGCTATAGTAGCTCAACGGTTGAACCTGAACCGTTCTAAAGGTGTTGTCTATGGAGGTATCTATGCTACCCGTCTTGCCAGACACTTTGAGATACCCATTAGACTGGAGGAAGAAGAAGATGTTCTTCTTCCCGAGAGATATCTAGATTACGATAGCATGGTTCGCCATGACTTTCTTGATAGAGATATAAATAGAAGGATGATTTATAACCTGGTATTTAGTCAGGGTACTCGTGAGACTATTACTTTGCCTGCTCCTTCTTTGTTCAATCTTCATGTAGGCAGGTACATTACTATGCCCTCGGACATCTACGCATATTGGGGCTTAGCCCAACCACATGTGCCCATGCCCGAGCCGTCAGTCGAGTACCAGACGCCAATTTATCAGTGGGAGCCAGAGGAGCTCACACAGCAGTGGCATCCTCAATCCACTCCGGAGTACCCCGGAGCTGGTTATTTACCTCCTTGGGAGTAGACCAACTTAGGCCCAAAGCCTAAGCTTGGGGGAGTACGTGTTCTCACCGACTTTATATTCTTGCTTATGCTTTCACTTTGTTAGCCGGTGTTCACACTTTGCCACTGTATCATCCATGCTAGTTTACTTTCTTTTTCTCGTTTTCTTTTTGTGTGTCTGTCTAGTTTGAAGAAAAACCAAAAATATTTTCTTTTTCTTCTTTTTCTTGTTGGGAGCTTTCCCGTGTAAATAGTTTTCTTTTTCTTTGAGTCAAGGTAGAAGACCATGGTTACAATGTTTAGTGGCTCTTGCATGCATACATGTTTAGCTTTCAAATTGCCATATTCCTTTGTCTTCTCCTTTGTGTTTGCCTGCAGATTCCAGCTTTAGTCCAATGCACGAGCACTCTTATTATTGTTCACAACATTCGGTCGTGCAAGTGAAAGGCAATAATGACGATATATGATGAAGTGAGTGAGCCTGGAAAAGCTGGTATGAACTCAATCTATATTGTTTTTGTAAAATGACTAGCTCATCATGCCTGATTCAGCTTTGTTGTGAGAGAAACATGTTTGCAATGACAACTTAGAGATCATAGTTGCTTAGGCCATGCTTACCTAGCTAGGAGCTTATAATGGTTTGTCTTGGATGCCCACATGAATGTTGAGATGACTATGATGTAGTATGATAGGACGGTATCCTCCTTTGAATGATTCAAGTGGCTTGACTTGGCCAATGTTCACGCATGTAGTTGAAACAAAATCAACGTAGCCTCTATGATGTTCATGTTCATGGTGATTTATGTCCTACTAATGCTTGCACTCAATGTTAGTTAATCTCAATGCATTTGGATGACTGTTGTCGCTCTCTAGTTGGTCGCTTCCCAGTCTTTTGCTAGCCTTCACTTGTACTAAGCGGGAATACTGCTTGTGCATCCACTTCCATAAACCCAAAGTTGTGCCATATGAGTCCACCATACCTACCTATATGCGGTATCTACCTGCCGTTCCAAGTAAATTTGCATGTGCCACTCTCTAAACCTTCAAGAAATAATCTGTTTTGCATGCCCGAACCGCTCATGTGGTCACAGAGGGCTATTGGTATCTTCCATGCTAGGCGTGTTATCCTCGATATGTGTTTATTCACTATCATTCACGAGAAAGGGGCTGGTAATTGGAATTCCTAGTTCCATGCTCAAATCGAAAAGATAATTGCAAACAAAACTCCCCCAGGATTGATGTTGGTATGGACGGTACCCGAGGATTCGGCTAGCCGTGGAGTGTGATTGATTGGTAATGGGGGAGTCAAAACTCTACTTTTCTCTTTGGGAACCGCCTATAGCATGTGTAGCGTGGAAGATGTTGAGAACTCTTAGTCATTCCGTTGACAATGAAAGCATGCCACCCAAAATTATTATCTATGTTTTCAAAGCTTCAGCTCTCGCACCTCTGCAAATCAATGCTTCCCTCTGCGAAGGGCCTGTCTATTTATGTTCCTGTTGAGTCATCCTCTTCTTATAAAAGCACCAATTAGAGAGCACCTCCCTCATTTTTGAGTTTGTCAACTGAATTTCTTGAGGACAAGCAAGGCTTTAAGCTCGGGGGAGTTGATACGTCTCCGTCGTATCTACTTTTTCAAACTCTTTTGCCCTTGTTTTGGACTCTAATTTGCATGGTTTGAATGGAACTAACCCGGACTAACGCTGTTTTTAGCAGAATTGCCATGGTGTTGTTTTTGTGCAGAAATAAAAGTTCTCGGAATGTCCTAAAATTTTACGGAGAATTTTTCTGGAATTATTGAAAAATACCTACGCAAAGATCCACCGGAGGCGGTGTGCTAGTGGGCCACAAACCCCTAGGCCGCGGCCACCCCCTAGGTCGCACCGTGAGGGCTTGTGGGGCCCATGTGGCACCACTGCCTCCAAACTCAGCTCTATTTATTCCGTCTCGCCTGGAAAAAAATCAGGGAGAAGGATTCATTGCGTTTTACGTTACGGAGGTGCCGCCACCTCCTGTTCTTCATATGGAGGGCAGATCTGGAGTCCGTTTTGGGCTCCGGAGAGGGGAGATCGTCGCCATCGTCATCATCAACCTTCCTCCATCGACAATTCCATGATGCTCTTCACCGTTCGTGAGTAATCTCATTGTAGGATTGCTGGACGGTGATGAGTTGGATGAGATCTATCATGTAATCGAGTTAGTTTTGACGGGGATTGATCCCTAGTATCCACAATGTTCTGAGATTGATGTTGCTACTACTTTGCCATGCTTAATGCTTGTCACTAGGGCCCGAGTGCCATGATTTCAGATCTGAACCTATTATGTTGTCGCCAATATATGTGTGTTTTAGATCCTATCTTGCAAGTTGTAGTCACCAATTATGTGTTATGACCCGGCAACACCCGAGTGACAATAGCTGGAACCACTCCCGGAGATGACCATATTATGAGGAGTTCATGTATTCACCAAGTGTTAATGCGTTGGTCCGGTTCTTTATTAAAAGGAGAACCTTAATATCCCGTAGTTTCCATTAGGACCCCGCTGCCATGGGAGGGATGGACAATAGATGTCATGTAAGTTCTTTTCCCTAAGCACGTATGACTACATACGGAATACATGCCTACATTAGATTGACGAACGGGAGGTAGTTACATATCTCTCCGTGTTATAGCTGTTACATGATGAATCACATCCGTCATACTCATCCATCACCGATCCACTGCCTACGAGTCTTTTACTACTGGTCCTTGCTATGTTACTTTGCTGCTACTACTGCTGTTACTGATGTTATTCTGCTATTACTACTGCTGCTGCTAGTGTTGTCACTAATGTTGTTCCTTGCTACTGCTGTCACTACTATTGTTACTTGCTACTTTGGTGTTACTTGTTGCAAGACTTTTCTGGAGCCGTTGCCGGGTAAGAATAGTTCCCCGTCCACGTGCTATTTACTGGCGCCATTGATACAACAGTTAGGAATAGTCTGCCGTCAACAGATCTTTTTGTGACACCGTTGCTATCATACTACTTTGCTACTGATACTTTGCTTGCAGACACTAATCTTTCAGGGGTGGTTAAAACTGACAAACTCAACTGCTAATACTTGAGAATATTCTTTATCTTCCCTTTGTGTCGAATCAATAAATTTGGGTTGAATACTCTACCCTCGAAAACTGTTGCGATCCCCTACACTTGTGGGTTATCAATATGCAAGAAGCTAAGAAATCTATGAAAGAGAAAGGCATTAAATCTGAAGATGTCAAAAATTAACCACCTATCGAAGAGATCCATGGTCTCGATAACCTGATACAAGTAGTATAGGTAAATTCTCTTCGTATATTCAATGAGAGTCATATTCCTTTTGATAAACCTACTAGCTTATGCCTGGATGAATTTGATAACTTTGTTGCCAAACAACAAAGTTTCAATGATTATGTTAGTAGACAATTGGAACAGAATGCTCGTATGCTTAGTCATTTAAGTGCTTGTGTGGACAGAAATGTTAATGATCTTATGCTCTTGAGTAAACATGCCTCTATGGTTACTACTCAAGTAGAACAAGTACTTAAAGCTCAAAATGACTTGCTCAATGAGTTGAATGACAATTCTATTAGAGTCGTCACTAGAGGCGGTAGAATGACCCAGGAACCTTTGTATCCCGAGGGTCATCCCAAGAGAATTGAACAAGATTCTCAAGGAGTTAGCACTGATGCACCTAGTCATCCTAGGAAGAAGAAGAAAGATGATAGGAATTTGCACGCTAGCAACCCTGTTGCTGTTACACGTGAGAGTCCAAACGATGTCTCTGTCTCTGATGCCGAAACACAATCTGGTGATTGATACGTCTCCATCGTATCTACATTTCCAAACTCTTTTGCCCTTGTTTTGGACTCTAATTTGCATGATTTGAATGGAACTAACCTGGACTGACGCTGTTTTCAGCAGAATTGCCTTGGTGTTGTTTTTTGTGCAGAAATCAAAGTTCTCAGAACATCCTGAAAATTTACGGGGAATATTTTTGGAAAATATGAAAAATACCTGCGCAAAGATCCACCTGAGGGGGTGGGCCAGTGGGCCACAAGCCGTGCCACCGACACCCCCTGGTGGCGGATGGCAAGCTTGTGGGGCCCACGTAGCTCTGCCGCCCCCAATCTCAGCTCTATAAGTTCACTTTCGTCCGAGAAAAAATCAAGAGAGAAGATTTCATCGCGTTTGCGATACGGAGGCGCCGCCACAACCTGTTCTTCATCTGGAGGGCAGATCTGGAGTCCGTTTTGGGCTCCGGAGAGGGGAAATCATCGCCATCGTCATCATCAACCTTCTTCCCTCTCCAATTCCATGAAGCTCTTCGTCGTTCGTGAGTAATCTATTCGTAGGCTCGCTGGGCGGTGATGAGTAGGATGAGATCTATCATGTAATCGAGTTAGTTTTGACGGGGATTGATCCCTAGTATCCACTATGTTTGAGATTGATGTTGCTACTACTTTGCCATGCTTAATGCTTGTCACTTGGGCCCGAGTGCCATGATTTCAGATCTGAAATTATTATGTTGTCACCAATATATGTGTGTTTTAGATCTGATCTTGCAAGTTGTAGTTACCTACTATGTGTTATGATCCGGCAACCCCGGAGTGACAATAACCGGAACCACTCCCCGTGATGACCAAAGTTTGAGGAGTTCATGTGTTCACCAAGTGCTAATGCGTTGGTCCGGTTCTTCATTAAAAGGAGAACCTTAATATCCCGTAGTTTCCTTTTGGACCCCGCTGCCACGGGAGGGATGGACAATAGATGTCATGCAAGTTCTTTTCCCTAAGCAGGATGACGACACACGGAATGCATGCCTACATCACATTGACGAACGGGAGCTAGCCACATGTCTCTCCATGTTATAACTGTTGCATGATGAATATCGTCCAAACAAATCACCGACCCATTGCCTACGAGTTTGTCCTACTGCTGCTGTTACTTGCTTTGCTCTGCTGCTACTGTCACTACTGTTGTTCCTTGTCACTGCTATTACTCGTTACACTGCTACTACCTGCTACAATACTTTTTCGCTGGTCGTTGCCGGGAGCAGACAATTTCCGTCAACGACGCAACTTGGCGCCATTGATACAATCGTTAGGAATAGTCTGCCGTCAACAGATCGTTTCTGACACCGTTGTTATCATACTACTTTGCTGTTACTACTTTGCTTGCAGATACTAATCTTTCAGGTGTGGTTGAATCCGACACATTCAGATGCTAATACTTGAGAGTATCCTCTCACCTCCTGTTTGGCGATCAACCAATTTGGGTAGAATACTCTACCCTCGAAAACTACTGCGATCCCACGCGCTGGTGGGACGTCAACAACATTCTTCTAGTTTCGATTGCCGGAGAGTGCTAGCAGCATTCTTCTCGTGCCGTTGCAGGGGGAGGTCTGCTGTCACGGAATCAGCATTTTTCTGGCGCCGTTGCTGGGGAGGTATTGCTATATTCTCTGAGTCACTTGGGATTTATATCTGCTGATCACTATGAAGAATCTGAAGGATCTGAAAACCAAAGTCTTGCCCTCAACTACGAGGGGAGGTAAGGAACTTCCATCTAGCTCTGCACTTGATTCACCTTCAGTTATGAGTAAGTTTGCGACATCATCTTCTGCTAGAAATCTTGATATGTCACCTGTGCTTCATGATGCTTATGATGCTACTGCTACAGATGCTATGTTTGATAGTATGCCTGATGATGCTATGCTTGATACTGCTAGAGATGCTATGCTTGATACTATGCCTGATGATGTTATGCCTGACACTGTTAGAGATGCTATGCTTGATACTGCTTTGCCTGATGATGCTAGAGATGCTATTTTGCCTGATATGCCACTAGGGGTATTCCTTGATGCTCATATTGCTAGAGTTACTGCCAATGCTCATGATGCTTCTGAAACTGCCGATACTATTGAGATAGAACCTTCTTTTGCTCCTGCTAGATCTATCTCTCCTAGATATGAATTCCCTGATATACCTGAGGGTTACGTTATGGAGGGAGAGATAGCTGAGGATTTTCTTGCGTGTAAGGCTGCCTATGACGCTAAGAAAGTACTTCTCAAGTGGAAGTAAAAAATCTCTAAAAGCTTGGATGAAATACGACCCGAAGTTTGCCACTTCACCTATCTTTATCATCGATAAGGATTATGAATTCTCTATCGATCCTCAGGTAATCTCTCTAGTCGAATCTGATCCTTTTCACGGTTATGAGTCTGACACGGTCGTAGCCCATCTTGCCAAACTACACGATATAGCCACCCTTTTCACTAGTGAGGAGAAGATCCGCCACTACTATATCCTTAAGCTGTTTTCTTTCTCTCTAAAGGATGACGCTAAAGCCTGGTTCACCTCTCTTGCTCCTGGATGTGTGAGTAGTCCCCAGGATATGGTCTATTACTTCTGTGAAAAATATTTCCTTGCCCATAAGAAGCAAGCTGCCTTGCAGGAAATATACAACTTTGCTCAACTCCAAGAAGAGAGTCTCCCACAAGCTTGGGGGAGGCTCGTCTAGCTACAGAATGCTTTGCCTGATCACCCACTTAAGAAGAATGAGATACTTGATATATTCTATAACGGACTTACCGATGCTTCTAGAGACCACCTTGATAGTTGTGTCGGTTGTGTTTTTAGGGAACAAACTGTAGAACAAGCTGAGACCCTACTGAATAACATCTTGATCAACGATAATGCTTGGACTATTCCCGAACCACCTCCTAAGCCAACTCCGAAGAAAAGAGGTATTATATTCCTCAGTCCCGAAGATATGCAAGAAGCCAAGAAATCTATGCAAGAGAAAGGCATTAGATCTGAAGATGTCAAAAATCTACCACCTATCGAAGAGATCCATGGTCTCGATAACCCGATACAAGTAGTAGAAGTGAATTCTCTGCGTAGGTTTGATGAGAGTGATTTTCCTTTGATGAATTTGACAACTTTGTTGCCAAACAACAGAGTTTCAATGATTATGTTAGCAGATACTTGGAACAAAGTACTCGTATGCTTAGCCATTTAAGTGCTTGTGTAGACAGAAATGTCAATGATCTGAAGCTTCTGAGTAAACATGCCTCTATGATTACTACTCAGGTAGAACAAGTACTTAAAGCTCAGAATAACCTGCTCAATAAATTAAATGACAACTCTGTCAGTGTCATTACTAGAGGAGGCAATATGACTCAGGAACCTTTGTATCCTGAAGGTCATCCTAAGAGAATTGATCAAGATTCTCAAGGAATTAATGCTGATACACCCAGTCATCCTAAGGAGAAGAAGAAGGATGATAGAAACCTACATGCCAGTTCACCAAATACTGTCACACGTGAAGAACCTAATGATATTTCTGCGTCTGATGCAGAAACACAATCTGGTGATGAACATGAACCTGGTGACAATATGGACAGTGATGTTCATAATAATGCTCAACCTAGCAATGATGAGGATATGGAGATTGAACCTACGGTTATTCCTGATAACCCACAACCTAAGAGATACGATAAGAATGACTTAACTGCTAGGAAGCATGGTAAAGAAAGGGAGCCATGGGTTCAGAGATCTATGCCCTTTCCTCAGAGCCATCCAATGAAAAGGATGATGAGGATTTTGAGCGCTTCGTTGAGATTATAAGACCCGTCTTTCTACAGATGCGGTTAACTGATATGCTCAGGATGTCTCTGTATGCCAAGTACATGAAAGATATCGTGACTAATAAATGGAAGATACCAGATCTTAAGATCTCCACCATGCTTGCCAACTACACTTTCAAAGGTGGAACTCCTAAGAAACTTGGTGATCCCGGAGTGCCCACTATACCTTGCTCCATTAAAGGAAACTATGTAAGAACTACCTTATGTGACCTTGGAACCAGTGTTAGTGTTGTGCCGCTCTCTCTTTATCGTAGGTTTGAATTGGATAAGTTGACGCCCACTGAAATTTCTCTGCAAATGGCCGACAAATCAACTGCCTTCCCCATCGGCATTTGCGAGGATGTGCCTGTTGTGGTTGCTAACACCACTATCTTAACAGACTTTGTTATCTTGGATATTCCCGAGGACGATGCCATGGTTGTCATCCTTGGAAGACCCTTTTTAAATACTGCAGGGGCTGTTATAGATTGCAACAAAGGCAATGTCACTTTCCATGTCAACGGTAAGGAGCACACAGTGCACTTTCCGAAGAAACGATATCAAGTACATTGCATCAATGCTATCGAAAGACTTCATCGATTCTTATTGGGAGATTTGAATGCCCTATTCCTCGTGTCAAGATGAAGTATGATTTGCTTGTTGGGGAGATACATATCCCCATTGAGGTGACTTAGTGGCTATTCGGAAATTCTCCGTTCTCTCTTGCGATTCGAGAAGGTTTTGTCATGAGGACTTGATCAACCCCATTGACGGATTTCTTTCGATGACCATGAAATGGATGAATCAAAGAGTCACATACCTCTGTTTTGAGCTTTCATTTTCTGTTGCTTAGAAGAAAGATGATAGATTTAGTTTAGTTTTTCCTGTTTTCTATTTTATCGTCCCGGAGAAAAATTCCTCGAAAATAAAAGTTCTCCGATGGTCCTGAAAATTTAGTATGATTTTTTATAGAATTTTTGAAAATCACTGGGCCTGAGAGCTGGCCTGGGGGCCAGACCAGTGGGCCGCAAGCCCTGCCACCGCCACCTCCCTGGTGGTGGCTAGCAAGCTTGTGGGACCCACAGGGACCTCCTCCACTCATTCCAGCTCTCATCCTCTTCTTCCACCTCCAGAAAAAAAATGTTTCGTAGCTCAAACCCGTGTTCTTGCTCATTTGGCTGTGATTTTCGATCTCCTTGCTCAAAGCACCATTCTCCGAACCGTTTTGGGGAAATTACTCCTTGGTAAGTGACTCCTCCATTGGTCCAATTAGTTTTTGCTCTAGTGCTTTATCCTTCGCGTATTCTAGCTACCTTGGTGACCCTGTTCTTGAGCTACAAATGTTGATTTTAGCTGGTCCCAAGTAGTTTTAGTGCGTGATATGGTCTCTAGGCACTAGTAGGAGTAGTTGCTACAAGGTCTGGTTGGCCTTCATTCACTTTTCTCTTGAACTTCAAAAATTTCAGCAAAAGGAAATTATGTTCAGGAGGAAGTTTCATGGTGGTTCCTCAAGTAAGAAGGGTCCCCATCTTTCTTTTCGGGAGCCTAAACCTTTTCAACTAAGGGACGCACCGGTACAACCATGTGAATGGCCTTCCGATTAGTTCATGATCGAAGCAGGTTTCAAGGATGAGGTTGATACACTTGTCCGCAATGCCGGGTTAGAAGAATTCCAATCAGACAAATGTGAACAGTATGTTATGCTCACTGCCTCTTTCGTGCGTAGATTTAAATTTTCAGTTGGTCGTGACTCATCCATACTGTTTGATCTTTACGATAAATCCTACGCCATGGATTTGGAGGATTTCAATAGGATTTGCAAGATACCCGATGGGGGTAGTATTAATGATCCTTCTAAGTTTTCGGTCAGAGACTTTGTCTCCAGTATAACTGTTGGAGAAACCAGAGATATCACGCAAGCCACCATTGGAAGCATCCATTTCCCTGCCTTGCACTACTTTACCCTCTTCATAGGTAGGTGCATTAACGGCAAGGGTGCACATTGTCACCTATGGGCTTCCGACCTTAGTATCCTTAAGAGCGCAGTAACAGGTGACAGGAACTTCAATATGGGAGTTATAATAACAAGGAGGCTAAATAATAATGCCAGTGAGGGGGATTTCTTTGGTGGAGTTTATGCTACACGCTTAGCAAATTTTCTTGGAGTATCCATCCGCTCAGAAGACCCTCCTCTCTGTACAACCTACCTTGATCGTGTCTCTCTAACACGCTACCAGTTCCTTGAGAGAGATCATGGATCCCTCCTATACCGCTTGATATTTAACCGGCAGCGTGTTTTCCATATTACCCTTCCTGCTCCTGCTTTCTTTGACTTTCAGGTAAAATGAAGATACTACATAACCATAGGAGAAGCAGAGGAGTATGAGAGGGAGGCGACGGCTGCTCGACTTCGTGAGGCAGCTATTCAGGCAATGGCTGCAGCACTCCCGTATAACAGCCATTATGATTTTGGGTTTCGCGAGGACCATCCATGGGAGTAGACAAAGCTAGGCCAAAAGCCTAAGCTTGGGGGAGTACGTGTTCTCACCGACCTTACATTCATGCTTATGCTTTCGCTTTGTTAGCCGGTGTTCACACTTTGCCACTGTATTATCCTTGCTAGTTTATTTTTGTTTTCCTGTTTTGTGTCCTTTTGAGAAAACCCAAAAAGATTTTTCTTTCTTCTTTTGCTTGTTGGGAGTTTTCACGTGTAAATAGTTTTCTTTTTCTTTGGGTCAAGGTAGAAGATATTGTTTGCAATATTTAGTGGTTCTTGCATGCATACTTGTTTAGCTTTCAAAGAGCCATATTACTTTGTCTTCTCCTTTGTGTTTTCCTGCAGATTCAGCTTAGTCCAATGCTCTTATTATTGTTCACATCGTTCGATCGTGCAAATGAAAGGCAATCATGATGATATATGATGAAGTGACTGAGACTGGAAAAGCTGGTATGAACTCTATCTATTTTGTTTTTGTAAATATGACTAGCTTGTCATCCCAGATTCAGCTTTGTTGTGAGAGAACCATGTTTGCAATGACAACTTAGATATCATAGTTTCTGATGCCATGCTTAACTAGGTGAGAGCATATAATGGTTTGTCTTGAATGCCAACATAGATTTTGAGATGACTATGATGTAGTATGACAGGATGGTATTCTCCTTTGAATGATTCAAGTGGCTTGACTTGGCGCATGTTCATGCATGTAGTTGAAACAAAATCAACGTAGCCTCTATGATTTTAGTGTTCATGGTGACTTATATCCTGTTCATGCGTGCATTCAATGTTAGTCAAACTCATTGCATCTTGATGACTGTTGTCGCTCTCTAGTTGGTCGCTTCCCAGTCTTTTGCTAGCCTTCACTTGTACTAAGAGGAATACTGCTAGTACATCCACTTCCATAAACCCAAAAGTTTTTCCATGGGAGTCCACCATACCTATCTATTTGCGGTACCTACCTGCCGTTCCAAGTAAATTTGCATGTGCCACTCTCTAAATCTTCAAGAAATAATCTGTTTTGCATGCCCGAACCGCTCATGTGGTGACAGGGGGCTATTGGTATCTTCCATGCTAGGAGTGTTATCCTCGACATGTGTTTATTCACTGTCATTCACGAGAAAGGGACCGGTAATTGGAATGTCGAGTTCCACGCTTAAATCGAAAACATAACTGTAAAACAAGACTCCCCCCGGATAGATGTTAGTATCGATGGTACCCGGGGATTCGGCTAGCTGTGGAGTGTGATTGATTGGTGGTGGGGGAGTTAAAACTTTACTTTTCTGTTTGGGAACCGCCTATAGCATGAGTAGCATGGAAGATATTGAGAACTCTTGGTCATTGAGTTGACAATGAAAGCATGCCACCCAAAATTATTATCTCTGTTTTCAAAGCTTGAGCTGTGGCACCTCTGCAAATCAATGCTTCCCTCTGCGAAGGGCCTGTCTATTTATTTTCCTGTCGAGTCATCCTCCTCTTTTATAAGCACCAATTAGAGAGCACCACTGTCATTTTTATGCTTTGCTTTTATTGATATTGAGTATGACTATTACTGGATCTTCGTTGCTATGAATTACAATGTTTAGTCAGCCCTTGATCTTTGAAAGTGCTCTGCATTTATGTTTTGCAGTCTCAGAAAGAGCTAGCGAGATACCACCTATTCATATTGCTTCATGCTTGTTTTGATTGAAGTGTTGGTATTTGAAACTCATTATTATTTGCTTGTTAGCTGATTATGCCGTTGATATTAGTTTACCGTGAGACCTTTGTGTCACTTGCTTATGTGGTTAACTTGTGATCTTGCTGAAATTCTGGTTATAAGTTAGACATAGTTGCAACAACAAGATCAAACAGAGTTTGTCAAAGTTTTTCTTTCTCTCTCAGTTTGTCAACTGAGTTGCTTGAGGACAAGCAAGGTTTTAAGCTTGGGGGAATTGATACGTCTCCATCGTATCTACTTTTCCAAACTCTTTTGCCCTTGTTTTGGACTCTAATTTGCATGATTTGAATGGAACTAACCTGGACTGACGTTGTTTTCACCAGAATTGCCTTGGTGTTGTTTTTTGTGCAGAAATCAAAGTTCTCAGAATGTCTTGAAAATTTACGGGGAATATTTTTTGGAAAATATAAAAAATACGTGCGCAAAGATCCACTGAGGGGGTGGGCCAGTGGGCCACAAGCCCTGCCATCGCCACCCACCGTGGTGGCGGATGGCAAGCTTGTGGGGCCCACGTGGTTCTGCCGCCCCCAATCTCAGCTCTATAAGTTCACTTTCATCCCAGAAAAAATCAAGAGAGAAGATTTCGTCGCGTTTGCGATACGGAGGCGCCGCCAGAACCTGTTCTTCATCTGGAGGACAGATCTGGAGTCTGTTTTGGGCTCCGGAGAGGGGAAATCGTCGCCATCGTCATCATCAACCTTCTTCCCTCTCCAATTCCATGAAGCTCTTCGTCGTTCGTGAGTAATCTATTCGTAGGCTCGCTGGGCGGTGATGAGTAGGATGAGATCTATCATGTAATCGAGTTAGTTTTGACGGGGATTGATCCCTAGTATCCACTATGTTCTGAGATTGATGTTGCTACTACTTTGCCATGCTTAACGCTTGTCACTAGGGCCCGAGTGCCATGATTTCAGATCTGAAATTATTATGTTGTCACCAATATATGTGTGTTTTAGATCCGATCTTGCAAGTTGTAGTTACCTACTATGTGTTATGATCCGGCAACCCCGGAGTGACAATAACCGAAACCACACCCGGTGATGACCATAGTTTGAGGAGTTCATGTGTTCACCAAGTGCTAATGCGTTGGTCTGGTTCTTTATTAATAGGAGAACCTTAATATCACGTAGTTTCCTTTTGGACCCCGCTGCCACGGGAGGGATGGACAATAGATGTCATGCAAGTTCTTTTCCCTAAGCACGTATGACGACACACGGAATGCATGCCTACATCACATTGATGAACAGGAGCTAGCCACATATCTCTCCGTGTTATAACTGTTGCATGATGAATATCATCCAAACAAATCACCGACCCATTGCCTACGAGTTTGTCCTAGTACTGATGTTACTTGCTTTGCTCTGCTGCTACTGTCACTACTGTTGTTCCTTGCCACTGCTATTACTCGTTACACTGCTACTACCTGCTACAATACTTTTTCACTGGTCGTTGACGGGAACAGACAATTTCCGTCAACGAGGCAACTTGGCGCCATTGATACAATCGTTAGGAATAATCTGCCGTCAACAGATCGTTTCTGACACTGTTGTTATCATACTACTTTGTTGTTACTACTTTGCTTGCAGATACTAATCTTTCAGGTGTGGTTGAATCCGACACATTCAGATGCTAATACTTGAGAGTATCCTCTCACCTCCTGTTTGGCGATCAACCAATTTGGGTAGAATACTCTACCCTCGAAAACTACTGCGATCCCACGCGCTGGTGGGACGTCAACAACATTCTTCTAGTTTTGATTGCTAGAGAGTGCTAGCAGCATTCTTCTGGTGCCGTTGCAGGGGGAGGTTTGCTGTCACGGAATCAGTGATGAACATGAGCCTAATGATAATATCAATAGTGATGTTCATCATGATGCTCAACTTAGCAATGATAAGGATGTGGAGATTGAACATGTTGATCTTGATAACCCATAGCCTAAGAATAAGAGATCTGATAAGAATCACTTTGTAGCTAGGAAGCATGGTAAAGAAAGGGAACCATGGGTTCAGAAACCCATGCCCTTTCCTCCCAAACCATCCAAGAAAAAAGATGATGAGGATTTTGAGCGATTTGTTGAAATGATTAGACATGTCTTTTTGCAAATGCGTTTGACAGATATGTTCAAAATGTCTCCCTATGCCAAGTACATGAAGGATATTGTGACTAATAAGAGGAGGATACCTGAGGTTGAGATTTCCACCATGCTTGCCAATTACACCTTCAAGGGTGGAACTCCTAAGAAACTGGGTGATCCCGATGTGCCCACTATACCTTGCTCCATTAAAGGCAACTACGTTAGAACTCCTTTATGCGACCTTGGAGCCGGTGTTAGTGTTATGCCTCTCTCTCTTTATCGTAGACTTGAACTGGACAAGTTGACACCCACTGAAATCTCTCTGCAAATGGCCGACAAATCAACTGCTTTCCCTATCGACATTTGCGAGGATGTACCTGTTGTGGTTGCGAACGTTACTATCTTAACGGACTTTGTTATTCTGGATATTCCCGAGGATGATGCCATGGCGGTCATCACTGGAAGACCCTTTCTAAACACTGCAGGGTCTGTTATTGATTGCAACAAAGGCAATGTCACTTTCCATGTCAATGGTAATGAGCATACGGTGCACTTTCCGAAGAAACAATATCGAGTACATTGCATCAAAGCTATCGAAAAAACTTCATTGATTCTTATTGGGAGCTTTGAATGCCCTATACCTACTATCAAGATGAAGTATGATTTGCTTGTTGGGGATATGCACATCCCCATTGAGGTAACCTAGTGACTATTCGAAAATTCTCCGTTTCCTTTTGCGATTCGAAAATGTTTGTCAAGGAGACTTGATCAACCTCATTGCCGGATTTCTTTCGATGACCATGAGATGGATGAATCGAGGAGTTACAAACCTCTGTTCCAAGCTTTCACCTTCGGTTGCTTAGAAGAAAAATGATAGATTTAGTTTAGTTTTCCCTGTTTTCTGCTTTTTGCGTCCCATAGAAAAGTACCCCGAAAATAGAAGTTCTCTGAATGTCCTGAAAATCAAGTACGATTTTTTCTAGAATTTTTGAAAAATACTAAGACGAAGAGCTAGTCACGGGGCTGCACGAGTGGGCCACAAGCCCTGGAGGCGCGGACACCCCCCTGGCCGCGCCTACCAGGCTTGTGGGGCCCACGTGTACCCCATCCACTCATTCTAGCTCCCATCAGCTTCTCCTACCTCCAGAAAAAATCGTTTCGCAGCTCAAACCCGTGTTCTTGCTCTTCTTGCTGGGATTTTCGATCTCCTTGTGCAAAGCACCATTCACCAAACTGTTTTGGTGAAATTGCTCCTTGGTATGTGACTCCTCCATTGGTCCAATTAGTTCTTGCTCTAGTGCCTTATACGTCGCGTATTTTTGCTGCCTTGGTGACCCTGTTCTTGAGCTTTGCATGCTAATTTTAGCTGGTCCCAACTAGTTTTGATGCGTGATATGGCCTCTAAGCACTTGAAGGAGTGGTTGCTATGAGTTCCGTTGAGCCTTGTTCACTTTTTCTTAGAGTCACTAAAATTTCAGAAATTTTCAGAGATAGGAAAAGGAAAATATGAGGAGGTTCTTAAGAGGCTCTTCAAGCCGTGACCCCAAGGATGATGAACATGAGAAGAAGAAACCCAAGTATCCGGTCCCCCGAGTTGCAGAAGTTCGAGCGTGCGAGTGGCCAAGCGATGTCTTCTTACGCGCCGCTGGACTTTATGAGGACTTTTACTACTTGGTAGAGAACGCAGGCCTTACCGCCTTCGTTGAAGATAAGTGTCCGCAATACCTCCTCCTCACTAGTATTTTCGTGCAAAGCTTTAATTTCTATCCCAGGAAGAGTCCTCCTATGGTTGAGTTCAGGTTATATGATATCCCCTAGCGCATGTCACTTCAGGATTTTTGCAATGTTTGCAAATTACCTTATGTTGGGGATATTCATGAACCTCGTCCACGGGACTTGGAGGCTTTCATTACTATTGCTATAGGAGAGGAGAGAGGACTTTCTTGCGCTAGAGCTGCTAGCATACATTTTCCCGTGCTTCGGTACTTCTCATTATTCGTCGGAAATGTTTGATTGGCCGTGGGAAAGCTGGGGCCCTTAGCTCCCCAGATCTTGCGGTTTTGCGCGAAACCCTTTATAATGATAAAACTTATAGCTTGGGCGCTATAGTAGCTCAACGGTTGAACACGAACCGTTCTAAAGGCGTTGTTTATGGAGGTATCTATGCTACTCATCTTTCTTGACCTTTTGAGATACCTATTAGACTAGACGAGGAAGAAGAGATTCTTCTCCCTGAGATATCTAGACTATGATAGCATGGTTCGCCATGACTTTCTTGATATAGATATAAATAGAAGGATGATTTATAACCTGCTATTTAGTCAGGGTACTCATGAGACTATTACTTTGCCTGCTCCTTCTTTGTTCAATCTTCATCTAGGCAGGTACATTATTATGCCCTCGGACATCTACGCATATTGGGGCATAGCCCAACCACATGTGCACGTGCCCGAGCTATGAGTCGAGTACCAGACGCCACATCTTCTCTCCAATTTTGTGCTTGAATGGTTAGTCCTTGTGAGCTACCCTACATGATCAATGCATCTATGTAATTCTCTTGCTATTGCTATGCTCGGTTTGTTGGGATCCGATGGATTATGAGATTACGTTCAGATTGTTATGAGTTATATATTTGATTATCCTTTTATATAATGTTCCTTAGTGATTCATGCATGTTCTCCATTGCTATTTAGTGCTTTGGTCGAGTAGTAGATTGTAACTCCAAGAGGGAGCGTTATGCATGATTGTGGGTTCATGCCCCTCGATGTCTAGCTTGAGTGACAGAAACATGAGACTAGGGGATGTGATGTTGCCACCAGGGAGAAAAAAACGATGCTTGTGACCAGGGTTGCAAGGATTGTTTAACTTACGCATAGTTCGTTAATGCAATCGTCCGTTGCTTTGAGTTTACACTTTGGGTGGGGATCGCAACTTAGTACCAGAGAGATGTTCTGGATAGATATCTCAAGGTGGATGATTAGTAAGTAGATGTTGATGAATAAATGGTCTACTTGTCTTGGCATACTCCCATTTCTATTGAGCCTCTAACTATCAAGTACATAATTAGCATTGCGGTGCGTTCATAATTCTGTCAATTGCCCAACTGTGATTTGTTTACCCAAGCATAGTTGTTTATCGTATTTTGGGAGAGAGACATCACTAGTGAACATCATGTGACTCTCGTCCATATCACCATCATTGTTTACACCTCCATCATTTACCGCTTTCATTTACTTTCCCGTTGCAATCACTATCACTTTTCCTGCTTGTGTTTTGATCCTTTGCAAACTACAAGGCCGGAGAGATTGACAACCTATCTGTACTCGTTGGGAGAAAAGTTATTTGTGTGTGTGCAGGCCCGCGTCATCTGATAGCGCCAGGGTCGAAGACACCTACTTGTTGATCCTAGGAGTCCTCCTGGTTCGATAAACCTTACAGTCTTCGAGTAAGGGAAAACTTGCTGCTGACTACATCTCAACCTTCCACATGGGGTAACCAACAAGGAGCGAGAAGTATATACATCATCTCATCATCACGGGCCAGCCGCCGCTTTAATCCTAGGGACTGACGGCTCCGTCTCGGGGACTCCAACGACAAACCCGGGGGCTATGGCTGCCCCTGGCACCCAATCCGAGCTGGAGCCGGCTCCCGTCTGGGCACCAACATGAGCCCAGCCCATCCTCACTTTCCTCCTTCACGGTGAGCTCCCACCCGATGAGGCCAAGGCCCAGAAGATCCAACGCCGGTCTCCCGCCTACGCCATCATCAAGTGCGAGCTGGTTCGACGCAGCACAACTGACGTGTCCCAATGATGCGTCGAATCAGAGAGGGGACAGGAAATCCTTAGAGACATCCACCAGGGAGAGTGTGGGCATCACACCACCTCCAGAACCCTAGTGGCCAAGGCGTTCCGCCACGGATTCTACTGGCCCACAGCCCTGGAGGAGGCAACAACTTTGGTCGCAAGTGTGAAGGATGCCAATGCTTCCGCACACAAAGCCACTTGCCCGCTACCGCGCTCAAGACCATCCCCCTCTCATGGCCCTTCGTCGTCTGGGAGCTTGACATGGTAGGACCATTCAGGACCGCCCGAGGCTGCATGACGCATATTCTGGTGGGCGTCGACAAATTCACCAAGTGGATCGAAGCCAGACCCATCAAGAAGGTGGATGGCCCCACAACCGTTTGGTTCATCAAGGACATCACCATCCGCTACGGCGTTCCCCACAGCATCATCACTGACAACGGCACCAACTTCGCCAAAGGCGCAATGGCGCTCTTCTGCACAAAGGAGGGCATCCGGCTCGACCTCGCATCAGTTGCCCACCCGCAGGCAGATGGCCAGGTAGAGAGGGCAAAGGGCCTGATCCTGGCCAGCATCAAGCCAAGACTTGTGGATGCACTCGTCAGGCCAGCCAGCTGCCTGATCGAAGAGCTACCAGTTGTACTGTGGAACCTCCGGACCACGCCGAACCGGTCTTCCTCATGTACGGGTCCGAGGCGGTCATCCCCACGGATTTCGAGTTTGACTCGCCTCCGTCACCCTATACATGGAGGCGGATGCAAGAGAGGCAAGCGAAGATGGCGTCCACTTACTCGAAGAGGCACGCAATCTGGCCATGAGCCGAACGACCATTTACCAGCAGAAGCCGAGGCACTACCACGGCAAAAGGATCAGGCCCCTCTCTTTTCGCGAGGGGGACCTGGTACTTAGAAGAATCCAGCGAACGACCAGCTAGCGCAAGTTGTACTCTCCATGGGAGGGACCCTTCATTGTCAGCAAGGCGCTGCACAACAACGCGTACTATCTAATAGACGCCCAGAAGCTGTAGAAGCGCAAGAGAGATGCCTCCGGCGAGGAGACAAAGTGTCCATGGAACGTGACACTCCTTCACCCATTGTACTGCTAAGACGAAGAGAGAGAAAACTGTACGCATGTATCCCCTACCCTTTTGGGCTTCAATGAATGCAGTGGGTGCCCCAAGCCGACACTTGGGGCATACCTTTTTTATTTCCCAAAAAATGTCGCTCTCTGAGTAAACTCCTTGATCTGATTCGTCGGACTTGGAGGCTCGCTAGCTGGCCCGAGCTTTCCCCCTATTCGTAGTAGAACACGTGGCGCGTGTCGAGCTAAAACCCTTACCACCGCACGTAGCTACATACCGGCTCCCAGCTGTCCGGCTGGCGGATCCCTGGGATGCAAGGCCGGCCGCACAAAAATTTCGACTACGAAAGGGTAACCGGCTCGGGCTGGTTTGATCATCTCCGATTCCTTTTTGAGCCGGCCTCTATCGACTCGTTCTAAGTCCAAGTATCCTCGTGGCTTCGAGAAACCCAAGGCCGATACCCTGAAGGCAGAAGCCCCGTCCGAGTCACAAAGCAGCTCCCGGTTATCGGACTGGCGGGGCGGAAGCTGGAAAGGGCAAAGTGTTGGGTAGACGGAAGCCAAGGGAAACAAAGATCGAAAAACGAGTTGGCAAGCACAATTTTCACAAGCAAACATTGAAAGCAAGCATATATTACACAAAGGTGCAAAAGCCCACGGCCAAGGTTCATTACACCACTCCCCCACTGGGTGGAAGTGCAAATTAACTATAAGTGCAGGAAAGAGGAAAAGTCCTAGCCGGTGGCGGCTCCACCCTTGGCTCCGGCATCGCGCATGGCAGTTGAGGTGGACGCTCTGTCATTCGCTCGGGCACCTCCCGCATTGGTCTTCGCGGCCAAATCACACCCCACCGTGGAGTCGGTGTAGGCTTCATCGCTGGAGACAGCATCCTCGAGAGCCGTCTCGCCGATGTTACCATCGGGATCGCCAAGGGCCAGCCGGTAATGATCCTCCGGAATCGGGCTGCCATCGGCCTTCCGCTCCAAGATGTACTCATCCCATGTGGCGAACAATGCAACATCGTTGGCCCACACCAGCAGTTGGCACAGGCTCGGGACATGGCGCTGGAGGTGCCGAAGGGCGTTGGGGCACGTCGAGTGACGGCGATGAGCGGTGGCGAGCGCGCAGCCGGCTGCTACTTCTTGAGCTTGCGTTAGTTTTCCCTTGAAGAGGAAAGGGTGATGCAGCAAAGTAGATAATTATTTCCCTCGGTTTATTGAGAACCAAGGTATCAATCCAATAGGAGGAACAAGCAAGGCCCCAATCTTAGCACCTACACAAACAATCAAACACTTGCACCCAACACTAAAAAGGGGTTGTCAATCCCTTCACGGTTATTTGCAAGGATGAGATATGATAGAAATAGATAAAAGATTGCTAGAAGTAAAAGTACAACAAAAGTAAATAAATGGCAGCAATATATTTTTGGTATTTTTGGTTTATAGATCTGAAAGTATAATATGGAAAATAGACCCGGGGGCCATAGGTTTCACTAGAGGCTTCTCACATGAAGGAAAATAATACGGTGGGTGAACAAATTACTGTCGAGCAATTGATAGAAAAGTGAATAATTATGAAGATATCCAAGGCAATGATTATGCATATAGGCATCATGTCCGTGTCAAGTAGACCGAAATGATTCTGCATCTACTACTATTACTCCACACATCGACCGACTCCTGCCTGCATCTAGAGTATTAAGTTCATGCAGAACAGAGTAACACATTAGTAAGATAACATGATGTAGAATGATAAACTCAAGCAATATGATGAAAACCCCATATTTTTCTCCTTGATGGCAACAATACAATACGTGCCTCGCTACCCCTACTTTCTCAGTGGGTCAGGACACCGCAAGATTGAACCCAAAACTAAGCACTTCTCCCATTGCAAGAATTACCAATCTAGTTGGCCAAACCAAACCAATAACTCGAAGAGACTTACTAAGATATCAAATCATGCATATAAGAATTCAGAGAAGATTCAAATAACATACATAGATAATCTGAACATAAACCCACAATTCATCGGATCTCGAAAACACACCGCAAAAGAATAATACATTGAATAGATCTCCATGAAGATCATGAAGAACATGGTATTGAAGAAGAAAGAGAGAGAAGAATCCATCTAGCTACTAGCTATGGACCCGTAGGTCTGTGGTGAACTACTCACGCATCATCGAAGGGGCAATGGAGTTGATGTAGATGCCCTCCGTGATCAATTCCCTCTCCGGTAGATTACCGGAAAAGGCTCCCAGGTTGGATCTCGCGGGAACAGAGGCTCTCAGCGGCGAAAAGTATTTTTCTCTATCTTCGGTAATGGGGGAATATTTGGGAATTTATAGGCCAAGTATTAGGGTTAGGAGAGCTGCAGGGGGCCCACAAGACAGGGGGCCCACAAGACAGGGGGCGCGCCCCCCTAGGGCACGCCCTGCAGGCTTGTCGTCTCCTGTCAGGTCTCCTTACCCCTTCTCCAAGTCTTGCAGATGTCTTCTGGTCCAAGAAAAACATTCCGGAGATTTTATTCCGTTTGGACCAAGTTTAATATTCCTTATCTGCAATACTCAAAAGCATGGAAAAAACAGAAAGTGGCACTAGGCTCTAGATTAATAGGTTAGTCCCAAAAATAATATAAAATAGCATATTAATGCATATAAAACAACCAAAACAGATAATATAATAGCATGGAACAATCAAAAATTATAGATATGTTGGAGATGTATCAAGCATCCCCAAGCTTAATTCATGCTCGTCCTCGAGTAGGTAAATGATAAAAACACAATTTTTGATGTGGAATGCTACCTAAAATATTTATCCATGTAATATTCTTTATTGTGGGATGAATATTCAGATCCATAAGATTCAAAACAAAAGTCTAATATTGACATAAAAACAATAATACTTCAAGCATACTAACAAGGCAATTGCGCCCTTTCGAAATAACATGGCCTTAGAAAGTTATCCCTACAAAATCATATGGTCTGGCTACGCTCCATCTTCACCACACAAAGTATCTAAATCATGCACAACCCCGATGAAAGTCAAGCAATTGTTTTACACTTTGTATGTTCTCAAACCTTTTCAACTCTCACACAATACATGAGTGTGAGCCATGGATATGAACTATAGGTGGAATAGAATATGATGGAGGTTGCAAAAAAAGAGAGGAGAAGATAGTCTCACATCAACTAGGCATATCAACGGGCTATGGAGATGCCCATCAATAGATATTAATGTGAGTGAGTAGGTATTGCCATGCAACAAATGCACTAGAACTATAAGTGTATTAAAGCTCAAAAAAAACTAAGTGGTTGTGCAAAAGATGAAATTCCACTAGTTATATGAAAGTGACAAAATAGGAGACTCTATGAAGAACATGGTGCTACTTTGAAGTAAAAGGATAGTAGCATTGTTCCTTCTCTCTTTCTCTTTTTTTTTGTTGGGCATCTTTGGCCTCTTTTTTTGGGCTTCGCTGGCCTCTTTTATTTTTTGTAAAGTCCGAAGACTCATCCCAACTTGTGAGGGAATCATAGCTTCCATCATCCTTTTCTCACATGGGACAATGATCTAATAATGCAAATCATCACACTTTTATTTACTTACAACTCAAAGATTACAACTCGATATCTAGAACAAAATATGACTCTATAAGCAATATGGCAGTCATGGTGAGCGTCATAAAAAAAAGGGGACGATGGTGTTGCATGGCAATATATCTCGGAATGGCTATGAGAATGTAATAATAGGTAGGTATGGTGGCTGTTTTGAGGAAAGTATATGGTTGCTTTTTGAGGAAGGTGGGTTTAATGTACCGGCGATAGTTGCGCGGTTCTAGAGAGGCTAGTAAAGGTGGAAGGGTGACAGTGCGTATAATCCATGAACTCAACGTTAGTCATAGAGAACTCACATAGTTATTGCAAAAGCCTATTAGTTACCGAAGCAAAGTATTAGGCGCGTTCTCCAAGGAGAAGGGTTGGTAGGAGTTAACCATCGCACGATCCCGACCTCCACACAAAGGTTGACAACCATTAAACAAATCATGCTCCGACTTCATCACATAACGGTTCACCATACATGCATGCTATGAGAATCACAAGCTTTAACACAAGTATTTCTTCCAATTAACAATTACTTACTAGCATGACACTCATATTACCATCTTCATATCTCAAAACTATATGCAAGGAATCAAACTTCTCATCATATTCAATGCATTAATATGAAAGTTTTTATTATATCCCTCTTGGATGCCCATTATATTAGGGCTAAATTCATAACCTAAACCAATTTCCATGATGTTTAAAGAACTCTCAAAATAATATAAGTGAGGTATGATAGTTTAATAATTTCTATAAAATAAAACGCCGCCGTGCTCTAAAAGATATAAGTGAAGAACTAGAGCAACATTACCTAGCTCAAAAGATATAAGTGAAGCACACAGAGTATTCTAATAAATTCACAATTCAGTGTGTATCTCTCAAAGTATGTGTGCAGCAAGGATGATTGTGGCAAACTAAGAAGTAAAGGCTCATATCATACAAGACGCTCCAAGAAAAACACATATCATGTGGTAAATAAAAATATAGCCTCAAGTAAATTTACCGATGGATTGAAGACGAAAGAGGGGATGCCTTCCGGGGAATACCCAAGCTTAGCCTCTTTGGTATCTTTGAATATGGCTTGGGGTGCCTTGGAAATCCCAAAGCATAGGCTCTTGCCACACCTTATTCCATAGTTGATCAAATCTTTACCCAAAACATGAAAAGTTCACAACACAAAACTCAACAGATAACTCATGAGATCCGTTAGTATAAGAAAAATAAATCACCACTTTCGGTACTGTTGTGAACTCATTCTTTATTTATATTGGTGTAATAGTCAGTGTTTCGAAAAATTAATTAACTTAATTGTTATTTATTGTATACCAAATTCTTCATGGTTCATATCCCCCAATACAACCCATAAATTCAACAAAATAAGCAAACAACACAGAGAAAACAGGATCTGTCAAAACAGAATAGTCAGTAAGAATCTATAAACTTTGAATACTTCTGTAACTCTAAAAATTATGAATAATTTGGAAAATCAGGGAACTTTGTATATCAATCTTTTAAAAAATCAGATCAAAAGCACGTTCACTGAATTTAAAAAATTCTTAAATTGAGAGCAAAAGTTTCTGTTTGTCAGCAAAATCAACTTGCAAACACCGTAGACCATCCCAAAGGTCTTACTTGGCTCAAACACTAATTAAAACAAGAAAACACAATTATTACAGAGGTAATAATGTGTGCAGCACTCAAAAACAGAAGCAAAAATAAAATTTATTCATTGGGTTGCCTCCCGACAAGCGCTATCGTTTTATGCCCCTAGCTAGGCTTGATGATTTCAATGATGCTCGCATAAAGGTAAAGAACTGAAACATAAAGAGAGCATCATGAATCACATGGAAAGAATATTTAAGTCTAATCCACTTCCTACGCATAGGTACTTTGTGAGCAAACAAATTATGTGAACAAGAATCAATTAGCATAGGAAGGGAAAACAAGTATAACTTCAAAATTTCCAACACATAGAGAAGAAACTTGATATTATTGCAATATGTAAAAGCATATGTTCCTCTCTCATAGTGATTTTCAGTAGCATCATGAACAAATTAAACAATATAGTTAGCACAGAAAGCATTATTTTCATGATCGACATGCATAAAAGTCTTACAATCTTCCAAGGCAGTGGGATAACATTAACTAAAGTCATGACCTCTCCAAACCCACTTTTTTTTACCGGCTACTGTACGGAAACACCCCATAGTATTTTCTATTGATACTATAAAGAGTTTATATGTACAAAGTAGGGTAAAGAATATACAAAGAGACAGAGGTGAGGGGAGATACAGACCTCAAGGAGGTAAAAATGCTATCCATCTAAGGAGATCCTCCCTAAAACTAGGTTTAATCCTGTGAGCTAGTAGTGAAATATCCTGAATAAAGCTAGCCCTCCATTTTCTGAATCTGGGTTGCTGATGATGAAAAACTTTGGCCTTTCTCACAGTCCAGATGTTCCAGCAAGCAATGAAGACCACTTCAGGGAAGAATGGGTGATGAAAACCTCTTCTTGCAGCTAGAGAAGTAGTCCACATAGAACTTCCCTGCCATGATATCTGAAGATAATTCGAAATCCTAGTCCTAAAAAGACAGTTAAAAAACAAATGACCTCTGTTCTCCTTGATCCTGGCATGGCAAAGAACACATAGATTTGAATCAGACACATTCCAGTGACGCCTCTCTAGCATATCTTGAGTGTTGAGTCTGTCCATGATCAGCAACCAGACAAACATCTTAATTTTCATGGTGCAGCAGCTCTTCTAGATCCAGCTAAGCAAGGGGTTTGGTATGATGGGTTGGTGAATATGGAGATAATACTTCTTGGCAGTGTATGGTTTAGAGTCTTTACTCCAGAGCCATATATCATCAGCATTCTGGTTTATATGAATGTTCTGAAGCAGAGTGTTTACATTATCCAGCTCTCAGTAAGCTTGCTCAGAGAGAGGTAAGTGGAACATGGAGAGCATATTGTTCTCTTGGAAAGCATGGAAAACTTCCTCAACGGTGCAAAAAGAATCCATAACAAAAGAGAAGAGTCTCTGGAACCTAGAAGCCAGTGGTCTGATAGAGTCTCCAATCAACCAGGAATCAGACCAAAATAAGAATGTATCACCTCTATTTGGTTTAACATAAGTCACAGTTCTGAAATTATCCAGACGTTTGCAGATGTCCTTCCACCAAAAGGAACCACAAAGTAAGGTGCCTTGAGGAACTGTGTTATGATAGTATGTGTTCCAAATCAGCTTGACCCAGGGAATATCAGCTTTATTCAAAAATGTGTCTACATGTTTGAGGAGCAGGGACTCATTCTGGACAACAAGGTTCATGACCCCCAACCCACCCTTCATCTTAGGTCTGCATACTAGGTCCCATGCAGCAAGAGAGGGGGCATGATCTTGACCATTCTTTCTCCATAAACATTGACGTTGGATTTGTTCTAGCTGTTTAAGGATCCCTGGAGGAATATCTAAGCTGCAGAGAAAGAATATTGGGACCGAAGACACAGCTGAGTTCAAATATTGCAAACGGCCCCCCTCAGCCAGAAAGGATGAACTAGCACCGAGTCTTCTTTCCATGTTATCTACTAATGGCATGAGATCAATTATCCTTGGCTTAGTTGTTCCTATAGGTAAACCAAGATAGGTGAATGGCAAGGATCCCACCTTGCAACCAATAGCATCTGCCAACCTTTGTAGTTGTCCTTGATCTATGTTGATGGGGAGCAGAGCAGACTTGTGATAGTTCACCTGAAGCCCAGTAGATTGGGAGAACAGAAGTAGCATTTTTTTGAACTCAAGCAACTCAGATTCTTCTGCAGGGAGAATGATGAGAGTATCATCAGCATATTGTACTATGGGGAAGTCTGTGTCATGACAAGGGATTGGCAATTGAAGGAGGCCATCCTGCAATAACTTATTGACCAAAGTTTGCAAAAAATCTGCAGCAATTGCAAACAGAAGAGGGGACATGGGGTCTCCCTGTCTGACCCCTTTCCTACACATGAATTTTTTTCCAGGAACTCCATTGAGAAGTACAGAGGAGGAGCCAGAAGTGAGCAGTTGTTGCACCCATAGGAGCCATCTATCATTAAAACCTTAAATTTGAGAATCTGAAAGATGAACTCATGTTCCACAGAATCAAAAGCCTTTTCAAAATCCTGTTTGAAGATGACAATAGGTTTTTTGGATTGATGGCATTGGTGTAAATACTCTAGAGTCCAGCCCAGACAATCTTGGATGGTTCTAGATTTGATAAAGCCATACTAATATTTATGTATGCATTTCATCACTTGCAGTTGCAGTCTATTGGCCACCATTTTTGACAAAAACTTAAGTCCCATCCCTGTGAGAGAGATAGGCCTATAGTCACCAACCTGCTCAGGGGAGCTCTTTTTGGTATCAAAGTTATATAGGATGAGTTCATGTTTTCAAGCTTGGCAATGCCACCATGGAAATCAGCTGCAAGTTGATAAAAATCAGGGCAGATAATAGTCCAGCATTTCTTGAAGAAAAGGCCATTGAAACAATCAGGACCAGGGGCCTTATCAGTGGGCATTTCTTTCACTGTCTAGTCCATTTCAGCCTTGGTAAAAGGTTCTGTGAGCACATCCAGCCCATCCACCTTCTGAATTAGAGACTGTAGGTCAAAAGCCATATTAATACCCTGAGAGGAGCCCATTCTATCCTTGAAAGAAGTCCAGAAACATCCAGCAATCTGCTCATGATCAGAGATGACAGAGCCATCATTTAGCTTAAGAGATGAAATGGAATTTTTCCTATATCTTTCAGTTGCCATGGCATGGAAAAATTTAGTGTTCTCTTCTCCAACTTTGATGAAACGAATTGTAGCTATTTTTTCCAGTAAAGGAATTGCAGATGCAAAAGATGATCCAAATGCAACTTAACAATCACCTTGAAATTAGCTTCAGGCCTGTATAGGGGTCTTAGCTCTTAAACCCACTTTTATCAAAAGATATCATAAGATTGATCACTCTCCAAATATGTGGGATTCTTTTTACCTAAAGTTGATACTCTTCGAAACCCACTTTCTATATCATATCCATGAAGAGTATTAAATAAATTATTAAGATCATAAGAAGCATTATCATCCCAATCATGATCACTGCAATAAGTAGTGGTCATGGCAAACTCATCAAATATAGCATCCCCAAGCTTGTGGGTTCGCATATCATTAGCACAATTGATATTAATAGAATTTATAACAATATCATTGCAATCATGCTTTTCATTCAAGGAAACATCGTCAATCACTTCATCACAATTTTCAGATTCACGAATCTCAAGCAAAACTTTATGGAGATAATCAAGTACACTCAACTCACTAGCAATTGGTTCATCATAATTGGATCTCTTGAAAATATTAGCGAGTGGATGAGGATCCATATCAATAGATTTTTAGCAAGCAAAGATGCAAGCAAATAGAAGGCACATGGTAACACAAGTAGGCAAAAAGAGATCCGGCGAGAAAAAGGCGAATAAAACGACAAATTGGTGAAGTGGGGGAGAGGAAAATGAGAGGCAAATAATGTAAATGCAAGTGATGAATTTGTGATGGGTACTTGGTAAGCTTGATCTTGCTATGTATCCTCCCCGACAACTACGCCAGAAATCCTTCTTGCTACTTCTTGAGCTTGCGTTGGTTTTCCCTTGAAGAGTAAAGGGTGATGCAGGAAAGTAGATAAGTATTTCCCTCAGTTTGTTGAGAACCAAGGTATCAATCCAATAGGAGGAACAAGCAAGGCCCCAATCTTAGCACATACACAAACAATCAAACACTTGCACCCAATGCTAAAAAGGGGTTGTCAATCCCTTCACGGTTATTTGCAAGGATGAGATCGGATAGAGATAGATAAAAGATTGCTAGAACTAAAAGTAAAAAAAAAGTAAAAAAATGGCAGCAATATAATTTTGGTATTTTTGGTTTATATATCTGAAAGTGTAATATGGAAAATAGACCCGGGGGCATAGGTTTCACTAAAGGCTTCTCTCATGAAGGAAAATAATATGGTAGGTGAACAAATTATTGTCGAACAATTGATAGAAAAGCGAATAATTATGAAGATATCCAAGGCAATGATTATGCATATAGGCATAAGTCCGTGTTAAGTAGACCGAAACGATTCTGCATCTACTACTATTACTCCACACATCCACCGACTCGTGCCTGCATCTAGAGTATTAAGTTTATGAAGAACAGAGTAACACATTAGGTAAGATGACATGATGTAGAGGGATAAACTCAAGCAATATGATGAAAACCCCATCTTTTTATCCTTGATGGCAACAATGCAATATGTGCCTCGCTACCCCTACTTTGTCACTGGGTGAGGACGCCGCAAGATTGAACCCAAAACTAAGCACTTCTCACATTGCAAGAATTACCAATCTAGTTGGCCAAACCAAACCAATAACTCGAAGAGACTTACTAAGATAAGAATTCAGAGAAGATTCAAATAATATTCATAGATAATCTGAACATAGAACCACAATTCATCGGATCTCGACAAACACACTTCAAAAGAGTATTACACCGGATATATCTCAATGAAGATCATGAAGAACATGGTACTGAAGAACAAAAAGACAGAGAATAATCCATCTAGCTACTAGCTATGGACCCATAGGTCTGTGGTGAACTACTCACACATCATCGGAGGGGCAATGGAGTTGATGTAGATGCCCTCCGTGAGCAATTCCCTCTCCGGCAGATTACCAGAAAAGGCTCCCAGATTGGATCTCACGGGAATAGAGGCTCCCGGCGGCGGAAAAGTATTTTTTTCCTCGTCAGAAATGGGGGAATATTTGGGAATTTATAGGCCAAGTATTAGGGTTAGGAGAGCTGCAGGGGGCCACAAGCCAGGGGGCGCGGGCTATTGGGTAACGTAGCATAAATTCAAAAAATTTCCTACGCATATTCAGATCTTCCTATGGAGAGACCAGCAACAAGAGAGGGGTGAGTGCATCTTCATACCTTTGAAGATCGCTAAGCGGAAGCGTTGCCATAACGCGGTTGATGGAGTCATACTCGCGGCGATTCAGATCGCGGTGTGATTCCGATCTAGTGCCGAACCACGGCACCTCCGCGTTCAACACACGTGCAGCTCGGTGACGTCTCCCGCACCTTGATCCAGCAAGGAGGAGGGAGAGGTTGGGGAAGATCTCCGGCAGCACGACGGCGTGGTGTCGATGGAGAGACGAGGTCTCTCGGCAGGGCTGCGCCAAGCACCGGCAGAGAGGAGGAGAAAGAAGGGCAGGGCTGCGCCGAGAGAGAGAGAAAATTGTGTCTCCAAAAGCCCAAAAGTGCCCTTTATATATAGGAGGAGGGGAGGGGCTGCCACCCCTAGGGTTTCCACCCTAGGTGGTGCGGTAGCCCCCCATATGGGAGGTGCAGCAGCCAGGGCAGGGGGAGGGGTGGCGCACCCCTAGGTGGGCCTTAGGCCCACCAGCGCCTAGGGTTTCCCCCCCTCTCCACCTCTTGCGCCTTGGGCTGAGTGTGGGGGGTGCACCAGCCCACCTAGGGGCTGGTTCCCTCCCTCACTTGACCCATCTAGCCTCCCGGGGTCGTTTCCCCCTTCCGGTGGACCCCCGGGGCGACCTCCGGTGGTCCCGGTACGCTACCGGTGACGCCCGAAACACTTCCGGTGTCCGAAACCATCCGTCCTATATATCAATCTTTACCTCTGGACCATTTCGGAGCTCCTCGTGACGTCCGGGATATCATCCGGGACTCTGAACAACTTTCAATAACCTCGTATAACAATTCCCTATAACCCTAGCGTCATCGAACCTTAAGTGTATAGACCCTACGGGTTCGGGAGACAGGCAGACATGACCGAGACACCTCTCCGGCCAATAACCATCAGCGGGTTCTGGATACCCATGGTGGCTCCCACTTTCTCCACCATGATCTCATCGGATGAAGCACGATGTCAAGGATTCAATCAATCACGTATACAATTCCCTTTGTCTGTCGGTATAGAACTTGCCCGAGATTCGATCATCGGTATACCTATACCTTGTTCAATCTCGTTACCGGTAAGTCTCTTCAATCGTTCCATAGTACGTCATCGTGTGACTAACTCCTTAGTCACATTGAGCTCATGATGATGTTCTACCGAGTGGGCCCAGAGATACCTCTCCATCACGCGGAGTGACAAATCCCGATCTCGATTCGTACCAACCCAATAGACACTTTCAGAGTTACCCGTAGTGCACCTTTATAGTCACCCAATTACGGTTTGACGTTTGATACATCCAAAGCACTCCTACGGTATCCGGGAGTTGCACAATCTCATGGTCGAAGGAAAATACACTTGACATTAGAAAAGCTTTAGCATACCAACAATACGATCTAGTGCTACGCTTAGGATTGGGTCTTGTCCATCACATCATTCTCCCAATGATGTGATCCCGTTATCAATGACATCTAATGCCCATGACCAGGAAACCATGATCATCTATTGACTAACGAGCTAGCCAACTAGAGGCTTGCTAGGGACACATTGTGATCTATTTATTCACACATGTATTACTGTTTCCTGTTAATACAATTATAGCATGAACAATAGACGATTATCTTGAACAAGGAAATATGATAATAACCATTTTATTATTGCCTCTAGGGCATATTTCCAACACGGGCCCCCTTGGGCGCACCGTGCAGGCTTGTTGCCTCCCGGCACGTCTCCTGCCCCCTTCTCCAAGTCTGGCAGATGTCTTCTAGTCCAAGAAAAATCATTCCGGAGATTTTATTCCGTTTGGACTCCGTTCAATATTCCTTATATCCAATACTCAAAAACATGGAAAAAACAGAAACTCGCACTAGGCTCTAGATTAATAGGTTAGTGCCAAAAATAATATAAAGTAGCATATTAATACATATAAAACATCCAAAACTTATAATATAATAGCATGGAACAATAAAAAATTATAGATACGTTCGAGACGTATCACCGGCGTCTTTCTCTCTCTCACTTCGGGACGGAAGCGGCGTGGAATGGCAGGTGTAGGGGTGAGGAGCGAATGGCTTCCTCGGCCTCCCCAGCTACGCATTTAAACCCCGCACGGGGTAGTTGGGGAGGGGATTCGCTCCGCACGATCCCCACTCCCACCGCGACGCGTGGGGCGTTAATGCGCTCCGGGACGTCAACCATCGCCCTGGATCTGCAGAAAATCCTTGTGCGTGGGCCGAGGCCGCGGCCTGGCAGGTCCTATCATGCAGGCCCGGTCTTATCACCCGCGTGGCTTGTCAGGGTGCGGCCCCTAAGTCTCAACACGTGGCGCACTATAGCATATTAAACAGAGAAGCCTAGGCGTCCCGCAGATGCTGGCTGGCTGTTGGCCCGACCGTCTCCAACAAATGGGCTAGCCAGCCACGGGACCCCGAGGGCACGTAGGCGCGACCTTCAAGCGGGCGAGGTCTGCCGCATCGAGCCTGTAGCCTCCCTTGCTTCGGGGACTACTGACAGGGGGATAACCCCGGGGTAAGCTCCCCAGGCCTACTCCTTCACATTTTGACACAGTGTGCGGTGAAAGCCTCCTCGTGTGTCGGCTCCTCATGGCCGGTTGCGCGGCTCGCGCCGACTAGGGGCATTGCAGCTTGCACTCCGGATGATGGCTAGCCGCCAGCCATACAGTAAGCACACGTCGCATCAGTGCAACTAATGCGACAGGAGCACTCAATTAAAGGTAAGAGTACGTCAGCTCACGTACTACTGAGTGGTGTACGCGTGGCTACAATGGAGGCGGCCGTACCGCTGACCGGTGCCGGCTGCGACCCGTCGGCCTCGCACAGGGTCGGCACGCCTCCACCCACTCCATTATCTAGCACAGCATGGCTACAATGGAGGCGGTCGTATCGCTGACCGGTGCCAGATCCCGCAAGACGACGGCCCCGGTGCAACATGTGCCATGCATGAGGGGCACGCACCAATCCCAGAGGCCAGCCGGCGGGCCCGAGCATCCGATGGGATCCTACAGCCGACGGGCCACACAGGCGACAAGATTGCTCAATGGCGGACCCACTGGCTAGCCGGAGAGGCTGCCAGCCGGGTGATAACCCACAAGTATAAGGGATTGCAATAGTTTTCGAGGGTAAAGTATTCAACCCAAATTTATTGATTCGACTCAAGGGGGGCCAAAGAATATTCTCGAGTATTAGCAGCTGAGTTGTCAATTCAACCACACCTAAAAGATTTAATATCTGCAGCAAAGTATTTAGTATCAAAGTAGTATGGAAATAATGGTAACGGTGGCAAACGTGACAGTAGCAGTTTTGTAGTGATTGTAACAACAGCAACAGAAAAGTAACTTAGCAAAGAACAATATATAGAAAGCTCATAGGCAATGGATCAGTGATGGATAATTATGTCAGATGGCATTCGTCATGCAACAGTCATAACATAGGGTGATACAGAACTAGCTCCAATTCATCAATGTAATGTAGGCATGTATTCCATATATAGTCATATGTGCTTATGGAAAAGAACTTGCATGACATCTTTTGTCTTACCCTCCCGTGGCAGCGGGGTCCTAATGGAAACTAAGGGATATTAAGGCCTCCTTTTAATAGAGAACCAGACCAAAGCATTAGCACTTAGTGAATACATGAAGTCCTCAAACTACGATAATCACTGAAAAGAATCCTAGTTATTGTCACCTTGGGGGATGCGGATCATAACTCGTAAGAGGTGTCTACAACTTGCAAGATAGGATCAAGAACGCATTTATATTCATGAAAATATAATAGGTTCAGATATGAAATCATGGTAGTCGGGCCCTAGTGACAAGCATTAAGCATAGCAAAGTCATAGCAACATCAATGTGATAACATAGTGGATACTAGGGATCAAACCCTAACAAAACTAACTCGATTACATGGTAGATCTCATCCAAGCCATCACCTCCAGCAAGCCTACAATGGAATTACTCATGAACGGCAGAAGCATCATGAAATTGGTGATGAAGGATGGTTGGTGATGACAACGGCGTCGATTTCCCCTCTCCAGAGCCCAAATCAGACTCCAGATCTACCCTCCCGAGGAAGAACAGGAGGTGGCGGCGGCTCAGTATTGTAAAACGTGATGAACTCTCCTCCTTGAATTTTTTTTCTCCCCAAATAGGTATATATAGAAGTGGAAACGAGGTCGGAGGAGCCACAGGGGCCCCACAAGAAAGGGGGGGCGCCCTAGGGGGGCGGTGTGCAGGCTTGTGGCCAGGTGGTGGCCCCTCTCTAGTTGATTCTTTCGCCAATGTTTTTTATTAATTACAAAAATATTCTCAGTAAATTTTTAGGTCAATCCGAAAACTACAAAAATAACACCAAGGCAATTCTGCTGAAAATAGCGTCAGTCCGGGTTAGTTCCATGCAAATTATAGTCCAAACAAGGGCAAAAGAGTTTGGAGAAGTAGATACGTTGGAGACATATCAACTCCCCCAAGCTTAAACCTTTGCTTGTCCACAAGCAATTCAGTTGATAAACTAAAAGTGATAAAGAAAAACTTTTACAAACTCTGTTTGATCTTGCTATTGTAAATATGTCTAACTCATGTTCAGATTTTCATCAAAGATTATAGACTAACCACATTCACAATAATATTTAGGTCTCATATTTACTTATATTAATGGCATAATGAACTAGCGAGCGATAATAATAAGCCTCGGATGACAACAATTTTATAAAAACAATCATAATACAATATGATATACTCGTATCTCGTTACCCTTTCTGAGACCGCAATACATAAATGCAGAGCACCTTTGAAGAACAAGGACTGACTAGACATTGTAATTCATGGTAAAAGAGATCCAGTCATACTCATTCTCAATATCAATTTATAACAAAGCATACAAATGACGGAGGTGCTCTCAAACTGGTGCCTTTTTATAAAAAGAGGATGACTCAACAGTAAAGTAAAATAGATAGGCCCTTCGCAGAGGGAAGCATTGATTTAGAGAGGTGCTAGAGCTCGAGCTTTTAAAATAGGGATGAATCAAAATTTTGGGTGGTATGCTTTCGTTGTCAACATAACAACTAAGAGATCTCAATATCTTCCATGCTAGATACATTATAGGCGGTTCCCAAATAGAATAGTAAAGTTTTTACTCCCCCTCCACCTATCGATCACACTCCACGGCGGGGCGAATCCACGAGTACCGTCCATACAAACAACAATCCTGGGGGAGTTTTTGTTTTATTATACTTTGATTTGACATTTGAGCATGGAAGTGGGCATTCCGAATACCAGCCACTTTCTCGTGAATGGTAGTGAATCAACACATATCGTGAGAATAACCCACCTAGCATGGAAGATACTGATAGCCCCTAGTCACTACATGAGCGATTCGGGCATACAAAACAGAATATTTATTTGAAGGTTTAGAGTATGTCACATGCAAATTTACTTGAGACGACAGGTAAATACCGCATATAGGTAGGTATGGTGGACTCATATGAAACAACTTTGGGTTTATGGAAGTGGATGCACAAGCAGTATTCCCGCTTAGTACAAGTGGTGGCTAGCAAGAGACTGGGAAGCGACCAACTAGAGGGCGACAACAGTCATAAACATGCTTTGAGATTAACCAACATTGAATGCAAGCATGAGTAGGATATAAATCACCATAAACATAAACATCATGGAGGCTATGTTGGTTTTGTTTCAACTACATGTGTGAACATGTGCCAAGTCAAGCCACTCGAATTATTCAGAGGAGGATACCATTCTATCATACTACATCACAACCATTTTAATATGCATGTTGGCACTCAAGACAAACCATTATTCACTCCTAGCTAATTAAGCATGGCATGAGTAACTATAATATCTAATTGTCATTGCAAACATGTTTAATCCATAACAAGTTGAATCCAGAACGATGAGCTAATCATATTTACAAAAAACAAAATAGGTCGAGTTCATACCAGCTTTTCTCCATCTCCGTCACTTCATCGTATATCGTCATTATTGCATTTCACTTGCATGACCGAACGGTGTGAATAATAATAATAAGAGTGCACGTGCATTGGACTAAGCTGAATCTGCAAGCAATAACTCAAAGGAGAAGACAAGGTAATATGGGCTCTCTGATAGATAAACCATAATGCATATGAGAGCCACTCAGCATGTCATTGTGGTCTTCTCCTTACGACCCAAACAAGAAAGAAAATCTATTTACACGGGAAAGCCCCCAACAAGCAAAAGAAGAACAAAAAATATTTTTGGATTTTCTTTGAACACTGCAACTAAACAAACTACAAGGTAAAGCTAGAACTAATTTTTTGGATTTTCTCAAGGTTAATGAAACACACAATAATAAAGCAAAAAGAAGAAATAAACTACCATGGATGGTGCAATGAAAAAGTATGAACACCAACAACTGGAATGAGTGTGTGAACATGAATGTAATGTCGGTGAGAAATACATACTCCTCCAAGCTTAGGATTTTGGCCTAAGTTGGTCTAGGGCCATGGCTGGAAATAACCCTCCCCTGGATACTCTGGAGGATATTTAGGGTTCCACTGGTTTGCGAGCTCCGGCGGCTCCCACTGAAAAACTGGAACCTGATACGGATCGAGGGCTGGTGCAGGCTCAGGTGTTGGGGGTTGTGAGAGGCCCCAATATTTGTAAATGTCCTCAGGCATAATATATTGTAAATATGCCCTAGAGGCAATAATAAAATAGTTATTATTATATTTCCTGCTTCAAGATAATCGTTTATTATCCATGCTATAACTATATTGAATGGAAACATAAATGCATCTGTGCATATATAGACAAAACTGTGTCCCTAGTTAGTTTCTAGTTGACTAGCCTGTTGATCAAGGATGGTTAAGGTTTACTAGCCATAGACAAGTGTTGTCACTTGATGAAGGGATCACATCATTAGGAGAATGATATGATGGACAAGACCCAAACTATGAACGTAGCATATGATCGTGTCATTTTGTTGCTATTGTTTTCTGCATGTCAAGTATTCATTCCTATGACCATGAGCTCATGTAACTCACTGACACTGAAGGAATGCCTTGTGTGTATCAAATGTCGCAACGTTACTGGGTGATTATAAAGGTACTCTACAGGCATCTCCGAAGGTGTCCATTGAGTTAGCATCGATCAAGACTAGGATTTGTCACTCCGTGTGACGGAGAGGTATCTCGGGGCCCACCTGGTAATACAACATCACATATAAGCCTTGCAAGCAATGTGACTAAAGAGTTAGTCATGGGATCTTGTATTACGGAACGAGTAAAGAGACTTGCTGGTAACGAGATTGAAATAGGTATAGAGATACCGAGATCAAATCTCGGGCAAGTAACATACCGAATGACAAAGGGAATGGTATACGGGATTATATGAATCCTTGGCATAGAAGTTCAACCGATAAGATCTTCGTAGAATATGTAGGATCCAATATGCACACTTAAGGTTCTGCTATAGTATATTGACCGAAGAGTGTCTCAGGTCATGTCTGCATAGTTCTCAAACCCGCAAGGTCTGCACACTTAAGGTTCGGTGACGTTTCGGTATAGTTGAGTTAAAGGTGCTGGTGACCGAAGTTTTGTTCGGAGTCTCGGATGAGATCACGGACGTCACGAGGGTTTCCGGAATGGTCTGGAAACAAAGACTGATATAAAGGAAATTGGTATTTGGATTCTGGAAGGATTCGGGCATTGTCGGCAGTGTACCGAGAGTAACGAATGGGTACCGGGGGCCCACCAAGTGGGGCCACCACTCCCCAAGAGGGCCACATGGACTTGATGGTGGCGCAATAGCTCTTAGTGGGCTGTCTAATCAACCAAAGAAATCCCATGTGGAAAAAGGTGGAAAATCCAAAAGAGGTGGACAATTTGGGAAGGAGTCCTAATCCAAGTAGGATTAGAGGAGGACTCCTCCCTCCTTTGGTTCGGCCGACCCCAAGGGGTTTCCCTTGGTGGGCAAGGCTGCCTCCTCCCTCCTCCTATGTATACTAGAGGTTTGAGGGTTTTTAAGACACAATTTCAGCCACGTGCAACCCTCTCCTCTAGATCGGATTTCTGCGGTGCTAGGCGAAGCCCTGCAAGAATAGATCACCACCACAACCGGTGCACTGACACGCTGCTGGAGAACTCATCCAGTTCCCCGTCTCTCTTGCTGTATCAAGAAGGCGGAGATCGTCATCGAGTTGTACGTGTGCTGAACGCGGAGGTGCCGTACATTCGGTACTAGATCGGGACGAAGCGTGGGACGGCGGTGATTTGGATCGCGAAGACGTTCCACTACATCAACCGTGTTTCTTAACGCTTCCCGCTTAGTGATCTACAAGGGTATGTAGATCTGATCTCCCTCTCGTAGATGATCATCACCTTGATAGGTCTTTGTGTGCGTAGGAAATTTTTTGTTTCCCATGCAACGTTCCCTAACAGTGGCATCATGAGCTAGGTTCATGCATAGTTGAAATCTCGAGTAGAACACAAAAGTTTTTGTGGGCTTTGATGTTTGATTTGCTGCCCTCCTTAGTCGTTTCTCGATTCGGCGATATTGTTGGATTGAAGCGGCCAGAACCAACCTTACTCGTATGTTTATGAGAGACCGGTTTCATCGACTAACATGCAACTTGTTGCATAAAGATGACTGGCGGGTGTATGTTTCTTCAAATTTAGTTGAATCATATTTGACCGAGGCGGTCCTTGGAGAAGGTTAAATAGCAATTTTCATATGACCGTTGTGGCTTTGCGTAAGTAAGATGCGATCATACTAGATACCCATAGCAGCCACCTAAAACATGCAACAACAAATTAGAGGACGTCTAACTTGTTTTTGAAGGGTATGCATGTGATGTGATATGACCAAAGACATGATGTGATATCTTGGATGTATGAGATGATCATGTTGTAATAGTGAAATATCGACTTGCACGTCGATGCTACGGCAACCGGCAGGAGCCATAGGGTTGTCTTTAAACTAGCGTTTGTGCTTGCAGATGCGTTTACTATATTGCTAGGTAGTAGCTTTAGTAGTAATAGCATAGATAGCACGACAACCTCGATGGCGGCACAATGATGGAGATCATGGTTTCGCGAAAGTGACGAATAAGATCATGCCGGTGCTTTGGTGATGGAGATCAAGAAGCACAAGATCATGGACATATCATGTCACTTACGAATTGCATGTGATGTTAATCCTTTTGTGCACCTTATTTTTCTTAGAACGACGGTAGCATTATAAGGTGATCCCTCACTAAAATTTCAAGATAAAATTGTGTTCTCCCCGACTGTGCACTGTTGCGACAGTTCGTCGTTTCGAGACACCACGTGATGATCGGGTGTGATAGACTCAACGTTCACATACAATGGGTGCAAAACAGTTGCACACGCGGAACACTCGGGTTAAACTTGACGAGCCTAGCATGTCCGGACATGGCCTCGGAACACAAGACACCAAAAGGTCGAGCATGAATTATATAGTAGATATGATCAACATGGAGATGTTCACCACTGAAACTATACTCAACTCACGTGATGATCGGACTTGAGTTAGTGAATTTGGATCATGCGACACTCGAATTACTAGAGGGGTGTCTATTTGAGTGTGAGTATATTGGTAATATGATTAGCTAAACACAATTGTCTTGAACATAGTCTAAGTAATCTTTGCAAAAAAATTATGTTGTAGATCAATGGCTCGCGCAGTAGCAACCCTAAATTTCAATACGTTCCTAGGGAAAGCTAAGCTGAAAGATGATGGTAGCAACTTTGTAGACTGGACTCAAAATCTGAGGCTTATCCTTCAAGATGGGCAAAATAATTATGTTCTTGATGCAGCGCTAGGAGATGAACCACCCGCCATGGCTGACCAAGATGTTTTGAACGCTTGGCAAGCTCGTAAGGATGACTACTCACTAGTTTAATGTGTAGTTTTGTATGGCTTAGAACCGAGACTTCAACGACATTTTGAACGTCATGGAGCATATGAGATGTTCCAGGAGTTGAAGTTTATCTTTGAGAAAAATGCCCGGATCAAGAGGTATGAGACCTTCGATAAATTATATACTTGCAAAATGGAGGAGAATTCGTCTATCAGTGAACGTGTGCTCAAAATGTCTGGGTACTCAAACCATCTAGCTGAGTTGGGGATCGCTCTCCCGCAAGAAGCTATCACTGACATAATTCTTCAATGACTGCCACCTAGCTACAAGAGCTTCGTGTTCAACTATAACATGCAAGGGATGAATAAGTCACCCGGCGAGTTATTTGTGATGCTGAAAGTCACTAAGTCAGAAATCCAGAAGGAACATCAAGTGTTGATGGTCAATAAGACCACTAGTTTCAAGAAGAACGGCAAAGGCAAGAAGGGTAACTCCAAGAAGAGTGGCAAAACTGTTGCCCCTCCGACGAAGAAACCCAAGGCTGGGCCTAAGCCAGAAACTGAGTGCTATTACTGCAAGGGGACTGGTCACTGGAAGCGCAAGTGCCCCAAGTATCTGGTCGATAAGAAATAAACAAGGCATATTTGATATACATGTTATTGATGTGTACCTCACCAACTCTCGTAGTAGTGCCTGGGTATTTGATACCGGTTCTGTTGCTCACATTTCCAACTCAAAATAGGAACTACGAAATAAATGAAGGCTGGTGAAGGATGAAGTGAAGCTGCGCGTGGGAAATGGTTCCAACGTTGATGCGATCGCCGTCGGCACGGACTCACTTCAGTTACCATCGGTATTAGTTATGTACTTAAATAATTGTTATTTAGTGCCTGCATTGAGCATGAACTTTATATCTGGATCTTGTTTATTGCGAGATGGTTACTCATTTAAGTCTGAGAATAATGGTTATTCTATCTATATGAGTAATATCTTTTATGGTCATGCACCCAATGTGAGGGGTTTTGTAATGCCCCAAGTGTAACATTGCCATATTTGGTACCTTGCCATGTTTGGATCCTTGATGTCATGCATATGGAGTTGTCATTTCATGTGACTTATATCTTGTTCCCTTTGCATCATGCCATCCATAGCATACATACCATGTTTGTGTGTTGTGGTGTTGATCTTTATGTGTGATTGTGATGAGTATGTGGTGTGTGAAGTGATGTGCAAAGCTTGGGTTCCAACTTTGCTTATTTATCCAAAAGCTAGGTTTCAACTAAACCTCTTCTTCTTATTTTTCTTAAGTTCAAGTTTTACTTGCTCTACCCCTGCTTGTAAAATGTAGATCATTTAGAGTCTTTTCTGGTGGTTGTGGTGCTATGTCTAGGGTGTTTTAAACTTATCTTAAGAGGGGTATTTATTCACAAAACAGATTACAATAATTCTGTTTGTAAATATTTCTTTGCTCCAAAAATCTTCTTTTCATTTTATTTAAATAGGTCATAATTTCCTTATAACCAGGGTCATTTTTATTTTATTTGTGGAGCCATAGAATTTCCTAGGAGTTTAATGTTTGTTGGCATTTGTTTTAAAGTGGAAAAACCCAGTGGGTTTTTCTTTCTCTTATTTGACGCCACCCGAGTGGGCTTACTCCCCTCGCAGGCCCAGGTCCTTTTTCCCTCGCACGGTAGCCCACTTCCCCGTCCCTCTCCTGTTGACGTCGTCTCCTTCCTCATGTCCTGCTTTCCGTGAGAGTCTGAGAGAGAGAGCGGGAGAGGGGGTCGATGCCGTGGCTTCACGGACATCGAGGCAGCCCCCCTCGACCCCTATTTATTCCCTCGCCGCTGCCACCTCTCCTTCTTCCCCTGCGATCAGATCTGAGAGAGAGAGCAGGTAAGTGCTGCTTCAGTTCGTCAGAGAGATTGTTGCCGGCCTCCCTCCTCGTCGTCGGCAGCGTCTCCGTGGCGGCCAAGGCGTGCTCGAGCATGGAGCTCCTCCCTGCTTCCCGTTCCCGGCGTTAGTAGAGGGGATCCTCCTCTCTGGCGCACGCTTCGCGGCGGCTCCATCAAGCCGGAGCGGGTCGTCGTTCCGCCCCGCCTCTTCTTCCTGCTACGTCGTCATCGATGCTTCCCCGACGTCTCCTGGGTGAGCGACCACCTTCTCCTTCCCGATTCCCTGCGCATAGAACTCCTGCTGGAGCCGTAGCTTCACCGTTGTCGCCTCACGTGTTGTCGTCGCCGTCATGTCGTCAAGCCGTAGTTGAGGTGCTCCGCCCAGTGAGCTTGGGCCAGAAATGAGTTCCTGATAAACCCCTCTTCCTCCCAGCAAGAGCCCGTTGCTCAATTTGAGTTGTAGCGTCGCCGGCGTCCTCCCCTGTTCTGGCCGCCGTCGTTGGTAGGCATGACAGAGAGGAATATCTAAGAGAGTTACCTATCCCTCTCTGATAAGAACCGTGAGCGTAGCCGAGTGGTAGGAGTGGCGTTTTGGGCACAGTTGGTCATGGGTTCCAGCCCCGGAGCGCCCCCCCTTTTTATTTGTTTTGGATTTGTGGGAAGTAGCTCGACAGAGAGCTTAGCCTGCTGTGGTTCCCTCCTCTGTCGAAGTGCTAGTGCTAGCCCAGTGGTGTGTGTGTTGGGTGTGCTCCACGGAGACCTGGGTTCGACCCCAGGGTCCTCCTCTTTATTTTATTTTGTTGCTGATCCTTGTAGTTTTCTTTCCTTTTCTTTCTTTTACTTTTGCAGCAAGTTTGCTTATGTTAGATTTCAAAACCAGGGTTGATCTTCTCCCTGCTATGATTAGTAACATGCATGTATGAGTATGTTTGGTGTGTGGGTGTAAGTGAGTGCTCATCCACATGTGTTGTTGTGTGTGTGTGTTTATTGTGGTGCATGTGTGTGTGTGTGTGACACACACACATGAACAAGGTATCTTGTGGAACCTCTTGAGTATGTGAGTAGGGTGTAGGCAAGCTCTTGCATGGATGGTGATTGTTCTAGCATGTGTAGTTGAGTGTGTAGTAGGAGTGAGGTTATGCATGTGAATGTGGAGTATGGTAGTGTTTGTGAGTGTGATGGGCATGAGTGCACTATGTACTTGAGCATGAGAAAACCTCTCATGCTTGCCCTTATATTGTTGTGATGGTGTAAAGCACCTTGTGTGTGTGCATAGATAGATCTAGGGATGCCAAGCATGCTTGATTCACATGAGATAATGCCCTCTTATGCTTATGTTGATTTCATGTAGTTTTTTGAGCTAGCTTTGTGCTGATTTGTTCCATGCAAGCACCCAAGTATTATATATGCTTTTGGGGTAGAATCATCCCAGGAATCCACTGGTGGAATCATATTCCACTTTGGAGCAACTTCATAAACTGTCATTTTTCTGTCTTGATGTTATGTTTAGAGCTTGGTGCCATGTGGTGTGTTGAGCCTATGAGGATGATTCCTTGATGTGGCAATGGTGGGTGAACCCCTCTACAGCATGGTAGTTTGTTTTTGCTCATAGGAGTTTGTATGTGCTAGTTGTGCCTTGTAAAAGTTGACATGTGACTGAAATTGTCAGCTTTGTGAAAATCTGTGATTTTCACTAAGTCTGACAAACTGCTGTGATTTTCTTCCCTTGTTGATGTGGTTGCAAAAGCTCATGTGTTGGGAATCAGCCCAGGCAATCAACTAGAGAGTTGGAGCTTTTGGGTTTGTCTAGCTCTCTTTAAAATTTCATGCCCTTTCACTTCCTGTAGATATCCTTTTGGAGGCTGCCAAAATGCTTCAGAGCATAAGCAGCTGGTGAAAATCTGAGATTTTCACTAAGTCCCGGAAATCTGTTATTTTTGTCCAAGTTAGTGCCTGTAGATCTTCTTGTGTGTGACTTCTTTCTATTATATTCTTGCTCAGGCTTGTAGAGCTTTTTAATGGCTTTTTCCACATATCTTGTTTGGCACATTTGGGTGGCTGTAGGTACTTTGCATGTTGCTTACAAACTGCTATGATGCTGTTTAGGACAGATTGCTTAGTTTTGTTGTTTTGAAGCTTGTGAGCGCAAAGTTGATGGTGTGGTGTGATTCCAAGCACCACCCCACCTATATTTGTTTGTTTGATCATGTGGCAACCTGGGAACACCAAAACAGTGCCATTGGAGTGTGCTTGTGGTGGATTTGAACCGTAGGATCTCGTGATGCACCTGTTCATGCCATCTTCATGCATGTCAAGATAGCTTAGTGTGAAGTTCTGTCCAGAAGTTTATCTTCTCTTCTCATGCTTATGCAAGTGACTAGAATAGAGATGCATGCTTCATTCTCATCTCCTGCATCATGTGTTTGTTGCATCATGTTGTGTTGGTGTTCATTGGATGTTATTTTTATCTTGGGTAGCACCGGGATCGGAGAGCGAGTACATGGATTCTGGAGAGTACGTGCAGGACGAACAAGAGCACTTCCAAGCTGAAGATCGACATCACAGGCAAGATGACCGTGACCTTGATACCGTATCTAGCTTTGTTATGCTTAGAAACACGTTTTCCTTCAATAATGCTCGCTGCCTACCACTTGATAAAATGCCTCCTGTTAATGCCATGAAACCCAAACACCTTCCCCTCCTAGCTAATGGTGTTTGTCTAAGTAGGCTTGCTCAGCTTCTAATGATAGCTTTGCTAGTTGCAGGTGCCAGCTGTCTCATGTGATAACATGAGTAATTTTGATATCATTATGATAAACTGCTATTTAAATAATGCACCTATATACTTGGTAAATGACGGAAGGCCTAGCCTTTTGCCAGGTGATTTGTTCCGTTATTGTCACCTTAGTTTCGGCTACCGGTCTTTGATTCCATAACTGATCGCTCCTAACACGTTCGGGGTTGTTATGGGGACCCCCTTGATAAATCGTGTAGTGTTAAGACTTGTACGGCAGGACCCAACATTGGTTTTAATTTGCTAATCACCTAATAATAATTTGCATAGGGAATAGCTACCCCGAGGATTTAATCAACAACCCGGCCATTGCTCCTCATGAGTGTTGGTCCAAACTAGAGCACTGTGCGGGGCCAACTCACGGCAACTTGAGAGATTTCTATCAGGCCACTATACGCGTCGCTCATTCGTCGTGTCCTGAGACTGAGATACGCGGCTCTTATCAGGGTCGTCGACACGACGGGAGGTGCTTCTAGTCTTGTCTTACCTTAGCGATATATCTTGCGTATAGGAATCCCAGTGAAACTTTGGGTCTCCCCAGAGTTGAGGTTTTCCTCTAAGGAATCGGACGAGATCATGAGATTCATGATAGAGGATTACTTTGCGGCCCGCGACCATTTGTGATGGACTAGTTGGAGCACCCCTGCAGGGTTTAATCTTTCGGAAAGCCGTGTCCGCGGTTATGTGGAAACATGGAGAATTTGTTAACATCCGGTGATAGATAACTTGAACTAACTCTAAGAAACCTGCCAACTGTGTGCGTAACTGTGACTGTCTCCTTTGAAGACCTCTCTTCGATCGGGAACACGGTGGGGTTATGTTTGACGTAAGTAGGTGTTCAGGATCACTTAGTGATCACCTAGTCATCGACCGCTCGCGTAGACCACCATATCATATCCCTGATCTTTGTAAGGTAGCCACCATAAATGCTTAGGATGTTGTAACCTAAACTCCAAACCTTCCTCGCCTAATAACTTGACTAGTTTCGGTACCAATGTCATCGATTGTTGAGTCCCGTGGCTCACAGTTTACTACAACACCCCAACAGGTACAGGTACGCCCGACGCAGGTGATCCAGATGGCACGCGGCTGGCGTGGCAGTACGATGAGGAGAACGACCGCCTGTACGTGAACTATCCAGAAGACTGAGGCCGTAGTCGTGATCGTGGGCGAGCATGCGGGATATCATAGTCTTTCCTTGTTTTATGTAGTCCGTAGCGGAACTACCTTGTCTGAATAAATGTGTGGATGTAACTCTGATATTATCTATGTGAGATGGCAAATGAATGCCCTATTTGTCAATCTTAATTAATGTATGTGCTATGATTTTCTTGCTTGCGAAACGCTTAGATGCGCTTCTTTCCCTTTTGGGGCATCGCCCCCTAAATAGGAAAGGACCGCATCTTAGTCGTTACAGGTTTGTTCATATTGAATCTCGATTGTGATGACACTCATATCCATAACATTGATACTAAAAGATGTAAAGTTAATAATGATAACACCACTTTATTGTGGCACTGCCGCTTAGGTCATATTGGTGTTAAGCGCATGAAGAAACTCCATGCTGATGGACTTTTGGAGTCACTTGATTTAGAATCACTTGACACGTGCGAACCATGCCTCATGGGCAAGATGACTATGACTCCGTTCTCTGGAACAATGGAGTGTGCAAGTGACTTATTGGAGATTATACAGACTGATGTGTGCAGACCAATGATCATAGAGGTGCGCGACGGATATTGTTATTTTCTCACCTTCACTCACAATTTGAGTAGGTATGGCTATGTCTACTTGATGAAGCACAAGTCTGAAATGTTTGAAAAGTTTAAGCAATTTCAGAGTGAAGTTGAAAATCATCATAGCAAGAATATCAAGTTCCTACGATCTGATCGAGGAGGAAAGTATCGGAGTTACAAATTTGGTGCTCACTTAAGACAATGTGGAATTGTTTCAGAGTTGACACCGCCTGGAACACCACAACGTAATGGTGTGTCCAGACGTCGTAATCGTACTTTGTTAGATATGGTGCGATATATGATGTCTCTTACAGATTTGCCATTATCATTTTGGGGCTATGCATTACAGACAGATGCATTCACTTTAAATAGGGCACCATCAAAATCCATTGAGACGACACCATATGAGCTATGGTATGGCAATAAGCCAAAGTTGTCGTTTCTAAAAGTTTGGGGATGCGATGCTTATGTCAGAAAGCTTCAGCGTGAAAAGCTGGAACCCAAAGCGGAAAAGTTCGTCTTCATAGGTTACCCAAAAGAGACAGTTGGGTATACCTTCTATCTTAGATCCGAGGGCAAAGTGTTTGTCTCTAAGAATGGAGATTTTCTTGAGAAAGAGTTTCTCTCGAAAGAATTGAGTGGGAGGAAGATAGAACTTGATGAGGTTACAAAACCTCTGCTTCAACAAGATGGTGGCGTAGGGCAGAAAGAAATTTCTGTCGAGGCAACACCGATTGAAGAGGAAGCTAATGATGATGATCATGAAGCTTCAGATCAAGTTACTGTCGGACCTCGTAGGTCGACAAGAGCACGTACCGCTCCCGAGTGGTACGGGAATCATGTCTTGTCTATCATGTTATTAAAAAACAATGGTGGGACAAGATTCCAACAAATGGTTAGAGGCCATGAAATCCGAGATAGGATCTATGTATGAAAACAAAGTGTGGACTTTGGAAGTATTACCTAAAGGTCGCAAGGCTATTCAGAACAAATGGATCTTTAAGAAGAAGACGGACACAGACGGTAATGTGACCGTTTATAAAGCTCGACTTGTGGCAAAGGGTTTTTCACAAGTTCGAGGAGTTGACTACGATGAGACATTCTCACCCGTAGCGATGCTTAAGTCCGTCTGAATCATGTTAGCAATAGCTGCATTTTTCGATTATGAAATCTGGCAGATGGATGTCAAAACGGCGTTCCTTAACGGGTTTCTTTAGGAAGAATTGTATATGATACAACCCGAAGGTTTCGTCGATCAAGAGAATGCTGACAAAGTATGCAAGCTCCAGCGATCCATTTATGGACTGGTCCAAGCACCTCGGAGTTGGAATAAGCGCTTTGATGAGGTGATCAAGGCGTTTGTGTTTATACAAGTTGTAGGAGAAGCTTGTATTTGCAAGAAAGTGAGTGGGAGCTCTGTAGCGTTTCTAATATTATATGTGGATGACATATTGTTGATTGGAAACAATGTGGAGTTCTTGGAGAGCGTAAAGGATTACTTGAACAAAAGTTTCTCAATGAAAGACCTAGGAGAAGCTGCTTACATATTAGGCATTAAGATCTATAGAGATATATCGAGGCACCTAATAGGACTTTCACAAAGCACATACCTTGATAAAGTTTTGAAGAAGTTCAAAATGGAACAATCCAAGAAGGGGTTCTTGCTTGTGTTACAAGGTATAAAGTTGAATAAGACTCAGTGTCCAGTAACTGCAGAAGATAGAGAAAAGATGAGTGTCATCACCTATGCTTCAGGCATAGGGTCTATCATGTATGCAATGTTGTGCACAAGACCGAATATCAGCCTGGCCATAAGTATGGTAGGCAGGTTTCAAAGTGATCCAGGAGTGGAACACTGGGCGGCAGTCAAGAATATTCTGAAGTACGTGAAAAGGACTAAGGAAATGTTTCTCGTTTATGAGGGTGACGAAGAGCTCGTGGTAAAGGGTTACGTTGATGCAAGCTTTGACACTGATCTGGATGACTCTAAGTCACAAACCGGATACGCATATGTTCTTAATGGGGGTGCGGTAAGATGGTGCAGTTCCAAGCAAAGTGTCGTAGCTGATTCTACATGCGAAGCAGAGTACATAGCAGCCTCGGAGGCGGCTAAGGAGGGTGTCTGGATGAAGCAGTTCATGACAGATCTTGGACTTGTGCCAAGCGCACTAAATCCAATAACTTTGTTCTGTGACAGCACTCGTGCCATTGCTCTAGCCAAGGAACCAAGCTTTCACAAGAGGACCAGACACATCAAATGATGCTTCAACCTCATCCGCGACTATGTCAAAGGAGAGGACGTAAATATTTGCAAAGTGCACACGGATCTGAATGTTGCAGACCGCTGACTAAACCTCTACCACGACCGAAGCATGAACAACACCAGAACTGTATGGGTGTTAGATTCATTACATTGTAAATCACATGAAGATGTGAGACTAGATTATTGACTCTAATGCAAGTGGGAGACCCTTGGAAATATGCCCTAGAGGCAATAATAAAATAGTTATTATTATATTTCCTCTTTCAAGATAATCGTTTATTATCCATGCTATAACTCTATTGAACGGAAACATAAATGCATGCATGGATATATATAGACAAAATTGTGTCCCTAGTGAGTCTCTAGTTGACTATCATGTTGATCAAGGATGGTTAAGGTTTCCTAGCCATAGGCAAGTGTTGTCACTTGATGACGGGATCACATCATTAGGAGAATGATGTGATGGACAAGACCCAAACTATGAACGTAGCATATGATTGTGTCATTCTGTTGCTATTGTTTTCTGCATGTCAAGTATTCATTCCTATGACCATGAGATCATGTAACTCACTGACACCGGAGGAATGCCTTGTGTGTATCAAACGTTGCAACGTTACTTGGTGTCTATAAAGGTACTCTACAAGCATCTCCAAAGGTGTCCGTTGAGTTAGCATGGATCAAGACTGGGATTTGTCACTCCGTGTGACGGAGAGGTATCTCAGGGCCCACTCGGTAATACAACATCACATATAAGCCTTGCAAGCAATGTGACTAAAGAGTTAGTCACGGGAGCTTGTATTACAGAACGAGTAAAGATACTTGCCGGTAACGAGATTGCAATAGGTATAGAGATACCGACGATCAAATCACGGGAAAGTAATATACCGAAGGACAAAGGGAATGGTATACGAGATTATATGAATCCTTGGCATAGAGGTTCAACCGATAAGATCTTCGTAGAATATGTAGGATCTAATATGGACATCCAGGTCCCGCTATTGGATATTGACCGGAGAGTGTCTCAGGTCATGTCTGCATAGTTCTCGAACCCGCAAGGTCTGCACACTTAAGGTTCAGTGACGTTTCGGTATAGTTGAGTTATAGGTGCTGGTGATCGAAGTTTTGTTCGGAGTCCCGGATGAGATCCCGGACGTCTAGAGGGTTTCCGGAATGGTCCAGAAACGAAGATTGATATATAGGAAGTTGGTATTTGGATTTCCGAAGGATTTCGGGCATTGTCGGCAGTGTACCCGGAGTAACGAATGGGTGTCGGGGGCCCACCAGGTGGGACCACCACTCCCCAAGAGGGCCACGTGGACTTGATGGTGGCTCAGTAGCTCTTAGTGGGTGTCTAGTCAACCAAAGAAAGCCCATGTGGAAAAAGATGGAAAATCCGAAAGAGGTGGACAATTTGGGAAGGAGTCCTAATCCAAGTAGGACTGGAGGAGGACTCCTCCCTCCTTTGTTTCGGCCGACCCCAAGGGGTTTCCCTTGGTGGGCAAGGCTGCCTCCTACCTCATCCTGTATATACTCGAGGTTTGAGGGTTTTTGAGACACAATTTCAACCACGTGCAACCCTCTCCTCTAGTTCGTAGTTCTTCCTCTAGATCGGATTTCTACGGTGCTAGGCGAAGCCTTGCAGGAATAGATCACCACCACCACCGGCGCACCGTCACACTGCCGGAGAACTCATCTACTTCCCCGTCTCTCTTGCTGGATCAAGAAAGTGGAGATCGTCATCGAGTTGTACGTGTGTTGAATGCGGAGGTGCCGTCCGTTCGGTACTAGATTGGGATGGATCGTGGGACGGCGACGATTTGGATCGCGAAGAAGTTCCACTACATCAACCGCATTTCTCAATGCTTCCCGCTTAGCGATCTACAAGGGTATGTAGATTCGATCTCCCTCTCGTAGATGGTCATCACCATGATAGGTCTTCGTGTGCATAGGTAATTTTTTGTTTCCAATGCAACGTTCCCCAACATAGTAGTGTACCTGCCTGAATGGATATCGAACAAAGAAGAAGCAGGCAAAACAATAACCTCACAAGTACCATGACTAAATACTAAGTTATAAAGAAGCCTCTTATCATTATATTTCTTAATAAAATCATGTGCTACCATCCTATCATAATCTAAATATCTTATAGGATATAGCATTTCCTCTTCCTCGTCAAGCCTAATAGGTATCTCAAAGTGTTTAGCTAAACGAGATGCATAGATACCTCCGAATTAAGGGCCCTTCGAACGGTTTAAGTTCAACCGTTGGGCCACTATAGCGCCCAGACTAAAAGTTCTGTCACCAAGTAAAGCGTGGCGTAGAATAGTAAGGTCGGGAGCACCGAGGCTTCCACTCTCTCCGCGAACAACTAAACATATCCCTCCAAATAATGAATAATAATGTAGAACAGGAAAAAGTATGTTGGCCGCTCTTGCCTTTGACACCCCTATCTCTTCCCCTACCGTGATTGTGGAAATAAAATCATCCATATCTCTAGGATGTGGTTCACTGATGTTGCCCTCAAAAGGTATTTTGCAAACATTGCAAAAATCGTAAAGTGACATTTCCTTAGGCACATCATATAAATGAAATTCTACCATGGGAGGATTCTTCCTAGGATAAAAGTGAAAAATTTGCATGAAAGTATTAGTAAGTAGGAGATACTCGTCACACTTATCGTTGAGGAAGTCGGTGATGCCTTCATTTTCTTCTACATAGTATAAATCTTCATAAATTCCGATCGCCCTCAAGAATGCCTCACTTGGCCATTCACATGGTCGAACTTCCGCAGTGCAAGGAATATTGTGTCTAGGCTTCTCATTTTCATTTTCTTTAAACCCCGGCTTGAAGAGTCTCTCAACAATCTCCTCATATTTTATTTCTCTGAAAAATAAATCTGAAATTTTTAGTGACTCCACATAAAAATTAACAAAACTCAATCAAAACTTGTAGCAACTACTCCCACAAGTGCCTAGAAGCTATATCATGCATCGAAAACTACATGGGACCCTACAAGTTTGACATGCAAGCTCAAGAACAAGGTCACCACAACATCAAAAATTTGCAACATATAAAGAACCAGAACAAAAACTAATTGGACCATTAAAGGAGTCACATACCGATGAACAATCCCCTAAAACAGTTTTGCAAATGGAGCTTTGAGCAAGGAGATCAAAAATGGCAGCAAGATGAGCTAAAACACGGGTTCGAGCAATGGTGGAATTTTTTGTGGAGGAAGGCGAAGTGGATGGGTACTGTAATAAGTGAAGGGGCCCCACATGGGACCCACAAGCCAGCGGCGCGCCTAGGGGGTGGCCGCACCCTGCAAGCTTGTGGTCCACTGATGCAGCCCCCTGATGTGTTCTCAGGGCCAAAAATTCTTAAATATTCCACAAAAAATCATAATAAATTTTCAGGGTGTTCTGAGAACTTCTATTTTCAAGTCATTTTTCTATTGCACGGATAAAACGGAAAACAGAGAAATAATAGCATTTTTACTAAATTGAAACTAAGGAACAGAAAATAAAAGTTGGGTACATAAGGTTGTGCTTTCTAAATTCATCCATCTCATGCCCGTCAAAAAGAATCCATCAATAAGGTTGATCAAGTCTTATTGACAAACTTTTTCCGAATGACATGGAACGAGAGAACTTTCGAATAACACTAGGTTACCTCAATGGGAATATGCATGTCCCCAACAATAAATATGTCATATTTCTTTTTACAGTAGGGAGAGGGAATTCAACATCTCCAATAGTAAACATTGGAATTTTTTCAATGGAGTTGATACTATGAACTTGAGGCTGTTTCTTCATAAAGTGTACCGTATGCTCATTACCATTAACATGAAAAGTGACATTGCCTTTGTTGTAGTCAATAACAGCCCATGCAGTATTCAGAAAGGGTCTACCAAGGATGATCGACAAACTGTCGTCCTCGGGATTATCAAGAATAACAAAGTCAGTTAGGATAGTAACGTTTGCAACCACAACATGCACATCCTCACAAATACCGATGGGTAAAGCAGATGATTTATCAGCCATTTGCAGAGATATTTCAGTAGGTGTCAACTTATTCAAATCAAGTATATGATATAAAGAGAACGGCATAACACTAACACCAGTTCCGAGGTCACATAAAGCAGTTTTAACATAATTTCCTCTAATAGAGCATGACATAGTAGGTACTCCGGGATCTCCTAGTTTCTTTGGTATTCCACCCTTAAAAGTATAATTAGCAAGCATGGTGGAAATCCTAGCTTCCGGTATCTTTCTTTTATTTGTAACCATATACTTAGCATAAGGAGACATTTTCAGAATATCAGTTAAGCGCATACTTAAAAAGACAGGTCTCAGTATTTCAACAAAGCGCTCAAAATCCTCATCATCCTTGTTCTTGGATGATTTAGGAGGAAAGGGCATTGGTTTTCGAACCCATGGTTCTCTTCCATGCTTCCTAGCAATAAAATCTCTTTTATCATATCTCTTATTCCTAGGTTGTGGGTTATCAAGATCAACAGCAGGTTCAATCTCCACATCATTATCATTACTAGGTTGAGCATCGACATGAACATCATCATTAATATTATCACTAGGTTCATGTTCATTACCGGATTGTGTCTCAGCATCATAAATAGAGATATATTTTGGGTTTTCATGTGACTGTACAACAGGTTCACTAGCAGCATGCAAAGTCCTATCGTCATTCCTTTTCCTTTTATTAGAAGGACCAGATGCATCAATATTAACTCTCTCAGAATCTTGCTCAATTCTCTTAGGATAGTGTAATGCCCCAAGAGTGTATCTTATCATATATGGAACCTTCTGTATGTGGGTCCATCATGTCAGTGCCATGAGAATTATATGCATGTGTTATTTCATGTGTGTCACCTTGTTTTGTTTTCCTTTGCATGCATGCATCCATTCCATTCATCCATGTCTTGTGTTTGTTGCCTTGTGAATCCATGTGATGTGGTGGTGTGATGTTGGATATGTGAAATGATGTGGATGTAGTTTGATAGTAGAGAGCACCATGTTGGTTGCTTCTAGGATTCAAAACCTTCTTCCTCTCATTTGTCTCAAGCCCAATATTCACTTGCTCCTTCCTTGTTTTAAAAAATGCCCATGATTTAGTATGTTTTGTGGTGGATGTGTAGATATGTATTTGCTGTTTTGAAGCTTTGTTTGTGAGATGCTAATATTCACAAAACAGAGGATTAAATTCTGTTTTGTAAATATTTATTTGCTCCAAATATTTCTTTTCCTTTTTACTCAAGTGGGTCATAATTCCCTTATGACCAGGGGTATTTTTATTTTAATTTAGGTGCCTTAGTTTTTCCCTGGGAGATTATTTTAGTTGATGGTGTGGTTCTAAATAGAAAACCCCAGGGGTTTTCTCTCTTATCAAACGCAGCATGGGCCTCCTCTCCCCCTCCCGAGGCCCATCTCCCCCTCTGTTTCCTAGCGGCAGCCCAAGTGCGCACCACCTCCTTCCTCCTGACGCCGTCGTCCATGCGTTTGCTTTCCGTCAGAGCTGCAGAGAGAGACCGAGAGAGTTTGACACCGTCCGTCCCATCCGTGGCCCCCATATAGCATCGGCGTGTATGCCCCCCTTGGCCTAGGGTTCCGCATCCCCCTCCTTGCTCCGCCACCTCTCCCTCCATCTCCTTCTTCCTCCCCACGTAAGTTCTCTGTAGATCGGGTAGCAGAGAACAGAGAAGTGTGCCGCCGTCGTTCCCGTGCGTCCCTCGTCTCCGGCGCCGTCCAGCATGTCCGGGAGCTCGGGGAGAGCGCCCGCGTTCCATTCCCGCCGTCGTTGAGGTCAGGGAGCAACCACATCGACGGGCAGGACCACATCTCCGGCGTGTTCCCGGCGGACTCCTTCCCCTACTTCGGTTCTGCGTCCAGGCTTCTTCAGATCGGCGCTGTGTCTTCTTCGCCAGGCTTCTTCCCCAATCGGCGTCCTCTTCTCCTTTCTCTAGGTGATCCTAGCTCCTCCTCCCTTCCCCCTCGGTAGATGCGAGTAGGTGCTCGTGGCCGGCCTCTCTTATCGGAGATGTGCACGGCAGTACTTGGTAGTGCTTGCGAGTTCTTGTGTGTGTGTGCTCGGGCTCGTCCCGGTGCTTAGAGCAGCTGCTCCAACGCTGCAGTAGAGGTAGCTGTAGATGGATCCCCGCGGCGCAGCTGCAGTAGTGGTAGAGGCATGCTCCGGTGAACGTTGCGGCCATCGCCTCTGAAAGTGCGTTATATCGACTAGAGGGGGGTGAATAGGAGATTTTTAGAATTTCATCACTCACGAAATTCCTTTTGAGGAAATTCCTCACTGATGACTAACTTACAGCAGAAACAGTAAAGGATCAGGAGTGCAAAGTTTCACTACAGCAGTTTTTCAGTATGAGGAATCTGAAAACCGATTGCATAGTAAGCAGACACGCACAAAACAGATGAGGATTAACTTGCGTGAAGAATTTGGGGTTGAGGAATTTCAGAGAAAGTCTTCAGCAAATTCTTCAAACAGTGATAGTGAAAGTCATCAACACATAATTTGAGGAATATAAAGAGTTGAGGAATTAGAACCCGTTTCACAGTGAAGACAGTAGTTCATGACCCAGTTCCAACTGCTGTGACAGTTGTACATCTGGTTTGGAGCGGCTTGGTATTGAAACCAAAAGACACACGGTCCCGGGACACACAGCCCCTACCGTATTCTCCTTGGGCTAAGAACACACAGTCCTCGCCCAACACTCGTGATAAGTCTTCTGGGCAGACTTCCAAACCCTCACAAACTTCGTCACCCGGCGATCCACAATTGACTGCTGGATTGCTCTAGACCATGACGCCTAACCGTCTGGAGGATGCACGGTCCTCAAAGGTAAAATGCTTCAGTCCCACACAGGAACAACTTCTTCAGTGAGGCTCAATCACTTGGTTCTCGGTTTGTGGTTTGGTGTTTGGGGTATTTCCTCACTAATGAATTACTCTTGAAGACTCTGAGGAATTTGGGTTGCTCTTATGACAAGTGTCAGTTTCTAACGGAGCAGCTAACCAGCTAATGGTTGTGGGGGCAGCTATTTATAGCCTGAGAGCATCCCGGCATGATTTGACACTAATGCCCTAAAATAATATGACCGTTGGTGTGGATAAGACCAATGATGTGGCGTGGCTATCGAAACGGTCGGAACCCTCAACTATGAGAGTCCTCATGTCACTCATATTCCTCACTTGAGGCTTTTGGTAGGATTAGGCTTGGGTTGAGCATCATGAGGAAATTCATTCCAATGTGTTACCTCGACCCCCTTTAACAGTACGGTGTTCCTATTACTCAAGTGTGAAGAAAACAAAACAGAAAGAGTAAATCTTCATGCTTCAAAGTCTTCAGAATGATTTTCTTCAGGACACACCGAATTCCTCAATTTCAATATCTTCATGAGGAATATCAATTTCATCGCAGATTCTTCGCGATTCAATTCTTCAGCTTCAGACCAATTTCTTCAACCGAAGATATACATTTTTAGGGGTCGATATTCATCAAATATATCAAACTCCTTAGTGACTTATAGATCATGTGTACACTCATGAACACATTAGATACTTAACCTATAAGTCTTCAAACCACCAAAATCACTAAGGGGCACTGGATGCACTTACAATCTCCCCCTTTTTGGTGGTTGATGACAATTAGGTTAAGTCTTCAATAGGGATAAAAATATGAAGTGTAAATACTCATTTGAGGAATTTGAAAAGAAGATTCAGAGAGACTCCCCCTGAAGATGTGCATATCTTGAGGATTTTGCTTTTAACAGCAAATACACATTGATGATTTATATCATGGAGAACTCCCCCTGAGTCTTGTAAATCATGCATACATATGACATATAGTATGAAGAAATTGAAGATGCATGATGACAAATGGTATCTGACGAATTCCAGCATGCGTGCATTAAAATTTTGAGGAATAAGCATGCGAAGAAAAACGTTCAAAAGCGTGAGAGTACCATCGGGCTTAAGTTACAACTCATTACATAAACACTTTAGAAGAGCCAAGAGTTTGTAACTTAAATATAGTTCATAAGCCCCAAAATATCCCGCTTGAAGACTAACTCTCAAGTTTCTCCCCCTTTGTCATCAAGTGACAAAAAGGGACAAACTGAGGACTAACGCCCATGAAGACTTCACTCCTTGGTAGTTGATGAAGACGCGTGAGGATTCTTGGGAGTACTCTTCTTCCTTGGACCGGTGGCAGTGTCTTGCTGTTCTTCATTAGATTCAGCAGTGCGGAATGAAGAAAAAGAACTGTCCTCAAGGTCTGAAACTGGAATTGGCCTGAACTTCTTCTTTGGTGGCCACGACCAGTCAAAGTCTTGCACAAACTCCAATTCTTCAAGTTCTGCCGGAGTCTTCAGATGAGCAAGTGTAGCCCAGGTGCAATCAAAAACCTCATGAAGATAATGATGATTAAGCTTCACAGCATTCTGCGTTTCATTGAGGGTTTTCACAATGGCGCCGAACTGGCGTTTGACCCACTTGTGATTCCGATCCACCTTTTGGTGAAGACTGAGGAGAAGCTCTCTGGTATTCAGCACGCGAGGAGCAACAGGGCTTGGAGGATGAGTCTCAGTATCATCCCATGAAGAATATGGCTCAGGCTCTCTGAACTGGCCATCAAGGGGTCTACTGCCTTCATCAATGACAGACTTGCCTTTTCCTTCAATAGGCTTGAAAGTCTTCTTGTTGACCCTGATAGGAGGCATGTAACCAACATGGTTGTTGCAATCAGCGTGAAAGTTGACGCATGTCCTTGTCCTGATGAATCTCATGATCCATGGAGCATATATCTTGTGGTCAAAAGGACACATTTGATTGTCGGCCAAAGTCCTCAAGAAGAAATCATGGATGTTGATAGGAATACCATGAATGATGTTGAAGAGGATATTCTTCATGAGGCCTACAACATCTTCTTCATCGTCGTGGCCCTTGATTGGCGCAAGAACGCTGCAGAGGATTCTGTAAACAGTCATTGGTTCATATTTGAGCTCGTGGATGAGGAAGGTTTTTCTCGGTGGTTTCCCTTTAGCCAAAGGCTTCATGAGGACTTCCATCATCCCATTGGGCAGCTCACGTTCATCATAAAGCTTCACGGCTTGTTCTGAAGGAATTGACACTAGCAGTTCACGTAGGAGCTCAATGGCAGGAGCCTTGTGGTGTGTTGTTTGTGTCATCCAGTCAAACAGTCAGGTGTTTATATCTGCTGGATCGCCAGATATGTGAAGATTGGCATAAAATTGAAGAATGAGCTCACTGTTCCAATTACAAATATCTGAGCACAGTGGGAGAAGTCCAGCTTCATGAAGGACGTTGAGGATTGGAGCCAGGCATGGTATTGCTTCAAGCTCAACATGAAGAATATGCCTGTGCTGGAAAATCTTGTTTCTTCCACACAACACAGAGGCATAGTAATTGAGATGTGTCCTCGTCCAAAACTTCAGATTCCTGATTTGAGGCTTGTCATAGGGATTTTCTCCGATGAAGAACATGCGTTCTTCAAAGAAGGACTCCTTTTGAAACTTTGGCCTCTTGGAGAACGGCTGACGCTGCATTGGCTGAAGGTTTGGCTGTTGGACCTGAGGGGAGACAACAATTGCAGACTCTGGATTGAGGACGACGAAGGCATTGTCTTGGTCTGGTGCATTTTCCTCAGCATGGTCCTCAGGGTGAGGAATTTCATCAGCTTGAGCTTCAGACTGAGGAGCATGCTCTTGTTGTGCTTCAGGCTGAGGAATGGGATCTTGCTGATCTTCAGGCTGAGGAATGTGATCTGGCTGAGCCTCAGGCGGAGGAATGTCGTCAACTGGAGCATCTTGTTGAGGGTTTTGCTCCGGAGGAGGAATGGGTTCACCATGAGCCTCAGTTTGAGGATCTTGCTCAGGAGGAGGAGTTGGGTCAGCCTGATCCTCAGGTTGAGGATTTTGCTCAGGACTCTGAATTTCATCAGCTTGAGGATTTTCACTTTGTTCTTCCTCAGCTTGCTTGGTGATAGAGCCACATTCATCAGCTGGTGCAGCTGATCCTTGTGCAGTTTCTACATGAGGAATGGAGGGTTGGGGACTGTCGTCAATGCGAATTTCTTCGTCAGTATGTTCCTCAGATGCAGCATCCTTCATTTTCTCATCTGGCCCTTTCTCCTGGTCTTCAAAGGTGACCATTTCATAAGATGGAGCGATGTTAAGAGGCACAGGATCCAGTGGAGCATTTTCTGCAAGTGCTTTGAGGCGCTTGGCCTCGGTGTGTTCTTCTGCTGAAGAAGCCTTTCTCTTCTTGGCTTCCTTTTCAGCAGCCCTTGTCTTCTTCACGTCTGATGCATACGGAGTCATCTTCTTCACCTTTGAAGCTTTTGGTGAAGGTGTTTTCTCGGCAGATTCATCAGCTGGCTTTGAGGGACCACCTGGAGAAGAGTCATCAGCTGGCTTTGAAGCAGCAGCTGGAACAGATTCATCAGCTGGCTTGGAAGCAGCAGCTGGAGCAGGGTCTGTCTCACCAGTTGTAGCAGATTCTGTTGGGTAACGTAGCATAAATTCAAAATTTTCCTACGCATATTCAGATCTTCCTATGGAGAGACCAGCAACGAGAGAGGGGTAAGAGCATCTTCATACCTTTGAAGATCGCTAAGCGGAAGCGTTGCTAGAACGCGGTTGATGGAGTCGTACTCAGAGCGATTCCGATCTAGTGCCGAACTACGGCACCTCCGCGTTCATCACACGTGCAGCCCGGTGACGTCTCCCGCACCTTGATCCAGCAAGGAGGAGGGAGAGGTTGGGGAAGAACTCCAGCAGCACGACGGCGTGGTGTCGATGGAGAGACGAGGTCTCCCGGCAGGGCTTCGCCAAGCACCGGCACAAAGGAGGAGGAAGAAGGGCAGGGCTGCGCCGAGAGAGAGGGAAAATCGTGTCTCCCAAAGGCCAAAAGTGCCCAATATATATAGGGGGAGGGGAGAGGGGGTGCCACCCCTAGGGTTCCCACCCTAGGTGGTGCGGCAGCCCCCCCCCCCAGATGGGAGGTGCAGCGGCCAGAGGGGGGAGGAGGGGGTGGCGCACCAACTGGTGGGCCTTAGGCCCACCTGGCTTAGGGTTTGCCCCCCCCCCTTTCTCTCTCCTGCGCATTGGGCTGAGTGGGGAGGCGCACCAGCCCACCTAGGGGCTGGTTCCCACCCCCACTTGGCCCACCTTATCTCCCGGGGTCGTTGCCCCACTGAGGGTTTTGGAGCTGAGGGTTTTGGAGCTGAGGGTTTTGTGACAGAAGCCTGAATAGACTTCTCTTGAGGCTTTGGAGCCCTTTGATTTGTTGGCACAGACTGCGTGTGAGGAATTTCTGAGCCTGAGGTTTCTGCCGCCGAGGAATTAGCAGCATCGGAGGCAGCAGCTGAGGATTCATTAAATTTCCTCACTGCAGCTTCTGCTTGCTTCTTGAGCTTGGCCAGATGCTTTTCCTTTTCATCTTGATAGTCATCAACGGTCTTGAGGCTTGATGGATGAGCTACTTGATGATCCTCAAGTGGGGCCCTTCTGCCAGGAGGCTTCAAAGCGAATTTCTTCGCATATTTTGGAGTCACAAACCTGTACTCCTTCCATTCCTTCGCCCATCGGCGTTCAATCTTCTGCAGCCTGATCTTTCTCTAGGCCATTGTCTCATGTTCATCAGGCGTACAATAGTCCAAGTATATGTCCTCAGGGATATCAGCAGCTGTGTTCTGCTCCAGTTTCTTTCCTCCCTTCTGTTTTCTCTCTTCCTCCATTTTCTTCAGTTGAGGACTTTGCTGATGATTTTGAACTCTTGAGGATTCTGATGAGCCTTGAAGAGTTTCTTCCAGAAACGCTGCAAATGAGTTAATGTGATGAGAACCGAGAGATTCATCAGCTGACATGTGTGTACCTGTGAACAGAGTATAGTTGCGAGGAATTTGGAGAGTCATATGCGTTCTCAGATTTGAAGAAAATGAAAAAGTTTGACAGTTTGAGGAATATAACCAGTGGTTGAGGAATTTGCCTAAGCATACTGTTCTTGGGTTCCAGAGTTGTACAGATCCGAAAATTCGCACAATTGAGGAATCTCGTGAAAATCTTAGATGCTTAGCTAGTTCATCAATGATTGCGGTGATAGGTAGTGTTTGAGGAATCATGTGCGCATCGTATCTTGAGGAAAAACAGATTTCACATAGGAGATCTAAAATTTCAGATCTAATCTGCTGTAAAAATGGGATATATTTACCCTGGAAGGTGCGAACGAAGAACACAGAAAGTAGTGTTGGAGAGGCTCTTCGATCGAGTGTCCAATGCACCCTAACTTGGCGGCAGAGGACGTCTACGGCGGCGGCGGATGAAGATGGTCCGACTCTGGCATGATCTTGGCAACGAAAAGGTCAAGGCAGTGAAGCTCTTCCTCACCGGCGATAAGACTACCAGCGGTGGCGCTAGGGTTTGGTGGAGTGTGCTGTGGCAGGAGAGCGATGAGGCGAAGAAGAGGATACCGAGGGGGATAAGGACATATTTATAGCCCAGAAGTTACTGTTTGGCGCGAAACTTTCGGACTAGATAGCCCCTGCCTCTACGTCTCCGCATGACACGTGTAGCTCCCGTACAATGCGGTGGAGATAGTGGAGATCGTGGTTATCCGATCGTGGGAAGTGGGGGTTCAGTTACTGTTCCTTTAAAGAAAACAATTTTTGAAGATTTGAGGATTTTCGTTACAAAATCATCAGCTGACAAGGATGCAGTGAGGATTTTGAACAAAGTTTCAAGTAGAACGCATATGAAGAATTGAATAGACTGGATAAGTATAGCATAGAGGGAAAGTAGGGTCCGATCACATTCACTTAGCAGAAACATCAACTTGAAGAAATAGCAATAAGTGAATGATATTGAGGACTAGAAATCACAATCAACCTAGGCAAATGAAAGTCATCAAGTGTTTTTGAAGATTTTTTAATAGATCATCACAATGAAGAACAGCTGTTTTGAAGAAAAATGCATTGTGAAGAAAAATGCATTGTGAAGAAAATCAACTTGAGGAATTTCACATTGGGCGGTGGCGTTACGCACCATATAAGAATGTTGATTACAGACGCCGCGTACAATTGTCGTAGGGCCCTGAGAATCAATTTATTCGTTAATTTCTTCACATTTAGAGTGACTCTCTTCATCAGTTGAAGAAAATCGTTTCATCATGTGTTGCACATCTAAGTCATCAACTTTGCATAAATGTTAGGATGTGTGCATCTTTTTACAAAACATTTGAAGATTCTAAGATATTTAGCTCACACCGCAACTTGCAAAACCTTTTCTCATCCAAGGGCTTAGTGAAGATATCTGCCAGTTGATCATCAGTCTTCACATGGTCGATGAGGATATTGCCCTTGAGGACATAGTCCCGAAGAAAATGATGACGAATCTGGATGTGCTTGGTCTTCGAGTGTTGTACTGGGTTGTATGCAATCTTGATAGCACCCTCATTGTCACAGTAGAGAGGCACATTCTTCATGTTGCTTCCGTAGTCCTTGAGGGTTTGCTTCATCCACAGCAATTGAGCACAGCAAGAACCAGCAGCAATGTACTCAGCTTCGGCAGTGGAGAGTGATACGCAATTCTGCTTCTTTGAGGACCAGCAAACTAGTGATCTTCCGAGGAAATGGCATGTGCCAGAAGTTGACTTGCGATCCACACGGTCACCAGCATAGTCTGAATCAGAATACCCTACCAGATGAATATTTGAGCCCTTGGGATACCATAATCCAAGTGTTGGTCTGTGAGCTAAGTATCGAAGAATATGTTTCACAGCCTTATGGTGTGATTCCTTCGGTTTTGCTTGAAAACGTGCACACGTGCAAACACTAAGCATTATATCTGGCCTAGATGCACATAGATACAATAAGGAGCCAATCATAGAACGGTATACCTGTTGATCGAAATCTTTACCATTTTCGTCAGTGCCGAGGTGGCCGTTGGTAGGCATTGGAGTCTTGGCACCTTTGCATTCGTGCATGTCGAATTTCCTCAGAACATCCTTGAGGTATTTCTCCTGTGATATGAAGATTCCATTGCTTTGTTGACGAATTTGAAGACCTAAGAAGAATTTGAGCTCCCCCGTCATGGACATATGATATTCTTCACTCATCATGTAGGCAAATTCATCACTGTATCTTTTGTCAGTACAGCCAAATATGATATCATCAACATATATTTGACATACAAACAACTCATTATCATAGGATTTTGTGAAAAGAGTTGGATCGAGTGAACCAGGTTTGAAGCCTTTCTTCATGAGGAATTCCTTCAATGTATCATACCATGCCCGAGGGGCTTGCTTGAGGCCATACAGAGCCTTTTTGAGTCTGAAGACTTTGTCTGGATTCTTTGGATCCTCAAGACCCGGGGGGCTGAGCAACATATACTTCTTCCTCAAGCTTACCATTGAGGAATGCACTTTTCACATCCATTTGATATAAGGTGATGTTATGATGATTAGCATAAGCAAGTAGTATTCGAATAGCTTCAAGTCTAGCAACAGGTGCAAAAGTTTCATCGAAATCTATTCCTTCAACCTGGGTGTAGCCTTGGGCTACAAGTCGTGCCTTGTTCCTCACCACTTGACCGTCCTCATCTTACTTGTTTCGGAAAATCCACTTGGTGCCGATGATGTTATGCTTGCGAGGATCTGGTCGTTTGACGAGCTCCCATACGTCATTCAGCTTGAATTGAAGAAGTTCGTCTTGCATGGCTTGGATCCACTCCGATTCCAGAAAAGCCTCAGCTACTTTTGAGGGTTCTGTGATGGATACAAAGGAAAAATGCCCACAAAAGTTAACTAAGTGTGAAGCTTTTGAGCGAGTGAGAGGACCTGACGCGTTGATGTCGTTGAGGATTTTGTCAAGTTCTACTTCGTTTGCAATCCTCGGATGAGCTGGTTGAGGATTTTGTCTGGGCTGAGGAAGTGGTGCTGTTGCAATTTCCTCAGGAGCATCTTCTTGGTTTTTATCAGCAATGGGGATCGTTTCTTCACCAATTACCTCAGTGGGGACAATGTCTTCAGTAGGCTTAAGCTTTATCGCTTCCTCAGGAGACAGCTTATCTGGATCAGAAGGCAATTGCTCTCTTTGCGAGCCATTAGTTTCATCGAACCGCACATCTACAGTCTCAACAACTTTGTTGTGATAGTTGTTGAAGACTCTGTAGGTGTGCGAGTCCTTTCCATAACCGAGCATAAAACCTTCATGTGCCTTAGGTGCAAATTTTGAGCTATGGTGAGGATCTCGAATCCAACGTTTTGCACCGAAGACTTTGAAATAACTTACATTGGGTTTCTTGTCAGTGAGGAGTTCATATGAGGTTTTCTTGAGGAATTTGTGCAGATATACCCTGTTGATGATATGGCATGCAGTGTTGATTGCTTCAGGCCAGAAGCGACGAGGAGTCTGATATTCTTCAAGCATAGTTCTTGCCATTTCAACCAGAGTCCTGTTATTCCTTTCGACGACACCATTCTGCTGAGGAGTATAAGGAGCAGACAATTCGTGAGTAACACCAAGTTCATCAAGATAATCATCAAGACCAGTGTTTTTGAACTCGGTTCCATTATCACTCCTGATGTGTTTGATCTTGATGCCAAAGTTCGTCGAGGCCCTTGAAGAAAATCGTTCGAAGATTTCCTGCACTTCAGTTTTATACACTATGATATGCACCCAAGTATATCTGGAATAATCATCAACTATGACGAAGCCATATAAAGATGCTGCATTGGTTAGTGTGTCATAGTGAGTAGGTCCAAATAAATCCATATGAAGCAATTCGAATGGACGTGTAGTGGTCATGATGGTTTTAGAGGGATGCTTGGATCTGGTCATTTTCCCAGATTCACAAGCACCGCAGAGATTGTCCTTGAGGAATTTGACTGATTCGATGCCGATGACATGCTTCTTCTTTGCAAGCGTGTGCAAATTCCTCATGCCTGCATGACCTAGTATTCGGTGCCACATCCATCCTTCTCAGGTTTCTGCTAGTAAGCAAGTGGCTGGTTGAGGACCTGTAGAGAAATCAACAATGTACAAATCCCCTCTTCTTACACCTTCGAAGACTTTGGATCTGTCAGATTCCATGATGACTACACATCTATATCTACCAAAGATAACAATCATATCAAGATCACAAAGCATCGATACTGACATGTGGTTAAAACCAAGGGATTCAACAAGCATCACTTTGTCCATATGCCTATCCTTGGAAATTGCTACTTTGGCAAGTCCCAATACCTTGCTTTTACCTTTGTCAGCATATGTGATTTGCTTCAGAGGTGATGGAGTTAGTGGCATATTCATCAGTAGGCTTTTATCACCAGTCATGTGATGTGTGCAGCCACTATCGAGAACCCACTCAGTATTTTTGGGTTTGTCATCCTGCACATGAATTAGTACAGCTTACCATCTCATATGCTTCAGATTTGAAGAATATGATACTAATTTCATCAGTTCAGTCATTTCATCATAACAGAAATGTAAGGACGTGTGAAATATTTCTATTTCATCAATCATTAGCTTGCGTCCTATCAAGCATATCCTCGGGTCTCCAGCAAATTCTTTAGATGATGATTTTCATCTGGAGACCTGACCTGCAGAAGTGATTAGTTTGATTTCTTCACCACCCACATCTGAAGGGGTGGCAAAGCGTTCATCATCCTGCGAGCACCATATGAGAAAGGTGGCATTGAAGCTAATGCACTTCTCTTAATAGTAGGGGGGTTAAAGTACTCATATGAATATGCAAAGAACTGGTTTGAGGATTTATGAACAAAATGATTTGAGGAGTAACGCTCATATTCATATTCCTTGTAGTTTCCCTGCATGTTAGACGCATAAGCACGAGTACGAGCATAGTTTTGACCAGTTGAGGATTTTGATCCTCTTGAAGACTTTGGTCCTCCTGAGGAATTTGATCTGGGGTTCAGATTCTTTTGTGGTGGTGGCATGAGGACATTCACCCGAAGATTTTTCAAGACAACTTTTGGGAACCCAGATTTTCCTCAGAGGAGGGCCATTCCTGCAGTTAGTTCCAACATATCGAGCAAATACTTCACCAGATTGATTTTTGAACAGTTTATAGTTGGAATCAAATGACTCATCCGAGTAATAGGATAATTCACATGAGAAGCCAGTTAGATTAGATGGATCAAAAGGAGGCCCAGTAGCAGCAACCCATGAGGTTTTGGGATACTGCTCAGGTTTCCAATAAGATCCATCAGCATTTAATTTCCTCTCAAAGGCAATTCCTTCTTTCCTCGGGTTCGTGTTCAAGATCTGCTTTTTGAGCACATCACAAAGGGTTTGATGTCCTTTGAGGCTTTTGTACATGCCTGTCACGTACAATTCCTTCAACCCTGCATTTTCATCAGTAACATTTGTGTTTTCCTCAAGTGAGGAAATAGACACAACAGGTGCAGCTGAAGAATTTGTAGCAATGGTAGCATTTGATGATTCTGGTGAGGAATTAGCAGTTTCGCGTTCAATGCATTTAAGACATGGAAGAATAAATTCAACTTGACTAGCGTTGCTCTGTTGAGCTAGTAATGAATCATTTTCCATACGAAGATCATCATGAGACATCCTCAGCTTCTCAAGATCAAGCTTCCTTTGAAGAAATTCATAGGAAAGCTTCTCATGATCAGTGAGGAGTGTATCATAACGATCCTGAAGATTATCAAATCTAGACTGAAGACTCTTCATGTCATCAGTGAGGATTTGGTTAAGGTTCATTTCATCATTCAACAGATCATCACTTTTGTCTAGCAGTTTTCGAAGCTTTTCCAGAGCAGTTTGTTGTTTGGTGGCAATGATAGCAAGTTTACTGTAACTGGGTTTCTTATAATCATTATGTTCACAGTCACTTGAATCAGAGGAGGAGGCATTATTTGATACCTTTGAACCTTTTGCCATGAAGCAATAGGTTGGAGCGAAGTCATCAGCATGGTCATCAGTATGGATGGTGTAATCATTTTCTTCAAGATTGAAGATTGACTTGCTGACGAATGTGGTTGCTAGTGAAAGACTAGCCTGTCCAGATTCTGAGTCTTCTCCAGAGCCTTCTTCTTCATCACATTCCTCTGATTCTGCCTCGGAGTCCATTTCCTTGCCAATAAGTGGCCGAGCCTTTCTGAAACTAGTCTTCTTGTGTGATGAGGGCTTTGAAGATGAGAATTTTGAAGATTTCTTCTTCTTCTTCGAGTCATCAGAACTGTCATCCTTGTATTTCTTCTTCTTTGATTCCTTTCCCCAGCGGGGACAATCAGCAATGTAATGACCTGATTTCTTGCACTTGTGACAGGTTCATTTCTTGTAGTCCTCAGATGCAGATTCTGATTTCCTCATATCTCTTCTTGATGATTTACCGAACTGGCCTCGTCGTGTAAATCTCTGGAATTTCCTCACAAGCATTGCAAACTCCTGTCCAAATTCTTCAGGGTCACAACTGCTGTCATCTGTGTCTTCTTCTTCAGATGAGGAAATTGCTCTAGCCTTCAGTGCACGTGGTCTGGAATAGCTTTGTCCATATAGATCTCTCTTTTCTTCTAGCTGGAATTCATGAGTATTTAGCCTTTCAAGGATATCAGCTGGATCTAGCATCTTGTAGTCTGGTCTTTCTTGAATCATCAGAACTAGAGTGTCAAATGAAGAGTCCAAGGTTCTCAGCAGTTTCTTCACAACTTCGTGATCAGTGATGTCTCGAGCTCCCAGTGCTTGCAGTTCATTTGATATATCAGTGAGGCGATCAAAGGTGTCTTGGCAGCATTCATTGTCATGTCTCTTGAAGCGATTGAAGAGATTGCGAAGAATATCAACATGAGAGTCACGCTGGGTTGATACTCCTTCATTTACCTTGCACAGTCTCTCCCAGATCAGTGTTGCAGAGCCCAAAGCACTTACTCTTCCAAACTGGTGAGGGCTCAAATGGCCACAGATGATGTTCTTCACTTGAGAATCAAGTTGCTTGAATTTCTTCACATCAGCTGCAGTGACACTCGCAGAAATGATGGGGACGCCATTTTCCACAATATACCAGAGATCATTATCAATAGCATGTAGATGCATTTGCATTTTGTTCTTCCAGAAGGGAAAGTTCTTCCCTTCGTAGGTAGGACATGCTGCAGTCACCTTGAACATGCCTACAGTCGACATAACTAAAACTCCACGTGGTTAAACCAAAATCACACAGAACAAGGGAGTACCTTGCTCTGATACCAATTGAAAGTGCGTTATATCGACTAGAGGGGGGGTGAATAGGAGATTTTTAGAATTTCATCACTGAGGAAATTCCTCACTGATGACTAACTTATAGCGGAAACAGTAAAGGATCAGACGTGCAAACGTTCACACCAGCAGTATTTCAGAGTGAAGAATGTGAAAACAGATTGCACAGTAAGCAGGCACGCATAATACAGATGATGATTAACTATTGTGAAGAATTTGGGGTTGAGGAAATTCAGAGAAAGTCTTCAGCAAATTCTTCAAACAGTCACAGTGAAAGTCATCAACACATAATACAGAGAAAGTAAAGAGTTGAGGAATTAGAACCCGATTCTCAGAGAAGACAGTCGTTGATGACCCAGTTCCAAGTGCTGTGACAGTTGTACATCTGGTTTGGAGCGGCTTGGTATTGAAACCAAAGGACACCCAGTCCCGGGACACACAGTCCCTAACGTATTCTCCTTGAGCTAAGGACACACAGTCCTCGCCCAACACTCGTGGTAAGTCTTCAGGGCAGACGTCCAAACCCTCACAAACTTGGTGACCCGGCGATCCACAATTGAATGCTGGATTGCTCTAGACCATGACGCCTAACCGTCTGGAGGATGCACAGTCCTCATAGGTAAAAGGCTTCAGTCCCACACAGGAACAACTTCTTCAGTGATGCTCAATCACTAGGTTTGGTTTGTGGTTTCGGTGGGTGGAGTATTTCCTCACTGATGAATTACTCTCGAAGGCTCTGAGGAATTTGGGTTGCTCTTATGACAAGTGTCAGTTTCTAACGGAGCAGCCAACCAGCTAGTGGTTATCGGGGGTGGCTATTTATAGCCTGGGAGCATCCCGACATGATTTGACACTAATGCCCTTAAATAATATGACCGTTGGAGTGGATAAGACCAGTGACTTGGCGTGGTTATCGAAACGGTCGGGACCCTCAACTGTGAGAGTCCTCATGTCACTCATATTCCTCACTTGAGGCTTTTGGTAGGATTAGGCTTGGGTTGAGCATCATGAGGAAATCCATTCCATAGTGTTACTTTGACCCCCTTTAACAGTACGGTGTTCCTATTCATCAAATGCAAAGAAAGTAAAACAGAAAACGTAAATCTTCACGCTTCAATTTCTTCAGAATGATTTTCTTCAGGAACCACCGGTCTTCTCAATATCAGTATCTTCATGAGGAATATCAATTTCATCGCAGATTCCTCGCGATTCATTTCTTCAGCTTCAGTCCAATTTCTTCAACTGAAGATATACATTTTTAGGGGTCGATATTCTTCAAATATCTCAAACTCCTCAATGACTTATAGATCCTGTGTACACTTATAAACACATTAGATACTTAACCTATAAGTCTTCAAACCACCAAAATCACTAAGGGGCACTAGATGCACTTACACATCGCATGATCATCATCGTCACCAGCGTGACACCATGATCTCCATCATCATGATCTCCATCATCGTGTCTCTGTGAAGTCGTCACGCCAACTTCTACTATCACTACTACTATAGCTAACCGTTAGCAATGAAGTAAAAGTAGTAAGCACATGGCGTTGCATCTCATACAATAAATTAAGACAACTCCTATGGCTCCTGTCGGTTGTCATACTCATCGACATGCAAGTCGTGAAACCTATTACAATAACATGATCATCTCATACATCATACATGCAACATCACAACTTTGGCCATATCACATCACATGTCAAACCGTGCAAAAACAAGTTAGACGTCCTCTAATTGTTGTTGCAAGTTTTACGTGGCTGATTTGGGTTTCTTGCAAGAACACCTTCTTACCTACGTGACAGCCACAACGATGATATGCCAAAGCTATTTAACCTTCATAAGGACCCTTTTCATCAAATCCAATCCGACTAGAGTAGGAGAGACAGACACCCGCTAGCCATCTTTATGCACGGTGTGCATGTCTGTCGGTGGAACCAGTCTCACGTAAGCGTACATGTAAAGTCGGTCCGGGCCGCTTCATCCCACAATACCGCCGGAAAAGAATAAGACTAGTAGCGGCAAGCAAATTGACAAATCATCGCCCACAACTTTTGTGTTCTACTCGTGCATGGAATCTACGCATAGAAAACCTGGCTCTGATACCACTGTTGGGTAACGTAGCATAAATTCAAAATTTTCCTACGCATATTCAGATCTTCCTATGGAGAGACCAGCAACGAGAGAGGGGTAAGAGCATCTTCATACCTTTGAAGATCGCTAAGCGGAAGCGTTGCTAGAACGCGGTTGATGGAGTCGTACTCGGAGCGATTCCGATCTAGTGCCGAACTACGGCACCTCCGCGTTCATCACACGTGCAGCCCGGTGACATCTCCCGCACCTTGATCCAGCAAGGAGGAGGGAGAGGTTGGGAAAGAACTCCAGCAGCACGACGGCGTGGTGTCGATGGAGATACGAGGTCTCCCGGTAGGGCTTCGCCAAGCACCGGCAGAGAGGAGAAGGAAGAAGGGCAGGGCTGCGTCGAGAGAGGGAAAACCGTGTCTCCCAATGGCCAAAAGTGCCCAATATATATAGTGGGAGGGGAGAGGGGGTGCCACCCCTAGGGTTCCCACCCTAGGTGGTGCGGCAGCCCCCCAGATGGGAGGTGCGGCGGCCAGAGGGGGGAGGAGGGGGTGGCGCACCAACTGGTGGGCCTTAGGCCCACCTGGCTTAGGGTTTGCCCCCCCCCCTTTTCTCTCCCCTGCGCATTGGCTGAGTGGGGAGGCGCACCAGCCCACCTAGGGGCTGGTTCCCACCCCACTTGGCCCACCTTATCTCCCGGGGTCGTTGCCCCCCTTCGGTGGTCCCGGTGGTCCCGGTACGTTACCGGTGATGCCCGAAACACTTCCGGTATCCGAAACCATCCGTCCTATATATCAATCTTTACCTCCAGACCATTCCGGAGCTCCTCGTGAAGTCCAGGATCTCATCCGGGACTCCGAACAACTTTCGGTAACCTCGTATAACAATTCCCTATAACCCTAGCGTCATCGAACCTTAAGTGTGTAGACCCTACGGGTTCGGGAGACAGGCAGACATGACCGAGACACCTCTCTGACCAATAACCATCAGCGGGGTCTGGATACCCATGGTGGTCCCACTTGCTCCACGATGATCTCATCGGATGAACCACGATGTCAAGGATTCAATCAATCCCGTATACGATTCCCTTTGTCTGTCGGTATAGAACTTGCCCGAGATTCGATCGCCGGTATACCAATACCTTATTCAATCTCGTTACCGGTAAGTCTCTTTACTCGTTCCGTAGCATGTCATCGTGTGACTAACTCCTTAGTCACATTGAGCTCATGATGATGGTCTACCGAGTGGGCCTAGAGATACCTCTCCGTCACACGGAGTGACAAATCCCGATCTCGATTCGTACCAACCCAACAGACACTTTCGGAGGTACCCGTAGTGCACCTTTATAATCACCCAGTTACGTTGTGACGTTTGATACACCCAAAGCACTCCTACGGTATCCGGGAGTTGCACAATCTCATGGTCGAAGGAAAAGATACTTGACATTAGAAAAGTTTTAGCATACGAACAATACAATCTAGTGCTAGGCTTAGGATTGGGTCTTGTCCATCACATCATTCTCCCAATGATGTGATCCCGTTATCAATGACATCTAATGCCCATGATCAGGAAACCATGATCATCTATTGACTAACGAGCTAGCCAACTAGAGGCTTGCTAGGGACACATTGTGATCTATTTATTCACACATGTATTACTGTTTCCTGTTAATACAATTATAGCATGAACAATAGACGATTATCATGAACAAGGAAATATGATAATAACCATTTTATTATTGCCTCTAGGGCATATTTCCAACAGATTCATCAGCTGGATTGTCAGTCATGATTTCCTCAATTGCCGATTCATCCACATGGCATTCTTGAGGGATTTCCTCAGCTTGAGGAGTTTCATCAGCTGGTTCTTCAATCAGAGGTTGAGGAGTTGGTACTGGAGGGGCAGCTTTCTTGTTGTAGTCATTAACAGCTTCAGTAGCAAGTTTGATGAAATTGCTTTTGAGACTTTGACGGTCAGAAAGCTTGGAGTACTTATCTGTCAAAGTCTTCAACTCTGCCTGTGTTGACACAAGATCATCAGGCATCAGATTGAGGAGATTCTGCTTGAGGAATTTCTCCTTCTTGAGCTTAGCCACCTTGGCCTGTTTAGCTTGCTTCTCCTTCCACTTGGCCTCGTTGATGAATGTGGCCACCATGTGGCTGATGCCAGGGAGAAGTTTCAAATCATCAAGCGGAGTGTTGGGGTCCTACCAGATATTGATGTAGTCTAGGAGGACTTTTGGGTCCATGGCCAGAGGAATGGAGCTGCCAGAAGCTTGAGCTACCCTCTCCTGCTTGTTTCTGATCATTGCTTGCAAAGTTTCATCATCATATTCATCACTACCCTCTGATGCAGAAGGGACCGTGATGATTTTGCTTGGGTTGGGTCTTGTTCCTCTCCCAACAGTCACCTTAGTCTTCAGAGGAGTTGGTGAAGACTTTGTCTCCGATCTTGTTGCAGCTGGGAGTGAGGAGCTGGAGGTAGCGGGCAGTGGCTTCACTACCGGCTTGTGTTCAGGTTTTGAAGCCTGTGGTGGTGCTGAGGATTTTGGCGCAGATGGTTTTGGAGCTGATGCTGGAGCTGGTTTCTCTTGAGGCTTTGAAGCCTTTGGTTTTGATGGCACAACCTTTTGTTGAGGAATTGCCGAGCAAGAAGTCTCAGCAGCAGAGGAAGTAGTGGTAGTTGAAGCAGCAGTAGATGATTCGTTGAATTTCCTCACAACAGCCTCTGCCTGCTTCTTGAGCTTTGCCAAGTGCTTTTCGTTTTCATCAGGATAATCATCAAGCGTCTTGAAGCTTGAGGGATGTGCTTCTTGATAATCCTCAAGTGGAGCCCGTTTGCCAAGAGGCTTCAGAGCGAATTTCTTCGCATATTTGGGAGTGACGAATCTGTACTCCTTCCACTCCTTAGCCCATCGGCGTTCAATCCTCTGAAGTCGAATCTTTCTCTTGGGCATAGTTTCATTTTCATCAGGGGTGCAGTAATCCAGGTATATATCCTCAGGGATGTCTAAGGATGTATTCTGCTCAAGTTTCTTGCCTCCCTTTTGCTTCCTGTCATCCTCCATTTTCTTCAGCTCAGGATTTTGCTCATGAGATTGAACTCTTGAGGACTCTGATGAGACTTGAAGATTTTCTTCAAGAAATGCTGCAAATGAGTTAATTTGATGAGAACCGAGAGATTCATCAGCTGACATGTGTGTACATGTGAACAGAGTATAGTTGCGAGGAATTTGGAGAGGTCATATGCGTTCTCAGATTTGAAGAAATTAAAAAAATTGACATTTGAGGAATTTGACCAGTGGTTGAGGAATTTGCCTAAGCATACTGTTCTTGGGTTCCAGAGTTGTACAGATCCGAAAATTAGCACAGCTGAGGAATCTCGTGAAAATATTGGATGCTTAGTGAAGTTCATCAATAGTGTGGTGATAGGCAGTGTGTGAGGAAAAGAAACAGATGGATTCTTGAGGAAAAACAAATTTCACATCACACAGGTAAAATAGTAGATCAAACTTGCTGTAAAATAGGGTTTTTATTTACCCTAGATGGCGCGCACGAAGAACAGAGAAGAGTAGCAGGGAGAAGCTCTTTTGGTGTGTGTCCAATGCGCCCTAACCCGGCAGCAGAGGACGTCTATGGCGGCGACGGACGAGAATGGTCCGACTCTGGCGTGGTTTCGGCGACGGAAAAGTCGAGGCAGTGAAGCTCTTCTTCGCCGGTGACGAGACTTCCAGCGGTGGCGCTAGGGTTCGGGGCTTTTGCTATAGCGGGAGAGCGATGGAGCGAAGAAGTGTTTACCGAGGGGGATGGGGACATATTTATAGCCAGGCAGTTACTGTTGGCGCGAAGAAATCGGACCAAATAGCCCCTGCCTCTACGTCTCTGCAGGGCACGTGTAGCTTACGAGCAAAGCGGTGGAGATCATGGTTATCCGAACGAGGAAAGTGGGGTTCAGTTACTGTTCATTAAAAAAATATTTTTGAAGATTTGAGGATTTTGTTACGAAATCATCAGCTGACAAGGACGCGGTGAGGATTTCGAACAAATTTTCAAGTAGAATGCATATGAAGAATTGAATATACTGGATGAGAATAGCATAGAGGGAAAGTAGGCTCCGGTCACATTCACTTAGATGAAATATCAACTTGAAGAAATAGCTATAAGTGAATGTTGTTGAGGACTTGAAATCATAGTCTATCTAGGTAAACTAAAGTCATCAAGTGTTTTTGAAGATTTTACTAGCTTGAGGATTTTGGGATAAATCGTCACAATGATGAAATTCAATTTTGAAGAAAAATGATTTTGAAGAACAACTGTTTTGAAGAAAATCAAATTTTGAGACCATGGAACTTTGAATAAAATCAACTTGAAGAATTTCACGTTGGGCGGTGGCGTGACCCACCATATAAGAATGTTGATTACATACGCCGCGTACAATTATCGTAGGGCCCTGAGACTCAATTTCTTCGTTGATTTCTTCACACTCAGAGTGATATTCTTCATTAGTTGAAGAAAATCGATTCATCGTGTGTTGCACATCTAAGTCATTAATTTTGCATAAGTGTTAGGATGTGTGCATGTTTTTACAAAACATTTGAAGATTCTAGGATATTTAGCTCACACTGCAACTTGTAAAACCTTTTCTCATCCAAGGGCTTAGTGAAGATATCTGCCAGTTGATCATCAGTCTTCACGTGGTCGATGAGGATATTGCCCTTGAGGACATGATCATGAAGAAAATGATGACGAATCTGGATGTGCTTGGTCTTCGAGTGTTGTACTAGGTTGTATGCAATCTTGATCGCACTCTCATTGTCGCAGTAGAGAGGCACATTCTTCATGTTGATGCCGTAGTCCTTGAGGGTTTGCTTCATCAATAGCAATTGAGCACAGCATGAACCAGCAGCAATGTACTCAGCTTCGGCAGTGGAGAGTGATACGCAGTTCTGCTTCTGTGAGGACCAGCAGACTAGTGATCTTCCGAGGAAATGGCATGTGCCAGATGTTGACTTGCGATCCACATGGTCACCAGCATAGTCAGAATCAGAATACCCTACCAGATGAAGATTTGAGCCCTTGGGATACCATAATCCTAGTGTTGGTGTGTGAGCTAAGTATCGAAGAATATGCTTCACAGCCTTATGGTGTGATTCCTTCGGTTTTGCTTGAAAACGTGCACACATGCAAACACTAAGCATTATATCTGGCCTAGATGCACATAGATACAATAAAGAGCCAATCGTAGAGCTATATACCTGCTGATCGAATTCTTTACCATTTTCGTCAGTGCCGAGGTGGCCGTTGGTAGGCATTGGAGTCTTGGCACCTTTGCATTCATGCATGTCGAATTTCCTCAAAACATCCTTGAGGTATTTCTCCTGTGATATGAAGATTCCATTGCGTTGTTGACGAATTTGAAGACCTAAGAAGAATTTCAGCTCCCCTATCATAGACATCTGATATTCTTCACTCATCATGTAAGCAACTTCATCACTGTATCGTTTGTCAGTAAAGCCAAATATAATATCATCGACATATATCTGGCACACAAATAGCTCATTATCATAGGATTTAGTGAAAAGACTTGGATCGAGTGAACCAGGTTTGAAGCCTTTCTTCATGAGGAATTCCTTCAATGTATCATACCATGCCCGAGGGGCTTGCTTGAGACCATAGAGCGCCTTTTTGAGTCTGAAGACTTTGTCTGGATTCTTTGGATCCTCAAAACCTGGGGGCTAAGAAACATATACTTCTTCCTCAAGCTTACCATTGAGAAATGCACTTTTCACATCCATTTGATATAATATGAAGTTATGATGATTAGCATAAGCAAGTAGTATTCGAATAGCTTCAAGTCTAGCAACAGGTGCAAAAGTTTCATCGAAATCCATTCCTTCAACCTGGGTGTAGCCTTGGGCTACAAGTCGTGCCTTATTCCTCACCACTTGACCATCCTCATCTTGCTTGTTTCGGAAAACCCACTTGGTTCCTATGATGTTGTGTTTGCGAGGATCTCGTCATTTGACGAGCTCCCATACGTCATTCAGCTTGAATTGAAGAAGTTCGTCTTGCATAGCTTGGGTCCACTCCGGTTCCAAGAAAGCCTCATCAACTTTTGAGGGTTCTGTGATAGATACAAAGGAGAAATTCCCACAAAAGTTAACTAACTGTGAAGCTTTTGAGCGAGTGAGAGGACCTGGCGCGTTGATGTCATTGAGGATTTTGTCAAGTTCTACTTCGATTGCAATCCTCGGATGAGCTGGTTGAGGATTTCGTCTAGGCTGAGGAAGTGGTTCTGGAGCAATTTCCTCAGGAGCACCTTCTTGATTTTCATCAGTGATGGGGATGGTTTCTTCATCAATTTCCTCAGTGGGAACAATGTCTTCAGTAGGTTTGAGCTTTATTGCTTCCTCAGGAGACAACTTATCTGGATCAGAAGGCAATTGCTCTCTTTGCGAGCCATTAGTTTCATCAAACCGCACATCTACAGTCTCAACAACTTTGTTGTGATAGTTGTTGAAGACTCTGTAGGTGTGCGAGTCCTTTCCATAACCGAGCATAAAACCTTCATGTGCCTTAGGTGCAAATTTTGAGCTATGGTGAGGATCTCTAATCCAACATTTTGTACCGAAGACTTTGAAATAACTTACATTGGGTTTCTTATAAGTGGAGTTCATATGAGGTTTTCTTGAGGAATTTGTGAAGATATACCCTGTTGATGATATGGCATGCAGTGTTGATTGCTTCAGGCCAAAAGCGACGAATAGTCTGATATTCTTCAAGCATGGTTCTTGCCATCTCAACCAGAGTCATGTTCTTCCTTTTGACGAAATCGTTCTGTTGAGGAGTATAAGGAGCAGATAATTCGTGAGTAATACCAAGTTCATCAAGATAATCATCAAGACCAGTGTTTTCGAACTCTGTTCCATTATCACTCCTGATATGTTTGATCTTGATGCCGAAGTTCGTCGAGGCCCTTGAAGAAAATTGTTTGAAGATTTCCTGCACTTCAGTTTTATATAAGATGATATGCACCCATGTATATCTGGAATAATCATTAACTATGACGAAGCCATATAAAGATGCTGCATTTGTTAGTGTGGCATAGTGAGTAGGTCCAAATAGATCCATATGAAGCAATTCGAAGGGACGAGTAGTGGTCATGATAGTCTTTGAGGGATGCTTGGATCTGGTCATTTTCCCAGATTCACATGCACCACAGAGATGATCCTTGAGGAATTTGACTGATTCGATGCCGATGACATGCTTCTTCTTCACGAGCGTGTGCAAATTCCTCATGCCTGCATGACCCAGTCTTCGGTGCCACCGCCATCCTTCTGAGGTTTTTGCTAGTAAGCAAGTGGCTGGTTGAGGACCTGTAGAGAAATCAACAATGTACAAATCCCCTCTTCTTACACCTTCGAAGACTTAGGATTTGTCAGATTCCATGATCACAACACATCTATATCTACCAAAGATAACAATCATATCAAGATCACAAAGCATCGAGACTGACATGAGGTTAAATCCAAGGGATTCAACAAGCATCACTTTGTCCATATGCCTATCCTTGGAAAGAGCCATTTTTCCAAGTCCCAATACCTTGCTTTTACCTTTGTCAGCATATGTGATTTGCTTCAGAGGTGATGGAATTAGTGGCATATTCATCAGCAGGCTTTTATCACCAGTCATGTGATGTGTGCAGCCACTATCAAGAACCCACTCAGTACTCTTGGGTTTGTCATCCTGCAGATGAATTAGTACAGCTTACCATCTCATATGCTTCAAACTTGAAGAATATGATATCAATTTCATCACATAGGAATTTCATCATAACATAATTATAAGGACGTGTGAAATATTTCTATTTCATCAATATTAGCTTGCGTCCTATCAAGTATTTCCTCAGGTCTCCAGCTACTTCTTCATATGATGATTTTCATCTGGAGACCTCACCTGCAGAAGTGATTAGTTCAATTTCTTCACCACCCACATCTGAAGGGGTGGTAAAGCATTCATCATCCGGCGAGCACCATATGAGAAAGGAGGCATTGAAGCTAATGCACTTCTCTTAGCAGTAGGGGGGTTAAAGTACTCATATGAATATGCAGAGAACTGGTTTGAGGATTTATGAACATAATGATTTGAAGAGTAACGCTCATATTCATATTCGTTGTAGTTTCCCTGCATGTTAGAAGCATTAGCACGGGTACGAGCATAGTTTTGACCAGTTGAGGATTTTGATCCTCTTGAAGACTTTGGTCCTCGTGAGGAATTTGATCTGGGGTTCAGATTCTTCATAGGTGGTGTCATGAGGACATTTACCTGAAGATTTTCAAGACAACTTTTAGGAACCCAGATTTTCCTCAGGGGAGGGTCATTCCTGCAGTTAGTTCCAACGTATCGAGCAAATACTTCACTAGCTTGATTTTTGAACAGTTTATAGTTGGAGTCAAATGACTCATCTGAGGAATAGGATAATTCACATGAAAAGCCAGTTAGATTGGATGGATCAAAAGGAGGCCCAGTAGCAGCAACCCATGAGGTTTTGGGATACTGCTCAGGTTTCCAATAAGATCCATCAGCATTCAATTTCCTCTCAAAGGCAATTCCTTCTTTCCTCGGGTTCCTGTTCAAGATCTGCTTTTTGAGAACATCACAAAGGGTTTGATGTCCTTTCAGACTTTTGTATATGCCTGTCACATACAATTCCTTCAGCCCTGCATTTTCATCAATGACATGTGGGTTTTCCTCATGTGAGGAATTTGACACTACAGGAGCAGTTGAAGAATTTGTAGCAATAGAAGCATTTGATGATTCTGGTGAAGAATTAGCGGTTTCATGTTCAATGCATTTAAGACGTGGAGGAATGAATTCAGCTTGATCAGTGCTGACGTGTTGAGCTAGTAATGAATCATTTTCCATACGAAGATCATCATGTGAAATCCTCAACTTCTCTAGATCAAGCTTCCTTTGAAGAAATTCATAGGAAAGTTTCTCATGATCAGCGAGGAGTGTGTCATGACGATCTTGAAGATTATCAAATCTAGACTGAAGACTTTTCACATCTTCAGTGAGGATTTAGGTAAGATTCATTTCATCATTCAACAGGTCATCGCTTCTATCTAGCAGTTTCAGAAGCTTTTCCAGTGCAGTTTGTTGTTTAGTGGCAATGATAGCACGTGTACTGTAACTGGGTTTTTTATAATCATCAGGTTCACAGTCACTAGAACCAGAGGAGGAAGCATCATTCGGTACCTTTGAACCTTTTGCCATGAAGCAATAGGTTGGAGCGAAGTCATCAGCATAGTCATCAGTGTGGATGGTGTTATCATCTTCTTCAAGGTTGAAGATTGACTTGGTGACAAAAGTGGTAGCAGTGCAAGACTGGACTGTCCGGATTCTGAGTCTTCATCAGAACCCTCCTCTTCATCACATTCCTCTGATTCTGCCTCAGAATCCATTTCCTTGCCAATAAGTGCCCGAGCCTTTCTGAAACTAGTCTTCTTGTGCGATGAGGGCTTTGAAGATGAGGATTTTGAAGATTTCTTCTTCTTCTTCGAGTCATCAGAACTGTCATCCTTGTATTTCTTCTTCTTTGATTCCTTTCCCCAACGGGGACAATCAGCAATGTAGTGACCTGATTTCTTGCATTTGTGGCAGGTTCTTTTCTTGTAGTCCTCAGATGAAGATTGTGATTTCCTCATATCTCTTCTTGAAGATTTACCGAACTGGCCACGTCGTGTAAACCTCTGGAATTTCCTCACGAGCATTGCAAGCTCCTGTCCAAATTCTTCAGGATCACCAATGCTATCATCCGAGTCTTCTTCTTCAGATGAGGAAATTGCTCTAGCCTTCAGTGCACGTGGTCTAGAATAGCTTGGTCCATATAGATCTTTCTTTTCTTCTTGCTGGAATTCATGAGTATTGAGTCTTTCGAGTATATCAGCTGGATCAAGCATCTTGTAGTCTAGTCTTTCTTGAATCACCAGGACTAAAGTATCAAATGAAGAATCCAAAGATCTTAGCAGTTTCTTCACAACTTTGTGATCAGTAATGTCTCGAGCTCCCAGTGCTTGCAGTTCATTTGATATGTCAGTGAGGCGATCAAAGGTATCTTGGCAGCTTTCATTGTCAAGCCTCTTGAAGCGATTGAAGAGATTGCGAAGAACATCAACACGAGAATCACGCTGGGTTGATACTCCTTCATTTACTTTGCACAGTCTCTCCCAGATAAGTGTCGCTGAGCACAAAGCACTCACTCTTCCAAACTGGCCTGGGCTCAGATGGCCACAGATGATATTCTTCGCTTGAGAATCAAGTTGCTTGAATTTCTTCACATCAGCAGCAGAGACACTAGCAGAGATAATGGGGATGCCATGTTCCACAATATACCAGAGATCATTGTCAATAGCTTGTAGATGCATCTCCATCTTGGTCTTCCAGAAGGGAAAGTTCTTTCCTTCGAAAGTAGGACATGATGCAGTAACCTTAATCATGCCTAGAGTCGACATAACTAAAACTCCAGGTGGTTAAACCAAAATCACACAGAACAAGGAAGTACCTTGCTCTGATACCAATTGAAAGTGCGTTATATCGATTAGAGGGGGGTGAATAGGGGATTTTTAGAATTTCATCACTGAGGAAATTCCTTTTGAGGAAATTCCTCACTGATGACTAACTTACATCGGAAACAGTAAAGGATCAGGAGTGGAAAGTTTCACTACAACAGTTTTTTCAGTATGAGGAATGTGAAAACAGATTGCATAGTAAGCAGGCACGCAGAAAACAGATGAGGATTAACTTGCGTGAAGAATTTGGGGTTGAGGAATTTCAGAGAAAGTCTTCAACAAATTCTTCAAACAGTGATAGTGAAAGTCATCAACACATAATCTGAGGAATATAAAGAGTTGAGGAATTAGAACCCGTTTCACAGCAAAGACAGTAGTTGATGACCCAGTTCCAACTGTTGTGACAGTTGTACATCTGGTTTGGAGCGGCTTGGTATTGAAACCAAAAGACACACAGTCCCAGGAAAGACAGTCCCTATCGTATTCTCCTTGGGCTAAGAACACACAGTCCTCGCCCAACACTCGTGGTAAGTCTTCAGGGCAGACTTCCAAACCCTCACAAACTTGGTCACCCAGCGATCCACAATTGACTGCTGGATTGCTCTAGACCATGACACCTAACCGTCTGGAGGATGCACAGTCCTCAAAGGTAAAAGGCTTCAGTCCCACACAGGAACAACTTCTTCAGTGATGCTCAATCACTTGGTTCTCGGTTTGTGGTTTGGTGTTTGGGGTATTTCCTCACTAATGAATTACTCTCGAAGACTCTGAGGAATTTGGGTTGCTCTTATGACAAGTGTCAGTTTCTAACGGAGCAGCCATCCAGCTAATGGTTGTGGGGGCGGCTATTTATAGCCTGAGAGCATCTCGACATGATTTGACACTAATGCCCTTAAATAATATGACCGTTGGTGTGGATAAGACCAATGATGTGGCGTGGCTATCGAAACGGTCGGAACCCTCAACTGTGAGAGTCCTCCTATCACTCATATTCCTCACTTGAGGCTTTTGGTAGGATTAGGCTTGGGTTGAGCATCATGAGGAAATTCATTCCAATGTGTTACCTCGACCCCCTTTAATAGTACGGTGTTCCTATTACTCAAGTGTGAAGAAAACAAAACAGGAAGACTAAATCTTCATGCTTCATAGTCTTCAGAATGATTTTCTTCAGGACACACCGAATTCCTCAATTTCAATATCTTCATGAGGAATATCAATTTCATCGCAGATTCTTCGCGATTCAATTCTTCAGCTTTAGACCAATTTCTTCAACCGAAGATATACATTTTTAGGGGTCAATATTCATCAAATATATCAAACTTATAGATCCTGTGTACACTCATGAACACATTAGATACTTAAACTATAAGTCTTCAAACCACCAAAATCACTAAGGGGCACTAGATGCACTTACAACCTCTATGTGCAGAGCAGAGCAGTGCGATCTTGATGTATGTGTGTGTTACCTAGTATAACACCTCTGTTCTCTCGAGTCTCGTATCGTAGCCCAGTGGTTTGCAGTGTGGTTGTTGATCAGGCGGTCGTGGGTTCGAGTCCCCGCGGTGCCACCCCATTTTTTGTTATATTTCCTCTCGGGCACAGTAGCGCAGGGGGATGGCTTACCTTGTTTGGTTTCCCTGTTCTGTCGAGCAGAGAAGAAGTAGCGCAGTGGTGTTGTATCAGTGGGTTATACCTGCATGTCGGGGGTTCGAATCCTAGACCAGCCCCTTTATTTTTGTTGCATTCCTTTACCGTTTTGCATTGCTGCTTGAACTGTTGCTTTGATAGGCTTAGTCACTCTTGTGGTATATATTTTAGCCCACAAGCAGCATGTTGTTCCTAGTATTTTAGCTAGCTTGGTAGAAATGCATGTAGGGTATTGTGTGTATGTGTTATGTGAGCTAGATGCCATGCATGTGTATGTGTTTAGCATGTGTGTTATGCTATAGGCTAGTGATTCATGTGTGTGTGCTACTTATGCTCATGAGTGATGACCTTGGGCATAAGCTAGTGCAAGTGTGTGCATGTGTGTTTTTCATATGCTTGGTGTTGAGCTCATGCACTAGTGGGTGCAAGAGGTGTGTGTGTGTGTGGATTTCCCCCCCCCCCCCCCACATACCTTGCGTTTATTTGTGCTTATGTTTATGACTATATGTGGTGCACCTCCTATGCATGTGAGCTTGTGTGGTGCAAGCACCCAAGGAGTGTGTAGGTATATGTTATATGCATGATGTGAGTGTTAGTGGTGGTGTGTTCCAACTAGCATGTGTAGGTGCTTGCTTATGTTTGTGCTTGATGTAAGTGTGTGAGTGGTGGTGTGCTAAGGCACATGAACATGAGGTCTACCCCTCATGTGCACCATTGGTGTTGTGGACATGTGAAAGAGCATGTATAAGTGATGAGCTAGTGGAAGCACATGTGATGATGCACTATTCACCTCTATGTGATTCCATGTAGATTTTCCTTTCAAGTTTGTGCCCAATTGTTCTATGCAAGTACCTAGGTATTATATATGTTTTTGGGGGTAGAATCATCCCAGGAATCCAATGGTGGGTTCAGATTCCACTTTGGAACACTTTCTGGGAATGTCATATTGCTGTTTTGTTCAATGTTTAGAGCTTGGTTCCATGTGATGTGATGAGCCCAAGAGGTTGATTCCTTGTTGTGGCATTAGAGGGTGACCCCCTCTATAGCATGTTGGTTTTGTTTTATGATTAGGAGTTCATATGTGCAAGTTGTGCCTAGTCAAAGTAGGCATGTGGCTGAAAATTCCAGTTTAGTGGAAATCTGTGAATTTCACTAAGTCTGAGAATCTGCTTATATTTTCTTCTCCTGTTGTTGTGCTTGTAGAAGTCCATGTGTTGGTAATCAGCCATGGCTATCAACTGGAAAGTTGTAGCTTTTATGTTTGTCTAGCTCTCTATAAATTTGCATTCCATTTGGATTCCTATAGATATTGGTTTGGGTGCTGTCAAAATGCTTCACAGCATAAACAGCTAGTGAGAACCTGGAATTTTCACTAAGTCCCTGAAAACTGATATTTTTGTCCAAGTTAGCAGCTGTAGAACTTTCTGTGTGTAACTCCTTTGTATTATCCTTTTGCTCATGCTTGTAGAGCTTTTGAATAGCTTCTTCCACATATCCTATTTGGCACATTTGGGTGGCTGTAGGTGCCTTGCATGTAGCTCTCAAACTGCTATGATGTTGTTTAGGACAGACTGTGTAGTTTTTATGTTTTGATGCTTGTGAGTGCATAGATGATGGTGTGGTGATATTCTTTGCACCATCCCATCCATACTTGTTTGTTTTGTGATTTGGCAACCTGGGAATACCATAAGTATGCCATTGGAGTGTGTTGTGTTGGATTTGATCCGTAGGACTCTATTTCTTGTTTCTTTGTTTCTGGTTGATCCGTAGCTTCATTCGTAAGGTTCTTTATATGTTTTTGCATCGTTTTCGCGTGACGCATCTGTTCATGTCATCCTCATGCATGTCAAGATAGCTTAGAGTGCAGTTCTGTCCAGGAACTTGTATTTTCTTCTCATGCTTGTGCAAGTGACTAGAATAGTGATGCATGTTCATTTTCATCTCATGCATCATGTGCTTGTTGCATCTTGTTGTGTTGTTGTTCATTGGATGCTAATTTTATGTTGGATAGCACCGGGATCGTAGAATGAGTACGTGGATCCCGGAGAGTACGTGCAGGACGAACAAGAGCAGTTCCAAGCTGAGGACATCACAAGCAAGATGATATGACCTTGATTCCATCTCTAGACTTGTTATGCTAGATTCACGTTTCCTTCGTCATATGCTCGTTGTCTACCCCTTAAATAATTGCCTCCTGGTATTGCCATGAAACCCAAACACTTATCCCTTCCAAGCAAATATTGAATGGCTAAGTAGGCTTGCTCAGCTACTAACGTTAGCGTTGCTAGTTGAAGGTGCCTTGTCTCATGTGATAACATGAGTTCATATCATTATGTTAAATCTGTTATTTAATTAATGCACCTATATACTTGGTAAATAACGGAAGGCCTAGCCTTTTGCCGGGTGTTTTGTTCCGTTATTGCCGCCATAGTTTCCGGCTACCGGTGTTTGATTCCATAACTGATCGCTCCTAACACGTTCGGGGTTGTTATGGGGATCCCTTGATAAATCGTGTAGTGTTAAGACTTGTCTGATAGGACCCAACATTGGTGTCAATTTGCTAATCACTTAATAATAATCTGCATAGGGAATAGCTACCCCGAGGAATTAATCAACAACCCGGGCCAGTGCTCCTCATGAGTGTTGGTCCAAACTAGAGCACTGTGCGGGGCCAACTCAGGGCAACTTGAGAGATTTCTATCAAGCCACTCTACGCGTTGCTCATCCGTCGTGTCCTGGGACTGAGATACGCGGCTCTTATCGGGGTCGTAGACATGACGGGAGGTCCTGCTACTCTTGTCTTACCTTAGCGATATATCTTGCCTATAGGAATCTCGGTGAAGCTTTGGTTCTCCCGAGAGTTGAGGTTTTCCTCTAAGGAATCCGACGAGATCACGAGATTCGTGATAGAGGATTACTTTGTGGCCCGTGACCGTTTGTGATGGACTAGTTGGAGCACCCCTACAGGGTTTAATCTTTCGGAAAGCCGTGCCCGCGGTTATGTGGCAACTTGGAATATTTGTTAACATCCGGTTATAGATAACTTGAACCTAATCTAATAAAATTGCCAACTGTGTGCGTAACCGTGATTGTCCCCTTCGAAGACCTCTCTTCGATCGGGAACACGGTGGGGTTATGATTGACGTAAGTAGGTGATCAGGATCACTTAGTGATCATCTAGTCATCGATCGCTAGTATAGACCACCTTCAATACTTGTTCTACGTAAGTTAGCCACCATAAATGCTTAGGATGCTGCAACCTAAACACCGAACCTTCCTTACCTAATAACTTGACTAGTTCTGGCACCGAGGTCATAGATTGCTGAGTCCCCGTGGCTCACAGATTACTTCAACACCCCAACAGGTACAGGTACGCCCGACGCAGGTGATCCCGACGGCACGTAGCTGGCGTGGCAGTACGATGAGGAGAACGACCGCTTGTACGTTAACTATCCAGAAGACTGAGGCGTGGTCGTGATCGTGGGCAAGCATGCAGGGTAGCATAGCCTTTTCTCATGTTATGTAGTCCGTAGCGGAACTACCTTGTTTGAATAAATGTGTGATGTAAACTCTGATATTATTTATGAGATGGCAGATGAATCCCTATTTGTCATTCTATTATTATGTATGTGCTATGTTATCGTGCTTGCGAAACGCTTAGATGCGCTTCTTTCCTTTTTGGGACCTCGTTCCCTAAATCGGAAAGGACAACATCTTAGTCGTGATAGATAGCCCTCAGGATACAAAGGTTCCTTAGTCATTCTACCACCTCTAGTCACAACTCTAACAGAATGATCATTGTTCTTACTAATCATCTCATTGAGCAAATCATTTTGTGCCTTAAGTACTTGTTCTACTTGAGTAGTTACCATGGAAGCATGTTTACTAATAAGCCTAAGGTCATTAAAAGTTCTACTCATATAATCACCCAAGCGATCAAGCATGTAAGCATTATGTTTCAATTCTCTACTAACATAAGCATTGAAATTTTCTTGTTTAACAACAAATTTATCAAATTCATCCAAGCATTGGCTAGCAGACTTATTATAAGGAGTATCACCTTCATCAAATCTACGAAGATAATTTACCTCAACTACCTGTGCCGGGTTATCAAGACCATGTATTTCTTCAATAGGTGGTAGATTCTTAACATCTTCAACTTTAATACCTTTTTATTTCATAGATTTCTTTGCCTCTTGCATATCTTTAGGACTTAGGAATAGAATACCTCTTTTTCTCCGGAGTTGGTTTTGGAGGTGGTTCTGGAATGGTCCAATCATTATCATTGCTCAATATATTATTCAATAGCACTTCAACTTGTACAACGGTTTGTTCCCTGAAAACACAACCAGCACAACTATCTAGGTGGTCCCTAGAAGCATCGGTTAGTCCATTATAAAATATATCAAGTATTTCATTTTTATTGAGAGGGTGATCAGGCAAAGCATTAAGTAACTCGAGAAGCCTCCCCCAAGCTTGTGGCAGACTCTCTCCTTCAATCTGCACAAAGTTAAATATTTTCTGCAAGGTAGCTTGTTTCTTATGGGCAGGAAAATATTTTTCAAAGAAGTAAAATATCATATTCTGGGGACTACGCACACGACCAGGAGCAAGAGAATTATCCCATATCTTAGCATCACCCTTTAGTGAGAACGGAAACAACTTAAGAATATAGTAATAACGATTTTTCCCTCATGAGTAAATAGGGTGGCTATATCATTCAATTTAGTAAGGTGTGCCACAACAGTTTCAGATTCATAACCATGGAAAGGATCATATTCTACCAAAGTAATTAACTCAGGTTCGATAGAGAATTCATAATCCTTATTAGTAACAAATATAGGTGAAGTAGCAAACTTGGGATCATATTGCATTCTAGCATTCAAAGATTTTTCCCACTGTTCAAGAATTCATATGATTAATCAGTTAACTTGCCAGTTAATCACTACTCGTTGGGTGGCCGAATCGAATAGCACCTATTCATCATTTTAACTTGTCAGACCGATTAATAGGTCTATCAAACCTATTAATCACTTGTTAGGCCGATTAATCCCTTGTCAGACCGATTAATCGCTACTGGCCTGCTAACTTGTGGGTAAACAAAGCCCAAAATTTTGTCCATAAACCCACCCACCCCCTCTTGCTCCTCCATAGCTAGGGTTCAGACCTCCTCCTGTCCCCTCGCGCTCGTTTCATCCCCTCTCGACCTAGCTAGTGTGTGTCGAGATCCTCGTTGATGCTAAGCATGCACCAAACCTTCAAGATCCAACACCTTCATCTCTTGAGTTGCATGCTTGGACCTCATACCTTCCTGTTGGCTACTCACATCTTGTCTCAAGGGCTGCACCCCGTCGCCTGACCCATCCACTTCTCCCTAGCCCCTCCCGACGGCTACTCCCCAAGCCCTTCCTCCATCCGTCACCAGTGACAAAGTTACTACCATCTTCCCCTCTCTCATTGGGGAATCCAACATTCATAGATTATTAGATTGCAACATACAAATTCATAGATTAGTAGATGGAACTATTGCTATGGGTTGTTATTTTAGCATAGTATTGATTATTTCTTGGTAAGTACGTGGACAAGTTTAAATGTTTAATGAGTACTTTTGAATTTTGTGATTTTGCATGTTTGCATGCATAAGGATTATCAATTTTACCTCTTGCCTATGTTTTTTATATGCATACCGTATAATATTTTTGTACATTACACAGCTGGGACCATGGAAGTATGATATAATACATAAAAAAGCTAGACATATGTTTGCAGGTTCATATTTGATCTACCGATTAATGGTTAACCGGTTAATCCAGTTAATAGGCCGATTCACCGATTAATTGCTACTCCCAAGCCAACCTAGCAGTTACGAGGTACCGATTTCCTCAACAATGATTTTTCCTTCCACTTGCATAGAAATTTCTTAAGATCATCTCTATCCTTACAAGCAAGAAAGTCCCTAGCTATTTCTCCTTCCATAACACAACCCTTAGGTATATTAGGCAATTCATATCTTGGAGAGCTAGGTCTAGCAGGTGCATCATAGTGTTTAGTTTCAATAATTTCATCAGATTCAGAAATATCATCAGTTTCAGCATTCACTCTAGCACAATTTGTTCATCAAGAAATTCACCAAGTGGCACAATAGTATCAAGCAAAGTATCATCATATGCATCATGCATAACAGAAGTAGCATCATCAATTATTTGCGACATATTAGATTCAGTAGCAGGTGGCCGTGTCGCAAATTTACTCATAACAGAAGGTGAATCAAGTGCAGAGCTATATGGCAGTTCCTTACCTGTCCTCGTAGTTGAGGGGTAGATCTTGGTTTTAGCGTCTTTCATATTCTTCATAGTGATCAACATATATATATTCCAAGCGACTCAGAGAACAGAGCTATGCTCCCGGCAACGGCACCAGAAAAAGGTCTTGATAACCCACAAGTATAGGGGATCGCAACAGTTTTCGAGGGTAGAGTATTCAACCCAATTTATTGATTCGACTCAAGGGGAACCAAAGAATATTCTTGAGTATTAGTAGCTGAGTTGTCAATTCAGCCACGCCTGAAAGAATTAATATCTACAGCAAAGTATTTAGTAGCAAAGTAGTATGGAAGTAACGGTAACGGTGGCAAACGTGACAGTAGCAGTTTTGTAGCGATTGTAACAATAGCAACGGAAAAGTAACTTAGCAAAGATCAATATGTGGAAAGCTCATAGGCAATGGATGAGTGATGGATAATTATGTCGGACGGCATTCATCATGCAACACTCATAACATAGGATGATACAGAACTAGCTCCAATTCATCAATGTAATGTAGGCATGTATTCCATATATAGTAATACGTGCTTCTGGAAAAGAACTTGCATGACATCTTTTGTCCTACCCTCCCGTGGCAGCGGGATCCTAGTGGAAACTAAGGGATATTGAGGCCTCATTTTAATAGAGAACCGGACCAAAGCATTAGCACATAGTGAATACATGAACTCCTCAAACTACGGTAATCACCGGAAAGAATCCCAGTCACTGTCACCCTGAGGATGCGGATCATAACTCGTAATAGGTGTCTACAACTTGCAAGATAGGATCAATAACACACATATATTCATGAAAAAATAATAGGTTCAGATCTGAAATCATGGCACTCGGGCCCGAGTGACAAGCATTAAGCATAGCGAAGTCACTGCAACATCAATCTCAGAACATAGTGGATACTAGGGATCAAACCCTAACAAAACTAACTCGGTTACATGGTAGATCTCATCCAACCCAAAACGGTCCAGCAAGCCTACGATGGAATTACTCACGAACGGCGGAGAGCATCATGAAATTGGTGATGAAGGATGGTTGGTGATGACGACGGCGTCGATTTCCCCTCTCTGTAGCCCAAATCAGACTCCAGATCTGCCCTCCCGAGGAAGAACACGAGGTGGCGGCGGTTGCTTATCATAAAACGCGATGAACTCTCCTTCATTTTTCCTCCCCGAATAGGAATATATAGAAGTGGAAACGAGGTCGGAGGAGCCAGAGGGGCCCCATAAGACAGGGGTCGCGCCCTGCAGGCTTGTGGCCAGGTGGTGGCCCCTCTCTAGTTGATTCTTTCGCCAATATTTTTTATTAATTTGAAAAATATTATCCGTAAATTTTCAGGTCAATCCGAGAAATTTTATTTCTGCACAAAAATAACACCAAGGCAATTGTGCTGAAAACAACGTCAGTCCAGGTTAGCTCCATTCAAATCATGCAAATTATAGTCCAAAACAAGGGCAAAAGAGTTTGGAAAAGTAGATACGTTGGAGACGTATCATCGGGTCCCCCTTTAGTACCTTATATCAGTATTGTATGCCGGAGGGTCGCCTATAAAACCCCCTGGCCCTCCTCGATCCATGCAAAGGGTCCGCCATTCTCACGTACAAACACTCACACGGGAGAGGTAGAACGCGAGTCGGCTGCTCCTTCTTCCTCCTGCGTTGAACAGCTCAAGGAGCATTCTGTAGTTCCCTTGGTTCTTCAACCACTCCGATAGGATTAGGGATATTACCTCCCACAGAGGGCCCTGAACCTGGGTACATCGCGTGTCTCGCACTGCTAGTTACCAATCCCGTTCTTGAAGCCCGTCGGTGTCCTTTCGGCCCCAACCACTCTCGATAAGCCTATCCATGTCATCTGTCGTGAGAAAACGACGACAATCACTATAAGGACACTGAAAGAAACAAACTACGACAACACCCTCCTTTTTTCAAACATGACTTCGCCGGAGTTGTTTTGTCACTAACTCCAGTAGAACCTTGTCATCACCTAGCAAAGGAATGAGGGCTTCACCATAGAGGTTAAATAGGGATCGTCGGGACAATTTGACCGATAAGCATCAACGCAGCGTTGAAGTACCCAAGAACGCTGAATATGAATAGGCAAAACATCTGTCCACCCTCCTCATTATTTTCGCTTACATGGCGATGGAGAAGGAGGGGGTGAAAGCATGTTGCGCCGAATCCACCACTCCACGAAGCTTGCAAAGGGAGAGAGCGCAAAACTTACTTACTATTTCGCCGACCACCATGGCTATCGAGAGGAAGGAACAATCAACCACCAACCGATGCCGCGTGTAGGCGCGAGAGTACACACCACATGACGCTAATTGCCACCAAGGCAACCCTATACTCCTCCTATACCTAGCACTAACATCACATCAACAACCGCGCCACCTCTCCCACTCCCCTACTAGCCGCCGCCGCCGCCCAAGGAAGTGGGTAGAGAGATAATAAGCTTCAGGGCGACTCTCAAAGATGTGGAGGATGCGAAATGAGGGCTTTACAGTAGGGCATTTCTAATCGATCCCCTAAAAGGCCATAAGAGAGTAAACTTTCGGGCTTACTCCCTTACGACAAACCTAGCAGATGCCCTAAAAACGTGAAAGGAGTAAAAAAAATACGCCAACTCCTTATTTCCCCCCAAATTTACCTAAATATACCCCAACTTTGGGCGGCCAAGTAAAACTCACTCTCCCCCTCCCGCGTGTACTGCCTCCTTCCCCCTCCCCCGCCACCAATGACCTCTAAGCCGTCCGGAATGGATAGCCAACACCACTCGCTCACCCCGCCGAACGACAGCATCGGCGAATCGCCGTCGGAATCCACCCACGCGTCGTCACCGATGCCAAAAAAAAGCTTGGGGATGACAAAGAACCATCACGTCCAAGCTCCGCCTCCAACCGCACTAATGGTGTCCGACGTGGCCATCGCGTCTCTGGCAACAACATGTCGCCTTCCCGTCGCACCTACCGGAGGCAAACGGGCTCGAAAGCACACAACGGTGGCGACAGCGCTCACTGAGGCAGCCGCCAAGAAGAAGACGAAGAAGATCGCGACACCGCCTCGTCCGGCAACTCCAGCTGCCCCTACGACGGCTGCTCTGACACGAGCGGCCACCGCACCCAGCAACAAAAAATGCGGCCGCCAAGTGCTCGATGAAATGCTAACAAGGTAAAAAACCCGTGTCCCATTGGAATTCCATAATGATTGCTTGTGATTGGTAGTGATGGTTTATAGTGCTTGCTTTGACATTGTAGAGCAGCGATGAACACGGCCGAATTCCTCGCATTGTTAGAGTCCTCGGCCACATTGCTCGGCTGACTCAATCCACAACATATACATGCTATGTTTGTGGTGATTCTGAATCAAATTTTGTGTTTAAAGTGATGTCTTTTGGATGAACTTCGTATGTTTAAATTTGAAAAACACATTGATGAAATTTTGTGTTATGACGATTATTGCTATCCATGCTTTCATTTGAATGATTTTAAGATATGCATTGTGTAGATATTATGTTTGTGCGCCGAGTATGCAAAACGGTCACAAATTTGATTTTACTCCGCTATAACTATAGGGGATCGGCTAGGTGCAGCAACCGTTAGTGAAGTAAAATTTTACTCTATTAACTTCACTTTAACTTTTACTCCACTAGATTTTAGGGCATCGGTTAGAAATGCCGTACACCTCTCATGTCCCTCTTTATTTGCCATGCCGCAGTTATATATGGGGTTTGATCAAATATTGTAAGAAAAGCCAAGGTGAGCACTTAGGCTCATTCTATACAGAAAAACTACATTATACTGAACTTGTTTATAGTTTTTTCAGTTGGACAAATAATAAAATAGACAACAAAAATTAACCAAGCATGAAACAAATTATCCATCGCATTGCTAGGTCACCTCGGGAAGTTTAGATCGGTACCACTCTAGCATGTTTTCAAGCTCCCCCTCTTCACCAAACGGATCAGCCCATTTAACGTGAATTCCATATCAGTCTGGTGTTTTTAAGAACACCATTTCCATTAGCTAGACTACAATGTAATCAGACGACATTAGTACAACATCCGAAGCAGCCACATACAAACAGAATACACTAATCTAGAGCCTGCAAAAGAAGATTAAATTTAGTGTTCGTCACAGGATTCCAACAATATGTATCTCCCTTTTGCCGACATAGGAGGAACAGAGTTCCAATCCTCACAGCCCTCCGATGCTACCAACGAAGGCCCACTTGATCTAACTCGTGGTGATAATAGGTTTCGGTTTCTCCTCCTCCTTGTTCTCAGCTGCTACAACATGCGGTCTGCGCTGATGCTGCACAACCGCAAGCTGATCCATGAAAAGCAGTTCCCGCAAGTGATGGAGCTGCTCCCTCTCTTTCTCCATCAGCAGCTCTTTCTGCTCAAAGCGACTTATCTTATCTTGGATTTCCTTCATCTGAGGATAATTTGAAGCAATAGATAACAAGTCAATATAGATACCAACTTTTAAGCAGTAATATCTCAAAACCCCTATGTTGATACCTGGACATCCACTATGGCCGATAAAGATTGCTCTATATCTTTTTGCTCCTTTTGAAGTTGTACTTGTGCATTTGCGGATGCCTCTTTGAGTAAATCGGTGTCTGAAAGCCCATTGGTGTAAGAAGATTCTGCAGAGAAAACTAATTGAGCCAAGAGAAGAGCCTTCTGAATACTCAGAGTAAGTATTTCTAGGAAAGAGTGGCAAACTAAATCACAGTGTGGATGCATGTAGCAGCAAGAATGTGAATTTATATCATGCCACTAAAGGAACTTGAATACTCAGAGTAAGTATTTCTAGGAAAGAATGGCAAAAACTAAATCACGGTGTGCATGCATGTAGCAGCAAGAATGTGAATTTAAATCATGCCACTAAAGGAACTTGAATACTCAGAGTAAGTATTTCTAGGAAAGAATGGCAAACTAAATCACGGTGTGCATGCATGTAGCAGCAAGAATGTGAATTTAAATCATGCCACATAAGGAACTTGGATACAGGTCCATAGCCTATTCTTTGCACATGCACTGATTATGACTTATCTTATTGCTTCCCAGTAGTGAATTATGTGAAATTTAGCAGAACTATCAAATACATGTACGCATTCATGTAAAAACAATTATGTGAAATTTATTGGTAACCATGTATTTGACCCTACAGAGTTAGGGGACTGGCACCGCCACTGCCCAGCGCATTACTTGAGCAGTCCTGTTACCACAACCGTCAATTATCATTGTTTGCACAGTGACACGCAAAGCAGTATGTTCCTCAACAATGCAACATCAATAAGACAGAATGTCAAACTCATATGGGTTAGAGAGCACAAGTTGCTACCTTCTTCCTTAGTGCTGCTGGTTGGAGAATCAGTCTGGCTGTCATTCATATCAACCTGGGATTGTGCAGAAATAGCTGCTTGCGCTGCTGCTGCCGCAACGCCTGAGCCAACAATTGCTGACAAGAACGCGACCTGGTAAAACAATGCAGTTCCATGATTTGCTCCATCAACAAATTTCTACGTCCAAACTAGTCGACCATATAAGGCAGCTATTCAGGCATGATGGAGACCAGCATGTACACTTGTTTTGTGTACACATGTGCAAAAATTCTATGAGTTATTTTTAATTTCCTTGTCAGAAATCATCTTGAAGTTCACATAGTGTTTCGTGTCTGAAGAAAAGAAAATAACTTATACATCAGAACCTGAAGGCATTCCAGTACGTGTTTTCCATTTGTTCACATGAGTAGCGCAGCATAAATGGAATGCTCAAGATATACTACAAGTTACTACTCCCTCCGATCCAAAAAAAGTGTTGTGGCTTTAGCTCAAATCACGACATTGTTTTTTGGATCGGCGGGAGTACTAATTAACACAAAGACTAAGTTATACCAAGCTATAGATTACCATGTTCTATGCTTACTGCTGCAACACTTGATATAGTAAGTTAGCAACATGTGACAGCCACATATGGTACCAAAACCGAAACTGTAACAAACTGATCGTTACATGTTATCATTTCAAGTACAAAACTAGAGAAGATGCCCCGCACGTTGCTGCGGGAATGTGTTGCAATTATTTCAGTGATATTTGGTTATATGAAACATTGCTATAGGAAATAATAATATGAGAACTGAAAAAATATACATATAATATTATATAATTTATTCTATTTGATTATTATATAGTTGTAGAATATAAGTGGTGCATGGTGCATATTAAGGTGGGCCTTTTCCCATGCATGGTGGTATGTTGGGTTGGCATAGTTGCATGTTAAGGGAACTAAGTTAGTGGGGTCTAATTATTTAGGTATATAGGATGAGTGAGAAGTGCCCTGCTCTTATGAATCATTAATTTTGAACACTAAACTGCTTGTACCAGTCAAGGGAGGTAGCAACTACAAAAACAGGGCAAAGTCACAGATACAGACCTGAGCCATAATTGGATTGCTTGCATCTGCCAGTGGTGTGAGACGCAGTCGTTTTGGGATCTCTGCTCTAGATTCATTAATAACATCATCATCAATCTCAAACTCCATTTTCTGCTCCTTAGATCCCATGAACTGTTCTCCAAAAGATAATCGGATGAGTCTAGCAATGCAGTCTTTCTCTGAGCGACTACCAACATGTTCAGAAACCTTCTTCCAGTCTTCTCCATAATGCAAGACAGCCTCAAGTAGGTGAAGAGTTTCCTTGTCTGTCCAATCTGATTTGGCGTCTTCGCTAATTTCAACTTTCTTGAAGTCTGCTGGAGTAAGACCAGGCCGATAGTTGCCACGCACAAAGCATCTACAACATATGCTTATATCCGCCTGACCATAAGCAAAAGTTAAGGATAGAAAATAGCAATCTTCTAGCTAAAATAGACAACAAATTGATAACAGTTCCAGCTAAAATATAAAGAATGATATGACCACAGAAACAAAATCAAGGGGCAAACACAGGCCAAATAAAGTGTTCCAAGCTTCACAGACTTAAAACGGATGCAATTACGACACTGTTTGCAAATATTTGATATATGATTTATGATAAAACCCTCCAGTTCATGGCATGTTTATGTGAACAGGAAGGGGTTAGTTCAAAATTAGTCATAGAATAGTCCTGCTAATCCTTCTACATTCACAGTCAATCCAAGAGTGGCAATAGGCAAAAGACACAGTAATACAGTACAAATAAAAAGCAAAGCTTGACAATACAATATTCATATGAAGAGCAAGCCCACTCGACTTAAACTTATAAGCAACTATTCACATACATATGCAATTACCAGTTCCCAAAACAAAAGATACACCATTAAGTTTTCTATTTGCTCATCTGTCCCTGCGCCCTTTCTATGGTGTGTACATATCAAACCAGCTAAGCCAAAACCAACGATCAACCAGGAATATCTCCAATCCGAAAAACACATGGGCAGGCTCATAACTAAACGCTACCCTGGTGGCTTTCTCTATCAGATTAAGAACCCTTTACAAGATCAGGAAAGGTTGGGATGGTGTCAGGTTTAGAATAACTTTAACTGGCGATATTTGGAGAGGAAGAGGTTAGGGACTTGTGTGAGCACATTGAACTTACTGATGAGGTGGATTCAGTTAACTGGACACTAGATCCAGCTGTTTTCTCAGTAAAATTTCTTTATAAAACTGTGTAACTTGCGTTTCTGGGGCTTCCACAGATTTTTTTTGTGGAAAATTAAAATTCCCTTAAAATTCAAGGCTTTCCTGTGGCTGGTCCTGAGTCAAAGAGGGTGGGAGGGAAATCAATCATGTCAATTCTGTGGAATAATAAGACTAATGATCATCTCCTTTTTTCATGCCCCCTAGGAAGTTACACATAGAACATAGACTGCTGTGCGTTTGTTTTTCAGGGAAGTACAACCTCTTGTTGATCATCTGTTTGGTGGATGGTTACAACAGTTCCATTGACAAGTTTGGATTTTGGTGTCCGTTGGCATGCCAGCAGTTTTATGGTTATAGTATGGAGGAAATGTCGTAACAATTCCTACTCGTGTGCTGATTAACTGGACAACCGGGTTGTTGTTACTAACTTGATTGGTCACTGGATGATTGGCATGGTCGATTTGCAGACAAAGGAGCAAAACAGAGATGTTCTCAATTGGTACAAAGGCGAAAGGATGGCAGTCTACAGCACAAAGGCTTATGTGAGACGGTGCGGATAGTTTTGCTTGTGGCTGTGCTTTTCACTGGCTTGTGTATGGTAGTTTGTAAGGTTGCTGTATAGGATATTCTGTTTTACACATCACCGTGTTTGCTGGTAGACATTGCCTTTTGCTTACTTATCTTTTGGCATGTGTACCAGTTACTTTCCTGTTTACTTTCGTTGTACTGAACTGCTTTGGTTTCTGGTAATAAAACCAGGTGTTTTCCCCTTGTTAAAAAGAACCCGTTCCCCCAGTTACACTACATAAATAATATGAATATTCATAATCTGCGGCTTAATGTAGTGCTTTTTATAATGGCAGAAAACCTAAACAGGTCACTATAGCCAATTATTAGAAGTACTTATATGAATGAGCTAAGATAGTTCTAACCAGATACTACAAATAATGCATACTATGCACATATTACATAAACTGAAATGCAAGTTTACACAGCACTTGACAGTCAAAACAATGGCAAATCACTCACCTTCTCGCAGGTGAAATAGGCAGAGCCGCAGACGCTGCGGCACCCTACGCAGAGCTTCTTGGGTGTGGTTGGTCCAGCAGGCAATGAAGACTGAGAAGTCGCCCCTTCCTCCCTCTTGTCTTTCCCCTGCTTCGCCCCCAGCGGAGGAGCACCATGGTTGATGAGGCCCCATTCTTCAAGGAAGTCAAACACACGGCGCACAGAGCCAACGTCGCCGATAAGGCCCCGCCTGGCCTCGGTGAGCGTGAGCCGCCGCGCTGGCCTTGCCCGGAACCTCTTGACGAGGGAGTTGCGATAGTACTTGTAGGCTTCCGGGCCCCGTGACCCAGACACCACGGCGACCTCCCCTTCGAAGAACTCTGGCAACAGGCGGCGCTCCGTGTCGCTGATGCTGTCGTACGAGAACCACCCTGCAAGCGCAACCCTCGGTCAGATAGGGTTCTAGGTCTTCGCCTTCACTAGACGCGAAAGTGCTGGTGAGGGCGGGACTGGGGCGGGACGCCGGGAGAGGAGGTCACCTGAGTAGCTAGGGACGGTGATGACGTGCGGCGAGTCCTCGGCTGAGGCTCCCACGGCGGGTACTCCGGCGGCGGTGGCGGCCGAGGTGGAGGCGGGAGGGATCTCCGTCTTGAGGGTACCGGCAGTGGACGGGGGCTGGGAGAAGGGTGGCGCCTTGAACGGCGACCGCGTAGGCGTCGGCGCGGAGTTGGCTGTGGCCGGGGGCACCGGAGCCGGCGGTGTGGCCATCGGAGACGAGGCAGCCGGTGGAGCCTTCTCCCGGTCCGTTTCCTCCGACGGCGCTAAGCGTGTAGTTTGGGCCTTATCTTTTACTCGCAACGAGGCCGCCGTTGCGTTACGGTTTGGGCCTTGGGAGATTTGGTTAAAAGAGCCCAGCTACGGCGATCCCACACAGAGCGTTCGTTCCTCGCGTGATGCGAGTTTAGTCCCACCTCGCTTGCGCTGAGCGGAGGGAGCCGGGAGAGGTGTATAAAAGAAGAGGCTGGGCAGCAGGAGAACTCATACCTTTCTCGGCCTTTTGGCTAAGATCAAGTGTAGTATCTGTTCTTATCAGTTTAATATCTGATATGTGGGCAATGTGCCCATAACGATATTAAATTTATTTTTTGTGGGGGTGGGTCCACCACAGTAGCTTGCTACTGGGACCCACAAGCGTCGCCTGGGCGTTGCACTGCTGCCCTGGCCCGGAGCACCCCAACCAAAACCAGTCAAATTTTTTCAGGAAAGCAATTTACTCTGGTGTAGACTGGTGATAGTAATAAGTTACAAAAGGCCAGTGCCAACAATACTACTTCCAGTGCACCATTAAAATTAAAAATGACTCGGTAGGCCGCAAAAAGCACAACTCCAACTTCGTTGTGTAAGATCATACCAGTCCCTGCTGAACCATCGAGTGGTGAGAACGATCCATCTACATCTACAGACAGGGCCAAAATCCAGTCGGAGGCCGTGGCCAAGGGTCAGGAACTGCATCTCCTGTACAGTGCGCTTCCGACTGAATAAAGTCGAGAGGCATCTTCCCTTTTATTCTTCAGTACTGGAATTTCTAGCATGGGATAATGATCTTAAATAGCTGTCTAGGAAGTCAACCGATGGTACACTTTTTCCATGCACTCAACTGCCAAATACGCCAGATTAAGATGATGACCATGTCACGCACCTGTTCAGAGCAGTTTGCCAAAACATGTACTGTAGTAGCCATTCAGGGCCATTGTCTATGAGCAGCTCATTGGACGGAAGTGGCAAGATGGACCTCACCGTGTCCCATAAAATCCTGGCATGACCACATGTTACTAACGCATGAAAAGTTCCTTCCTTTTCCACACCACAAAGCATGCATGTATCACGTGTACTTACGTGGCGGTAAGACTTGCATTGGTTGGTCGCCAGTGCGACCGCCGCTACCTTCGACGCGCACACACGCATCTTCAACGGCCCCTTCGCTTGCCAAATACAGTTCCATAGCGACCGTTCCCCGTCGGGCTGAGAGCTGGACGCACCAGAATCAGACTTCATTGCTAACTTATACGCACTTTTTACAGTAAAACAACCAGTTTTCTTCGGCGCCCACGCAATGAAGTCTTGCATGTTTCGGAGAGAAGTGCGAATTTTTAGTATATGTTGTACGTTCATCGATCAGAAATACTCTTGTAGTCGCTGCATGTGCCATGAACCATTGTCATTTAGAAAATCTGACACCCTATTCAATCTGCAATTTCTCTTTTGTGTCACTCGCCTGAAATCATTACCACGTGGTGTCCAGGGGTCCCTCCAAGCACGAATTGATTTGCCATCTCCTACTCTTCATATAACTCCTTTTCTGACATGTTCCGTACCAAAGATAATACCCTTCCAAACCACCGAAGAATTTACAGGAAACACAGTGTCCAAGATGTCACCATTTGGATAGTACTTAGCTTTGAGCAAACGAGCACACAAACTGGTAGGATCATCAATCAATCTCCACGCCTAGGCCAACAATGCTTGGTTAAAAGCCCGCATATCCCTAAACCCCATGCCACCTTTTGATTTAGGCAAAATCATCTTGTCCCATTTTAGCCACGCCATTTTCCTCTTTCCCCTGTCAACACCCCACCAATATTGTCTCATCAGGCGGGTCAGCTCATCACACACCGACACTGGTAATCGAAATACACTCATAACATAAGCAGGTCAACAGACTTGATCAAAATCTCCTTCTTACAAGAAGACATATACTGCTCACTCCAGTCTATTAATCTTTTCCTCAAACTTGACTGCAAGGTCTCAAACCTACCCTTGTGCATTCTTCCTTCTGGAACAGGTAGCCCGAGATACCTAGCCTCAAAAACTTCCTTCGAAATATCCAGAATACTACGTATTTCCTCTGAGATCAGCTGAGGGCAATTGCCAGAAAACAGGATGGAACACTTTGATGGGTTTATAAATTGACCCGTCGCCTCTGCATAAGTGTTCAACAAACCTTTAACAATGCTCGCCTGCTGCTCAGAAGCATGAAAGAATAAAAGCGAGTCATCCGCAAAGAGCAAGTGAGATATTACTGGTGCCCTTCTACAAATCTGAACCCCATGTAAACCATTCACCACAGTGGCCTCACTAATTAAGGAAGATAATGCACCAGCCACAAATAAGAATAGAAACGGTGAAAGAGGATCCCCTTGGCGAAGACCTCTGGTAGGGGCAAAGGACTCCAAAAGCTTCCCGTTAAAGTTGACCAAGTATTTAACCAAAGTAACACACGCCATAATGTGTGAAATCCAAGCCGAAGAAAAGCCCACTTCAACAAAGCCTTCTCCAAAAAATTCCAATCCACTCGATCATAAGATTTTGAAAGATCAAGCTTGTAGGCGCAACACATATCTGTATTACCTTTTAGGGACTGGATATAGTCAATACATTCAAATGCAATGATAGAATTATCAGATATGAAACGGCCTGGAATAAAGGCACTTTGTTTCTCCGAAATAAGCTCCATAAGAAGAGGCCTAAGCCTCTTGACCATACATTTTGAGACAATTTTATACACCACATTGCAAAGGCTTATCGGTCTGAAGTCCTTTAGCTCCTTTGGGTGAGGGACTTTTGGAATCAAAACGATAGCCGTATCATTATGTGGCAGCCCGATGCCGACGTTTCAAAAGATTCCCCCTCTATTCCGTTTTCGTCGTGTGTCTATTTTCTTTTGTCGCATCATCATCGCATCATGCGCATCATCAACATTGCATCGGCATCTTTGTTGCCGCCAGTTTTCAAAAGTTGCATCCGTTGTTAGTTGCCGGTTCTCGTCATTGTCCGTTCCGAGCCCGACCACACACGCACGCGCCCACGACATCGTCAAATCTTGTTTTTAAAAGTGTGCGTAAAACTTTCTCTGATTGGGGTGAGATTTGACGTGTGGTGTTATTTTAATATAGCTAGGCCGCATGTCAAATTTCGTTGCGATCGGAGTCCGTCTGGTACCCAAACGGTCGACCGTAGCGGCACCGTATTCGGTCTAGCGCCGGACGTCTTTCGGTGTTTTAAATATCGTTGTCGCGCCGCCCGTTTTCCCTCTCGTCTCCGGTAAACCACTCTTCACGGCCACTTACCCGTTCCCGCGTTCAGAATTATCCGATTCCGATTGCGCGGTTGGATCCAGAACGGAATTCCGGTTAACCTAGCCCCCCTTTTCTCTATAAATACCCCCCCCCCCCTCATATTTTTAGACAGCCCCCTCTCCTCTCTCCTCGAAAACCGTGCCCCCGAAACCGTAATCCACCCACTTTCTCTACTCCCTCCCTCCTCTGCGCAGCCGCCGGGCCCGCCAGGCCCAGATCGGGCCCGGCCGAGCCCAAATCCGCCGCTGGCTCGCCAGCGCTCCACCGCGCCCGTGCCCGAGGGTAGCAGCCTGAGCCGCCGAGCCCCGGCTCCACATCTTCTCCCGCTGGACCTGCCCAAGCAGCTTCCGCCCTCTGCCCGCTGGCCCGAGTGCCTCCCCTGGCCAGGCCGAGCCGCGGAGCAGCCAGCCCGCTGGCCATGGCCGCCTCCTGCTGCGGTAGGTCGCCGGAGCCAGATCAGAAAGCCACGCCGCCTTGCTGCCGCAGATCCCGCCAGGGCCCCGCTGGTGCCTCGCGCTGGAGCGCCGCGTGCCTCCGTCCCCGCCGGCGCCTGCTGTCGGCATGAGCTGCGCCGCCGCCCTGCAGAGATCGGGAGACGACGAGGAGTTGCGCTCGTCGGTTCCCCCCCGCATGACCTGCACCGCCGGTGGGCCGCGTCCGCCGAACCGCAGCAGCCCAGAGTCCGTCGGCAGCTTCGGCTCCTCCAGGCCACCTCCTCCTCGTGGCCCAGTTCGAGTCGGCCTAGGTGGCCTTTCCCCGAAGTGCGCACTCCTTTTTTTCCCTGCCTCTATCCCCCACCTGAGCACATTTTAGTTAGGTTGCGCCCCCTGTTCGGCCCGTTAAATATTTAGGTAGTTTTCGGAATTATATAAATTCGAGATAATAGACGATATTTAGAATGTCCGTAACTTTTTAACCGTAAGTCGGATCGAGGCGTATTATATATGCTTTTGGTGTATAATTTCGCGTAGAATCTGAATTTATAACTTGCATAATTGTTTGACATCGTTTAGCATGCCGTATGCCTAGAAACGTGTGATGTCTATAATGTTTTAGCCCGTAGTTATTTTTTCGCGCGTGCCCGGATTGCTCGAATGCCGTAGATTAAATGTTCATGTTTTGGGAACCACTTTTCCATGTATTTTAGAACAGACATTGGTATTTTTGTGTGTAGGGATTTGCCGCTAGTTATTTTAGCGTGTTTAGGTTATTATCTCGCATTTACGTGTTGGCAATATTCTTGTGTTGCAACCCCACATGTTTTATATGTTTTCGGGATTTTTTTGTGCATTTAGATTTAGCTTTTGAGTAACTTAGTTCGCGCGATATTTTTCCATGTTGCCCTCTTGTCTATCTCGTAGGATTTATTCCGTGCTTCGTTTGAAGGTGTTGTAAACTAGAGAGTTGCCCTTTGGTGTTTAGTCTAGCCCCTGGTAATTTTGGTTGCAATAGAAATGCATGTTTAGGTGTGGTTTGATTGCTCTCAAGTTGCTAGAAATAGTGCTGATTTGGAGATGCTGAAATATTACTAAGTCTGAAATCTGTTATATTTTGTTGCTGTCTTTGCATGGGTGTATCTTGTGATCTGTAGCTCTTTTGAGGTTGGCGTAATGGAGTTAGTTGTAGACCTTGTGATTCTCTAGCATGATGTGCATTTTCATGCTATTTGGAGTCCTGTAGTTTATGGTTTTGCTGCTATCAATATGGCTTCAAATCGAAAACTGCAGCTTCATAAACTGCTATTTTCACTAAGTCTGAAACTGTGTGTGAGAAGTCATTTTGTGACTTCTTGTCCTAGTGATCCTTGCTCCCATGCTAGTTGTTGTTGGTTGTATGTTGTAGTGCTTATTGCCCTATTTCGTGTCATGCCTTGGTTGCTTATATTTGAGTTGTGTAGCTCGTAGTTGTGGGGTGTAGAGAATGCTATGTGGCTGATTTTGACAGATTGTAGTGATTTCTTGTTTTGCTCGTAGTTGTTGAACCGTAGCTCCGATTTGATCGTGCCCTATATGAAACTTTCTTAGAATCTCATATAGTTTCATTTTCTCTTGCTGGTTGTATGTTTTGAAGTGCTCATGATAGTCGTTGCACACATATTGCATTCATGCCATGATATCTTGCGGTGCTTGTATCTTTTGAACCGTTGCTCCGTTGGAGATGTTCTCTAGGTGTAAATTGCTTGTAACGACGCGTAGAATCACGCGAACCTATTTGTTTTGCTGTTTAACAACTAATTAAATGTGTTAGTTCAGATCTGGACAGAATTGTAAATTAACATGTGAGGTCGTCTCGGAGGTGCTATAAGTCATTTCCGACCTCATTTAAAATGCCTAGATAGGTAGTTTAATTGCGCTTCACCTCTCGCCATGTGTAAGCACATTTAATATTGTCGTGTACCTAATCGGGATAGAAGTAAATGATTAAACATGGGGTTTCGTCAATATGCAACTCGTTGCATATTGAACTTCACTTAATGTGTAGTGTTTGATTGTGTGATTTGTCATGCCGTGACTTGCATGTATTCCGCTGCCCATGCATCATATGTGTTGTGCATCGTGTGGTGAATATCGGTGTTGATTTGTGTTTCTGGTTTGCATCGTCTCGATAGAGTTCCGCAAGCGTGTCGGATGTGAGGACCCGTTCGACTACATCGGTTCGTCTGCTTCATGGAGTCATTCTTCTTCTAAGCGGGATCTCAGGCAAGATGACCATTTCTCCAGATACCATTACTATCATTGCCATGCTAGTTTTACCGTTTCTATCGTTATGTCTCGTTGCCTACCACATGTTAAATAACAGCCTCTCAACAATGCCATGAAAACCTTCAATCTGTTCAACCTAGCAAACCACTGATTGGCTATGTTACTGCTTGCTTAACCCCGTGTTAGCGTTGGTAGTTGCAGGTGCAGTTGCTTCCATGTGATAACATGGGTTCCTTGTCATATCACCATATTAATGCTATTTAATTAATGCACCTATATACTTGGTAAAGGTGGAAGGTTCGACCTTTCTAGCCTGGTGTTTTGTTCCACCTTTGCCCCCTTAGTTTCGGCTACCGGTGTTATGTTCCATACTTGAGCGCTCCTAACACGATCGGGGTTGTTATGGGGACCCCCTTGATAATTCGTTTTAGATTAAAGCTGGTCTGGCAAGGCCCAACATTGGTACTATTTGCCCAACATAATAATTTTGTTAACACTGAAATGCATAGGGAGTTAGCGCTACCCGAGGAGTAATTCTACATAATATAGGGGGGCGCAGTGCTGATGGGGTTGGTCCAAAACTAGAGCCGTTTGCGGGGCCAACCCGGGGCAACTCAGGAGATTTTTTATCAGGCCACCGTACGATGTGCTTATCCGTCGTGTCCTCAGAACGAAATACGTGGCTCCTATCGGGATCGTCGACAGGTCGGGTGGCCTTGCTGGATTAGTTTTACCTTTGACAAGATATCTTGTGCATCGGAATTCCGGTGATGCTTTGGGTAATCTCAGAGTTGAGGTTTTCCACTAAGGAATCCGACGAGAACGCGAGTTTCGTGATCGAGGATTTCTATGCGGCTTGTGGTAATTTGTGATGGACTAGTTGGAGCACCCCTGCAGGGTTAAATCTTTCGGAAAGCCGTGCCCGCGGTTATGTGGCAACGTGGAAACTTTTTTTAACACTGGTTCTAGATAACTTGAAGTTAACTTAATTAAAATATGCCAACTGTGTGCATAACCGTGACTGTCTCTTTTGTGAGTTCCTTCTCCGACTGAGGACACGGTAGAGTTATGTCTGACGTAGGTAGGTGTTCAGGATCATTCATTTGATCATCAGTAGTTCACGTCCGCTATGCGTAGATCTCCTCCTCTTATTTCTTGTACTCGTAAGTTAGCCACCAAATATATGCTTAGCCACTGCTGCAACCTCACCACTTAACCTTACCTCACCCATTAAGCTTTGCTAGTCTTGATACCTTTGGAAATGAGATTGTTGAGTCCCGTGTGGCTCACAGATTACTACAACACCAGTTGTAGGTACATGTAAAGGTTACTTGACGCGAGTGCGTTGATTCTTCATTTGGAGTTGCTTCTTCTTCTTCATCATCGATTTAGGATGGGTTCCAGGCTGGCAGCCTGGGATAGCAAGGATGGACGTCATTCTTCTTTTCTCGTTTGTTTTCGTCTGTAGTCGGACCCTGCTCTTCTTCATGATGATTATGTATTGTACTGCTGTAACTCTGATGTAGCTTGTGGCGAGTGTAAGCCAAATTCTATATATATATATCTCTTCTTTTCGGTACATGTACTTGTAACGATATCTATTCCTGCGACACGACGAGATGTGCTTCTATCCCTGACGAGGCCCTCGTGCCAAATTTGAGGATAGGGTCGCATCTTGGGCGTGACAAGTTGGTATTAGAGCAGTACCGACCTAGGAGCCCCCTTGATTGATCGAACTTGGCCGAGTCGAGTCTAGTGAAAAACTATTTGACTCTTAGTTATATATCGGAGAGTAGGATTTTTTTTCTCCTCTTCTATGCTGTGGTGAGGAATCTTGACGTAATAATTTATTCTACTCCTCTTCTCACTCAAATTTTTTTTAGGATCACGCGGATATTTTTGGAATCTATATGATGCCAATGTGACGGAGTTCTGTCTTGGTGCCTCATGTCTGACTTGATTTCTTCCGGGGAGTTGAGCTCCAGGGGATTCTCGAGCACATCGTTATCATTCAGATTTCTGAGTATCTCAGAACGAAGGATGTTCGTAATTGCTTCAATACTAGTAGTGGCGAGATAGCCCCGATGTCCCCAGTATTGGTGCAGATTGTTCGGGAGTACTGCCATACTTTGTATCGTTGTGATCACGAGGGTCTGTAGTAGATGAAGGTCCGAGATTCTGGTTGTGTGTTGACGGATGTGATACAGGTGACGGGTTAGTATAGGAGTTGTGTGATTATTACTCCTTGTATCCGTGTACCAGATTGCATGACCAGAAATTTAGGGAATTCTTAGGTGGGAATTCAAGTAGTTACTTATAGGACAATCTTCCAACAAATGCATGATGTTAGGTTGGGGTTCGACATCTAGTGGATTCGTTTGTTGGCGGTCGACTTACAGCGGTTCTCGTTGTGTCTTAAAGAGTCCTTGAAGCTTGCTACGACTCGGGGACGCTTCGTATGTCGGGTGCACTGCCGTGCACTTGATGGCTACTGTAAGGTTCGAGCCCGTGCGATCCAGTCCACGAAAATATCGGATGAAATCTCTCTCATGAGTTTGTTCTGGCTTGTTTCGTAAGCCTCACCCCTTGTTTTGTGGAATATGGTAATTCAAGTTGCTTCGGTGTCAAGTGGTGATTTCAGATCTTTCTTAAGTGGTGTTCTCATATTTTTTATGAGAGTACTAATCCTTGTGTTCAAATCAGGTTGTCATGTCAATCCCTTTTCAACCGGAGTCATCGTGTCAATTCCATTCAACCGGTGTACTTCTCTTCAACTGAACTCAATCCTCTCCAATTGTTGCAGATCATTCTCTCAATTCTTACCGGAGTTTGTCTCATCTGTCTCAAGTTGTTTTTGTTTTTCCCCGCCCTCCCGCCCTTTTTCTTCAGTGATTCAATTCTCCTCCAAGTACCTTTATTTTCAGTGAGGCTTCCGCTATCTCTTCTTCCTTTCGTAACCGGTGATTCATTGTGAAGATTCTCAGGAGCTTCGTGTTCATCTTTATTCAATCGTCCTATCTTTTCTGGTGAATTCAATTCAGCTATCTGTGTCATCATATCCTTTTCGTCCTTGTAATTCTTTCCGACGTTGGAAATTCTTTCAGCATATCTTGTTTATTAATTCCTCTCTCTTTCTATCCGGAGTGTTAAAGATATTTCAGAAGTTTTGGTTTTCAATCCTTCAGTTATATCGAGGTGCTAACCTCATCTATTTTATTATACCGGTGCATTCAATCTTTCTTTCAATCTTTTCTAACGGTGGTTTCTTTGAGTGGCCCCATAACCCACAGGTTTTTCCCAGGATCTTATCTGGCTCTTGTAATCTTCTCCCGGAGATCTCTAATTATTTTTTTCAACTATGACGTAAGTATGAATTTCATCAGTCATATTCTTTCTCCAAGTTCTATTTGAATTAATTCTCATATTTGGCTCAACCTTGCATTCTTCATTATTCCGGTGTCTCAGTTTTCTTGGTGTTGTTTCTCGTCATCATTCTCAACTTGCAAATTCGAAGGAGTGTTTCTCTCAAATCTTGGTCCATTCTCTTGCAGATTCGTTATTTCAGCTTTGTGCAATCATATTAATTGTTGTCACTCATGACTAATCCCTTTCTTGCGATCCAGTGCTTTTCTGAGTTGTTTTCATTCTCGTTCCTCCGAAGGCCATCGTTTCAGAAGATTCTTCGTTCTCAGCCTTCAGCTTTCATCCTCAATTCTTCTCAATTGTTGTCTCTTCGTTCGTCTCTCGATTATTTCGGCGCCTTGTTCAAGTTTTTCTCTCAGGTGGCTCATGATCTCTTCATTCTCTTGTAACTCCATCAATTCGTGGTGTTCCCATTCAATTGTGAATTCTTACCGGTGCTTCCTTCGTTTATGCTTCATGTGGTGCATATCTATCTCTCTCTTCAAGTTTCCTTCATGAAGAATAAGTGGTATGCTAAATCCGTTTCTTGTCATCAATTTAACTTGATGAAGGATGAGCATAACATAATTCTTATTCTTGTTCATAGTAATCTGAATTCTTCTTTCGGAGTGGCTCATGATATCAATTCTTTTCTCAAGCGCTTATCTTTCTTTTCCGGAGTTCCAAGTTCTTTTAGTATCTCTTTGTGAGGCTTCATCTAAATCTTGGCAAGGTCATAATCTTATTCTTTTCTAACCTCATATCGTTGCATCATTCATTTGTATACGGAGGTCCTTCATGGTGGTTCATCAAGGTTTCAATCCATTCTCAAGTGTTCTTCAAGCTTCTTGTTGGAGAACCTCAAGTATCCTCTCTCTTGCATTTATATGTGCAATTGTTCTTCCTTTATCCTTTGAGGTGGTATTATAGCATTCTTGTTAGTGTAGGAGTCTCGAAGAGATTTTCTTTCAAGAATGAGATAATTAAACCCACCAATTCTATGATCATGAGATATTTTCAACCCATGAGTTCTTCATTGAGCTATCTTGGTTTGGATTTCACCTAAAGCTTTTCCTATGGATTGTTGCTATCATGGTGCTTGTCATTAATCCAAGTTCTCAAAGTATCCTCTTGGTGTAAGAAATTGTTCATGTCTTGTTTCTCCCAATCAATCCTTGTTTCTGTTAGTGGCTTGTTGTCACTTCATTAGTTTGAAAAGGTTTCCATAAGCCCACTACTATCTTGTTCTTTTCGTTGTTGTTTTTCCAACAACTCCGTCTAATTCTTCTTGCAAGGATGCTTGCCAAGTTCATTGGAGTTAGTAGTTGCCATTCTCTCTTCATTCTCTTCTTCTGTATGAGCTAGTTCATATTCTCTTCTTCCGGAGGCATTGTGATGTTGCTCTTTTGGGTCTATCATGTTGTTCTATCAAGATAATGGTGTTCCCTTGTTATATTTAGTTGTTGGCTGTGAATATTGTCTATTTCTCCAATCTTATCGAATTTTTTGTCCCATTTTCCTACCGAAGTGCTGCCGAAATTTTCCGTGAATTCTTGCTTGTTTCTCTTATCATTCCTCATCTCTTTGCAACCTTCAAGGATCGTTGTTTTCACTCGTTTGTCAAAGAAGCGACTAAGTTTTTACCTCTTGTTCTTTCTCATCCTCTCCCCCTTTCATTCTTGGATCTCGGGGCGAGATCCTCTTGTAGTGTAGGAGAGTTGTGACAGCCCGATGCCGACGTTCCAGAAGATTCCCCCTCTATTCCGTTTTCTTCGTGTGTCTATTTTCTTTTGTATCATCATCGCATCATGCGCATCATCAGCATTGCATCGGCATCTCTATTGCCGTCAGTTTTAAAAAGTTGCATCTGTTGTTAGTTGCCGGTTCTCGTTGTTGTCCGTTCCGAGCCCGACCACACGCGCCCGCGCCCGCGGCATCGTCAAATCTTGTTTTTAAAAGTGTGCGTAAAACTTTCTCTGATTGGGGTGAGATTTGATGTGAGGTGTTATTTTAATATAACTAGGCCGCCTGTCAAGTTTCGTCGCGATCGGAGTCCGTCTGGTACTCGAACGGTCGACCGTAGCGGCACCGTATTCGGTCTACTGTCAGACGTCTTTCGGTGTTTTAAATATCGTTGCTGCGCCGCCCGTTTCCCTCTCGTCTCCGGTAAACCACTCTTCTCGGCCACTTACCCGTTCCCGCGTTCGGAATTATCTGATTCCGACTGCGCGGTTGGATCCAGAACGGAATTCTGGTTAACCTAGCCCCCCCTTTTCTCTATAAATACCCCCTCGTATTTTTAGACAGCCCCCTCTCCTCTCTCCTCGAAAACCGTGCCCCCGAAACCCTAATCCACCAACTCTCTCTCCTCCCTCCCTCCTCCACGCAGCCGTCGGGCCCGCTAGGACCAGATCGGGCCCGACCGAGCCCAGATCCGCCGCCGGCTCGCGAGCGCTCCACCACGCCCGTGCCCGAGGGCAGCAGCCCGAGCCGCCGAGCCCCGGCTCCACATCTTCTCCCGCGGGACCTGCCCGAGCAGCTTCCGTCCTCTACCCGTCGGCCCGAGTGCCTCCCCTGGCCAGGCTGAGCCACGGAGCAGCCAGCCCGTCGGCCATGGGTGCCTCCTGCCGCGGTAGGTCGCCGGAGCCAGATCGGAAGGTTGCGCCGCCCTGCTCCCGCAGATCCCGCCAGGGCCCCGCCGGTGCCTCGCGCCGGAGCGCCGCCTGCCTCCGTCCCCGCCGGCGCTTGGTGTCGGCATGAGCTGCGTCGCCGCCCTGCAGAGATCGGGAGACGACGAGGAGTTGCGCTGGTTGGTTCCTCCCCCCCCCCCCGCGTGACCTGCACCGCCAGTGGGCCGCGTCTGCCGAACCGCAGCGGCCTAGAGTCCGTCGGCTCCTCCAGGCCACCTCCTCCTCGTGGCCCAGTTCGAGCCGGCCCAGGTGGCCTTTCTCCGAGGTGAGCACTCCTTTTTTTCCTGCCTCTATCCCCCGCCTGAGCACATTTTAGTTAGGTTGCGCCCCCTGTCCGGCCCGTTAAATATTTAGGTAGTTTCGAAATTATATAAATTCGAAATAATAGACGATATTTAGAATGTCCGTAACTTTTTAACCGTAAGTCGGATCGAGGCATATTGTATATGGTTTTGGTGTAGAATTTCATGTAGAATCTGAATTTATAACTTGCATAATTGTTTGACATCGTTTAGCGTGCCGTATGCCTAGAAACGTGTGCTGTCTATAATGTTTTAGCCCGTAGTTATTTTTTCGCGCGTGCCCGGATTGCTCGAATGTCGTAGATTAAACGTTCATGTTTTAGGAACCAGTTTTCCATATATTTTAGAATAGACGTTGGTATTTTTGCGTGTAGGGATTTGCCGCTAGTTATTTTTACCGTGTTTAGGTTACTATCTCGCATTTACGTGTGGCAATATTCTTGTGTTGCAAGCCCACATGTTTTATATGTTTTCGGGGTAGAAAAATCCATCGGATTTTCCTGTGCATTTAGATTTAGCTTTTGAGTAAGTTAGTTCGCGCAATATTTTTCCATGTTGCCCTCTTGTCTATCTCGTAGGATTTATTCCGTGCTTCGTTTGAGGTGTTGTAAACTAGAGAGTTGCCCTTTGGTGTTTAGTCTAGCCCCTGGTAATTTTGGTTGCAATAGAAATGCATGTTTAGGTGTGGTTTGATTGCTCTCAAGTTGCTAGAAATAGTGCTGATTTGGAGATGCTAAAATATTTCTAAGTCTGAAATCTGTTATATTTTGTTGCTGTCTTTGCATGGGTGTATCTTGTGATCTGTAGCTGTTTTGAGGTTGGTGTAATGGAGTTAGTTGTAGACCTTGTGATTATCTAGCATGATGTGCATTTTCATGCCATTTTGACTTCTGTAGCTTATGATTTTGCTGCTGTCAATATGGCTTTAGATCGAAAACTGCAGCTTCATAAACTGCTATTTTCACTAAGTGTGAAACTGTGTGTGAGAAGTCATTTTGTGACCTCTTGTCCTAGTGATCCTTGCTCCCATGCTAGTTGTTGTTGGTTGTATGTTGTAGTGCTTCTTGCCCTATTTCGTGTCATGCCTTGGTTTCTTATATTTGAGTTGTGTAGCTCGTAGTTGTGGGGTGTAGAGAATGCTATGTGGCTGATTTTGACAGATTGTAGTGATTTCTTGTTTTGCTCGTAGTTGTTGAACCGTAGCTCCGATTTGATCGTGTCCTATATGAAACTTGATTATAATCTAGTGTATTTTCATTTTCTCTTGTTGGTTGTATGTTTTGAAGTACTCGTGATAGTCGTTGCACACATCTTGCATTCATGCCATCATATCTTGCGGTGCTTGTATCTTTTGAACCGTAGCTCCGTTGGAGATGTTCTCTAGGTGTAAATTGCTTGTAACGAGGCGTAGAATCATGCGAACCTATTTGTTTTGCTGTTTAACAACTAATTAAATGTGTTAGTTCATATCTGGACAGAATTGTAAATTAACATGTGAGGTCGTCTCGGAGGTGCTATAAGTCATTTCCGACCTCATTTAAAATGCCTAGATAGGTAGTTTAATTGTGCTTCACCTCTTGCCATGTGTAACCACATTTAATATTGCCGTGTACCTAATCGGGATAGAACTCAATGATTGAACATGGAGTTTCGTCAATATGCAACTTGTTGCATATTGCACTTCACTTAATGTGTAGTGTTTGATTGTGTGATTTGTCATGCCGTGACTGGCATGTATTCCGCTGCCCATGCATCAGATATGTTGTGCATCGTGTGGTGAATATCGGTGTTGATTTGTGTTTCCGGTTTGCTTCGTCTCGATAGAGTTCCGCAAGCGTGTCGGATGTGAGGACCCGTTCGACTACATCGGTTCGTCTGCTTCACGGAGTCATTCTTCTTCTAAGCGGGATCTCAGGCAAGATGACCATTTATCCAGATACCATTACTAGCATTGCCATGCTAGTTTTACCATTTCTATCGTTATGTCCCGTTGCCTACCACATGTTAAATAACAGCCTCTCAACAATGCCATGCAAACCTTCAACCAGTGCAACCTAGCAAACCACCGATTGGCTATCTTACTGCTTGCTTAACCCCGTGTTAGCATTGCTAGTTGCAGGTGCAGTTGCTTCCATGTGATAACATGGGTTCCTTGTCATATCACCATATTAATGCTATTTAATTAATGCACCTATATACTTGGTAAAGGTGGAAGGCTCGGCCTTTCTAGCCTGGTGTTTTGTTCCACCTTTGCCCCCTTAGTTTCGGCTACCGGTGTTATGTTCCATATTTGAGCGCTCCTAACACGATCGGGGTTGTTATGGGGACCCCCTTGACAATTCGTTTTAGATTAAATCTGGTTTGGCAAGGCCCAACATTGGTACTATTTGCCCAATATAATAATTCTGTTAACACTGAAATGCATAGGGAGTTAGCGCTACCCGAGGAGTAATTCTACATAATACAGGGGGCCAGTGCTGATGGGGCTCGTCCAAAACTAGAGCCGTTTGCGGGGCCAACCCGGGGCAACTTGGGAGATTTTCTATCAGGCCACTGTACGCTGTGCTTATCCGTCGTGTCCTGAGAACGAGATACACGGCTCCTATTAGGATCGTTGACACGTCGGGTGGCCTTGCTGGATTAGTTTTACCTTTGACGAGATATCTTGTGCATCGGGATTCCGGTGATGCTTTGGGTAATCTCAGAGTTGAGGTTTTCCACTAAGGAATCCGACAAGATCGTTTGTGTCGTGATCGAGGATTTCTATGCGGCTTGTGGTAATTGGTGATGGAATAGTTGGAGCACCCCTGTAGGGTTAAATCTTTCGGAAAGCCGTGCCCGCGGTTATGTGGCAACATGGAAACTTTGTTTAACACTGGTTCTAAATAACTTGATGTTAACTTAATTAAAATATGCCAACTGTGTGCGTAACCGTGCATGTCTCTTTCGTGAGTTCCTTCTCCGATCGAGGACATGGTGGGGTTATGTCTGACGTAGGTAGGTGTTCAGGATCATTCATTTGATCATCAGTAGTTCACGTCCGCTATGCGTAGATCTCCTCCTCTTATTTCTTGTACTCGTAAGTTAGCCACCAAATATATGCTTATCCGCTGCTGCAACCTCACCACTTAACCTTACCTCACCCATTAAGCTTTGCTAGTCTTGATACCTTTGGAAATGAGATTGCCGAGTCCCCTGTGGCTCACAGATTACTACAACACCAGTTGCAAGTACAGGTAAAGGTTACTTGACGCTAGTGCGTCGATTCTTCATTTGGAGTTGTTTCTTCTTCTTCTTCATCGATCTAGGATGGGTTCCAGGCCGGCAGCCTGGGATAGCAAGGATGGACGTCGTTCTTCTTTTCTCGTTTGTTTTCGTCCGTAGTCGGACCCTGCTCTTTTTCATGATGATTATGTATTGTACTGTTGTAACTCTGATATAGCTTGTGGTGAGTGTAAGCCAAATTCTATATATATATATATATATAAATATATATATATATATATATATATATTTATATATATATATCTTCTTTTCAGTACATGTACTTGTAATGATATCCATTCTTGCGACACGATGAGATGCGCTTCTATCCCTGACGAGGCCCTCGTGCCAAATTGAGGATAGGGTCGCATCTGGGGCGTGACACATTAACTCCATCCGGCATAACTCCACTAACAAAAAAACTCAAGCACCGTCGCAACAATTCCAGACTTTAAGCCGCCCACTTACGTTGATAAAATCGTGCTAGAAAACCTTCCGTACCTGGTGCTTTTAGTGGGCCAATCTGAAACAGCGCGTGAGACCTCCTTTTCTGAATAAGGAGCACAAAGGAAATTGTTCATCTCCTCAGAAACTTTTGGAGCAATGCATTCCAGGACCCTGTCCGGATTTAGCGTGGGATCCTTTGTGTACACCTCACTGAAATACAAACGTGGCATCCGTTCCATATCCGAAGGGCTATCACACCATGAACCATCATCTTTGTGCAACCTCTGAATATGATTTCTTCATGCTCTCCAAACCGCATGACGATGCAAATAACTCGTATTTCTTTCGCCCTCCTTTAACCATGTAATTCGTGGACGTTGAAGCCAAAGCATCTCCTCGCGGTACAATTTCTCGTCTAACTCATTCATATTTTGCCGTATTATAGCCCAATGTGCGTTACCAATCTGTAGGCCGGCAAGCTCGCCACGAAGCTTTTCAATGTCCCTGATTACATTGCCAAACTTCTCTTTGCTCCACTCCCGCAACTTTATCATCATATTCTTAAGCGAGTCCGAGGCCGACCCAAGATTTTTTGCTGGCCTATTACTTTCCCATGTTCTAGTGACCACTTCTTGTAGCGACGGTTCTCTTTCCCACATAATTTCTTAGCGGGAATAATTAGACATGCAGGGTTTGACATCCACCGGATCTAGCTGCAAAACAATCAGGCAATGATCGGAACAAGGGGTTGCCCGATGAACTACCCTTGTGACAGCCCCAATGCAATCCCCCCTCCTTGTAATCTTTCCTTGTATGGCAACCTTGATATGGTAATGATATGTGGTGTGAGCCGATCATCGTGTCATCATTTCATGTGCATCATGCCTTCATGCATTGCATATTTCCTTTTGTTTTTGTTTGTGTTGATGTGGGTGAACCTTGGTATGTGAGTGAATGTGTGGAGGTGCTTGTGTGTGCGTTGAGGTGGGGTGCAACAAGTGCATTTAAAAAAATGACAAGTTGCACCACAAGATAATAACCCTTATGTCGGGAAAATGACACCTATGGGAACCTCCAAGTATCCCTTGATCGTTCGGCGGGGAGAGAGGTGACGCCAAGAGCAGAGCTAGCGATCAGCACCGACGAGGTCTCTTACCTAGGTTCGGGCCGCTTAGCGCGTAAAACCCTACTCCTGCTTTGCTTGTTGTATTGGATGCTTACTGTAGGATTACTGCTATAGTGATTGCCTTTCGGCCAGTGATCAAAGAGTCTAAACCCCAAAAGGTCCAACCTCCAAAGCTGAGCTTTGGGCCTCATTTTATAGGCAAAGGGGTCACCAACAGTGCTCTGCAGTGGGTTCATGAGTCGCATAGTGAACAGGGTTCACCGCTATCTATCTACTGTAGTGTCAGGGGCAGTAAATGCCTTGTCAGGCCCCCTGACCTGCATCAAGGTAGTATCGACACGTACCCACGTGTTTTGACACCAAGCTCCCTTACTTTGTAGATAAAGAATCTTGTCGAAGGTCTCATACCTCTCAACAAAGGCACGTGCATGAAATCTCAATTTCATCTCTTGGAACATCTCGTATATTCCATGATGTTCAAAACGTCTTTAGCGCCTCAATTCTAAGCTGTTAAGCATTACGCGCCGAACTATCACGTAGTTATCAAAAACGTGTATGTCAGATGTTCACAACATCCACACACGACGCTCGAAGTTCAGCACACCGAGCGGTGCATTAAGGACATAAGCCTTCTGCGCAGCAATGAGGACAATCATGAGTTTACGGACCCAGTCCGCATAATTGCTACTATCATCTTTCAACTAAATTTTCTCTAGGAACATATTTAAAACAATAGAGCTATAGCGCAAGCTACAACATAATTTGCAAAGACCTTTTTGACTACGTTCATGATAATTAGTTCAATTATCATATTACTTAAGAACTCTCACTCAAAATAGACATCCCTCTAGTCATTTGAGTGGCGCATCATCCCAATCCACTAACTCAAGTCTGATCATCACGTGAGTTGAGTATAGTTTGAGTGGTGAACATATCCATGTTGATCATATCAACTATATGATTCATGCTCGACCTTTCGGCCTCTTGTGTTCCGAGGTCATGTCTGTACATGCTAGGCTCGTCAAGTTTAACCCGAGTGTTTCGCGTGTGCAACTGTTTTGCACCTGTTGTATGTGAACGTTGAGTCTATCACACCCAATCTGTTGGAAATATGCCCTAGAGGCAATAATAAATTAGTTATTATTATATTTACTTGTTCATAATAATCGTTTATTATCCATGCTAGAATTGTATTGATTGGAAACTCAAATACATGTGTGGATACATAGACAACACACTGTCCCTAGTGAGCCTCTAGTTGACTAGTTCGTTGATCAAAGATGGTCAAGGTTTCCTGGCCATAGACAAGTGTTGTCACTTGATAACGGGATCACATCATTAGGAGAATCATGTGATGGACAAGACCCAAATTATATACGTAGCATATTGATCGTGTCATTTTATTGCTATTGTTTTCTGCGTGTCAAGTATTTATTCCTATGACCATGAGATCATATAACTCACTGGCACCGGAGGAATACCTTATGTGCATCAAACGTCACAATGTAACTGGGTGAATATAAAGGTGCTCTACAGGTATCTCCGAAGGTGTCCGTTGAGTTAGTATAGATCAAGACTAGGATTTGTCACTCCCTGTGTCACAGAGGTATCTTGGGGCCCACTCGTTAATACAACATCACACACAAGCCTTGCAAGCAATGTGACTAAGTGTAAGTCCTGGGATCTTGTTTTACGGAACGAGTAAAGAGACTTGCCGGTAACGAGATTGAAATAGGTATGCGGATACCGATGATCAAATCTCGGGCAAGTAACATACCGAAGGACAAAGGGAATGACTTACGGGATTATATGAATCCTTAACACTGAGGTTCAACCGATAAGATCTTCGGAAAATATGTAGGATCCAATATGGTCATCCAGGTCCCGCTATTGGATATTGACCGAGGAGTGCCTCGGGGCATGTCTACATAGTTCTCGAACCCGCAGGGTGTGCACACTTAAAGTTCGATGATGTTTTAGTATAGTTGAGTTATATGTGTGGTTAACAAATGTTGTTCAGAGTCCCGGATGAGATCACGGATGTCACGAGGGTTTCCGGAATGGTACGGAAACGAAGATTGATATATAGGATGGTTTCATTTGGTTACCGGAAGGTTTTTGGGCATTACTCTCATTGTACAAGGAGTGACGAATGGGTTCCAAAAGTTCACCAGGAGGGGGGCAACCCACCCGGAGGAAGCCCAATGGCCTTAGTGGTGGCGCACCAGCCCTTAGTGGGCTGGTGGGACAGCCCGCGAGGGCCTTGGCGCCAAAGAGAAGAAAACCAAAGAGAAAGAAAAAAAGGGGAGGTGGGAAGGAAGAGAAGGACTCCACTTTCCAATCCTAATTGGAGTAGGATTCCTCCTCTCCACCTAGCCGGCGCATCCTTGAGGGCATTGCACTCAAGGCAAGCCTCATCCCCCTCCCTCCTATATATAGTGGTGATTTAGGGCTGATTTGAGACAACTTTTGCCACGTGCAACTCAGATCTAGACACCATAGTTCTTCCTCTATATCGTATTTCTGTGGAGCTCAGGCGGAGCCCTGCAGGATTAGATCGTCACCACCACCGGAGCACCGTCACACTGCCGGATAACTCATCTACTTCTCCATCTTGCTTGCTGGATCAAGAAGGCCAAGATCATCGTCGAGCTGTACGTGTGCTGAACGCGGAGGTGTCGTCTGTTCGGCACTAGATCGGAACGGATCGTGGGACGGATCGCGGGACGGTTCGTGGGGCTCAACGAGGGACGTGAAGACGTTCCACTACATCAACCGTGTTTCTTAACGCTTCCTGCTGTGCGTTCTACAAGGGTACGTAGATCCAAATCTCCTCTCGTAGATGGGCATCACCATGATAGGTCTTCGTGTGCGTCGGAAATTTTTTGTTTCCCATGCAGCGTTTCCCAACAGTGGTATCAGAACTAGGTTCATGCGAAGATGTAATATCGAGTAGAACACAAAGGGTTTTGTGGACGGTGATGTTCGATTTGCTGCCATCCTTAGTATTTTCTTGATTCGGCGGTATTGTTGGATTGAAGCGGCCCGGACCGACATTATTCGTACGCTTACGAAAGACTGGTTTCATCGCTTGACATGCAACCCCGTTGCATCAAGACGACTGGCGGGTGTCGGTTTCTTCAACTTTACGTGAATTGGTTTTGACCGAGGCGGTCCTTGGAGAGGTTAAATAGCAATTTGCACATCTTCGTTGTGGTTTTTGCGTAAGTAAGATGTGATCATACTAGATACCCATAACAGCCACAAAAAACATGCAACAACAAATTAGAGGACGTCTAACTTGTTTTTGCAGGGTATGCTTGTGATATGATATGGCCAATGACGTGATGTGATATATTGGATGTATGAGATGATCATGTTGTAATAGTTAGTATCGACTTGCACGTCGATGGTACGGCAACCGGCAGGAGCCATAGGGTTTTCTTTAAACTAACGTTTGTGTTTGCAGATGCTTTTACTATATTGCTAGGACGTAGCTTTAGTAGTAATAGCATAAGTAACAGGACAACCTCGATGGCGACACGTTGATGGAGATCATGATGGTGGAGATAATGGTGTGGCGCCGGTGACATGAAGATCATGTCGGTGCTTGAGTGATGGAGATCAAGAAGCACAAGATGATGGCCATATCATGTTGCTTATGAATTGCATGTGATGTTAATCCTTTTATGCACCTTATTTTGCTTAGAACGATGGTAGCATTATGAGGTGATCTCTCACTAAAATTACAAGACGAAATTGTGTTCTCCCCGACTATGCACCGTTGCTACAGTTCGTCGTTTCGAGACACGACGTGATGATCGGGTGTGATAGACTCAATGTTCACATACAACGGGTGCAAAACAGTTGCACACGCGGTACACTCGGGTTAAGCTTGACGAGCCTAGCATGTGCAGACATGGCCTCGGAACACATGAGAACGAAAGGTCGAGCATGAATCGTATAGTTGATATGATTAGCATAGAGATGCTTACCACTGAAACTATTCTCAACTCACGTGATGATCGGACTTGAGTTAGTGGGTTTGGATCATGTACCACTCAAATGACTAGAGAGATGTACTTTTTGAGTGGGAGTTCTTAAGTAATATGATTAATTGAACTAATTATCATGAACATAGTCTAATGGTCTTTGCGAATTATGATGTAGCTTGCGCTATAGCTCTATTGTTTTTGTATGTTCCTAGAGAAAATTTAGTTGAAAGTTGATATTAGCAACTTTGCGGACTGAGTCCGTAACACTGAGGATTGTCCTCGTTGCTACGCAGAAGGCTTATGTCCTTAATGCGCCACTCGGTGTGCTGCACCTCGAGCGTCGTCTGTGGATGTTGTGAACATCTGACATACACATTTTTGATGACTATGTGATAGTTCAGTGCGTAATACTTAATGGCTTAGAAGCAAGGCGCCGAAGACGTTTTTTTTGAAACGTCGGGGAACATAAGAGATGTTCTAGGAGATGAAATTGAGATTTCATGCTCGTGCCCTTGTTGAAGAGGTGTGAGACCTCCGATAAGATTCTTTGCCTACAAAGTAAAAGAGAAAAGCTCAATCGTTGAATGTGTGCTCAGATTGTCTGAGTGCAACAATCGCTTGAATCAAAGTGGGAGTAAATCTTCCAAATGAGATAGTGATGGTTCTCAAAGTCACTGCCACCAAGCTGCTAGAGCTTCGTGATGAACTATAAACATATCAAGGATATGATGATCCTTGAAGCGATTCGCAATGTTTGACACTGCGAAAGTAGAAATCAAGAAGGAGCAACAATTGTTGATGGTTAGTAAAACCACTAGTTTCAAGAAGGGCAAGGGATAGAAGGGATACTTCATGAAACGACAAACCAGTTGCTGCTCCAATGAAGAAACCCAAGATTGAACCCAAACCCGAGACTAAGTGCTTCTGTTATGAGGGGAACGGTCACTCAGGCGGAGCTACCCTAGATACTTGGTAGATAAGAAGGCTGGCAAATTCGATAGAAGTATATTTGATATACATGATATTGATGTGTGCTTTACTGGTACTCCTAGTAGCACGAGGGTATTGGATATCGGTTCGGTTGCTAAGTGATTAGTAACTCGAAATGAAAGCTACGGTATAAACGGAGAAAAGCTAAAGGCGAGGTGACGATAAGTGTTGGAAGTGTTTCCAAGGTTGATGTGATGAAACATCGCACGCTCCCTCTATCATCGGGATTGGTTGTAAAACCTAAATAATTGTTATTTGGTGTTTGCGTTGAGCATGAACATGATTGGATCGTGTTTATTGCAATACAATTATTCATTTAAATAGAATAGAAGTTATTCTATTTGCTTGAATAATTACCCTCAATGGTTTATTGAATCTCGATCGTAGTGTTACACATGTTCATAATAATGGTGCCAAAAGATACAAAGTAATAATGATAGTACCACTTAGTTGTGGCACTGCCACTTGAGTCATGTTGGTATGAAATGCATGAAGAAGCTCCATGCTGATGGATCTTTGTACTCACTCATTTTTGAAACGTTTGAGACATGCAAACCATACCTATTTGTATAAATGCATGAAGAAGCTCCATAGAGATGGATCGTTTGGACTCACTTGATTTTGAATCACTTGAGACATGCAAATCATGCCACATGAAACAAGAGAGTAACTTGTTGGGAGTAATACATTTTTTATGTGTGCAGTCCAATGAGTGCTGAGGCATGCAGTGGATATCGTTATGTTCTTACTTCACTGATGATTTGAGTAGATACAGGAGTATTTACTTGATGAACCACAAGTGTGAAATTTTGAAAAGTTCAAAGCTGTTTCAGAGTGAAGATCGTCGTGACAAGAGGATAAACTGTCTACAATATGATCATAGAGATGAACATCTGTGTTGCGAGTTTTTGGTACACAGTTGAGACAATGTGGAAATTGTTTCACAGTTTATGCCACCTAGAACACCATAGTGTGATGGTGTGTCCGGAAGTCATAGACACACCCTATTTTGATATGGTGCATACTATGATGTCTCTTATCGAATTACCACTATCGTTTATGGGTTATGCATTAGAGACAACCGCATTCACTTTAAATAGGGCATCGCGTATTTCCGTTGAGATGACACAGTGTAGACTATGGTTTGGAGAAACTTAAGTTGTCGTTTTTAAAAGTTTGGGGCTGCGACGCTCATGTGAAAAAGTTTCAGTCTGATAAGCTCGAACCAAAGCGGATAAATGCATCTTCATAGGATATCCAAAATAGCTGGATACATCTCCTATCTCAGATCCGGAAGCAAAGTGTTTGTTTCTATAAATGGGTCCTTTCTCGAGGAAAGGTTTCTCTTGAAAGAATTGAGTGGGAGGGTGGTGGAACTTGATGAGGTTAGTGAACCGTCACTTCAACCAGTGTGTAGCAGGGCGCAGGAAGATGTTCCTGTGGCGCCTACACCAATTGAAGTGGAAGCTGATGATGGTGATCTTTGAGCTTCGGATCAAGTTACTACAAACCTCGTAGGTCGACAAGGTCGCGCACTACTACAGAGTGGTACGGTAACCCTGTCTTGGAGGTCATGTTGTTGAACAACAATGAACCTACGAGCTATGGAGAAGCGATGGTGGGCTCGAATTCCGACAAATGGCTGGAGGCCATGAAATTCGAGAGAGGGTCCATGTATGAAAACAAAGTGTAGACTTTGGAAGAACTACTTGATGGTCATATGACTATTGAGTAAAGATGGATCTTTAAATGGAAGACAGACGATGATGGTGGCTATTCACCATTAAGAAAGGCTCGACTTGTCGCAAAGATGTTTTCGACAAGATCAAAAAGTTGACTATGATGAGACTTTCTCACTCGTAGCGATGCTAAAAGTCTGTTGGAATTATGTTAGTAGTTGCTGCATTATTTATGAAATATTGCACATAGGATGTCAAAACATTGTTTCCTCGACGGTTTCCTTGAGGAAAGGTTGTATGTGATACAACCAGAAGGTTTTGTCGATCCTAAGGATACTAACAAGTATGCAAGCTCCAGTGATCCTTTCATGGACTGGTGCAAGCATCTCGGAGTTGGAATATACGCTTTGTTGAGATGATCAAAGCTTTTGGGTTTGTACAAGGTTTATGAGAAACTTGTATTTCCAAAGAAGTGAGTGGGAGCACTGTAGAATTTATGATAAGTATATGTGGTTGACATATTGTTGATCGGGAGTGATGTAGAATTACTGTGAAGCTTAAAGGTTGTTTGAAAGGGGTATCCAAAGGAATACCTAGATAGAGCTACTTGAACATTGAGCATCAAGATCTATGGAGATAGATCAAAATGCTAAACAGAACTTTCAAATGAAATGCATGCCTTGACAAGTTTTTGAAGGAGTTCAAAATAGATCAACAAAGAAGGAGTTTTTGGCTATGTTGTAAGGTGTGAATTTGAGTAAGACTCAAAAACCCGACCACGACAGAAGAAAGATAAAGGACGAAGGTCGTCCCCTATGCCTTAGCCGTAGACTCTACAATATGCCATGTTGTGTACCGCACCTGATGTGTGCCTTGCCACAAGTCTATTAAGAGGTACAAAGAGTGATCCAGGATTGAATCACTGAACAACGGTCAAAGTTATCCTTAGTAACTAATAGACTAAGGACTTTTTCTCGATTATGGAGGTGGTTAAAGAGTTCGTCGTAAAGGGTTGCGTTGATACAAGCTTTGACACTAATCCGAATAACTATGAGTAGTAAAACGGATTCGTATAGTAGAGTAGATATTTGGAGTATTTCCGAATAGCACGTAGTAGAAGCATTTGTAAGATGACATAAAGATTTGTAAAGCACACACGGATCTGAAAGATTCAGAACCGTTGACTAAAACCTCTCTCACGAGCAAGACGTGATCAGGCCCCAGAACTATATGGGTGTTGGATTCGTTAAAATCAGAGGGTGATGTGAACTAGATTATTGACTCTAGTGCAAGTGGGAGACTGTTGGAAATATGCCCTAGAGGCAATAATAAATGAGTTATTATTATATTTCCTTGTTCATAATAATCGTTTATTATCCATGCTAGAATTGTATTGATTGGAAACTCAAATACATGTGTGGATACATAGACAACACGGTGTCCCTAGTGAGCCTCTGGTTGACTAGTTCGTTGATCGAACATGGTCAAGGTTTCCTAGCCATAGACAAGTGTTGTCACTTTATAATGGGATCACATCATTAGGAGAATCATGTGATGGATGATAACCCACAAGTATAGGGGATCGCAACAGTTTTCGAGAGTAGAGTATTCAACCCAAATTTGTTGATTCGACACAAGGGGAAGCCAAAGAATATTCTCGAGTATTAGCAGTTGAGTTGTCAATTCAACCACACATGAAAGACTTAGTATTTGCAACAAAGTTTCAGTAGCAAAGTAGTGTGATAGTAACGGTAGCAGCGGTAACAGTAACAGTAGTGACAACAGTAGAGGTAACAGTAGCAGAAGTGACAACAGTAGCGGTAAAGTAACGTAGCAAGGACCAGTAGGAAAAGCTCGTATGCATTGGATCGGTGATGGATAATTATGTCGGATGACATTCATCATGTGACAGTTATAACATGGGGATATATGTAACTAGCTCTAGTTCGTCAATGTAATGTAGGCATGTATTCCGTATATAGTCATACGTGCTTATGGAAAAGAAGTTGCATGCCATCTATTGTCCATCCCTCCCGTTGCAGCGGGGTCCTAATGGAAACTAGGGGATATTAAGGTCTCCTTTTAATAGAGAACTGGAACAAAGCATTAGCACTTAGTGAATACATGAACTCCTCATACTATGGTCATCTCCGGGAGTGGTTCCGGCTATTGTCACTCCGGGGTTGCCGGGTCATAACACACAGTAGGTGACTACAACTTGCAAGATAGGATCAAGAAGACACATATATTGATGAAAACATAATAGGTTCAGATCTGAAAACATGGCACTCGGGCCCTAGTGACAAGCATTAAGCATAGAAAAGTAGTAGCAACATGAATCTAAGAACATAGTGGATACTAGGGATCAAACCCCATCAGAACTAACTCGATTACATGATGGATCTCATCCAGCCCATCACCATCCAGCAAGCCTACGATGAGTTTACTCACGAACGGTGAAGAGCATCATGGAATTGGCGATGAAGGATGGTTGGTGCTGACGACGGCGACGATTTCCCCTCTCCGGAGCCCAGAACGGACTCCAGATCTGCCCTCTAGAGGAAGAACAGGTGGTGGTGGCAGCTCCATATCAAAAAACGCGATGAACTCTTCTCTCTGATTTTTTCCGGGAAAGAGAGAATATTTAGAGCTGGAATTGGAGGCTGCGGAGCCACGAGGCGCTCACAAGCCTGCCAGGCCCGGCCAGGGGGGCGGTCTTGGGCTTGTGAGCTCCTGGCTCCGTCCCTCCAGGTAATTCTTGCGCCAGTATTTTTTATATATTCCACAAAAAATCCTCATCAATTTCCAGGTCATTCCGAGAACTTTTATTTCTGCGCAAAAACAGCACCATGGCAATTCTGCTGAAAACAGCGTCAGTCCAGGTTAGTTCCATTCAAATCATGCAAATTAGAGTCCAAAACAAGGGCAAAAGAGTTTGGAAAAGTAGATACGATGGAGACGTATCAAATCCCCCAAGCTTAAAGCCTTGCTTGTCCTCAAGCAATTCAGTGTATGAACTGAAAGAGACAAAAGAAAAACTTTTATGAACTCTGTTTGACCTTGTTGTTGTAATTATGTCTAACTCATATTCAGATTTTTAGCAAGATCATAAGCTAACCACATAAGCAATGGCATTTAGGTCTCATGATATACTCATATCAATGGCATAACCAACTAGCGAGCAATAATAATAAGTTCCAAACGTCAACACTTCAATCAAAACAAACATGAAGCAATATGAACAGACGGTATCTCGCTAGCCCTCTCTGAGACCGCAAAACATAAATGCAGAGCACCTTCAAAGACCAAGGGCTGACTGAACATTGTAATTCATGGCAGAGAAGATCCAGTCACAGTCATACTCAATATCAATTAAAAGCAAAGCATAAAAATGACAGAGGTGCTCTCTAATAGGTGCCCTTTTATAAGAAGAGGATGACTCAACAGAAACGTAAATAGATAGGCCCTTCGCAGAGGGAAGCATTGATTTGCAGAGGTGCTAGAGCTCAAGCTTTTAAAACAAAGATAAATAATTTTGAGTGGTATGCTCTCATTGTCAACGCGATGACCAAGAGTTTTCACCATCTTCCATGCTACACATACTATAGGCGGTTCCCAAACAGAAAAGTAAATTTTTGACTCCCCCACCACCGATCAATCACACTCCACGACTAGCCGAATCCTCGGGTGCTGTCCATACCAACAAAAATCCAGGGGGAGTTTTGTTTGCAATTATACTTTCAATTTGATCATGGAACTGAGCATTCCGATTACCGGCCCCTTTCTCGTGAGTGATAGTGAATAAACATGTATTGAGGATAACACGCCTAGCATGGAAGATACTGACCGCCCCTTGTCACCACATGAGCGGTCCGGGCATACAAAACAGATTACTTCTTGAAGATTTAGAGAGTGGCACATGCAAATTTACTTGGAACAACAGGTAGATACTGCATATAGGTAGGTATGGTGGACGCATATGGAACAACTTTGGGTTTATGGAAGTGGATGCACAAGCAGTATTCCCGCTTAGTACATGTGAAGGCTAGCAAAAGACTGGGAGGCGACCAACTGAGAGCAACAACAGTCGTCAATATGCATTGAAATTAACCAGCATTGAGTGCAAGCATGAGTAGGACATAAATCACCATGAACATGAATATCATAGAGGCTATGTTGATTTTGTTTCAACTACATGCATGAACATGTGCCAAGTCAAGCCACTTGAATCATTCAAAGGAGGATACCATCCTATCATACTACATCATAATCATCTTGAAATTCATGTTGGCATCCAAGACAAACCATTATAAGCTCCTAGCTGATTAAGCATGGCATTAGAAACTATGATCTCTAAGTTGTCATTGTAAACATGTTTCTCTCATAACAAGGCTGAATTAGGAATGATGAGCTAGTCATATTTACAACAAAAAATAGGTCGAGTTCATACCAGCTTTTCCAGGCTCAGCCACTTCATCATATAGCGTCATTATTGCCTTTCACTTGCACGACCGAATGATGCGAATCATAGAGTGTTTGTGCATTGGACTAAGCTGGAATCTGCAAGCAAACACAGAGGAGAAGACAAAGTGATATGTCTCTTTGGCGGATAAACATATATGCATGTGAGAGCCACTAAACATTTTAACCATGGTCTTCTACCTTGACCCAAAGAAAAAGAAAACTATTTACACGGGAAAGCTCCCAACAAACAAAAGAAGAACGGGAAATCTTTTTGGGTTTTCCTTTTTAAATACCACTAAGCAAACAGAAAAGTAAACTTACAACTATTTCTTTTGTTTTTCTCAAATCAAACAAACACACGAGAAGAAAGCGAGAAAAAAAATAAACTAGCATGGATGATACAATGGCAAGGTGTGAACACCAACTATCAAAGTGGAAGTGTGAGCAAGAATATAAAGTCGGTGAGAAACACGTACTCCCCCCAAGCTTAGGCTTTTGGACTAAGTTGGTTTACTCCCACGGCTGGTCCGGTCGATATCCAAAATCATGATGGGGGTTATACGGGATAGCGGCAGCTACCGCCTGAATAGCTGCCTCACGGAGGTGAGCATCCTTCGCCTCCCTCTCATACTCCTGTGCCTCTCCTCTAGTTATGTAATATCTCTGTTTTACCTGAAAGTCAAAGAAGGCAGGAGCAGGAAGGGTAATATGGAAAACACGTTGTCGGTTAAATATTAACCGGTATAGGAGGGATTTATTATCACTCTCAAGGAACTGATAACGCGTCATAGCGGAACGATCAAGGAAAGCTGTATAGAGCGGGGGATCTCCTGTGCGGATGGGTATTCCAAGAAAATTCGCTATACAAGTGGCATAGATCCCACCAAAGAAATCCCCTTCATTAGCATTATTATTTAGCCTACTCGCAATTATAGCTCCCATGTTGAAACTTCTATCACCCGTTATTGTGCTCTTAAGAATACTAAGGTCAGGTGCACAGAGGTGACAATGATCAATCTTGCCGTTTATGAATCTACCTATGAAGAGGGCAGAATAATGCAAGGCAGGGAAATGAATGCTCCCCATCGTAGCCTGCGTAATATCTCTAGTTTCTCCAACAGTTATACTAGAAAGGAAATCTCTAACCGAAGACTTAGGAGGATCATTGGGACTACCCCAATCAGGTATCTTGTAAATTCTATTAAAATTCTCTAAATCCATGGTGTACGATTTGTCATAAAGATCAAACAGTACAGACGAGTCACGACCAACTGAAAATCTGAATCTATGAACAAAAGAGGCAGTGAGTGTAGTATATTGTTTGCATTTGTTGGAGATGAATTCTTCGAGCCCGGCGTTGTGAACAAATGTATCAAACTCATCCTTGAAACCTGCATCAATCATGAATTCATCTGAAGGCCATTCACATGGTTGTACCTCTGCGTTCTTCGGCTGATAAGGATCGGGTTCCCGAATCGAGAGACGGGGACCCCTTTTGCTTGAGGAACCACCATGATAGTTTCTCCTGAACATCTTCTTTTTTCTGAAATTTTTAGTGACTCAAAAGAAAAGTGAACAAGGCTCAACAAAACTCATAGCAACTACTCCTACAAGTGCCTAGAGGGCATATCATGCATCAAAACTACTTGGGACCAACTAAAATTAGCATGCAAAGCTCAAGAATAGGGTCACCAAGGCAGAAAAAATACGCAACGAATAAAGCACTAGAGCAAAAACTAATTGGACCAATGGAGGAGTCACATACCAAGGAACAACTCCCCAAAACAGTTTGGTGAATGGGGCTTTCCACAAGGAGATCGAAAAATGCAGCAAGAGGAGCAAGAACACGGGATTGAGCTGTGGAATGATTTTTTCTGGAGGTAGAAGAAGGAGATGGGAGCTGGAATAAGTGGAGGGGGGCACGTGGGGCCCACAAGCCTGCCAGGCCCGGCCAGGGGGGTGGCCGGGCCTCCTGGGCTTGTGGCCCACTGGTACATCTCCCTGACTAGCTTCCTATCTCAGAAATTTTCAAAAATTTCAGAAAAATCATACTTGAATTTCAGGGCATTTGAAGAACTTCTATTTTCGAGACACTTTTCTAAGGGACGGACAAAACAGAAAACAGAAAAATAAAGCTAAATTTATCATTTTTCTTCTAAGCAACAGAAAGCAAAAGTTGGGAACACAGGGTTGTGACTCCTAGATTCATCCATCTCATGGTCATCAAAAGAAATCCGTCAATGAGGTTGATCAAGTCTCCTTGACAAACTTTTTTCGAATCACATAGAACCGGAGAATTTTTGAATAATCACTAGGTTACCTCAACGGGGATGTGCATATCCCCAACAAGTAAATCATACTTCATCTTGACAGTAGGTATAGGGCAGTCAAAGCTTCCAATAAGAATTGATGAATATTTTTCAATAGCATTGATGCAATGTAGTCGATATTGTTTCTTCGGAAAGTGCGCCGTATGCTCATTACCATTAACATGGAAAGTGACATTGCCTTTGTTGCAATCAATAACAGCACCTGCAGTGTTTAAAAAGGGTCTTCCAAGGATGACCGCCATGGCATCATCCTCGGGAATATCCAGAATAACAAAGTCCATTAAGATAGTGACGTTAGCAACCACAACAGGCACATCCTCGCAAACGCCGATAGGAAAAGCACTTGATTTGTCAGCCATTTGCAAAGACATTTCAGTAGGTGTCAACTTATCCAATTCAAGTCTACGGTAAAGAGCGAGAGGCATAACACTAACACCGGCTCCAAGATCGCATAAAGCAGTTCTAACATAATTTCCTTTAATAGAGCAAGGTATAGTGGGCACTCCGGGATCACCTAGTTTCTTAGGAGTTCCACCCTTGAAGGTGTAATTAGCGAGCATGGTGGAAATCTCAACCTCAGGTATCCTCCTTCTATTAGTCACAATATCTTTCATGTACTTAGCATAAGGAGACATTTTGAGCATATCTGTCAAACACATTTGCAGAAAGTCAGGTCTAATCATTTCAACAAAACGCTCAAAATCCTCATCATCCTTTTTCTTGGATGGTTTGGGAGGAAAGGGCATGGGTTTCTGAACCCACGGTTCTCTTTCTTTACCATGCTTCCTAGCAATAAAGTCGTTATTATCGTATCTCTTGTTCTTAGGTTGTGGGTTATCAAGATCAACAAGTTCAATCTCCACATCCTTATCATTGCTAGGTTGAGCATCAACATGAACACCACTATTAATATTATCACTAGGCTCATGTTCATCACCAGATTGTGTTTCGGCATCAGAAGTAGAGACATCATTTGGATTCTCGGGTGTAACAGCAACAGGTTTGCTAGCATGCAAGTTCCTATCATCTTTCTTTTTCTTCCTAATACCAGGATGACTAGGTGCCTCAGTGTTAACTCCTTGAGAATCTTGTTCAATTCTCTTTGGATGGCCCTCAGGATACAAAGGTTGCCGAGTCATTCTACCACCTCTAGTGACGACTCTAACAGAATTGTCATTCAACTCATTGAGCAAGTCATTTTGAGCCTTAAGTACTTGTTCTACTTGAGTAGTGACCATAGAGGCATATTTACTCAAAAGCTTAAGATTATTGACATTTCTATCCACTCAAGCACTTATATGATCAATCATACTAGCATTTTGTCTCAATTGTCTGCTAACATAATCATTGAAACTTTGTTGTTTGGCAACAAAGTTATCAAATTCATCTAAGCATAAGCTAGCAGGTTTATCATAAGGAATATCACTCTCATTGAATCTATGAAGAGAATTTACCTCTACTACCCGTGTCGGGTTATCAAGACCATGCATTTCTTCGATAGGTGGTAGATTCTTAACATCTTCAGATTTAATACCTTTCTCTTGCATAGATTTCTTGGCTTCTTGCATATCTTCAGGACTGAGGAATAGAATACCTCTTTTCTTTGGAGTTGTCTTCGGAGGTGGTTCGGGAATGGTGCAAGCATTATCATTGCTCAAGATATTATTCAATAGAATTTCGGCTTGTTCCACAGTTCTTTCCCTGAAAACACAACCAGCACAACTATCTAGGTGGTCCCTAGAAGCATCGGTTAGTCCATTATAAAAGATATCAAGTATTTCATTTTTCTCAAGAGGGTGATCAGGCAAAGCATTCAGTAACTGGACAAGCCTCCCCCAAGCTTGTGGGAGACTCTCTTCTTCAACTTGCACAAAGTTATATATATCTTGCAAGGCAACTTGTTTCTTATGGGCAGGAAAATATTTCTCAGAGAAGTAGTAAATCATATCCTGGGGACTACGCACACAACCAGGACCAAGATAAGTAAACCAAGTCTTAGCATCACCCTTTAGTGAGAAAGGGAACAACTTAAGGATATAGTAATGGCGAATCTTTTCCTCACTCGTTAATAGGATGGCTATATCATGCAGTTTGGTAAGATGTGCTACAACCGTTTCAGACTCATAACCATGAAAAGGATCAGATTCGACCAAAGTGATTAACTCAGGGTCGACAGAGAATTCATAATCCTTATCAGTAACAAAGATAGGCGAAGTAGCAAACTTAGGATCGTATTTCATTCTAGCATTCAGAGATTTTTCTTTCCACTTGCGCAATAAGTTCTCAAGATCATAGCTATCCTTACAAGCAAGAAAGTCCTCAGCTACCTATCCCTCCATAACATAACGCTCAGGTATATTAGGCAATTCATATCTAGGAGAGCTAGTTCTAACAGGTGGAACAGCAGGTTCCACTTCAATAATTTCATCAATTTCAGAAGTATCATCACATTCAGCAGTAACTCTAGCAATTTGTGCATCAAGAAATGCACCTAGTGGCAAAGCAGTATCAAGAAAAGCATCATCATAAGCATCATGGATAGCAGAAGTAGCATCATCAAGCACAGGCGACATATCAGAATATCTAGCAGGTGGTGGTGTCGCAAATTTACTCATAACTGAAGGTGAATCAAGTGCAGAGCTAGATGGCAGTTCCTTACCTGTCCTCGTAGTTGAGGGCAAGACTTTAGTTTCTTTATCTCTCGGATTCCTCATAGTGATCAACAGACGTAAATCCCAAGTGACTCAGAGAATAGAGCTATGCCTCCCCGGCAACGGCGACAGAAAATAGTCTTGATAACCCACAAGTATAGGGGATCGCAATAGTTTTCGAGGGTAGAGTATTGATACGTCTCCAATGTATCTATAATTTTTGATGGTTCCGTGCTATTATTGTGTCAACTTTGGATGTTTTGTATGCATGAATATGCTATTTTATATATTTTTTGGGACTAACCTATTAACTCAGTGCCAAGTGTCTGTTTCTATTTTTTCCGTGTTTTTGATCTTTTTCAGAGGAGAATATTAAACGGAGTCCAAACGGAATAAAACCCGCGAAATGATTTTTTCCATAACAGAAAATACGCATGAAACTTGAGAACCAAGGCAAAGGACCTCGGAGGAGGTTACAAGCCCACCAGCCCTCGACCTGGGGGGCGGGCCTAGCAGGCTTGTGGGCTCCCCATGGCTCCTCTACCCTACTTCTTCCGCCTATAAATTCTCCAAAAATCTAAAAACACCAGAGAGAGCCACGAAAATACTTTTTTGCCGCTGCAAACTTCTGTCTCCACAAGATCCCATATGGGGCACGTTCTGGTGCCCTGCCGGAGGGGGGATTTGGACACGGAGGGCTTCTTCATCAACATCATTGCCTCTCCGATGATGCGTGAGTAGTTCACCATAGACCTTCGGGTCCATAGCTAGTAGCTAGATGGCTTCTTCTCTCTCTTGGATCAGCAATACAAAGTTCTCCATGATCTTCATGGAGATCTATCCGATGTAATCTTCTTTTGCGATGTGTTTGTCGAGATTCGATGAATTGTGGATTTATGATCCGATTATCTATGAATATTATTTGAGTTTCCTCTAATCTCTTATATGCATGATTTCGTATCCTTGTAATTCTCTTCGAGTTGTGGGTTTCGTTTGGCGAACTTGATCTATAATTCTTGCAATGGGAGAAGTGCTTGGTTTTGGGTTCATACCGTGCGGTGTCCTCACCTAGTGATAGAAGGTGTAGCGAGGCACGTATCGTGTTGTTGCCATCAAGGGTAAAAAGATGGGGTTTATATCTATTGCATGAATTTATCCCTCTACATCATGTCATCTTGCTTAAGGCGTTACTCCGTTTGTTATGAACTTAATACACTAGATGCATGCTGGATAGCAGTTGATGTGTGGAGTAATAGTAGTAGATGGAGAAAGTATCGGTCTACTTGTCTCGGACGTGATGCCTATATGTATGATCATTGCCTTAAATATCATCATGACATTGCGCGGTTCTATCAATTGCTCGACAGTAATTCATTCACCCACCATAATACTTGCTATCATGAGAAAAGCCTCTAGTGAACACTATGGCCCCCGGGTCTACTTCACATCATATTTTCAGCTCTACACTTTTACTTTGTTGCACTTTCCACCTTCAGATCTCACCTTGCAATTAACCGTGAAGGGATTGACAACCCCTTTATAGCGTTGGGTGCAAGTTTGTTTGTTTTTGCGCAGGTACATTGGTGACTTGTCTTGATACTCCTACTGGATTGATACCTTGGTTCTCAAACTGAGGGAAATACTTACTGCTACTGTGCTGCATCACCCTTTCCTCTTCAAGGGAAAAACCAATGCAAGCTCAAGAGGTAGCAAGAAGAATTTCTGGTGCCGTTGCCGGGGAGGAGGATCAAGTCAATAATAGTCTCCCGTCAACGTGCCAATTTCTGGCGCCGTTGCCGGGGAGTATCAAGTCAAGAATAGTCTTCCATCAACGTGTTAATTTTTGGCTCCGGGGACTATTCTAAGTGAAGCTTATCCAAGTAACTATCGCAAACTCATCTCTTGCATTTACTTTTTTTTGCCTTTTGCCTCTCGTTTTCCTCTCCCCCACTTCTGAAAAACAAAAATTACAAAAATATTTTCCTTTTTCGTTTGACTTTCCTTTGCTTGTGGGCTATGTGCCTTCAATATGCTTGCATCTTCGCTTGATGAAAATCTATTGATATGGATCCTCATCCACTTGCTAATCTCTTTAAGAGATCCAATTATGTTGAACCATTTGCTCGTGAGTTGACTGCACTTGACTTTCTCTATGGAGTTTTGCTTGAGATGCGTGAATCTGAAAATCGTGATGAAGAAATTTATGAAGTGATTCACGAGGTCTCCTTGAATGAAAAGCATGATTGCAATGGTTTCACTATGAATTCTATTAATGGCAATCATGCTAAAAATATGCAAAACCCTAAGCTTGGGGATGCTAGTTTTGCTATGTCCACTACTTGTTGCAATGATCGTGATTGGGGTGATAATTTTTCTTATGATCTTTAAAATTTGTTTAAACCTCATGATGAATATGATATTTGCAATAATATTGAAAGTGGGTTTGGAGAAGTCATGACTTTAGTTGATGATAATCTCACTATTTTTGAAGAGCGTCAACTTTGCATGCATGTGGATCATGAAAAGAATATCCTATGTGATAGCTATATTGTTGAATTTGAATATGATCCCACATGTAATTGTTATGAGAGAGGAAAATATTGTGGTAGAAACTTTCATATCACTAAATCACCTCTCGTTATGTTGAGATTGCTATTGTCTCTTTCTTCTTCCTTGCATATGGTTGTTATTGCTTGTCTTGATAATTTGTTCCTATAAAATGCCTATGCATAGGAAGTATGTTATACTTAGATGTGATTTTCACATTATTTATGATGCTCTCGTTGTGCTTCAATTCTTGTCTTTTGTGTGAGCATCATTGAATTATCAATGCCTAGCTAAGGGCGTTAAACAATAGCGCTTGTTGGGAGGCAACCCAATGAATTTATATTTGCTTTTTGCTTTCTGTTTTGTTGTGTCCACACCATCATAATTCTGTTATGATTGTGTTTTTATGTTTCTTTTTGTGTTTGTGCCAAGTAGAGCCTTTATGATCAGTTTTGGTGATGGTTGTTTGATCGTGCTGAAAAGACAAAAGCTTTGCACTCACGAAATTATTTTTAATTCCTATCCAGAAAGAGCTTTTGAGTTGATTCTTTTTGCTGCTTGTTTATATGCCAATTTACCTAATTTTCATAATGTTTCAGAATTTTTGAGATAACAGAGGTATACGAAGTATACAGATTTCTACAGACTGGTCTGTTTTTGACAGATTCTGTTTTTGTTGCGTTGATTGCTTATTTTGATGAAACTATGGATAGTATCGGGTGGTACTAGCCATGGAAAAGTGAGAATACAGTAATACAACACCAATCTAAATATAAATCAAGTTGCTACAGTACCTAAAGAGTTGGTAGTTTGTTTTCTTATGCTAATGATATCACGAGTTTCTGTTTAAGTTTTGTGTTGTGAAGTTTTCAAGTTTTGGGTGATGTTCTCGTGGAAAATGAGATAAAGGGTGGAAAGAGCTTAAACTTGGGGATGAACAAGACATCCCAAGCCAAATTCAAGGACACCAAAAAGCCTAAGCTTGGGGATGCCCCGGGAAGGCATTCCCTCTTTCGTCTTCAATCCATCGGTAACGTTACTTGGAGCTATATTTTTATTCACCACATGATATGTGTTTTGCTTGGAGCGTCATGTATTATAGGAGTCTTTTCTTTTTGTTGTGTCACAATCATCCTTGCTGCACACCTTTTTATAGGGACATGCACTCATCGTGAATTTGCTAGAATACTCATTGAGCTTCGCTTATATCTTTTGAGTTAGGCAATTTAGCTCGCATGTGCTTCACTTATATCTTTTGAGCTAGATAACTTTGCTCTATTGCTTCACTTAGATCTTTTTAGAGCACGATGGTGTCATATTTTGAAGAAATAAGAACTCTCGATCTTCAGTTATATCTTTTTCAGAGTGCTATCTCTCAGTAACTTGGTAATTGGCGTGTGCTATGAAAGTAGTCCTAAAGATGATAGGCATCCAAAGAGGATATAATAAAAACTTCCATATTCAAGTGCATTGATTAGTAAGAGAGGTTTGATTCCTAACAATTAAGTTTTGAGACATGGATACGGTAATATTAGAGTTATGTTAGCAGGGTGTTGTGAATCTAGAAATACTTGTGTTGAAGTTAGTGATTCCCGTAGCATGCACGTTTGGTGAACCGCTATGTTAGTAAGTCGGAGCATAATTGATTTATTGATTGTCATCCTTTGTGTTGCGGTCGGGATCGCGCGATGGTTAACACCTACCAACCCTTCCCCTAGGAGTATGCATTTAACACTTCATTTCGAGTACTAATAAAACTTTCGCAATAAGTATATGAGTTCTTCATGACTAATGTGAGTCCATGGTATAGATGCACTTTCACCTTCCACCATCGCTAGCCTCTCTAGTACCTCACAACTTTCACCGGTGCACAAACCCACCATATACCTTCCTCAAAACAACCACCATACCTACCTATTATGGCATTTTCATAGCCATTATGAGATATATTGCCATGCATCTCCCACCGTTCCGTCTCATGACATGTGCCGTCACTTTCATATTGCCATTGCATGATCGTAAGATAGCTAGCAAGATTTTCCAACGTCATACGCTAAGCTAGATCGTTGCACATCCCGGTACACTGCCGGAGGCATTTCCCATAGAGTCATCATTGCTCTAAGTATATTGAGTTGTAAGTAAATAAAAGTGTGATGATCATCATTATTAGAGCATTATCACATGTGAGAGAAGAAAGAGGTCAAAATTTCCCACCAAAAAAATAAAAAAAGAGGCCAAAGAGCCCAAACAAAAAAAAGAGAGAGAAAAAGAGAGAAGGGACAATGCTACTATCTTTTTCCAAACCTGTGCTTCAAAATAGCACCATGTTCTTCATGATAGAGAGTCCCTCGTTTGGACACCTCCATATACTAGTGGGAATTTTCATTATATAACTTGGCTTGTATATTCCAGTGATGGGCTTCCTCAAAATTGCCCTAGGTCTTCGTGAGCAAGCAAGTTGGGTGCACACCCACTAGTTTTCCTCTTGAGCTTTCACACACTTATAGCTCTAAGTGCATTCCCTGAATGGCAATCCCTACTCATTCGCATTGATATATATTGATGGGCATCTCCATAGCCCATTAATACGCCGAGTCAATGTGACCATCTCCTCCTTTTTGCCTCACAACCTCCACCACACTCTATTCCACCTATAGTGCTATATCCATGGCTCACGATCATGTATTGCATGAGAGTTGAAAAAGTTTGAGAAAGTAAGAGTGTGAAAACAATTACTTGGCCAATACTGGGGTTGTGCATGATTTAAATTCATTGTGTGGGGATGATGGAGCATAGCCAGACTATATGATTTTGTAGGGATAACTTTCTTTGGCCTTGTTACTTCAAAAGTTCATGATCACTTTGCTAGTTTGCTTGAAGTATTATTGTTTTCATGTCAATAGTAAACTATTGTATTGAATCTTACGAATGTGAACATTCATGCCACAAGAAAGAAGTGAAAGAAGTTACAAAGGACAAATATGTTAGGTAGCATTACACTTCAAAATTTCAATCTTTATCACTTCCCTACTCGAGGACGAGCAGGAGTTAAGATTGGAGATGCTTGATACGTCTCCAACGTATCTATAATTTTTGATGGTTCCATGCTATTATCTTGTCAACTTTGGATGTTTTGTATGCATATGATATTTTATATCTTTTTTGGGACTAACCTATTAACTCAGTGCCAAGTGCGAGTTTATGTTTTTTCTATGTTTTTGACCTTTTTCAGAGGAGAATATTAAACGGTGTCCAAACGGAATAAAACCTGCGAAATGATTTTTTCCATAACAGAAGATACGCAGGAAACTTGAGAACCAATGCAAAAGTCCTCGGAGGAGGTCACAAGCCCACCAGCCCCGGCCTGGGGGGGCGGGCCTAGCAGGCTTGTGGGCTCCCCGTGGCTCCTCTGCCCTACTTCTTCCTGTTGGAAATATGCCCTAGAGGCAATAATAAATTAGTTATTATTATGTTTCTTAGTTCATGATAATCGTTTATTATCCATACTATAATTGTATTGATTGGAAACACAATACTTGTGTGGATACATAGACAAAACACTGTCCCTAGTAAGCCTCTAGTTGACTAGCTCGTTGATCAAAGATGGCCAAGGTTTCCTGGCCATAGGCAAGTGTTGTTACTTGATAATGGGATCACATCATTAGGAGAATCATGTGATGGACTAGACCCAAACTAATAGACGTAGCATGTTGATCGTGTCATTTTGTTGCTACTGTTTTCTGCGTGTCAAGTATTTGTTCCTATGACCATGAGATCATATAACTCACTAACACCGGAGGAATACTTTGTGTGTATCAAACGTCGCAACGTAACTGGGTGACTATAAAGATGCTCTACAGGTATCTCCGAAGGTGTTCGTTGAGTTAGTACGGATCAAGACTGGGATTTGTCACTCCGTATGACGGAGAGGTATCTCGGGGCCCACTCGGTAATACAACATCACACACAAGCCTTGCAAGCAATGTGACTTAGTATAAGTTGCGGGATCTTGTATTACGGAATGAGTAAAGAGACTTGCAGGTAAACGAGATTGAAATAGGTATGCGAATACCGACGATCGAATCTCGGGCAAGTAACATACCGAAGGACAAAGGGAATGACATACGGGATTATATGAATCCTTGGCACTGAGGTTCAAACGATAAGATCTTCATAGCATATGTAGGATCCAATATGGGCATCCAGGTCCCGCTATTGGATATTGACCGAGGAGTCTCTCGAGTCATGTCTACATAGTTCTCGAACCCGCAGGGTCTACACACTTAAGGTTCGACGTTGTTTTATGCGTATTTGAGTTATATGGTTGGTTACGGAATGTTGTTCGGAGTCCCGGATGAGATCACAGACGTCACGAGGGTTTCCGGAATGGTCCGGAAACGAAGATTGATATATAGGATGACCTCATTTGATTACCGGAAGGTTTTCGGAGTTACCGGGAATGACGAATGGGTTCCGGGAGTTCACCGGGGGGGGGGGGGGGCAACCCACCCCGGGGAAGCCCATAGGCCTTGAGGGTGGCGCACCAGCCCTTAGTGGGCTGGTGGGACAGCCCAAAAGGGCCCTATGCGCATTGGAAGAAAAATCAAAGAGAAAGAAAAAAAAAGGAGGTGGGAAGGGAAGGAAGGACTCCCACCCACCAAACCAAGTCCAACTCGGTTTGGGGGGAGACCTTCCCCCTTGGCTCGGCCGACCCCCTTGGGGCTCCTTGAGCCCCAAGGCAAGGCCCCCCCTCTCCCACCTATATATACGAAGGTTTTAGGGCTGATTTGAGACGACTTTTCCATGACAGCCCGACCACATACCTCCACCATTTTTCCTCTAGATCGCGTTTCTGCGGAGCTCGGGTGGAGCCCTGCTGAGACAAGATCATCACCAACCTCCGGAGCGCCGTCACGTTGCCGGAGAACTCTTCTACCTCTCTGTCTCTCTTGCTGGATCAAGAAGGCCGAGATCATCGTCGAGCTGTACGTGTGCTGAACGCGGAGGTGCCGTCCGTTCGGTACTAGATCGTGGGACTGATCGCGGGGCGGATCGAGGGACGTGAGGACGTTCCACTACATCAACCGCGTTCACTAAATGCTTCTGCTGTACGGTCTACAAGGGTGCGTAGATCACACATCCCCTCTCGTAGATGGAGATCACGATGATAGGTCTTCGTGCGCGTAGGAAATTTTTTGTTTCCCATGCGACGTTCTCCAACAGTGGCATCATGAGCCAGGTTCATGCGTAGATGTCTTCTCGAGTAGAACACAAAAGTTTTTGTGGGCGGTGATGTGCGTTTTGCTGCCCTCCTTAGTCTTTTCTTGATTCCGAGGTATTGTTGGATCGAAGCGGCTCGGACCGACATTACTCGTACGCTTACGAGAGACTGGTTTCATCGCTACGAGTAAATCCGTTGCTCAAAGATGACTGGCGGGTGTCAGTTTCTCCAACTTTAGTTGAATAGGATTTGACCAAGGAGGTCCTTGGATGAGGTTAAATAGCAATTCATATATCTCTGTTGTGGTGTTTGCGTAAGTAAGATGCGATCCTACTAGATACCCATGGTCACCACGTAAAACATGCAACAACAATTAGAGGACGTCTAACTTGTTTTTGCAGGGTATGCTTGTGATGTGATATGGACAACGATGTGATGTGATATATTGGATGTATGAGATGATCATGTTGTAATAGTTAATATTGACTTGCACGTCGATGGTACGGCAACCGGCAGGAGCCATAGGGTTGTCTTTAAACTAACGTTTGTGCTTGCAGATGCGTTTACTATATTGCTAGGATGTAGCTTTAGTAGTAATAGCATGAGTAGCACGACAACCCCGATGGCGACACGTTGATGGAGATCATGATGATGGAGATCATGGTGTGACGCCGGTGACAAGAAGATCGTGCCGGTACTTTGGTGATGGAGATCAAGAAGCACATGATGATGGCCATATCATGTCACTTATGAATTGCATGTGATGTTAATCCTTTTATGCACCTTATCTTGCTTAGAACGACGGTAGAATTATGAGGTGATCCCTCACTAAAATTTCAAGACGAAATTGTGTTCTCCCCGACTGTGCACCGTTGCGACAGTTCTTCGTTTCGAGACACCACGTGATGATCGGGTGTGATAGACTCAACGTTCACATACAACGGGTGCAAAACAGTTGCACACGCAGAACACTCGGGTTAAGCTTTACGAGCCTAGCATGTGCAGACATGGCCTCGGAACACATGAGACCGAAAGGTCGAGCATGAATCGTATAGTTGATATGATTAGCATAGAGATGCTTACCACTGAAAGTATTCTCGACTCACGTGATGATCGGACTTGAGATAGTGGATTTGGATCATGTACCACTCAAATGACTAGAGAGATGTACTTTTTGAGTGGGAGTTCTTAAGTAATATGATTAATTGAACTAATTGTCATGAACATAGTCTAATGGTCTTTGCGAATTACGATGTAGCTTGCACTATAGCTCTACTGTTTTTATATGTTCCTAGAGAAAATTTAGTTGAAAGTTGATAGTAGCAAACTTTGAAGAGGATTGTCCTCGTTGCTGCGTAGAAGGCTTATGTCCTTAATGCACCACTCGGTGTGCTGCACCTCGAGCGTCGTCTGTGGATGCTGTGAACATCCGACATACACGTTTCTGATGACTACACGATTGTTCAGTGCAAAATACTTAATGGCTTAGAAGCAAGGCACCGAAGACGTTTTGAAACGTCACGGAACATAAGTGATGTTCTAAAGAGATGAAATTGTGATTTCATGCTCGTGCCCTTGTTGAGAGGTACGAGACCTCCGACAAGATTCTTTGTCCACAAAGTAAAGGAGAAAAGCTCAATCGTTGAGCGTGTGCTCAGATTGTCTGAGTACGACAATCGCTTGAATCAAGTGGGAGTTAATCTTCCAGATGGGATAGTGATAGTTCTCCAAAGTCACTGCCACCAAGCTGTGGGAGCTTCGTGATGAACTATAACATATCAAGGATAGATACAATGATCCTTGAGCGATTCGCGAAATCAAGAAGGAGCATCAATAGTTGATGGTTAGTAGAACCACCTAGTTTCAAGAAAGGCAAGGGCTAGAAGGGATACTTCGTGAAACGGCAAAACAATTGCTGCACTAATGAAGAGACCCAACATTAAACCCAAACCCGAGACTAAGTGCTTCTGTAATGAGGGGAACAATCACTGAGGCGGAGCAACTCTAGATACTTGGTAGATAAGAAGGCTGGAAAAAGTCGAAAGAAGTATATTTGATATACATGATGTTGATGTGTAGTTTACTAGTACTCCTAGTAGCATGAGGGTATTGGATACCGGTTCGGTTGCTAAGTGATTAGTAACACGAAATGATAGCTACGGCGTAAACGGAGACTAGCTAAAGGTGAGGTGACGATACGTGTTGGAAGTGTTTCCAAGGTTGATATGATCAAACGTCGCACGCTCCCTCTACCATCAGGATTGGTGTTAAACCTCAATAATTGTTATTTGGTGCTTGCGTTAAGCATGAACATGATTGGATCGTGTTTATTGCAATATGATTATTCATTTAAAGAGAATAATGGTTACTCTATTTTCTTGAATAATCACCTTCAATGGTTTATTGAATCTCGATCGTAGTGTTACACTTGTTCATGATATTGGTGCCAAAAGATACGAGGTAATGATGATAGTACCACTTACTTATGGCACTGCCGCTTGAGTCATGTTGGTATAAATTGCATGAAGAGGCTCCATGCTGATGGATCTTTATAATCACTTGATTTTGAATCACTAGTGACATGCAAATCATACCACATGAGCAAGGCCTTGTTTTCATTGAGATGAAATAAGATAGTAACTTGTTGGAAGTGATACATTTTGATGTATGCAGTCCAATGGGTTCCGAGGCACGCATTGGATATCATTATGTTCTTACTTCAATGACGATTTGAGTAGATACAAGAGTATTTACTTAATGAATCACAAGTCTGAAATATTGAAAAGTTCAATTCTGTTTCGGAGTGAACTTCGTCGTAACAAGAGGATAAACTGTCTATGATATGATCATAGAAATGAATATCTGAGTTACGAGTTTTGGTACGCAGTTAAGACAATGTGGAAATTGTTTCGCAGTTCATGCCACCTGGAACATCATAGTGTGATGATGTGTCTGAACGTCATAGCCACGCGCTATTTGGTATGGTGCATGCTATGATGTCTCTTATCGAATTACCACTATCGTTTATGGGTTATGCATTAGAGACAACCGCATTCACTTTAAATAGGGCACCGCGTATTTCCGTTGAGATGACACAGTATAGACTGAGATTTAGAGAAATCTAAACTGTCGTTTCTTGAAAGTTTGGGGCTTCGACACTTATGTGAAAAAGTTTCAGTCTGATAAGCTCGAACCCAAGCGGATAAATGCATCTTCATAGGATATCCAAAACAGTTGGGTACATCTCCTATCTCAGATCCGAAAGCAAAGTGTTTGTTTCTAGAAACGGATCCTTTCTCGAGGAAAGGTTTCTCTCGAAAGAATTGAGTGGGAGGGTGGTAGAACTTGATGAGGTTACTGAACCATCACTTTGACCAGTGTGTAGCAGGGCGCAGGAAGTTGTTCCTGTGGCGCCTACACCAATTAAAGTGAAAGTTGATGATGGTGATCATCGAGCATCGGATCAATGTAGCAACCCGACTCAAAACGAGTCAAGCCTCTGTGTTTCTGTGCCATCCCTGGATCAGTATGCTGGCACACACAGTACATCAATGTATATATATCAAAGTGCAATCACATGTAAATAGCGTAAAACTGATATATACCTTAAATATCTCAGCGGAAGCAGTCAAGGGAGTGGAGTCCCAATAAACACCAACGGCAAGTTGAGTGTAGACCGTAACCCTGAATCGTACTCTTACTCGTCGAAGAAAAATATCTGCAACATAAGACGTTGCAGCCGTGTAGGTCGGCATATTGAATATGCCGGCAAGTCACATAAGAGAGGGGTGAAAAGTAATCATCTATACTATATGCATATATGGCAGGTGGGGCTATAAGTTTTAGCGTAAAGCAAATTTTTTCCTACATCAAGAGAGGCTAAAAGCAAAATATTACTATGAAGGTTGGTTGTTAACGAGATGGTTCCACCAACCAGTTCTCGTACCCGAGTTGTCAATAATTACCCTCATCAAATATATTAAATGGTGTTGAGAAATCCGGATAACTTCAATTCCTTTGGCTCAAGTTGTCCATGACCGTGGGCACGGCTAATCGATTAGGTTTGAGTACTCTGTAGAGTTTTGCACACGTTCCCCACAAGATTTGATCGCCTCCGTGTATGTCCTCGCACTTCAGGGTGTTTGAAGACCGGATGATCAAAACATGGCCTTTCAACGGGTCCCTCTGAATCCCTGTCGATGCCCATCCAATCCTACCGTTCGTCTACATCTGCTAGCACCGCCTATCCAGAGTCGCCGCGTTGTCCAACCAAGCCAGAGCCCATAATGACTTGTGGCTGTGCAGGTAAGCCTTGGGTCTTGAAAATATCCGTCCGTCCCTTTGAGCCTGGGTGAAGCTTTCCGCAGGATGTCATGGCCTCTCCAACATCCCGGGTCATCCACTGGGTTCTCCAGGGAGCCGATCAACCGTCCTTCACCCAGAGTTGCATTGCGTCCGAGGTCTTGAAAATCTTGTCTTAACCGGTCTTGATTATTTAATCAACCTTGCATCACTCGTGTTATGCACTCATCCAAAATCCCGTCTACTCAAGCATAGCAGTATGAAATTTGTCGTCCCGGGCCAAGCATCGGGGTTGTTGTGTGCCTACCACATGATACTACAATCTATACTAAAATTTCCAAGTACCTAAGCAGCATGCAATTTGGGCAATGGATGGTAGAACTACGGTGCATAAAACATAGGTGATAGTATGATCAAAGTGACTTGCGTGGTGATGTTGACGAAGAAGAATTTTCGTTCTCGGGAAATACGTGATAGAACTATTCGTCACTCTCCGATGAAATCTATATAATCAAACATATCATTCACATAAGCACTCATACTAGCAATCATTCTAGCAATCAAAACAAAAGAGAGAGAGCGAATAAGAATCCGAAAGAAACTTCAAATAAGACTAGGGAGTCTTCTATTACGTCAAACACTAAATAGTTTTTGTCTAACAAAAAATAATAACAGGGAACTAAGATATAAATCTAACGAAGATAAAATAAAGTATTTTTCACAAAACTTTTTGAAAGTATTCCCAAACGGGATTTGAAACAATGGTGAAAACAATTGCACGTTACTACGGAACTAGAATTGATTTCATGAAAACAAAATAAAAATAAAATAAAAACTTGTTGCAAAACTACTGTTTAACTAACATAAACAAAACAATAAGGTTTCTGAAATAATAAAGAAAATATTTTAAAACAATAGTAGAAACGGAATTAGCCGAAATCCTAAAAGAGGTGAAACAGAAATTGTTTCACATGAAACAGTGAGATAAAATACTTAAACAAATCTGAAATTTCTACCACTGCTAAATAAGATCACTAGTGATCAGTACCAAAAGGAATCAAATTAAAAGCTATTTTTAAACTCCTGGAATAGGCAAAACAAGGTTTAAACTAAATCTGATCTAACTCAATTGTTATAAATCCAAACATAGACAAATTATATGTTTTTAAAAACTACAGGCAATTTGTGAGCTAGTGTAAAAAGAATCACTATCATTGGGCTTCGGGATCAAAAGTTATGATCAAAAGAAAATCGAAACTTTCTCTGTTTTGGAATTAAAACAGAAAAAGGGAAAAAACTGATTTGTGGACAGGGGCCCACGTGGCATTTTCTAATTGGCTAAGGGGGTGAGTGCTGCGGGGATAACTAACAAACGGCCGCTATTTAACTAATTCGCTTCGGCTAAACTTAAGTGAAAGAAAAACCGATCGGTTTTACCTAAACGACCGAAGGGGTAAGTACCTCCTAATCTACCCCGTTGGAAATAGATCTAAGAGCTAAAACTAAAAAAACAAAACAAGTAAAAAAAAAGAAAAGGAAGAAGGGCCTTACCGTGGCTGGGAGTTACTCCCTCGCTGGCAATGGCTGGGGCCTTCTCCTTGCGAGGGGGGGGGGCAACTCCGGCGGGGGTGGGGGTCGGTGGAGGAGGGGATCCGGCGGAGGAGGGTTGGGGTGGGGCGGTGGGGCTCCAAGGGGGGGGGCAAGGCGAGGAGCTCCTGTTGCTCGTGCTCCTGGCAATGGGGAAGCAGGGGGCGATGGGGAGGGGTTCTGGCGAGGGGAGGAGCAGGGGGGGGCGAAGGGTGGAGGGGTGGTGGCGAGGTGGGGAGGTGGTGGAGGAGGGGGTGCAGCGAGGTGGGGGAGTTCCTGGCGAGGTGCAGTGAGGTGGAGCGAGCTTCTGGTGACCGACTCCGGCGAGGGGTGCGCGAGCTAGAGGCGAGGAGAGGGGAAGTTTTCAATGGGAATGGAACGAGGAGGTGCAGGGGGTTCTTATAGAGGCCAGCAGGTTTTTCCTAATAAAAGGGATTCCTTTCCTATTTTTGAAACTAGGAAACTAAAACGATAAAAAGGAAATCAAATCAATTCGGAATAAAGAGTTTTTATATACTAAAATTATCAGAAAGATAAAATATAGATGATCGGCATTTTTCCACGGCAAAAATAAAAACTTCAGAAAAAATTATTTTCACAAAATTGCCTAAAAGGTTTACTTTCTTTTGCAAATAATTTTAAAAAGACCCTCTAAGTTTTAGGGTTCAAATAACATTCAAAATGCCCGTGGGTTTGAGGGTCATGTTCCTCCTCTCTAGAATGTATTTCCCGGCATTTCTTGCACAAAGAAAACAAATGGAAATGCAAAAGAATTCAAATGCAAATATCTTCGTTCAAATTATTTATAGTTGAAGAAGTCATGTCATCTTCTCTCTTTGCTTTTAAAAGATTGAATTTGAATTCACCGGAGATGGGGAAAGTCATTTTATTCCCTCTCATTCAAAAGTTTTTGAAAAGTTTCAAATTCCACTCAAGTTTCAATCACTCAAACAAACAAACAAACAATCAATCTAATAATTATATTAACATTCCAAAATTTATAATTTTGGGATGTTACAAACTACCACACTTAAAATGAATCTCATCCTCGAGATCCGAAGAGGCTAGAAAGAAAAGGTTAGGGTTTGGGGTCTTCTAACAAATCCAATCTCCGGCAAGGTGGGGTGCTACCACACTTAAGATGAGAGGTACTGGTCCCTCAAAATGCTTTGACGATCCTCTGGGGTTTTGGCAACTGACATCGCACAGTCTTCATATTAAATCCTTTGGTGATGCTGTCCCGTTATATTCATAATGTTTCCATTAAAACGGGGGTTCTTCTGTTGATATAAGCTTCTTCCGTTACTGGGTCTTCTTAACTGACAGTCTCGTGTTCAATTCTAAATAACCTATCGGTGATTCTCATGGTGGTCTACCATTTGTGGTTATCCTGCAGAGAGAGGGGTCTTGGTTTCATTCTCACCATAAAATTTCCTACGCGTGACAACAAGTGCCATGTACATGGGGCTTTCACCATACCATTCTAAGGCTTAAACAAAAGCTTCAAAGAACGTCGTCTCTCTATATGGGTAAGTCTCTCAGATTTACCATTCCGAATAGCAAGATAAATGATAAGAGTAAGTCGTCATGGTGATCAATCCATTCCGCACCCAAATCATTTCTCTGTATAAGGTTTAGTGAATCTCGTATTCTAACACTTGGGCATCCTCACAAGCGTTGCAGAATTTCTCTTGTCCACGAACGAAGTTCGGATAAATCCAATGATTCTGCAAGCTGAACAAACATCTATCGTTTCTTCACAACTCTCAGGTTTTCGTATGCTCCTAAGAAAACGTTTGCTGATCCATCGTAGCTTCTTCCATAAATCATATTCATTTCATAATCAATCCTTTATTACATCCTTAATTTTTCCTCAAAAACTCCAATTCAAAAGTACTCTATTACAAATGCTGCCATCCACATTGTTCGGTATCGTCGTGCATTTCTACCAACATTATTCATCTGCCTCTCTTGGAGGTACCTTAGTTCCACTCGAACTTTCCGAGGTGCTCCTTGAAATCATCCATCTTTTGCTTCATCATGGTGGTCATGAGCTTCATCTCCATCATCTCCGCACGTACTTCACTCAGGTATTCCTGGGTATGACGGAGTCTTGCTTCAAGGATTTCTCCGATCTGACGTATGGCTTCCATGGCAGCTTCACGAACAACATGAAAGAAGGTTGCTCGTGGTACACGTGAAATGAAAAAGTATTGCCCCATAGTCTTAGGACAAACTCCTTTCACACGGTGGAGGTGTACTTCCTCGTACCAAAGTTCCACTCCATTTTCCATGAATGGGTAGCCTTTGTAGACTGCATCTCCTTCAAGATGAATGTGCTACATCATGTCCTTCAGGATTTTCGGGTAATCATGATCACTGGTCAGGGTCATGATCGTTTCTGGGCCCTTGAGGAATGACTCGTAGAGAGTTGTCATCTGCAGGTGCCAGTAAATAGGTACTCAGAGGAATGTATGTGTCTCCTTGGTAATCATGGTACACTCCTACTCAATGGATCCTATGGGTTTACCGATTACTACCACACTTATATGAATTATACTCATGCCTGCATAGACCATATTTCTCTTATCCTCATAAATGTTCAGAGATCTTTGCTCGTAGAGGAACAACGCATACAGTTTCAACATAGGCAATCATGAGACAATAAATTCCATTTATTCATGATGTTATTACAAACTCAGGGACTTTTGTTACAAAAATTTCACTCCATGATCTCATGAAAAACAAGATTTCTTCATATTACACTTATTGCCACGGTCAAAACTTAACTACTCCATTCTAGCTTTCTTCCTTTGTGGACAATCGCTGGCAAAATGTCCTGCTTCCTTGCAACAAAAGCAAATGATTTCTGACCAGTCTCGAGGCTTCTTAGCTTCTGCTTTTTCTCCTTGGGTTCTCGGCTTCCTTCCTGAGCACATGTATTTGTGGTGGCCAAATTTCATACACTTGTAACATCTGACATGACTCAGGTCTTTGTCTGCAGAGATTTGGTTCTTCCGAGGGTACTTGCTCTTCTTTCCGGACTCCTTTATTTTGGCCAGTTCTTCTATTTCAAGTGGATCAAACTCCACTTCTTCCATCGGGAAGTATCCCAGATACTCTTGGCTTCTCTTCGTGCATTCCTGTGAATAATGTCCTTCTTCTCCACATGAGTAGCATGCATTGGAGAAAAATCTGGTCAGACCTTGTCCATCAGGGTCTTCAATATTTTCATTCATCACCGGTTCTTCTAGAATCTTCTTCTTGAGTGTTTCCTTCACTGCATCTTTCTACTGCTTGACAACTTGTTGCACCTTGGGGTAAATGTGACACTGAGCTGGGTAGTGGGTGGTTCCCTCACAAAGGGAACAAGTCACCTGACTGCTTGGGCACTCCTCAGCTGGGTGATTTTCTTCACAATGAGTGCATCCATCCGTGTGTTCTTCCTGGGTGTGTCCTATTTCTCCACAGATCTTGCATGCACAAGTCTTCTTCTTCGGATTATCATAGCCCTTCTGAATGAGACGGGATCTTAACAGAGTCTTCTTGAATTCTTCCCAAGTTTCTGCTCCACTAAATCCTTGTATGGCATGATGCATTTTCCACCAGATTGCAGCACTTTGTGTAAAGTACTGAAGAGCGTGTTCCACTTCATACTTCCTTGAGATCAAGTTGCTCCCGAAGTGGTTCTCCATGTTTTGGATCCATATATCAGCCTCCAGCTGGGTCATTGGTCCAGAGACTACAAGTCCAGCTTTATACTCCATCTGGTAGGGTTGAGGTTTTGGGGATGAGACGGGTAAGAGAGGGAGGGGGATACAAACAATATTTTTGAGAATAGATTTTAGTTGTGGCCGTCGGAAAACACACACCAATGACGGCTCACAATTCATCGTATCTAACGTGGGTACATAAAAGGGGTTTGGACTTCTAATGGTCATATAATTATTCGGACACTTCAGGATCTTTGAGTTCTTCGGGTCTTGAGAATCTTCTGTTGGTGTAGCTTCAATTCTTCAAACGCGTGGTGAAATCCTCTTTACTTTGAAGTAGAACTCCGTTGATTCTTCATGAGGTCAAAGGGGTAGGGGATTGTATAACTATTTGAGGTCAGAGAGAACATTTGATGAAGTCAGAAGAGATGAGAAGTAAAAGGTGTTGTTGAAAATAAATTTTTTGAGAGATCCTTTCCTAAGCAATTTCCAGTTTCTAGGGTCACGTCCTACAGTCAACATGTGCTCTGATACCATCTCTGTAGCGACCCGACTCAAAACGAGTCAAGCCTCTATGTTTCTGTGCCATCCCTGGATCAATATGTTGGCACACAGAGTACATCAATGTATATATATCAAAGTGCAATCACATGTAAATAGCGTAAAACTGATATATACCTTAAATATCTCAGCGGAAGCAGTCAAGGGAGTGGAGTCCCAATAAACACCAATGGCAAGTTGGGTGTAGACCGTAACCCTGAATCGTACTCTTACTCGTCGAAGAAAAATATCTGCAACATAAGACGTTGCAGCCGTGTAGGTCAGCATATTGAATATGCCGGCAAGTCACATAAGATAGGGGTGAAAAGTAATCATCTATACTATATGCATATATGGCAGGTGGGGCTATAAGTTTTAGCGTAAAGCAAATTTTTTCCTACATCAAGAGAGGCTAAAAGCAAAATATTACTATGAAGGTTGGTTGTTAACGAGATGGTTCCGCCAACCAGTTCTCGTACCCGAGTTGTCAATAATTACCCTCATCAAATATATTAAATGGTGTTGAGAAATCCAGATAACTTCAGTTCCTTTGGCTCAAGTTGTCCATGACCGTGGACACGGCTAATCGATTAGGTTTGAGTACTCTGCAGAGTTTTGCACACGTTCCCCACAAGATTTGATCGCCTCTGTGTATGTCCTCGCACTTCAGGGTGTTTGAAGACCGGATGATCAAAACATGGTCTTTCAACGGGTCCCTCTGAATCCCTGTCGGTGCCCATCCAATCCTACCGTTCTTCTACATCTGCTAGCACCGCCTGTCCACAGTCGCCGCGTTGTCCAACCAAGCCAGAGCCCATAATGACTTGTGGCTGTGCAGGTAAGCCTTGGGTCTTGAAAATATCCGTCCGTCCCTTTGAGCCTGGGTGAAGCTTTCCGCTGGATGTCATGGCCTCTCCAGCATCCCGGGTCATCCACTGGGTTCTCCAGGGAGCCGATCAACTGTCCTTCACCTAGAGTTGCATTGCGTCCGAGGTCTTGAAAATCTTGTCTTAACTGGTCTTGATTATTTAATCAACTTTGCATCACTCGTGTTATGCACTCAACCGAAATCCCGTCTACTCAAGCATAGCAGTATGAAATTTGTCGTCCCGGGCCAAGCATCGGGGTTGTTGTGTGCCTACCACATGATACTACAATATATACTAAAATTTCCAAGTACCTAAGCAGCATGCAATTTGGGCAATGGATGGTAGAACTACGGTGCATAAAACATAGGTGATAGTATGATCAAAGTGACTTGCCTGGTGATGTTGACGAAGAAGAATTTTCGTTCTCGGGAAATGCGTGATAGAACTATTCGTCACTCTCCGATGAAATCTATATAATCAAACATATCATTCACATAAGCACTCATACTAGCAATCATTCTAGCAATCAAAACAAAAGAGAGAGAGCGAATAAGAATCCGAAAGAAACTTCAAATAAGACTAGGGAGTCTTCTACTACGTCAAACACTAAATAGTTTTTGTCTAACAAAAAATAATAACAAGGAACTAAGATATAAATCTAACTAAGATAAAATAAAGTATTTTTCACAAAACTTTTTGAAAGTATTCCCAAACGGGATTTGAAACAATGGTGAAAACAATTGCACGTTACTACAGAACTAGAATTGATTTCATGAAAACAAAATAAAAACTTGTTGCAAAACTACTGTTTAACTAACATAAACAAAACAATAAGGTTTCTGAAATAATAAAGAAAATATTTTAAAACAGAAGTAGAAACGGAATTAGCCGAAATCCTAAAAGAGGTGAAACAGAAATTGTTTCACATGAAACAGTGAGATAAAATACTCAAACAAATCTGAAATTTCTACCACTGATAAATAAGATCACTAGTGATCAGTACCAAAAGGAATCAAATTAAAAGCTATTTTTAAACTCCTGGAATAGGCAAAACAAGGTTTAAACTAAATCTGATCTAACTCAATTTTTATAAATCCAAACATAGACAAATTATATGTTTTTAAAAACTACAGGCAATTTGTGAGCTACTGGAAAAAGAATCACTATCATTGGGCTTCGGGATCAAAAGTTATGATAAAAAAAAAATCGAAACTTTCTCTGTTTTGGAATTAAAACAGAAAAAGGGAAAAACTGATTTGTGGACAGGGGTCCACGTGGCATTTTCTAATTGGCTAAGGGGGTGAGTGCTGTGGGGATAACTAACAAACGGCCGCTATTTAACTAATTCGCTTCGGCTAAAGTTAAGTGAAAGAGAAACCGATCGGTTTTACCTAAAAGACCGAAGGGGTAAGTACCTCCTAATCTACACCGTTGGAAATAGATCTAAGGGCTAAAACTAAAAAAACAAAACAAGTAAAAAAAAAGAAAAGGAAGAAGGGCCTTACCGTGGCTGGGAGTTACTCCCTCGCTGGCAATGGCTGGGGCCTTCTCCTGGCGAGCGGGGGGGCAACTCCGGCGGGGGTGGGGGTCGGTGGAGGAGGGGATCCGGCGGAGGAGGGTTGGGGTGGGGCGGTGGGGCTCCAAGGGGGGGGGGCGAGGCGAGGAGCTCCTGTTGCTCGTGCTCCTGGCAATGGGGAAGCAGGGGGCGATGGGGAGGGGTTCTGGCGAGGGGAGGAGCAGGGGGGGGGGCGAAGGGTGGAGGGGTGGTGGCGAGGTGGGGAGGTGGTGGAGGAGGGGGTGCTGCAAGGTGGGGGAGTTCCTGGCGAGGTGCAGCGAGCTTCTGGTAACCGACTCCGGCGAGGGGTGCGCGAGCTAGAGGCGAGGAGAGGGGAAGTTTTCAACGGGAATGGAACGAGGAGGTGCAGGGCGTTCTTATAGAGGCGACGGGAGGTGCTGGGAAGGAATGTGCTTCGCGAATCCCGGAGGTGGGGATCTCCTCTGTCCATGGGGGGGGAGTTCTATGACGTGAGGGAGAGAGGAGGAAGAAGATGATCTTCTTGGGCCAGTGAAAGGAAAGTGCTTAATGGGCCAGCAGGTTTTTCCTAATAAAAGGGATTCTTTCCTATTTTTAAAACTAGGAAACTAAAACGATAAAAACGAAATCAAATCAATTCGGAATAAAGAGTTTTTATATACTAAAATTATCAGAAAAATAAAATATAGATGATGGGCATTTTTCCACGGCAAAAATAAAAACTTCAGAAAAAATATTTTCACAAAATTGCCTAAAAGGTTTACTTTCTTTTGCAAATAATTTTCAAAAGACCCTCTAAGTTTTAGGGTTCAAATAACGTTCAAAATGCCCGTGGGTTTGAGGGTCATGTTCCTCCTCTCTAGAAAGTATTTCCCGGCATTTCTTGCACGAAGAAAACAAATGGAAATGCAAAAGAATTCAAATGCAAATATCTCCGTTCAAATTATTTATAGTTGAAGAAGTCATGTCATCTTCTCTCTTTGCTTTTAAAAGATTGAATTTGAATTCACCGGAGATGGGGAAAGTCATTTTATTCCCTCTCATTCAAAAGTTTTTGAAAAGTTTCAAATTCCACTCAAGTTTCAATCACTCAAACAAACAAACAAACAATCAATCTAATAATTATATTAACATTCCAAAATTTATAATTTTGGGATGTTACAATCAAGTTACTACAAACCTCGTAGGTTGACAAGGTGGCATACTACTGCAGAGTGGTACGGTAACCCTGTCTTGAAGGTCATGTTGTTGAGCAACAGTGAACCTACGAGTTATGGAGAAAGCAATGGTGGGCCCGGATTCCGATGAATGGCTGGAGGCCATGAAATCCGAGAGAGGATCCATGTATGAAAACAAAGTGTAGACTTTGGAAGAACTACTTGATGGTCATAGAACTATTGAGTAAAGATGGATCTTTAAAAGGAAGACAGACAATGATAGTGATAAGTCACTATTAAGAAAAGCTCGACTTGTCGCAAAGATGTTTCCGACAAGATCAAAAAGTTGACTATGATGAGACTTTCTCACTCGTAGCGATGCTAAAAGTCTGTTAGAATTATGTTAGTAGTTGCTGCATTATTTATGAAATATTGCATGTAGGATGTCAAAACATTGTTTCCTCGACGGTTTCCTTGAGCAAACATTGTATGAGATACAACCATGAGGTTTTGTCGATCCTAAACATACTAGCAAGTATGCAAGCTCCAGCGATCCTTTGAATGGACTGGTGCAAGCATCTCGGAGTTGGGATATACACTTTGATGAGATGATCAAGGATTTTGGGTTTGTACAAGGTTTATGAGAAACTTGTATTTCCAAAGAAGTGAGTGGGAGCACTGTAGAATTTCTGATAAGTATATGTGGTTGACATATTGTGGATCAGAAGTAATGTAGAATTTCTGTAAAGCATACAAGGTTGTTTGAAAGGAGTTTTTCAAAGGAATACCTGGATTGAGCTACTTGAACGTTGAGCATCAAAGATCTATGGAGATAGATCGAAAGCGCTTAATGAAAGTTTCAACAAGATGCATGCCTTGACAAGTTTTGAAGGAGTTCAAAATAGATCAGCAAAGAAGGAGTTCTTGGTTGCGTTGTAAGGTGTGAATTTGAGTAAGACTCAAAACCCGACCACGGCAGAATAAAGAGAATAGACGAAGGTCGTCTTCTATGCCTTAGCCGTAGACTCTAAAGTATGCCATGCTGAGTACCGCACCTGATGTGTGCCTTGCAGCAAGTCTGTTGAGAGGTACAGAGAGTGATCCATGATTGAATCACTAACAGCGGTCAAAATTTATCCTTAGTAACTGATGGATTAAGGAATTTTTCTCGATTATGGAGGTGGTTGAAGAGTTCGTCGTAAAGGGTTACGTCGATGCAAGCTTTGACACTAATCCGAATAACTATGAGTAGTGAAACGGATTCGTATAGTAGAGTAGATATTTGGAGTATTTCCGAATAGCACGTAGTAGCAGCATCTATAAGATGACATAAAGATTTGTAAAGAACGCACGGATCTGAAAGTTTCAGAACCGTTGACTAAAACCTCTCTCACGAGCAAGACGTGGTCAGACCCCATAACTATATGGGTGTTGGATTCGTTGGAATCACATGGTGATGTGAACTAGATTATTGACTCTAGTGCAAGTGGGAGACTGTTGGAAATATGCCCTAGAGGCAATAATAAATTAGTTATTATTATGCTTCTTAGTTCATGATAATCGTTTATTATCCATGCTATAATTGTATTGATTGGAAACACAATACTTGTGTGGATACATAGACAAAACACTGTCCCTAGTAAGCCTCTAGTTGACTAGCTCGTTGATCAAAGATGGACAAGGTTTCCTGGCCATAGGCAAGTGTTGTTACTTGATAACGGGATCACATCATTAGGAGAATCATGTGATGGACTAGACCCAAACTAATAAACATAGCATGTTGATCGTGTCATTTTGTTGCTACTGTTTTCTGCGTGTCAAGTATTTGTTCCTATGACCATGAGATCATATAACTCACTAACACCGGAGGAATACTTTGTGTGTATCAAACGTCGCAACGTAACTGGGTGACTATAAAGATGCTCTACAGTTATCTCCGAAGGTGTTCGTTGAGTTATTATGGATCAAGACTGGGATTTGTCACTCCGTATGACGGAGAGGTATCTCGGGGCCCACTCGGTAATACAACATCGCACACAAGCCTTGCAAGCAATGTGACTTAGTATAAGTTGCGGGATCTTGTATTACAGAATGAGTAAAGAGACTTGCCGGTAAACGAGATTGAAATAGGTATGCGGATACTAACGATCGAATCTCGGGCAAGTAACATACCGAAGGACAAAGGGAATGACATATGGGATTATATGAATCCTTGGCACTGAGGTTCAAATGATAAGATCTTTGTAGAATATGTAGGATCCAATATGGGCATCCAGGTCCCGCTATTGGATATTGACCGAGGAGTCTCTCGAGTCATGTCTACATAATTCTCGAACCCGCAGGGTCTGCACACTTAAGGTTCGACGTTGTTTTATGCGTATTTGAGTTATATGATTGGTTACCGAATGTTGTTCGGAGTCCCGGATGAGATCACAGACGTCACGAGGGTTTCCGGAATGGTCCGGAAACGAAGATTGATATATAGGATGACCTCATTTGATTACCGGAAGGTTTTCGGAGTTACCGGGAATGACGAATGGGTTCCGGGAGTTCACCGGGGGGGGGGGCAACCCACCCCGGGGAAGCCCATAGGCCTTGAGGGTGGCGCACCAGCCCTTAGTGGGCTGGTGGGACAGCCCAAAAGGGCCCTATGCGCATTGGAAGAAAAATCAAAGAGAAAGAAAAAAAAGGAGGTGGGAAGGGAAGGAAGGACTCCCACCCACCAAACCAAGTCCAACTCGGTTTGGGGGGGGAGACCTTCCCCCTTGGCTCGGCCGACCCCCTTGGGGCTCCTTGAGCCCCAAGGCAAGCCCCCCCCTCTCCCACCTATATATACAGAGGTTTTAGGGCTGATTTGAGACGACTTTTCCACGGCAGCCCGACCACATACCTCCACGATATTTCCTCTAGATCGCGTTTTTGCGGAGCTCGGGCGGAGCCCTGCTGAGACAAGATCATCACCAACCTCCGGAGCGCCGTCACGCTGCCGGAGAACTCTTCTACCTCTCCGTCTCTCTTGCTGGATCAAGAAGGCCGAGATCATCGTCGAGCTGTACGTGTGCTGAACGCGGAGGTGCCGTCCGTTCGGTACTAGATCGTGGGACTGATCACGGGACTATTCGCGGGGCGGATCGAGGGACGTGAGGACGTTCCACTACATCAACCGCGTTCACTAAATGCTTCTGCTGTACGGTCTACAAGGGTGCGTAGATCACACATCCCCTCTCGTAGATGGACATCACCATGATAGGTCTTCGTGCGCCTAGGAAATTTTTTGTTTCCCATGCGACGTTCTCCAACACTTCCGCCTATAAATTCTCCAAAAATCTAAAAACACCACACAGAGCCACGAAAATACATTTCCGCCGCCGCAAGCTTCTGTCTCCGCAAGATCCCATCTAGGGCACGTTCTGGTGCCCTGCCAGAGGGGGGATTCGGACATGGAGGGCTTCTTCATCAACATCATTGCCTCTCCGATGATGCGTGAGTAGTTCACCATAGACCTTCGGGTCCATAGCTAGTAGATAGATGGCTTCTTCTCTCTCTTGTATCTTCAATACAAAGTTCTCCATGATCTTCAAGGAGATCTATTCGATGTAATCTTCTTTTGCAGTGTGTTTGTCGAGATCCGATGAATTGTGGATTTATGATCAGATTATCTATGAATATTATTTGAGTTTCCTCTGATCTCTTATATGCATGATTTCGTATCCTTGTAATTCTCTTCGAGTTGTGGGTTTCGTTTGGCAAACTTGATCTATAATTCTTGCAATGGGAGAAGTGCTTGGTTTTGGGTTCATACAGTGTGGTGTCCTCACCTAGTGAAAGAAGGGGTAGCAAGGCACGTATCGTGATGTTGCCATCAAGGGTAAAAAGATGGGGTTTATATCTATTGCATGAATTTATCCCTCTACATCATGTCATCTTTCTTAAGGCGTTACTCCGTTTGTTATGAACTTAATACACTAGATGCATGCTGGATAGCGGTCGATGTGTGGAGTAATAGTAGTAGATGCAGAAAGTATCGGTCTACTTGTCTCGGACGTGATGCCTATATGTATGATCATTGCCTTAGATATCATCATGACTTTGCGCGGTTCTATCAATTGCTCGATAGTAATTCGTTCACCCACCGTAATACTTGCCATCATGAGATAAACCTCTAGTGAACACTATGGCCCCCGGGTCTACTTCACATCATATTTTCAGCTCTATACTTTTACTTTGTTGCACTTTCCACCTTCAGATCTCACCTTGCAATTAATCATGAAGGGATTGACAACCCCTTTATAGCGTTGGGTGCAAGTTTGTTTGTTTTTGCGCAGGTACATTGGTGAATTGTCTTGATACTCCTACTAGATTGATACCTTGGTTTTCAAACTGAGGGAAATACTTACTGCTACTGTGCTCCATCACCCTTTCCTCTTCAAGGGAAAAACCAACGCAAGCTCAAGAGGTAGCAAGTATTCAAGCCAAATTTGTTGATTCGACACAAGGGGAAGCCAAAGAATATTCTCGAGTATTAGCAATTGAGTTGTCAATTCAACCACACCTGAAAGACTTAGTATCTACAACAAAGTTTCAGTAGCAAAGTAGTGTGATAGTAACGGTAGCAGCGGTAACAATAACAGTAGTGACCACAGTAGCGGTAGCAGTAACAGCAGTGACAGCAGTAGCGGTAAAGTAACATAGCAAGGACCGGTAGGAAAAGCTCGTAGGCATTGAATCGGTGATGGATAATTATGTCGGATGACATTCATCATGTGACAGTTATAACATGGGGAGATATGCAACTAGCTCCAGTTCGTCAATGTAATGTAGGCTTGTATTCCGTATATAGTCATACGTGCTTATGGAAAATAACTTGCATGCCATCTATTGTCCATCCCTCCCGTGGCAGCGGGGTCCTAATGGAAACTAGGGGATATTAAGGTCTCCTTTTAATAGAGAACCGGAACAAAGCATTAGCACTTAGTGAATACATGAACTCCTCATACTATGGTCATCTTCGGGAGTGGTTCCGGCTATTGTCACTCCGGGGTTGCCGGGTCTTAACACATAGTAGGTGACTACAACTTGCAAGATAGGATCAAGAACACACATATATTGATGAAAACATAATAGGTCCAGATATGAAATCATGGCACTCGGGCCCTAGTGACAAGCATTAAGCATATCAAAGTAGTAGCAACATCAATCTCAGAACATAGTGGATACTAGGGATCAAACCCCCATCAAAACTAACTCGATTACATGATAGATCTCATCCAACCCATCACCGTCCAGCAAGCCTACGATGAGATTACTCACGAACGGTGAAGAGCATCATGGAATTGGCGATGAAGGATGGTTGGTGATGACAACGACGACGATTTGCCCTCTCCGGAGCCCAGAACGGATTACAGATGTGCCCTCCAGAGGAAGAAGGGGTGGTGGCGGCGGCTCCGTATCGTAAAACGTGATGAACTCTTCTCTCTGATTTTTTCTGGGCAAGAGAGAATATATAGAGATGGAATTGGAGGCTGCGGAGCCACGAGGTGCTCACAAGCCTGCTAGGCCCGACCAGGGGGGCGGACGGGCCTCCTGGGCTTGTGAGCTCCTGGATCCGTCCCTTGAGGTAATTCTTGCGCCAGTATTTTTTATATATTCCACAAAAAATCCTCGTCAATTTCCAGGTCATTCCGAGAACTTTTATTTCTGCGCAAAAACAACACCATGGCAATTCTTCTGAAAACAGAGTGAGTCCGGGTTAGTTCCATTCGAATCATGCAAATTAGAGTCCAAAACAAGCGCCAAAGAGTTTGGAAAAGAAGATACGATGGAGACGTATCAATGGACAAGACCCAAATTATATACATAGCATATTGATTGTGTCATTTTATTGCTATTGTTTTCTGCGTGTCAAGTATTTGTTCCTATGACCATGAGATCATATAACTCACTGGCACCAGAGGAATACCTTGTGTTCATCAAACGTCACAACGTAATTGGGTGGCTATAAAGGTGCTCTACACGTATATCCAAGGTGTCCGTTGAGTTAGTATGGATCAAGACTTGGATTTGTCACTCCGTGTGTCGGAGAGGTATCTCGGGGCCCGCTCGGTAATACAACATCACACACAAGCCTTGCAAGCAATGTGACTAAGTGTAAGTCATGAGATCTTGCATTAGGGAACGAGTAAAGAGACTTGCCGGTAACGAGATTGAAATAGGTATGCGGATACCGATGATCAAATCTTGGGCAAGTAACATACCGAAGGACAAAGTGATTGACATACGGGATTGATCCAGCAAGAGAGACGGGGATGTAGATGAGTTCTCCGGCAACGTGACGGTGCTCCGGTGGTGGTGGTGATCTTATTCCTGCAGAGCTCCGCCCAAGCTCTGCAGAAAACCGATCTAGAGGAAGAACTACGAACTAGAGGAGAGGGCAGCACGTGGCAAAGTTGTGTCTCAAAAAGCCCTAAACCTCTAGTATATATAGGAGGAGAGAGGGGGAGGCCTTGCCTCCAAGGGAATCCCCTAGGGCTTCGGCCGAACCAATGAGGAGGATTGCACCTCCCTTGTGGGAGGTGGAATCCTATTAGGACACTTTCCTAATTGGAAACTCTTTCCACCTTTTGATCTTTTTGCCGTGTTTCTTTATTCCAGCCGCATGGGCCTTTAGGGGAGGCTTTGGACAGCCCACCAGGGGATGATATACCTCCTCTCACAGCCCATGAACCCTTTTGGCTCGTCACACTCCTCCTGGTGGTCTCCGGTACCCTCCTCGCACTCCCGGTACACTACCGATGAGCCCGAAACTTTTCCGATGACCAAAACAGGACTTCCTATATATCAATCTTTACCTCCGGACCATTTTGGAGCTCCTCATGATGTCCTGGATATCATCCAGGACTCTGAACAACCTTCGGTCACCAACACATATAACTCAACTATACCGAAACGTCACCGAATCTTAAGTGTGCAGACCCTACGAGTTCGAGAACTATACAGACATGACCTGAGACACTCTCCGGTCAATAACCAATAGCAGGACCTGGATGTCCATATTGGCTCCTACATATTCTACGAACATCTCTATCGGTTGAACCTCTATGTCAAGGATTGAGTTAATCGCGTATGTTATTCCCTTTGTACTTGGTATGTTACTTGCCCGAGATTCGATCATCGGTATCTCTATACCTAGTTCAATCTCGTTACCGACAAGTCTCTTTACTCGCTCCGTAATACAAGATCCTGTAACTAACTCCTTAGTCACATTGCTTGCAAGGCTTGTAGTGATGTTGTATTACCAAGTGGGCCCCGAGATACCTCTCCGTCACACAGAGTGACAAATCCCAGTCTTGATCCATGCCAACCCAACAAACACCTTTGGAGATACCTGTAGAGCACCTTTATAGTCACCCAGTTACATTGCAACGTTTGATACACACAAGGTATTCCTCTGATGTCCGGGAGTTGCATGATTTGATGGTTATAGGAACAAATACATTCACATGCAGAAAATAGTAGTAATAAACTGACACGATCATATGCTACGTTTATAGTTTGGGTCTTGTCCATCACATCATTCTCCTCATGATGTGATCCCATTATAAAGCGACAACTCTTGTCTATGGCTAGGAAACTTAACCATCTTTGATCAATGAGCTAGTCAACTAGAGGCTTACTAGGGACAAAGTTGTGTCTATGTATCCACACATGTATTTGAGTTTCCAATCAATACAATTATAGCATGGATAATTAATGATTATCATGAACAAGGAAATATAATAATAACCAATTTATTATTGCCTCTAGGGCATATTTCCAATAGTCTCCCACTTGCACTAGAGTCAATAATCTAGTTCACATCACTATGTGATTGCAATGAACCTAACATCCATACAGCTATGGGGTTTTGATCATATCTTGCTTGTGAGAGACGTTTTAGTCAATGGTTCTGAACCTTTCAGATCTGTGTGTCCTTTACAAATCTCTATGTCATCCTATAGATGTTGCTACCACGCACCATTTGGAACTATTCGAAATGACTGCTCCACTATACGAATCCGGTTTACTACTCATAGTTATTCATATTAGTGTCAAAGCTTGCATCGGTGTAACGCTTTACGACAAACTATTTTAACACCTCCATAATTGAGAAAAATTTCTTAGTCCACTAGTTACTAAGGATAACTTTTGACCGCCGTCTAGCAATCCATTCCCGGATCACTTTTGTACCCCTTGGCAGATTCATGGCAAGGCACACATCAGGTGCGGTACACAGTATAGCATACTATAGAGCCTACGGCTAAGGCATAGGGGACGACCTTTGTCCTTTCTATTTCTTCTACCGTGGTCGTGCTTTGAGTCTTACTCAAATTCACACCTTACAACACAGCCAAGAACTCCTTCTTTGCTGATATATTTTGAACTCCTTCAAAAACTTGTCAAGGCATGCATTTCATTGAAAATTATACTTAGAGTTTTGATCTATCTCTATAGATCTTGATGCTCAATGTTCAAGTAGCTCTATCCAGGTTTTCCTTTGAAAAACTCCTTTCAAACAACCCTTTATGCTTTCCAGAAATTCTACATTACTTTCGATCAACAATATTTCAACAACATATATTTATCAGAAATTCTGTAGTGCTCCCACTCACTTCGTTGGAAATACGAGTTTCTCATAAACCTTGTATAAACCCAAAAGCTTTGATCATGTCATCAAAGCATATATACCAACTCCAAGATGCTTGCACCATTCCATAGAAGGATCGTTGGAGCTTGCATACTTGTTAGCATCCTTAGGATCGACAAAACCTTCTGGTTGCATCACATACAACCTTTCCTGAAGGAAACCGTCGAGGAAAAAATGTTTTGACATCCTATGTGCAATATTTAATAAATAATGCAACAATTGCTAACATAATTCCAACAGACTTTTAGCATCGCTAGTGAGATAGTCTCATCATAGTCAACTCTTTGAACTTGTCGGAAACATCTTTGCGACAAGTCGAGCTATCTTAATGGTGAGTTTTCACCATCATCGTCTGTCTTCCTTTTAAAGACCCATCTTTACTTAATAGTCTTATCACCATCAAGTAGTTCTTCCAAAGTCTACACTTTGTTTTCATACATGGATCCTCTCTCGGATTTCATGGCCTCCACCCATTTGCCGGAATCCGGGCCCACCATCGGTTCTCCATAGCTCGTAGGTTCATTGTTGTTCAACGACATGACCTCCAAGATAGGGTTACCGTACCACTCTGTAGCAGTACGCGACCTTGTCGACCTACGAGGTTTGTAGTAACTCGATCCGAAGCTTAATGATCACTATCATCAGTTTCCACTTCAATTGGCGTAGGCGCCACATGAACAACTTCATGTGTCGTACTACACAGTGGTTGAAGTGACGGTTCAATAACCTCATCAAGTTACACCACCCTCCCACTCAATTCTTTCGAGAGAAACTTTTCCTCGAGAAAGGACCCGTTTCTAGAAACAAACACTTTGCTTCCGGATATGAGATAGGAGGTATACCCAACTGTTTTGGGTGTCCTATGAAGATGCATTTATCCATTTTGGATTTGAGCTTATCATGCTGAAACCTTTCAACATAAGCATCACAGCCCCTAACTTTTAGGAAATGACACCTTAGGTTTCTCCAAACCATAGTTCATACGGTGTTATCTCAACAGAAAGACATGGTGCCCTATTGAAAGTGAATGCGGTTGTCTCTAATGCATAACCCATAAATGATAGTGGTAATCTGATAAGAGACATCATAGTATGCACCATATCAAATAAGGCACGACTATGACGTTCGGACACACCATCACACTATGGTGTTCTAGGTGGCATGAGATGTGAAACAATTTTCACATTTGTCTTAATTGTGTACTGATACGTCTCCAATGTATCTATAATTTTTGATGGTTTCATGCTATTATCTTGTCAAACTTTGGATGTTTTGTATGCCTTTTATATCTTTTTTGGGACTAACTTATTAACTCAGTGTCAAGTGCCAGCTCCTGTTTTTTCCGTGTTTTTGACCCTTTTCAGAGGAGGATTTTAAACGGAGTCCAAACGGAATAAAACTTCCGAAAATATTTTTTTTATGGAACATAAGATACGTAGAAAGCTTGGGAACCAAGGAAGGGAGTCCCGGGGGAGGCCACAAGCCCTCATGGCGTGGCCAGGGGGGCCGCGCCTCCCAGGCTTGTGGGCTCCCTAGGCCTCCCCTGCCCTAGCTCCTTCGCCTATAAATTCCCTAAAATCCCAGAAAAAATCAGGAGATCCACGAAAACACTTTTCCGCCGCCGCAAGCTTCTGTCTCCGCAAGATCCCATCCGGGGCACGTTCTGGTGCCGTGCCGGAGGGGAGATTCGGATACGGAGGGCTTCTTCATCAACACCATGACCTCTCCAATGATGCGTGAGTAGTTCACCATAGACCTATGGGTCCATAGCTAGTAGCTAGATGGCTTCTTCTCTCTCTTGGATCTTCAATACAAAGTTCTCCATGATCTTCATGGAGATCTATCCGATGTAATCTTCTTTTGCGGTGTGTTTTTCGATATCCGATGAATTGTGGATTTATGATCAGATTATCTATGAATCTTATTTGAGTTTCTTCTGATCTCTTATATGCATGATTTCATATCCTTGTAATTCTCTTCCAGTTGTGGGTTTTGTTTGTCCAACTTGATCTATGATTATTGCAAGGGGAGAAGTGCTTGGTTTTGGGTTCTTACCATGCGGTGACCTCAGCCAGTGACAGAAGGGGTAGCGAGGCACGCATCATGTTGTTGCCATCAAGGGTAAAAATATGGGGTTTTCATCATTGGTTTGAGTTTATCCCTCTACATCATGTCATCTTGCTTAAGGCGTTACTCTGTTCGTCATGAACTCAATACACTAGATGCATGCTCGATAGCGGTCGATGTGTAGAGTAATAGTAGTAGATGCAGAAAGTATCGGTTTACTTGTCTCGGACGTGATGCCTATATGTATGATCATTGCCTTAGATATCATCATGACTTTGCGCGGTTCTATCAATTGCTCGACAGTAATTCGTGCACCCATCGTGATATTTGCTATTTTGAGGGAAGCCTCTAGTGAACACTATGGCCCCCGGGTCTACTTCACACCATATTTTCAGCCTTACACTTTTGCTTCGTTGCACTTTCCGCCTTCAAATCTCACTTTGCAATCAGTCTCGAAGGGATTGGCAACCCCTTTATAGCGTTGGGTGCAAGCTCTTTTGTGTTTGCGCAGGTACTCTAGACTTGACGCGATTCTCCTACTGGATTGATACCTTGGTTCTCAAACTGAGAGAAATACTTACTGCTCGTGTGCTGCATCACCCTTTCCTCTTCAAGGGAAAAACCAATGCAAGCCAAGTCTCCGTCAATGTGCCAATTTCTGGCGCTGTTGTTTGAGAAGTACCACAAGGATTTCTGGCGCCGTTGCCAGGGAGGATCAAGTCAAGAACTCATCCAAGTAAGTGTCGCAAACTCATCTCTTGAATTTACTTTTTTGCCTCTCGTTTTCTTCTCCCCCACTTCGGAAAAACAAAAAAATAAAAAACATTTGCCTTTTTCGTTTGCCTTTTTCGTTCGCCCTTTTCTCTCGCTTGCTTTCTGTTCGCTTGTGTGCTTGCTTGCTTGCTTGTTGAAGTCACCATGACTGAAAACACCAAACTTTGTGACTTCTCAAATACTAATAATAATGACTTTATTAGTACTCCGATTGCTCCCGCCACTAGTGCGGAATCATACGAAATCAATGCTGCTTTGCTGAATCTTGTTATGAAAGAGCAATTCTACGACCTTCCTAGTGAAGATGTCGCATCCCATCTTAATACATTCATTGAGCTCTGCGATATGCAAAGGAAGAAAGATGTGGATAATGATGTGATTAAATAGAAGCTTTTTCCGTTTTCGTTGCGAGATCGAGCAAAAACTTGGTTTTCGTCTTTGCCCAAAAATAGTATTGATTCTTGGAACAAGTGCAAAGATGCTTATATATCCAAGTATTTTCCGTCGGCTAAGATTATCTCTCTCCGTAATGATATCATGAATTTTAAGCAACTTGATCATGAACATGTTGCACAATCTTGGGAGAGAATGAAATTGATGATTAGAAATTGTCCCGCTCATGGCTTGAGTCTTTGGATGATTATACAAATCTTCTACGCTGGCTTGAATTTCGCTTCTCGAAATATCTTGGACTCCACCTCAGGTGGAACATTCATGGAAATCACGTTAGGAGAAGCCACAAAACTCCTAGACAATATCATGACGAACTACTCTCAATGACACACTGAAAGGTCACCTATTAGTAAAAAGGTACACGATAGCAGAAATTAACTCGTTAAGTTCTAAGATGGATGAGTTAATGAATTTGGTTGCTAGTAGAAGCTCTCCTTTAGATCCTAATGACATGCCCTTGTCTTCCTTGATTGGGAGTAGAAATGCTAGCTTGGACGTTAATTTTGTTGGTAGGAATAATTTTGGCAACAACAATGCTTTTAGAGGAAACTATGTTCCTAGGCCTTTTCCTAGTAACCCCTCTAATAACTTTGGCAACTCCTACAACAATACTCATGGAAATTACAATAGATTACCTGATCTAGAGAGTAATATCAAAGAGTTTATCAACTAACAAAAGATTTTCAATGCGTCCATAGAGGAAAAACTACTCAAAATTGACGATTTGGATAGGAACGTTGATAGAATGTCTAGTGACATTGATGCTTTGAAAGTTAGATGTGCTCCTCCCATTATCAATATGGATGAAACTTTGAAAGCTATGCGTGTTTCCATGAGTGAGAGCAAAGAAAGAACCGCCCAAATTCGTGCTAGACATGAGTGGCTTAAAAAGGCGTGTTCTCGTGATAAGAATCACGAAGATCTTAAAGTGCTTGGTGTGACTCCCATTGAATCTTTGTTTTCTTGTGTCAAACCTAATGATGATGGGGCTGGATATGAATCCACTTTGGTTGAAAAACGCCCCAATGATTTGGAGTCCATCTATCTTGATGCTAAAAGCATTGAAAGTGGAGTAGAAGATATTAAAACCTTGAGTAGTAATGAAACTACTACTTTGGATTTCAAGGACTTCAATTATGATAGTTGCTCCTTGATTGAATGCATTTCCTTGATGCAATCCATGCTAAACTCTCCACATGCTTATAGCCAAAACAAGGCCTTTACCAATCATTTCGTCGAAGCTATGATAAAATCTCTTGAAGAGAAACTTGAATTGGAAGTTTCTATCCCTAGAAAGCTTCATGATGAGTGGGAACCTACTATCAAAATCAAAATCAAAAACTATGAATGCAATGCTTTGTGTGATTTGGGTGCTAGTGTTTCCGCGATTCCAAAGTCTTTATGTGATGTTCTGGGTTTTAATGAGATTGAGGAGTGTTCTCTTAATTTGCATCTTGCAGATTCTACTATCAAGAAACCCATGGGAAGGATCAATGATGTTCTTACTATTGCAAATAGAAACTATGTACCCGTGGATTTCATTGTGCTTGACATTGATTGCAATCCTGCATGCCCTATCATTCTTGGTAGACCTTTCCTAAGGACTATCGGTGCTATCATCGATATGAAGGAAGGGAATATTAGATTTTAATTTCCTTAAAATAAGGGCATGGAGCATTTTCCTAGAAAGAAAATAAGATTGCCTTATGAATCCATGATGAGGGCTACTTATGGTTTGAGCACCAAAGCCGACGATACGTGATTCTATCGCTTTATGCCTAGCTAAGGGCGTTAAACAATAGCGCTTGTTGGGAGGCAACCCAATGAATTTATCTTTTTTTCTTTCTGTTTTGTTGCAACCACACCATCACAATTCTGTTATGATTGTGTCTTTTATGTTTGAGCCAAGCAAAACCTTTATGACTAGTCTTGGTGGTGGTTGTTTGATCCTGCTGGAAAAAGACAGAAACTTTTCGCTCACGAGATTATTTTTCATTTTTATTCAGAAAGATATTTTGAGTTTATTCTTTTTGATGCTGGTTGATATGCCTTTTTCCCAGGCAGTAGTAATGTTTCAGAATTATTGAGGTACTAGAAGTATACGAAGTATACAGATTACTACAGACCGGTCTGTTTTTGACAGATTCTGTTTTTGTTGAGTTGGTTGCTTGTTTTGATGAAACTATGGATAGTATCAGGGGGTACTAGCCATGGGAAAGTGAGTATACAGTAATCTAACACCAATATAAATAGAAATCAAGATTTCTACAGTACCTAAAGATGTTGTAATTTGTTTTCTTGTGCTAATGATATCACGAGTTTCTGTTTAAGTTTTGTGTTGTGAAGTTTTCAAGTTTTGGGTGATGTTCTCATGGACAAAGGGATAAAGAATGGAAAGAGCTCAAGCTTGAGGATGCCCAAGGCATCCCAAGCCAAATTCAAGGACACCAAAAAGCCTAAGCTTGGGGATGCCCCGGGAAGGCATCCCCTCTTTCGTCTTCAATCCATCGGTAACATTACTTGGAGCTATATTTTTATTCACCACATGATATGTGTTTTTCTTGGAGCGTCTTGTATCGTAGGAGTATTTTGCGGTCGGGATCGCGCGATGGTTTACACCTACCAACCCTTCCCCTAGGAGTATTCGTTTAGCACTTTGTTTCGATTACTAATAAAAAATTCCGCAACAAGTATGTGATTTCTTCATGAATAATGTGAGTCCATGGTATACATGCACTTTCACCTTCCACCATTGCTAGCCTCTCTAGTACCGTGCAACTTTCGCCGGTGCACAAACCCACCATATGCCTTCCTCAAAACAGCCACCATACCTACCTACTATGGCGTTTTCATAGCCATTCCGAGACATATTGCCATGCAACTCCCACCATTCCGTCTCATGACTTGTGTCGTCACTCTCATATTTCCATTGCATGATCATAAGATAGCTAGCGAGATTTTTCAACGTCATACACCAAGCTAGATCGTTGCACATCCCGGTACACTGCCGGAGGCATTTCCTATAGAGTCATCATCGTTCTGAGCTTTGAGCTATGAGTAAATAAAAGTGTGATGATCATCATTATTAGAGCATTGTCCCATGTGAGGAAATAAATAAATAAAAAGGAGGCCAAAGTTGCCCACATAAAAAAAGAGAAAAAAGAGGCCCAAGAGCCCAAATAAAAAAGAGAGAGAAGGGATAATGCTACTTTCTTTTTCCACACTTGTGCTTCATAATAGCACCATGTTCTTCATGATTGAGAGCCTATCGTTTCATCACCACCATATACTAGTGGGAATCTTTATTATATAACTTGGCTTGTATATTCCAATGATGGGATTCCTCAAATTGCCCTAGGTCTTCGTGAGCAAGCAGGTTGGATGCACACCCACTAGTTCTCCTTTTGAGATTTCACATACTTATAGCTCTAGTGCATCCTTTGTATGGCAATCCCTACTCATTCACATTGATATCTATTAATGGGCATATCCGTAACCCTTTGATACGCCGAGTCAATGTGACCATCTCCTTTTTTTGTCTCACAACCACCAGCACACTCTATTCCACCTATAGTGTTATATCCATGGCTCACGCTCATGTATTGTGTGATAGTTGTAAAAGGTTTGAGAAAGTAAGAGTGCGAAAACAATTATTTGGCCAATACTGGGGTTGTGCATGATTAAATTAGTTGTGTGAGGATGATGGATCATAGCCAGACTATATGATTTTGTAGGGATAACTTTCTTTGGCTTTGTTATTTCGAAAGTTCATGATTACCTTGCTAGTTTGCTTGAAGTATTATTGTTTTCATGTCAATAGCAAACTATTGTTTTGAATCTTACGAATCTGAACATTCATGTCACATGAAAGAAGTTACAAAGGACAACTATGCTAGGTAGCATTCCACATCAAAAATTCAGTCTTTATCACTTCCCTACTCGAGGACGAGTAGGAGTTAAGCTTGGGGATGTTTGATACGTCTCCAACGTATCTATAATTTTTGATGGTTTCATGCTATTATCTTGTCAAACTTTGTATGTTTTGTATGCCTTTTATATCTTTTTTGGGACTAACTTATTAACTCAGTGCCAAGTGCCAGTTCTTGTTTTTTCGTGTTTTTGACCCTTTTCAGAGGAGGATTTTAAACGGAGTCCAAACGGAATAAAACTTCAGAAAATATTTTTTTTCCGGGACAGAAGATACACAGAAAGCTTGGGAACCAAGGCATTGAGTCCCCGGGGAGGCCACAAGCCCGCATGGCGCGACCAGGGGGGCGCCGCGCCTCCCAGGCTTGTGGGATCCCTAGGCCTCCCCTGCCCTAGGTCCTTCGCCTATAAATTCCCTAAAATCCCAGAAAAAATCAGGAGATCCACGAAAACAATATTCCGCCGCCGCAAGCTTCTCTCTCCGCAAGATCCCATCTAGGGCACGTTCTGGTGCCCTGCCGGAGGGGAGATTTGAATACAGAGGGCTTCTTCATCAACACCATGACCTCTCCGATGATGCGTGAGTAGTTCACCATAGACCTACGGGTCCATAGCTAGTAGCTAGATGGCTTGTTCTCTCTTTTGGATCTTCAATACAAAGTTCTCCATGATCTTCATGGAGATCTATCCGATGTAATCTTCTTTTGAGATGTGTTTGTCGAGATCTGATGAATTGTGGATTTATGATCAGATTATCTATGAATCTTATTTCAGTTTCTTCTGATCTCTTATATACATGATTTCATATCCTTGTAATTCTCTTCGAGTTGTGGGTTTTGTTTGGCCAACTTGATCTATGATTCTTGCAATGGGAGAAGTGCTTGGTTTTGGGTTCATACCGTGCGGTGACCTCACCCAGCGACAGAAGGGGTAGCGAGGCACGCATCGTGTTGTTGCCATCAAGGGTAAAAAGATGGGGGTTTTCATCATTGGTTTGAGTTTATCCCTCTACATCATGTCATCTTGCTCAAGGCGTTACTCTATTCGTCATGAACTCAATACACTAGATGCATGTTGGATAGCGGTCGATGTGTGGAGTAATAGTAGTAGATGCAGAAAGTATAGGTCTACTTGTCTCAGACATGATGCCTATATGTACGATCATTGCCTTAGATATCGTCATGCCTTTGCGCGGTTCTATCAATTGCTCGACAGTAATTTGTTCACCCACCGTGATATTTGCTATTTTGAGAGAAGCCTCTAGTGAACACTATGCCCCCCAGGTCTACTTCACACCATATTTTCAACCTTACACTTTTACTTCGTTGCACTTCCTGCCTTCAGATCTCACTTTGCAATTAATCTTGAAGGGATTGACAACCCGTTATAGCGTTGGGTGCAAGCTCTTTTGTGTTTGCGCGGGTACTCTGGACTTGACGCGATTCTCCTACTGGATTGATACCTTGGTTCTCAAACTGAGGGAAATACTTACTGCTCATGTGCGGCATCACCCTTTCCTCTTCAAGGGAAAAAACCACCGCAAGCCAAGTCTCCGTCAACGTACCAATTACTGGCGGTGTTGTTTGAGAAGTAGCATGTACCAAACTTGCAACTCAAATATTCATCTCTACGATCATATCGTAGACGTGTTACCCTCTTGTCACGACGATCTTCAACTTCACTCTGAAACTATTTGAACCTTTCAATAATTCAGATGTGTGTTTCATCAAGCAAAATCACTAGCATCTACTCAAATCATCTGTGAAGTAAGAACATAACGATATCCACTATGTGCCTCTGCACTCATTGGACTGCATACATCCAAATGTATTACTTCCAATAAGTTACTTTCTAGTTCCATCTCATTGGAAAACGAGGCCTTCAGTCATCTTGCCCATGTGGTATGATTTGCATGTCTCAAGTGATTCAAAATCAAGTGAGTCCAAACGATCCATCTGCATGGAGTTTCTTCATGCGTTTATACCAATAGGTATGGTTTGCATGTCTCAAACGTTTCAAAAATGAGTGAGTACAAAGATCCATCAGCATGGAGCTTCTTCATGCATTTTATACCAACATGACTCAAGTGGCAGTGCCACAAGTAAGTGGTACTATCATTACTACTTTGTATCTTTTGGCATCAATATTATGAACATGTGTAACACTACGATCGAGATTCAATAAACCATTGAAGGTATTTATTCAAGCAAATAGAATAAGCATTATTCTCTTTAAATGAATATGAAATAAGCACGATCTAATCATGTTCATGCTCAATGAAAACACCAAATAACAATTATTTAGGTTTCACAGTAATCCTGATGGTAGAGGGAGCGTGCGATGTTTGATCACATCAACCTTGGAAACACTTCCAACACATATCGTCACCTCGCCTTTAGCTAGTCTCCGTTTATTCCGCAGCTTTTATTTCGAGTTATTAACACTTAGCAACCGCCGATATCTAATACCCTCGTGCTACTAGGAGTACTAATAAAGTACACATCAATATCATTTATATCAAATATACTTCTGAATACTTTGCCATCCTTCTCATCTACCAAGTATCTAGGGTAGCTCCTCTTCAGTGACTGTTCCCCTCATTACAGAAGCACTTAGTCTCGGGCTTGGGTTCAACCTTGGGTCTCTTTACTAGAGCAACAACTGGTTTGCCATTCCATGAACTATGCCTTCTTTCCCTTGCCCTTCTTGAAACTAGTCGTTTTGCTAATCATCAAGAATTGATGCTCCTTTTGATTTCTACTTTCGCGGTGTCAAACATCGCGAATAGCTCAAGGATCATCATATCTATCCCTGACATGTTATAGTTCATCATGAAGCTATATTAGCTTGGTGGCAGTGACTTTGGAGAACCATCACTATCTCATCTGGAAGATTAACTCCCACTCGATACAAGCGATTGTAGCACTCAGACAATCTGAGCACATGCTCAACAATTGAGCTTTTATCCCTTACTTTGTAGACAAAGAATCTTTTCGAAGGTCTCATACCTCTCAACAAGGGCACGGGCATGAAATCCCAATTTCATCTATTGGAACATCTCATATGTTCCATGACGTTCAAAACATCTTTAGCGCCTCAATTCTAAGTTGTTAAGCATTACACACTCAACGATCACGTAGTTATCAAAAACATGTATGTCAGATGTTCGCAACATCCACACACTACGCTCGAGGTTCAGCACACCGAGCGGTGCATTAAGGACATAAACCTTCTGCGCAGCAATGAGGACAATCCTCAGTTTATGGACCCAGTCCGCATAATTGCTACTATCATCGTTCAACTAAATTTTCTCTAGGAACATATTTAAAACAGTAGAGCTACAGCGCAAGCTACAACATAATTTGCAAAGACCTTTTTGACTATGTTCATGATAATTAGTTCAATTAATCATATTACTTAAGAACTCCCACTCAAAATAGACATCCCTCTAGTCATTTGAGTGGTGCATGATCCAAATCCACTGACTCAAGTCCGATCATCACGTGAGTTGAGTATATTTTCAGTGGTGAACATCTCCATGTTGATCATATCAACTATATGATTCATGCTTGACCTTTCGGCCTCTTGTGTTCCGAGGCCATCTCTATAAATGCTAGGCTCGTCAAGTTTAACCCGAGTATTCCGCGTGTGCAACTGTTTTGCACTCGTTGTATGTGAACGTTGAGTCTATCACACCCAATCATCACGTGGTGTCTTGAAATGACGAACTGTCGCAATGGTGCACAGTCGGGGAGAACACAATTTTATCTTGAAATTTTAGTGAGGGATCACCTTATAGTGCTACCATCGTTCTAAGCAAAATAAGGTGCATAAAAGGATTAACATCACATGCAATGCATAAGTGACATGATATGGCCATGATCTTGTGCTTCTTGATCTCCATCACCAAAGCACCGGCATGATCTTCATCGTCATCGGTGCCACACCATGATCTCTCCATCATCATGATCTCCATCATTGTGCCGCCATCGAGGTTATCATGCTACCTATGCTATTACTACTAAAGCTATTACATAGCAATATAGTAAACACATCTGCAAGCACAAACGTTAGTTTAAAGACAACCCTATGGCTCCTATCGGTTGCCGTAGCATCGATGTGCAAGTCGATATTTAACTACTACAACATGATCATATCATACATCCAATATATCATATCATGTCTTGGGCCATATCACATCACATGCATACCCTGCAAAAACATGTTAGACGCCCTCTAATTTGTTGTTGCATGTTTTACGTGGCTGCTATGGGTATCTAGTATGATCGCATCTTACTTACGCAAAGCCACAATGGTGATATGCAAATTGCCATTTAACCTTCTCCAAGGACCGCCTTGGTGAAATCCGATTCAACTAAAGTTGAAGAAACAAACACCCGCCAGTCATCTTTCTGCAACATGTTGCATGTGTGTCGATGAAACCGGTCTCTCGTAAGCGTACGAGTAAAGTTTGTCTGGGCCGCTTCAATCCAACAATACCGCTGAATTAAGAAAAGACTAAGAAGGGTAGCAAATTGAACATCAATGCCCACAAAATCTTTTGTGTTCTACTCGAGATATAATCTATGCATGAACCTGTCTCATGATGCCACTATTGGGAACGTTGCATGGGAAACAAAAAAATTCCTACGCACACGAAGACCTATCATGGTGATGATCATCTACGAGAGGGAGATCGGATCCACATACCCTTGTAGATCGCTAAGCGGAAGCGTTAATAAACGCGGTTGATGTAGTGGTACGTCTTCACGATCCGTCCCACGAACCGTCTCACGTTCCGTTCCATGATTTGTCCCGATCAAGTGCCAAACGGACGACACCTCCGCGTTCCACACACGTACAGCCCGATGAGGATCTACGCCTTCTTGATTCAGCAAGAGAGACGAGGATGTAGATGAGTTCCCCGGCAACGTGATGGTGCTCCGGTGGTGGTGGTGATCTTATTCCTACAAGGCTCCACCCGAGCTCCACAAAAAACCGATATAGAGGAAGAACAACGAACTAGAGGAGAGGGCAGCACATGACAAAGTTGTGTCTCAAAAAGCCCTAAACCTCTAGTATATATAGGAGAACTACGAACCAAGGAGGAGGATTCCACCTCCCTTGTGGGAGGTGGAATCGTATTAGGACACTTTCCTAATTGGAAACTCTTTCCACCTTTTGATCTTTTTGCCTTGTTTCTTTATTCCAGCCGCATGGGCCTTTAGGGGAGGCTTTGGCCAGCCCACCAAGGGCTGGTATACCTCCTCTCATAGTCCATGAACCCTTTTGGGTCGTCACAGCCCTCTCGGTGGTCTCCGGTACCCTCCTGGCACTCCCGGTACACTACCGATGAGCCCGAAACTTTTCCGGTGACCAAAATAGGACTTCCTATATATCAATCTTTACCTGTGGACCATTTCGGAGCTCCTCGTGACATCCTGGATCTCATCCAGGACTCCGAACAACCTTTGGTCACCAACACATATAACTCAACTATACCGAAACATCACCGAACCTTAAGTGTGCACACCCTGCGGGTTTGAGAACTATGCAGACATGACCTGAGACACTCTCCGTCAATAACCAATAGCGGGACCTGGATGTCCATATTGTCTCCTACATATTCTATGAAGATCTCTATCGGTTGAACCTCTATGTCAAGGATTCAGTTAATCCCGTATGCTATTCCTTTTGTCCTTCGGTATGTTACTTGCCCGAGATCCGATCGTCGGTATCTCTATACCTAGTTCAATCTCATTACTGGCAAGTCTCTTTACTCGTTCCATAATACAAGATCCCGTAACTAACTCCTTAGTCACATTGCTTGCAAGGCTTATTGTGATGTTGTATTACTGAGTGGGCCCCGGATACCTCTCCGTCACATGGAGTGACAAATCCCAGTCTTGATCCATGCCAACCCAACAAACACCTTTGGAGATACCTGTAGCGCACCTTTATAGTCACCCAGTTACGTTGCGACGTTTGATACACACAAGGTATTCCTCCGGTGTCCGGGAGTTGCATGATTTCATGGTCATAGGAATAGATACATTGACATGCAGAAAATAGTAGCAATAAACTGACACGATCATATGCTACATTTATAGTTTGGGTCTTGTCCATCACATCATTCTCCTAATGATGTGATCCTGTTATCAAGCGACAACTCTTGTCTATGGCTAGGAAACCTTAACCATCTTTGATCAACGAGCTAGTCAACTAGAGGCTTACCAGGGACAGAGTTTTGTCTATGTATCCACACATGTATTTGAGTTTACAATCAATACAATTATAGCATGGATAATAAACGATTATCATGAACAAGGAAATATAATAATAACAAATTTTTTATTGCCTCTAGAGCATATCTCCAACACTAGTCGGTTGGTGCGAAAAGGTCTCCGACCAACCCAGATCAAATACCCAAATCCATTAACATTTTAATTAACTCATTGACAAATCCACACGGGAATCCACCCGCCTAACATCTATTTATCAAAGATCCTAGTAACAAGGTCAAGTAACTGTGTGGTTGTAACATCAGGGGGAATTCGAGGTATCACCCTCGTTGGATTCCGAATGATGTAACCGTCAAGGTGGACTTAGAGGAATCACCATTGAGGGTCTCACACTTGAGGGGTTGCACGACAGAGTCATCGTCGGGAGTGGTGAAGGAGGAAATCACCCTCGATAACCACGACCTACTAGCTACACTACATAGGTATCATCATGAGTACTTGGCGAGGTGTCAGCCTCGATACCCGATAGTAGCTCTACAGCCTCGTACAACTAAGGGGGTGTAACTGTTGTGTAAGATCTTGGCTCGTCGATCAGGGATCGAGACTCGACAATAAAGTGGGGCAACTGGACTAAGGGGTCATAGGGGATGACTCCTCCACCTATACTAAACAGTTTAAAAGATGTTGTACTGAAAGTAGCAGTTCATCAAAATTAGGCTATGCACCAGATATAGGAGCAAACTACAACAGTAGCAAAAATTCTAATGCAATCATCAGTGAGAAAGAAATGGGCGATATAGGAATGATCAAGGGGGGTTTACTTGCCTTATTGGTCTGCGGCAAAGGGTTGGTCGTCAGGAGGGTAGATGTATCCTGCAGCAACACCTTGCTCGGGGTCTACTGGTAAGAAGAGGTGGGAAGAAAAAATAAATACAAAGCACTGATGCAACACTAAGCATGACATGGTAAAATGCACGTGAGGCATGAGCTAATGCAACAACATCCGTCATAGACGGATCAGGAAAATATCACATGATATTTCTCAGGTCTCTCGTTACTACCGGTCAGATGAAAACGGTGGAAAAGTTCCACGTTTGCTATGCTAGGGACGCTGACAAACGAATGGACCATGTATCTGGGTTCGTCTCCTTTTGTTGATCAACTTTCATGTTGAAAATATTTTCATGTGAGATACGGTTTATTTTGTATTAATTTTTAAAGTTTTATCAATTATTTAGGAATTAACAGGTTTAATTATATTAGATAATAAAATATGACATCGTGGTGGTGTCAGCATGACATCATGAGTCAACACGGGTTGACTCGTCAAACTGACCAGTGGATCCCGTTGTCATACACACATTTATTATTAGTGTTGACTAAATATTAATCCAATTAATTAAAGGGGATGGGACCCACTTGTCATACGATGTTAGGATAATTTAATTATCTATATTAACAGATTACTAATTTATCTGTTTACTCTTAATCATATATTAACTAATATAATTAATTAATTAATTAATTCACTAATTAATTATTCAGTTAATTAAGCTATTTATTAAGTACTATTTTTATATAATTATTTTGTCTTTTTTCAACAGAGGGTTGTGTGGGGCCACCCTGTCATGGGGGGTTGGCCCCACATGGCAATGGCCCTTCGGCCACACACACACTCACAACCTGTACAAAAAACCACACATACACACATATACCAATTTTCTTACACAGATCCACACATACATATATACATATCATCTACATATATACATATACATACAAATCTGCCCACATACCTACGTACACATTTATTTTATTTATTTCATTTTTTCGTTCTTTCTTCTACATCTCAGAGGAGGCAACTCCTCCTCCTCCTCCTGACTAGCAGGAGGGAAAATGGCGTCGGGGCGAGGTGGAGGTCACCGGAGGGGGAAGGAATGTAGGGGTGTTCTCACCGAGCCATGTAGGTGTGCAACGTGGGCTCGAGGGGGGGCTCGGTGGAGGTCGGCATCGAGGAAGCTCTGATGGGGGGGGTGCTCCGGCGAGGAGGCAGTGGCGGGGCAGCTCGTGGCGGCGACCAGGAGAGGTGGTGCGGCCGACGGCTGGATCCGGCCGGAGGAGGGCCGCCGGAGGCCGGCAGGTGTGGGGGCAAGGCTTCGACCAGTGGTGGCTGGAGGATGGGAGCCGAGGGAGGCGCCAGAGGTGAGGGGGGCTTGCGGTCGCAGGAAGGAGCGGGAGGTGAGGGCGAGGGAAGGGGAAAGAAGGGGAGGGCGAGCACGCTGAGTGAGGGGAGCATGCCTCGCTCGTGGGGCTGGTGGTACCGATGGGGCCAAGGGATGTTGGAAGCGGGGGGGGGGTAGCGCTAGGGTTCCCAGGGGGTTTTATACCCCCCCCCCCCCCCCCCCCGTGGAAGTGGGCTGCGGGGTTGGCCGACTGGGCCGGGGCCTTTTTCTGTTTTAGTTTTATTATCTTTTTCAATAGTTTCTGTTTTAATTATTTAGAGGCTTTAAAAATAATTCTAAAAATGCCTGATTCAACTTTATAAATTCTTAGGGAATATTTGTAACTCATCCAACTTTTTTATTTTTGCATTCGAAAACTTTCCTCGTTTGACTTATTTTTAAATTTTGAATTTGACTCGGTTTTGAACTAACAAGAGTTCAATAAAAATAACCACGGTGACATGGCGTCTTTAGCATACGATTATTGTAGCTTAATTACATAGGTCACTATAGCAACAGTTGAGGATGTCACAACTCTCCCCTACTAACAAGAATTCTCGTCCCGAGAATTAAGAGGTAGAAGGAAAGAGCCCGGGATATTCATCACGAAGATGATCCTCGCGTTCCCAGGTGGCTTCATCTTCAGAATGATTTGACCACTGCACTTTAAGGAACTTGGTGACTTTGCGACAAGTCTGACGTTCAGTCTGGTCGAGAATGCGGACCGGATGCTCTTTATAAGAGAGGTCTTGTTGCAGCTCAAGCATATCATGATCCACTGCTCGAATAGGATCCTTGAAGCAGTGGCGGAGCTAAGACACATGGAAGACATCATGAACCTGTGAAAGGTTCGCCGACAGTTCCAATTGATAAGCTACTTTTCCACGCCTTTCGAGAACAGTGAAAGGACCAATATAGAGAGGAGCTAGCTTGCCCTTGATCCCAAAACGGTGCGTGCCTCTCATTGGTGTGACACGAAGATAAGCCTTTTCGCCAGGTTGATAGGCCATATCTTGACGATGACGGTCATACTGACTATTCTGACGAGACTGAGCAGCCTTCAGATTCTCATGAATAATGCAGACTTGATCTTTAGCATGTTGGATAATATCCGGACCAAAGAGTGGTCGCTCCATTGGACGGTGGCTCTGGAATTTCATACAAAGCCAAGTGTAAAGGATATTCTGGAGTCAAAGATGTACATGCTTGTCAGGTTTTGATCATGTGGAACTTTGGGTTATGGGTCCACCATGTGGGCCGAGAGTAGGCAGAGGGGTGACATCTTGTACGGTATTGGTAGCAAGACATGTCAGAAGATAACCTGCCAGTTATGTTGGCAACAACATCGGTACCAAGGGCGGGGGACGAATAGAACCATTTTTCCTGCTCGTTGAAACGAGGCGGACCAATAGGCAAGGCTCTTGTCCACTGGCGGCTACCGGAATGTTATCCACAATAGTAACAGGGTTTTACTAACAGAGTTGTATACCGAGATTTCTACCTAAGCAGGGAATTAATAGTGCTAAGATAAGTTATGCCACAAGAAAGGTCAAACAGACCATTGGGAAGGAAAATGTGTTCACACACACAAGTATTTAAAGTATACCATTCCCGAGGAAAACATATAGTATGGTATACATGATAGGTCATCAAGTACATAACCATTTAGATAAAGAGGCAAGAAGAATCATGATGTTTACCCATACCATGCGGTTTGGATAATTGATGAAGAACAATTTAGCATTGCGCTTCCAATGTTCTTGTTAAAATTTGAAGTACCACATTCGTGCTTCGGGGTAGCATCGACATGGTCATCAGGTAAAGGCCGAACCTATGGGTATACAAAGAGGATCCATGAGGAACAACTTATAAAATAAGTCACATAGTTTTCGCATGGAAGAATGGCGAATCTTACAAATAGAAGAATTTGTAACAATAGGTCCTTCGGCCCGGTGTGCCAGACAAGACATCATCGTACCGGGTTGCACAAAGACCAAAGTTCTAATTCTTGGGAAATGCTCCAACCATCATATCTGCCCGAGAATCAGATCTGATTGGTGTCAGGGCACCTCAGGCTCACGATGCATGAGAAGAAAAGATGATGATACAAGATTCTCAGGATATGAACTACACAAGCAATCCTTGGATCATGAGTTGGATTGTAAGGCACATGAACACCATGTCAAGACATTCGTGCCCACATGGAATTCTTACAATGAAATGCAACTAAGTTGTGATTTGAGAACCATCATCAAGGATATTGATACGTCCATTTTGCATCATGTTTTCATGTTGATATTTATCGCTTGTTGGGCTGTTATTTCACCTCATGGTACAATTCTTATGCATTTTCTCTCTTATTTTGCAAGGTTTACATGAAGAGGGAGAATGCCAGAAACTGGAATTCTGGTCTGAAAGTGGAGCAAAGTTGAGATACCTATTTTGTGCAACTCCAAACGCCGTAAAAATCAACGAGGATTTTTTTCCAGATTTATAAAAAATACTGGGCCGAAGAAGTGCGAGAGGGGCGCGTGCAGGTGGCCACAAGCCTGCACGGCGCGGCCACCCCCCAGGTCGCGCCATGAGGGCATATGGGTAGCCTGCTAGCCCACTAGCCCCCCTCTTTTGCTATATGTAGGGTTTCGTCTAGGAAAAAAATCACAGGGGAGCTTTTTCGTGGTTTCGCCGCCGCCATGAGGCGGAACTTGAGCAGAACCAATCTAGAGCTCCGGTAGGACGATCCTGCCGGGGAAACTTCTCTCCCGGAGGGGGAAATCGTCGCCATCGTCATCACCAACACTCCTCTCATCGGAGGGGACTCGTCACCATCAACATCTTCATCAGCACCATCTCATCTCCAAACCCTAGTTCATCACTTGTAACCAATCTCCGTCTCGCGACTCCGATTGGTACTTCTAAGGTTGCTAGTAGTGTTGATTACTCTTTGTAGTTGATGCTAGTTGGATTGTTTGGTGGAAGAGATTATGTTCAGATCCTTGATGCTACTCATTATCCCTCTGATCATGATTATGATTATGCTTTGTGAGTAGTTACTTTTGTTCCTGAGGACATGGGATAAGTCATGCTAATAATAGTCATGTGAATTTGGTATTCGTTCGGTATTTTGATATGTTGTATGTTGTTTTTCCTCTAGTGGTGTTATGTGAACGTCGACTACATAACACTTCACCATTATTTTGGCCTAGAGGAAGGCATTGGGAAGTAGTAAGTAGATGATGGGTTGCTAGAGTGACAGAAGCTTAAACCCTAGTTTATGCGTTGCTTCGTAAGGGGCTGATTTGGATCCACTAGTTTAATGCTATGGTTAGACTTTGTCTTAATTCTTCTTTCGTAGTTGCGGATGCTTGCGAGAGGGGTTAATCATAAGTGGGATGCTTGTCCAAGTAAGGGCAGTACCCAAGCAATGGTCCACCCACATATCAAACTATCAAAGTAACGAACGCGAATCATATGAACATGATGAAACTAGCATGACAGAAATTCCCGTGTGTCCTCGGGAGCGTTTTTCCTCCTATAAGACTTTGTCCAGGCTTGTCCCTTGCTACAAAATGGATTGGGCCACTTTGCTGCTCCGTTTCTACTTTTGTTACTTGTTGCTTGCTATGAATCATCTCACCACACAATCACTTGTTACCGACAATTTCAGTGCTTGCAGATTTTACCTTGCTGAAAACCACTTGTCAGATCCTTCTGCTCCTTGTTGGGTTCGACACTCTTACTTATCGAAAGGACTATGATTGATCCCCTATACTTTTGGTTCATCAAGACTCTTTTCTGGCGCCGTTGCCGGGGAGTGAAGAGCCTTTGGTAAGTGGAACTTGGTAAGGAAACATTCATATAGTGTGCTGAAATTTGTTGTCGCTTGTCACTATGGATACTAATCCTTTGAGAGGCTTGTTTGGGGTATCTTCATCTTGAACGGAAGCACAAAGAGTTGCTCCTCAAGTTGCTGCACCTATTGAAAATATTGTCTTTGAATTTCCTTCGGGTATGCTTGAGGAACTGCTGGCTAATCCTTTTACAAGAGATGGAACATCACATCCAGACTTGCATCTAATCTATGCAGATGAGGTTTGTGGTTTATTTAAGCTTGCAGGTGTGCCCGAGGATGAGGTCAAGAAGAAGGTCTTTCCTTTATCTTTGAAGGATAAGGCGTTGACATGGTATAGGCTATGTGATGATACTGGATCATGGGACTAGAATCGGTTGAAATTGGAATTTCATCAAAAGTTTTATCCTATGCATTTAGTACATCGTGATCGGAATTATATTTATAATTTTTGGCCTCGTGACAGAGAAAGCATCGCCCAAGATTGGGGGAGGCTTAAATCAATGCTATATTCATGCCCGAATCATGAGCTCTCGAGAGAAATTATCATTCAGAACTTCGATGCTCGGCTTTCTTATGATGATCGCACCATGCTTGACACTTCTTGTACCAGTTCTTTTATGAAGAGAGGTATTGACTTCAAATGGAATTTATTGGAGAGAATTAAACTTAACTCTGAAGATTGGGAGCTTGAAGAAGGTAAGGAGTCACATATGAATTTCACTTTTGATTGCGTTAAATCCTTTGTTGAGACAAATACTTTTTGTGACTTTAGCGCTATGTGTGGACTTGACTCTGAGATAGTAGCTTCATTGTGTGAATCCTTGATACGTCCATTTTGCATCATGCTTTAATGTTGATATTTATCGCTTTATGGACTGTTATTATACTTTGTGGAACCATACTTATGCCTTTTCACTCTTATTTTGCAAGGTTCATTTGAAGAGGGAGATTACCGGCAGCTGGAATTCTGGACTGGAAAAGGAGCAAGTCTGAGTCCTCTATTCTGCGCAACTCCAAATGCACTGAAAATCAACGTGGATTTTTTTTGGAAATATATAAAAAATACTGGGTGAAAGAAGTGTCAGAGGGGAGCAACCAGGGGCCCACAAGCCTGGTTGCCGCGGCCTACCCCCTGGCCGCGGCAACATGGCTTGTGGGCACCCTAGTGGCCCATTGGCCCCCCTCTTTTGCTATATGAAGGGTTTCGTCCGGAAAAAAATCAAGGTGGAGCATTTTCGTGGATTCTCCGCCGCCACGAGGCAGAACTTGAGTAGATCCAATCTAGAGCTCCGGCAGGACGATCCTGCCGGGGAAACTTCCCTCCCGGAGGGGTAAATCGTCGCCATCGTCATCACCAACACTCCTCTCGTCGGAGGGGAGTCATCTCCATCAACATCTTCATCAGCACCATCTCCTCTCCAAACCCTAGTTCATCTCTTGTAACCAATCTCCGTCTCGCGACTTCGACTAGTACTTGTAAGGTTGCTAGTAGTGTTGATTACTCTTTGTAGTTGATGCTAGTTGGATTACTTGGTGGAAGAGTTTATGTTCAGATCCTTGATACTATTCATTACACCTCTGATCATGATTATGATTATGCTTTGTGAGTAGTTACTTTTGTTCCTGAGGACATGGGATAAGTCATGCTGATAATAGTCATGTGAATTTGGTATTCGTTCGGTATTTTGATATGTTGTATGTTGTTTTTCCTCTAGTGGTGTTATGTGAACGTCGACTACATAACACTTCACCATATTTGGGCCTAGAGGAAGGCATTGGGGAGTAGTAAGTAGATGATGGGTTGCTAGAATGACAGAAGCTTAAACCCGAGTCTATGCATTGCTTCGTAAGGGGCTGATTTGGATCCACTAGTTTAATGCTATGGTTAGACGTTGTCTTAATTCTCATTTCGTAGTTGCGGATGCTTGCGAGAGGGGTTAATCATAAGTGGGATGCTTATCCAAGTAAGGGCAGTACCCAAGCGCCTGTCCACCCACATATCAAACTATCGAAGTAACGAACGCGAATCATACGAACATGATGAAACTAGCATGACAAAAATTCCCGTGTGTCCTCGGGAGCGTTTTTCCTCTTATAAGACTTTGTTTAGGCTTGTTCCTTGCTACGAAAGGGATTGTGCCACTTCCTGCACCATTGCTACTACTTGTTACTTGTTACTTTTCGCTTGCTATGTTTCACCTCACTACACCATCACTTGTTACCGCTACTTTCAGTGCTTGCAGTTATTACCTTGCTGAAAACCATTTATCAGAGCCTTCTTCTCCTCGTTGGGTTCGACACTCTTACTTATCGAAAGGACTATGATTGATCCCCTATACTTGTGGGTCATCAAGACTCTTTTCTGGCGCCGTTGCTGGGGAGGGAAGCGCCTTTGGTAAGTGGAATTTAGTAAGGAAACATTTATATACTGTGCTGAAATTTATTGTCACCTGTCACTATGGAAACTGTTCCTTTGAGGAGTTTGTTCGGGGTATCTTCACCACGAACAGGAGTACAAGGAGTTATTCCTCAACCTAAGGTACCTAATGAAAATATCTTTTATAAAATTCCTTCGGGTATGCTTGAGAAGCTGTTGGCTAATCCTTTTACAGGAGATGGATCATCACATCCAGACTTGCATCTGATCTATGTAGATGAAGTTTGTGGTTTATTTAAGCTTGCAGGTTTGCCCGAGGATGAGGTAAAGAAGAAAGTCTTTCCTTTATCTTTGAAGGATAAGGCGTTGACATGGTATAGGCTATGTGATGATACTGGATCATGGGACTACAATCGGTTGAAATTGGAATTTCATCAAAAGTTTTATCCTATGCATTTAGTACATCGTGATCGGAATTATATTTATAACTTTTGGCCTCATGACAGGGGAAGCATAGCTCAAGCTTGGGGGAGGCTTAAATCAAATGCTATATTCATGCCCCAATCATGAGCTCTCGAGATAAATTATCACTCAAAACTTTTATGATCGGCTTTCTCATGAAGATTGCACCATGCTTGACACTTCTTGTACCGGTTCTTTTATGAAGAAGGATATTGATCACAAGTGGAATTTATTGGAAGGAATCAAACGTAACTCTGAAGATTGGGAGCTTGAAGAAGGTAAGGAGTCAGGTATGAATTTCCAGTTTTATTGCGTTAAATATTTTTCTGAAACAAACACTTCTAGAGATTTTAGCGCTAAGTATGGACTTGACTCTGAGATAGTAGCTTCTCTATGTGAATCTTTCGTTGCTCATGTTGATCTTCCCAAAGAGAAGTTGTTTAAGTATCATCCTCCTGTAGAAATCAACATAGTTAAAACCAATCTAGTTGAAGAGAAAGTCATTGCCTTTAGTGATCCTATTGTTCCTTGTGCCTACACTGAGAAACCACCTTACCCTGCTAGGAAAAAGGATTATTCTAAAGCTCCAACCGTGATACGTAGGGGTTACATTAGACCACTTGCACCCCCTGAGGAAATTAGAGTTGAACCTAGTATTGCTATTATCAAAGATCTCTTAGCCGAAGACATAGATGTGCATGTTATCAAATTCTGTGAGGACTCCGCTAGAATAGCTAAACCTCACGCGAAAGACAAATGCGGACTTGTAGTTGGCCTGCCCGTTGTTTCTGTCAAGATAGGAGACCATTGTTACCATGGTTTGTGTGATATGGGTGCTAGTGTTAGTGCAATACCCCGGTCCCTATATGATGAAATCAAAGATGAGATTGCACCTACTGAGTTAGAACCCATTGATGTCACAACTACGCTAGCTAATAGAGACACTATCTGTCCCATGGGAATTGTGAGAGACGTGGAAGTCCTGTGTGGTAAGACGAAGTATCCTACTGATTTCCTTGTCCTTGCTACTTCACAAGATAGCTTTTGTCCCATCATATTTGGTAGACCCTTTCTCAACACTGTCAGTGCTCACATTGATTGCATTAAACAAACAGTCACTGTTAGTTTCGAGGGTGTGTATCATCAATTTAACTTCTCCAAGTTTGGAAGACAACCCCATGAAAAAGAGTCGTCTGGTAGGGATGAAATCATTGATCTTGCCTCTATTGCTGTACCTCCTACGGATCCTTTAAAGCAATATCTGCTTGAGCATGAAAATGATATGCATATGGATGAAAGAGATGAGATAGATAAAATTGTCTTAGAATAATATCCTGCTCTTAAGAATAATCTGCCTGTTGAATTGCTTGGGGATCCTCCCCCACCAAAGGGTGATCCTGTGTTCGAGCTAAAACAGTTATCATAAACTCTTAAGTATGCCTATCTTGATGAGAAGGAGATATATCCTGTTATTATTAGTGCTCACCTCTCGAATCACGAAGAGAAGAAGTTATTAAAAACTTTGAGGAAGCACCGTGCTGCTATTGGATATACTCTTGATGATCTAAAGGGTATTAGTCCCACTCTATGTTAGCACAAGATTAAAACCGATCCTGATTCTAAGCCAGTTGCTGATCATCAACGGAGATTAAATCCGAGGATGAAAGAGGTCGTGAGAAAAGAAATATTAAAGCTTCTCAAAGCAGGAATCATCTATCATGTTGCTCATAGTGATTGGGTAAGTCCAGTACATTGCATACCTAAGAAGGGAGGTATCACCGTCGTTCCTAATGATAAGAATGAACTAATCCCACAAAGGATTATTACTGGCTATAGGATGGTAATAGAATTCCGGAAACTAAACAAGGCAACCAGGAAAGACCATTATCCTTTGTCGTTTATCGAGCAGATGCTAGAAAGGCTATCTAAACACACACACTTCTGCTTTCTAGACGGTTATTCAGGTTTCTCGCAAATACTTGTTGCACAATCTGATCAAGAGAAAACCACCTTCACATGCCCCTTCGGTACCTTTGCTTATAGACGCATGCCTTTTGGCTTGTGCAATGCACCTGCCACCTTTCAAAGATGTATGATGGCTATATTCTCTGACTTTTGTGAAAAGATTGTTGAGGTTTTCATGGATGATTTCTCCGTCTATGGTTCTTCCTTTGATGATTGCCTTAGCAACCTTGATCGAGTCTTACAGAGATGCAAAGATACCAACCTCGTCTTGAACTGGGAGAAGTGCCACTTCATGGTTAATGAAGGCATCGTCTTAGGACACAAAATCTCTGAGAAGGCATTGAAGTTGATAAGGCTAAGGTTGATGCAATTGAGAAAATTCCTTGCCCCACAGATATGAGAGGTATACGAAGTTTCCAAGGTCATGCTGGTTTCTATAGAAGGTTCATTAAAGACTTCTCTAAGATTTCTAGGCCTCTTACCAACCTCTTGCAGAAGGATGTTCCTTTTGTTTTCGATGAGGATTGTGAGGAAGCTTTCGAAATACTTAAGAAGATCTTAATAACTGCACCTATTGTTCAACCACCTGATTGGAACTTGCCCTTTGAAATCATGTGCGATGCTAGTGATTATGTTGTTGGTGATGTTCTAGGACAAAGAGTTGACAAGAAGTTGAATGTCATTCACTATGCTAGTAAAACTCTAGACTGTGCCCAAAGAAACTACGCCGCTACGGAGAAGGAGTTTTTAGCAGCCGTGTTTGCATGTGAAAAGTTCAGATCTTATATAGTTGACTCCAGAGTCACAATTCACTCTGATCATGCTGCTATTAAGTACCTTATGGAGAAGAAGGACGCTAAGCCTAGACTAATCAGATGGGTTCTCCTGCTACAAGAATTTGATTTGCACGTTGTTGGCCGAAAGGGTGCTGATAACCCTGTAGCAGATAACTTGTCTAGGCTAGAAAATGTCCTTGATGAGCCATGACCTATTGATGACAGCTTTCCTGATGAGCAATTGAATGTCATCCGCACTTCACATAGTGCACCGTGGTATGCTGATTACGCAAACTATATCGTAGCCAAATACATACCACTCAGTTTCAGCTACCAGCAAAAGAAGAAATTCTTCTTTGATTTGAGACACTACTTCTGGGATGATCCTCACCTTTATAAGGAAGGAGTAGATGGTGTTATTAGACGTTGTGTGCCTGAACATGAACAGGGACAGATCCTGCAGAAGTGTCATTCCGAAGCCTACGGAGGACACCATGCTGGAGACAGAACTGCTCATAAGGTATTGCAATCAGGTTTCTATTGGCCCACTCTCTTCAAGGATGCCCGTAAGTTTGTCTTGTCTTGTGACGAATGCCAAAGAATAGGGAATATCAGTAAGCGTCAGGAAATAACTATGAACTATTCACTTGTCATTGAACCATTTGATGTCTGGGGCTTTGATTATATGGGAGCTTTCCCGAGTTCCAATGGGTATACTCACATCTTAGTTGTTGTGGATTATGTCACTAAGTGGGTGGAAGCTATCCCCACTAGAAATGCTCATCACCACACCTCTATTAAGATGCTTAAAGAGGTCATTTTCCCAAAATTTGGAGTCCCTAAATATCTGATGACTGATGGCGGTTCACACTTCATTCATGGTGTGTTCCGCAAGATGCTCGCTAAGTACGATGTCAACCATAGAGTTGCATCTCCTTATCATCCTCAGTCTAGTGGTCAAGTGGAGTTGAGTAATAGGGAGATCAAATTGATCTTACAAAAGACCGTCAATAGATCTTGAAAGAATTGGTCTAGCAAACTTGACGATGCACTATGGGCTTATAGGACTGCTTATAAGAATCCCATGGGCATGTCGCCGGATAAAATGGTTTACGGTAAGGCCTGTCATTTACCTCTTGAGCTGGAACACAAAGCTTATTGGGCAATCAAAGAGCTCAACTTTGATTTCAAACTTGCCGGTGAGAAGCGGTTGTTTGATATCATCTCATTAGATGAATGGAGGGCCCAGGCATATGAGAATGCCAAGTTGTTCAAGGAAAAGGTTAAGAGGTGGCACGATAAAAGAATACAAAAGCGAGAGTTCAATGTAGGTGATTATGTCCTGCTATACAATTCTCGTTTAAGATTCTTCGCAGGCAAGCTTCTCTCTAAATGGGAAGGTCCCCACGTTGTCGAGGAAGTATATCGTTCCGGTGCCATCAAAATCAATAACACGGAAGGTAATTTTCCTAGAGTGGTAAATGGGCAAAGAATCAAGCATTACATCTCTGGTACTCCCATAAATGTTGAGACGAATATCATCAATATCATAACTCCAGAGGAGTACATAAGGGATGTTTATCAACCTGTTTCAGACCCTGAAAACGAAGAGGTATCTGTTTCGGTAAGTAATTGGACTCCGAAACTTTTCCAATAGGAAATTTTCTCTGTTTTGGAATTTATGGAAAATTAGAAAAATAAAAAGCAGTCCGGAGAGCGCACGAGGCGGCCACAAGCTTGGTTGCCGCGGCCTCCCCCCTTGCCGCAGCAACATGGCTTGTGGGCACCTCGTGTGCATCCCGGACTCTGTTTTCTTGTGGAGCACTCCTTCTGGTCCAGAAAAAATCATTATATATATGCCCGAGGGTTTTGATATCCGTATCGCGCAGTTTTCCTCTGTTTTCGTTTCGATCCTGTTTCTGTTGCAGATCTAGATCGTCATGACTTCCCCAAAAGTTCCTAAGGACAAGATCTTCGAGAAGGTCATCAATCCCTACCTCACGGAAGTATTGCAGCACCCCCAATCTATCAAGATGAGTGAGGGGATGTTGCACATCCGTGATGTTGAGGGGCCTAAGAAGACCAGAAGCATCGAGACGAGGCTCGAAGCAATGGAGCAACAAGTCTTCAACTGCCAAGGGATGGTGGAGCGTGGACTCAAGCCAACCACATGATGGATGCCATTGACATAAGGAAGCACCTCTCCAGGCTCTATGACAGGGTTGATTAAGTCCAAGGCCAGATCCATGACCTGCAGAACCAAAACTATGAGTACGAGTATAGATTTAAATCAATACGGTTGGCTGCAGATTTGAGAATTCTGGCGACTCGTTCTTCCTGCCATAATGGAGCACCTATGCCTTGGAATACGGAGGATCAAACTCATGTTACAACTCCACCACCATCACCACCAGAGGAGGACAACTAAGCATTGGTATGGGAAACTCCCTTGGCTTATGCCAAGCTTGGGGGAGTTGCCCTGGAATCGTATCACCTTTATATCTTTTCCTTTTACCTTTGTTTTAGTTCTTTCCTTTTCAGTTTTTATTTCTTCTCTTAGTGGAATAAGTCTTTAGTGTTTAGTTTGAGTCTTTTGCCTTGTGTCTCCCCCGATGTGTTTGAGCTTGCAAGCTATATAATAAAGAGTATCTTAGTCAAGGGCTTTGTTTTGTGCCGTGATCAAAAGTATGAAAAGAACGATAGCATGAAAGATCATGAGATGATCTTATGGAAAGTGATAGCTTCAGATATAACAAGTGTGATGATTTAAACTTGTTGAGAATAGACCAACATAGACCTCAGTCATTGTTGAAATTAATAAGAAGTAATAAGGAAAGAGAGGTTCACATATAAATATATCATCTTAGACACTTTCTATAATTGTGAGCACTCACCAAACTATTACATGCTTAGAAGTAGATGTTGGACAAGGAAGTCAACATAATGAATTGTGTTTGCTTGGTTCCAAACAATGTTATATGATTAGAGATCCCTTAGCATGTGACGATTGCTTCCACCTCATATTAGCCAAAACTCCCGCACCAAATAGAGATACTACTTGTGCATCCATAAACCTTCAACCCAGTTTTGCCATGAGTGTCCACCATACCTACCTATGGATTGAATAAGATCCCTCAAGTAAGTTGTCACCGGTGCAAGCAATAAAAATTGCTCTCTAATATGTATGATCTATTAATGTGTGGAAAATAAGCTTTGTACGAACCTGTGATGAGGAAGACATAAAAGCGACAGACTGCATAATAAAGTTCTTTATCAGAGGAGGCAATATAAAGTGATGTTCCTCCTCACTAAGAGGACACGCATCCAAACCTCAAAAGCGCATGACAACCTCTGCTTCCCTCTGCGAAGGGCCTATCTTGTACCTTTACTTTTTGCCCTTGTAAGAGTCATGGTGGTCTTCACCAATTCCTTATTTAGCCTTTTCCTTGTTGAACGACATATGCTTGGGAAAGATCTATATTCATTTATCAACTTGGAGCTGAGTACTTATGCTTTATTATTGTTGACTTTACCCTTGAGGTAAATGGTTGGGAGGCAAAACTATAAGCCCCTATCTTTCTCTGTGTCCAACTGAAACTTTGATACCATGAGTACCACGTGAGTTGTAACAATTGTGGAAAACAAAAGAGATGATTGAGTATGTGGATTTTCTTTACAAGCTCTTATTTGACTCTTTCTGATGATATGATAAATTGCAATTGCTTCAATGACTATGGACTATTGTTGGCTACTTCTCGGTAAGGTTTTTATTTCATACTTTGCTTTGTGAAGGAATTGTTACTTTCCCGTAAGAATCTCTATGATGTATTGTTGTTCTATGTGTGATCATGATGCCCTCATGTCTGTATTATGTTTTATCGACACCTTCATCCCTAAACATATGGACATGTTTTGGGTCTTGGTTTTCGCTTGAGGACAAGCGAGGTCTAAGCTTGGGGGAGTTGATACGTCCATTTTGCATCATGCTTTCATGTTGATATTTATCGCTTTATGGACTGTTATTATACTTTGTGGAACCATACTTATGCCTTTTCTCTCTTATTTTGCAAGGTTTATTTGAAGAGGGAGAATACCGGCAGCTGGAATTCTGGACTGGAAAAGGAACAAGTCTGAGTCCTCTATTCTGCGCAACTCCAAATGCCGTGAAAATCAACGTTGATTTTTTTGGGAATATATAAAAAATACTGGGCGAAAGAAGTGTCAGAGGGGAGCAACCAGGGGCCCACAAGCCTCGTTGCCGCGACCTATCCCCCTGGCCGCGGCAACAGGGCTTGTGGGCACCCTGGTTGCCCACTGGCCCCCCTCTTTTGCTATATGAAGGGTTTCTTCTGGAAAAAAATGAAGGTGGAGCTTTTTCGTGGATTCTCCGCCGCCACGAGGCAAAACTTGAGCAGATCCAATCTAGAGCTCCGGCAGAACGATCCTGCCGAGGAAACTTCCCTCCCGGAGGGGGAAATCGTCGCCATCGTCATCACCAACACTCCTCTCGTCCGAGGGGAGTCATCTCCATCAACATCTTCATCAGCACCATCTCCTCTCCAAACCCTAGTTCATCTCTTGTAACCGATCTCCGTCTCCCGACTCCGATTGGTACTTGTAAGGTTGCTAGTAGTGTTGATTACTCTTTGTAGTTGATGCTAGTTGGATTACTTGGTGGAAGAGTTTATGTTTAGATCCTTGATACTATTCATTACACCTCTGATCATGATTATGATTATGCTTTGTGAGTAGTTACTTTTGTTCCCGAGGACATGGGATAAGTCATGATGATAATAGTCATGTGAATTTGGTATTCGTTCGGTATTTTGAGATGATGTATGTTGTTTTTCCTCTAGTGGTGTTATGTGAATGACGACTACATAACACTTCACCATATTTGGGCCTAGAGGAAGGCATTGGGGAGTAGTAAGTAGATGATGGGTTGCTAGAGTGACAGGAGCTTAAATCCGAGTCTATGCGTTGCTTCGTAAGGGGTGATTTGGATCCACTAGTTTAATGCTATGGTTAGACGTTGTCTTAATTCTTCTTTCGTAGTTGCGGATGCTTGCGAGAGGGGTTAATCATAAGTGGGATGCTTGTCCAAGTAAGGGCAGTACCCAAGCGCCGGTCCACCCACATATCAAACTATCAAAGTAACAAACGCGCATCATATGAACATGATGAAACTAGCATGACAGAAATTCCCGTGTGTCCTCGGGAGCGTTTTTCCTCTTATAAGACTTTGTTCAGACTTGTCCCTTGCTGCAAAAGGAATTGGGCCACTTGCTGCATCGTCGTACTACTTGTTACTTGTTACTTTTCGCTTGCTACGTTTCACCTCACTACACCATCACTTGTTACCGCTACTTTCTGTGCTTACAGTTATTACCTTACTGAAAACCGTTTATCAGAGCCTTCTTCTCCTCGTTGGGTTTGACACTCTTACTTATCGAAAGGACTACGATTGATCGCCTATACTTGTGGGTCATCAATCCTTTGCTTCTCATATTGACCTCCCCAAAGAGAAGTGGTTTAAATTTCATCCTCCGTTAGAAGTCAATGTAGTTAAACCCACTCAAGTTGAAGAGGAAGTCATTGCTTATAATGATCCTGTAGTTCCGAGTGCTTACATTGAGAAACCACCTTTCCCTGTTAGGATAAAGGATCATTCTAAAGCTTCAACTGTGATATGTAGAGGCTATATTAGAACACCTACACCCCCTGAGCAAATTAGAGTTGAACCTAGCATTGCTATTATCAAAGATCTTCTGCCTGAAGAAGTTGAGGGGCATAATATTCACTTCTGTGAAGATGCTGCTAGAATTGCTAAACCTCACGTTAGAGACAAACATAGGCCTGTTGTTGGCATGCATGTAGTTTCTGTTAAGATAGGAGATCATTGCTATCATGGTTTATGTGACGTGGGTGCTAGTGTTAGTGCAATACCTCAGTACTTATATGATGAAATCAAAGATGAGATTGCACCTGGAGAGATAGAACCTATAGATGTCACTATTCAGCTTGCCAACAGAGATACTATCTGCCCTGTGGGAATTGTTAGGGATGTTGAAGTCTTGTGTGGTAAAACGAAGTATCCTGTTGATTTCCTCGTTCTTGCTACCGCACAAGATAGCTTTTGTCCCATCATATTTGGTAGACCTTTTCTCAATACTGTCAATGCTCATATTGATTGTGAGAAGCAAACTGTCACTATTGGCTTTGAAGGTGTGTCACATGAGTTCAATTTCTCTAAGTTCGGTAGACAACCTCATGAAAAGGATTTGCCTAGTAGGGATGAAACTATTGCCTTAGCTTCTATTATCGTGCCTCCTACTGATCCCTTAGAGCATGAAAATGATATGCATATGGATGAAAGGGATGAAATAGATAGAGTTGCCTTAGAACAATATCCTATCCTTAAGAATAACTTGCCTGTTGAACTGCTTGGGGATCCACCCCCACCAAAGGGTGATCCTGTGTTTGAGCTCAAACAGTTGCCTGATACTCTTAAGTATGCCTATCTTGATGAAAAGGAGATATATCCTGCTATTATTAGTGCTAGCCTCTCGGAGCATGAAAAAAAGAAGTTACTAATAACTCTGAGGAAGCACCGTGCTGCTATAGGATATACTCTTGATGATCTTAAGGGCATTAGTCCCACTCTATGCCAGCACAAGATCAAAACTGATCCTGAAATCAAACGAGTTGCTGATCATCAAAGGAGATTGAATCATAAGATGAAAGAAGTAGTAAGAAAAGAAATACTAAAGCTCCTGGAAGCGGGTATTATCTATCCTGTTGCTCATAGCGATTGGGTGAGTCTGGTGCATTGCGTCCCTAAAAAGAGAGGTATTACCGTTGTCCCTAATGATAAGGATGAGTTGATCCCACAGAGGATTATTACTGGCTATAGGATGGTGATTGATTTTAGGAAGTTGAATAAGGACACTAGGAAAGATCATTACCCTTTGCCTTTTATCGACCAAATGCTAGAAAGGCTGTCCGAACACACACACTTCTGCTTTCTAGATGGTTATTCTGGTTTCTCCCAAATACGAGTTGCACAATCTGATCAGGAGAAAACAACTTTCACCTGCCCTTTCGGTACCTTTGCTTATAGACGTATGGCTTTTGGCTTATGTAATGCACCTTCCACCTTTGAAAGATGTATTATGGCTATGTTCTCTGACTTCTGTAAAAAGATTTTCGATGTTTTCATGGATGACTTTTCCGTTTACAGGTCTTCCTTTGATGATTGCCTCAACAACCTTGATCGGGTCTTACAGAGATGTAAAGACACCAATCTTGTCTTGAATTGGGAGAAGTGTCACTTTATGGTTAATGAAGGCATCGTCTTAGGACATAAAATTTCTGAAAAAGGTATTGAAGTCGATAAAGCTAAGGTTGATGCAATCGAGAAAATGCCATACCCCACAGATATCTAAGGTATAAGAAGTTTCCTTGGTCATGCTGGTTTCTATAGAAGGTTCATCAAAGACTTCTCTAAGATTTCTAGGCCTCTTACCAATCTCTTGCAAAAGGATATTCCTTTTGTTTTTGATGATGATTGTGAGGAAGCCTTCGAAATACTTAAGAGGGCTTTGATAACTGCACCTATTGTTCAACCACCTGATTGGAACCTACCTTTTGAGATCATGTGTGATGCTAGTGATTATGGTGTTGGTGTTGTTCTAGGGCAAAGAGTCGATAAGAAGTTGAATGTTATTCACTACCCTAGTAAAATTCTAGACAGTGCCCAGAGAAACTAAGCTACTACAGAGAAGGGACTTTTAGTAGTCGTGTTTGCATGTGAAAAGTTCAGGTCTTACATAGTTGATTCCAAAGTCACTATTCACATTGATCATGTTGCTATTAAGTACCTCATGGAGAAGAAGGACGCTAAACCTAGACTTATCAGATGGGTTCTCTTGCTACAAGAGTTTGATTTGCACGTTGTCGACAAAAAGGGTGCTGATAACCCCGTAGCAGATAACTTGTCTAGGTTGGAGAACGTTCCTGATGACCCAGAACCTACTGATGAGAGCTTTCCCTATGAGCAACTGAATGTCATCAATGCTTCACATAGTGCACCGTGGTATGCTGATTATGCAAACTATATCATTGCCAAATACATACCACCTAGTTTCACGTACCAGCAAAAGAAGAAATTCTTCTTTGACTTGAGACATTACTTTTGGGATGATCCTCACCTTTATAAGGAAGGACTACATGGTGTTATTAGATGTTGTGTACCTGAACATGAACAGGGACAGATCCTACAGAAGTGTCACTCCGAGGCCTATGGAGGACACCATGCGGGAGACAGAACTGCACACAAGGTATTGCAATCAGGTTTCTATTGGCCCGCTCTCTTCAAGGATTCCCGTAAGTTTGTCTTGTCTTGTGACGAATGTCAAAGAATAGGTAATATAGCAAATGTCAGGAAATGCCTATGAACTATTCACTTGTCATTGAACCATTTGATGTCTGGGGCTTTGATTATATGGGACCTTTTCCCAAATCCAATGGGTATAGTCATATCCTAGTTGTTGTTGATTACGTCAAAGTGGGTACAAGCTATCCCCAGTAGTAGTGCTGATCACAGCACCCCTATCAGGATGCTGGAAGAAGTTATCTTCCCTAGATTTGGAGTCCCTAGATATCTAATGACTGACGGTGGTTCACACTTCATTCATGGTGCTTTCCGTAAAACGCTTGCTAAGTACGATATCAACCTTAGAATCGTGTCTCCCTATCACCCTCAGTCCAGTGGTCAAGTAGAGCTAAGTAATAGAGAGATTAAACTGATTCTGCAAAAGACTGTCAACAGGTCTAGAAAGAATTGGTCTAAGAAGCTCGATGACGCACTGTGGGCTTATAGAACTGCGTATAAGAATCCCATGGGCATGTCTCCGTACAAAATGGTGTACGGTAAAGCATGTCATTTACCTCTTGAGCTAGAGCATAAAGCTTATTGGGCAATCAAAGAGCTCAACTCTGATTTCGAACTTGCCGGTGAGAAGAGGTTATTTGATATTAGCTCGCTTGATGAGTGGACAACTCGGGCATATGAGAATGCCAAGATGTTCAAAGAGAAGGTTAAGAGGTGGCATGATAAGATGATACAAAAGCGTGAGTTCAATGTAGGTGATTATGTCTTGCTATATAACTCTCATTTAAGATTCTTTGCAGTCAAGCTTCTCTCTAAATGGGAAGGTCCCTATGTTGTTGAGGAAGTATATCGTTCTGGTGCTATCAAGATCAACAACATGGAAGGTAATTGTCTGAGAGTGGTAAATGGGCAGAGAATCAAGCATTATATGTCAGGTACTCCCATAAATATTGAAAGCAATATTATCAATACCATAACTCCAGAAGAATACCTAAGGGATACTTATCGGCCTGTTTCAGACTCCGAAAACGAAGAGGTATGTGATTCGGTAAGAAAACAGAGTCCAAAACTTTTCCAGTAGGAAATTTTCTTCATTTTGGAATATTTGAAAAATACAGAAATTGGAAGTAGTCCGGAAAGTGTGCGATGAGGCGACAAGCCTGCACGGCACGGGCCCACCCCTGGTCGCGCCGTGAGGGCTTGTGGCCACCTCGTGCGCCTCCCGGACTCCGTTTACGTGCGGGGTACTCCTCCTGGTCTAGAAAAAATCATTATATATACTCCTGTTTGGTCTGACCCCTGCATCAGGCAGATTTCTTCTGTTTTTCGTTTCGAGCCTGTTTTCTGCCGCAAATTTAGAGCAAGATGTCGTCCCAGGAATCTGTGTGGGAGAACAATCTCCGTCAAATCTATAGAGAAGTTCATGCTGGTCTGAAAAGGATGGAGGTCATGGAGGCTAAGGAAAGGCTACCTAAAGAAACGAAGGGCAAAGCTAAGGAGAAGGATCAGGCATGGGACGAAGTGCAATCCGTGCTCAACAAGGAAGAATTTGAAGAAGTGGATTTCCTCCAACCCTACCTCCACCTAATGTCTCCATCTTTGATTGAACTCTTGAGTTTTTGTGAAACAACTCGTGCTCGCAATACTTGTCTCACTGGTGAAGTTGTTTTGCCGGAAAAACATATCGCAGATCTCCAAGGTATAAATCAAAGATTAATGGCCCTCTTGGAGTCAAAGATTGCAACAACTCCTTCACCATCACCACCAAAGGAAGACAACTGAGCATGGGTATGGGTAATCCCCTTGGCTTTTGCCAAGCTTGGGGGAGTTGCCCCGGTATCATATCACCATCACATCTTTTGCCTTTACCTTTGTTTTAGTTTTCCTTTTCAGTTTTCTCTTTCTCCGGTAGATAAAAAGTATTGGTGTTTTAGTCTTGAGTTTTGCTTTGTGTCACCCCTGATGTATTCGAGCTCGTGAGCCATATAATCAAGAGTGTCTTAGTTGAAGGGCTTTGCCTCTTGCCATGATCAAAAGAGTGAGAATAGAACAAAATCATGAAAGATAATGTAATGATCTTATGAGAAGTGTTGGCTTCACGTATAAAAAGAATGATGATTGAAACTTGTTGAGGGTAATCAAACGTAGACCTTGGTCATGGTTTCAATTAATAGGAAGTGATAAAGAAGGAGAGGTTCACATATAAATATATCATCTCTGACACCATCTATGATTGTGAACACTCACTAAACTATTGCATGCCTAGAAGTAGATGTTGGACAAGGAAGACATCATAATGAATTGTGTTTGCTTGGCTCCGAACAATGTTATATGATTAGAGGTCCCTTAGCATGTGACGATTGCTTCCACCTCACATTAGCCAAATCTCCCGCCCTAAGTAGAGATACTACTTGTGCATCCATAAACCATCAACCCAGTTTTGCCATGAGTGTCCACCATACCTACCTATGGATTGAATAAGATCCCTCAAGTAAGTTGTCATCGGTGCAAGCAATAAAAATTGCTCTCTAATATGTATGATCTATTAGTGTGTAGAAAATAAGCTTTGTACAAACCTGTGATGAGGAAGACATAAAAGCAACAGACTGCATAATAAAGATCTTTATCACAGGAGGCAATATAAAGTGACTATCCTCCGCACTAAGAGGACACGCATCCAAACCTCAAAAGCGCATGACAACCTCCGCTTCCCTCTGCGAAGGGCCTATCTTGTACCTTTACTTTTTGTCCTTGAGAGAGTCATGGTGATCTTCACCAATTCCTTATTTCGCCTTTGTCTTGGCTAACGTCATATGCTTGGGAAAGATCTATATTCATATGTCAACTTGGAAGTAAGTATTCATCAATTATTATTGTTGACATTACCCTTGAGGTAAGCAGTTGGGAGGCAAAACTATAAGCCCCTATCTTCCTCTGTGTCCAGCTGAAACTTTGATCTCATGAGTACCACGTGAGTTGTAGCAATTGTAGAGAACGAAAGAATGATTGAGTATGTGGATTTGCTTTACAAGCTCTTATTTGACTCTTCCTGATGTTGTGATAAATTGCAATTGCTTCAATGACTAAAGGCTATCGGTTGTTACTTCTCGGTAAGGTTCTTAATCCATGCTTTACTTTGTGAAGGAATTATCACTTTAGCTTGAGAGATTATATGTTGGTATTGCTGTTCTGATCTTGATCATGATGCATGCATGTTTGTATCTTGTTTTGTCGACACCTCTCTCCCTAAACATGTGCACATATTTATTGAGCTAGGCTTTCGCTTGAGGACAAGCGAGATCTAAGCTTGGGGGAGTTGATACGTCCATTTTGCATCATGTTTTCATGTTGATATTTATCGCTTCTTGGGCTGTTATTTCACTTCACGGTACAATTCATTTGCCTTTTCTCTCTTATTTTGCAAGGTTTACATGAAGAGGGAGAACGCCGGAAACTGGAATTCAGGCCTGAAAGTGGAGCAAAGTTGAGATACCTATTCTGCGCAACTCCAAATGCCGTAAAAATCAACGAGGATTTTTTCCGGATTTATAAAAAATACTGGGCCGAAGAAGTGCGAGAGGGGCGCGTGCAGGTGGCCACAAGCCTGCACAGCGCGGCCACACCCCAGGCCGCGCCATGAGGGCTTGTGGGCAGCCTGCTGGCCCACTAGCCCCCTCTTTTGCTATGTGGAGGGTTTCGTCCAGGAAAAAATCAGAGGGGAGCTTTTTCGTGGTTTCGCCGCCGCCACGAGGCGGAACTTGAGCAGAACCAATCTAGAGCTCCGGGAAGACGATCATGCCGGGGAAACTTCCCTCCCGGAGGGGGAAATCGTCACCATCGTGATCACCAACACTCCTCTCATCGCAGGGGACTCGTCACCATCAACATCTTCATCAGCACCATCTCATCTCCAAACCCTAGTTCATCACTTGTAACCAATCTCCGTCTCGCGACTCCGATTGGTACTTGTAAGGTTCTAGTAGTGTTGATTACTCTTTGTAGTTGATGCTAGTTGGATTGTTTAGTGGAAGAGATTATGTTCAGATCCTTGATGCTACTCATTACCCCTCTGATCATCATTATGATTATGCTTTGTGAGTAGTTACTTTTGTTCCTGAGGACATGGGATAAGTCATGCTAATAATAGTCATGTGAATTTGGTATTCGTTTGGTATTTTGATATGTTGTTTGTTGTTTTTCCTCTAGTGGTGTTATGTGAACGTCGACTACATAACACTTCACCATTATTCGGGCCTAGAGGAAGGCATTGGAAAGTAGTAAGTATATGATGGGTTGCTAGAGTGACAGAAGCTTAAACCCTAGTTTATGCGTTGCTTCATAAGGGGTTGATTTGGATCCACTAGTTTAATGCTATGGTTAGACTTTGTCTTAATTCTTCTTTTGTAGTTGCGGATGCTTGCGAGATGGGTTAATCATAAGTGGGATGCTTGTACAAGTAAGGGCAGTACCCAAGCACTGGTCCACCCACATATCAAACTATCAAAGTAACGAACGCGAATCATATGAACATGATGAAACTAGCATGACAGAAATTCCCGTGTGTCCTCGGGAGCGTTTTTCCTCCTATAAGACTTTGTCCAGGCTTGTCCCTTGCTACAAAAGGGATTGGGCCACTTTTCTGCACCGTTTCTACTTTTGTTACTTGTTGCTTGCTATGAATCATCTCACCACACAATCACTTGTTACCGACAATTTCAGTGCTTGCAGATTTTACCTTGCTGAAAACCACTTGTCAGATCCTTCTACTCCTCGTTGGGTTCGACACTCTTACTTATCGAAAGGACTACGATTGATCCCCTATACTTGTGGTTCATCAAGACTCTTTTCTGGCGCCGTAGCCGGGGAGTGAAGCGCCTTTGGTAAGTGGAACTTGGTAAGGAAACATTCATATAGTGTGCTGAAATTTGTTGTCGCTTGTCACTATGGATACTAATCCTTTGAGGGGCTTATTCGGGGTATCTTCACCTCGAACGGAAGCACAAAGATTTGCTCCTCAAGTTGCTGCACCTACTGAAAATATTTGCTTTGAATTTCCTTCAGGTATGCTTGAGAAACTGGTGGCTAATCCTTTTACAGGATATGGAACATCACATCAAGACTTGCATCTAATCTATGTAGATGAGGTTTGTGTTTCATTTAAGCTTGCAGGTGTGCCCGAGGATGAGCTTAGAGTGTTGATGATGATCACCATACATTTGTCCAGAAGTTTCATGAAGGTGTAATCGCTTAGCGACGACATCAAGTAAAGGAATAATGAAGCGAAAGGTTGTTTGAAATACATTTAAGATTGCTAGCTTGCAATCGAAATTGCCTTTCAAGACAACAAATCATGATGTTGAAATCTCGATGTAAGCTTAACGCACCATTGGAAAAATGTTCCAGGGATGGAGGACATAGATACAATGGTCAAGCTCTAGCACGATGATGATGATGCAGCCTAACGTCTTGAAATGACAAGATCGAGCACAAACTCATGAGAAAAAAAGATTATTAAGAGTTGTGGAATCGCAAAGCGTACTCGATTCAGTTATCGGTGTCCTTGAGTGTCCAACAACTTAGAACACAAGGAAAACTAGAATTAATGAAAATATCATAGTTGATGAGGAGCTCACAAAAAGTTATATAGCTTTGTGATATCCTCGAGCTACAAGGGATAATACTCGGAGGTAGATCAACATTAAGGCTTGGACCGATGTATTGATGTGAAGAAGACAAGTACTTTAACTGTCTGAGAATGAAATCAAGGTAGGACAACATGGTCGGAACCACGATTGCAAGGGACAAGATCATAGATACCAGATTAAACCACATAATGAATGATTATTGATACGAGAAGCTTCTATGGTAAGATCAACGTCGTTTCCCTGGGCATGAACACAAAGTTCAAGGTCGACTCCCACTTCACCAATGCATCACCTGCCATTTACTCCTCGCCTTTGATCAGGTTGTATCTTGGAAAGGTTATCTGGCAAAACACCAGAAGAGCAAGACTCGTGAAAACTCTTCGGGTCATATTGATTTAGGAAGGCATAGGCTCAAGCCGTCGGGGAATCTTAGGAACATATACTGCAAACTTCAAGAGTAATTAACACATGCTTGAAGAGCATGGATGACAAAAGCATAGGATACAACTTACCAGAGGAAGAAGAACAATTTACCAATGGCATCAGATATCACGGGAACAATATCACAAGAATTTTTGAATGTAAAGGATGACGTCGGATAATAACCCAGCAATGAGTCTAGCAGTCCCAAAAGAACCTCATGTGAGTATCATTACTCAGAGGGAGATAGAATGCGAGGCATCGGATTATAGAACATCTGAAAAATATCGATATTTAATTACCAAAGGAATTAGGATTCTAGGTTGGTGTATCATAATTAGATGTTGCGATCAAATACAAGTATGTTGAATGTTCTTTGATGGACAACCAACCAAAGTTGATTTGTCGAGAACCATCTCATGTTCGGAAAGTCGTGTGAGCTGAAAAGATAGTTTATGAGAATCAACTGAAGATTGTGTGCGTCCACACAAAGGTAGAATCAATAGATTTTAATGAATGCGGATAGACATATGGATTTAACCATAATGCAAGTAGGTGAGAAAGGTCAAGAGCAATAGGTTACCGAGGATTTCGGAAGATCGAATAGCAATTCGAAGAACTTTCGAAACCCATGAACAACTGATGATGGACGAATCCCCGATAAGATAATTCGTTGCATCTCGTAAAACAAGAGCAATTGGAAAAGAAAGTATGAACGACATTTGTATGCAGTCATCCATAAGGGTTGACGGAGGAAGGGAATCGCAGAATCAATGAGCACCAGCTCCCGAGGGAACATTGGAGAGTATTTTCGGAGCCTTCTGAGGAACCAAGCCATCGTATGGAATTGCATGGTTCTCCGGGAGGAAGTATTTATGAGAACCTAGAGTTAGAGTTAGTAAATTTTTTAACCCGAAAGAGAAGAGAGAGTAGAACCCAAAGTATAGAAAAGGAGTAAAAGATACTAATAGCACCCAATTGTGATGTGGGCCTGTAAGCCACAACATCAAAGTTAGTAAATTTTTCAAACACTAGACTCAACTTCGGCCAAGTAGTTGGAAAGGGGGCTACCTACACGCAGTTGGCTATCATACCAACTTGTGACGCCCTCGGTTTAATCGTACGCTAATCATACACACAAATGCGTACGATCAAACTCAAGGACTCACGGGAAGATATCACAACACAACTCTACACACAAATAAAACATACAAGCTTCATATTACAAGCCAGGGCCTCGAGGGCTAGAATACAGAAGCTAGATAAACATACGAGTCAGCAGAAGCAAAAAATATCTGAGTAGAGACATTAAACATGGGGTGCCTTAGAGAAGGCTAGCACAAAACATACAACGATCGAACGAGGCGAGGCCTCCTACCTGGAAGCGTCCTAACTACTCCTGGTCTTCAGCGGCCTCCACGTAGCAGCATCGTTAGGGTAGCAGTCGTCGGCGGGATACTCCATCTCCTGGGCTCCATCATCTGGTCGCAGCAATGGATCATGGGGAAAAGGGGGGATCAAAGCAACGGTGAGTACTCATCCAAAGTACTCGCAAGACTGACATCAGAACTATGCTAAGTAGGCATCAGTATCAAAGAAGGGGTTTATGTGTGGACTGACTGCAGAAATGCGAGAAAAGAGAGAAGGCCTAGTCCTATCGAAAACTAGCATGTTTAGGGGTCTTGCAGCAATAGACGAGAGTAGAACAGGGTAACACAGTTAATAGTCATATTGTTACAACAATATTAATATGAGGTCACACCTAGAGGTTCTCCCTCGACTCCGTGCGAGGAAGCAATCCCGGAGCAAGTATTCCAGTTAAGTAACAGTTGTAGTTGTATAAGATCGAGGCACAACTCTAAGTCGTCCTGTAACCGTGGACACAACTATCCGAATAGTTAATTTCATCCCTGCAGGGGTGCACCAAGTATACCGTCACGCTCGATAACACTCTAGCCGGACATACTTTTCTGGGTCATGCCCGGCCTCGGAATATCGACACATCGCAGCCCCACCTAAGCTCAAGAGAGAGGCCAGCACACCGGTCTAAATCCTAAGCATAAAGGGATTGTGGGCCCACTTGCCCTCTGCGCTCCTGCACGATGCAAGGGTGACCAATGTCAGTCCTAGCACCCCTTAATGCAAGTGTGATGCATCTCGGGACCACTCGGGCGCGCGCCGCTCCATTGCTGACATTTGAAGTGCTTCGGCTGATACCACGACGCCGAGTACCCATAACTTCTCCTGCGTAGCCGGTTAGTGCGAAAAGGTCTCCGACCAACCCAGATCAAATACCCAAATCCATTAACATTTTAATTAACTCCTCAACACATCCACGCGGGAATCCACCCGCCTAACATCTATTCATCAAAGATCCCATTAACAAGGTCAAGTAACTGTGTGGTTGTAACACCAGGGGGGATCCGAGGTATCACCCTCGTTGGATTCAGAATGATGTAACCGTCAAGGTGGACTTAGAGGAATCACCCTCGAGGGTCTCACACTTGAGGGGTTGCACGACAGAGTCATCGTCGGGAGTGGTGAAGGAGGAAATCACCAACGACTCGGTACCCGATAGTAGCTCTGCAGTGTCGTACAACTAAGGGGGTGTAAGTGTTGTGTCGGATCTTGGCTCGTCGATCAGGGATCGAGACTCGACAATAAAGCGGGGCAACTGGACTAAGGGGTCATAGGGGATGACTACTCCACCTATACTACACAGTTTAAGAGATGTGATACTGAAAGTAATAGTACATCAAAATTAGGCTATGCATCATATATAGGAGCAAACTACAACAGTAGCAAAAATTCTAATGCAAGCATGAGGGAGAAAGAAATGGGCGATATAGGAATGATCAAGGGGGGTTTGCTTGCCTTGTTGCTGTGCGGCAAAGGGTTGGTCATGATGAGGGTAGATGTACCCGACAGCATCGTCTGTCTCGGCGTTTACCGGTAAGAAGAGGGGGGAGAAACAATAAATACAAAGCACCGGTGCAACACTAAGCATGACATGGCAAAATACAGGCTAGGCATGAGCTAACGCAGCAACATCCATCATAGACGGATCGGGAAAATATCAGATGATATTTCTCGGGTCTCTGGTTACTACCGGCCAGATGAAAACGGTAAAAAAGTTCCACGTTTGCTATGCTAGGGACGCGTGACACACGAATGGATCGTGTATCCAGGTTCGTCTCCTTTTGTTGATCAACTTTCGTGTTGAAAATATTTTCATCTCAGTTGCGGTTTATTTTATATTAGTTTTTAAAGTTTTATCAATTATTTACGAGTTAACATATTTAATTATTTAGATAATAAAATATGACATCATGGTGGTGTCACCATGACATCATTAGTCAACATGGGTTGACTGGTCAAACTAACCAGTGGATCCCGTTGTCATAGGCAGATTTATTATTAGTGTTAACTAAATATTAACCCGATTAATTAAAGGGGATGGGACCCACTTGTCGTACGCTCTTAGGATAATTTAATTATCTATATTAAGAGATTACTAATTTATCTATTTACTCTTAATCATATATTAACTAATAAATTCATTCATTCATTAATTCACTAGTTAATTAATTATTTAATTAAACTATTTATTAAATATATATTTTTCAAGAGAGGGTTGTGTGGGGCCTTCCAATCAGTGGAAGTGGGGTTTGTCCCCACATGGCAATGGCCCTTCAGCCACACACACATCTCACACACACACACACACTCACAACGTGTACAAAAAAACCACACATACACACATATACCAATTATTTTACACAGATCCACACGTACGTATATACATATCACCTACAAATATACATATACATACAAATATTCCCACATACCTACGTACACATTTCTTTTATTTATTTCATTTTTTCGTTCTTTCTTCTACATCTCACAGGAGGCAACTCCTCCTCCTCCTCCTCCTCACTAGAAGGAGGGAAAATGTCGTCGGGGTGAGGTGGAGGTCACCGGAGGGGGAAGGAAGGAAGGGGGTGTTCTCACCAAGCCCTGTAGGTGTGCAACGTGGGCTCGAGTGGGGCTTGGTGGAGGTCGGCATCGGCATCGAGGAAGCTCCGGTGGGGGGGTGCTCCGACGAGGAGGCGGTGGCGAGGAGAGGTGGTGCGGCCGGCAGCCAGATCCGGCCGGAGGAGGGCCGCCGAAGGCCTGCCGGTGTGGGGGCAAGGCTTCGGCCGGTGGTGGCTGGAGGAGGGGAGCCGAGGGAGGCGCTGGAGGTGAGGGGGATCGCGGTGGCAGGAAGGAGCGGGAGGTGAGGGCGAGGGAAGGGGAAGCGAGGGGAGGGCGAGAACGCTAAGCGAGGGGAGCCTGCCTCGCTCGTGGGGCTGGTGGTAGCGACGGGGCCAGGGGACGTGGGAAGCGGGGGGTAGCGCTAGGGTTCCCAGGGGGTTTTATACCCCTCGGTGGAAGTGGGCTGTGGGGTTGGCCGGCTAGGCCGGTTGGCCCAGTTGGGCCGGGGCATTTTTCTGTTTTAGTTTTATTATCCTTTTTTAATTGTTTCTATTTTAATTATTTAGAGGCTTTAAAAATAATTCCAAAAATGCCCGATTCAACTTTATAAATTCTTAGGGAATATTTGTAACTCATCTCACATTTTTAATTTTGCATTCGAAAACTTTCCTCGTTTGACTTATTTTTAAATTTTGAATTTGACTCGGTTTTGAACTAACAAGAGTTTAATAATAATAATCACGGCGATGTGGCATCTTTAGCACATGATTACTGTAGCTTATTTACATAGGTCACAGTAGCAACAGTTGAGGATGTCACAACGTCTTCCCGGCAAGGAGGGATTGCCGGGGCCATGCGTGTCTTCCCGGCAAGGAGGGCTTGCCGGGGCCTGATGACCCACAAGTATAGGGGATCAATCATAGTCCTTTCGATAAGTAAGAGTGTCGAACCCAACGAGGAGCAGAAGAATCTGACAAGTGGTTTTCAACAAGGAAATATCTGCAAGCACTGAAATTATCGGTAACAAGTGATTGTGTGGTGAGATGATTCGTAGCGAGCAACAAGTAACAAAAGTAGCAACGGTGCAGCAAAGTGGCCCAATACCTTTTGTAGCAAGGGACAAGCCTAGACAAAGTCTTATAGGAGGAAAAATGCTCCCGAGGACACACGGGAATTTTTGTCATGCTAGTTTCATCATGTTCATATGATTCGCGTTCGTTACTTTGATAATTTGATATGTGGGCGGACCGATGCTTGGATACTGCCCTTGCTTGGACAAGCATCCCACTTATGATTAACCCCTCTCGCAAGCATCCGCAACTATGAAAGAAGAATTAAGACAAAGTCTAACCATAGCATTAAACTAGTGGATCCAAATCAGCCCCTTACGAAGCAACGCATAAACTAGGGTTTAAGCTTCTGTCACTTTAGCAACCCATCATCTACTTACTACTTCCCAATGCCTTCCTCTAGGCCCAAATAATGGTGAAGTTTTATGTAGTCGACGTTCGCATAACACCACTAGAGGAAAAACAACATAGAACACATCAAATTACCAAACGAATACCAAATTCACATGACTACTATTAGCATGACTTATCACATGTCCTCAGGAACAAAAGTAACTACTCACAAAGCATAATCATATTCATGACCAGAGAGGTAATGAGTAGCATAAAGGATCTGAACATAAACTCTTCCACCAAGTAATCCAACTAGCATCAACTACAAAGAGTAATTAACACTACTAGCAACCTTACAAGTACCAATCGGAGTCGCAAGACGGAGATTGGTTACAAGAGATGAACTAGGGTTTGGAGATGAGATGGTGCTGATGAAGATGTTGATGGTGACGAGTCCCCTCCGATGAGAGGAGTGCTGGTGATAACGATGGCGATGATTTCCCCCTCCGGGAGGGAAGTTTCCCCGGCTGGATCGTCCTGTCGGAGCTCTAGATTGGTTTTGCTCAAGTTCTGCCTCGTGGCGGCGGCGAATCCACGAAAAAGCTCTGCCCTGATTTTTTTTCTGGACGAAACCCTTCATATAGCAGAAGTGATAATTCCAACATATAATCTCTCATGCTAAACTGATAATTCCTTCACAAAGTAAAGCATGGATCAAGAACCTTACCGAGAAGTAACAACCGATAGCCTTTAGTCATTGAAGCAATTGCAATTTATCACAACATCACAAAGAGTCAAATAAGAGCTTGTAAAGAAAATCCACATACTCAATCATTCTTTCGTTCTCTACAATTTCTACAACTCACGTGGTACTCATGAAATCAAAGTTTCAGCTGGACACAGAGAAAGATAGGGGCTTACGGTTTTGCCTCCCAACTGCTTACCTCAAGGGTAATGTCAACAATAATAATTGATGAATACTTACTTCCAAGTTGACATATGAATATAGATCTTTCCCAAGCATATGACGTTAGCCAAGATAAAGGTGAAATAAGGAATTGGTGAAGATCACCATGACTCTTTCAAGGGCAAAACGTAAAGGTACAAGATAGGCCCGTCGCAGAGGGAAGCAGAGGTTGTCATGCGCTTTTGAGGTTTGGATGCGTGTCCTCTTAGTGCGGAAGAACGTCACTTTATATTGCCTCCTGTGATAAAGATCTTTATTATGCAGTCTGTTGCTTTTATGTCTTCCTCATCACAGGTTCGTGCAAAGCTTATTTTCCACACACTAATAGATCATACATATTAGAGAGCAATTTTTATTGCTTGCACCGATGACAACTTACTTGAGGGATCTTATTCAATCCATAGGTAGGTATGGTGGACTCACATGGCAAAACTGGGTTGATGGTTTATGGATGCACAAGTAGTATCTCTACTTAGTGCGGGAGGTTTGGCTAATGTGAGGTGTAAGCAATCGTCACATGCTAAGGGATCTCTAATCATATAACATTGTTCGGAGCCAAGCAAACACAATTCATTATGTTGTCTTCCATGTCCGACATCTACTTCTAGGCATGCAATAGTTTAGTGAGTGTTCGCAACCATAGATGGTGTCAGAGATGATATATTTATATGTGAACCTCTCCTTCTTTATCACTTCCTATTAATTGCAACAATGACCAAGGTCTACGTTTGTCTACCCTCAACAAGTTTCAATGAGCATTCTTTTTTATATGTGAAGCCATCACTTCCCATAAGATCATTACATGATCTTTCATGCTTTTGTTCTTTTCTCACTCTATTGATCATGGCAAGAGGCAAAGCCCTTCAACTAAGACACTCTTTATTATATGGCTCAAGAGCTCGAATACATCAGGGGTGACACAAAGCAAAACTCAAGACTAAAACACCAATACTTTTTATCTACCAGAGAAAGAGAAAACTGAAAAGGAAAACTAAAACAAAGGTAAAGCCAAAAGATGTGATGGTGATACGATACCGGGGCAACTCTCCCAAGCTTGGCAAAAGCCAAGGGGATTGCCCATACCCATGCTCAGTTGTCTTCCTTTGGCGGTGATGGTGGTGGAGTTGCTGCAGAGGTCTTGAGCTTGTTCAATTTCCACCTGAGTATAAAATTCTGCTCCCTCAGATCATCGTTTTCCTCTTCAAGCTTCAACACCCTTTGGCATAATTCCTGCTTGCTCTCCTGCAAGAAACAAGAAGGGATAAACAAAGTTTTAGGCTTCTTCCTCGAGTCAGGGAGGCTCGACTTCTTGAACTTCACATGGGTGTGTCCAGGTTGAGGTAGAGGAGCCTCCTCTTCATCGGAGCTTGTTTGTTCCTTTCCTTTGGGATCATAATCTTCTTCGTCATCAGTGGTCCAGCCATAAGGATCCAAGTCCCCATAGACCTTGGGGATAGCGAGGTAATCAGCCACATAGATCTCCCCCTCTGAATCTTGAGAAGACATCTTGACCTAGATCTGCGGCAGAAAACAGGCTCGAAACAAAAAAGAGAGGAAATGTGCGTGATACAGGGGTCAGACCAAACTGGAGAATATATATTGATTTTTTCTAGACCAGAAGGAGTACCCCGCACGAAAACGGAGTCCGGGAGGCGCACGAAGTGGCCACAAGCCCTCCCAACGCGGCCAGGGGGTGGGCCCATGCCGGGCAGTCTTGTCGCCTCCTCGCGCACTTTCCGGACTACTTCCAATTTTTGTATTTTTTCAAATATTCCAAAACGGAGAAAAATTCCTATTGGAAAAGTTTTGGAATCTGTATTCTAACCGAATCACATACCTCTTCATTTTCGGAGTGTGAAACAGGCTGATAAATGTCCCTTAGGTATTCTTCCGAAGTTGTGGTATTGATGATATTGCTTTCAACATTTATGAGAGTACATGAGATATAATGCTTGATTCTATGCCCATTTACAACTCTCGGACAATTACCTTCCGTGTTGTTGATCTTGATAGCACCGGAACGATATACTTCCTCAACAACATAGGGACCTTCCCACTTAGAGAGAAGCTTGCCTGCAAAGAATCTTAAACGAGAGTTATATAGCAAGACATAATCACCTACATTGAACTCACGCTTTTGTATCCTCTTATCATGCCACCTCTTAACCTTCTCTTAGAACAACTTGGCATTCTCATATGCGTGATTTCTCCATTCATCAAGCGAGCTAATGTCAAATAACCTCTTCTCACCGGCAAGTTTGAAATCAAAGTTGAGCTCTTTGATTGCCCAATAAGCTTTATGCTCTAACTCAAGAGGTAAATGAGAGGCTTTACCGTACACCATTTTGTATGGAGACATGCCCATGGGATTCTTATAGGCAGTTCTATAAGCCCACAGTGCATCATCGAGCTTCTTAGACCAATTCTTTCTAGACCTGTTGACAGTCTTTTGCAGAATCAGTTTAATCTCTCTATTACTTAGCTCTACTTGACCACTGGACTGAGGGTGATAGGGAGACGCAATTCTATGATTGACATCGTACTTAGCAAGTGTTTTACGGAAAGCACCATGAATGAAATGTGAACCACCGTTGGTCATTAGATATCTAGGGACTCCAAATCTAGGGAAGATAACTTCTTTAAGCATCCTGATCCAAGTGTTGTGATCAGCACTACTAGTAGGGATAGCTTCTACCCACTTAATGACGTAATCAACAACAACTAAGATGTGAGTATACTCGTTGGATTTTGGAAAAGATCCCACATAATCAAAGCCCCAAAAATCAAATGGTTCCATGACAAGTGAATAGTTCATAGGCATTTCCTGACGTTTACCGATATTACCTACTCTTTGACATTCGTCACAAGACAAGACAAACTTACAGGCATCCTTGAAGAGAGTGGGCCAATAGAAACCTGAGTGCAATACCTTGTGTGCAGTTGTATCTCCCGCATGGTGTCCTCCGTAGGCCTTGGAGTGACACTTCTGTAGGATCTGTCCCTGTTCATGTTCAGGTACACAACGTCTAATAACACCATCTACTCCTTCCTTATAAAGGTGAGGATCATCCCAAAAGTAACGCCTCAAGTCAAAGAAGAACTTCTTCTTTTGCTGGTATGTGAAACTAGGTGGTATATATTTGGCAATGATATAGTTTGCATAATCGGCATACCACGGTGCACTACGTGAAGCATTGATGACATTCAGTTGCTCATCGGGAAAGCTATCATCAATAGGTTGTGGGTCATCATGAACGTTCTCCAACCTAGACAAGTTATCCGCTACGGGGTTATCAACACCCTTTCTGTCGACAACGTGCAAATCAAACTCTTGTAGTAAGAGAACCCATCTGATAAGTCTAGGTTTAGCGTCCTTCTTCTCCATTAGGTACTTAATAGCAGCGTGATCAGTGTGAATAGTGACTTTGGAATCAACTATGTAAGACCTGAACTTTTCACATGCAAACATGACCGCTAAAAATTCCTTTTCCGTAGTTGCATAGTTTCTTTGGGCACTGTCTAGAGTTTTACTAGCATAGTGAATAACATTCAACTTCTTGTCAACTCTTTGCCCTAGAATAGCACCAACAGCATAATCAGTAGCATCACACATGATTTCAAACGGCAAGTTCCAATCAGGTGGTCGAACAATAGGTGCGGTTATCAAAGCCCTCTTAAGTATTTCGAAGGCTTCCTCACAATCATCGTCAAAGACAAAAGGAATATCCTTTTGCAAGAGATTGGTAAGAGGCCTAGAAATCTTAGAGAAGTATTTAATGAACCTTCTATAGAAACCAACATGACCAAGGAAACTTCTTATACCTTTGATATCTGTGGGGTATGGCATTTTCTCGATTGCATCAACCTTAGCCTTATCGACTTCAATACCTCTTTCATAAATTTTATGTCCTAAGACGATGCCTTCATTAACCATAAAGTGGCACTTTTCCCAATTCAAGACAAGATTGGTGTATTTACATCTCTGCAAGACTTGATCAAGGGCCCTGTTTGGATACTCTAACCAGGTTAGAGGTTAGAGTTAGATTTTAACCCTCAACTAACCCTGAACTAAATCTAACCCAAGAGGTGTTTGGATGAAAAGGTTAGATTTGCAATAAATGTTCTTTCTCAATTATTTGGCTACTTTTGTCCATATTCACTACCGGATTTGGTGTGGCCGATCGTTGTGTGGCCTTCTCTCGCATTGCAGCTGGGTCACACGAACACTATCAAAGACAAAAAAAATCAGCAAAACAACGTCAAAAGAGACTGGGCGTGCGGCGGGGCTGGGCGCGGCGGCCGGCTGCTGGGCGTGCGGCGGGGCTGGGGCGGGGCGTGGCGGCCGGCGGCTAGGCGTGCGGCGGCCGACGGCTGGGCGTGCGGCGGGCTGGGGCGGGGCGGGGCGCGGCGGACGACGGCTGGGCGGGCGGCGGGCGGCGGCTGGGCGTGCGGCGGGGCTGCGGCGGGGCGGGGCGCGGCGGTCGACGGCTGGGCACGCGGCGGCCGGCGGCTGGGTGGGGCGGGGCGGGGGCGGGACGGGGCGTGGCGGCCGGCGGCTGGGCGTGCTGCAGACGGCGGGCCGGGGCGGGGTTGCAGCCGGCTGGGGCGGGGCGCGGCGGCCGGCGGCTAAGACGGGACGGTGAGGAGGGAGGGGCGATGGGAGCGGGAGCGATGGGAGGGACGAGAGCGGGGTAGGTGGGGCGATCTGGTGCGGTAGGATGTGATTTTTTTATTATTTTTTTGTCCCCACCTAACTCTAACCCAAAAAAGCACCTCTTCGGTGGGTTAGATTTTTTGGGTGGGTTAGATGCATCTAACCAACTCTAACCCTACCAGTTTGGATTTTTGAGGGTTAGATAGCTCAACTCTAACCCAATCTAACTCTAACCCTAGGATCCAAACAGGGCCAAGGTTGATGAGGCAATCATCAAAGGAAGACCCGTAAATGGAGAAGTCATCCATGAAAACCTCAACAATCTTTTCACAAAAGTCAGAGAATATAGTCATCATATATCTTTGAAAGGTGGCAGGTGCATTACATAAGCCAAAAGGCATACGTCTATAAGCAAAGGTACCGAAAGGGCAGGTGAAAGTGGTTTTCTCCTGATCAGATTGTGCAACTGGTATTTGGGAGAAACCAGAATAACCGTCTAGAAAGCAGAAGTGTGTGTGTTTAGATAGCCTTTCTACCATTTGGTCGATAAAAGGCAGAGGGTAATGATCTTTCCTAGTGGCTTTATTCAATTTCCTAAAATCGATCACCATCCTATAGCCAGTAATAATCCTCTGTGGGATCAATTCATCCTTATCATTAGGGACAACGGTAATGCCTCCCTTCTTAGGGACGCAATGCACCGGTCTCACCCAATCACTATGAGCAACAGGATAAATGATACCCGCTTCCAGGAGCTTTAGTATTTCTTTTCTCACTACTTCTTTCATCTTAGGATTTAATCTCCCTTTGATGATCAACAGCTGGTTTGAAATCAGGATCAGTTTTAATCTTGTGCTGACATAGAGTAGGACTAATGCCCTTAAGATCATCAAGAGTATACCCAATAGCGGCACGGTGCTTCCTGAGAGTTTTTAGTAACTTCTTTTCTTCATGCTCTGAGAGGCTAGCACTAATAATAACAGGATATATCTCCTTTTCATCAAGATAAGCATACTTAAGAGTATAAGGCAACTGTTTAAGCTCGAACACAGGATCACCCTTTGGTGGGGGTGGATCCCCAAGGAGTTCAATAGGCAAGTTATTCTTAAGGATAGGATATTGTTCTAAGACAACTCTATCTATCTCATCCCTTTCATCCATATGCATATCATTTTCATGCTCAAGCAAGTATTTCTCTAAGGGATCAGTAGGAGGCACGGCAATAGAGGCTAAGGCAATAGTTTCATCCCTACTAGGCAACTCCTTTTCATGAGGTTGTCTACCAAACTTAGATAAATTGAACTCATGTGACACACCTTCAAAGCCAATAGTGACAGTTTGCTTCTCACAATCAATATGAGCATTGGCAGTATTGAGGAAGGGTCTGCCAAATATGATGGTACAAAAGCTATCTTGTGCGGTAGCAAGAACGAGGAAATCAGCAGGATACTTCGTTTTACCACACAAGACTTCAACATCCCTAACAATTCCCACAGGTCAGATAGTATCTCTATTGGCAAGTTGAATAGTGACATCAATAGGCTCTATCTCAACAGGTGCAATCTCGTCTTTGATTTCATCATATAAGGATTGAGGTATTGCACTAACACTAGCACCCACGTCACATAAGCCATGATAACAATGATCTCCTATCTTAACAGAAACAACAGGCATGCCAACAACAGGCCTATGTTTGTCTCTAGCGTGAGGTTTAGCAATTCTAGCAGCATCTCCATAAAAGTGAATATTATGTCCCTCAACATCGTCGGACAGAAGATATTTGATGATAGCAATGCTAGGTTCAACTCTAATTTTCTCAGAGGGAGTAGGTGTTCTAATGTAGCCTCTACGTGTCATAGTTGAAGCTTTAGAATGATCCTTTATCCTAACAGGGAAAGGTGGTTTCTCAATGTAAGCACTGGGAACAATAGGATCATTATAGGCAATGACTTTCTCTTCAACTGGATTGGGTTTAACTACATTAAATTCTAAAGGAGGATGATATTTAAACCACTTCTCTTTGGGGAGATCAATATGAGTAGCAAATGATTCACACAGTGAAGCTACTATCTCACAGTCAAGTCCATACTTAGCGCTAAAATCACTAAAGGTATTTGTTTCAACAAAGGATTTAACGCAATCAAACTTGAAATTCATACCTCACTCCTTACCTTCTTCCAACTCCCAATCTTCAGAGTTGCGTTTAATTCTCTCCAATAAATTCCATTTGAAGTCAATATCTCTCTTCATAAAAGAATCGGTACAAGAAGTGTCAAGCATGGTGCGATCATCATGAGAAAGCCGAGCATAGAAGTTCTGAATGATAATTTCTCTCGAGAGCTCATGATTGGGGCATGAATATAGCATTGATTTAAGCCTCCCCCAAGCTTGAGCGATGCTTTCTCTATCATGAGGCCAAAAATTATAAATATAATTCCGATCACGGTGTACTAAATGCATAGGATAAAACTTTTGATGAAATTCCAATTTCAACCGATTGTAGTCCCATGATCCAGTATCATCACATAGCCTATACCATGTCAACGCCTTATCCTTCAAAGATAAAGTAAAGACCTTCTTCTTGACCTCATCCTTGGGCAAACCTGCAAGCTTAAATAAATCACAAACTTCATCTACATAGATTAGATGCAAGTCTGGATGTGATGTTCCATCTCCTGTAAAAGGATTAGCCAGCAGTTTCTCAACCATACCCGAAGGAAATTCAAAGAAAATATTTTCAGTAGGTGCAGCACATTGAGGAGAAACTATTTGTGCTTCCGTTCGAGGTGAAGATACCCCGAACAAGCCCCTCAAAGGATTAGTCTCCATAGTGACAAGTGACAATAAATTTCAGCACACTATATGAATGTTTCCTTACCAAGTTCCACTTACCAAAGGCGCTTCACTCCCCGGCAACGGCACCAGAAAAGAGTCCTGATGACCCACAAGTATAGGGTATCAATCGTAGTCCTTTCGATAAGTAAGAGTGTCAAACCCAACGAGGAGCAGAAGGATCTGACAAGTGGTTTCCACCAAGGAAATATCTGCAAGCACTGAAATAATCGGTAACAAGTGATTGTGTGGTGAGATGATTCGTAGCGAGCAACAAGTAACAAAAGTAGCAACGGTGCAGCAAAGTGTCCCTATCCCTTTTGTAGCAAGGGACAAGCCTGGACAAAGTCTTATAGGAGGAAAAACGCTCCCGAGGACACACGGGAATTTCGGTCATGCTAGTTTCATCATGTTCATATGATTCGCGTTCATTACTTTGATAGTTTGATATGTGGGTGGACCGGCGCTTGGGCACTGCCCTTACTTGGACAAGCATCCCACTTATGATTAACCCCTCTCGCAAGCATCCGCAACTATGAAAGAAGAATTAATACAAAGTCTAACCATAGCATTAAACTAGTGGATCCAAATCAGCCCCTTACGAAGCAACGCATAAACTAAGGTTTAAGCTTCTGTCACTCTAGCAACCCATCGTCTAATTACTACTTCCCAATGCCTTCCTCTAGGCCCAAATAATGGTGAAGTGTTATGTAGTCGACGTTCACATAACACCACTAGAGGAAAACCAACATACAACACATCAAATTACCGAACGAATACCAAATTCACATGACTACTATTAGCATGACTTATCCCATGTCCCCAGGAACAAAAGTAACTACTCACAAAGCATAATCATATTCATGACCAGAGAGGTTATGAGTAGCATCAAGGATCTGAACATAAACTCTTCCACCAAGTAATCCAACTAGCATCAACTACAAAGAGTAATTAACACTACTAGCAACCTTACAAGTACCAATCGGAGTCGCGAGACGGAGATTGGTTACAAGAGATGAACTAGGGTTTGGCGATGAGATGGTGCTGATGAAGATGTTGATGGTGACGAGTCCCCTCCGATGAGAGGAGTGTTGGTGATGACGATGGCGACGATTTCCCCCTCCGGGAGGGAAGTTTACCCGGTAGGATCGTCCTGTCGGAGCTCTAGATTGGTTCTGCTCAAGTTCCGCCTCGTGGCGGCGGCGAATCCACGAAAAAGCTCCTCCATGATTTTTTTTCTAGACGAAACCCTTCATATAGCAGAAGAGGGGGCCAGTGGGCCAGAAGGCTGCCCACAAGCCCCCTTGGCGCAACCAGGGGGTGGTCGCGCCAAGCAGGCTTGTGGCCACCTGCTGGCGCCCCTCTGGCGCTTCTTCGGCCCAGTATTTTTTATAAATCCGGAAAAAAATCCTTGTTGATTTTTACGTCGTTTGGAGTTACGCAGAATAGGTATCTCAACTTTGCTCCTCTTTTAGGCCAGAATTCCAGCTGCCAGCATTCTCCCTCTTCATGTAAACCTTGCAAAATAAGAGAGAAAAGGCATAAGTATTGTACCGTGAAGTGAAATAACAGCCCAAGAAGCGATAAATATCAACATGAAAACATGATGCAAAATGGACGTATCAGGGCCCTGCGTGTCTTCACGACAAGGAGGGTTTGTCAGGGCCTTGTTTATCTTTTCGGCAAGGAGGGCTTGCACGGGCCTTGGGTGTCTTCCTGGTAAGGAGGGCTTATCGGGGCCTTGTCGCTTGCACTTGTTCTTCACACCCTTGGAGGGGTGTGGCCTTGGTGAGGTTGGGTTATCTTTCCCGTCAGCCTTCTTCATGCACTGCCGCCAAAGGTGTTGCCGGCGCCCGTGCAGAAGTCTGGGGCACAGGAGACACTAGTCTTCAGTGCACCGATAGGAGCCCCCGCGCATGGGCCACACACGCGTGTGAGACGTCATTGGGCCAGGCCCAAAGTGGTGCATGGGCTTCTGTGACAGGGTATCTTGCAGTTTCGAGCCGTTGGTAGTGGTCTTTCCCCACGTCGCACGTTGAGCGTGGGAAGTGGAGAGGCGTGCGAGTAGTGGCCGTCCCACCTCCCGAAACATTACTGCCACACATGAGGTATGCGTAGTAACGATTAGGCAAGTGGCGATCGTGGCCTTAAAGGTCGCAATCGTGGCAGGGCCCGCCCTCGCATGCATTGGTGCAGCAGGGCGGCCCCGTGTTCGCCCGTGACCATGGGTGATTGGGCGAGAGGGGCGGCGGTTTCCGGAGCAAGGAGGGCTAGCCCCCTCGCTTCGCCCTATAAATTAGGGTGTTTGCGAGGGGGTTTTACTCACCCATCCAACTCCTGAAACGCTCAGCACCCCCAGCTTGTTTCTGCAGCATCTTCCTCAGTCTTCAGGTGGCGCTCTGTCACAACCCAATCTTTCATTTGTTTGCCAAGCATTCATGCATGCATTATAAAAACTTTGATGTTTGAAATAGGAAGTGATCAAAACCCCCAATGATTTGAAAAATTGACAACAAGGCAATAAAAATTAATACCTTAAAAGGGACCAAGAAAATGTTCCAAATACTTGGCAAAATAGTGAGATAAAATAAATTTGTCAAACCAAAATTCTAGGTCACAGGAACTTTTGGGAAAGGATTTTTGAGTTGACCAAATAGCTAATTGGAATGGAATTATTTTGATTCCTTCTATTTGAAAAGTTTCAAAAATGTTGAAACTATTTTGTGGCATTGATTATTTTATCTCTCTCACATAACACTATTTTAGGGTTTTCTAAAATTGTTAAACATTTTATTTAAAACCTAAATCTAAATGCCACAAAGAAATCAAAACAGAAAAAGAAAAAAACAGAGGGAAGACTTACCTGTCGCCTACCTGGTCGGCCCAGCCCACCAGGGGCACCCTTGTCTTCTACCTCTTGCCAGAAGGCAGAGGAGAAGCAGGGGACGGCGAGCTTGCCAGAGCGCCACGCCTCCTGCCTGCCTGGCCTCCCCGCCGACTTGGTGAGTGGGATAGGCTCAGAAGAGCCGTCCCGGTCTCCTCCTCCTCTCCATTTCTCCCTCTCTCCTCTGCCATGTTCTCTCTTTTCCTCCTGCCGCCATTAGTGAGCTCGGGCTCGAGCTCACCACCGTGCCCTCTGGCCCTGCTAGCCCTATCCGAGCAGCCCAATCTCTCCGCCATGACGGGCCGCACCTCCTCGTCGAGATAATCGAGCCGAAGCCCCTGAATCGAGCTGCCACCGTTGTCGTCTTCACCTCCAGTCGCCGAGATCCGCCGTCGTTGATCCGCTGCCACAGAGCCCCTCCAACCTCGCCGATGCCAGGAATGGATCCCTTGTGAGCCTCCGATGCTTCCCCTCTCTCTCCTGCTTGAAATCCCCCTCCATAGCATCTCCCCAACGAGCTCCACTTCTGGCCGCCACGCACGCTCGTCGTCGGCACCTCTCCCGGCCACCCTAGCCTTCTTGCTACCCCCTACAAGAACGGCAGCTTCGCCAGCATCCCGTAGCCGCAAGACACGTCGCAAATGGACCCCTGTAGCACGTTCTAGCACAACTCCGGCGAGCCCTCCGCCGCGGGTTTGTTCGCCGGCGACCACCCTCCGGTCGCCGTCGACGTGGCCAGCCTAATTAACCTGCTAACACCCCCCAGAGCCTCTGACAAAGGGCCCCAAGCGTGGGTCAAACCCCACTTAGTGCGGGTCAACCCGGGATTAGCACCTGGGTCACTGACCAGTGGACCCCACTGGTCAGGTTTGACCTGGCCCAGGCGCAGTTGACTGCTGACGCAGTGATGACATCACAGTGACGCAGTAATAGCTTTTCTGATTGAATTTAAATCCAAGAAATTGCTAAAACTTGTAAAAATCATAAAAATTAAAATATAACTCGGATGAAAATAATTTATATATGAAAAAGGATCGGAAAAATCCAAAGAATCTGATTATGGCATTTTCATGCTGGTTTGAGAAAGTTAACAACACAAAATAGGCAAAATGATGAATAGGGTAAATATAATAAATAGTTTGGAGTTGGAATTTGAATTCCACTTCAATTGCTATGATCAAACATTGAGCTAGCAAAACCAGTACCTCAAATTGCCATCTTCATACATGTTAAAAACAAGTTATACCTGAGCATCAGGTCGAATCAATTAAAAGGGCATCCGGAAAATACCTTGCTTGAAGTGGTATTTGAATCCTGATTCAAATCCAACTTCAACCTAAGAAATGGTAGCTATATCGGCCCTGTCACATTTCATCTCCATTTCTTGATCATGCATCATAGTGTTGCATTTCTGTGAAGTAATTGTTGTTTCTTTCTTTTTTGTCGGTGTTGTTCCCTCTCGGTAGACGATGGTTCCGACGATGTGATCATTGACACTGATGAAGACTCGTTGCTATCTTTAGACGTGTCAGGCAAGCAAACCCCCTTGAGCATATTGATATAAACCCACTCTCTCGCTCCTGCTCTCTCTTACTGCATTAGGACAAACACGATTCAACTGTACATGTTATCGGTAGTTGAACCCATTTCTCTGCATGACCTGATTTTGTCACAGAAAATAGTTGAAACCACTTAGCATGAGTAGCAACTGCTTGAGCCTTGTTGTGCTTACTCATCCATGCTTGCTTACAATGCCTGCCATGCTTAGAGTCGTGTTGGGTCTAAACCATCTGGATGATGAATCGGAATGGTTGTGTTCATGTCCTACAGTGTGAGAGTAAAAGTGTGAATCCGATTTGGTAAAGGTAGCGATGAGAGGCCATGTAGGAGTACATGGTGGGTTGTCTCATTGGGACCGTCCTTAAGAACTGAGTTTTGTGTATGTTATCCAAGACAAGATAATACCACACATTGGGATACTTAATTGACCCTCTTGGCTTATTAATCGCCTAGATCTATGTCCAGGAGTTGCAACTAGTTTCTGGTGTTTGTAGGAAACGTGTTGGCGGCCGTGTTTAGCTCTGCCCGACGGGGTAGGCTTCTCTGCGGTAGATAAACAGTGGCACGGTGTACCAAGTGGCACCCGGATGGTGGGCTTGGGAACCCTGCGCACATCGTTTGGGGCCATAGAGGAAACCTCGGCCGGACTTCCTTGCGGGTTCAGTCTCAAATAGGCGATAAACCTGGACTAGGGTCTTGTGTGGTTAACGGTCGTGGCTGACACCCACGCCAGTGCTTCCGCTTGAAGATTGCCGAGATGCATGACACGCATATGGTGCTAAGTGGTGAGAGCATATGTGAAGAAGTATACCCCTGCAGGGTGAATCAATCTGTTCGAATAACCGCGTCCTCGGATATGGACTACTTGGAAGCATTACGTGGTACATAGACAATTTAAATGGATACTCTAAAACATGCAAAATAAGTTTGAGTGCTATGGAAGGCCTTCTCGTAGGGAGACAAAAGTGAATCCATAGTGGTGTATTGATTGGTGAATATGTGGACTCGTGTGCGCTATCCCACCTAAAAGAAAGAACTTGTAGTCGTAGTACAGGTTAGCCAAGAGTCAAAGCTGGCTTGCTGCAATCAAACCACACAATCCTTCCATTGAAACATGATGCATATGTAGATAGTTCTGATGTAAGCCTTGCTTAGTACCTTTGTACTCATGGTTGTTTTATTTATGTTTTTGCAGAGAAGATTTAGACTCATTAAAAGGTTCTACGCGATGTATCCGATGTTGACCGGAATAGCTTGGGAATCCCAGGCAGAGGTCTCGCTCCTTTGGTAGGGTCGTAGAAGCTTTTCAGGCTCTTCCAGCCACGTTTAGTAGATGTTTGTACCCAGACATGTTTTGCTTCCGCTTGTTGTTTGTATGACTTGAGTGTCGGGTCACGGGACCCCTGTTTGTAATAACACACTATGTTGATTCTTATGAGTCCTTAATAAAAGCTTGAGTCATAGAGTTATGTTGTGATGCCATGTTGTATCTACACATATCGTGCATATTGTGTGTATGTTATGAAATGCATTCTATGTGTGGGATTCGACACCTAGTTGTGTGCCTTTAGTAGTACTCTTAAAGGGAAATGCCTCTTTGTGCTTCTATCGAGCCTTGGCAGCTTGCTACTTCTCTAGACACATTGATTGACCGGCGTGTATCCTTCTTTGTTGTTGTGTCTGTCCCCTCGGGGAAATATCACGCGGTGTAATGGAGTCCTTGTAGCTTGCTATGACTCGTCTACGCACGTTGTTGATTGACACCTGCCTTGCTGGGTTATGTATGCATGTCCCTGTATGGATGTACCGCTTGGGTTTATAACTAGTCATGTCGACCCGGGTTCTTTGTCGTTTGAATGCTAGCAACATATTCATATACGTGAGCCAAAAGACGCAAACGGTCCCGGCCAAGGTAAGCTGGCAGCTCTGGAGTTTACTGTGTGTGAGGCCGCAAAGTGATGTGATGTGTTACAGGCTGGGTTCTTATGACTCAGGATCGGGGTCCTGACAGCTTTGGTATCAGAGCTTGACTGCCTGTAGGATAACCAAGCCAAACTGGTCGATGTTGAATCTAGCAACTCTTTAGTTATATAAGGGAATATTTTGTGGAAGGGAACATAAGGCTCTTTTTACTCCTTTCCTTGTGTCATTCTTATTCTGAGTCACCCTCTTCTTTACTCTACAGGGTTTAAGAATTAGGCTTTCTCATCTAATCATTAGGATGACGAGTTATTATGCTGGAGACTTATAGAAAATTTGTTGTCTTCTTGGATCAGTGTCTTCATAAGAATTCAATGGTTATGTTGTTAGTTTCTTGCAGGTTGCCTGATATTCCATGCCGTACAGCCGTTATGTTGTCCGAGTTTTCCAAAGTTCCCAAATAATCTGATGCAATTGCAAATTCCTTCCTCTTATTTCCAATGTCTTTGGCCAGACAAAGCACACTAATCATTGTGATGAGGTACTTTATTACCTCGACCTATTGTTGAAGTATTAGGAAACCATGTCACCTCGAAAACCACCCAATAGTCTAGATGTGCTCTATGTTTCCAGTGCGATAATTCTGGCCATCATTTTAGAAAAAACCTCTCGTGATGTTATTTTGTTTTTAGGTATTCTATTTCTGGGTCTTTGAATCCAAGGATCATTCTGCTCATCTCTGTTGATAGTGTTGCTAGTTCCTTTAGAATGATTAGTAACCTTGTTGTAGCTCCCAAGGTTCATGGTATATCATTCTTCCAACACCATGAATCATCTTTGGCAGAAGTTCTCCATGAACTAAAGATCATAACAAGAGTGCTCGTGATGAGTTCTCTAATCCATACTGTGATTCTGCCAACTCCGCCCTTCTGCATGGGTTAACTGGAAGAATTATGTTGAACTCGTTCGACATGCTAATCTATGCATCCACAACTCAAGAAATCATGTGCTCTTGAGTTGGCCCTATCTAGTTGTATTTTGACCTTTATCTTTGAGAGGTTAGTCAAGAGTAGTTGTGCATTCTTGTTATCAATGTCTTCTATTCATGTGGTCTGTCAAGTTGTGCTATTTCCAATTGACTGGGAGAAGTAAACTCCAGTACCTCATCCATTTATTGGATTGGGTCAAAGTAGTTATACTCTGCAGATCAAAATGCCAACCCAGCTTTTGTTCTGTTCTGTCCTGGAGTATTACCCTCTTGTTGTCAAGAATGTCGTGAGAATTGCACCATCTCTTAGGAACTCTTGACGTAGTGATACTTCTCGTTATCATTGTTCATCCCTCGGTTTTCGTGTTGGTTGTAACCAGAATATCGACAAGTGAACCATGATGTGTGAAATCAATACTCCTAGCAATGCCATTGTTAAGTAGTTAATGGACAATAAATTCACTCTTATGGTGATGATGATTGAATCGTCATCCTATGATTGACCGTGCTACCTAGTCCATGTTTCATGGTGCACTTTTCGATCAATGAGTTAGGATTTTGTCAATCCCTCGCTCTATTGATCACATCATTTTGCCCTGAAAAGCAAGTTTGTTCCCGAGCTTAATAATATATCGGTGGTTTGTGATTTTCTGAATATCTTCTCGGAAGTATTACTAGGTTGTTTCCTGACTGTTATGATAGAGCTCGTGATCAAGTTGGTCTTTCTATAAACCAACGCCTTCTCCAAGAATCTGTGTTGGATACCCCGAGCTAGTTGGTTAAGCTAAACAACAACTTGGAGAGTTGGAAGATAAAAGCTTCGCCTAAACTTATCTCATTTAAAAAGGATATTTTTCCTTTTTTGTGAGTCTGAAGAATATGATATTGTCATCAGCTGATTTGTGTGATCAATTGTTGCATATATTATATTGCCCAATCTTGATTTGAGTATGGGCTATTGTCAAATCAAACTCAGAACCAAAGATTTTTGTAACGGTGTCTTACTCAGGGTTTTCCTTGAGCCTACACTATTGTATTCTTTTATCTGACCAATGCTATTATCTTGCTCACATAGTTGTGGAAATCCATTTATATCGGTATCTTGATGAATTGTTGTTGAGCCCATCGGCAACATTCTCATTTGTTCCATGATCTATGTTGGACATTAAGCTAGTGCTGGAAACTTTGTAGACATTGTCTTCGTGTCTCGTGGACGAGGTATATGATAGGTGTAAGAAGTGACTTCCTCTAATTCATGTGCATGTGATGCAAGTTGCCGTCGTGAATTCAAAAAAAGTTAATTTGTTTCTTCAGAATCATCCCAAGTCAATCATGCAAGTGCGAAGTATTCTATGGTTTGATAGACTAATCATCTTCACTCCATATGTATCTCCTAGCACACCAAGCCACTGATTGATTTGTTCAAGGAAAAGAAGTTAGGTGTTATTCCTGAAGTGCCCACACGGACTTTCACATAGCTTCGATATCCGCAATGATGGTTCCCAAACCAGAACGCGGTAGTGTTTGTTGTAAGACTTTTCATGTGCTCATCATTGTCTTGGGCAGTGTGTTCACGTGGGTCTTGCAATCCAGCTCATGTTTTGGAGTTGTCCTTCGTAGTTCATTTCCTGAGAATCTTGCAACGTTATCCCATCGATTTGTGTTGCAAATTTTCTTTTCGGACATGCTGAGTCTGAAGCATCGTGTCACCAACCGGAGCTGAATCTCAGGCAGTTATAATGGTTGGAACTTTCCCAAGAATTATAATATTGGTCTCTATGTAACCTGGTAAAGTGATGTAATAGCTAACACACCTAGCCGGAAGGTTTGATATTATAATATCTTGCATCAGCAAACTTAGCCATCTTCTGTGAGGTTTTTGTATGACTTATTTTGGAAGTTGTTCCTCACGGACCCCATTTAAGCCCCGAAGTCCGACCTATATTTGATGTGCTAGATATAAAGCATGGCCTAGAATTGGGTTGTGCTAGTACATCAAGGAGAACATTAGAAGCGGACTGCTAAATGTCTCTCGGTCGATCAACCAGATTCCGTTCCCTTGGCACAGCTAAGGTGAAATCTCAGGAAGTGTTGTCTTCCTTTGCATCTCATCCTCCATCACTGTTCATCATAGTAGTAAGATGTGTCACCAAGATCTTGGCACAGATATTGGTAAAACTTTGATGAATATGGTAATGCTCAAGTTCTTGAGAGCACGCTCAGACACTAGGTTATATCCTCAGTAGTAATTGGAATGTGCTTTCCGCTCGCTGAGTTATTCTATAACCCTAGTTTCTCTCCAACCTGAGTATGCCATTCTTTCAAATTCCTTCAAACAATCATTTGTGAATTGCCTTACCCTGGTATGAAGAGTTTCAATGATCTCTGTATCAAAAGTAATTCTTTTTGCCACTTAAGGGAATAACTCTACGAGTCACCCTCTTATGGTGCCCCGTTATCGTCTGAAGGGTAACATAATCCTCGCTACTTTGAACCCTCGTCTCCATCTAATTTAAGTGTGGGATTGTTGCCTATCAATTGAACCTTTGTCATATGCCTCACTTCCTCGTTTTTGTCATGAGTGTTGTGTTTCAGCTCAAGGGACGTCTCTATATCTCATTCTATGAGTCGATCATGAGTTGCCCGATATTCGAAAAGATCGAGTCTTGTAGAGTCTATCGGTTCTTTTTTCGTCGAGCTAGATGAAGACCTCAAAGACAAAGATGTCAAGACCAGCATGATGCAATGATTCAATATCTTCGAGAACGGTAATTGGATCGTGAAGATTACGATAGTTTAGTGTCCCCTCTTCCTCTTCCCAACTACGCTTGAAACTCGGGACGAGATTCTTGTTTAGTGGGGGTGAGTTGTCACAGCCCAAGCTTTCATTTGTTTGCCAAGCATTCATGCATGCATTATAAAAACTTTGATGTTTGAAATAGGAAGTGATCAAAACCCCAATGATTTGAAAAATTGACAACAAGGCAATAAAAATTAATACCTTAAAAGGGACCAAGAAAATGTTCGAAATACTTGGCAAAATAGTGACATAAAATAAATTTGTCAAACCAAAATTCTAGGTCACAGGAACTTTTGAAAAAGGACTGTTGAGTTGACCAAATAACTAATTGGAATGGAATTATTTTGATTCCTTCTATTTTAAAAGTTTCAAAACTGTTGAAACTATTTTGTGGCATTGATTATTTTATCTCTGTCACATAACATTATTTTAGGGTTTTATAAAGTAGTTAAACATTTTATTTAAAACCTAAATAAAATGCCAGAAAAAAATCAAAACAAAAAAAGAAAAAAACACAGGGAAGACTTACCTGTCGCCTACCTGGTCGGCCCAGCCCACCAGGGGCACCCCTCTCTTCTACCTCTTGCCAGAAGGCACAGGAGCAGCAGGGGACGGCGAGCTCGCGAGAGCGCCATGCCTCCTGCCTGCCTAGCCTCCCCGCCGACTTGGTGAGTGGGATAGGCTCAGAAGAGCCGTCCCGATCTCCTCCTCCTCCTCTCCATTTCTCCCTCTCTCCTCTGCCCTGTTCTCTCTTTTCCTCCTGCCGCCATTGGTGAGCTCGGGCTCGAGCTCACCACCGTGCCCTCCGGCCCTGCTAGCCCTATCCGAGAAGCCCAATCTCGCCGCCATGACATGTCGCACCTCCCCGTCGAGAGAATCGAGCCGAAGCCCCTGAATCGAGCTGCCACCGTCGTCGTCTTCACCTCCGATCACCGAGATCCGCCGCCGTCGATCTGCTGCCAAAGAGCCCCTCCAACCTCGCGGATGACAGGAATGGATCCCTTGTGAGCCTCTGATGCTTTCCCCTCTCTCTCCCGCTTGAAATCCCCCTCCAGAGCATCACCCAATCGAGCTCCACTTCCGGCCGCCGCGCACGCTCGTCGTCGGCACCTCTCCCGGCCACCCTAGCCTTCTTGCAACCCCGTGCGAGAACGGCAGCTTTGCCAGCGTCCCGTAGCCGCAAGCCGCGTTGGAAATGGACCCCTGTAGCATGTTCTAGCACAACTCCGGCGAGCCCTCCACCGCGGGTTTGGTCGCCGTCGATGTGGCCAGCCTAATTAACCTGCTAACACCCCCAGAGCCTCTGACAGAGGGCCCCACGCGTGGGTCAAACCCCACTTAGTGCGGGTCAACCCGGGATTAACACCTGGGTCACTCACCAGTGGACCCCACTGGTCAGGTTAGACCTGGCCCAGGCGCTGTTGACTGCTGACGTAGTGATGACATCATAGTGACGCAGTAATAGCTTTTCTGATTTAATTTAAATCCAGGAAATTGCTAAAACTTGTAAAAATCATAGAAATTAAAATATAACTCGGATTAAAATAATTTATATATGAAAAAGGTTCAGAAAAATCCAAAGAATCTGATTATGTCATTTTCATGCTGGTTTGAGAAAGTTAACAACACTGAATAGGCAAAATGATGAATAGGGTAAATTTAATAAATAGTTTGGAGTTGGAATTTGATTCCTATTTGAATTCCACTTCAATTGCTATGATCAAACATTGAGCTAGCAAAACCAGTACCTCAAATTGCCATCTTCATGCATGCTAAAAACAAGTTATACCTAAGCATCAGGTCGAATCAATTAAAAGGGTATCCGGAAAATACCTTGCTTGAAGTGGTATTCGAATCCTGATTCAAATCCAGCTTCAACCTAAGAAATGGTAGCTATATCGGCCCTGTCACATTTCATCTCCATTTCTTGATCATGCATCATAGTGTTGCATTTCCGTGAAGTAATTGTTGTTCCTTTCTTGTTTGTCGGTGTTGTTCCCTCTCGATAGACAATGGTTCCGACGATGTGATCATTGACATTGATGAAGACTCATTGCTATCTTCAGACGTGTCAGTCAAGCAAACCCCCTTGGCCATATTGATATAAACCCACTCTCTCGCTCCTGCTCTCTTTTAGTGCATTAGGACAAACACGATTCAACTGTACATGTTATCGGTAGTTGAACCCATTTCTCTGCATGACCTGATTTTGTCACAGTAAATAGTTGAAACCACTTAGCATGAGTAGCAACTGCTTGAGCCTTGTTGTGCTTACTCATCCATGCTTGCTTACAATGCCTGCCATGCTTAGAGTCGTGTCGGGTCTGATCCATCTGGATGATGAATCGGAATGGTTGTGTTCATGTCCTATAGTGTGAGAGTAAAAGTGTGAATCCGATTTGGTAAAGGTAGCGATGAGAGGCCATGTAGGAGTACATGGTGGGTTGTCTCATTGGGACCGTCCTTAAGAACTGAGTTATGTGTATGTTATCCAAGACAATATACTACCACACATTGGGATACTTAATTGACCCTCTTGGCTTATTAATCGCCTAGATCTATGTCCAGGAGTTGCAACTAGTTTCTGGTGTTTGTAGGAAAAGTGTTGGCGGCCGTGTTTAGCTCTGCCCGACGGGGTAGGCTTCTCTGCGGTAGATACACAGTGGCACGGTGTACCAAGTGGCACCCGGATGGTGGGCTTGGGAACCCTGCGCACATCATTTGGGGTCGTAGAGGAAACCTCGGCCGGAGTTCCTTGCGGGTTCAGTCTCAAATAGGCGATAAACCTGGACTAGGGTCTTGTGTGGTTGACGGTCGTGGCCGACACCCATGCCAGTGCTTCCGTTTGAAGGTTGCCGAGATGCATGACGTGCATATGGTGCTAAGTGGTGAGAGCATGTGTGAACAAGTATACCCCTGCAGGGTGAATCAATCTGTTCGAATAGCCGCGCCCTCGGATATGGACTATTTGGAAGCATTACGTGGTACATAGACAATTTAAATGGATACTCTAAAACATGCAAAATAAGTTTGAGTGCTATGGAAGGCCTTCTCGTAGGGAGACGAGAGTGAATCCATGGTGGTGTATTGATTGGTGAATATGTGGACTCGTGTGCGCTATCCCACCTCAAAGAAAGAACTTGTAGTCGTAGTACAGGTTAGCCAAGAGTCAAAGTTGGCTTGCTGCAATCAAACCACACAATCCTTCCATTGAAACATGATGCATATGTAGATAGTTCTGATGTAAGCCTTGCTGAGTACCTTCGTACGCACGGTTGTTTTATTTATGTTTTCGCAGAGAAGATTTAGACTCATTAAAAGGTTCTATGCGATGTGTTCGATGTTGACCGGAATAGCTTGGGAATCCCAGACAGAGGTCTGGCTCCTTTGGTAGGGTCGTAGAAGCTTTTCAGGCTCTTCCAGCCACGTTTAGTAGATGTCTGTACCCAGACATGTTTTGCTTCCGCTTGTTGTTTGTATGACTTGAGTGTCGGGTCACGGGACCCCTGTTTGTAATAACACACTATGTTGATTCTTATGAATCCTTAATAAAAGCTTGAGTCATAGAGTTATGTTGTGATGCCATGTTGTATCTACACATATCGTGCATATTGTGTGTATGTTATGAAATGCATTATATGTGTGGGATTCGACACCTAGTTGTGTGCCTTTAGTAGTACTCTTTACAGGGACATGCCTCTTTGTGCTTCTATTGAGCCTTGGTAGCTTGCTACTGCTCTAGACACATTGATTGACCGACGTGTATCCTTATTTGCTGCTGTGTCTGTCCCCTCGGGGAAATGTCACGCGGTGTAATGGAGTACTTGTAGCTTGCTACGACTCGTCTACACACGCTGTTGATCGACACCTGCCTTGCTGGGTTATGTATGCATGTCCCTGTACGGATGTACCGCTTGGGTTTATAACTAGTCATGTCGACCCGGGTTCTTTGTCGTTTGAATGCTAGCAACATATTCATATACGTGAGCCAAAAGATGCAAACGGTCCCGGCCAAGGTAAGGTGGCAGCCGTGGAGTTTACCGTGCGTGAGGCTGCAACGTGATGTGATGTGTTACAGGCTGGGTTCTTATGACTCAGGATCGGGGTCCTGACACGCTCGCCCCAAAACATGGTTAGAGGACGGGACGGCCACCATCAGCCGCCAGAGCGGCGAGAAGATCCCGCTCAGATCATGCCACAGCTTCAGGAGCCACAGCTGCGGAGGCCGGCTCGAGTGCCTGAGGTGGTGGAAGGGCGAGGTCCGTGGTCGCCACGGAGGCCGTGGCCGGGGAAGGTAGGATGCTACTCCGGCACCTCCGCCTTCGCCGAGGCTTGTTCCTGCGAGGACTCATGTTGAAAGGACTCCATTAGAGTTCCTTATCAAACTGCAAGGCCGCATCAGGACCCGACTTCAACTCCCCATCGCCTTCTCCAAGGCGATTTGCGAAGGGAAGCTCCCGATGTTGTGGCTCTGGTTGCATGGCTGCGGCAACGACGCCGTACCAGTGGTCGTGGAGAAACCGGGGCCTCGGCTCCTATTCCTTGGTCGTGGGTGGAAGATCTTCGCTCGTGCCCACAATCTCTGGGACGGGCATGTTCTTCGCTTCAAGATGATGGCGGACAACTTGCTCTCCGTCAAGATATATGGGAACTCTGGTGTACGCCTCAGCTGTTGCGAAGAGAGCTCGAGTGGGACCGAAAGCCCTTCCTCGCGCGAGGGCGATGAGGAAGGGACAGACGGGAGTGACAACGGGTATGGGTCAGATCGTCGGCAGGCCAAGCTTGGGTACGAGGACCATACATCGGACTGACCGCCGGTCGCACCAGCACTGTCAGTCCGCGGCTCTCCTCCTCCCAAGTTGGGACCGACGAGCCGGAAGAACCGACGATGCAGCATATTGCTGGGAGTGCCTGGTTACCGGCTCCGCCGTCCCTTTTGGCCCCCAGTTCTCCTCCGTGCAGTGTTGGTCCAGGAGGAGCCAGCCTGGGTCGTGCCGGGGGCCTTGCCGCTTTTTGTCTTCTTGAACTTACGTCCGGCAAGCATTGTCCCTCGCCAAAGACAATATCATAGGTTATAGTAGTAAAAATCATCCATGTAATTTGTCTGACTTTGCCTCAAACGAATGAATGAAATGTTGTTTCCTTTTTGTCTGATCCCCCCTTTGTATGATACACCATTTGCGTTTTCCGGAAGCTTGCCGGCTTGTATGGTCCTGCCGCTAGTGCTTTGAGAAACGGATCCTTAGCAGTTCATCAGAGGGGTCGTTACGGCAAGACTCCTTGCCGCACTAAACGCAACCGTTAAATCGTCGAGCACGGCTCGAGGCGATATAAGGCGTTGCGTAGCCGCTTGGTCTGTTGAGCAAGTTCGGAACAGTGTGAAGGCGCTCTATGGACGTTCAGGTCGTTGAAAGAGTTCGAAACAGAACCAAGGTGCACTGATCCTGGCAACGTTCTTTCTGCATGCGTGTTTCTTAAACAAAGATTGGGATTTCTAGAAAGGAAACAACCTATCTACTCAAAAAATTCATCTAGAATTTTTGTCACTTATCTGTTGTGTCGCGACATTTATTCCCGCGACGTCTGGATATTTTGCCGAGGCCTCACATCCCCGGCAAGCAGGAAGTTACACCCTCCCGGCAACCTCCCCACCGGCAAGGTCCTTGCCGATAGTCTTTGACTATCGCGTAGGAAAGGGGTTTCCCGGGGTGTAACTCCTTTTTCTATTTTGCCAGAACATGCTGGCGGAGCCCCCGAGCACATCCTTGGTGGCGATGCGACACTTCCACGGGGGAGACGTTTTTGCTGGAGTGTGCGCCGGGGCATCAGGGCCTGTTGGCGCATGCTCGACGGCTATGCATCACTACACAGAGGTGCCTCCGTCGGAGTATGCATCGGAGGTCTCTCCGAAGCTCCCAGGAACGCACTCAATAGCAATGTACTTTCCTGGAGCGGCGCATAAGCCTGATGGCGTCGAACTTGGGGTCTCCGCCTCCTTGGCCTGCGCTTGTGCAGCAGCACGTCCGCGAAGGCGCCAGGAGGCCATAGTAGAGTGGAGCGACCACGGCTGCATCCCGCTTTGGGGAACCGCGGCGGTGCGCTCAACCTCCAAAGATTTGGTGCAGAGATTGCTCGGATTCGTGAAAAAGCTCTCAGCCCCCCTACCTGGCGCGCCAAAGATGTCGGGAAAATGACACCTATGTGAACCTCCAAGGATCCCTTGATCGTACGGCGGGGAGAGAGGTGGCGCCAAGAGCAGAGCTAGCGATCAACACTTGCAAGGTATCTTACCAAGGTCTGGGCCGCTTAGCGTCTACAACCCTACTCCTCCTTTGCTTGTTGTATTGGGTGCTTACTGTAGGATTACTTGCTACAGTGATTGACTTTCGGCCAGTGATCAAAGAGTCTAAACCCCAAAAGGTCCAACCTCCAGAGCTGAGCTTTGGGCCTCCTTTTATAGGCAAAGGGGTCACTCGTGCGGCAACAAAAGTCCTTCCCCAGCGCTTAGGAATTATTCTTGTTACTTCTCTGATTTGCGTTGGTTTTTCCCTTGAAGAGGAAAGGGTGATGCAGCACAGGAGCAGCAAGTATTTCCCTCACTTTGAGAACCAAGGTATCAATCCAGAAGGAGGGCCTCGTCAAGTCCAAAGTACCTGCGCAAAAACAAACAAGCTTGCACCCAACGCTTCAAAGGGGTTGTCAATCCCTTCAAGATTGTTTGCAAAAGTGAGATCTAAAGGCGGAAAGTGCAACGAAGTGAAAAGTGTAAGGCTGAAAATATGGTGTGGAGTAGACCGTGGGGGCCATAGTGTTCACTAGAGGCTTCTCTCAAAATAGCAAATATCATGGCGGGTGAACAAATTACTGTCGAGCAATTGATAGAACCGTGCAAAGTCATGACGATATCTAAGGCAATGATCTAGCTTATAGGCATCATGTCTGAGACAAGTAGAGCGATACTTTCTGCATCTACTACTATTACTCCACACATCGACCGCTATCCAGCATGCATCTAGTGTATTGAGTTCATGACGAACAGAGTAACGCTTTAAGCAAGATGACATGATGTAGAGGGATAATCTCAAACCAATGATGAAAACCCCATCTTTTTACCCTTGATGGCAACAACACGATACGTGCCTCGCTACCCCTTCTGTCACTAGGTGAGGTCACCGCACGGTATGAACCCAAAATCAAGCACTTCTCCCATTGCAAGAATCATAGATCTAGTTGGCCAAACAAAACCCACAACTCGAAGAGAATTACAAGGATATGAAATCATGCATAAGAGAGATCAGAAGAAACTCAAATAAGATTCATAGATAATCTGATCATAAATCCATAGTTCATTGGATCTCGACAAACACACCGCAAAAGAAGATTACATCGGATAGATCTCCATGAATATCATGGATAACTTTGTATTGAAGATCCAAGAGAGAGAAGAAGCCATCTCGTTACTAGCTATGGACCCGTAGGTCTATGGTGAACTACTCATGCATCGTCGGAGAGGTCATGGTGTTGATGGAGAAGCCTTCCGTGTCCAAATCCCCCCTCCGGCACGGCACCAGGACGTGCCCCAGATGGGATCTTGCGGAGACAGAAGCTTGCGGCGGCGGAAAAGTGATGACGATGCACCCCTGACTTTTTTGGGAATATATGGGAATTTATAGGCGCAAGATCTAGGTCAGGGGACCTCGAGGGGGCCCACAAGCCTGCATGGCGCGGCCCCCCTTGGCCACGGGGTGGGGGCTTGTGGGGCCCCTGGGGCTCTTCTGGCTTGGCCCCCAAGCTCTCCGATCTTCTTCCGTTCCAGAAAAAATCTTTTCGGGGATTTTCTTCCATGTGGACTCCGTTTCAAAATCTCCTCTGAAAGGGGTCAAAAACATGGAAAAAACAAGAACTCGCACTTGGCACTGAGTTAATAAGTTAGTCCCAGAAAATAAATAAAAGGCATGCAAAACATCCCAAGTTTGACAAGATAATAGCATGAAACCATCAAAAATTATAGATACGTTGGAGACGTATCAAGCATCCCCAAGCTTAACTCCTGCTCGTCCTCGAGTAGGGAAGTGATAAAAAACGAATTTTTGATGTGGAATGCTACCTAGCATAGTTGTCCTTTGCAACTTCTTTCACGTGGCATGAATATTCAGATCCGTACGATTCGAAACAATAGTTTGCAATTGACATGAAAACGGTAATACTTCAAGCAAACTAGCAAAGAAATCATGAACTTTCAAAATAACAAGGCCAAAGAAAGTTATCCCTACAAAATGATATAGTCTGGCTATGCTCCATCATCCCCACACAACTAATGTAAATCATGCACAACCCCGGAATTGGCCAAGTAATTGTTTTTTCACTCTTACTTTCTCAAACTTTCTATAACTATCACGCAATACATGAGCGCGAGCCATGGATATAGCACTGTAGGTGGAAAAGAGTGTGGTGGTGGTTGTGAGACAAAAAGGAGGAGATGGTCACATTGACTCGGCGTATCAATAGGCTATGAAGATGTCCATTAATAGATATCAACGTGAATGAGTAGGGATTTCCATACAAGAGATGCACTAGAGCTATAAGTATGTGAAAGCTCAAGGGAAAACTAGTGGGTGTGCATCCAACTTGCTTGCTCACGAAGACCTAGGGCAATTTTGAGGAAGCCCATCATTGGAATATACAAGCCAAGTTATAAAACGAAGATTCCCACTAGCATATGGTAGTGACAAAGCAAGAAGCTCTCAATCATGAAGAACATGGTGCTATTATGAAGCACAAGTGTGTAAAAATATAGTAGCATTGTCCCTTCTCTCTTTTTCTCTCATTTCCTTTTTTTATTTGGGCTCTTAGGCCTCTTTTTTTTCTTTTCTCTTTTTTTTGTTTTTGGGATCTTTGGGCTCTTTTTTTTCCTCACATGGGACAATGCTCTAATAATGATGATCATCACACTTTTAGTTACTCAAAGCTCAAAAATTACAATGATGATGACTCCATAGGAAATGCTTCCGGCAGTGTACCGGGATGTGCAACGATCTAATATGATCATGCAATGGCAATATGAAAGTGACGGCAAAAGTCATGAGACAGAACGGTGGTGGTTGCATGGCAATATATCTCGGAATGGCTATGAAAAGGCCATAGTAGGTAGGTATGGTGGCTGTTTTGAGGAAGGAATTTGGTGGGTTTGTGCACCGGCGAGAATTGCGCGGCACTAGAGAGGCTAGCAATGGTGGAAGGTGAAAGTGCATCTATACCATGGACTCAACATTAGTCATAAAGAACTCACATACTTGTTTCGAAAGTTTTTAGTAGTAATCAAAACAAAGTGCTAAACGCATACTCCGAGGGGAAGGGTTGGTAGGTGTAAACCATCGCGCGGTCCCGACCTCAACACAAAGGATGACAATCAATAGATCAATTATGCTCCGACTTCCTAACATAGCGGTTCACCATACGTGCATGCTACGGGAATCACTAACTTCAACACAAGTATTTCTAGATTCACAACACCCTACTAACATAACTCTCAATATTACCGAATCTGTGTCTCAAAACTAATTGAGAGGAATCGAAACTTCTCTTTCTACTCAATGCACATGAAGATGGAAGTTTTTGCATCCTCTTTGGGTACCTAGCACATGGGACTTCTTTCATAGCATAAGCCAACTACCAAATCACGCACCGTCGTGCTCTAAAGATATAAGTGAAGCACAAGAGCAAAAGTATCTATCTCAAAAGATATAAGTGAAGCACTAGAGCAAAAGTATCTAGCTCACAAGATACAAGTGAAGCACAACGAGCATTCTAGCAAAATCACGATGAGTGCATGTCTCTCTCTCTCAAAAAGGTGTGCAGCAAGGATGATTGTGGCGCAACAAAAAGAAAAGACTCCTATGATACAAGACGCTCCAAGCAAAACACATATCATGTGGTGAATAAAAATATAGCTCCAAGTAATGTTACCGATGGATTGAAGACGAAAGAGGGGATGCCCTCCCGAGGCATCCCCAAGCTTAGGCATTTTGGTGTCCTTGAATTTGGCTTGGGGGGCCTTGGGCATCCCCAAGCTTGAGCTCTTTCCACTCCTTATCTCTTTGTCCATGAGAACGTCACCCAAAATTTGAAAACTTCACAACACAAAACTTAAACAAAAACTTGTGATAACATTAGTACAAGAAAACAAACTACCACTTCCTTTGGTACTGTAGCAAACTTGAATTCCATCTATATTGATGATGAGCTACTATATTCTCAATTTTACATGGCTAGTACCCCCCGATACTAACCATAGTTTCATCAAAACAAGCAACCAACTCAATAAAAACAGAATCTGTCAAAAACAGACCAGTCTGTAGCAATCTGTATACTTCGTATACTTCTGGTACCACAAAAAATCTGAAAAATTACGACGGTCTAGGGAAAAAGAATATCAACCAGAAGCAGAAATAATCAACTCAAAATCTCTTTCTGAATAAAAATGAAAAATCATCTCGTGAGAAAAAAGTTTCTGTCTTTTTCCAGCAAGATCAAACAACCATTACCAAGACCAATCATAAAGTTTTGCTTGGCTCAAACACAAAAATAAACACAAAAAACACAATCACAACAGAATTGTGAAAGTGTGGACGCAACAAAACAGAAAGAAAAAGATAAATTCATTGGGTTGCCTCCCAACAAGCGCTATTGTTTAACGCCCTTAGCTAGGCATAGTAGCGATAGAATTACATATCGTTGTCTCTGGTGCTCAAACCGTAAGTAGCCCTCATCATGGATTCATAAAGCAATCTTATTTTCTTTCTAGGAAAGTGTTCCATGCCCTTCCTTAAAGGAAATTGAAATCTAATATTCCCTTCCTTCATATCGATGATAGCACCGATAGTCCTTAGGAAAGGTCTACCAAGAATAATAGGGCATGTAGGATTGCAATCAATGTCAAGCACAATGAAATCCACGGGTATATAGTTCCTATTTGCAATAATAAAACATCATTGATCCTTCCCACGGGTTTCTTGATTGTAGAATTAGCAAGATGCAAATTAAGAGAACACTCTTCAATCTCATTAAAACCCAGAATATCACATAAAGATTTTGGAATCGCACAAAACACTAGCACCCAAATCACACAAAGCATTGCACTCATAGTTTTTTATTTTGATTTTGATGGTAGGTTCCCACTCATCATGAAGCTTTCTAGGGATAGAGACTTCCAATTCAAGTTTCTCTTCAAGAGCTTTTATCATAGCTTTGACGATATGATAGGTAAAGGCTTTGTTTTGGCTATAACCATGCGGAGAGTTTAACATGGATTGCATCAAAGAAATGCATTCAATCAAGGAGCAACTGTCATAATTGAATTCCTTGAAATCCACGGTAGTAATTTCATTACTACTCAAAGTTTTAACGTCTTCTACTCCACTTTTAACGCTTTTAGCATCAAAATAGATGGACTCCGAATCATTGGGGCAGTTTTCAACCAAAGTGGATTCATATACAGCCCCATAATTATTAGGTTTGACACAAGAAAACAAAGATTCAATGGGAGTCACACCAAGCACTTTAAGATCTTCGTGATTCTCCTCATGAGAACACGCCTTTTTAAGCCATTCATGTCTAGCACGAATTTGGGCGGTTCTTTCTTGGCTCTCAATCATGGAAACACGCATAGCTTTCAAAGTTTCATCCATGTTGATTTCGGGAGGAGCACATCTAACTTTCAAAGCATCAACATCACAAGAAATCCTATCAACGCTCTTAGCCAAATCGTCAATTTTGAGTAGTTTTTCCTCTATGGACGCATTGAAAATCTTTTGAGAGTTGATGAACTCTTTGATATTACTCTCTAGATCAGAGGGTAATCTATTGTAATTCCCATGGGTATTGTTGTAGGAGTTGCCAAAGTTATTAGAGCAGTTACTAGGAAAAGGCCTAGGAACATAGTTTCCCCTAAAAGCGTTGTTGTTGCCAAAATTATTCCTACCAACAAAATTTACGTCCAAGATAGCGTTGCTACTCTCAATCAAAGAAGACAAAGGAAAATCATTAGGATCCAAAGGAGAACTTCTACTAGCAACCAAATTCATTAACTCATCCATCTTAGCACTCAACGAGTTAATTTCTTCTATAGCGTGTACCTTCTTACTAGTAGGTGACCTTTCAGTGTGTCATTGAGAGTAGTTCATCATGATGTTGTCTAAGAGCTTTGTGGCTTCTCCTAACGTGATTTCCATGAACGTTCCACCTGAGGTGGAGTCCAAGATATTTTTAGAAGAGAAATTCAAGCCAACGCAAAAGATTTGAATAATCATCCAAAGGCTCAAGCCATGAGCGGGACAATTTCTAATCATTAATTTCATTCTCTCCCAAGCTTGTGCAACATGCTCATCATCAAGTTGCTTGAAATTCATGATATCATTACGGAGAGAGATGATCTTAGTCGGCGGAAAATACTTGGATATATAAGCACCTTTGCACTTATCCCAAGAATAGATACTATTTTTGGGCAAAGAAGAAAACCAACTTTTTGCGCGATCTCGCAACGAGAAAGGAAAAAAGCTTCAATTTAATCGCTTCATTATCCACATCTTTTTTATTTTGCATATCGCAAAGCTCAATGATGGTATTGAGATGGGATGCGACATCTTCACTAGGAAGGCCAGACAATTGCTCTTTCATAACATGATTCAGCAAAGCGGCATTGATTTCGTATGACTCCGCACTAGTGGTGGGAGCAATCGGAGTACTAATAAAATCATTATTATTAGTATTCGAGAAGTCACAAAGCTTGGTGTTTACGTTCATGGTATTCAGCAATCAAGCAAGAACACAAGCAAACAAAAAGCAGGCGAGAAAAAGGGCGAACGAAAAGGCGAACAAAAAAGGCAAATTGGTGAAGTGGGGGAGAGGAAAACGAGAGGCAACTGGCAAACAAAGTAAATGCAAGAGATGAGTTTGCGGCACCTACTTGGATGAGTTCTTGACTTGATCTTCCTCCCCGGCAACGGCGCCAGAAATTCTTCTGCTGCGGCAACAAAAGTCCTTCCCTAGCGCTTAGGAATTCTTCTTGTTACTTCTCTGATTTGCGTTGGTTTTTCCCTTGAAGAGGAAAGGGTGATGCAGCACAGGAGCAGTAAGTATTTCCCTCAGTTTGAGAACCAAGGTATCAATCCAGAAGGAGGGCCTCGTCAAGTCCAAAGTACCTGCGCAAAAACAAACAAGCTTGCACCCAACGCTTCAAAGGGATTGTCAATCCCTTCAAGATTGTTTGTAAAAGTGAGATCTGAAGGCGGAAAGTGCAACGAACTGAAAAGTGTAACGCTGAAAATATGGTGTGGAGTAGACCCTGGGGGCCATAGTGTTCACTAGAGGCTTCTCTCAAAATAGCAAATATCACGGTGGGTGAACAAATTACTGTCGAGCAATTGATAGAACCATGCAAAGTCATGACGATATCTAAGGCAATGATCTAGCATATAGGCATCACGTCTGAGACAAGTAGACCGATACTTTCTGCATCTACTACTATTACTCCACACATCGACCGCTATTTAGCATGCATCTAGTGTATTGAGTTCATGATGAACAGAGTAACGCTTTAAGCAAGATGACATGATGTAGAGGGATAATCTCAAACCAATGATGAAAACCCCATCTTTTTACCCTTTATGGCAACAACACGATACGTGCCTCGCTACCCCTTGTGTCACTGGGTGAGGTCACCGCCCGGTATGAACCCAAAACCAAGCACTTCTCCCATTGCAAGAATCATAGATCTAGTTGGCCAAACAAAACCCACAACTTGAAGAGAATTACAAGGATATGAATCATGCATAAGAGAGATCAGAAGAAACTCAAATAAGATTCATAGATAATTTGATCATAAATCCACAATTCATCGGATCTCGACAAACACACCGCAAAAGAAGATTACATCAGATAGATCTCCATGAAGATCATGGATAACTTTGTATTGAAGATCCAAGAGAGAGAAGAAGCCATCTAGTTACTAGCTATGGACCTGTAGGTCTATGGTGAACTACTCATGCATCATCGGAGATGTCATGGTGTCGATGGAGAAGCCTTCCGTGTCCAAATCCCCCCTCCGGCAGGGCACCAGGACGTGCCCCAGATGGGATCTTGCGGAGACAGAAGCTTGCGGCGGCGGAAAAGTGATTACGATGCTCCCCTGATTTTTTGGGAATATTTGGGAATTTATAGGCGCAAGATCTAGGTCAGGGGACCTCCAGGGGGCCCACAAGCCTGCATGGCACAGCCCCCTAGGCCGCGGGGTGGGGGCTTGTGGGGCCCCTGGGGCTCTTCTGGCTTGGCCCCCAAGCTCTCCGATCTTCTTCCGTTCTAGAAAAAGTCTTTTCAGGGATTTTCTTCCGTTTGGACTCCGTTTCAAAACCTCGTGTGAAAGGGGTCAAAAACATTGAAAAAACGGGAACTGGCACTTGGCACTGAGTTAATAAGTTAGTCCCAGAAAATAAATAAAAGGCATGCAAAACATCCCAAGTTTGACAAGATAATAGCATGAAACCATCAAAAATTATAGATACATTGGAGACGTATTAGTCACCAACAGTGCTCTAGAGTGGGTTCACGAGTCGCATAGTGAACAAGGTTCACCGCTATCTATCTATCGAAGTGTAAGGGGCAGTAAATGCCTTGCCAAGCCCCCTGACCTGCATCAAGGTGGTATCAACACGTACCCACGTGTTTTGACACCTGTGCATTGTACTAGCGCATGAGGCATGCGCTGGAGCGGTGGCTGATACGTCCATTATGCATCATGTTTTCATGTTGATATTTATCGCTTATTTGGCTGTTATTTCACTTCACGGTACTATTGTTATGTCGTTTCTCTCTTATTTTGCAAGGTTTACATGAAGAGGGAGAATGCCGGCAACTGGAATTCTGGCCTGAAAGTGGAGCAAAGTTGAGATACCTATTCTGCGCAACTCCAAACGCCATAAAAATCAACGAGGATTTTTTCCCGATTTATCAAAAATACTGGGCCGAAGAAACACCACAGGGGCGCCGGGGGGTGGCCACAAGCCTGCACGGCGCGGCCACCCCCCCCCCCCCCAGGCCGCGCCATGGGGGCTTGTGGGCACCCTGCTAGCCCACTTGCCCCCCTCTTTTGCTATATGAAGGGTTTCGTCCAGGAAAAAATCAGGGAGGAGCTTTTTCGTGGTTTCGCCGCCGCCACGAGGCGGAACTTGAGCAGAACCACTCTAGAGCTCCGGCAGGATGATCCTGCCGGGGAAACTTCCCTCCCGGAGGGGGAAATCGTCGCCATCGTCATCACCAACACTCCTCTCACCGGAGGGGACTCGTCACCATCAACATCTTCATCAGCACCATCTCATCTCCAAACCCTAGTTCATCACTTATAACCAATCTCCGTCTCGCGACTCGGATTGGTACTTGTAAGGTTGCTAGTAGTGTTGATTACTCTTTGTAGTTGATACTAGTTGGATTACTTGGTGGAAGAGTTTATGTTCAGATCCTTGATGCTACTCATTACCTCTCTGATCATGAATATGATTATTCTTTGTGAGTAGTTACTTTTGTTCCTGAGGACATGGGATAAGTGCTATCCCACAGACAATAGCGCCAGAAATTGACGAGTTGACAGAGGCTGGGCTTGCGTTGGTTTTTCCCTTGAAGAGGAAAGGGTGATGCAGCACAGGAGCAGTAAGTATTTCCCTTAGTTTGAGAACCAACGTATCGATCCAAAAGGAGGGTCTCGTCAAGTCCAGAGTACCTGCGCAAACACAAACAAACTTGCACCCAACGCTTCAAAGGGGTTGTCAATCCCTTCAAGATTGTTTGCAAAGTGAGATATGAAGGCGGAAAGTGCAACGAAGTAAAAAGTGTAAGGCTGAAAATATGGTGTGGAGTAGACCCTCGAGCCATAGTGTTCACTAGAGGCTTCTCTCAAAATAGCAAGTGTTACGGTGGGTGAACAAATTACTGTCGAGCAATTGATAGAACCGCGCAAAGTCATGACGATATCTAAGGCAATGATAATACATATAGGCATCACGTCCGAGACAAGTAGACTGATACTTTCTGCATCTACTACTATTACTCCACACATCGACCGCTATCCAGCATGCATCCAGTGTATTGAGTTCATGACGAACAGAGTAACGCCTTAAGCAAGATGACATCTAGTGTATTGAGTTCATGACAAATACACCGCAAAAGAAGATTACATCGGATAGATCTCCATGAAGATCATGGAGAACTTTGTATTGAAGATCCAAGAGAGAGAAGAAGCCATCTAGTTACTAACTATGGACCCGTAGGTCTATGGTGAACTACTCACGCATCATCGGAGAGGTCATGGTGTTGATGGAGAAGCCCTCCGTGTCCGAATCCCCCCCCCTCCGGCAGGGCACCAGAACGTGCCCCAGATGGGATCTTGTGGAGACAGAAGCTTGCGGCGGCGGAAAAGTACTTTCGTTGATCTCTTGGTTTTTTATGAAATTTATGGGAATATATAGGCGAAAGACCTAGGGCAAAGGGCGTCCAGGGGGGCCACAAGCCTGGATGGCGTGGCCTCCCCCCTGGTCGTGGGGTGGGGGCTTGTGGGGACCCTGAGGCTCCCCTGCTTTGGCTCCCAAGCTTCCCGATCTTCTTCCGTTCTAGAAGAAATCTTTTCGGGGATTTTCTTATGTTTGGACTCCATTTCAAAATATCCTCTGAAAGGGGTCAAAAACATGGAAAAAACAGGAACTGACACTGAGTTAATAAGTTAGTCCCAAAAAATATATAAAAGGCATGCAAAACATCCAAAGTTTGACAAGATAATAGCATGAAACCATCAAAAATTATAGATACATTGGAGACGTATCAATAAGTCATGCTAATAGTAGTCATGTGAATTTGGTATTCGTTCGGTAATTTGATGTGTTGTATGTTGTTTTTCCTCTAGTGGTGTTATGTGAACGTCGACTACATAACACCTCACCATTATTTGGGCCTAGAGGAAGGCATTGGGAAGTAGTAAGTAGATGATGGGTTGCTAGAGTGACAAAATCTTAAACCCTAGTTTATGTGTTGCTTCGTAAGGGGCTGATTTGGATCCACTAGTTTAATGATATGGTTAGACTTTGTCTTAATTCTTCTTTCGTAGTTGCGGATGCTTGCGAGAGGGGTTAATCATAAGTGGGATGCTTGTCCAAGTAAGGGCAGTACCCAAGCACCGGTCCACCCACATATCAAAGTAACGAACGCGAATCATATGAACATGATGAAAACTAGCATGACAGAAATTCCCGTGTGTCCTCGGGAGCGTTTTTCCTCCTATAAGACTTTGTCCAGGCTTGTTCCTTGCTACAAAAGGGATTAGGCCACTTTGATGCACCGTTGCTACTTTTGTTACTTGTTGCTTGCTATGAATCATCTCACTACACAATCACTTGTTACCGACAATTTCAGTGCCTGCAGATATTTCCTTGCTCGAAACCACTTGTCAGATCCTTCTACTCCTCGTTGGGTTCAACACTCTTACTTATCGATAGGACTACGATTGATCCCCTATACTTGTGGGTCATCAGTGGCAGCCGGTGGCACTGTGGCAGGAGGGACACCTGGCGGGCGAAAGGGGGCTTGCCGGCCTGGTGTCCTTGCCGGTGGCCTCTTCTGTCTTCCCGGCAAGGAGAGCTCACCGGGGTCTCAGATGTCTTCCCGGCAAAGAGGGATTGTCGGGGCCCTGAGTGTCTTCCCGACGAGGAGGGCTTGTCGGGGCCTTGGGTGTCTTCCCGGCAAGGAGGGCTTGCCGGGGCCTTGTAGCTTGGACTTGTTCTTCACACCCTTGGAGGGGTGTGGCCTTGGTGAGCTTGGGTTATCTTTCCCGTCAGCCTTCTTTGTGCACTGCCGCCAAAGGTGTTGCCGGCACCTGTGCACAATTCTAGGGCACAGGAGACCCCAGTCTTCAGTGCAGCGACACCTTCCCTTATTTTCTTTTGAGGCGGATTTAAATTTCTGTTTTGCCCCAATGAAAATGTTCATCTTTTTCTAGAACTCTTCTTATTAAATGTGGAGGCAGCCCTCTGGTTTTATTTTATTTTTTCCTTTTGGTTTTCTGTAAAAAATAGAGCTTATTTTAAATAAAAAGGTTTTATTTGAACTCTTCAAAAAATGCCCAATTTATTTTTATAAATTGGAGCATGATTTTACAAGCCCAAATATATTTTTATTTTCTTGTTTTATCCTTTTCTTTTGGCCTCTGGTATATTTTAAAACATGTGTTTGTTTTATTGTCAAGAGTGCCACAGAGATAGAGTAGCCGAGTAGCGGATACTTTCGGCACAAGGCCCAGCCGGCGACCCTCTTCGTCCACCTTTCGACGTCAGCAACTGTACGAGCAGAGGACCACCGCCGATCTTGCTTTCCCCTTGATCGACGGTCCCAAGCATGTAGCTCGAGGGATATAAGTCGCCCTGGTGCTTCCCTAACCCTAACCATCGCCTGTTCCCCTCCTCTCCCCTCCTAGCGTCGTCGTGGGCGAGCCTCAGTGCCGTCACCACCATGATCAGCCGTTGTGAGCTCGACGCTGACGTTGATCGTCGACCTTCCCTTCTTCCCTAGCTGGACCCGAAGGACGCGGACGCCTGGGGTGACCCATTTTCGCAAGGAGAGGATGCCAAGGTCGACCACGTCGACGTCCACGACGGCCGAAACTTCTTCCCCTCCGGCGAGCTCCACGGGCAGCAGATCGACGGTCATCATCTCCGTCGCGTGAAACCTTCTCCCCTACCCCCTTTGTAAGCCTCGCCTCTCCGCTCTTCCCCCTTGCCTCTCTGCATCATGTCGCTGCCCTGCGCTAGCTTCTGCCGTTGCGTGCGCCGAAGTTGCACTGGTGCGAGCCGCTCGCATGTAGCCTGCATGCATGCTTGCAAGTTGCGTAGGCCAGGTAGTTGTCTTCTGCTCCTTAGATGCGTAGACGTGCATCGTAGCCCCCGCATAGCCGAGACATGCGGTGTAGGTAATCGCACCAGCGAGCAGTGTCAGCCGGTGCACCTTTGTGGATCAGAGAAGGTGGCTCCTTTATCGGTGTCGACTAGGGTCGATCCCCTCTTTGGTCAGATCCACCCACCTAGCCTACTGGTTCGAGCACCACGCGTGTGACTGAGAGGTCACGGGATCGAATCCCCCCGCGCACCCTTTTTATTTCGATGTTTCCTTCGGTGGTTCTAGCGGTGATATATGTATATGTGGATTTCCGCCCCTGTTATAGCAAGCGATTGACTCTACCAAAGTGGCAATCGAGCGCTGCCGCGCTGGCAGGTCTATGGTTTGAGTCCCCCACGAGCACTCCTTTTTATATGGGGATTTTCCCCTTCTGTTGCGCTTGTCACTAGTGGTAGTGCATGGGGTTTAGCTCCCGTATTGGTTCAGCTACCGTGCAGTAGCCGAGTGGTAGTGGTGTTGTGTGCGTTGTGTGGGTGTGAGAGGTGGTGGGTTCGATTCCCCATCGAGCCCTTTTCCTTTTTTGTGTGTGTTGTGCTGTGTGTGGCACTGAAAGTGGGCCCAGGGCCCACATGTCATGCACTAGGGACCCTAGTATCTATGACCAGTGGGCCCCTGTCTGTTTAGGTTTAGTTGATTTTTTTTTCCTTTATTTATTTCTGTTGATGTGATAAATTCCATCTTGGGAATAATTCCTATTATGGAATTTGCCTATTATGTCATATATATGCCAAATTTGGTAGGTTCAAGAACAACTCATGTTCTTGACTATACTGTAATTTGATTATGTGCAATATTCCTTTTGCTGTTTGTGGTGTTTTTCTGCATGCAAATATGGCAGTATGATATATGGATTTGGGGTAGAAAATCCCAAGGAATCCAATGGTGGTACTGGAATTCAGTTCTCAACAGTTCTGTAAAAGTTACTTTGTGGTGAGGTGCCACTTGTTTATCCGAGTAGGATTGTTTTCTGTGCATGTTTGGGGCTGTGCATACATGCATCATGTTGTCTGTTGCATCATCTATTGTTGGTGTTTATTAGATGTTTGTTTCTTTTGGGTAGTTTCTGGGGCCGGAAACGAGTTCGAAGAGTCCGGTGCGTTCGTGCAGGAAGATCAGGAAGAGTTGCACGATGAAGAAATCACACGCAAGATGATCGTGACCTTGACACCGTTTCTAGCTTTGTTATGCTTAGTGATCCGTTTCTATCCTTACATCTCTATTGCCTAGCACATGGTATGTAGGCCATCAAACATTGCCATGAAACCTCAAACACATCCCCTCCTAGCAAATATTGTTTGGCTAAGTTAGGCTTGCTCAACCACTAATTTATTAGCGTTGCTAGTTGCAGGTGCTAGCTGGTCCATGTGATAACATGGGCATTTGATATCATCATATTTAAATTTCCATTTAATTAATGCACTTATATACTTGGTAAATAGCGGAAGGCCTAGCCTTTTGCTGGGTGATTTGTTTCGATGTTGCCGCCTTATTTCGGCTACCGGTGTTTTGTTCCATAACCAAGCGCACCTAACACGTTCAGGGTTGTTATGGGGACCCCCTTGATAAATCGTTTCGTGTTAAGGCTTGTCTGGCAGGAGCCAACTTTGGTGTTAATTTGCTAACAACTTAATAAAAAGCACAGGGAATAGCTACCCCGAGGAATTAATCAACAACCTGGGCCAGTGCTCCTCATGAGTGTTGGTCCAAAATGAGCAGACTATGGGGCCACCGCGGGGCAACTCGAGGTTTGGTTTAACTCGTAGCGTGACTCATCCATCGTGTCGTGTCGTGAGAGCGAGATACGCGGCTCCTATCGGGATCGTCGACACGTCGGGAAATCTTGTTGGACTTGTCTCACCTTAGCAATATATCTTGCGCATTGGGATTCCGGTGAGACTTTGGGTCTTCTTAGAGTTGAGGTTTTCCTCTAAGGAATCCGGCGAGATCACGAAATTCGTGGTTGAGGATTACTATGCGGCATGATGAATTAGTTGGAGCACCCCTGCAAGGTTAAATCTTTCGGAATGTCGTGCCCACGGTTATGTGGCAACCATGGATATTTTGTTAAAATCCGGTTCTAGATAACTTAAAGTAACTTAAATGAAAACTTGCCAACTCTGAGCGTAACCGTGACTGTTTCTTTCAGAGCTCCTCCTCTGGTCGAGAACACGGTGGGGTTATGAATGACGTAAGTACGTGTTCAGGAAATACTTAACTCCACCTCACCTATTAACTTAGTTATACTCGATACCAAGGTCATGGGATTGTTGAGTCCTCGTGACTCACAGTTTACTACAACCACCCACGGGTACAGGTACGCGAGATGCAGATGTCCCCGAGGATAGCCAGCTGAGATGGGAGTTCGACGAAGACAGTGGCAGGTTGTATGTGACGTATCCCGAGGATTAGAGGCGCTTGGTCGTGATCGTGGGCCTAGCAAGGCGGGATAGCATTATTTTGCCATTTATCTTGTCCGTAGTCGAACCCTGTCTTATGTATGAATGATGAATGCTTGTGTGGGTTGTAATCTAGCATGTGGCGAGTGTAAGCCGAATCTTATACTGATCTCTCTATTTATGTAATGGCAATGTTATCCTGCTTGCGATACGCTTAGATGCGACCCTTTCCACTTTTGAGGCCTCGCCCTCAAATAAGGAAAGTGTCGCATCTTAGTCGTTACAAGTTGGTAATCACAGCCTTACGACCATAGGAGCCTTTGATTGATCGAACTTGGCCTAGTCGAGTCTAGCAAAACTATTTTGAGTCTTAGTTATATCGGAGAGTAGGTTTCTTTTTTCTCCTCTTCTATGTTTTGGTGAGGTTGACGACTTAGGAAATTTTAAATTCTACTCCTCTTCTTGCTCAAATTTTTTTAGGATCCCACGTATATTTTGAATTCTATATGATACCGATGTGACGAAGTTCTGTCTTGGTGCCTCCTGCTGTGTTGATTTTATTTCGGGGATTTGAGCTCCATGGGATTCTTGAGAACATCTTTATCATTCATATTTCTTAGTATCTCAGGACGGAGGATGTTCGAAATTGCTTCAGTACTATTAGTGGCGAGAGGAGTTTGGTTTCCCTAGTACTGGTGCAAATAGGTCCAGATGTATTGCCACGCTTAGTATCATTGTGATTACGAGGGTCTGAGATAGATGAGGTTCCGAGATTCCTGTTATGTGTTGACGGATGTGATACACTTGACAGGTTAGTATAGGAGTTGAGTGATATATTACTCCTTGTATCTGTGGACCCGATTGCATGACCAGAAATTTCGGGAGTTCTCAGGTGGGAATTCAAGTAGTTACTTATAGGACAATCTTCCAACAGATGCATGATGTGAGGTTGGGATTCGACATTTATTGGATTCGTTTCTTCACGATCGTCTTACAACGGTTCTCGTTTTGTCTTAAATAGTCCTTGTAGCTTGCTACAACTCGGGGACGCTTTGTATGTCGTGTGCACTACCTTGTACATGATGGCTACTGTAGGATAGAGCCTGTGCGATCCTATCCACGAAAATATCGGATGGAATCTCTGTCATACATTTGTTCCGAGCAATCCAATCTCATACTTGATTTATAGGTGGCTTTGAATCAGGTGTTGTCGACATTTATTTTGAGGAAGCATTCTTACTAATTATAGTTCGAGTGCAATTGCTAAGTATTCTTCTTCAGATATTTATGTCTGTTGAATCAAATTAATCTTTGAATTTTCATCTGTGGTCTAATGTTGTTGTCCGTCTCTAGGATGGCTCCACCAACTCGCCAGAATCTGTGTCGTGAGGATGCTGACCCTCCACCACCCCCTCCGCCGCCGTCTCCTCCTCCAGAGGCATGGCAAGCGGTGATGGTTGTAACCATTGCAAACACTCAGATGTTGCTTCAGTTGTTGCAAGAGAGGAACCAACAGCAGCAGGGTAATGTCAACAATGGTGGACAACAATTTGCAACTCTGAATCAATTCCTGGCGAACCAGCCGAAGTCCTTCACTTCCTGTGACCAGCCATTCGATGCAGATGACTGGATTCGTGACATGAACAAGCACTTCGAGTGCAGTAATGTGCGACCAGAGGACTTCGTCAAGTTTGCAACATTTCAGCTTAAGGGACGGGCAGTAGAGTGGTGGCAACAATTGAAGGATTCTAGAGGCGACAAAATGATTAGCTGCGATGACTTCTGCAGGGATTTCAGGGCTCATTATATTCCAGCAAGTTTCGTGGAAGAGATGCGTGAGAAATTCAGGCGCTTGAAGCAAGGAGGTTCATCTGTGTACAAGTACAATGTGGAGTTCCAGGAGCTGTCTCGTTATGCTAAACAGGACATCCCAGATCAGAAGAGCAAGATTTATCAGTTCAGAGGTGGTTTGAAGGAAGACTTGCAGCTAGCCCTTGCCTTGCACGAGCCTCTTGAGTTCGACCAGTTCTACAATTTGGCTCTCAGGGTTGAGGCAGCTTTGCTCAAAGTGGAGAACTCAAGGAAGCGTTTCAGAGATTCCAGTTCCTCGTCCTCAACTCAGGTGGTTTAGAAGCAACAGAAATATTGGGTGTCTCCTCCTCCTCGGGAGCTTCAGCAGTTCAAGCAGTCTGGTGGTCGTGGTTCTTTCCACCTACCCAACCCAGCTTTCAAGCAGGGATTTCAGCAGCAGCAGAAGCAAGGGAATCCTTAAGTGCAATTTCGTCCGCTGTCAGAGGTGACTTGTCACAAGTGTGGGCAGAATGGTCATTACTCTAACAAGTGAAACACTCAGCAGCGTCTTCCACCTCCTCCTCCAGTCAAGCCACCAAGAAATGCTATGGTGAAGTTCAACTCCAAGTCTGCAAGGGTGAATATGGTCAATGCATCTGAAGAAGAGAACTCCTCAGACGTGATCATCGGTAATGTCTCAGTTAATGATATTCATGCAAAGTCTTGTTTGATTCTCGTGCATTGCATTCTTTCATATCATATCCTTTTGTGATAAAGCATGATTTGCATCATGAAGAGTTGCCTAAGGCTTTAGGTGTTTTTTTCTCCGGGGAAGCTCATGAGTTCTCATTGGTTTGTTCCTCATGTCTCTGTCAAGATGGGCAGCTATTATTTTTTGGCTTCTCCAATTGTCCTTGGCAAGTGTGATATTGATCTGATCCTTGGTATGGATTGGCTGGTAGTGAACAAGGCGTATATTGATTGTGAAGCAAAAGAAGTCAAGCTGACTCATCCTTTGGAGGACGTGATCATTTTCGCTGCTCGTGATGACACGATTCGTCTGTTTTACCTAAATGAGAAGGGTGAGATCTCTCCAATTTCTCAAGTTCCAGTGGTCTGTGAGTATGAAGATGTCTTTCCTAAAGAACTTCCATGAATGCCTCTGCACCGAGCAGTTGAGTTCGTAATTGAGCTTGAACCTGGAACTGAACCAGTCTGCAAGCGGCCGTATAAACTTGGTCTCGAGGAGCTGAAAGAGTCGAAGAAGCAACTTGATGAGCAGGAGCGTCTGGGTCTGATCAGACCAAGTTCATCTCCTTGGGGTTGTGGAGTTATGTTTATCAAGAAGAAGGATGGCACGGACCGACTCTGTGTTGACTACCATCCATTGAATAATAAGACAATCATAAACAAGTATCCACTTCCCAACATCATTGAATTGTTCGAGCACTTGAAAGGGGCCAAGATTTTCTCTAAGCTTGATCTCCGAATAAGCTATCATCAAATCCGCATTCGCAAAGAAGACATTCCCAAGACTGCTTTCAGGACAAGCTTTGGCTCTTATGAGTACATAGTGATGTCTTTTGGTCTCGACAATGCTCCTCCGACCTTATCTCGGATGATGAATTATATCTTCTCCCCATTCAAGAATGAATTTGTCTTGCTATATCTTGATGACATTCTGGTCTTTTCCGAAATTGAGGAAGGGCATGAAGAACATCTCCGGCCTGTGCTTGATAAGCTAAGAGAGCATAAGTTCTATGCTAAGTTTTCCAAATGTGAGTTCTGGTTGAAGGAAGTTGTGTACCTTGGGCACATCATCTCTGTCGAGGGCATCAAAGTTGATCCTACAAAGGTGCATGCCATTCTTGAGTCGAAACCTCCTCAGAATGTGAAGCAACTTCGAAGCTTTCCCGGGCTTGCAAGCTACTGTAGAAGGTTCGTTGAGAACTTATCCAAGATTTCTAAGCCTCTGTCCAACCTTCTTCGGAAGAGTGTGAAGTTTGTCTGGTCTCCAGAGTGTCACTTGGCCTTCGATACACTCAAAGAGAAGCTCACTTCAACTTGAGTCTTGACTCCTCCCGATGATTCCAAGCCTTACCAAGTGTTCTATGATGCCTCTCTCCAAGGTCTTGGTGCAGTTCTAATGCAAGAGAAGAAAGTGGTAGCTTATACCTCCAGGCAGTTGAAGCCAAGTGAGAAGAACTATCCCACTCATGATCCTGAGTTGGCGGCAGTGGTCCATGCTTTGATGTCTTGGAGACACCCCTTGTTGGGCAGACAAGTTGAAGTCTACACCGATCTTAAGAGTCTCAAATACATCTTCACCTAGCCTAGTCTCAATCTTCGGCAAATTAGTTGGGTGGAAATGATCCAAGATTAGAATCTGAGCATTGACTTCACTCCAGGCAAAGCAAATGTCATTGCAGATGCTTTGAGCAGAAAGGCTTACTGCAACAGTCTTATTCTGAAGCCTCTCGGGCCTGATCTTTATGAATCTTTCAGGAAGCTCAACCTTCAGATAGTACCTCAGGGATTTCTTGCTAATCTCCAGATTTCTCCTACCTTGGAAGACCAAGTCCGACAAGCTCAACTTCTTGATGTGATGGTGAAGAAAGTTAAGATTTGCTTGGCAAAGAGCATTCCAAAATATAAGTGCTTCCGTGTTGATGACAAAGATACCTTCACTACTGGAAAACAGTTATTTGCCATCTGGTGCTTCTTTGCCGTCTGCTGGCTGATGGCAAAGACCCTCTTTGCCATCAGCTACCAGAAACCAGACGGCAAAGAGCAGGTTGATGCCAAAGGTACTATTTGCCATCAGCCAGCTCTTTGCCGTCTGCCAGCTCACGGCAAAGAGCATGCAGGCAGACGGCAAAGAGGGTGAGCGGCCCACCCCACAGCCCCTCTCTCCCCCCTAACGACCTCTTTCTTTGTCGTCCTCTTTTCTCCTCTCTGTCGTCGGGAGGCGGACGGCAAAGAGGGTGCCCCCCTAACGACCGTTAGCCCCACCCCCACACGCCTCTCTCTCCCCCTAACGGCCACCCCGACACCCCTCTCTCACCCCTGACACCACCACCGTTGTCGCGCCCTCCTCCGGCCTCCCTGCTTTGCCCTGCGCCCTCCTCCTCCCCGGCCGCCCTGCGCACTCCTCCTCCCCGGCCGCCCTACACCCGCCTCCACCGCCGCCATGCGCCCCCTCCTCCACCCTGGCCGCCCTGCACCCTCCTCCACCGCCGCCCTGCGCCCCCTCCTCCTCCCCGGCCGCCCTGCACCCTCCTCCACCGCTACCCTGCGCCCCCTCCTCCACCCCGACACCCCTCTCTCTCACCCCCGACACCACCACCGCCGCCGCACCCTCCTCCGGCCTCCCTGCCCCACCACCGCCGCCGTCGACGCCACCCCCACCCTAGTGCCCCACCCCACCGCCGCCGCCCTCCTCGCGCCCCTCACCGTGCCCCTCCTCCCCCTGCTGCCCTCCTCCCCCTGCGGCCGTCCTCCCCCTTTCGGTTAGTTCTTTTTCTTCTTTTTTTAATAGTTTGTGTTTAATTAGTTATATATTTTAGTGAGGTTTTGGCTTATTTTTAGTTTAGTTTAGGTTCAGTTTTAGTTTAGGTTTAGTTAGGTTAGTTTCCTGTTTAGTAAAGGAGAAAAGGAGAAGAAGAAGAAGGAGAAAGGAGAAGAAGAAGAAACAGAAAGGAGAAGAAAAAATAAGAAGAAGAAGGAAAAGAAGAAGAAGGAAAAGGAAGGGAAGGAGAAGAAAGAAGAAGAAGAAGAAGAAAATAGGAGAGGAAGAGAAGAATAAGAGGAAAAAAGTAAATAAGAAGAAGAAGAAGAAGAAGAAGAAGAAGAAGAAGAAGAGAAGAAAACAAGAAGAAGAAGAATAAGAGGAAAAAAGAAAAAAGAAAATAAGAAGAAGAAGAAGAAGAAGGCAAAGAAGAGAAGAAGAAAAGAAGAAGAAGGAGAAGAAGAATAAGAGGAAAAAGGAAAAAAGAAAATAAGAATAAGAAGAAGAAGAAGAAGAAGAAGAAGAAGAAAAAGAAGGAGAAGAAGAGAAGAAAAGAAGAACAAGGAGAAGAAGAATAAGAGGAAAAAAGAAAAAAGAAAATAAGAATAAGAAGAATAAGAAGAAGAGGAAAAAAGAAAAAAGAAAGTAAGAGTTAGGTCACATATTTTTTGATTATCTTATAAAAACATCATATTTGTGTTGATCGGGTGAATTTCAATGTGCAGTTGTTCGACGACCTCCACGTGCGTTGGACGAGCTCCGCCCCTACGTTTGTTGGTGAGCACAAATGACTTCTCCTCCTACCCCCTTAATTTGCTCTGTCCCGGTCTTCGTGCTGATGAAACTTGCTAGCTATATATAGGTTTCTTCAATCATGAGTATGCGTGACCAGTACGCGTCTCCCGTTCGAAAGGGAGACATCTATAAATATGCATGTCTTTGCATATTTATAACCGCCATCCTTTCGAATTGTCCAACATTATCCATGGACAGCCCGAGTATGTGTATATTGGGTTCGTTTTCCCGTATTGTGTGCTCTGGATCCGATGCGGAATTTCGTCAGTGCCTCCCTGTTGTTCTCCGGATGCACATCCTCTCTGTTTATTGCGGAGACGTGTATCAGGAGAACAGCGGGGAGGTGCTGCCGAAATTTTGCGTTGGATCCGGAGAAGAGCATGGGAAAATGAACCCAATCTACACATACTCGGGTGGGATTAGGACCTATCTTTACCTATTAGCGTGTAGGTTGCCTCGACGTAATAAAAATGGCGAACCTGATTAACCGATGAATATAAATGCTAAATTATATATAAATATATTTCTTCTGTCTTTAGTAGCTACGCAAGATGAGTGGTCGTGCGTGGATGTATACCGGTCACCCTAGTCTGAAAGAGATGACGAAAGAATGGTTTGTAAAAACAAAGGAATTTGTGAAAGCCGCATTCGCAAATGGCCAGGAAAGAAACTATTGCCCCTGTCCTGGATGCGACAACTATAAAAAGATGAAAAAGGCTATAATGATTAAACACCTGCAGAGGAGGGGTTTTAAGCCTAATTATACGGTGTGGACATTTCATGGTGAGTCTATACAACGCACAAGAGCTGAGGTGGTCCGTCGTCGCACGGACGAGCATGGTACCGGGATCGAAGACATGGTGCAAGACTTTGATGATGCTCGGTATTCGGAAGATGAGATGGAGGAATCTGCAAAGACCTTTTATGAAATGTTGGAGTCTTCAAAACGTCCTCTCCATGAGCACACTGAGCTCTGTCAGCTGGATGCAATTGCACAAGTAATGGCTCTGAAGGCTCAGTTCAACTTGGGAAGAGAATGCTACGACGCGATGATGACACTATTTGGACGCTTCCTACCCAAAGGCCATGTCATGCCTGCAAACTTGTACCAGTCGGACAAAATACTTCGTGTACTTAAGATGCCCTATGAGAAGATAGATGCATGTGAGAAAGGATGTGTCTTATTTAGGAAGGAGTATGCACACTTGGACTATTGTCCCAATTGCGAGTCTTGCAAGTATCTTGTGGTAGACAACGGTATGGGTGAGAAGAGGCAGACCAAAATCGCAGTTAGTGTTCTTTGGTATATGCCAATCGTACCAAGACTTCAATGTCTTTTCATGGTCGAAGAGACAGCTAGACAGATGACATGGCACAAATTGGGAAAAAGAACCGAACTAGATGCGGATGGGAATAAGATGATGGTACACACATCGGATGGGGAAGCGTGGAAACATTTCGATGGATTGCATCAGGATAAAGCGGCAGATCCAAGGAATCCTCGAGTCTGCGCCGCCACGGATGGTTTTAATCCCTTCGGCATGACGGCAACCCAATACAGTTGTTGGCATGTATTTGTCATTCCACTCAATCTCCCTCCCCCGGGCAGTTTATGCAAAGAAAGAACATATTTTTGACGTTGATAATTCCAGGGCCTAATTATCCGGGGAAGAATATGAATGTGTACCTGCAACCTCTTAAGGATGAATTGGAAGAAGCTTGGGATAATGGGGTCAAGACATACGATGCCGCTAGAAAAGAAAACTTCAAAATGCATGTGTGGTACATGTACTCTATGCATGACTTGCCAGCGTATGCGCTATTCTCTGGATGGTGTGTGCATGGAAGGTTCCCGTGCCCCAATGCAAGGCAGCTCTTCAGTTTCATTGGTTGCAGGAGGGTCGGAAGTATTCTTGCTTTGACTTGCATAGACGGTTCTTGGATCCTGACCCTCAGTTCAAAAAAGACAAGAAGAACTTTACCAAAGGTAAAGTTGTCAAAAACTTCGCACCACCTGCGCTCACAGGCCAACAGATCCTAGATCAGTTAAACGCCCTCGAGCCTGATCCAGAGCGTACAGGGTATTTCAAGGGGTATAATTCAAAACACGCCTGGACTCACAAGCCATGCTTCTGGGATCTGCCTTACTTCAAAGACCTCCTTCTTCCACACAATATCGACATGATGCACACTAAAAATAATATCGGAGAGGCTATTTTTGGTACATTGTTCGACATAGATGGGAAGACAAAGGATAATATTAAGGCTAGAGTCGATCAAGAGACACTATGTCATAGACCATTACAAAACATGCGAGAAGGCAAAGGAAAGCAGAAGTGGTCGAAGCCAAAGGCCTGGTTCAATCTTGGAAGGCCAGCTATGAGGGAAATTATCTTGTGGGTCAAAATGCACTTGATGTTCCCCGATGGGTATGCAGCGAATCTAAAGAGGGGAGCGAGTCTTGAAAAAATAAAAATCTTTGGTCTCAAGAGTCATGATTGGCACATATGGCTAGAGCGGGTAATGCCGGTGATGTTACGTGGCTTTATTCCTGAGGATGAATGGCTAGTACTGGCGGAGCTGAGCTATTTCTTCCGTGTTCTTTGTGCGAAAGAATTGTCGCCTAGCATGGTAGAAGACATGGAGGAGTTTGCACTAGAGTTGTTGTGCAAGTTAGAGAAGATCTTTCCACCGGGCTTCTTTAATCCAATGCAGCATTTGATTTTACATCTACCGACCGAGGCAAGATTGGGTGGGCCCGTGCAAGATCGTTGGTGCTATGAAACTGAGAGGATGCAGAAGACCCTTCGAGCTAAATGTAAAAATAAGCATAGAATTGAAGCATCGATGGCTGAGGCATTCATTACTAAGGAGGTGGCAAACTTTGTGACAGCACACAATGAAGCCAAAAATCATCATTTGCATAATACGAAGCCTCGGCACAATGATGCAGACCCTAAAAAAGGTGGGTCCAACCTCAGCCTATTCAAAGGGAAGCTCGCACCAGTCGGTGCTTCGAAACCAATAATGTTGGATGTCGAAGAATGGCAGAACATTTCGTTGTATATATTCAACAACCTAACAGAAGTGCGGCCGTACATTGAGTGAGTTCTCGGCACATTTTCCCGTAACTTCTAATTCATTTGAACTGCTCTCATTCCCGGATATTTCAAACAGCCGTTACGTCGCCAAATTCTCGGATGGAGCGGTGATTGAAAATGATTCCGTCGAAGAGTATGAGCTTCTGTCAAAGACAGGAGGCGGCTATCCCGGTTTCATCTCTTGGTTCAAACAAACGGTAATTATCAATAATGGACCATTTCATTATTGGTCTAACTTGCGGCTAATGCAACAATCGTTTCGTATTAAACTTGTAGGCTAATTCAGAGTCTATGGACGCCGAATTGAGACAAGTCGCTAATGGTTCTGACTATAAGGTCCGTTCATTTGAGAAATACAACATCAACGGGTATCTCTTTCGTACCTTTGGCAAAGAGCTATCTATGCCCGACCGGAAATCTACAAATTGTGGTGTCTCTACTATCGGCGAAGGTGTTATCGAGTATTATGGAAGAGTTGAAGCAATTTATGAACTTCAATTCTATGGTGAAAACCCACCGAACGTCGTAGTCTTCAAATGTTATTGGTTCCACCGAAGAAGACTAGAAGGACTCATGAACATATAGGACTAGTCGAAATCAATCCAAACACCCATTTAGATGTTCCCGATGTGTATATTACGGCTCAACAGGCGACCCAAGTTTTCTATCTACCGTGGGCATGCCAAACGGATAAGAATCTGGAAGGTTGGTATGTTGTTTATGAAGTGCCGCCACATGTCAGACCACCTCTCCCAAATGAACAGGATTATGAACCTCACATTAACCCAGACACATATGATGGAGAATTCTTCCAAGAAACACGTCTTTCCAAGAAACGTTTCAAGAACCATCGTGCTTCACCCAAGAACATGGAAGTAGACAGCGACAATGAATCCGACTCCAGCCCTGAGCCAGAACCAGAAGACCTGGAACTCGTAGAGGTTACTGATGTGGATGACCTGTCAATGCTTCAACGATTAAAGGAAGGCCTTTCACAACTTCACGCCGTTGAACCCGACGAGCACGTCATTCATGAAGACATGCGTGATTGTGATGATGATGATGCATTTATTGATGATGATTATTAGTTTGTAAGATTCACAACTTAAATTATATATATTTTAATCTTTATTATTCATGTACATATTATTATTCATGTCAGTTATTCAATTTTTTTATGTTGTACTAATTTCTTTTAATCTTTATCATGGCAGGTCACCAGGTGTGGAAAGATGGTGGGCGCTAGTCCAGATCGCTCGACGGGTTCTTCCCAGGCGCCCCGCACGAGGGGTGGTACTTCCCTTCCACCCCTATCTCTCCGTAGAGCCTTGGCAGACAGTCTGTCGACACCACCCGTGGGTTCTTCTTCGTCGGCGGCATTGCCCACTGGGAGAGGTGCTTGTCGGGTAGGGAAGAAGGGGAAGGGTACAGGGAGAGGTGGTGGCCGCGGAAGATCCAGGAGGACTGTTGAGCCGTCCTCGCCACCACCACCAGCTCATTCACCCGAGCATAGACTACTATGGTCGACCCATTTGAGGAGGAGGCTACGGGGACTCCATTCCAGGAGCCTGTTGTTGATGGGCATTCGTCCCATGAGACTCCGGTCCAGGAGCAGCCTCGGGTCGAGGTGCATTCGGCCCAGGAGCAGCCAGAGGAGACTACGGTTCCGTAGGCTTCACCCGACGTGGAGAAGCCCGGATGGGAGACCTGGCCGGATCGTACCGAGTTGCCGGATTGGACCGAGGGTCTGGGTGGCTCACGGGGCGGGGATGAGCTTACGGATAGTGAGGTCGATGTGTAGGTGGACGGGGCCACCGTGTACAAGCGTGGTAGTACACGTCTCCCGGTCGCGCCGGCTACCCGCGAGCAGAGGCCGGTGATTAAACCTGCAGGAGATAGGTAAGTACATTTACTCTTTTTTTAGCTTTTGCCTTCAAGTTTGTTCAAATATCTAATGCGTTGACCTTATCATACTGCAGGGGATGGGTACACCCTCTTGGAGTCCGCAGGCCGAACTCCGTCCTTGGTGTGCTTTGCCGGACAAATTTCCCGGGGTTTGTCACGTTGCCTGGTGAGGGTCAGGTTCCTACATTAGGATTTTCCTGGGAGCACTACCAGGCTGCGCAGGCCCCGCCGGAGGAGATTATAGATGGTGTCTTGTGCCACACGAGGGCCGAGATGGTGATCAAGAGCTTTTGGGTAAATTATCCTTTTACAGAATCTAAAATTAACAATATAGCTAATTATTGTACTAATCGGTGTTTTCACGTTTGATTGCAGACCTTCTATAGGTGTGAGGATGGATATGAGGAGGAGGCGGCCAGGGTTCTCGAGGCCGAGTGTAGGCGGTTACTACAGAACTTGTGCCACGAGGCTCGGCCGCAGGCTATTCGAGATTACTACACCACGCGTGGTATTAAGAAGCAAAAGAAGGATTGCCACGGAAAGTTTCTGAAGAAGGAGCAATACATGAAGGTAATTACCTATTCTTAAGTCCTTCTACGTAGTTTTCTTGATTTCATTCATAGGCGTAGCGCTGAAAATTCTTTCTAATAACTTACACGTGCCCCAGAGATGGTGTGCGGATAAGATGGATTGTTGGGAGGCGTTGGTTGATGAGTGGTGCACAGGCAGCTGGCTAGCCGTCCATGAGAATGCGAAGGGTCGGCGTAGCCAAATGGTTGGTGTGCCACACCATCAAGGTAGCGCCAACTTACTTCAGTTTGGACGAAACTGGGTATGTGATTTGCTTCATGATTCATGCAATTCATTCTTGATGCTAATATTTTGTTCCTCTCTTTTAGGCGCATCACAATAAGACGGAGATGCCACACTTGTACGACCTTTATGGCATGGCCCATATTGCCTCGTACAAGAAGCCGAAGGCATTCTCTGAGTCTGACCTGGATGATCCCAATAACTTCACCAACATATCATCCCACCAGAAGTTCGTGGCATACAGGGACGCGGGGAAGGCTACGAAAGGGGATGACTTTAACCCTAGCCAGGAACCTTTGGATCCAGAGCTGGTGATGATATATGGTGGCGGGAGGCCCCATGGCTCGATAGCCATTGGAGATGGGATAATACGTTGTCCACTCACTCTCCCGGAGATCAAGGCGCGCCAGTCGAGCAGCTGTCCTGAGATAATGCGTCGTCCACGGCCAGTCGAACTTGCCATCGAGGTTAGTTGTACGGACTAATAACACTTCCATCCATTTCATTATGTGTGTCACCATAGATCATTACTGTGGTAACGAGGAATGGTGTTTCAGGCTGCTCTTCAGAAAGAGAGATTGCAAACCAGGATGATCTTGATAAAGAGAGATTGGCAAGCCAGGCTGCTCTTGAGAAAGAGAGATTGGCAAGTCAGGCTGCTCTTGATGAGAGGAACCAGACCACATCACGATTGATTGAGGAGGAGATGTCACGGAATGAGGTGGGTCAACAGGCCCTGTACGAGCTTTTTGTGGTAAGTTTTTTTTCACATTAGCCAAATAATGTGTGTAATGCCTGTTTCATTACTAACTAATACGACCCACTCTTGAGGGTCTGTGCGAGAAGAGCGGTCAAGTCCCTCCGCCGATGCCCGTCTTCTCTTCGATTGGCACGGTGAGTTTCATTAAAAACTAGTATTAATAATTGAGTGCCATCATGCTAACTGAGACATTGCAAAATATCTATTGTGCAGAATAACTCCCGAGCGGCATCGCACGACCCTTCTTCACGTGTTTCTCCTCCTTGATGACCACTACGGTAAGTTTCTCTTCTCCTCTTTCATATTCTCCTTGCCTTAATTTCCCCAACGATGACATAGTTAGCCCATTTAGCTCCAAAAAGACATAATTAGCCCATTTAGCTCCAAAATGCCATAATAACCTCAAAATGGCATAAGAACCTTGGTTAGCTCATTAATATTATATACTTAGCTTGTTTTCCTCTAAAATGAGATAATTAGCCCATTTAGCTCCAAAAAGACATAGTTAGCTAATTTAGCTCCAAGAAGAGGAGAAGAGGAGAAGAAATAGGAAAAATGAAAAGATAGAAGAAGAAGAAGAAGAGAAGAAGGAGAAGGAGGAGGAGGAGGAGAAGGAGGAGAAGGCCAAGGACCTTCTAGTCCTTCTCCTCCTCCTCCTTCTCCTCCTTCTCCTCCTTCTTCTTGATTTCTTTTTCTTCTCCTCCTCCTCCTCTTTCTTCTCCTCTTTCATATTATCCTTGCTTTAATTTCCCCAAAAAGACATAATTAGCCCATTTAGCTCCAAAATGCCATAATAACCTCAAAATGGCATAAGAACCTTGGTTAGCTCATGAATATTATATACTTAGCTTGTTTTCCTCTAAAATGAGACAATTAGCCCATTTAGCTCCAAAAAGAAATAGTTACCTAATTTAGCTCCAAGAAGAGGAGAAGAAATAGGAAAAATGAAAAGAAAGAAGAAGAAGAAGAAGAGAAGAAGGAGAAGGAGGAGGAGGAGGAGGAGGAGGAGAAGGCCAAGGACCTTCTAGTCCTTCTCCTCCTCCTCCTTCTCCTCCTTGTGCTTGATTTCTTCTCCTTCTCCTCCTCCTCCTATTTCTTCTCCTCTTTCATATTATCCATGATTTAATTTCCCCAACAATGACATTAGCCCATTTAGCTCCAAAATGCCATAATAAGCTCAAAATGGCATAAGAACCTTGGCTAGCTCATGAATATTATATACTTAGCTTGTTTTCCTCTAAAATGGGATAATTAGCAAATTTAGCTCCAAAAAGACATAATTAGGTAATTTAGCTCCAAGAAGAGGAGAAGAAATAGGAAAAATGAAAAGAAAGAAGAAGAAGAAGAAGAGAAGAAGGAGAAGGAGGAGGAGGAGCAGGAGGAGGAGGAGAAGGAGGAGAAGGCCAAGGACCTTCTAGTCCTTCTCCTCCTCCTCCTTCTCCTCCTTCTCCTCCTTCTTCTTGATTTCTTATTGTTCTCCTCCTCCTCCTCTTTCTTCTCCTCTTTCAAATTATCCTTGCTTTAATTTCCCCAACAATGACATAATTAGCCCATTTTGCTCCAAAATGCCATAATAAGCTGAAAATGGCATAAGAACCTTGGTTAGCTCATGAATATTATGTACTTAGCTTGTTTTCCTCTAAAATGGGATAATTAGCCCATTTAGCTCCAAAAAGACATAATTAGGTAATTTAGCTCCAACAAGAGGAGAAGAGGAGAAGAAATAGGAAAAATGAAAAGAAAGAAGAAGAAGAAGAAGAAGAAGAAGAAGAAGAAGAGAAGAAGGAGAAGGAGGAGGAGGAGGAGGAGAAGGCCAAGGACCTTCTAGTCCTTCTCCTCCTCCTCCTTCTCCTCCTTCTCCTCCTTCGTCTTGATTTCTTCTTCTTCTCCTCCTCCTCCTCTTTCTTCTCCTATTTCATATTATCCTAGCTTTAATTTCCCCAACAATGACATAATTAGCCCATTTAGCTCCAAAATACCATAATAACCTCAAAATGGCATAAGAACCTTGGTTAGCTCATGAATATTATATACTTAGCTTGTTTTCCTCTAAAATGGGATAATTAGCCCATTTAGCTCCAAAAAGACATAATTAGGTAATTTAGCTCCAACAAGAGGAGAAGAGGAGAAGAAATAGGAAAAATGAAAAGAAAGAGGAAGAAGAAGAAGAAGAAGAAGAAGAGAAGGAGAAGGAGGAGGAGGAGGAGGCCAAGGACCTTCTAGTCCTTCTCCTCCTCCTCCTTCTCCTCCTTCTTCTTGATTTCTTCTTTTTCTCCTCCTCCTCCTGTTTCTTCTCCTCTTTCATATTATACTTGCTTTCATTTCCCCAACAATGACATAATTAGACCATTTAGCTCCAAAATGCCATAATAAGCTCAAAATGGCATAAGAACCTTGGTTAGCTCATGAATATTATATACTTAGCTTGTTTTCCTCTAAAATGGGATAATTAGCCCATTTACCTCCAAAAAGACGTAATTAGGTAATTCAGCTCCAACAATAGGAGAAGAGGAGAAGAAATAGGAAAAATGAAAAGAAATAAGAAGAAGAAGAAGAAGAAGAAGAAGAGAAGAAGGAGAAGGAGGAGGAGGAGGAGGAGAAGGCCAAGGACCTTCTAGTCCTTCTCCTCCTCCTCCTTCTCCTCCTTCTTCTTGATTTCTTCTTCTTCTCCTCCCCCTCCTCTTTCTTCTCCTCTTTCATATTATCCTTGCTTTAATTTCCCCAACAATGACATAATTAGCCCATTTAGCTCCAAAATACCCTAATAACCTCAGAATGGCATAAGAACCTTGGTTAGCTCATGAATATTATATACTTAGCTCGTTTTCCTCTAAAATGGGATAATTAGCCCATTTAGCTCCAAAAAGACATAATTAGGTAATTTAGCTCCAACAAGAGGAGAAGAGGAGAAGAAATAGGAAAAATGAAAAGAAAGAAGAAGAAGAAGAAGAAGAAGAAGAAGAAGAAGAGAAGAAGGAGAAGGAGGAGAAGGAGGAGGAGAAGGAAAAGGCCAAGGACCTTCTAGTCCTTCTCCTCCTCCTCCTACTCCTTCTCCTTCTTCTCCTCCTTCTTCTTGATTTCTTCTTCTTCTTCTCCTCCGCCTCTTTCTTCTCCTCTTTCATATTATCCTTGCTTTAATTTCCCAATCAATGACATAATTAGCCCATTTAGCTCCAAAATACCATAATAACCTTAAAATGGCATAAGAACCTTGGTTAGCTCATGAATATTATATACTTAGCTTGTTTTCCTCTAAAATGGGATAATTAGCCCATTTAGCTCCAAAAAGACATAATTAGGTAATTTAGCTCCGACAAGAGGAGAAGAGGAGAAGAAATGGGAAAAATGAAAAGAAAGAAGAAGAAGAAGAAGAAGAAGAAGAAGAAGAAGAAGAGAAGGAGAAGGAGGAGGAGGAGGAGGAGGAGAAGGAGAAGGCCAAGGACCTTCTAGTCCTTCTCCTCCTCCTCCTTCTCCTCCTTCTTCTTGATTTCTTCTTCTTCTCCTCCTCCTCCTCTTTATTCTCCTCTTTCATATTATCCTTGATTTAATTTCCCCAACAATGACATAATTAGCCCATTTAGCTCCAAAATACCATAATACCCTCAAAATGGCATAAGAACCTTGGTTAGCTCATGAATATTATATACTTAGCTTGTTTTCCTCTAAAATGGGATAAATAACCCATTTAGCTCCAAAAAGACATAATTAGGTAATTTAGCTCCAACAAGAGGAGAAGAGGAGAAGAAATAGGAAAAATGAAAAGAAAGAAGAAGAAGAAGAAGAAGAAGAAGAAGAAGAAGAGAAGGAGAAGGAGGAGGAGGAGGAGGAGGAGAAGGCCAAGGACCTTCTAGTCCTTCTCCTCCTCCTCCTTCTCCTCCTTCTCCTCCTTCTTCTTGATTTCTTCTTCTCCTCCTCCTCCTCCTCTTTATTCTCCTCTTTCATATTATCCTTGCTTTAAATTCCCCAACAATGACATAATTAGCCCATTTAGCTCCAAAATGCCATAATAAGCTCAAAATGGCATAAGAACCTTGGTTAGCTCATGAATATTATATTCTTAGCTTGTTTTCCTCTAAAATGGGATAATTAGCCCATATAGCTCCAAAAAGACATAATTAGGTAATTTAGCTCCAACAAGAGGAGAAGATGAGAAGAAATAGGAAAAATGAAAAGAAAGAAGAAGAAGAAGAAGAAGAGAAGAAGGAGAAGGAGGAGGAGGAGGAGAAGGCCAAGGACCTTCTAGTCCTTCTCCTCCTCCTCCTTCTCCTCCTTCTTCTTGATTTCTTCTTCTTCTCCTCCTCCTCCTCTTTCTTCTCCTCTTTCATATTATCCTTGCTTTAATTTCCCCAACAATGACATAATTAACCCATTTAGCTCCAAAATGCCATAATAAGCTAAAAATGGCATAAGAACCTTGGTTAGCTCATGAATATTATATTCTTAGCTTGTTTTCCGCTAACATCATATTTTGTTCTTCTTCTGACTTTCTTATTCACATTTTTGCAGATTGGATATACTACATGCATGGAAGCTGGCATTCATGGAGTTGAACAATGTCGATGGATGAACTTTATATGTATATCATCTAGTTTTCATTTGAGTTGATGAACAATGTCGAACTATATGTATATGTATATATGGATAAACAGTGCAATACTTTGTATGTTGGTTCTTTTGATATATGGGGATGTACATTGATTTATATGTATATCATATATGTGTGGTGAATTATATATATGTGTTGGCAAGTATATGTGTGGTGAACTATATATCATATATGTGTGGTGAATTATATAAATGTGATGTCAAATATATATATGTGTGTTGTGAAATAATATAAAACAAAAAAACAGGTACTATATGGGCTCTTTGCCGTCTGCCAGCTGATGGCAAAGACCTGTGCCATCAGCTGGCAGATGGCAAAGGTGCCACATGGCACCCAGCTGTGCATCCTGGGGTGTCTATATAGGCTCTTTGCCGTCTGCCTCCAGGGTGGGTAGACGGCAAAGAAGAGGGCACAGAGGAGGGAGGAGGAGGAGGCAGACGACAAAGAGTGGATGGGGGAGGAGGAGGCAGACGGCAAATAATAAGGGGGAGGCAGACGACAAAGAATAAGGGGGAGGCAGACAGCAAAGAATAAGGGGGAGGCAGACGACAAAGCCTCTCTTAACCCCTAACGGAGGCAACGCCTGTGGGCTGCCGTCTCGAGCACTTTGCCGACTGCTCCTATGGAAAGCTGACGGCAAAGAGCTTTGACGTCCACTTTGGGGGGACAGGCGACAAAGAAGGTACGATGCCGTTGTAGGATGACGCAGAAATTTTGCCGGTCGTGAGATTCTTTGCCGTCTGTGGTATTCTCTTTGCCGTTCGAGATTTAGTCTTTGCCGTCTGTGATGGCAGACGGCAAAGAAGCTGATTCCTGTAGTGCTTGTTCTTTGAGGACCACCTTGTCGTTCTGAAAGGAGATCTCAGGAAAGTTATCATGGATGAAGCCCATAACTCCCTTCTCTCGATACATCCAGGAAGCTCCAAAATGTATCAGGATCTGAAGCAGACCTTCTGGTGAACTCGCATGAAACGTGAGATTGCTCAGTTTGTGAACGAGTGTGATGTGTGTTGCAGAGTGAAGGCAGAGCATCGACGTCCAGCAGGTTTTCTGCATCCCTTGCCTGTACCCGAGTGGAAATTCGATCATGTGGAAATGGATTTTTTCACTGGGTTTCCGAAGTCCAAGAGAGGCAACGATGCCATCTTCGTCATCATCGACAAGTTGACCAAGGTTGCTCATTTCCTACCGGTCAAAGAGTCTATCTCGGCAGCTCAGCTGGCAGAGTTGTATACGTCAAGGATAGTCTCATTGCACGGTGTTCCCATGCTCATTTCTTCAGATCATGGAAGCGTCTTTACTTCCAAGTTCTATGATTCCTTTCAGACCGCGATGGGTACTAAGATCCGTTTCTGTACAACTTTCCATCCTCAGACAAGTGGGCAAGTTGAGAGAGTCAATCCGATCCTTGAAGATATGCTCAGAGCTTGTGTGATTTCTTTTGGAATGAAGTGGGAAGATTGTATACCATTTGCCAAGTTCTCATACAACAACAACTTTCAAGCAAGCTCAGGCAAAGCCCCATTCGAGATTCTATATGGCAGGAAGTGTCGTACCCTGCTCAATTGGTCACACACTGGTCAGCGTCAGATTCTTGTGAATGACATGATTGCTGAAGTAGAAGAAATGTGTCGTGTCATTCGAGATAATCTCAAAGCAGCTCAGTCCCGTCAGAAGAGCTACTACGTTAGCAAGCATCGTGACATGACTTTTCAGCTCGATGATTTTGTGTATATCAAGGTGTTTCCCATGAAGGGCGCTCAGCGCTTCGGCATCAAAGGAAATCTCGCTCATCGCTTTGTTGGTCCTTCCAAAATTGTTGGCAAGAGAGGCGATCTTGCATCTTTCGTTTTGTTTTTTTTGTGTTGATGTGGGTGAACCTCGGTGTGTGAGTGCATGTGTGGAGGTGCGTTTGTGTGTGTTGAGGTGGGGGTGCAACAAGTGCATTTAAAAAAAAACACAAGTTGCACCATGGGATAATAACCCTTCTCTTATTTTCTTTTGAGGCAGATTTTAAGTTTGTGTTTTGCCCCAATAAAAATGTTCATCTTTTTCTAAAACTCTTCTTATTAAATGTGGATGCAGCCCTATGGTTTTATTTTATTTTTTCCTTTTGGTTTTATTTTAAAAATAGAGCCTATTTTAAATAAAAAGGTTTTATTTGAACTCTTAAAAATTCCCAATTTATTTTTATAAATTGGAGCATTATTTTACAAGCCCAAATATTTTTTAATTTTTTTTATCCTTTTCTTTTGGCCTCTAGCTATATTTTAAAAGTTGTGTTTGTTTTATTGTCAAGAGTGCCACAAAGATAGAGTGGCCCAGTAGCGGATACTTTCTGCACAAGGCCCAACGAGCGACCCTCTTCGTCCACCTTTTGACGTCACGGACTGTATAAGCAGAGGACCACCGCCGATCTTGCTTTCCCCTCGATTGACGGTCCCAAGCATGTAGCTCGAGGGATAGAAGCCGCCCCGGTGCTTCCCTAACCCTAACCCTCGCCAGTTCCCCTCATCCCCCCTCCTAGCACCGTCGGGGGCGAGCCCCAGTGCCGTCACCGCCATGATCGGCCGTAGTGAGCTCGACGCCGCTGTTGATCGTCTACCACCCCTTCTTCCCTAGTTGGACCCGAAGGACGCGGAGTTGCATCGGTGCCAGCCGCTCGCATGTAGCCCGCATGCACGCTTGCAAGTTGCGTAGGCCATGTAGTTGTCTTCTGCTCCTTAGACGCGTAGACGTTGTGACATCTCCGGGTTAAGCTACAGTAACCAATGTAGTTATGCTACAGTAATCACACACTAATAGTGCCATGTTATCAAGATTAACTAAGCCAAATTGCCACTTGATAAAAGGCAAAACTAAATTCAAATTTAAAATAAAGTCAAATAAATTATTTCTTCAAACTATAAAATAAAAATCATGATTGGGTTGAAAATATTCCCTAAGTGATTTTCAATGTGAAATCAACATTTTTTCAAGTATTGTAATGCCCTAAATTATTGGAAACAAAGGCCAAAACTATTATTTAAATTCCTTTTGCTTTATGAGAGTTTCAAACATTTTCAAATGATCCTCAACTTTTTATGGCTTTGCCAAATATTACAACATTAATATTTGACTAGGTGGCACTTTTTACAAAAGTGATAAGGTACTAAAATTAAATAAAACAATGAGTATAAAAGGAAAACAAAAAAAGAAATAAAAAGAAGAAGCTACTGGGCAGTGTGGCCTAGGTACTACAGGTTGGCCCGGCCCAATCCAACCGGTCTTCCCCTTCCTCCCGCTAGCCAGAAGCCATGGCAATGTCCGCGTGCGCGTGCACCGTCCACACAGTGCATGTCGCGCTGTCGACCATCCCGTGGCTCCCTCGGGGATAAGAATGACCCTGCGGACCCACCTCTCCCTTCCCCGCGAATCCTAGCTCACTAGAACCCCTCTCGTTCCCTCCATCGCTCTACATCGAGCTTGCCCGAAAGCTCCCATCGCCGCCGCCGTCGATCCGCGCTCTTCATGCCCCATTTGCCTCTCCGACATGTCCAGCGTCACCGCCGAGCTCGACTACGCCGCCTATGCCAACTAGCCGAAGATGGGAGCCACTACAGCGCCCTCTTCGAGCTCTTCTTCAACCATCGGACACGACGGGGTTCAATGTCGATTCACCGCACCCCCGCGCTCCCGTGCACTCGGCGGGCCTCCGTGTGCCCCCTAGGTGAGTTGCACATCATCTCCCCTCCTCTAGCTAGCCGTGGTGCCCTCTAGCTCCAATCTTTGTCGACGTCGTGGTCGCCGCCATCGTGTACCTCACCCTCGTGGCCTCTGTCGCCGCAGCTTGCGTCTGAGCTCGCTACCGAGCTCTTGGGGCTCCCAGTAGCCGAACGCTTGCATGCACACAACCCCCCAACACCTCTAGCTAGGCTTTCGCCCGGACCCGTACTCCGGCCGCCGCCCGCAAGCTCGCCGCCGACGAACCCGACCACCCCAGCTCGGTAGACCTACACCGTTCAATGCGGCTCGCTCCGCTCGTTTGGACGAGCCCAACCGCACGCCAAATGGATCGCCGTATCAATTTTTCCGGCCAAGTCCGGCGAGCCCCCGACGCGGAACGGCTCGCTGGCGCGTTTCTTGCGCCGCCCGCTGACCTGGCACCTCTGGGCCTCGTCCCGTGCCACTGGCCGCAGGCCCTATGGGTCCACCAGTCAGGGTTGACTAGGTCAACCCCGCTAACTGGGCAACGGGGGCGGCTAACATGTGGACCCCTTTCGTTAATTAAGCATTTAAAATTAAGCGGTTAACTAATGTAGCCACTCACACCTAGGGCCCATGTCCTTAATTAGTTCTGTTAGTCTAAAACTAAGCACTATTAGTTTCACTGAGGCTGGAAGGTGGGTCCCACCTGTCAGTTTGACTGGTCAGCTGGCCAACCGACTGCTCATGTCATGCTGATGCAGTGTTGACGCATTAACTCATTTCTATTATTAAAAATAATTTCACAAAAATCTAAAATCTTTAGAAATTCATATCTTTTAAACCGTAGCTCGGACTGAGAAACTTTCTATATGAATAATGATCAGAAAAATCACACGAATCCAAATACGCTGTCCGTTCGTCTGTCACATGCTCCTAGCATGATGAACATGTATCTTTTCCCTCCGGATCGTCTGTCCGATAAATCCGAAGACCCGGGAAATATCGTCAGATATTCTGCCATTCCGTCTGATACGTGTAGTGCTGCATTAGACTACCCCGAGCATTGTGTATTGCCATGTCATGCATCGTGTTGCACCTATTTGCTTGTATTTATTGTTTCTTCCCCATCTTCTCTCCAGTAGCCTCCGAGACTGACGTTGCTGCCGGGTACGACTACTCTCCCGTCGACCACCCCTTTGTCGTAGAGCAACAAGGCAAGCAAACCCCCCATGATCCTTCCTATATCGCCCATTTCTTTCTCCCTCATGCTTGCATTAGAATTTTTCTATTGTTGTAGTCAGCTCCTATATCTGATGCATAGCCTGTTTTTGATGAACTGCTACTTTCAGTACTGCACTTTAAACTGCTTAGTATAGGTGGAGCAGTCATCCCCTCTGCCCCCTTAGTCCAGTTGCCCCGCTTTATTGTCGAGTCTCGATCCCTGATCGACGAGCCAAGACCCGACACAGCAGTTACACCCCCCTTAGTTGTGCGGCGCTACACAGCTACTATCAGGTACCGAGGGTGACACCTCGCGAAGTACTCATGATGATACCTTTGTAGTATAGCTAGTCGGTCGTGGTTATCGAGGGTGATTCCTCCTTCACCACTCCCGACGATGACTCTGTCATGCAACCCCTCAAGTGTGAGACCCTCGAGGGTGATTCCTATAAGTCCACCTTGACGGTTACATCGTTCGGGGTCCAACAAGGGTGATACCTCAGATCCCCCTGATGTTACAAATACATAGTTACTCAACCGTATTACTGGGATCTTTGATGAGTAAATGTTAGGCGGGTGGATTCCCGCATGGATGTGTCGATGAGTTAATGAAAATGTTAATGGATTTGGGTATTTGATCTCGGTTGGTCGGAGACCTCTTTGCACTAACCGGCTACGCGGGAGAAGTTATGGGTACCCGGCCTCGTGGTATCAGTCGAAGCTCTTCAGACGTCAGCAATGGAGGGGCGCGCGCTCGAGTGGTCCGTATAAGCATCACGCTTGTAATAAGGGGGTGTTAGGACTGACCTCGGCCGCCCACACATCGTGCAGGAGTGCAAAGGGTGATGGGCCCATGACCCCTGCGCGCTTAGGATTTAGACCGGCGTGCTGGCCTCTCTGTTGAGTGTAGGTGGGGATGTGACATGTCGATATTCTGAGGTCGGGCATGACCCAGAAAAGCGTGTCCGGCTAGAGTGTTATCGAGCGTGAGGGGAAACTTGGTGCACCCCTGTAGGGATGAAAATTAACTATTCGGATAGCCGTGTCCACAGTTACAGGACGACTTGGAGTTGTGCCCTGATCTTATACAACTACAACTGTTACTTAACTGGAATAGTTGCTCTGGGATTGCTTCCTCGCAGGGGAGTCGAGGAAGAATCTTTGGGCGTGACCTCATTTTAATTATTGTTGCAACAATATGACTATTAATTTTGTTACCTGCTCTACTCTTGTCTATTACTGCAATACCCCTGAAGATGCTAGTCTTTGATAGGACTAGGCCTTCTCTCTCTATTCTTGCATTGCTGCAGTCAGTCCACATATATAAACCCCTTCCTTTGATACTAATGCATACTTGGCATAGTTGTGATATAAGTCTTGCGAGTACTTTGGATGAGTACTCACCGTTGCTTTGCTCCCCCTTTTCCCCTTGATTCGTTGCTGCGACCAGATGATGGAGCCCACGAGATGGAGTATCCTACCAACAACGACTGCTACCCCGACGAAGCCTGCTGCTACGTGGAGGCTGCTGAAGACCAGGAGTAGTTAGGAGGCTCCCAGGCAGGAGGCCTCGCCTCGTTCGATCGTTGTATCTTTTGTGCTAGCCTTCTCTAAGGCACCTCATGTTTAATGTCTGTACTCAGATATTTGTTGCTTCCTCTGACTCGTGTGTTTATCGAGCTTCTGTATTCTAGCCCTCGAGGCCACTGGCTTGTAATATGAAGCTTGTATGTTTTATTTGTGTCTAGAGTTGTGTTGTGATATCTTCCCGTGAGTCCTTGAGCTTGGCTGTACGCATTTGCGTGTATAATAGGGCGTGGTCGACTAGGTAATTGCACCAGCGAGCAGTGTCAGTCGGTGCCTCTCTGTGGATCAGAGAAGGTGGATCCTTTATCGGTGTCGACTAGGGTCGACCCCCTCTTGGGTCAGATCCATCCACCTAGCCTACTGGTTCGAGCGCCGCTCGTGTGACCGAGAGGTCACGGGATCGAATCCCCCCGCGCATTCGTCGTTTCCTTCGGTGGTTCTAGCGGTGATATCTGTATATGTGGATTTCTGCCCCTGTTATAGCAAGTGATCGACTCTACCGAAGTGGCAATCGAGCGCAGCCGCGCTGACAGGTCCAGGGTTCGAGTCCCTCGCGAGCCCTTTTTATATGGTGATTTTTCCTTCTATTGCGCTTGTCACTAGCGGTAGTGCATGTGGTTTAGCTCCCGTGTTGGTTCAGCTACTGTGTAGTAGCCAAGCGGTAGTGGTTTTGTGTGTGTTGTGTGGGTTTGAGAGGTGGTGGGTTCGATTCGCCACCATGCCCTTTTATTTTTCTATGTTTGTGTTGTGCTATGTGTGGCACTGACAGTGGGGCCACGGCCCACATGTCATGCAATAGGGACCCTGATATCTATGACCAGTGGGCCCTTGTCTGTTTAGGTTTAGTTGATATTTTTTTCCTTTATTGTTTTCTGTTGATGTGATAAATTCCATCTTGGGAATAATTCCTAAAATGGAATTTGCCTATTCTGACATATATATGCCAAATTTGGCACATTCAGGAACAACTCATGTTCTTGACTATACTGTAATTTGATTGTGTGCAATATTTCCTTTGTTGTTTGTGGTGCTTTTATGCATGCAAATATGGCAGTATGATATATGGATTTGTGTTAGAAAATCCCAAGGAATCCAATGGTGGTACTGTAATTCAGTTTTGAGCAGTTTTGTAAAAGTTACTTTGTGGTGAGGTGGCACTTGTTTATCCTAGTAGGATTGTTTTCTGTGCATGTTTGGAGTTGTGCATGCATGCATGCATCATGTTGTGTGTTGCATCATCTGTTGCTGGTGTTTATTAGATGTTTGTTTCTTTTGGGTAGCTTCTGGGGCCGAAAACGAGTTTGAAGAGTCCGGTGAGCTCGTGCAGGAAGATCAGGAACAGTTGCACGCTGAAGAAATCACACACAAGATGATCGTGACATTGACACCATTTCTAGCTTTGTTATGCTTAGTGATCCGTTTCTATCGTTACATCTCCGCTGCCTACCACATGGTATATAGGCCATCAAACATTGCCATGAAACCTCAAACACATCCCTCCTAGCAAATATTGTTTGGCTAAGTTAGGCTTGCTCAACCACTAATTTATTAGCGTTGCTAGTTGCACGTGCTAGCTGGTCCATGTGACAACATGGGCATTTGATATCATCATATTTAAATTTCTATTTAATTAATGCACCTATATACTTGGTAAATAGCGGAAGGCCTAGCCTTTTGCTGGGTGATTTGTTTCGCTGTTGCCGCCTTATATCGACTACTGGTGTTTTGTTCCATAACCGAGCGCTCCTAACATGTTCGGGTTGTTATGGTGACCCCCTTGATAAATCATTCAGTGTTAAGGCTTGTCTGACACGACCCAACTTTGGTGTTTTTTTAGGGAAGCAAGAACTTTATTCATTAGAGATAATCAAAACATCGTTTAAGAGTAACGTTACAACTTCAACTGGTGGTTCTTCAAACCAGTCAGAAGCCCGAGAAAATCTAGCTAATCTAGCGAGTTCATGAGCTACTTTATTTGTTTCTCTATTACAGTGTTCAAATCTGGTAGCTACAAAATCACAAGCATAATGGAAACAGTCATCAAAAATTGTCGCCGCCGCACTCACAGATCGTCCTCCATCCTTCATTGTCTCGATAACCTCCATATTGTCCGAGTTAATAATGAGACGATTACAACCCACTTTTTGCGCTAGAGTTAGGCCAAATTTGAGCACTAGTACTTCAGCCATCAATACATCCGCACAGTGGTCAATCTTGTTGTTTCCCCCAGCAATAAATCTTCCTTTACCATCTCGAAGGATCGTCCCCGTCGTGCCCCGTAACAGATCATGATCAAAAGAAGCATCGACGTTAAGTTCTACAAAACCCCTAGGGGGATAAGACCATACCTCCCTTCTCATTGAGGCCTTTGGGGATGATACATTGACAAAAATTGTTGTTAGAGCTAAAATTCCCATAGAGATCATATGAGCATTCTGAATTTTCTCCTTGTGCACCAGTTTTCACCTTTCCCACCATAAATACCATGCAGAGATGGCAATCATTTCATGGACGTTATGGCGTACCATAATCCTCAATTCTTGGTTTGGTAAAAGAAGTAGATAGTCCAATACTGCCTCACCATCCCGATCAATCTCACAAGCTTTCTTGATAATACCATCCATCCCTAATCTCTTCCAAACTTCCTGTGCTTTAGAACACAGCAAGAGAAAATGCTCAGTATCTCCAAGACCCTGAGAGCACATAGGGAAAATTGGTGAAATTTTCATATGCCTATCTGCAAGCGTAACACGACAAGGAAGAGTGCCATGTAGCGTACGCCAGATGAAAATTTTAACCTTTGCCGGGCAAGATAACCTCCAAATCTTTTCCCAAATAGGATTTACCGCTGAAGACCCATCCCATTACAATGTCTTAGTTTACATTCATACTGATGATTCCATTCCGCCAAGTATGCAGACCTAACTGAGAACATACCATTCTTCGTATGACTCCACGCAATGAAATCTGGCATGTCATTTTGTGGTAGTGGAATTGAGAGAACCCGCTGAGCATCAATGGGACACATTGTTTGTGTAATAAGGTCTTCGTCCCAACTATTCTTAACAGGATCAACCAAATCAACCACTTCAGAGAGCAGAAGTCTACCCTTTGGTGTTACAATTTTCCTATTTGCAGAATTTGGAATCCAAGCGTCATCCCAAATACTTATGTTCTGTCCATTCCCCACACGCCAGATATAACCATTTTTTAGGGTGTTCACCCTAGCTATAATACTCTGCCACGTGAAGGAAGAACCTTTCCTTAACTTGGTATTTAGGAGGTCACCGTCAGGGTAGTATTTGGCCCTAAGGATAGTAGCACACAAAGAATCAGGGCTATCAAGGAGGCGCCACGCCTGTTTCGCGAGCATTGCTAAATTAAAACAGTGAATTTCACGAAAACCCATTCCTCCTTCATTTTTTGGAACACACATTTTCCACCAGGCCATCCAATGCATCCTTCTCTGGTTCTCCTCGTCTCCCCACCAAAAATGCGTTATCGCGTCAATAATTCCTTTACATTTTTTTAGGAATTTTAAAGACCAACATTGCATAGGTGGGTATGGCTTGGATAACAACCTTGAGCAGGATCTCCTTTCCTCCAACAGAAAGAAGTTTTTCCTTCCAACCACTATTTTTTTAACTATCCTCTCAATCAGAAATTGAAAATAGTGTGTTTTGTCTAATCCCACATGTGCTGGCTATCCTAGATATTTATCATTTCGGGCCTCAATCAAAATATTCAGAGTAGTGCAAACTTGTTCTTTGATTTCCACCTTCGTATTAGGACTGAAGAAAATGCTAGATTTTTCCGCGCTAACCAATTGTCCCGAAGCCGCACAATATGAATCTAGTACTGCTTTGAGGGCTATCGCACTCTGATTATTGGCCTTCATAAGAATCAAGGAATCATCCGCAAAGAGTAGGTTTGTGATGGGTGGGGCATCTCTACATACTTTCACTCCCAATATATTTTCACCCTCCTCACCATGTGTAAGTAATGCATTCAAACCTTCAGTGCATAAAAGGAAAATATAAGGTGACAACGGACCCCCTGCCTCAAACCCCTAGTTGGTGTGAATCTTTCACTCTCGTCCCCATTAATTTGTACCTTATATTTAACAGTTGAGACACATTGCATAATGAAATTTACCCAGTCTTGATGGAATCCCAACTTCAACATAATCCCCTTCAGAAAAGGCCACTCAACTCTGTCATACGCTTTATGCATATCGAGCTTAATCGCACACAATCCTTCTTTACCTTCTCTTTTGTTCTTGATGGTGTGAAAACTCTCATAAGCCACTAGAATGTTATCTGTTATCAATCTGCCAGGCACAAAGGTACTCTCCATAGGACTAATAATCTCGGGGAGAAAAGCCTTCAACCTAGACGCCACCATTTTGGCAATTATCTTATAAACCACATTACAAAGACTAATTGGCCTAAACTGGGTCACCTTCTCAGGCGCGTTAACCTTGGGGATCAGCACAATCGCCATGTCATTCCATCCCTCTGGGATAGTGGATGTGTTAATAGCTTGCAGGATCTCTTCAACTAGATCTTCTCCCAGCATGGGCCAAAATCTTTTGTAGAATATAGCATGGAGTCCATCTGGTCCAGGAGCCTTTAAATCCCCAACATCAAACAGAGCCTTACGAACGCCCTCCGCAGTATAAGGGGCCAGAAGAGCGTTATTCATGTCAGAAGATACTCTCCTGCAAACGAGAGATAAAACTTCTTGACTCGGATGCACAATCTCCAAGGTGAAGAGTTTTGAAAAATAATTTGTAATGTGAACCTTCAGTTCACCCTCTTTTCTCCAAATTCCAAAATCATCAAGAAGTTGCTTTATATTATTTCTTTTTTTTCCGACCATTGCGGCGTTGTGAAAGAAAGAAGTATCGCGATCCCCATGCATCAACCAGTTTGCGCGACCTCTTTGTAGCCAGAAAATTTCCTCTTGATCCAGCAAATTCTCAATAAGTAATATGATTTCCTTCTGTCGGGCCAGGGATTCTGCACATAACGGTCCACGCCTCAATTTCTCTAGTTCCTTTTTAATTTGTTAATTCTCCGCTTCGACCCCTTAAGAGTTTCACGGTCCCAAGCATGTAAATCAACATGCACAACTCGAGTACGATCGGCAAGAGATGGCCCAATGCCAGTAGCCTTGGCTTTTTCCCAAAAAGCTTTCACAATCTCAGCAACAGTCTCTTCTTTCAACCATCTTGCTTCAAACTGTTTCACATGCCCCTCTGGACACTTGAACAAATTTTCATCCATATAATCCATATCCAGAACCAAAGGACGATGGTCAGAATGAACGTGTTGTTCATTAATTACCACCGCTCGAGGGAATTTGTTTGCCCATCTAATATTACAAATAGCTCGATCGAGGCACTCTCTAATTTCACCTCTACTCCAAGTAAAAGGATCGCCTATGTAGCCTAAATCCTCTAGACCGCAGCCCATTAAGCACTCACGAAAGGCTCTCATCATTGTGTTTGGTCTCGCACTACCACCTTCTTTTTCCGAAGAAAATAAGATCTCGTTAAAATCACCCATAACAAGTGAGGGGTGGTCGCCTTTACTGTAAAAATTACGGATATCATCCCAGGATAAAATTCAATCATTCCAATTGGGATAACCATAGAAACCTGTAAAACACCACTGTACAATATCCTCATGCATGAATAAAACATCAATAAAGTGAGACGATGCGTAGTTCAGCACAACTTTATTCATATTGAGGTAAAATAAAACAAGGCCACCGACCCGACCATCACTCTCCACTACAAACATAGAATCAAAATTTAAGACGCGACGCAGCTCATTGGCTTTACATTTATTCAAGTGTGACTCTGAAAGAAAAACTAGCTCTGCCTTTATGTGCCCATGGAGGTCCAAAAGCTCGCGAACTGCCGTGTTTGAGAGCATATCAAGACAGTTCCATCCCAGGATTTTCATTTGGCCCGACGGTCCTCCTCCTCGAAGGTCGCCGCTGTGCCATAGTTTTCCTTCTCTTCATCAACAGATTCTGCCCCTTTGTGCACGTACTCTTCATCCTCCTCCTCTATCTCCTTGGCAACATGTGAGACAACACCCTCCACATCATTCACTACTTCAACTCTACCCATAGACACCCGCTTAGACGAGACAGAAACATCACCATACAACATGCCCGTGGTGTTAATTTGCTAACAACTTAATAAAAAGCATAGGGAATAGCTACCCCGAGGAATTAATCAACAACCAGGACCAGTGCTCCTCATGAGTGTTGGTCCAAAATGAGCAGACTATGGGGCAACCGCGGGGCAACTCGAGGTTTGGTTTAACTCGTAGTGTGACTCATCCACCATGTCCTGAGAACGAAATACACGGCTCCTATCGGGATTGTCGACACGTCGGGAGGTCTTGCTGGACTTGTCTTACCTTAACGATATATCTTGCGCATTGTGATTCGGTGAGACTTTGGGTCTTCTCAGAGTTGAGGTTTTCCTCTAAGAAATCCAACGAGATCGCGAGATTCGTGGTCGAGGATTACTATGCGGCCTGTGGTAATTTGTGATGGATTAGTTGGAGCACCCCCGCAGGGTTAAATCTTTCGAAAAGCCGTGCCCGCGGTTATGTGGCAACCATGGATATTTTGTTAACATCCGATTCTAGATAACTTAAAGTAACTTAAATAAAAACTTGCCAACTGTGTGCGTAACCGTGACTGTTTCTTTCAGAGCTCCTTCTCTGATCGAGAACACGGTGGGGTTATGAATGACGTAAGTACGTGTTCAAGATCACTTAGTGATCATTCTTAGACCTCGACCGTCTTACGTAGTCCACCATTACTTATTCTGTTCTTCGTAAGTTAGCCACCATATATGCTTAGGATGCTGCAAACTCAAACACTTAACCCTACCTCACCTATTAACTTAGTTAGACTCGATACCAAGGTCATGGGATTGCTGAGTCCTCGCGACTGACAGTTTACTACAACCACCCACAGGTATAGGCACGCCAGATGCAGATGTCCCCGAGGATACCCAGCTGAGATGGGAGTTCGACGAAGACAGTGGCAGGCTGTACGCGACGTATCCCGAGGATTAGAGCGCTTGGTCGTGATCGTGGGCCTAGCAAGGAGGGATAACATTATTTTGCCGTTTATCTTGTCCGTAGTCGGACCCTGTCTTATGTATGAATGATGAATGCTTGTGTGGATTGTAATCTAGCATGTGGCGAGTGTAAGCCGAATCTTGTACTCATCTATCTATTTTTGTAATGGCAATGTTATCCTGCTTGCGATACGCTTAGATGCGACCCTTTCCCCTTTTGATGCCTCGCTCCAAATAAGAAAAGTGTCACATCTTAGTCGTTACAACCCTGGACCTTGGAAACATGTCCCTCCACTTCTCATCCGCGCATGCCCTATCCAGACGCACACGTACATTGAGATCACCATGCTGCCCATTATCATATGTATACGGCATGCCAGAGAACCCCAAATCTTCCAGCTCACACACCGTTAGACAATCACGAAACGCCGCCATCTGAACTTTTGCTCGTTGCATCCTTGATGAGGGTTCATGTTGCCAAAGTGCCTCGTTAAAGTCACCACAAACTAACCATGGGTCTAATGAACTAGCACGTAACCTTGACAAATGCTGCCACATCAAATGCCGGTTTACCACCCTTGGTTCTTCATAAACAAAAGTTGTGCGCCAACTTGAACCAATGTTCCCATCCATCACATCCACGTCAATGTACCGAGAACACAAGTCTCTAACCGAGACCTAAAGAGACTCGTCCCAAAATAAAGCTAGACCACCACTCCGACCATCACTGCAAACGCCATGAAAACCTTTCAAACCTAAACGCCACTTCAACACTTCAATCTTGTCAGAAGCTTGCCTTGTTTTACTTAGAAAGACAAGCTTTGGGGAATTGGCTTTTGCGAGGGTCCAAACCTCTCGAATAGTCCAGCGGTTCCCCATCCCCCGGCAGTTCCAAAATAAGAGATTCATTGTTCCCGGCGGCACTCCTCAGGAGAGCCCGCCGATCCATGCATATCACAGTTCTTATTCTTCTCCATCTTTGCCCTTTTGCTGCTCGAACTAGACGTTGGAGAGGTTTCTAGATCCTTGCCGGAGCCATCAGTAATTGCAAGTACCACCGGGGCTAGCCCAGCGGCCGGCACCTCACTGTCAACACTTAAGGCTGGGCGCTTACGAATGATCTTATCCCCCTGCTGCTATACACCACACTTTGGTGCTTCCATATCCAAATCCATACCTGCGTTTCTCTGTGGATTAGATGTAGTACTTTTCAGGTCATCCTCTCCTCCATTAGCATTCTTTGCCGAACTTGATGGTTTGCTTTCCGGGCCAGCCCCTTTAGAACCAGGTACAGACCGAGTTTCAGATCGTGGCCTTGTTGAAAAATCCGCATATAACCAGTCTCCATACTTCATATCATTTGCTAAGTGGATGCCTGTACCACATTCTTTAAAATCATGACCAATCTTGCTGCAAGCCTTACAAAAACGAGCTAGTTTTCCATACCTCACTGCAAGAACTTGCCGTTCCTTCCCTCTGATGATACTAACATCTTTAGTTAAGGGCTCTCTCACATCATGTTTAACCCTAACCCTAATATAGTCACCACGGGAATTTCCATTCAGTCTGATATCCAACACCTTCCCAGCCTTCTTTATCAACTTTTCCATGATTGCTTTATCACAATAGCCATCAGGGAGCTTATGTATCTGCAGCCATATTGGCATATGAACGATCTGAATATCTTCTGTCCGACTAATACCATCGTATGGATGCATCAGAACAGCCCAGAATCTGAAAATCCATGGACCTTGATTCATCATACGTTCCCAATCCCCAAGGCTGAAAATCCATGGACCTTGATTCATCATACGTTCCCAATCCCCAAGGCAGGACGCCTGGACAACAAACAGATTCGTACCCACCGCCCTGGACCTCACTTGTTGCGCCGGATTCCACGCCGCTCTCATCTCCTTGAAGAAAGCTGCATGGCTGAAGGTCTTCTCCGTATGCACCTTGGCCAATGCCAGCCAGCGAACTCGTTCGTTAATCACTGGATCGGCCTCATCAATGATTAGATCGTCAAACTCTTCCTCAGCTAGATTGAGCTGACCGAAGAAATCATCCAAATCACCAGCGCTAGGCCCCATCACATCACCACTCGTTTCCGATTGAGCAGCAGACGGGGTTGCCATCTTTAGTGGGGAGGAACAATACTACTTTTACATCATACCATTCCAAGGTATCATAGTGCTATTCATGCATTGTAAATTTGTAATCAACTGACTAGAAGTACAGAACAGCATGCCGCCCAAGGGATTACATATGACAAAGATTACAATGTTTTCGCACCACCACTTGACATGAGCGAGGCAGCGGCAGCGCCAGCGGTAGGGACGATTCCAGTTGAGTTACCTGGTTTGGAGAGATGCAGCAGCCTGCAACAATGTTCGTGGTCACACGTGAGTGGCAATTATTCAAAAGAAGAAGCGTGAGGATCATCTAACTGGAGTATCAAAATTCAGGCCAAGGGTACTTACGGCGCCAGATATTCACAGAACGAGGTGACAGCTGAAACAACATCATTGTAATTGTTAGCAGCGGCTGGAGCTGTGATCTCCACCAGCTGTATTCCAGGAGTGACCTGCACAGCTTCATCGGTTGCATGGAGCTTTGGCATCTTGTTGGCAGAAGTCACAGTCACGGTGAACTGGGCACCTCGCTGGAAGCGAAATGCAAAGCCAACCTTCAAAATTTCATGATCTAACTTGTAGCCGATGCCATAGAAGTAACGCAACACATTGCTGCTGGCTTTGCTTTCGACGATTGTACGCACGAGAATTGAGATTTGCTCTGCACCGGCACCTCTCATGGCGCCACCAACATGCCTTATGGTCCTATACATACAAACATTACCAGCTACAGATCAGTGTAAAAATCATGATGAAGGGTAAATTTCAGCAGCTTTACACAATCAGTTACCAGGATGGTGTAGGCTGAGCTAAATCACACAACAAACGAACCTCTGATGGGACAGCTCCTGTACGACTGAAAGATGTCAGCAGATATAAAATAACAATTGCTTATTGCTAAAAAATGAACAGTTGCTTATGATCCTGAGAACAGAAAGATAAAAACTAACCTAGCATTGGCACACTTTTAAGACAGAGCTCATGCACCCTCACACGTTCCTTTGGGACACCAGAGAGGCCTTGTAGAAGAACCTCCAGAGCTTCAACATGCTGCATAGTGCATACCCAAAGGAAAAAAAAGAGTTAAGAGTAATGACATTCACATATAAAAACTATATGCAGCCTAAATGAATGTTGAGATGAATCAAACCACCCTTTACTGTAAATAAACAACATATAATCATGTGATTCGTCCAACTGTACAGCACTATTTTATATTATATCATAAGTAGTGCTCTCAAAGTGGAGAAATACAGTTGACATACCATATATGGTGGTCTGCATGATCTACCCATCATTTTTGTGATATACTTTTTTCGTGTTCGAAATTCATGCTGAGTGTCTACAAATTTGTCATGGAGATGGAGATGATGAACCAATAAAAAATCTACTCCCTATAAACATGAAATTCAGATATCACTTTACACTTAAGGTAGAAATAACAACTTTATTATCTTCTTAAGTACTCCCTCTGTAAAGAAATATAAGCACGTTTAGATCACTAAAGTAGTGATCCGAACGCTCTTATATTTCTTTACGGAGGGAGCACACATTAAGGAGGGATAAATAAACTCAGCAGGTGAATGGATTTTACATGTAATTGTAGTTCAACACGAGGTAGCTGACGGACCCAGGGTTAGCATACATCTTATCTTTTTTCTTCCTAATAAAGGGATATCATAAATCTTACAGCTATAGAGACTCTTCTCATGAGAAGGCAATTGATAAACTAATGCAGAAAGATAGTTATACTGACAACTCCAACCCGAAATAAATACCCTAGATGAATGGAGTCAAATATGTGGAACTGAATTTCCCTTTACTGTAAACAAACTACACAGATTATGTGATTTCTCCAACTGTACATCAAATCTATCTAATATATTATAATACAAGAAGTAGTGCCCTCAAAGTGGAGCAATGGACATATTGTGGTCAGCATGATCTAAATACCAACTTTGTGACATTTTTGTTAAAAGTGTCGTGTTGTTTCATTCTGATAAGTGACTAACAATTTGTGATGGGGAGTTGGAGACAACGAATCAATGAACAATACTAGCATTATTTATGAACATAAATTTCTGATGCCACTTCATGTTTATAGAAGAAATAGAAGTTAATTATCCTCTTCCGAACAGATTAGGGAGGGTTAACCAGGTTTGAGATCGGCAACTGCCGCCTTCTAGCCTAAATCTTAACATAAGTACAGTTAAAGGGACCCCTCCCCATGAGAAGATAATAAATAAATTAGTGTGTGGAGATAGTTGTTGTGACAACTCCAACAAATCAATATTCAAAACAAACTAAGAGAATTTATTTAACTGTAAAGATGAAATTCTAGATACCACATCATAAGCGATGGATACATCTAAAAAAAATCAATATCCAAAATCATGACTGCAACCTGAAAGGCCAAAGGGCCTGTGTGCCAAAACTCTTATCAAATACATATACAAGAAGAGAGCACAAAAGGCCAAGTCTCATCAACAAAAGTTGGCGCATGTCACTAGAGGCACCAAGAAGATGTGCCATCCTACGACGAATCATAATACAGTAGATGAATACCACACATAAATCGTCGCTCTGCCTATGCTTTGACATATGATTTTCCCGCTCCTTGTTCAAATCAGTCATGCATTACAGCATCCTTGACAAGTTACAATTCCGTATGAAACAGTCAAACATCACATGTTTTTTTGTTTTTGGCAACAAGTAGAGTTCACTTGCACTACCCTAACAGCAATGGATAGCTACTGCACACATGAATGAATCTCTACAAAACAGACAAAGGAGACACAGTACCTGGGTCTCGATGATACCCTGCACCACGCACTCCATCGGCCAGGGGCGGATCCAGGCGGCACCCCGAAATCGCGAACGTCAGCGGGGTATCGCGGCGACGGGGACGAAGCGCGTGACGGGCGGGAGGCGTAAGCGCTGGGGAAGGGTACGGGGGCGGGGGCGGGGGCGGGAGCGCGTCGTCGGCGGCGACGCTGAGGTGCGGCACGGCGGCCGCTGTTACTGTTAGGGCACGAGGGGGTTGACTCTCGGAGGGGAGAAGCCGAGGCGACGAGAATACCAGAAAGTGCAGGGAGCAGAGTGCTAAACCGCACTAGTTAAGTTCGGGTAACGCTCCGCCCAGGAAAGTTGGGCAGTGGCCCTCGCGGGGGGCGGGAATCCCAGTCCTACCCCTCCTCCTTCCTCTCTTCCATTCCACCCCACGCGCACGCACGGACACGCCCGTCACCACCTCCCTCCCTCGCATTCCCATTTGTTCCACACCTCTTCCTCCCCCGGTCCCTCTCAGATCTCTCTGCCTCCAATGACCACCGCCGCGGCCAAGACCAGCGCGTAGCGGCCTCCCTCCCACCCTCTCTCTCCCCTCCGGGAGCGCCCCATTCCCGCCATGGCGTCCCCCACGGCGCCGCTGGGCGGCTCAACCCCGTCGGGCCGCGTGCTCGGCCCCGCGCTCGACCGCATCATCAAAAACGCCGCGTGGCGGAAGCACTCGGCGCTCGTCGCCGCCGCCAAGTCGGCGCTCGACCTCCTCTCCTCCTCCTCCTACCACTCGCCCGACCCGACCTCGCCCAACCCCTCGCCGCTCCTCGGCCTGCCCGTCGCCGCGGCCGCCGCCTCGCTCCACGCGCTGATCCTCGCGCTCGAGTCCGCCTCCCCCAAGGTCGCCGACCCCGCGCTCGACTGCGTCGCCAAGCTCCTCTACCACCGCCTTCTCCTCGGCGACCTCGGCGCCGCCGCCGACGACTCCCCCGCCTCCAAGCTCCTCGCCGCCGTCCTCTCCTGCGGCGCCCTCAACGACGACGCCATGGAGCTCGCCACCCTCCGCGTGCTCGTCGCCGCCGCGCGCTGCCCCTCCATCGCCATCCGCGGCGACGGCCTCGGCCAAATGCTCAAGACCTGCTACAACATATACCTGAGCAGCAGCAGCGGCGCCAACCAGATGTGCGCCAAGCTGGCGCTCGCCCAGGTGCTGGTCATCGTGTTCGCGCGCGTGGAGGTGGACTCCATGGACGTCCGCGTGCCCACGGTGTCCATCACGGACATGATGGACGTGTCTGATCGCAGCCTCAACGACTCAGGCATCGTGCAGGTGGCACAGGGGTTTATAAATGATGCCATGGAGGGGAGTGACGTCCCGGAGCCAGGGACCCCGGTGGCGATGGCTGAGGTGGATGAGAAGGATGATGAGGGGATGAGCAAGATCAGGGAGGATGGGTTAGCACTCTTCAAGAACCTCTGCAAGCTGTCAATGAAGTTCTCAACACCTGATAACCCCGAGGACCAGGTGCTGTTGCGGGGGAAGGTGTTATCTCTCGAGTTGCTCAAGATGGTCGTGGACAATGCTGGCCCATTCTGGAGAATCAATGAAAAGTATGATCACGATTGCTCTTGTTTCACTTATTATATGCATTTTAACAACAGTTCAACTTGTTGCATTTTCTATCTGCACAAGTATTTCTACTGCAGTCAATTGCAAGATTGTTGATGGCTCAAACAACTATGCCAAGGAAGGCATAAAATAGGCAATGCAGAAACATACACTAGTACTAGCTCATGAATTCACACCTTCCCATTTATTAGGGTATAGTATTATTTCCCTGATCCAGGTGGGGTTTGCTTATGTACGTCCCAACATGTTTTTATGAGTTTTTTGATACGTATAATCAACATGATAATAGAAGATGTTCATCATCTAGTACAATAGAAGATCATCATCTAATACAAGGTGGAGAAGTGGTGGTGGTAAAAATATGCTCTTTGTTCAGCGAACTTCTTGCAAGCGCACATGGAACTTTTAACATTTATGAACGTGTATACATGAAAATGGCAAGGAATAATTCCAACAGAACAATTGAAAGCCTGTGTGGTTGAGGTTGTGATATGAATATCACTATTCACACAAATTCTGGTCAATATAAAATTATGTAGGAGAGATTACTAGGTTTTCTTTAGTTCTTTTTATAAAGGAACATTCCAATTTAGGGTGATCTTGACAAGTGAGTAAAAACTTACATACTGAAGTTTTTTTTTTCCTTTTCCTGCAGGTACCTTGGAGCAATCAAGCAGTATCTTTGTTTGTCCTTGTTGAAAAACAGTGCCTTGTCAGCAATGAGTATTTTCCAGCTTTTGTGCTCCATATTTGTGGGTTTGCTGTCAAGATTTAGATCTGGGCTGAAAGAGGAAATTGGAATATTTTTTCCCATGCTTGTCCTAAGGGTTCTTGAGAATGTACATCAGCCTAGCTTTCTGCAGAAAATGACAGTTCTAAATTTATTGGAGGACATCTGTAAAGAGTCTCAGGTTCTTATTGATATCTTCGTGAACTACGATTGTGATGTTGATGCACCAAATATTTTCGAAAGGTATGCAAATACCTTCCTGATAAGTAGTAAATTCCAGTTATGCTGCAAGCCTGCAAGTTATAAAAAATGAAAAACAATAGAGGGCTGAACCTAGTTTCCTGGGGCAAGTCAAAGTAAGTAGGACTGAAGACAATTTTTTTGTTAGTTTTTCAACCTTCTCCCTTCTATGCTTAGAGTAAGTGGAAATGACCTCCTTGATCAGCAAGTAAACGAGCGGCAGTTCAGTCTCAGTTTACCCTCACAGAACCTGGAAAAAAGAATATGTGTTTTGCCTCAGCTGAACCTTGTAGTCTTAGCTTAACCACCACGAAAACGAGGTTCTTATTGATATCTCTGTGAGCTACGATTGTGATGTTGATGCACCAAATGTTTTCGAAAGGTATGCAAATATCTTTCTGACGAGTAGTAAATTCCTTTTATGTTGCAAGTTATAGAAAAATGATAAACAATAGAGGGCCAGGGTAGCCTTGCATTAAGGCGAGAGCACAGTCCTGTGAAAATTGTGGTTCTCTCTCTTTTCATCACATATTAAAGCACTTCTAATTCCAGCAGATATTTGCAGGATTGTCAATGGACTTTTAAAGACTGCTCTCGGGGTTACTCCTGGAGCCACAACAACATTAACCCCAGCCCAAGACCAAACATTTCGGACTGAGTCAGTCAAGTGCCTTGCTACCATACTCAAATCAATGGGTTCATGGATGGACCAACAGTTGAGAATTGGTGATTTTTCACCCAAAGTTTCCGAGGTCTCATTAAATTCGCTAGACAGTCCTAACATTCTTATTGGAGAAGATGGGAATGGAATTGATTATGAACTGCAAACCGAGTCTTATAGCCCAGATACATCTGATGCTTCCTCACTTGAGCAACGCCGTGCTTATAAAATAGAACTTCAGGTATATAAATGTTTGTGTGCTTGGTTTATATTCCCTCCACCCGTAGTGTGTTTTGAGGGAGCACATTCCTAGTTACTGATGTTATATTTCATCCTGCAGAAAGGAATTTCCATGTTTAACAGAAAACCTTCTAAGGGTATTGATTTTCTCATTAAAAGCAAGAAAATAGGTCAATCCCCAGAAGATGTTGCTTCTTTCTTGAGAAACACTGCTGGTTTAAATGCAACAATGATTGGGGACTATTTGGGTGAAAGAGATGAATTCCCTATCAAAGTTATGCATGCATATGTCGATGCACTGAATTTCGAAGGTATGGACTTTGGTGAAGCCATTAGATATTACCTGCGAGGTTTCAGGTTGCCTGGGGAAGCACAGAAAATCGACCGGGTCATGGAAAAGTTTGCTGAACGATACTGCAAGTGCAACCCAAATTCTTTTACCAGTGCAGATACTGCATATGTTCTTGCTTATTCTGTAATCATGCTCAATACTGATGCTCATAATATGATGGTCAAGGATAAGGTTTGCCAAATGATTACTTTCATCTGTTGTCAGTAATAGCATGCATGCTCATTGATAGGGTTTTCCTTATGCAGATGTCTAGATCTGACTTCATTCGAAACAACCGAGGAATTGATGATGGGAAGGATTTGCCTGAAGTTTATCTGAGTACATTGTATGATCAAATTGTAAAAAATGAGATCAAAATGAGCGCTGATTCATCAATTCCACAAAATAAGCAACCTAGTAGTGTAATGAAGCTCTTGGGCTTAGACAATATTATAAACCTTGTCAACTGGAAACAGGCTGAAGATAAGGCACTTGGAGCAAATGACTTACTCATCAAGAACATACAGGAGAAATTCAAAGCAAAGAGCGGGAAATCAGAGTAAGACCGACAATAGTCTTCTATAGACAATAGTTTTGCATCCGTTGCTATATAATTAATTAATTTAATCTTGTGCTATGTGCAGATCTGTATTTTATGTTATAACCGATACAACCATTTTGCGGTTCATGATGGAGGTTTGTTGGGCCCCTATGATGGCTGCATTCAGCATGACGCTTGACCAATGTGATGATAAGGCTGCAACGTCGCAGTGTTTACAGGGATTCAGATATGCAGTGCATGTCACCTCTGTAATGTGCATGCAGACGCAAAGAGATGCCTTTGTGACATCTGTGGCCAAGTTCACATACCTTCATTGTGTGGCTGATATGAAACAGAAGAATGTGGATGCTGTGAAGGTAGGAACTTGGATGGCTAAACAGTAGTTGATGTTCTTTTGCAATTTTCAACCAATCCATAACATGATTAAAAGAACCATATTATGCAAGGCATATCAGGCACGCCTTCTGTTGATCAGTTTAGCATGTATTTTGAATTTGTACAAAGATAAATGAGGTGGTTCATTTTTTAGAACACTGAGAAAACATGATCTAGGTTGCTTTTGAAAGGTGATAGAGAATACTTTGTTTTGGTGGTAATGAATAAATACATTTACGCCCACACTCTACATTTGACAACAGAGCTTTAAAACTATATGTGTTAAAATTATGCAGCAGAAGGAATACCACAGTACATTACAAGTCTTACTAAAACTTGTTTTCTGCAGAGGCTTTTTTCTCCCATTATTTGGTTCTTTTTGACCACTTTGCTCTTAGTTTTCCGTACTTGCACTATCTTGAAATTTTCAAGAATAAAATGTGTATGCATATGTAGTCTCTTAATTTCATTGATGCCATGATTTCATGACTTCAGAAGTATGTAGGAGCTTGAACTTATCGAACAATTGAACGCTTGCATAGATGCGCTGTGCACTGGATTATATACTCTTAAGCTATCATTTATCGTCAACGAATGTATGAAGTAATACTTGAATCTAGTATGAGTAGGACCTATTTGTCCATTTTATAGTCATAATTTTTCTACTTTATGTTTTTCACAGGCTATAATATCCATTGCAATCGAAGATGGTGATTATTTGCAGGAAGCTTGGGAGCATGTGCTAACATGTCTTTCACGGTTTGAGCATTTGCATCTTCTTGGAGAAGGGGCACCTACGGATGCTTCCTTTTTGACAGTACCTCTGGTTGATTCAGAAGAAAAAACACAGAAATCAAGTACCAACACAGCTTCAAAACGAACTAACGCTCTTCAGAATCCAGCTGTCATGGCTGCTGTTCGAGGCGGATCTTATGACAGCACGACAGCAAAAAATAATGCCTCACCTTTAGTTACTCCTGACCAGATTAACAACTTCATATCAAACATTAATCTGTTAGACCAGATTGGCATTTTTGAGTTGAATCATATATTTGCTCATAGCCAAAGATTAAATAGTAATGCAATTGTTGCTTTTGTGGAAGCTCTTTGCAAGGTCGCAATCACAGAGTTGCAATCACCTACAGATCCTCGTATCTTCTGCCTAACAAAGATAGTGGAAATTGCGTAAGATTTTTGCAACGCCTATCTCCAGAAATAAAGTTATGTCATCAACATTTTTTGAAGTGTTTAACTCAGAGCTTGATTTGTGCAGGCATTACAATATGAATCGCATACGTTTGGTGTGGTCTCGTATTTGGAAAGTTCTATCTGATTTCTTTGTGTCTGTTGGGTCGTCAGAAAATCTTTCTGTGGCAATATTCGTTATGGACTCCTTGAGGCAGCTAGCCATGAAATTTCTTGAAAGAGAAGAACTGGCAAATTATAATTTCCAGAATGAATTCCTGCGACCTTTTGCGGTGGTTATGCAGAAGAGCAATGCTTCAGAAGTACGAGAACTTGTGGTTCGATGTGTCTCCCAAATGGTTTTGAGTCGCGTTAACAACATAAAATCAGGATGGAAAAGTGTTTTCACGGTGCGTATGGTGTTCTATGGTTATTCTTAGTTTGCCTTGATTATTGAGCATAACTTCATATAGAAGCTAGTTCGACAAATAAATCGAACATTTCTAGTTTACCACGCAATAATTATGACTTTTCATCTTGCAGGTTTTTACTGCAGCTGCTGCTGATGATCGAAAAAGTATTGTTCTGTTAGCATTTGAAACTATGGAGAAGATTGTCCGGGACTATTTTCCATACATAACTGAGACTGAAACCACAACATTTACTGATTGTGTTAAATGTCTTATAACATTCACAAGTAGTAAATTTAGCAGTGATGCCAGTCTCAATGCTATTGCTTTTCTTCGGTTCTGTGCTGTGAAACTTGCCGAGGAAGGATTTGTCTGTCATGACAAGGATACCGACCATCAATCAAATAATTTGGATTCTTCAGAGGGGAATGCCATAGCCCACAAGGATGATCATGTTTACTTCTGGGTTCCTTTGCTTGCTGGTAGGCTACCTTTTCTTCCACAGAGACTGGTATATCAGTTTGGAAATGCATCACATCCGTAACATAGTTCTTGTTTGAATTTTCTCTTTTCCAGGTCTAGCTAGATTGACAACCGACACACGGCCAACTATCAGAAAAGGTGCAGTAGAAGTACTCTTTGACATTTTGAAGGACCATGGAGAACTGTTCTCTCAGAACTTTTGGACCAATATCTTTGGATCTGTTATTTATCCTCTATTTAATGGTGAAATCTGTACACCCAATGGTCAAAGTGGTAGCACCGAGGATGATTCATGGAATTTTGAAACTAAAACAGTCGCTGTGAAATGTTTAGTGGATCTGTATGTTACATTTTTTGATGTGATGCGGCCAGAACTCACTAGAGTTACCTCTGTTGTTACCAGTTTTATCAGAAGCGCTTATAGACAATCTGCTAGCACTGGTATGTCTGTTTTTCAGCGTTTAACAGAAGGGCTTGCAAGCAAACTCTCTAAGGACGAATGGAAAGGGATCTTATTATGCTTTAAAGAATCAGCAGCACACACATTGGTTGTTTTCGACAAAATAGTTAAGATGATGCAAAATATTGAAATTCCAGAAAGAAACAAGTCTTACTCTGAAGCAGAGAAATATTCAGATCCTGAGATATACAATGAGGATGAAGAGGAAGCTAATATGGAAACATCGTCTTATGCTATTGTCAAGATGAAGAACCATATGTCTCTGCAACTCTTAATTGTTCAGGTACTTCAAACCTTGTGCCAGTTTACTTTGATGCTGATCGCTTGTATATCATGTCCTTCTTTGTAAATTTTGTTCAATACTCTGCTTTGCTTTGCACACCCAAGAATTAGAACAAATAAATTACAACAGGAAGTTTGCCTTCATGATTTGTGTTCGCCATGCCAATAAGATCACACTCACCATTCTGTGGCTTCTCTGCAGGGAATCGTTAAGTTGTATGAGACACACAGGAGATCCTTCTGTGCTGAGCATATGGGCATAATTTTGGAGATGCTATCAGCCATTACGTCCCATGCAAGTGAAGTGAATTCTGAATTTGCCCTGCACATCAAATTCCACAAAGCATGCTCCCTTCTGGAGATATCTGAGCCAGCAGTCATCCATTTCGAGAATGAGTCTTACCAGAGCTACCTCAAACTTCTGCAAGCTTTGCTTCATGACAACCCATCTTTGTCACGAGAAATGAACATCGAGTCACAAATTATGCTTGTTTCTGTGAAAATTCTACGGAAGTATCTGAACTGTGCAGGCCAGGAACCATCGAAGGATGCTTCTTGTAAAGATCCAGTTGTACACTGGGCGCTGCCTTTATGCGCCTCTAAGAAAGAGGAACTGTCTGCTAGAACCCCATTGGTCCTTCATGTAATGCGTTTACTTGGTGGTCTAGAGAGGGAGTGCTTTAGGAGGAATTTGCCTCTCCTTTTCCCTTTATTAGCTAATCTTGTTCGCTGCGAGCATAGCTCTAGAGAGGTTCAGGTTGCACTGTATGATATCTTTCAGTCATCAGTAGGCCCTATAATTTCCGTATAGCATATATTGATGGTTCAGCAACTGTACAATTTTGTCACTTCCATCTTGGTAGGGTAACTTGGTTGATGGTTACATAGAAATATGGAATAAGAAAAAGATTACAGCTTGACAGTGCCGTAAATGATTCAAACCTGCTCCTCTAGCATTCTGGTGTTGAAGGTAAAACCTCTTCCTGTTTCTTGGCACATCAACTTATTTTCAAGCATAGTGCAGGATATTAATATAGTTGTGTCAGTGTTGCAGCGTCATGTAACATGGACTCAGATACCTGGAGGGAGGAGACCTTTTGAAGGGCATTTGCCCTTTTTTCCTAACATTAATTTCGATTCATGGGGGTTATCGTCGACGCTGCTGGCATTGAAGGCAAATGGATGTATTGCAACAAAGTATGTCTGACTTGGAGGTCCTGCATCAACAGCTTTGGAGTACTTCTACCAGGGAGTGGTCTGTTCATCAGTGACCAAAATTTTGGGATGTAGCCTTCCTTTTCCCTTTTAACAACAGCCTTGTATAGGGTTTTCTTTTGAACCAAGACTAAAATAAAGAGTCATCTACCAAGTTCTTCATTTTCCTAATCTTCCTGCCCTCGTTGAATTGTGATCACCGTGTCTTCATGGCAATAAGAATGAAGATTTAGCTAGATGAATAATCTGTGGTTTAAACGAAATAGACATGTCTGAAAGGGTAGGTATATGACACGAGCTGCCGTCATCCTGTAATTCTTTTGTGTTATGGCTAAGTAGCTAACTGCTCTGGAAAGCGAAGGTTGGATATATACACACTTGGAGATCACTGTCCATGACTCTAAGTTCACCGACTTGTTGAAAACTACCGCCCAACGAGCCATCAACACTCAAGTTATTGACCAAGAAAATGACATTTCGATGGCATAGAACATTAACTATTCTGGTAGGAGTTTCACAGTTTTTTTTCCCTTCACTTATACGAATGTGACAAGAATCAGTTCCAGGCATGCCTTTCTTACATCTGTTCATTTGCTTTTAGGCGTAAAAAAGAACATTTGTCCACGTTTGAAATAAGCAGGGGTAGCATTACAAGAAAGTGGCAGCAGGTAGCAAAAGTGAGACATGCAAAGTCAACTCGTGCACCCACCACAAGAAGGGGTAACTACAAACAAACTACCATCTACGAGCTGAAAGTCGTATGGTGGTCATCATCCTGCACAGGCTGCTGCAGGTAGGACCTCTTGATGAACTCCAAGCAGTCAGCAATGGCCTGGTCCGCATGGAACGAAGCCGAGCTCTCCGTCCCCCGCAGCGCCGCCGGCTGTCCCGCTGATCCCGGCGTGGTCCGCCTCCTGATCCCAGGGCAGCACCTGAGCTCCTCCATGCATCGGACGACCAGGCCGGCGAGCCGGAACAGCCGCACCCGCAGCCGGAGCAGCGACCCCAGCCGGACGTGCCGCAGCCGGCGGCCTCGCCGGCCCTGCCTCGCCTGATGGACCATTTGCGCCTGGTGTATGTATTTGGCACTGCTTGGCCTGAACGGAGCTTGTGTTGTGTATGTATGCGCGGTGTGTTATATAGGCGTGGCGCCGGCGCACCGGTAAGAGCATCTCTATTAAAACCCTCAAACCTTTAAAAATAACCGTTTTTTTACAATTTTCGTCGACAAAACGACGTAGACTAAAACCCTTAAACCCGTAAAAAAAATTAAAGGTCTAACCCGCAAACCCCTTCCCAGCCTGTAGAACTGAGGGTTGGGAGGGAAAACTCCCCCCAACCCGCACTCCACTTCCCACATCTCGCGGGAGCGAAAACCGCCCCGCCTCCCAGCTCCTCCCGCGTCCTCCCGCTGCCATGGAGCCCCCGGCCGCCGCGCCAGCCGCCCCGCCCGCCCCGGCCGCCGTGCCCGCTGCCCCCGCGCCAGCCGCCCCGCCCGCCCCGGCCGCCGCGCCGCTGCGCCCGCGCCCGCCCCCGCCCCCACACCCGCCCCGGCCACCGTGGCCGACGTGGTGGCGGCGACCCACGTCGGGGCCAAGCGGCGGCGGGCCTCGCACCGCCTCCTCCCGCCCCGGCCGCTACCGCGCTCGCCCCCCGCGAAGAAGAGCCGGTCGAAGGTCTCCTCGCGTGGGCCACGAGGGGCATCCTCGAAGGTCGCTGACGCATCCTCGAAGCGGAAGAAGGTCGCGGCGCGGAAGAAGCCCGCGGCCCCGACCGTCGCCGTCGCCGAACCTCCTCCCGCCGCGCACGAGGTGTTCGAGGAAATGGCAACCCCAACCTCGTTCATGGACCTCCTTCAAGACGCGGAGGTGGACCTCGGGGCTCCGCCTCTAGAACCCTTTGGTGAGGAGGTTGAGGAAGATGAGGAGGATGAAGGGGATGACGAGGAGGAGGTGGCCGAGATAGGGGAGGAGGCATTCACCGAGGAGGTTGAGGAAGAAGGACATGGATGAAGAACAATTGCAATGGTGGAAGGACTACAAGGAGGACATCGCAGAGAGGAAGAGGATATTCCGTGGTGCGTCCTCTACTCTTCGAGGTGACACTTCGATAAGTGGTGGTGGCGATGGCGGTGTGGATGACTCCAATGGAGGTGCTTGATGGACGTGCAAGTGGTCTAGGAAATGGCGCCAAGTGCAACTTTTTGGTGATGGTGCCGATGAGAGGGGGAAGATGATGATTGTGTTATGTAAAAACTATTAAACCATGCATCAATGATCTTTATTTCCGTGTTTGTTTGAAGGTTTATTATGTTTGTCTTGTGAAAATTATGCAATGCCAAATGACAGTTTTAAGGGTTGGGGTTGGGGCAAAGACTAGAACCCTCAAACCCAACCCTTATAGGTTTGAGGGTTCTAGTCTTTGCCCCTGTTTTTCAACCCTTAAAAGTGTCAAAAATGGGCAATTCTTAACCCTTAAAACTGGTTTTACATTTAAGGGTTCGAGGGTTCTACAGTAAGCGCCGAGCGTTTGCCCGTCGTTTTCTTGTCGTTTTTTAAAGCTTATGGATGAAAAATGGCGCCGGTCAGGTGATATACAGTAAGTAAGACATTGTGTGACGCAAGGATGCGGCCAGCCCGCTGTTTTTAAATACGTTATCGCCTGCATAAACTAAAACTACTCTCTGCCTGGAAAATTTCTCTTGGCTCCATCCTCTTTCGGAGGAATGCTCTCTCATCATGTCATGCTGTGCGCCCTTGATCCTGTCGTGTACTAGGCAGGCTGCTGCTGCTGCTGATGCGTTGTAAAATGCGCTGCTAACTGAATCGGAACGAAATCCGTGTGCCCCTCCACGGTTTCGTTCATGCTTGTTAGTTAGTTCAGCGAGATGGAGATTACAATAATAACGATAAGAGCAAAACCACACGCACGCACACACATTATTCAAAATCTTGGGCTTGTGAGTTTTGACACGCCTGATCTGTCCCGTCCCGTCCTGGGCGCATCAAGATCCTTCGGGAAACAAGGCCCAAATGGCAACAATGATCGGCTTCGGCTTCGTCGCCTTCTTCTGTACCCTGTGGCGGGGCTTGACAGGACCCGATGAAGTTTGCAGCAATGGAGTGGAGATCCATGGAAGAAAATCATGTTTTTTTTTTCGTTCCAAAATAAATGTCTCAAGCTTAGTACAAGACATGGGAGCTGTTGAGAATGGGGGCTTGCCATGACTAAAATACTTGATCCAATGTGTCATGTACCCACTTGCATCAAGTCACGTTTTGTTTGTGATGGCACTTGCGTATTATTTGGAGAATCTAATGCCGTTAGTGTTCTTTCTTTGCTAGGAAATAATCAGGCTGTCTCCACATCAATTTGACATCTCTGGATGTTCAGACAAAATAAAGAGATAGGTGCCACTAGAAGCTGGCAATATTAAATTACTTTGTGAACCCCTCTATGTCATATAGACATCCAAACAAAACAAAATCAGTGTACTCTTGTGATCAAGCCTCAACAATTCATGCAACACTGAAAATTTATTCAATCCTCACCTCGATGGGGATTAACCAATCAAACTAGTACATGGATCACAACAATCAAGCCTACATGCTTGGTGCATCTATAAGCTTTAGAGTCTAAAGCTTATTTGTCATAAAGGCACAGATTCAAACAACAAGTCATCCAAAAAAAAACTTTTACTTATCTAAGGCTGCTCAGCGGGAAGTTGCGCAGTGGGTTCTCCTTAAGCAATTCTGTTTCCCTGTACAAAGAAGAAAACAGCATGGTCACACATTGACAAAGAAAACATTTGCTTGTTGCTTATTGCGTGGAAACAAAAGGTGCAGCAGTGAACTATTCTTACTTCTTAAGGTTTTTGCTTGTTGCTTGCCTAAGCTTCAGAACAGATGGTTTTGGACTCTTGGGCACTTGAGGCGGGGCTGGTTCCCTAAGATGATCAAAAAGGAATTTAGAAACACTTTTTATGTTTGTATAGTGACTCACTGAAATCTGATAACTTAAGGATGTCGTATAACATACTCGGCACATTCGTCATCTATGAAGACCTCAATGGAGCTGACACGAGCTGGCGGAACTGCTGGCCGTGCTGCTACCTTCGGTGGAATCTGATCAATGAAATGTCATCATCAGTTTGTGAACGGAAGAGGTCATGACAGTCTCTTTTCCATTAAATTTACTGAACGGATAGTAGTCTGTCCTTCAGAAAAGTATCACTATCACAAATAGTAATCTGAATCTGCTCTTTGAAGAATTCTAGTGGCTCTACAAAAATACCTTGTGGGAAGTCCATCTGGCAGGCATCATGTTATTTTCTTTGTTTCTATCTGCTTGTGTTCCAAGGGTGTTCCAGGTCTTGTCTTTGCTCCTAGCTCTCTCAAGACCCTGACTTGGTAATGGGTTCTCTTTGTAAATTGAAATTTGCGTATTAAAATCGAATCTGAGAATTTGCCAATACAATCAGTGTTAGTCAAGAAACCCTCCTGGTTTGGCTAGATAGCTTGTCTGATTACATGCTAATGGTACTAACCTTTGCAGCGTTACCCTAGGCTTTGCCAACAGGTGTGAATTCTCTGCATGCTGACCTCCTGCCACATCGAAGTCAAGATTAGTTTACACCCAGCCAGTCACTTGAAGTTGATGTTTAATGACAGAATAACACAACACGCTTACTGGTGTCACCACGGTTCAAGTCACTACCGAATTTGCGTATTGGCTGATTGTCACTTGCCGTATCATCCTGTTACAAGAGATAATAAACAATTCAGTGAAGAGTGGTGATCAGAAAAAAAAGAGGTCGCAATAATACAAATAGAGCACCTCGTGTCCCTTCTTTTTGGTTGATCTCCGAAGAAATGCCCTGTATGTAGTTTCCAACTTCTCCACAGGCTTTGCTTTCCTGATGGAAAAAGAATGAACAACCCAAGGATAAAATTTCACCAGCGCAGTCAATTATATACACAATTGCATAGTTAGTGGAAGAGAGATGAGGTAATAATAAGTCAAGTACTATGTAGGTAAAGTGTGTAATGGTGCATACGATCTGGACCTGAAGAACAGTAAAATACAGGACTCCGAGAAATTCAGGATAGATCACTTGCAGACTTGAAACTGATACGTAACAAACATCTACATCGACACTCTCAGACTATCAAATTAGCAATTGATATTTTTAGACGAAATTAGCAATTGGTCTTATAGCAGACTAATACATCCTGCAAGACATATTTTTACGGGTGCTTGAATCTACAAAGTAATCCCAAATCCAAGAACCTTCGAAACATAGAAGTGCCGGTGTCTCATAAGAAGAATCTCACCTAGCTATTCCAAGAACAAAGATCTCGTCAGCTTTCTTAAGCTTGTTCTTCGACTCCATTAGCAACGCATAGCGAATGTAGAAAACAGCATGGCCCTCACCAATCTGGTTGGACTCTAGGAACCTGAATATCACCTCAGCGTCCGAACAGTTCCCAGCCTGGAAACCAAACTGCAGGTCAAATATACACGCTTCGGAATTACAAAATAGATCAAGCCGAATTCAGTCAGCAACTCACGTATTCTAACCACACTTTGAGGTACCGGAGGTCGTCCTTGTACCGCTCGTCATGCCAGAAGGCACGCACACACTGCTCGTAGATGACGACCAGCCCTGAGAACTCCCCGCCGGCCGGGAACGACTCCTGAACCCATTTGATGCAGCTGCACACAGGCAAAGCGGAGTAGAAGAGCTATGAGCACCGGGCTTGTAGGAATCGATGCAAGGAGCAACCATTGCACTCCAAGTTCTAGCTAGAGCTTCCAAGAGACCCTGTGCAGAAAGGGGAGGATGGATCAAGTAGAACTTACTCTACCCACGGCTGGAGCGGATCTTCCCCTTGGTACTCATCGATTGCTTCGATCATCCTCCTGGATCAGTCAATTCATCAAACACCGTACAAGCAATATTATCAGACACTTGTCCAAGAAACCCCGACCAGAAAGGGAAAAAAATATACATCCAAGAACCACGAAAGCCCGTGCTGAGAAAGATCCGTACCTGCGTTCGGCGAGGAGGGCGGCACGCTGGGCGGGGTCGGCGTGCGCCTTGAGGGCCTGGTTGAGGAGGCCGACGTTCCGCCCGCGTTTCAGCGGCCGCACGTTCTCCTTGAAGGTCTCCCACTCGCCGCACACGGCCACCGGCGCCATATCGAGCCCTCCCCCCAGCAGCGCCAGAGTCTCCGCGTCGAGCGCCGCTAGGTCTCCCGCCGCCGCCATGTGTGCCGCTCCTAAGCCTACCGTTGGGCGAGGGATAGGATTCAAACTCGTCGATTAGACCGTTGCGTTCAGGAGCGGACGATGCTCAGGGTTGGGTTATATACAATGGGTGGGCTCTTGTCAGTTTTGGGCTTGAAAGTGCACGGGCCCAGATCTACGGCCCACCTGATGTATGATATGTTTTTCTTCATGCAGCCGAAAACGGAAAATGCTATCTGACGCTGCAGGCGCTGGTTAACGTGCATTTTGTAAAAACATTTTCTTTTATACTGAAAAAACAGTTGTGACGGTGATTCGAACCGAATCACAACCTCAATTTGTTACAACGGTGATTCTAAACCAAAGACATGGGTGTCCAGTATAAGAACATCTCCAACAGCCGCGCTACGCGCCGCGTTCAAAAATGCGTTTGCCGCGCACGTTTCGGCTGGTTTAGCGCGAGGATAGACGCTGGCTCTAACAGCCGCGCTATAATGCAGCGCGCGTACAACATTTTTTAATAAATAGATTGCATTAAAATAAAAAGGATACAAAGTTATTTTACATAGATTGCAACTAGATAGCTCTAGATAGTTCGAAAACATAAAACTAATCCCAGTCGCTCCAATCATCTGCACCATCATCATTGTCGTTGGTGTCGTCAGAGGTTGACAGCCAGATGTCCAACCAACGCTCATCTTCTTCAGTGAAGAAGGACCTCCCGACTGCATTGACGATGTCGGCCTGCACACTCGCCAATGCCTTCCGCCGACGCCTGTCCAACCGCTCCTCGCGGCGCCGGCGCGTGTCCTCCTCGCGGCGCCTTGCCCAATATTCCTGCTCGTAGGCGACGTCCTCCGGGTGGCGCCGGCGCCACTCCGCCATGACCCGCTCGTCCTCCTGGGCGACGACGAGGCGGCGCTGCAGCGCAGTGTGCTCCGCACAGTCTTGTGCGGAGTTTAGACGAGACGGCGGGGCGACGTCTAACGCCTGCTGGAGCGTGTGGACGTCCTGAAAGTTCATTTGGCGGCGCGGCCTGTCTAGGCGCCACGTCGCCGCGTCGAACGCGCGGGCGGCCTCGTGCGCCGTGTCGTAGGTTCCGAGGCTAAGCCGGAGATCGCCGGAGCGTATCTCGGCGTAGAACCCGCCGTTGGGGCGCTGGCGGACGCCGCGGTAGCCCGACGCAGAACGACGGCGCGGCGGCATGGTGGCGCGTCGGGGGCGGCGCGCTGGGGCGGCGGCGGCGCGAGAGGCAGAGGCAGAGAGAGAGAGAGAGAGCGGAGCGGTGTCGCAGGGAGCGGCAGCGCGCTGCGCTTTTATAGGCGCGCGGGACGCGGCGCCGCAAAAATGACGCGCGAGCTGCCGCCTTTTCGCGCGGCTGTTGGAGATGCTCTAAAATAGATGTTTACCGCGCGCGCTAAAATGGATGTTTATCGCGCGCGCCTTTTTGCGCGGCTGTTGGAGATGCTCTAAGACTGGATTACCACTCGACCACCTCAATTTGTTGTGATTACTTAGATATCTTTTCTATTTTGTTCCTTCTTATCTTTTTTATTCTTTACATTTTTTTTTCATATTTCATTTTTCTCTGTTTCTTTTTCTTTTTTCTCCGCCTCTCTTTTTTCTAATTCGAGAACTTTTTTCTTCAAACAGAGAACTTTTGTTCCTTTTTTCAATTCGATGAACTTTCTAACATGGATGAACTTTTTTTTGAATTTAATGTTTTCTTTTCATTTTTATGAACTTTTCTTAAATATGATGAACTTTTTTCAGTAGCGTTGAACTGTTTTCAATCCATGAACTGTTTTTCAAATTCAATGAACTTTCTTAAAATCTGATTAACTTTTTTGAATTTAATGAAGTTTTTCTGAAACTTGCTGAACTATTTTTTTCAAACTCGATGAACTTTTTTAAAATTAGATGAACATTTTTTAAAATTTGATGAACTTTTTTCAGATCCGATGAACTTTTTTCAAATTTCAACGAACTTTTCATAATTGCACGGACTTTTTTTAAATTTGGTGAACTTTTTAGAACTTCTTGATTTTTTCTTGAAAATCCAGAAACTTTTTGAACTCACAATTTTTTTGTTATTTGCGATTTTTTCATTTATTCATATTTAATGAACAGTTGACTCGAGCGAGCTCACGAGCGTTCGACCCGGAGTGAACAACCAGCGATCGATGGAGCGAACCCACCAGCGATCGATCAAGCGCTCCTATATGGGCCGGCCCACGGGGTGATGGTCTGTGGGCGCGAGCTAGGGGAACTAGCGCGTGCAACACCAATTAGGAGCTCCCACCGAAAACACTGTTGTACATAACAGTTGTATGTGTTAATGTTTTTCTTTGACAAAAACTGATAAATGATCATTTTAATTATTTTATCGTGAATGTTGAAAATCCGCATCACCGTAACATATTTTTCAAGAGGGGGTCGGGATGGTAGTCAAAGCTCAGTGTTGATAATCAATTTTTTTGACCGGTAAAATAATAGGAGAGGCTCCTACTGCATATGTATTAAAGATTCAATGATAGTACATATTTGCAACACCACCTATGGGGTGTGAAAGTTTCAGGAGATTAAAGAAAAGCAGGAGGGTTGCAACTAATTAATGGTTCTAACAAGAGTAGTAATAAACTGGCGAAATCAATCTTGAATTTTGTTTCCACACATGGGTCATCGAGGGATGGACGTGAAAATAATGGTAGTTGCGTTCTTTCTAGAGGCTCCAAGCAACCACCTAAGCAAATGTTCACGAACATGGGAGTGGATCTCTTCATTTTAGCGTGATTGACGAGTTGTAATCTATCGCCATGGTGGGATCAGTCGATGTTCGCTAGCTGCCAACACCTTGTGCTAAAGTGTAGAGGAAACAATGTGTTCCGCTGTTTCTTCAATGTGTGAGCCACAAAGGAGGCAGTCAAGGCATTCACCTATGTTGTAATGGTGCCTTTTAAGCATGTTTCGCGTGTTAAGTCTATCTGATAAGAGTAGTCAATGCCTTAATTTATGGTATGCTCCTGGATTTGCACAACCACTTGTAAGCATCATGAGCTTGAACACCTGTGAAGTAGAAGGCATACTATGCGCTGGTCCAAATATTTGTGCCCCCCATATGTATGTCCAGATGTTATGCGACTAGACAGAAATATTTGTGTCGAGGACCTTTGTTTGTATTTGTTTCACCTCATAATGTACTTGTATTGATAATGGCATATGAAAAACTTCAGTTATGTCGGTGGTAAGGAGGAAATAACGAAACCAATCATCCTTGGTGGTGTATGATAATGCTCTAGGGAATGCCTCAGAGAGGATGTTTTGGTTCCATCAATATTTCCAAAATAAAGTCGAAGTGCCACATTGAATTTTACATTGATAGTCCCTCGAAAGATGGGGTTGAGCTGCAGTAGGTCATGCCACCATAAGGAACCACAAGGTTCAGAGGCGTGTAGGATTGAGCCATTGTAGTATGTGTCCCAAACTAGTTGGGCCCAAGTAAAAGTGCGTTATATCGACTAGAGGGGGGGTGAATATGCGATTTTTATGAATTCATCGCTGAGGAATTGGCTGGTGAGGAAATTTCTTAGTCACGAATAGCTTGCAGCGGAATAAGTACTCAAGCGTAAGCGTAACACAACGAAAGCATAGTCGTCATGAAGAAATGAAACAGATGCTTATTGCGAGTAGCGTGATCAGGATACGCAGGTGCAGAACAAGTGAAGTGAACAATTTGAGATGAGGAAATTGTGGAAGTCTTTAGTCAAATTCTTCAAATGGTAATAATCAATTTCATCAACACATAAATTAGGAAATAGAAGGGTTAAGGAATTAGAACCAGGTACTCAATGAAGACACTGATTTGTTGTCCCAGTTCCAACTGTTGTGACAGTCTTACGTATGGTTTGGAGTGGCTTGGTATTTAAACCAAAGGACACACACTACTAGGACACTAAGTCCTTATCGTATTCTCCTTAATCTAAGGACACCAGTCCTCGCCCAACACTCGTGGTAAGTCTTCACGACAAACTTCCAAACCCTCACAAACTCGGTCACCCATAAATCCACAATTTACTGCTGGATGCTCTAGACCAGTGACACCTAACTGTTTGGAAGATGCACAGTCTTCAAAGGTAACAAGCGTCGGTTCCACACAGGAACGACCTCTTGAGTGATGCTCAATCAATTTGGGTTTTTGGGTTTTGGTTTGGGTGCTTCGGGTTTTTCCTCCGTGATGATTTTCTCCCAAAGTCTTAGAGGAATGGGTTGCTCTCAAATGACAAGTGTCAAGTTCTCTTGCAGAGCAGCCAACCAGCTAGTGGTTATGGGGGCGGCTATTTATAGCATGGGAGCAATCCCGACATGATTTGACATAAATGCCCCAATGATATGACCGTTATGTGGATAAAGTTTGGGTACAACTGGCGCGCGATGATACGTCTCCAACGTATCGATAATTTATGAAGTATCCATGCCATGTTTGCCTTTGTTTACAACACTTTTATATGGTTTCGATGCACTTTATATGATTTATTTAAAACTAACCCGGACATACACTGTTTTCACGAGAACTACCGTGGTGTTGCTTTTTGTGCAGAAATAAAAGTTCTCGAAATTGGACGAAACTTTTTGACGATTTTTTGGAAGAAAAGAGATATATTGGAGCAAAGAACCAACAGAGGCCCCCCTGGTGCCCACTAGGAACCAGGGGCATCAGCCCCCTCGCTCGTTGTGGTATCTAGTGGGCCACTCGTGGCCCATCTTGGTGTGATTCGAGAACCCAAAAATCCTATAAATGTATAAACCTCCAGAAATAACCGTAGATAAGAAGTTTCGCCGCTGCAAGCCTCTATAGCCACAAAATCCAATCGGGAGCCCATTCCGGCACCCTGGCGGAGGGTGAGATCGTCTCCGGTGGCCATCTTCATCATCCCAACGGAGGCCATGATGAGGAGTGAGTAGTCCACCCTCAGGGATGAGGGTTTGTACGAGTATCTATGTGTTTAATCTATCTTTCTCTCTCTCGTGTTCTTGAGATGTCATGATCTTGTTATATCACGGGCCTTGTTAATATAGTTAGATCATATGGTGTTTGTCCCATGGTATTGTTGTGATGAATTGAGTCTTTAAGACCTTGTTATGTTGGCTTGAATATTCACGTTTGAGAGCACATGATATATGTCTTGCACGCGGATGTTGGGGAATGTTGCCTCGGAAACACAAAATTTCCTACGAACACATAAGACCTATCCATGGCGATAACCATCTACTAGAGGATAGATCAGATCCACATACCCTTGTAGATCACTAAGCGAGAAGCATTAAGAAATGTGGTTGACGTAGTCGAACGTCTTCGCGAACCAACGCAAGCCTTCCCGCGATCCAATCACGATCCAGTGCCGAACGGACGACGACTCCGCGTTCAGCACACGTGCAACTCGATGACGATATCTGCCTTCTTGATCCAGCAAGATAGACGAAGAAGTAGCTAAACTCCCCGACAACACGATAGCGTGACGGTGATGATGGTGGAGCTAATCCGACAGGGCTTCTCCGTGCACTATCGGAATAACCTATGGGGTGTCGCAAAGTAGTGGAGGGAGAGGGGCTGCGTCGTGGCTTGAGGTGTGGCTAGACTCTCTACCCTCTACTATATATAGGAGGAGGGAGGGGTGGCACCCTAGGGAAAACCCCTAGGGCTTGGCCGGCACACCAAGGAGGAGGAGGACTCCTAGTCCAATTCGGATTGGTGGAGGTGGACTCTCCTTCTTGGTGGACTCCTTCCCCCTTTGCACTTCGGCGGAATAGGCCCACTTAGGCTGGCCGCCCAGCCTACCAGAGGCTGGTGTGCCACCCTTACTCCTATTTGGTCCCCCTCCAGGTGGGTGGCCCCTCCCGGTGGAACCCCGAAACTCATTTGTCACTCCCGGTACTTTACCGGTAATGTCCAAAATCTTTCTAGAAGCCAAATACACCCTTCATATGTATCAATTTTCATCTACGGACCATTCCGGAACTCCTCGTGACATCCGGGATCTCATCCGGGACTCCGACAACATTCATTTACCAACATACATAATTCAATTATATCGAAACATCACCGAACCTTAAGTGTGCAGACCCGGCGGGTTCGAGAACTATGTAGACATGACCGAGACACTCTCCGGTCAATAATCAATAGCGGGACCTGGATGTCCATATTGGCTCCTACATATTCTACAAAGACCTTTATAAGGCGAACCTCTATGTCAAGGATTCAGTTAATCCCGTATAACATTCCCTTTGTCCTTCGGTATGTTACTTGCGTGAGATTCGATCGTCGATATCTCTATACCTATTTGAATCTCGTTACCGGCAAGTCTCTTTACTCGTTCCATAATACAAAATCCCGTGGCTAACTCTTTAGTCACATTGCTTACAAGGCTTGTTGTGATGTTGTATTACGGAGTGGGCCCCGAGATACCTCTGTGTGATACGGAGTGACAAATCCTAGTCTTGATCCATGCTAACTCAACACACACCTTCAGAGATACCTATAAAGCACCTTTATAGTCACCCAGGTACGTTGCGACGTTTGATACACACAAGGTATTCTTCTGGTGTCAGTGAGTTACATGATCTCATGGTCATAGGAACATATACTGGACATGCAGAAAATAGTAGCAATAACACAACATGATCACATGCTACGTTCATAGTTTGGGTTTTGTCCATCACATCATTCTCCTAATGATGTGATCCCGTTACCAAGTGACAACCCTTGTCTATGGATAGGAAACCTTAACCATCTTTGATCAACGAGCTAGTCAACTAGAGCCTTATTAGGGACAATGTGTTGTCTATGTATCCACACATGTATCTGAGTTTCCATTCGATACAATTCTAGCATGGATAATAAACGATTATCTTGAACAAGGAAATATAATAACAACTATTTTATTATTGCCTCTAGGGCATATTTCCAATAGTCTCCCACTTGCACTAGAGTCAATAATCTAGATCACATCACTATGTGATTTACAATATAACGAATCTAACACCCATATAGTTCTGGTGTTGATCATGTTTTGCTCGTGGAAGAGGCTTAGTCAACGGGTGTGCAACATTCAGATCCATGTGCACTTTGCAAATATTTATGTCCTCCTCTTTGATGTAATCTTTGATGTAATCGTAGAAAGGGGCGGGAGGGCGGGGAAAAACAAAGACAACTTGGACTAGATGAGATGAACTCCGGAATAAAATGAGAGAATGATCTTGCAAAAATTGGAGAGGATTGAATTCACTGAAGAGAAGCACACCGGTTAAATGGAATTGATACGATGACTCCGGTTAACAAGAATTGACAAGACAACTGATTAAGCAAAAGGATTAGCATTCACATAAAAATATGAGAACACCTCTTGGAAAGGTATGAAATCACCACTTGACATCGAAGCAACACAAATTACCATATTCAACAAAACAAAGGATGAGGCTTATGAAACAAGCCAGAACAAACTCATGAGAAAGATTTCGTCCGATATTTTCGTGGACAGGATCACACGGGCTCGATTTTACAGTAGCCATCAAGTGCAAGGTAGTGCACCCGACATACGAAGCGTCCCCGAGTCGTAGCAAGCTACAAGGACTCTTTAAGACACAACGTGTACCGCTGTAAGTCGACCGTGAACAAACGAATCCACTAGATGTCGAACCCCAACCTAACATCATGCATTTGTTGGAAGATTGTCCTATAAGCAACTACTAGAATTCCCACCTATGAATTCCCGAAATATCTGGTCATGCAATCTGGTACACAGATACAAGGAGTATTTCACACAACTCCTAAACTAACCTGTCACCTGTATCACATCCGTCAACACACAACCAGAATCTCGGACCTTCATCTACAACAGACCCTCGTGATCACAACGATACAAAGTATGGCAGTACTTCCGAACAATCTGCACTAGTACTGGGGACATCGGGGTTATCTCGCCACTACTAGTATTGAAGCAATTACGAACATCCTTCGTCCTGAGATACTAAGAAATCTGAATGATAACGATGTGCTCAAGAATCCCCTGGAGCTCAACTCCCCGGAAGAAAATCAAGTCAGACACGAGGCACCAAGACAGAACTCCTTCACATCGGCATCATATAGATCACAAGAATATCCGCGTGATCCTAAAATTTTTTTGAGTGAGAAGAGGAGTAGAATTAAATTATTACGTCAAGATCCCTAACCAGAGCATAGAAGAGGAGAAAAAATAATCCTACTCTCCGATATATAACTAGACTCAAAGTAGTTTTCACTAGACTCGACTCGGCCAAGTTCGATCAATCAAGGGGGCTCCTAGGTCGGTCCTTGCTCTGATACCAACTTGTCACGCCCAAGATGCGACCCTATCCTCAATCTGGCACGAAGGCCTCGTCAGGGATAGAAGCGCATCTCGTCGTGTCGCAAGAATGGATATCGTTACAAGTACATGTACTGAAAAGAAGAGATATATATAGAGTTGTCTTACACTCGCCACAAGTTACATCAGAGTCACATCAGTACATTACATAATCATCAAGAGTAAGAGCAGGGTCCGACTACGGATGAAAACAAACGAGAAAAATAAGAACGACGTCCATCCTTGCTATCCCAGGCTGCCGGCCTGGAACCCATCCTAGATCGATGAAGAAGAAGAAGAAGAAGCAACTCCAAATGAACAATCAACGCGCTCGCGTCAAGTAACCTTTACCTGTACCTGCAACTGGTGTTGTAGTAATCTGTGAGCCACAGGGGACTCAGCAATCTCATTTTCAAAGGTATCAAGACTAGCAAAGCTTAATGGGTGAGGCATGGTTAAGTGGTGAGGTTGCAACAACGGCTAAGCATATATTTGGTGGCTAAACTTACGAGTACAGGAATAAGAGGGGGGAAGATCTACGCATATCAGTCGTGGCTACTGACGATCAAATGAATGATCCTGAACACCTACCTACGTCAGGCATAACCCCACTGTGTCCTCGGTCGGAGAAGGAACTTACGAAAGAGACAGTCATGGTTACGCACACAGTTGGCATATTTTAATTAAGTTAACTTCAAGTTATCTAGAACCAGTGTTAAACAAAGCTTCCACGTTGCCACATAACCGCGGGCACGGCTTTCCGAAAGATTTAACCCTGCAGGGGTGCTCCAACTAGTCCATCACAAATTACCACAAGTCGCATAGAAATCCTCAATCACGAAGCTCGCGATCTCGTCGGATTCCCTAGTGGAAAACCTCAACTCTGAGATTACCCAAAGCATCACCGGAATCCCGATGCACAAGATATCTCGTCAAAGGTAAAACTAATCCAGCAAGGCCGCCCGACGTGTCGACGATCCCGATAGGAGTCGCGTACCTCGTTCTCAGGACACGACGGATAAGCGACGTGTACAAGTGCCAAACCTCGAGTTTCCTCGCGGTGGCCCCGCACAGTGCTCTGTTTCGACCAACACTCATGAGGAGCACTGGCCCGGGGGTTGATTAAATTATCCTCGGGGCCCGGGAAGTCCCTATGCAATTTTGTTAGGTGATTAGGCAAATGTAGTACCAATGTTGGGCCTTGCCAGACCATCCTTAATCTAAAACGAATTATCAAGGGGGTCCCCATAACAACCCCGATCGTGTTAGGAGCGCTCATTTATGGAACATAACACCGGTAGCCGGAAACTAAGGGGGGCAAAGGTGGAACAAAACACCAGGCTAGAAAGGCCGAGCCTTCCACCTTTTACCAAGTATATAGGTGCATTAAATTAAATAGCATTAATATGGTGATATAACAAGGAACCCATGCTTTCACATGGAAGCAACTACACCTGCAACTAGCAACGCTATCAACAGGATTAAGCAAGCAGTATCATAGCCAAACAGTGGTTTGCTAGGTCGAACAGGTTGAAGGTAATCATGGCATTGTTGAGAGGCTGATATTTAACAGGTGGTAGGCAACGAGACATAAACGATAGAAGCGATAAACTAGCATGGCAATGATAGTAATGGTATCTGGGGAAATGGTCATCTTGCCTGAGATCCCACTTGGAAGAAGAATGCCTCCGTGAAGCAGACGAGCCAACGTAGTCGAACGGGTCCTCACATCCGACACGCTTGCGGAACTCTATCGAGACGGGGAAACCGGAAACAAGCATCAACACACGATATTCACCACACTATGCACAACACATATGATGCATGAGCAGCTGAATACATGCAAGTCACGGCATGACCAATCACACAATCAAACTCTACACATTAAGTGAAGTTCAATATGCAACGAGTTGCATATTGACGATACTCCACGTCTATTTATTTAGTTCTATCCCGATTAGGTACACGGCAATGTTAAATGTGATTAAACATGCAAGACGTGAAGCGGAAATTAATCTACCTACCTAGGCATTTTAAATGAGGTCGGAAATGACATATAGCACCTCCGAAACGACCTCACATGTTAATTTACAATTCTGTCCAGATCTGAATTAACACCTTTAATTAGTTGTTAAACAGCAAAACAAATAGGTTCACGTGATTCTATGCGTCAAGGCAAGCAATCTACACGTAGAGAACATCTCCAACGGAGCTACGGATCAAAAGATACAAGCACCGCAAGATATGATGGCATGAATGCAATATGCGTGCAACGGCGGTCACGAGCACTTCTACACATACAAACAGCAAGAGAAAATGAAACTACACGAGATTCTAAGCAACTTTCATGTAGGACACGATCAAATCGGAGCTACGGTTCAAAAACTACGAGCAAAACAAGAACTCACTACAATCTGCCAAAATCAGCCACATAGCATTTTCTACGCCCCACAACTACGGCTACACAACTCCGATATGCCCAAGCAAGGCATGGCACGGAAGAGGGCAAGAAGCACTACTACAAACAACTAACAACAACTAGCATGGCAGCAAGGATCACTAGAGAAAGAAGTCACAAAATGGCATCTCACACACTATTTCAGACTTAGTGAAAATTACGCCTCATGAAAGTGCAGTTTTCGATCTGAAGCAATATTGACAGCAGCAAAATCCTAAGCTACAGGACTCCAAATGGCATGAAACTTTACAGCATGCTAGAGAAACACAAGGGGTACAACTAACTCCACTGGACCAACCTCAAAAGAGCTACAGATCACAAGATGCAGGCAAGACAAGACAACAACAAAATAATAACAGATTCCAGACTTAGAAATATTTCAGCTCCTCTAAAACAGCACTATTTCTAGCAACTTGAGAGCAAGCAAAACACACCTAAACATGCATTTCTATTGCAACCAAAAATATACCAGGGGCTAAACAAAACATCCAAGATCAACTCTCTAGTTGACAACTCCGTCAAACGACGCACGGAATAAATCCTACGAAATAACCAAAAGAGCATCACGGGAAAATATCGCGCGAACTGACTTCCTAAAAAGCTAAAACTAATTGCACAGGAAAATCCAATGGATTTTTCTACCCCGGAAACATATAAGATATGTCGGGTTTGCAACACAAAATAAAGCCACACTAAAATGCGAGATAATAACCTATACACGGGAAAATAAACTACCGGCAAATCCCTACACGCAAAAATACAAATGACTGCTCTAAAAATTCACGGAAAAATAGTTCCAAAAACGTAGGCATTTTATCTAAGGCATACGAGCAATCCGGTCTTGCGCGAAAAGTTATTATGGGCATTATCCTATTGGAACAGCACGCTAATCTATGCATTCGACACGTCAAACAACGCCAAATAATTATACAAGTTTTATAAACGGATTCTACGCGCAAAACTACATGAAAACCATACCTAATTCATCGCGATCCGACTAACGGTTAAAAAGATACAGACGTTTTAAAATACGTCTATTTTTCTGGAATTTATATTAATTCCAAAAATTCCTAAAAGAAATTAAACTACCGGGCCTACTGGGGTGTAAAATAACTAACAACTCACCTAGGCGTAAAATAGAGAAGCTGGGGGGGGGCTGGTCACCTTGGGTCGGGCTGGCCGGGGGAAGGAGGCTGAGGTGCTCACTTCTGGGCCGAGGGCGAAGTGGGCCTCTAGAGGCGGTGCAGTTAGGAGGCTGGGAGGAGCTGGCGCGCCTGGGCCGGGGCGATTGCTGGGCCTTGGATCGAGACTGGCCCATGTGGGAGTCCACGAGGACTTCGCCCCCATCCTCGTGCCCGAGTGCAGGGAGGCGGCGGCGCGACGCCGCGGCAGATCCTAGCGAAGGCCATGGATGGGGGGCGGCAGCGAGGTGCTGAGGAGACAGATCTGACCAAGGGGATCCCATTCCCAACGCCGAAATGGAGGATGGGAGCATCGACCGGGAGCTTGCACGAGCTTGGGACGGCCATGGGGAGCTGTTGGAGGTGAGGGAGACGCACTAAGGACAGAGGCTATGGCCTCGGAAGCTGGGCGCCGGGCGCGGCCTGGTGGTGAAGCTCGCCGGCAGGTGGTGGCGCGTCGGCGAGGCACGACGGGGTCGGCGGGGCAGCTCGGGAGCGGCCGGTGGCTGGGGCAGCTGGGTCGCCGGGCAGGGCGCTCGAAGGAGGAGATCGGGGCTCGGGCATGGGGATCGGGGTTGCGCCCAGATGGGCTTCGTGCGGGCCTGACTCGGGCTCGGGCGGGCCCGACGGCTGGAGGTGGGAGGAGAGAGCAGGTGGGAGTGGCTAGGGTTTGGTGGGCGCGGAAAACGAGGTAGATGGCTAGGGTTTGCTGTCTAAATGCCCGGGGAGGTCTATTTATAGACAAGGCGGGGGGGGGGGGGGGCTAGGTTAACCGGAATTTCGTTTCGGATCCAACCGTGCGGTCGTATTCGGACGATTCCGAACGCGGGTATGGGTACGCGGCCGTGTAGAGGGGATATCCGGAGACGAAAGAGAGAACGGGCGGTGCGGCAACGATTTTTAAATCACCGACAGACGTCCGACGAATAACCGAAGACGGTGCCGCTACGGTCGACCGTTCGGGTACGAGACGAACTCCGATCGCGACGAAATTCGACAGGCGGTTTGGCTATATCTAATCATGACCGCATGCCAAGTTTCACCCCGATCAGAGAAAGTTTTACGCACATTTTAAAACAAGGTCTCGACGATGCCACGGGCGCGTGCGTGTGCGGTCGGGCTCAGAACGGACAACGACGAGAACCGACAACTAACAACGGATGCAAGTTTTGAAAACTGGCGGCAACGGAGATGCCGATGCAATGCCGATGATGCGCATGATGCGATGATGATGCGAAAAATAAAAATAGACACACAACGAAAACAGAAAGAAGGGGAAATCTTCTGGGGCGTCGGCATCGGGCTGTCACACTTGGCTAGAGCAATGGCACCAGTGTTGTCACAGAACAGAGTCATTGGATCGAGTGCACTGGGCACAACTCGAAGATCTGTCATGAACTGCTTCACCGAGACACCTTCTTTAGCCGCCTCCGAGGCAGCTATGTACTCTGCTTCGCATGTAGAAACAGCTACCATGCTTTGCTTGGAACTGCACCAGCTTACCGCACCCCCATTTAGAATAAATACGTATCCGGTTTGTGCCTTAGAGTTATCCGGATAAGTGTCAAAGCTTGCATCGACATAACCCTTTACGACGAGCTCTTTGTCACCTCCATAAACGAGAAACATTCCCTTAGTCCTTTTTAGGTACTTCAGAACATTCTTGACTATTTTCCAGTGCTCCATTCCTGGATTACTTTGAAACCTTCCCGCCATACTTATGGCAAGGCTCACATCAGGTCTTGTGCACAACATTGCATACATGATAGAGCCTATGGCTGAAGCATAGGGGACGACACTCATCTTTTCTCTATCTTTTGCAGTTATTAGGCATTGAGTTTTACTCAACTTCATACCTTGTAGCAAACGCAAGAACCCTTTCTTGGAATGTTCCATTTTGAACTTCTTCAAAACTTTGTCAAGGTATCTGCTCTATGAAAGCCCTATCAAGCGTCTTGATCTATCTCTATAGATCTTGAAACCTAATATGTAAGCAGCTTCTCATAGGTCCTTCACTGAAAAACTTCTATTCAAATAATCCTTTATGCTTCCCAAAAGGTCTATATTGTTTCCAATCAGCAATATGTCATCCACATATAATATTAGAAACACTATAGAGCTCCCACTCACTTTCTTGTAAATACAAGCTTCTCCTTAAACTTGTATAAACCCAAATGCTTTGATCACCTCATCAAAGCACTGATTCCAACTCAGAGATGCTTGCACGAGTCCATAAATGGATCGCTGGAGTTTGCATACTTTGTCAGCATTCTCTGGATTGACAAAACCTTCCGGTTGCATCATATACAACTCTTCCTTAAGGAAACCGTTAAGGAACGCTGTTTTTACATCCATGTGCCAAATTTCACAATCAAAAAATGCAGCTATTGCTAACATGATTCTGACGGACTTAAGCATCGCTATGGGTGAGAAAGTCTCATCGTAGTCAACTCCTTGAACTTGCGAAAAACCCTTTGCCACAAGTCGAGCTTTATAGACGGTGACATTACCGTTTGCGTCCGTCTTCTTCTTAAAGATCCATTTATTCTGAATAGCCTTTCACCCTTCAGGTAATACTTTCAATGTCCATACTTTGTTTTCATACATCGATCCTATCTCGGACTTCATGGCCTCTAACCATTTGTTGGAATCCGGACCCACCACTGCTTCGCCATAGCTCATAGGTTCATCGTTGTCTAACAACATGATTGATAAGAGAGGGTTGCCGTACCACTCAGGAGAAGTACGTGCCCTTGTCAACCTACGAGGTTCGATAGCAACTTGATCTGAAGCTATATGATCATCATCAACAGCTTCCTCTTCAGATGACACACGCGCCACATAAACTCTTTCTGTGCCGCGCCACTTGCTGGTTGAAGTAAAGGTTCTACAACCTCATCAAGTTCTATCTTCCTCCCACTCAATTCCTTTGAGAGAAATTCTTTCTCAATAAAAGCTTCGTTTTTAGCGACAAACACTTTGCCTTCGGATCTAAGATAGAAGGTGTACCCAACTATCTCTTTTGGGTATCCTATGAAGACTTACTTTTCCGCTTTGGGTTCTAGCTTTTCACGCTGAAGCTTTTTGACATAAGCAGCACATCCCCAAACTTTAAGAAACGACAACTTTGGCTTCTTGCCAAACCACAACTCATATGACGTCGTCTCGACGAATTTTTATGGTGCCCTATTTAAAGTGAATGCAGTTGTCTCTAATGCATAACCCCAAATTCATAACGACAAATCGGTAAGAGACATCATAGAACACACCATATCTAATAAAGTACGATTACGAAGTTCGGACACACCATTACGCTATGATGTTCCAGGCGGAGTCAACTGTGAAACAATTCCACATTGTCTTAAGTGAGTGCCAAACTCATAACTCAGATATTCTCCTCCTCGATCAGATTGTAGGAATTTGATCTTCTTGTTACGATGATTTTCAACTTCACACTAAAATTGCTTGAACTTTTCAAACATTTCATACTTGTGTTTCATCAAGTAAATATAACCATATCTACTCAAATCATTTGTGAAGTTGAGAAAATAATGATAACCACTGCGCACCTCTATGCTCATTGGTCCGCACACATGAGTATGTATGATCTCCAACAAGTCAATTGCACGCTACATTGTTCCGGAGAACGGAGTCTTAGTCATCCTGCCCATGAGGCATGGTTCACATGTGTGATGTGATTCAAAATCAAGTGACTCCAAAAGTCCATCAGCATGGAGTTTCTTCATGTGTTTTATACCAATATGACCTAAGCGAAAGTGCCACAAGAAAGTGGCACTATCATTATCAACTCTACATCTTTTGGCTTCAATGTTATGGATATGTGTGTCATTACTATCGAGATTCAACATGAACAAAGCCCTCACACTGGGTGCATGACCATACAAGATATTACTCATATAAATAGAACAACCTTTATTCTTTGATTTAAATGAGTAACCATCTTGCAATAAACAAGATCCAGATATAATGTTCATGCTTAACACAAACACAAAATAACAATTATTTAGGTTTATCACTAATCCCAATGGTAATTGAAGTGAGAGCGTGCCGACGGTGATCCCATCAACATTGGAAGCATTTCCCAAGCGCATCGTCACTTTGTCCTTCGCCAACCTTCATCTATTCTGTAATTCCTTCTTTGTGTTGCAAATGTGAGCAACCGAACCGGTAGCAAATACCCAGGCACTACAACGAGAGTTGGTGAGGTACACATCAATAACATGTATATCAAATATACCTTGTTTGGCGTTGGCCACCTTCTTATAGGCCAGGTACTTGGGGCAGTTCTGCTTCCAGTGACCAATCCCCTTCCAATGATAGCACTCATTTTCCGGCTTGGGTCCATCCTTGGGTTTCTTCGTGGGAGGGGCAACTGCTTTGCCACTCTTCTTGGAGTTACCCTTCTCGCCCTTGCCGTTTTCTTGAAACTCGTAGTTTTATTGACCATAAACACTTGATGTTCTTTCTATTTCTGACTCAGCGACTGTCAACATCGCAAACAGCTCGACGACTGATTTATTCATCCCTTGAATGTTCTAGTTCAACACAAAGCTTTTATAGATAGGTGGCAGTGACTCAAGAACTCTGTCAATGATTGCCTCTGGCGGGAGAACAATTCCCAACTCAGCTAGAAAGTTAGAGTACCTAGACATTTTGAGCACATGTTCACTGACACACCCGTTCTCTCCATTTTGCAAGCATAGAACTTATCGGAGGTTTCATAGCTCTCGATCCGGGCATTCTTCTCAAAGATAAACTTCAATTCCTGGAACATCTCATATGCTCCAGGACATTCGAAACGTCTTTGATGTCCTGGTTCTAAGCCATACAAAATCGCACAATGAATTATTGAGTAGTCATCCACACACGACTGCGAGAGTTCATAATGTCTTCAGCCGCCGGGAAGAGGGGTGCATTACCTAGCGGTGTATCAAGGACATAGTTCTTTTGGGAAACTGGGAGGATAAGCCTCAGATTACGGGCCCAGTCAACAAAGTTACTTCCATCACCTTTCAGCTTAGCTTTCTCTAGGAACGCATTAAAACTCAAGGGTGCTATTGCGCGAGCCATTGATCTACAACATAAAATTTGCAAAGATTACTTAGACTATGTTCAAGATAAATGAGTTTAGTTAATCATATTATTAATAAACTCCCACTCAAATTGATATCCCTCTAGTCATTTGAGTGACACATGATCCAAATTGACTAACTCAAGTCCGATCATCATGTGAATTGAGTTGGCTTCAATGGTGAACGTATCTATGTTGATCATATATACTATATGACTCATGTTTGACCTTTTGGTCTCTTGTGTTGTGAGGCCGTGTCTGTACATGCTAGGCTCGTCAAGTTTAACCCGAGTGTTCCACGTGTGCAACTGTCTTGCACCCGTTGTATGTGAACGTAGAGTCTATCACACATGATCATCACGTGGTGTCTCGAAACGACAAACTTTCGCAATGGTGCACACTCGGGGAGAACACAATTTTATCTTGAAATTTTAGCGAGGGATCACCTTATAATGCTATCATCGTCCTAAGAAAAATAAGGTGCATAAAAGGATTAACATCACATGCGAATCATAAGTGACATGATATGGACATGAACTTGTGCTTTTTTATCTCCATCTTGAAAGCACGGAAATGATCTCCATCGTCACCAGCGCCATACCATGATCTCCATCAGTATGCTGGCATCGAGGTTGTCGCGCTAACTATGTTGTTCCTACTACATCTACTGAACTAGCAATAAAGCGAAGCATCACCAAGTGCAAAATAATTAAAGACAACCCTATGGCTCCTGCCACTTGGCGTAGCATTGACATGCAAGTCAATATTTGGCTATTGCAACATGATCATCTCATACATCAAATATATCATATCATGTATTTGGCCATATCATATCACAACATACCCTCCAAAACAAGTTAGACGTCCTCTAATTTGTTGTTGCATGTTTTCCGTGGTTGCTATGGGTATCTAGCATGATCGCATGTTACTTACGCAAAACCACAAAGGTGATATACAAGTTGCTATTTAGCCTTCTCCAAGTACCACCTTTGTCAAATCCGATTCAACTAAAGTAGGAGAAACAGACACCCTCTAGCCATCTTTATGCAACAAGTTGGATGTTAGTCGATGGAACCGGTCTATCATGAGCGTACGAGTAATGTTGGTACGGGCCGCTTCATCCAACAATACCGCCGAATCAAGAAAAGACTAAGGGGGAAGCAATCTGCATATCAACGCCCACAAACTCCTTTGTGTTCTACTCGAGATGTCACCTATGCATAGACCTAGCTCATGATGCCACTGTTGGGGAACGTTGCATGGGAATCAAAAAAATTCCTATGAACACATAAGATCTAACCATGGTGATGACCATCTACAGAGGAGAGATCGGATCCACATACCCTTGTAGATTGCTAAACGGGAAGCGTTAAGAAATGCGGTTGATGTAGTCGAACATCTTTGCGATCCAAATCCCTAGCCGTCTCGCGATCCAATCACCATCTAGTGCCGAACGGATGGCACCTCCGTGTTCAACACACGTGTAGCTCGATCCCGATCTTCGCCTTCTTGATCCAGCAAGAGAGAGTAAGAAGTAGCTAAATTTTCCGACAACACGAGAGCGTGACGGTGATGATGGTGGAGCTAATCTGGCAGGGCTTCGCCATGCACTACCGGAATAACCTATGGGGTGTCGGGAAGTAGTGGAGGGAGAGGGGCTACGCCGTGGATTGAGGTGTGGCTAGCCTCTCTACCCTCCACTATATATAGTAGGGAGGGAGGGGTGGCGCCCTAGGTAAAACCCCTAGGGTTTGGCCGGCGCACCAAGGAGGAGGAGGACTCCTCCTCCAATTCGGATTGGTGGAGGTGTACTCTCCTTCTTGGTGGACTCCTTTCCCTTTTGCACTTCGCCCGAATAGGCCCACTTGGGCTGGCCTCCCAGCCCACCAGGGGCTGGTGCGCCACCCTTAGGCCTATTTGGTCCCCTTCCGGGTGGGTGGCCCCTCCCAGTGGAACCCTGGAACGCATTCCTCACTCCCGGTACTTTACCGGTAATGTCCGAAATATTTCCGGAAGCCAAATACACCCTTACTATATATCAATCTTCGTCTCTGGACCATCCCAGAACTCCTCGTGACATCCAGGATCGCATCCAGGACTCCAAACAACATTCGGGCACCAACATACATAATTCAACTATACCGAAACGTCACCGAACTTTAAGTGTGCAGACCCTTCGGGTTCAAGAACTATGTAGACATGACCGAGACACTCTCCGGTCAATAACCAATAGTGGGATCCGAATGTCCATATTGGCTCCTACATATTCTACAAAGATCTTTATTGGTTGAACCTCTATGTCAATGATTCAGTTAATCCCGTATAACATTCCCTTTGTCCTTCGGTTTATTACTTGCCCGAGATTCGATCGTGGTATCTCTATACCTATTTGAATCTCGTTACCGGCAAGTCTATTTACTCGTTCCGTAATAAAAAATCCGGTGGCTAACTCTTTAGTCATGTTGCTTGCAAGGCTTATTGTGATGTTGTATTACCGAGTGGGCCCTGAGATACCTCTCCCTCATACGGAGTGACAAATCCTAGTCTTGATCCATGCTAACTCAACAGACAGCTTCAGAGATACGTGTAGAGCACCTTCATAGTCACCTAGTTATGTTGCGATGTTTGATACACATAAGGCAATCTTTCGGTGTGAGTGAGTTACATGATCTCATGGTCATAGGAACATATACTTGACATGCAGAAAAACAGTAGCAATAAAACCACACGACCACATGCTACATTCATAGTTTGGGTCTTGTCCATCACATAATTCTCCTAATGATGTGATCCCATTATCAAGTGACAACCCTTGTCTATTGCTAGGAAACGTTAACCATCTTTGATCAACGAGATAGTCAACTAGGGACTTACTAGGGACAGTGTGTTGTCTATGTATCCACACATGTATCTGAGTTTCCATTCAATACAATTCTAGCATGGATAATAAACGATTATCTAGAACAAGGAAATATAATAATAACTATTTTATTATTGCCTCTAGGGCATATTTCCAACAACGGATACCTGTAGGTACATTGGGGTATTCAAGTGATTCACTTGATATATGTTGTGGCATGAGCTCGCGGATTCCCGAGGTGACATTGGGGTAATATGGGCGTAGGGGTTGATTGCACGTTTTCATACCATGTTCACCGATAGAAATCTTGGTGTGATCCTTGAAGTTCTTTGTGTTGGAATGAGTATTCTAAATCTTAATTTGCGATGGTGTTATTTTAGTATGAACTCTTGATAGATCGATCGGAAAGGATAACTTGTTATCTTAGTACAAAGTCTTGGAAAGATTGATCAGAAAGAATAACTTTGAGGTGGTTCCGTACCCTACAAACAATTTCTTCCTATGTTCTCCGCTAGATAGGAACTTTGGAGTGATTCTTCACCGCATGTTGAGGGATTGTTATGTGATCCACTTATATTAGCATTGTTGGGAGATTGCACTAGCGGAAGTACAGACCCTAGGCCTCATTTTCAAGCATTGCAATACCGTTTATGCTCACTTTTATCACTTTCTATCTTGCTATTTTTATACTTTCAGATTACAAAAAACTATATCTAATATCATTATTACACTTGTATCACCATATCTTCGCCGAACTAGTGCACCTATATAATTTACAATTGTATTTGGTGTGTTAGGGACACACGAGACTTTTTGTTATTTGGTTGCATGGTTGTGTGAGAGAGACAATCTTCATCATACACCTCCCACGCATTGATAAACCTTAGGTCATCCACTTGAGGCAAGTTTGCTACTATCCTAGAAAACTCTGCGCTTGGAGGCCCAACACGAGTTTACAAGATCAAGTTGTGTAGTAGACATCAAGCTCTTTTCTGGCGCCGTTGCCGGGGAGGTGAGTGCTTGAAGGTACATCTTTAGATCGTGAAATTAAATATTTTAGTTTCTTGTTTATCACTTGTTTGGTTTTATAAAAGAAAATTACAAAAAACAGAATTGAGGTGATCTCATATTGTTCATCTTTATCATGTCTTTCTTGAAAATGATGGAAAGGAAATTGTGCTCAATTGCTAGAGGAAGAATTTATGAAAATGCTTAATGTGAATTCTGTGGATGATGAGCATGATAGTAATATTGTTAGTATGAATTCTCTGTATATCCATGATGCTAATGATATGCAAATCCACAAGCTTGGGTATGCTATGATATGTTTGATGAAGATGATATTTTTAGTCCCCCAAGTTTTGATGAGAAAATTTATTATGATGAAAGCATGCCTCCTATTTATTATGATTATATTGATGAAAGTGGGTTTGGAAGAGTGTCAACTCTAGGTACTAATTATCCCACTATTTTGGAGGGTGTTGAATCTTTTCATAATGATAAAAGTGGATTTGGATAGGTCATGACTTTATTTAGTAATGTATCCACTATTTTGGAATACGTTTCAATTGACTATGACAACAAAGTTGTTATCTATGATGATTATGGTGATGACATATATGTTAGAAAGAGTAATAATAACCATGAAACTTGTCATCATGATTTTAATTTTCATTTGGATTATGCCAATCAAGTGTCTCATGATATCTATTTTTTTGAGTTTGCTCCCACTACTACGAATGGTAAGGATTTTGCTTGTGTGGGTAGTAATAAAAATTATATGCTTGTGCATCATGAAAAGCATGCTGCATGTGATAGTTATGTTGTTGAATTCCCACATGATGCTGCTGAAAATTATTATGAGGGAGGAACATATGCTTGTAGGAATTGTAATAAGAGCAATTTTCCTCCCTATGTGTTCAAAGTTTTGAAGTTATGCTTCTTTTGCCTCCATATGAAAATTGATCCTTGCTACAATAAAAAAATTCTTGCAAAATCTCTATGCATAGGAAGTGGGTTATACTTAAATGTTCTTTTCATGTGCTTCATTATTATCTCTTGCATGTTTCAATTACTACTTTTTATGTGAGCATCATTGAAATCATCATGCCCAACTAAATGGCATTAGAGAAAAGCACTTGTTGGGGGACAACCAATATTTACCCTTTATGTGTTTGAGGGTTCACATGATTAAGATACTTTATTATTCATGTTTTATAGCTTTTATTTCAATGAAGCGCCAAGTAAATCCTTTGGGATAGTGTGCATACTTGCTTGTTTTATTCTGTGCAAAACAGAAACTTTTGCGTCTAGTGCAGAATTTCTCTGATTTTACTTGAGCTTCAAAAAATTCTGAAATTTGTAAAAAGTATTTTTATGATAATTCTTTGCTTTTTCCTAATTTTTAAGAATTTTTAGAGTCGGGGAAGTATGGTCTTAATGCAAATATTCATAGACTGTTCTGCTTTTGATAGATTCTGTTTTGCGTGCATAGTTTGCTTTTTTAGTGTTTCCATAACTTATATTGAGTGATATAAATTATGGGAATGATAGAATACAGTAGGTATTATGTGAGAACAATTATGAATCTTTTGTTGACAGTACCTAAGTGAATGATCTATATTTGTCATACTAACCCATCTCACGAAGTTCCGTTAAGTTTTGTGTGATTGAAGTTTTCAAGTTTTGGGTGAGATCCAATATGATGAGAATAAGGAGTAGCAAGAACCTAATCTTGGGGATGCCCAAGGAACCCCAAGGTAATATCCAAGGAATACTCACGCGTCTAAGCTTGGGCATGCCCCGGTAGGCATCCCCTCTTTCATCTCCAACATTATCGGTATATCTTACTTGGAGCTATACTTTTACTCATCACATGATATGTGTTTTGCCTGGAGCGTAATTTTACTTTGTTTTTCTCTGGTACATGTTACTTATAATCTTGTTTTTCAATAAAAAGTTCCAAGAATGGCCTTTAGAATGCTTGAATTGCATGTGTGATGTGTTCTGTAGAAAAATATAAAATTTTGCTCTAGGATTTGAATTATAATATTTTCTGGAATGTGAAAGTTTCTGAATTTTTTAAAAAGTACTGTCATACAAATTATTTATCATGTCCTAAATTTTCAGAATTTTGTGAGATACATAACTACAAGTTTTAAGTAGATTGCTACAGACTGCCCTGTTTAGACAGATTGTTGTCATAGTTTTGTTATCTTCTTATCCTATAGTTTCCATGGCTTATATTGGTAGATATAAATTGTGGAACGATAGTATAAAGTACCTAATGTTTGAAAATTATTATGCAACTTGTCTTGGAAGTACATGAAGTGTTGATTTACTTTTATGTGTACTAACCTATCTCACTAGTTCTTTTTAAGTTTTGTGTGGATGGAGTTTTTGAGACTTAGGTGAAACCATGATATGAGAGAAATTAAGGAGACACAAAAGCTTAAGCTTGGGGATGCCCAAGGCACCCTAATTAAATATTTCAAGAAGTATCAAGCATCTAATCTTGCGGATGCTACGCATCCCACCTTTCTTCATCAACAACTATCGGTTAGCCTATGTTGAGCCCAAATTTTTATTTGTCCACATGATATGTTATATTCTTGGAGAGTCTTTTGTTTTCTTTGATGTTTTAAATAAAATATCATATCTGAAAATATTTATTGAGAGGGAGTCCTCACATGGCTACTTAATTGTTTGACTACTCATTGATCTTCACTTATATCTTTTGAGAGTAGTTTGATTGAATTGCTATAGTACTTCACTTATATCTTTTTGAGCATGGTGGTGCTCTTATTTTGAAGAAATATGCTCTCATGATTCAATTAGATTATTTTGAGAGTTTGTAGAAACTTTGAAGAAATCCTCTTATATTATTTTGAGAGTTGAAAATTTTAAAGAAACTTGTGCTCTCGTTCTTCACTTATATTTGTTTGAGAGCTTGTTATTAGCAATGGCAATTTCCTTTAAATTAAATTGGTTCCAAAGTGACAGATATCCAGGGGAGATATAATAAAAAATTGCATAAAGATCATTGGATGTTAAACTTGATTATTTGCCATAGTTTTGCGATATGAAGATAGTGATATGTGAGTTGTATTGATGAGTAATCATGCTTTAGTAAGAATATTAGTGTTAAGGTTTGTGATTCCCTATGCATGCACATGAAGTAATAATTATGGTATGAAATTACATCCTACTTGTGTTGCATTATTCGGTGTTAGTTATGTTTAATGTTCTCTTATGATGGTTTTTGTTCCTTTGTTGGGCGCTTCTCAATCTATTTGCTAGCCTTCACTTGTACTAAGCGAGAATGCTGCTTGTGCATCCAAATCCTAAGCCCAAAGTTGCGGTAAATGAGTCCACCATACCTACCTATATGCGGTATTTCAACGTCGTTCCAAGTAAATTTGCAAGGGCCAATTCTAATGTTCAAAATAAATTTTTGTTTTGTGTGCCTCTACCTCTCATGAAGCCCCGAGGGATGGCTCGTATCTTCCATGTTAAATAGGTTATTCTCAAGATGAGTGTTAATTCACTTGTCATTGCACGAGAATATGGCGGTAATAGGGATGCCCGGTCCCAAAATGCAAAGAAAATTATTTTATGTTGTCAAATAATAAATTCCTTAAAAAATGTTAGTATGGATGCGACTAGCCGTGGAATGTGAAAGAATGGTGGAAAAAGGAATAAACTTAATTTTCAGTTTGGGAACCGCCTATGATTTCTTTAGCATGGGATATATTGGAAACTCTTAGTCATTATCATTGACGGTAAAAGCATACCACCCAAAATATTCTTGTCTCTAAAATTTTCACTTTGAGCTCTGGCACCTCTACAAATCCCTGCTTCCCTCTACGAAGGGCCTATCTATTTAATTTATGCAATTTCTATTTTGAATTCGAGTCTCCATCTTCTCTTTAAAAGCACCAACTAAGGAATACTACTATCATACTTGAACATCGGATGTAGCTAATATTTGGGTGTGTTGCATGAATAGATCAATGATGGAGCACGATGGGCTAGGGATAGCATTCTTTAGCATTGATATTTTGAAAGACTTTGTTGCTTGTTGATATGCTTGAGTATTAAAGTTTTCATGTCTAATTATAGACTATTGCTTTGAATCATCTACAGGTCCATATGTCCATGCTATAAAGAAAGGACTATACGATGAATATGATAGGTAGCATTCCACATCAAAAATTCTGTTTTGAATTGCTACTTTATCATGATGAGTTTTATAAGAAAGAGTTGCTGTTATGATGCTAGGATTTCCTCCATCATTTACCTAGTCGAGGGCGAGTAGGAATTAACCTTGGGGATGCTGATATGTCTCCAACGTATCGACAATTTATGAAGTATTCATGCCATGTTTGCCTATGTTTACAATACTTTTATATGTTTTTATGCACTTTATATGATTTATTTAGAACTAACCCGGACTGACGTTGTTTTCAGCAGAACTATCGTGGTGTTGTTTTTTGTGCAGAAATAAAAGTTCTCGGAATTAGACGAATGTTTTTTTTGACAATTTTGTTTGAAAGAAAAGAAAAATATTGGAGAAAAGAACCACGAGAGGGGGGGGGGAAGCTTGGTGTCCGCTAGGCACCAGGGCACGCCAGCCCCCATGGTTTGCTTTGGTATCTAGTGGGCCACTCATGACCAATCTTGGTGTGATTCCAATGCCCAAAAATTCTATAAATATAGAAACCTCCAGAAATAACCCTAGATGAGAAGTTCCGTCGCCGCAAGCCTTTGTTGCCACGAAAAACCAATTGGTAGCCCGTTCCAACACCCTGCCGTAGGGGAGATCATCTTCGATGTCCATCTTCATCATCCCGGCGGAGTCCATGACGAGTAGGGAGTAGTCCACCCTCGGGGCTAAGGGTTTGTACCAGTAGCTTGTTGGGGAACGTCACATGGGAAACAAAAATTTTCCTACACGCACGAAGACCTATCATGATGATGTCCATCTACGAGAGGGGATGTGTCATCTACGTACCCTTGTAGACCGTACATCAGAAGCGTTAGTGAACGCGGTTGATGTAGTGGAACCTCCTCACGTCCCTCGATCCGCCCCGCGAACCGTCCCGCGATCAGTCCCACGATCTAGTGCCGAACGGACGGCACCTCCGCGTTCAGCACACGTACAGCTCGACGATGATCTCGGCCTTCTTGATCCAGCAAGAGAGACGGAGAGGTAGAAGAGTTCTCCGGCAGCGTGACGGCGCTCCGGAGGTTGGTGATGATCTTGTCTCAGCAGGGCTCCGCCCGAGCTCCGCAGAAACGCGATCTAGAGGAAAAACCATGGAGGTATGTGGTCGGGCTGCCATGTAAAGTCGTCTCAAATCAGCCCTAAAACCTCCGTGTATATAGGGGGAAGAGGGGGAGCCTTGCCTTGGGGCTCAAGGAGCCCCAAGGGGGTCGGCCGAGCCAAGGGGGGAAGGTCTCCCCCCCAAACCGAGTCCAACTTGGTTTGGTGGGTGGAGTCCTTCTTCCCTTTCCCACCTCCTCCTTTTTTTTTCTTTTCTCTTCGATTTTCTTCCTATGGCGCATAGGGCCTTCTTGGGCTGTCCCACCAGCCCACTAAGGGCTGGTGTGCCACCCCCAAGGCCTATGGGCTTCCCCGGGGTGGGTTGCCCCCCCGGAACCCATTCGTCATTCCCGGTACATTCCCGGTAACTCCGAAAACCTTCCGGTAATCAAATGAGGTCATCCTATATATCAATCTTCATTTCCGGACCATTCCGGAAACCCTCGTGACGTCCGTGATCTCATCCGGGACTCCGAACAACATTCGGTAACCAACCATATAACTCAAATACGCATAAAACAACGTCGAACCTTAAGTGTGCAGACCCTGCGGGTTCGAGAACTATGTAGACATGACCCGAGAGACTCCTCGATCAATATCCAATAGCGGGACCTGGATGCCCATATTGGATCCTACATATTCTATGAAGATCATATCGTTTGAACCTCAGTGCCAAGGATTCATGTAATCCCGTATGTCATTCCCTTTGTCCTTCGGTATGTTACTTGCCCGAGATTCGATCGTCAATATCCGCATACCTATTTCAATCTCGTTTACTCGTTCCGTAATACAAGATCCTGCAACTTACACTAAGTCACATTGCTTGCAAGGCTTGTGTGTGATGTTGTATTACCGAGTGGGCCCTGAGATACCTCTCCGTCACACGGAGTGACAAATCCCAGTCTTGATCCATACTAACTCAACGAGCACCTTCAGAGATACCTGTAGAGCATCTTTATAGTCACCCAGTTACGTTGCGACGTTTGATACACACAAAGTATTCCTCCGGTGTTAGTGAGTTATATGATCTCATGGTCATAGGAACAAATACTTGACACGCAGAAAAACAGTAGCAACAAAATGACACGATCAACATGCTACGTCTATTAGTTTGGGTCTAGTCCATCACGTGATTCTCCTAATGACGTGATCCAGTTATCAAGCAACAACACCTTGTTCATAATCAGAAGACACTGACTATCTTTGATCAACTGGCTACCCAACTAGAGGCTTGCTAGGGACAGTGTTTTGTCTATGTATCCACACATGTAAATGAGTCTTCATTCAATACAATTATAGCATGGATAATAAACGATTATCTTGATACAGGAATTATAATAATAACTATATTTATTATTGCCTCTAGGGCACAATTCCAACAGTCTCCCACTTTCACTAGAGTCAATAATCTAGCCCTCACATCATCATGCGAATTACATTGTAATAAATCTAACACCCATACAGTTCTGGTCTTGATCATGCTTTGCCCGTGGATGAGGTTTAGTCAACGGGTCTGCTACATTCAGATCCGTGTGCACTTTGCATATATTTACGTCCTCCCCTTCGACGTAGTCACGGATGAGGTTGAGGCGTCGTTTGATGTGTCTAGACTTCTTGTGAAACCGTGGTTCCTTTACTAAGGCAATGGCACCCGTGTTGTCATAGAACAAGGTTATTGGATTCAGTGCGCTTGGCACCACTCCAAGATCCGTCATGAATTGCTTCATCCAGACACCCTCCTTAGCCGCCACCGAGGCAACCATGTACTCCGCTTCACATGTAGAATCTGCTACGACGCTTTGCTTGGAACTGCACCAGCTTACCGCACCCCCATTAAGAATAAATACGTATCCGGTTTGCGACTTAGAGTCGTCCGGATCTGTGTCAAAGCTTGCATCGACGTAACCTTTTACGGCGAGCTCTTTGTCACCTCCATACACGAGAAACATCTCCTTAGTCCTTTTCAGGTACTTCAGGATATTCTTGACCGCCGTCCAGTGATCCACTCCTGGATTACTCTGGAACCTACCTGCCATACTTATGGCCAGGCTAACGTCCGGTCTAGTGCACAGCATTGCATACATGATAGAACCTATGGCTGAAGCATAGGAGACGGTGCGCATATGCTCTCTATCCTCATCAGTTGCTGGGCACTGAGTCTTACTCAATCTCGTACCTTGTATAACTGGCAAGAACCCTTTCTTGGACTGTTCCATTTTGAACCTCTTCAAAACTTTATCAAGGTATGTGCTTTGTGAAAGTCCTATCAGGCGTTTTGATCTATCCCTGTAGATCTTAATGCCTAGAATGTAAGCAGCTTCTCCTAGGTCCTTCATAGAGAAACTTTTATTCAAGTAATCCTTTATGCTCTCCAAAAACTCTACGTTGTTTCCAATCAGCAATATGTCATCCACATATAATATTAGAAACGCCACAGAGCTCCCACTCACTTTCTTGTGAATACAAGATTCTCCAACCACTTGTATAAACCCAAATGCTTTGATCACCTCATCAAAGCATTTGTTCCAACTCCGAGATGCTTGCACCAGTCCATAAATGGATCGCTGGAGCTTGCACACCTTGTTAGCATTCTTAGGATCGACAAAACCTTCGGGTTGCATCATATACAATTCTTCCTTAAGGAAACCGTTAAGGAACGCCGTTTTGACATCCATCTGCCAGATTTCATAATCGAAAAATGCAGCTATTGCTAACATGATTCTGACGGACTTAAGCATCGCTACGGGTGAGAATGTCTCATCGTAGTCAACTCCTTGAACTTGTGAAAAGCCCTTTGCCACAAGTCGAGCTTTATAAACGGTCACATTGCCGTCAGCGTCCGTCTTAAAGATCCATTTGTTCTGAATAGCCTTGCGGCCCTGAGGCTATACTTCCAAAGTCCACACTTTGTTCTCATACATGGATCCTATCTCGAACTTCATGGCTTCTAGCCATTTGTTGGAATCTGGGCCCACCATTGCTTCTTCATAATTTGCAGGTTCATTGTTGTCCAACAACATGATTGATAAGACGGAATTACCGTACCACTCTGGAGTAGCACGTGGCCTCGTTGACCTGCGTGGTTCGACATAAACTTGACCGGAGTTTCATGATCATTATCATTAACTTCCTCCTCAACCGGCATCGCAACGACAGAGGTTTCCCCTTGCCCTGCGCCACCATCCAGAGGGATGAGAGGTTCGACAACCTCGTCAAGTTCTATCTTCCTCGCACTCAATTCTCTCGAGAGAAACTCCTTCTCGAGAAAAGCTCCGTTTTTAGCAACAAATACTTTGCCCTCGGATTTGAGATAGAAGGTGTACCCAACTGTCTCTTTTGGGTAACCTATGAAGACGCACTTTTCCGCTTTGGGTTCCAGCTTTTCAGGCTGAAGCTTTTTGACATAAGCATCACATCCCCAAACGTTAAGAAACGGCAACTTTGGCCTTTTGCCATACCACAGTTCGTATGGTGTCGTCTCAACGGATTTTGATGGTGCCCTATTTAAAGTGAATGCAACTGTTTCTAATGCATAACCCCAAAACGATAACGGCAAATCGGTAAGAGACATCATAGATCGCACCATCTCTAATAAAGTACGATTACGACGTTCGGACATACCATTACGCTGTGGTGTTCCAGGCGGTGTCAACTGTGAAACAATTCCACATTGTCTTAAGTGAGCACCAAACTCGAAACTCAGATATTCACCCCCACGATCAGACCGTAGGAACTTGATCTTCTTGTTACGATGATTTTCAACTTCACTCTGAAATTGCTTGAACTTTTCAAATGTTTCAGACTTGTGCTTCATTAAGTAGACATAACCATATCTACTCAAATCGTCAGTGAAGGTGAGAAAATAACGATATCCGCCGCATGCCTCTACGCTCATCGGACCACACACATCGGTATGTATGATTTCCAACAAGTCACTTGCATGCTCCATTGTTCCAGAGAACGGAGTTTTAGTCATCTTGCCCATGAGGCATGGTTCGCACGTGTCAAGTGAATCAAAGTCAAGTGACTCCAAAAGTCCATCGGCATGGAGTTTCTTCATGCGCTTTACACCAATATGACCTAAGCGGCAGTGCCACAAAAATATGGCGCTATCATTGTTAACTCTAAATATTTTGGTCTCAATGTTATGTATGTGTGTATCGCTATCAAGATTCGATATGAACAATCCTCTCACATTGGGTGCATGACCATAAAAGATGTTTACTCATAGAAATAGAACAACCATTATTCTCTGACTTAAAAGAGTAACCGTCTCTCAATAAACAAGATCCAGATATAATGTTCATGCTCAACGCAGGCACTAAATAACAATGATTCAAGTTCATAACTAATCCTGATGGTAACTGAAGTGAAATTGTGTCGACGGCGATTGCAGCAACCTTGGAACCATTTCCTACGCGCATCGTCACTTCATCTTTCGCCAGCCTTCGTCTATTCCGCAGTTCCTGTTTCGAGTTGCAAATATGAGCAACAGAACCGGTATCGAATACCCATGCACTACTATGAGAGCCGGTTAAGTACACATCAATAACATGTATATCAAATATACCTGATTTTTCTTTGGCCGCCTTCTTATCTGCCAGATACTTGGGGCAATTGCGCTTCCAGTGACCCATACCCTTGCAATAGTAACACTCTGTTTCAGGCTTAGGTCCAGCTTTGGGTTTCTTCGTCGGATTGGCAACAGGCTTGCCGCTCTTCTTTGAATTACCCTTCTTGCCTTTGCCGTTTCTCTTGAAACTAGTGGTCTTATTCACCATCAACACTTGATGCTCTTTACGGAGTTCAGACTCTGCGACTTTCAGCATCGCAAACAACTCGCCGGGAGACTTGTTCATCCCTTGCATGTTGTAGTTCAACACAAAGCCTTTATAGCTTGGCGGCAGTGATTGAAGGATTCTGTCAGTGATAGCCTCTTGCGGGAGTTCAATCCCCAGCTTAGCTAGACGGTTTGAGTACCCAGACATTTTGAGCACATGTTCACTGACAGACAAGTTCTCCTCCATCTTGCAAGCATAGAATTTATCGGAGGTCTCATACCTCTCGATCCGGGCATTCTTCTGAAAGATAAACTTCAACTCCTGGAACATCTCAAATGCTCCATGACGCTCAGAGCGACGTTGAAGTCCCGGTTCTAAGCCATACAAGACTGCACATTGAACTACTGAGTAGTCCTCCTTACGTGCTAACCAAGCGTTCTTAACATCCTGATCAGCCGTAGCGGGTGGTTCATCTCCTAGCGCAGCATTAAGGACATAATCCTTCTTCCCAACTTGTAAGATTAGCTTAAGATTACGAGCCCAGTCTAAAAAGTTGCTTCCATCATCTTTCAACTTAGCTTTCTCTAGGAACGTATTAAAATTCAGGGTGGCTGTCGCGTGAGCCATGATCTACAACACAAATATATTCAAAGTGGACTTAGACTATGTTCAAGATAATTAGAGTTTAACTTAATCAAATTATTCGCTAAACTCCCACTCAAAAAGTACATCTCTCTAGTCATTTGAGTGGTTCATGATCCACTTACACTAGCTCAAGTCCGATCATCACGTGAGTTGAGCATAGTTTCAGTGGTAAGCATCCCAATGCTAATCATATCATCTATATGATTCATGATCGACCTTTCGGTCTCATGTGTTCCGAGGCCATGTCTGCACATGCTAGGCTCGTCAAGCTTAACCCGAGTGTTCCGCGTGCGCAACTGTTTTGCACCCGTTGTATGTGAACATTGAGTCTATCACACCCGATCATCACGTGGTGTCTCGAAACGACGAACTATAGCAACGGTGCACAGTCGGGGAGAACACAATTTCGTCTTGAAATTTTAGTGAGAGATCACCTCATAATGCTACCGTCGTTCTAAGCAAAATAAGGTGCATAAAAGGATTAACATCACATGCAATTCATAAGTGACATGATACGGCCATCATCACGTGCTCCTTGATCTCCATCACCAAAGCACCGGCACGATCTTCTTGTCACCAGCGCCGCACCGTGATCTCCATCAACGTGTCGCCATCGGGGTTGTCGTGCTACTCATGCTATTACTACTAAAGCTACATCCTAGCAAAATAGTAAACGCATCTGCAAGCACAAACGTTAGTATAAAGACAACCCTATGGCTCCTGCCGGTTGCTGTACCATCGACGTGCAAGTCGATATTATCTATTAAAACATGATCATCTCATACATCCAATATATCACATCACATCGTTGGCCATATCACATCACAAGCATACCCTGCAAAAAAAAGTTAGACGTCCTCTAATTTTGTTGTTGCATGTTTTACGTGGTGACCATGGGTATCTAGTAGGATCGCATCTTACTTACGCAAACACCACAACGGAGATATATGAGTTGCTATTTAACCTCATCCAAGGACCTCCTCGGTCAAATCCGATTCAACTAAAGTTGGAGAAACTGACACTTGCCAGTCATCTTTGAGCAACGGGGTTACTCGTAGCGATGAAACCAGTCTCTCGTAAGCGTACGAGTAATGTCGGTCCAAGCCGCTTCAATCCAACAATACCGCGGAATCAAGAAAAGACTAAGGAGGGCAGCAAAACGCAAATCACTGCCCACAAAAACTTTTGTGTTCTACTCAAGAAGACATCTACGCATGAACCTAACTCATGATGCCACTGTTGGGGAACGTCACATGGGAAACAAAAATTTTCCTACGCGCACGAAGACCTATCATGGTGATGTCCATCTACGAGAGGGGATGTGTGATCTACGTACCCTTGTAGACAGTACAGCAGAAGCGTTAGTGAACGCGGTTGATGTAGTGGAACGTCCTCACATCCCTCGATCCGCCCCGCGAACCGTCCCGCGATCAGTCCCACGATCCAGTGCTGAACGGACGACACCTCCGCGTTCAGCACACGTACAGCTCGACGATGATCTCGGCCTTCTTGATCTAGCAAGAGAGACGGAGAGTTAGAAGAGTTCTCCGGTAGCGTGACGGCGCTCCGGAGGTTGGTGATGATCTTGTCTCAGCAGGGCTCCGCCCGAGCTCCGCAGAAACGCGATCTAGAGGAAAAACCGTGGAGGTATGTGGTCGGGCTGCCGTGTAAAGTCTTCTCAAATCAGCCCTAAAACCTCCGTATATATAGGGGGAAGAGGGGGAGCCTTGCCTTGGGGCTCAAGGAGCCCCAAGGGGGTCGGCCGAGCCAAGGGGGGAAGGTCTCCCCCCCAAACCGAGTCCAACTTGGTTTGGTGGGTGGAGTCCTTCTTCCCTTTCCCACCTCCTCCTTTTTTCTTTTCTCTTTGATTTTCTTACTATGGCGCATAGGGCCTTCTTGGGCTGTCCCACCAGCCCACTAAGGGCTAGTGTGCCACCCCCAAGGCCTATGGGCTTCCCCGGGGTGGGTTGCCCCCCCCCCCCCGGTGAATTCCCGGAACCCATTCGTCATTCCCGGTACATTCCCGGTAACTCCGAAAACCTTCCAGTAATCAAATGAGGTCATCCTATATATCAATCTTCGTTTCCGGACCATTCCGGAAACCCTCGTGACGTCCGTGATCTCATCCGGGACTCCGAACAACATTCGGTAACCAACCATATAACTCAAATACGCATAAAACAACGTCGAACCTTAAGTGTGCAGACCCTGCGGGTTCGAGAACTATGTGGACATGACCCGAGAGACTCCTTGATCAATATCCAATAGCGGGACCTGGATGCCCATATTGGATCCTACATATTCTACGAAGATCTTATCGTTTGAACCTCAGTGCCAAGGATTCATGTAATCCCGTATGTCATTCCCTTTGTCCTTCGGTATGTTACTTGCCCGAGATTCGATCGTCAGTATCCGCATACCTATTTCAATCTCGTTTACCGGCAAGTCTCTTTACTCGTTCCGTAATAGAAGATCCCGCAACTTACACTAAGTCACATTGCTTGCAAGGCTTGTGTGTGATGTTGTATTACCGAGTGGGCCCCGAGATACCTCTCCGTCACACGGAGTGACAAATCCCAGTCTTGATCCATACTAACTCAACGAACACCTTCGGAGATACCTGTAGAGCATCTTTATAGTCACCCAGTTACGTTGTGATGTTTGATACACACAAAGTATTCCTCCGGTGTTAGTGAGTTATATGATCTCATGGTCATAGGAACAAATACTTGACACGCAGAAAAACAGTAGCAACAAAATGACACGATCAACATGCTACGTCTATTAGTTTGGGTCTAGTCCATCACGTGATTCTCCTAATGACGTGATCCAGTTATCAAGCAACAACACCTTGTTCATAATCAGAAGACACTGACTATCTTTGATCAACTGGCTAGCCAACTAGAGGCTTGCTAGGGACAGTGTTTTGTCTATGTATCCACACATGTAAATGAGTCTTCATTCAATACAATTATAGCATGGATAATAAACGATTATCGTGATACAGGAATTATAATAATAACTATATTTATTATTGCCTCTAGGGCACAATTCCAACATAGCTATGTGTTTATTCTCTCTCTCTCTTCCTATCCCTCTCTCGTGTTCTTGAGATGTCATGATCTTGATATATCACAGTCCTTGTTAATATTGTTGGACCATATGGTGTTTGTCCCATGCTATTGTTGGGATAAATTGAGCCTTTAACTTTAAGATCTCGTTACATTGGATTGAATATTCAGGTTTGAGAGCACATGATATATGTATTGCATGCGGATACCCATAGTGACATTTGGGTATTCAAGTGATTCACTTGATATATGTTGCGGCATCAACTCGCGGATTCTCGAGGTGACATTGGGGTAATCTAAACATAGGGGTTGATTCCATGTTTTCATACTATGTTCTCCGATAGAAATCTTGGTGTGCTCCTTGAAGTTCTTTGTGTTGGATTGAGTATTATGAATCTGAATTTGTTATGCTGTTATTTTAGTACGAACTCTTAATAGATCGACCGGAAAGGATACCTTGTTATCTTAGTACGAACTCTTCGAAAGATTGATCGGAAAGAATAACTTTGAGATGGTTTCGTACCCTACAAAAAATTTCTTCTTATGTTCTTATGAACTTTGGAGTGATTCTTCATCACATGTTGAGGGATATTTATGTGATCCAATTATATTAGAATTGTTGGGAGATTGCACTAGCGAATGTACGGACCCTAGGCCTCATTTTCAAGCATTGCAATATCATTTATGCTCACTTTTGTCACTCTCTACCTTGCTGTTTTTATATTTTTGGATTAAAAAAACTATTTCTACTATCATTACTGCACTTGTATCACCATGTGTTCGCCGAACTACTGCACCTATACAATTTAGCATTGTATTTGGTGTGTTGGGGACTCAAGAGAAATTTTGTTATTTGGTTGCAAGGTTGGTTAAGAGAGACAATTTTCGTCCTACGCCTCCCACGGATTTATAAACCTTAGGTCATCCACTTAAGGGAAATTTGCTACTGTCCTACAAAACTCCGCGATTGGAGGCCCAACACGAGTCTACAAGAACAAGTTGTGTAGTAGACATCACAAAACGTAGCAACGGTCAGAACTTTCAAGATGTGAAAGTCCTCATGTCTCTCATATTCCTCACTTGTATGTAATTCGCACTGGCAAAAACCTAACTCCTTAGTTAGAGCAATTTCCCTAAAGACCAGAAGATCTTTGTATATGTCTGATACGTCTCCAACGTATCTATAATTTTTGATGGTTTCATGCTATTATCTTGTCAAACTTTGGATGTTTTGCATGCTTTTTATTTATTTTCTGGGACTAACTTATTAACTCAGTGCCAAGTGCCAGTTCCTGTTTTTTCCATGTTTTTGACCCCTTTCAGAGGAGATTTTGAAACGGAGTCCAAACGGAAGAAAGTGCCCGAAAAGATTTTTTCTGGAACGGAAGAAGATCGGAGGACTTGGGGGCCAAGCTAGAGGAGCACCAGGGGCCCCACAAGCCCCCACCCCATGGCCAGGGGGGCTCCATTCAGGGTTGTGGGCCCCCTGGAGGTCCCCTGACCTAGATATTGCGCCTATAAATTCCCAAATATTCCCAAAATATCAAGAGACGATCGCTATTACTTTTCCGCCACCGCAAGCTTCTGTCTCCGCGAGATCCCATCTGGGGCACGTCCTGGTGCCCTGCCAGAGGGGAGATTCGGACACGGAGGGCTTCTTCATCAACACCAAGACCTCTCCGATGATGCGTGAGTAGTTCACCATAGACCTACGGGTCCATAGCTAGTAACTAGGTGGCTTCTTCTCTCTGTTGGATCTTCAATACAAAGTTCTCGATGATATTCATGGAGATCTATCCGATGTAATCTTCTTTTGCAGTGTGTTTGTCAAGATCCGATGAATTGTGGATTTATGATCAGATTATCTATGAATCTTATTTGAGTTTCTTCTGATCTCTCTTATGCATGATGTCATATCCTTGTAATTCTCTTCGAGTTGTGGGTTTTGTTTGGCCAACTAGATCTATGATTCTTGCAATGGGAGAAGTGCTTGGTTTTGGGTTCATACCGTGCGGTGACCTCACCCAGTGATAGAAGGGGTAGCGAGGCACGTATCGTGTTGTTGCCATCAAGGGTAAAAATATGGGGTTTTCATCATTGGTTTAAGATTATCCCTCTACATCATGTCATCTTGCTTAAAGCGTTACTCTGTTCGTCATGAACTCAATACACTAGATGCATGCTGGATAGCGGTAGATGTGTGGAGTAATAGTAGTAGATGCAGAAAGTATCGGTCTACTTGTCTCGGACGTGATGCCTATATGCTAGATCATTGCCTTAGATATCGTCATGACTTTGCGCGGTTCTATCAATTGCTCGACAGTAATTTGTTCATCCACCGTGATATTTGCTATTATGAGAGAAGCCTCTAGTGAACACTATGGCCCCCAGGGTCTACTCCACACCATATTTTCAGCCTTACACTTTTTACTTCGTTGCACTTTCGGCCTTCAGATCTCACTTTGCAAACAATCTTGAAGGGATTGACAACCCCTTTGAAGCGTTGGGTGCAAGCTTGTTTGTGTTTGCGCAGGTACTCTGGACTTGACGAGACCCTCCTTCTAGATCGATACCTTGGTTCTCAAACTGAGGGAAATACTTACGGCTCTTATGCTGCATCACCCTTTCCTCTTCAAGGGAAAAAACCAATGCAAGCCCAGTCTCCGTCGACGTGTCAATTCTGGCACTGTTGTTTGAGAAGTAGCAGAAGGATTTCTAGCGCCGTTGCCGGGGAGGAAGATCAAGTCAAGAACTCATCCAAGTAGGTGTCCCAAACTCATCTCTTGCATTTACTTTGTTTGCCAGTTGCCTCTCGTTTTCTCTCCCCCACTTCACCAATTTGCCTTTTTCATTTGCCTTTTTCATTTGCCTTTTCGTTCGCCCTTTTTCTCGCCCACTTTTCGTTTGCTCGTGTGCTTGCTTGCTTGTTGAAGTCACCATGAACGAAAACACCAAGCTTTGTGACTTCTCGAATACTAATAATAATGATTTTATTAGTACTCCGATTGCTCCCATCACTAGTGCGGAGTCATACGAAATCAATGCCGCTTTCCTGAATCTTGTTATGAAAGAGCAATTCTCTAGCCTTCCTAGTGAAGATGCCGCATCCCATCTCAATACGTTCACTGAGCTTTGCGATATGCAAAAGAAAAGATATGTGGATAACGACGTGATTAAATTGAAGCTTTTTTCCTTTCTCGTTGCGAGATTGCGCAAAAACTTGGTTTTCTTCTTTGCCCAAAAATAGTATCGATTCTTGGGATAAGTGCAAATATGCTTATATATCCAAGTATTTTCCACCGGCTAAGATCATCTCTCTCCGTAATGATATCATGAATTTCAAGCAAATTGATCATGAACATGTTGCACAAGCTTGGGAGAGAATGAAATTAATGATTAGAAATTGTCCCGCTCATGGCTTGAGCCTTTGGATGATTATTCAAATCTTTTACGCTGGCTTGAATTTTGCTTCTAGAAATATCTTGGACTCCGCCTCAGGTGGAACGTTCATGGAAATCACGTTAGGAGAAGCCACAAAGCTCTTAGACAACAACATGACAAACTACTCTCAGTGACACACTGAAAGGTCACCTACTAGTAAGAAGGTACACGCTATAGAAGAAATTAACTCGTTGAGTGCTAAGATGGATGAGTTAATGAATTTGGTTGCTAGTAGAAGTGCTCCTTTGGATCCTAATGATTTGCCTTTGTCTTCTTTGATTGAGAGTAGCAACGCTAGCGTGGACGTTAATTTTGTTGGTAGGAATAACTTTGGCAACAACAATGCTTTTAGAGGAAAACTATGTTCCTAGGCCTTTTCCTAGTAACTCCTCTAATAACTTTGGCAACTCCTACAACAATACTCATGGAAATTACAATAGATTACCCTCTGATCTAGAGAGTAATATCAAAGAGTTCAGCAACTCTCAAAAGATTTTCAATGCGTCCATAGAGGAAAAACTACTCAAAACTGACGATTTGGCTAAGAGCGTTGATAGGATTTCTTGTGATGTTGATGCTTTGAAAGTTAAATGTGCTCCTACCAAAATCAACATGGATGAAACTTTGAAAGTTATGCGTGTTTCCATGATTGAGAGCCAAGAAAGAACCACCCAAATTCGTGCTAGACATGAATGGCTTAAAAAGGCAAGTTCTCGTGATGAGAATCACGAAGATCTTTAAGTGCTTGGTGTGACTCCCATTGATTCTTTGTTTTCTTGTGTCAAACCTAATGATTATGGGGCTGGATATGAATCCATTTTGGTTGAAAAGTGCCCCAAGGATTCGGAGTCCATCTATCTTGATGCTAAAAGCATTAAAAGTGGAGTAGAAGACGTTAAAACTTTGAGTAGTAATGAAATTACTACCGTGGATTTCAAGGAATTCAATTATGATAGTTGCTCCTTGATTGAATGCATTTCTTTTATGCAATCCATGTTGAACTCTCCACACGCTTGTAGCCAAAACAAAGCCTTTACCGATCATATCGTCGAAGCTATGATAAAAGCTCTTGAAGAGAAACTTGAATTGGAAGTCTCTATCCCTAGAAAGCTTCATGATGAGTGGGAACCTACCATCAAAATCAAAATCAAAAACTATGAGTGCAATGCTTTGTGTGATTTGGGTGCTAGTGTTTTTGTGATTCCAAAGTCTTTATGTGATGTTCTGGGTTTTAATGAGATTGAAGAGTGTTCTCTCAATTTGCATCTTGCTGATTCTACTATCAAGAAACCCATGGGAAGGATCAATGATGTTCTTATTATTGCAAATAGGAACTATGTACCTGTGGATTTCATTGTGCTTGACACTGATTGCAATCCTACATGCCCTATTATTCTTGGTAGACCTTTCCTAAGGACTATCGGTGCTATCATTGATATGAAGGAAGGGAATATTAGATTCCAATTTCCTTTAAGGAAGGGCATGGAACACTTTCCTAGAAAGAAAATAAGATTGCCTTATGAATCCATGATGAGGTCCACTTATGGTTTGAGCACCAAAGAAGACGATACATGGTTCTATCGCTCCTATGCCTAGCTAAGGGCGTTAAAGAATAGCGCTTGTTGGGAGGCAACCCAATGAATTTATCTTTTTTCTTTCTGTTTTGTTGCATACACACCATCATAATTCTGTTGTGATTGTGTTTTTTGTATTTCTTTTCGTGTTTGAGGCAAGCAAAACCTTTATGACTAGTCTTGGTAATGGTTGTTTGATCCTGCTGGAAAAAGACAGAAACTTTTTGCTCACGAGATGATTTGTCATTTTTATTCAGAAAGAGCTTTTGAGTTGATTATTTTTTCTGGTGATTGATATGCTTTTCCCCCAGACCGTAGTAATTTTTCAGGTTTTTTGAGGTACCAGAAGTATACGAAGTATACAGATTGCTACAGACTGGTCTGTTTTTGACAGATTTTGTTTTTGTTTTTGTTGGGTTGGTTGCTTGTTTTGATGAAACTATGGTTAGTATCGGGGGGTACTAGCCATGGAAAAGTGAGAATACAGTATCCCATCATCAATATAGATGGAATTCAAGTTTGCTACAGTACCAAAAGAAGTGGTAGTTTGTTTTCTTGTACTAATGTTATCACAAGTTTCTGTTTAAGTTTTGTGTTGTGAAGTTTTCAAGTTTTGGGTGACGTTCTCGTGGACAAAGAGATAAGGAGTGGAAAGAGCTCAAGCTTGGGTATGCACAAGGCAGCCCTATCCAAATTCAAGGACACCAAAAAAGCCTAAGCTTGGGGATGCCCCGGGAAGGCATCCCCTCTTTCGTCTTCAATCCATCGGTAACATTACTTGGAGCTATATTTTTATTCACCACATGATATGTGTTTTGCTTGGAGCGTCTTGTATCTTAGGAGTCTTTTCTTTTTGTTGTGTCACAATCATCCTTGCTGCACACCTTTTTGAGAGAGAGAGACATGCACTCATCGAGATTTTGCTAGAATGCTCATAGTGCTTCACTTATATCTTTTGAGCTAGATACTTTTGCTCTAGTGCTTCACTTATATCTTTTGAGCTAGATACTTTTGCTCTAGTGATTCACTTATATCTTTTGAGCTAGATACCTTTTCTCTAGTGCTTCACTTATATCTTTAGAGCACGGCGGTGCGTGATTTGGTAGTTGGCTTATGCTATGAAAGTAGTCCCAAATGTGCTAGGTACCCAAAGAGGATGCAAAAACCTCCATCTTCATGTGCATTGAGTAGAAAGAGAAGTTTTGATTCCTCTCAATTAGTTTTGAGACGTGGATTCGGTAATATTAAAAGTTATGTTAGTAGGGTGTTGTGAATCTAGAAATACTTGTGTTGAAGTTAGTGATTCCCGTAGCATGCACGTATGGTCAACCGCTATGTTAGGAAGTCGGAGCATAATTGATCTATTGATTGTCATCCTTTGTGTTGTGGTCGGGATCGCGCCATGGTTTACACCTACCAACCCTTCCCCTCGGAGTATGCGTTTAGCACTTTGTTTCGATTACTAATAAAAACTTTCGCAATAAGTATGTGAGTTCTTCATGACTAATGTGAGCCCATGGTATAGATGCACTTTCACCTTCCACCTTTTCTAGCCTCTCTAGTGCCGCGCAATTCTCGCCGGTACTCAAACCCACCAAATTCCTTCCTCAAAACAGCCACCATACCTACCTACTATGGCATTTTCATAGCCATTCTGAGATATATTGCCATGCAACTCCCACCGTTCCGTCTCATGACTTGCGCCGTCACTATCATATTGCCATTACATGATCATACTAGATCGTTGCATATCCCGGTACACTGCCGGAGGCATTTCCTATGGAGTCATCATCATTGTAATCTTTGAGTTCTAAGTAACTAAAAGTGTGATGATCATCATTATTAGAGCATTGTCCCATGTGAGGAAAAAAAGAGGCCAAAGAGCCCAAAAACAAAAAAAAGAGAAAAAAAAGAAAAGAAAAATAAGGCCTAAGGCCCAAATAAAAAAAAGAAATGAGAGAAAAAGAGAGAAGGGACAATGCTACTATCTTTTTCCACACTTGTGCTTCATGTTAGCACCATGTTCTTCATGATTGAGAGCTTCTTGCTTTGTCACTACCATATGCTAGTGGGAATCTTCGTTTTATAACTTGGCTTGTATATTCCAATGATGGGCTTCCTCAAAATTGCCCTAGGTCTTCGTCGGCAAGCAAGTTGGATGCACACCCACTAGTTTTCCTCTTGAGCTTTCACATACTTATAGCTCTAGTGCATCTCTTGTATGGAAATCCCTACTCATTCACATTGATATCTATTAATGGGCATCTCCATAGCCTATTGATACGCCGAGTCAGTGTGACCATCTCCTCCTTTTTGTCTCACAACCACCACCACACTCTATTCCACCTATAGTGCTATATCCATGGTTCGCGCTCATGTATTGCGTGATAGTTATAAAAAGTTTGAGAAAGTAAGTGTGCGAAAACAATTACTTTGCCAATTCCGGGGTTGTGCATGATTTACATTAGTTGTGTGAGGATGATGGAGCATAGCCAGACTATATGATTTTGTTGGGATAACTTTCTTTGGCCTTGTTATTTTGAAAGTTCATGATTACTTTGCTAGTTTGCTTGAATTATTACTGTTTTCATGCCAATAGCAAATTATTGTTTTGAATCTTACGGATCTGAACATTCATGTCACGTGAAAGAAGTTGCAAAGGACAACTACGCTAGGTAGCATTCCACCTAAAAAAATTCATTCTTTATCACTTCCCTACTCGAGGACAAGCAGGAGTTAAGCTTGGGCATGCTTGATACGTCTCCAACGTATCTATAATTTTTGATGGTTTCATGCTATTATCTTGTCAAACTTTGGATGTTTTGCATGATTTTTATTTATTTTCTGGGACTAACTTATTAACTCAGTGCCAAGTGCCAGTTCCTATTTTTCCATGTTTTTGACCCCTTTCAGAGGAGATCTTGAAACGGAGTCCAAATGGAAGAAAATCCCCGAAAAGATTTTTTCTAGAACAGAAGAAGATTGGAGGACTTGGGGGCCAAGCCAGAGGAGCACCAGGGGCCCCACAAGCCTCCACCCGGCGGCGAGGGGGGGGGGGCGCCATCCAGGCTTGTGGGCCCCCTGGAGGTCCCCTAACCTAGATCTTGCGCCTATAAATTCCCAAATATTCCCAAAAAAATCAAGAGACGATCGCAATTACTTTTCCGCCGCCGCAAGCTTCTGTCTCCGCGAGATCCCATCTAGGGCACATCATGGTGCCCTGCCGGAGGGGAGATTTGGACACAGAGGGCTTCTTCATCAACACCATGACCTCTCCGATGATGCATGAGTAGTTCACCATAGACCTACGGGTCCATAGCTAGTAACTAGATGGTTTCTTCTCTCTCTTGGATCTTCTATACAAAGTTCTCCATGATCTTCATGGAGATCTATCCGATGTAATCTTCTTTTGTGGTGTGTTTGTCGAGATCCGATGAATTGTGGATTTATGATCAGATTATCTATGAATCTTATTTGAGTTTCTTCTCATCTCTCTTATGCATGATTTCATATCCTTGTAATTCTCTTCGAGTTGTGGGTTTTGTTTGGCCAACTAGATCTATGATTCTTGCAATGGGAGAAGTGCTTGGTTTTGGGTTCATACCGTGCGATGACCTCACCCAGTGACAGAAGGGGTAGCGAGGCACGTATCGTGTTGTTGCCATCAAGGGCAAAAAGATGGGGTTTTCATCATTGGTTTGAGATTATCCCTCTACATCATGTCATCTTGCTTAACGCGTTACTCTATTCGTCATGAACTCAATACACTAGATGCATGCTGGATAGCGGTCAATGTGTGGAGTAATAGTAGTAGATGCAGAAAGTATCGGTCTACTTGTCTCGGACTTGATGCCTATATGCTAGATCATTGCCTTAGATATCGTCATGACTTTGCGCGGTTCTATCAATTGCTCGACAGTAATTTGTTCACCCACCGTGATATTTGCTATTTTGAGAGAAGCCTCTAGTGAACACTATGGCCCCCAGGGTCTACTCCACACCATATTTTCAGCCTTACACTTTTTACTTCGTTGCACTTTCCGCCTTTAGATCTCACTTTGCAAACAATCTTGTAGGGATTGACAACCCCTTTGAAGCGTTGGGTACAAGCTTGTTTATGTTTGCGCAGGTACTCCGGACTTGACGAGACCCTCCTTCTGGATCGATAACTTGGTTCTCAAACTGAGGGAAATACTTACTGCTCTTGTGCTGCATCTCCCTTTCCTCTTCAAGGGAGAAAACCAACGCAATCCAGTCTCCGTCGACGTGTCAGTTTTGGCACTGTTGTTTGAGAAGTAGCAATGTCACTGAAGAACTTGACTATAGTGTAAAAGATTTTCAAAGGCTTCACTCAAAGGATTGAGTATGTGTAGGTTTTGAGATGAGCATCACTCGGAAACTTTTCCTTAGTTTTACCTCAACCCCCGTTAACAGTACGGTGTTCCTATGACTCAAATGAAAGGAAATGAAATTACGAAAACAAAAGTCTTCACGCTTCAAATTCCTCACATCAATATCTTCAAGGACACAGTAATTTCCTTGCTTTCAAAGTCTTTGAGGAATTATCAAAGTCTTGAGCCGAAGATATTCATTTTTAGGGGTCGATATTCTTCGAATAACTCAAACTCCTCAGTGGCTTATAGAGCCTGTGTACAATCACAAACACATTAGTCCCTTAACCTATAAGTCTTCAATACCCCAAAATCACTAAGGGGAACTAGATGCACTTACAATCTCCCTCTTTTTGGTGATTGATGAAAAATAGGTTAAGTTTTCAACAGGGATAAATATATGAAGTATATATATAGAGTTTGAGGATTTTGATTGCAAGATATTGAGAAACTCCCCCTGAAGATGTGCATATTTGAGGAATTTGCTTTGGAATGCAACTGCACATTGTAGGTTTATACCATGGAGATCACCCCCTATATCTTGTAATCCATGCATGCATTAATCATATATCAAGAGGTAATTGAAATGCATGATGGGAACTGGTGTCTGATGAATTTCAGCATGCGTGCATTAATCAAGGTGAGGACTAAGCATGCTAAGAAAACGGTTCATAGGTGTCAGTCCACCACCGGGCATACGTTCACAACTCATACACAGTTGCAACTTAATTAAAAATATAGCCCATAAGGTAGACCCGCTTAAAGACTAACTCAGATTCCCCCCTTTGTCATCAAGTGACGAAAAAGGACGAAAATGAGAACTAACACCCCTGAAGAATTTCATCTTGTTGGTGGAGGAGGAGTGGCAGCGTTGTTGGGGACGTTTGTCATTGTAGGGACAACAAGAGTGTTGTCAAGATCCTCAGGTTCATCCGTTGAGCGTGATGAAGAAAATGAAGTAGTCACCATCAGAGGAAGTTGAACTTTCTGGTCTTCTTGGGCGGCCAATACCAATCAAAGTCTTGTTGAAATTCCTTCTCCTTGAATTCTTCATGAGTCTTGAGCAGAGACACAATGACCCATGTGCGGTCGAATATTTCATGAAGATAATAGTGATTTTTCGTCACCACATTATGTGTCACAGTCATATCACGCACAATGGCACCAAACTGATGCTTTACTGATGGCGAGTTGATGAATATACTTCTCGCCCCTCGTTAGTTACCCCAAGTGGAAGGTGGAGATTTAGTCAGCAGCAGATTTCCCTTACACGGGGACTGTAAGGTTTACCGAACCAGGAGGACTCCTAGGATCAACAAGTAGGTGTTCGTTGCTCTGGCGCTAGCACACGACTTGGACCTGCACACACAACAAATAACTTTGCTCCCAACGAGTACAGAGAGGTTGTCAATCTATCCGACCTTGTAGTTTGCAAAGGATCAAAACACAAGCGGGAATGGCGATAGTGATTGCAACGGAAAAGTAAATAAAAATAGTAAATGATGGAGGTGTAAATAATGGTGGTAATATGGACCAGAGTCGCATGATGTTCACTACTGATGTCTCTCTCCCAAAAGACGATAAACAACTATGTTGGGTAAACAAATTACAGCTGGGCAATTGACATAATTATAAATGCACCGAATACTAATCATGCTACTACAAAGTTAGAGGCTCAAAAGTAATGGGCAGTACACCAAGACAAGTAGACCGTTTATCCATCAGCATCTACTCTCTAATCATCCACCTTGAGATATCTACCCAGAACATCTCGCTGGTATTAAGTTGTGAGCCCCACGCAAAGTGTAAACTCAAAGCAACGGACAACTGCATTAACGAACTTTGTGTAAGGTAAACAATCCTTGCAACCATGGTCACAAGCATCGTTGTTTTATCCCTGGTGGCAACAACACATCCCCTAGTCTTATGTTTCTGTCATTCAAGCTAGACATCAGCGGGCATGAACCCACAATCATGCATAGCGCTCCCTCTTGGAGTTACAATCTACTACTCGGCCAAAGCAATAAAAAGCAATGGAGAACATGCATGAAATACTCAAGAACATAATATAAAAGGAGAACCAAATATATAACTCATCACAATCTGAACATAATCTCATAATCCATCAGATCCGAGCAAACGCAGCATAGCGACAACAGGTAAATTACATAGATGCCTTGATCATGTAGGGCATCTCACAAGGGCTAAGCATTGAAGCACAATATTGGAGAGAAGACATCCATAGCTACTGGTCATGGACCCATGGTTCAAGGAGGACTATTCACGGCACGTTCAGGAAGCGTCCATGGTGGTGGAGAAGCTCCCGAAGGTCAATCCTCCCTCCGACAGGGTGCCGGGAAGAGGTCTTCTGGCGCTCCTAATCTCGGGAGCGCTGCAGCGGCAGAACGGTGGAGAAATTCACGATTCTAGATCTGTTTTTAGGGTTTCCCGTCGGAGAGGTAAATATAGGCTGAAGGAGGGCACCAGAGGGGGTGGGCCCCACCCAGGCGGCCTGGTGGCTCGGCCAGGAGGTGGCCCACGCAGGGTGGCCGCCTGGGCGAGTCCTGGCTCCCCTCTGGCCCCACTTGATGCCTCGTGAAGCTTCCGTCACGCTGATTTTTATATATTTTTCTCGGAGTTTTTGGGGCTCTGTAAATTGGGGTAAAAGTCCCTGCAAAAAAGACATTAGCACACATAAACTGGCACTGGGTGCACTGAGTTAGTAGGTTAGTCCAAATATGTGTAAAAAGGTACGAAAGTGTATCAAAACATATAACAATGTCACCCAAAAGAGCATGGAACAAACAAAAATTATAGATACGTTTGGGACGTATCAACACCCCCAAGCTTAGTTCATGCTTGTCCTCGAGTAGGTAAATGATAACACAAATAATTTCTGTGGTGACATGCTAACACACATATAAGAACTTCCAAGTAAATCAAGTAAGATATGCAATTTAAGTCAAGACAATAACAAGCAAGAGTCTATATTTAGTATTGAAAATAGCAAAGTAAGAACATAAAGGTGCAAGAGCTCTCGCTGTCCGTGATTCGAATGCCTCCAAATGGTGTTTGATTGCAAAAAGTGGGAGATGGGTTTAAAGCATAAAAATATTATATAGTTTAATTGATAACTCAATCTACTAAAACTTCACACTTAGTCTCCTTCGGAATCTTATTTTTACTCATCCCCAGACCACTGGTCAGGCACAAGTCAAAATGATCCTCTCCCTTTCGACTTTGAGCACTCATGCAATGGATGAGCACAAGCAAGATATGTTGGCATTTAGGATGGCAAAGAGAATAATGATGGGGAAGGAGGACAAAAAATGTGTGAAAGGCTCACATCAATGAGGACAACCGTAGGCTAGAGAAAGCCAAATGATATATATGATGTGAGGAGTAGGGATTAACATGCAACAAATGCACATATGAGCTAAGGTAAGCTCTCCAATGGAACTAGTGGTGGTGCATCCAAGTTGCTTTCTCATGAAGACCTAGAGATCATTTGAGGAGGCTCATCATTGGAGTATACAAGCCAAGTTCCATAGTGTAAGGGTCCCCACATAGTTATGCATGAATGATAATCTTTATGGAGTACAAATATAACAATGGAGTATGAGTGTGGATCTTTCGAAAGGAATAGTAGTGTTGCCCCCTTCTCTCTTTTATTTCTTTTTTTGTGGCCTCTTTGGCTCTTTCTATTTATCTCTCATTTGTCCTCTTTGGGATCTTTTCATGTGTCCTCTTTTGGGATCTTTCAATTTGTCCTCTTTGGGATCTTTTCCTCACTTAAAGGCAACCCTCAATATTTTAAAGAATAAAGAACAACTTCACACTTTATAAGAAGTACTCAACATAAAGACAAATGAAAACTATCTTGATGTATGCAAATGCATGCCTTTGCCAGTGTAGCAGGATATGAAATGAAACTAGCGCATCATGTAGTAGTAATAAGGGCAAGGCCCAACTAGCATGCGGCTCCTCGATCAAGAAAAAGCATGTATGACATGAAGATCAAGTCATGAGATGGTGGATGTTGCATGGCAATGCATCTCGGAAAGGCTATGGAAATGCCTTAATAGGTAGGTATGGTGGCTGTTTTGAGGAAGGATATAATGAGGCTTTTGATGATAGAGCGTATCATGCCAAGGGTTTGGATGCACCGGCGAAGTTTGCACCAACTCTCAAGATGAGAAAGGGCAATGCACAGTACCGAAGAGGCTATCAAAAATATGGATGGTGGAAGTGCCAACAATCGAATACTCGCATTAGTCCGAAGAACTCATGCACTTATTATCGGTAACTCTCTATCTAGTCAGGAGATTCACAAAGAGACAAGTACCCCGAGGAGGAGTGTTTGGGGGTTTGGTTATCCTTGCGCATCCTCGACCCATGATAACGTGAGGGTACTCTATATATTCCAACCCCTTCAGAGGTTAGCGATCCGTCTAGTAGCTAGAGTTCTCAACTTTTTTTTTTGAAAATACACATGGATTTCTCATAATATGACATCTATCACTAATAGGCTCAAGACCTTGACACCAATAGTCCAAACATTACTCAAATCAATACCTCAAAACTATTGCAAGTTACTCCTATACTTAAATAACAACCTCAATTACCTACTCATGCAAGACACACAACTCAGTGCAACAAGCCAACTCTCTAGACAAGATAATCATGATAAATCAAGAGAATTCCAAAAGCAACCTAAATAAAAGCTCTTAAAAAGATAAAGCATGAAAACTAAGAGCTAAGCATGACATGAGCTATGAAAAGATGAAGAACACACAAAAAAGATAAGCATGAAAACCTATGTTGTGTTCTATGGTGGAGTGGAGCGTGTTTCTCTCCCAAAAAAGAAGGATATGTTCCAACTTGTTATGAATAGCAAGCAAAACTAAAACAAACTAAAAAGTAAAGAGCAGGACGCTCCAAGCATAGCACATAACATATGAAGTGATAAAAATATAGCATGGAGAAGGGCGAAGTGATGATTGTTGATGGAGAAGGGGATGCACGGGGGAATCCCCAAGCTTAGACACTTGAGTCTCCTTGAATATTTCTTGGGGGTGCATGGGGGCATCCCCAAGCGTGAGCGCTTGACACTCCTGGATCTTCTTTCATCATCTTCCATCTCATACTTGAAAACTCCCTTCATACGAAACTCATCATAAGCTGATTAGAGTGGTTAGGTACCATAGTAAAATAATTTATTCTCCACTGGAAATAAAGATTTTCAGGAAGAGATACTGTTTCTCAAGAATGACAAAAGGTTTTTTCAAAGAAAAAGCAAGCTTAAGATTTGCAAAACAATGAAATGCAAAACTTGGCAGAATCTGGAAAAAACAGAACAACACGTAGTAAATGTTTTTTTCGGGGCACTTTTGCAACTCAAATCAAAAAACTCAGAACAGATGCCAGAAAGACAATTATATAGATCGTACTGTCAAAAACATTCAGACCAAAAAGATAATTTTGTGATTTTTGGCGAATTTTTCCGTCGAGAAGACATAATCTGTTTCTGGACAGCATGTCACAACTTTTGAACTTTCTTGCAATCGGAGGCTAAAACTTGGCACAAAGCTTGAAAATAAAGATACAATGATGTTGCTACGGTAGTAACAAGCATAAATACTACTAAAAGTGAAAGTAAAAACAAATTGGGTTGCCTCCCAACAAGCGCTTTCTTTTATGCCTTTGAGCTAGGCATGATGCAAAAAGATCAAGTTGTATCAATTGAACCATCATAAAGATCAATAAAAAGCTCTTCAATAGTACAACTAGTCTTAAGAGGAGTCTCAAAGAATGGACTAGTGGCAACACTTCTTGGAACAAAAGCAAAGTTAGTAAGACCAATTGTAATTTCATTTCTAATTCTATTTAAGAGAGGTATCTCTTCCAAGGTCTTCACAGTTTGAACACCCTTAGCAATAGGTATACTCGTTTTGGGTTAAGGAACCTTGGGTATGTGAACGAACTTAGGTTCCTTACTTGTGGGGGTTTCTACCTTTGTAGTCTTGATGGAGGATAGAGTAGTTCTAAAGTTTCAATAATATCCTCGATCTTATCAATCCTAGAAGGATCCATATCATGGGATTTAAGGGTCTCCAAAGTTTTGTAAATTTTGTGCTTGGAGCTATCAAGTCTATTTAAGTTCCCTTGAATCCTACGATCTACTTCATTTATTTTCGTCTTGCTTGGCATCTCTAGCTCTTTCTCAAGTTTACTCATAATGTGAGCTAAAGTGATATCATCCTTTATGGCAACAATAGGTGGGATTCCGACAATATTTTCCATAACGTTAAGAGCCTCCCAAATGGGAGCTTCCAAGAAATCCCCACCTATTGCTGTGTCTAGAACAAACTTATTCCAAGAAGTAATACCAACATAAAAATTTCTAAGATAAATAGTGGTGGATTGCTTCTTGGTGGCTCTATCTTGAGAATCTTTAATTCTATACCAAGCATCTTTCAAACTTTCTCCAACCCTTTGTTTGAAGGTGAGAATCTCTCCTTCGGGTGCAACACCAAAGGCAAAGGACTTAGACATACTGACTAAAAAATAAAAGTAACTACTCCTTTTTTTGTAGTTTTTGGTATAAGACTCTAAAGCAAAAACTAGAAAGCAAACTAACAAGACTAAAAAGAAAAGGTAAAAGATAGTGTGCAACTTCCCTATCTTGAAAACTGGAGTCCCCGGCAACGACGCCAGAAATTTTCTTGATGACGAGTTGATGGATATACTTCTGCCCCTCGTTGGTTACCCCAAGTGGAAGGTGGAGATGTAGTCAGCAGCAGATTTCCCTTACACGGGGACTATAAGGTTTATCGAACCAGGATGACTCCAAGGATCAACAAGTAGGTGTCTGCTGCTATGGCGCTAGCAGAAGACTTGGACCTGCACATACAACAAATAACTTTTCTCCCAACGAGTTCAGAGAGGTTGTCAATCTCTCCGGCCTTGTAGTTTGCAAAGGATCAAATCACAAGCGGGAATAGCGATAGTGATTGCAACGGAAAAGTAAATAAAAACAGTAAATGATGGAGGTGTATACAATGGTGGTAATATGGACCAGAGCCACATGATGTTCACTAGTGATGTCTCTCTCCCTAAAGACGATAAACAACTATGCTGGGTAAACAAATTACAGCTGGGCAATTGACAGAATTATAAATGCACCGCAATGCTAATCATGCTACTAGAAAGTTAGAGGCTCAAAAGTAATGGGCAGTGCACCTAGACAAGTAGACCATTTATCCATCAACATCTACTCTCTAATCATCCACCTTGAGATATCTATCCAGAACATGTCGATGGTATTAAGTTGCGAGCCCCACCCAAAGTGTAAACTCAAAGCAACGAACAACTGCATTAACGAAATTTACGTAAGGTAAACAATCCTTGCAACCGTGGTCACAAGCACCGTTGTTTTCTCCCTGGTGGCAACAACACATCCCCTAGTCTCATGTTTGTGTCACTCAAACTAGACATCAGGGGGCATGCACCCACAATCATGCATAACGCTCGCGCTTGGAGTTACAATCTACTACTCGGCAAAAGCAATAAGAAGCAACGGAGAACATGCATGAATTACTCAAGAACATAATATAAAAGGAGAACCAAATATATAATTCAGCACAATCTGAACATAATCTCATAATCCATCAGATCCCAACAAACGCAGCATAGAAACAACAGGTAAATTACATAGATGCCTTGATCATGTAGGGGAGCTCACAAGGGCTAAGCATTGAAGCACAAGATTGGAGAGAAGACATCACATAACTACTGGACATGGACCCATGGTCCAAGGAGGACTACTCACGGCACGTCCGGGAAGCATCCATGGTGGTGGAGAAGCTCCCGGAGGTCAATCCTCCCTCCGGCAGGGTGCCGGAAAGAGGTCTTCTAGCGCTCACGATCTCGGGAGCGTTACGGCGGCGCAACTGTGGAGAAATTCATGATTCTGGATCTGTTTTTAGGGTTTCCCATCGGAGAGGTAAATATAGGCCAGAGGAGGGCACCAGAGGGGATGGGCCCCACCCGGGCAGCCTAGTGGCATGGCTAGGAGGTGGCCCATGCAGGGTCGCTGCCTGGGCGAGCCCTGGCTCCCCTCTAGCCCCACTTGATACCTCGTGAAGCTTCCGTCACACTGATTTTTATATATTTTTCTCGGAATTTTTGGGGCAATGTAAATTGGGGTAAAAGTCCGTGGAAAAAAGACATCAACAGACAAAAACTGGCACTGGGTGCACTGAGTGAGTAGGTTAGTCCAAATATGTGTAAAAAGGTATGAAAGTGTAGCAAAACATATAACAATGTCACCCAAAATAGCATGGAACAAACAGAAATTATAGATACATTTGGGGCGTATCATTCACCCACTTGTGATTTCAAACGACCTTTTGATGAAGACTTGGCAGAAGATCACGGTCAGTCAGCACGCGAGGGCAGACTCACAAGTAATTTTAGCTGAGGCTTTTGCAACACAGTCTTATGATGGAGTTGAAAGTGCATGTAGTCCCCATGTGTGGTTTTGGTAATTGATGACAATCCTAATGGTTTTGGTTAGTGATGACAATCCTAATGGACTAACGTTTGCATTGAGTTATACATTTGAAGGAATGTTCTATATGCAATAGATTAAGAATATTGGATGAATTGAAGTATGTTTGTTCCATGAATATGCAAGAAGGATCTAGAATGAATTCTAAATCAATGTCATATACATATTGTTGTGCATGCATCAAGGATGAGCTCAATGATTGAATCAAATATGATACGATCAAGATGAATTCCATGTGATGAACAAGATGTGATCTATGTGGAGTTCATTGAGGATCTGAGACATTCTCATGCATTGGCTTATGGTTTGAACCATGATGGATCAAGATCTTGAGAGAATAATTAAAGAGAAGAATTCTACATATGTATTGAAAATAGGATCATGATGAGCTCATATGTTGAGTCATGGATGATTATGGCTTGAAGCAAGCAATTCAAGTGAAGAATTCATTTTGCCTCTCAAGAAACTATGTTGTATCATGAAGACGAGCAAGTTATAGCCAATATGAGATTCATGGAGAAACTTGATATGGTCATGGTGAATTGAGATATTGGTAATCATTTCTTAAAGCAATGAAGCCTAATAAGGAATCAATAGGGCCTTCAAGACATCAAGATTAATCATGGATCAAAGATAAATGTTAACCAAGATGAAGATCAAAGAGTTAACTCAAAGTTGCTCATCACACAAGCGCAAATGATGTATCACATGGGATCTTGTGGTATAGTAAGTAATTGTCAATTGCACTTTGTGTACTAACCCATACTATGTGGTGTCTATGTCTATGAGGGTTAGGTAATTCTCATGGGCTCACATCAAGAGAGAGATTCCAAGTGTCCATGAGAGGATGCCATCAAGTGTTCACGATCATGTTTGACAAGGGCAAGTTCAATATAACCACCCCTAAGGATTACATGCTTGAAGCTTGTGGATATTCACATGATGGACAAGTGAAGATGAATACAAAGCAAGGCTTTCCACATTGTGTATGGGAGAGATACTTGAAGGCTTCTTCAATGTATTTCCTTCAGATGGAGCCAAAAAGAAACAATAACATCAAGCTCAAGGAAGTTTGCGGAAATCAGGCCCAAAGGAAGCCCGGAAGTTCTCGTCCTCCCGGAAGTTCTGGGGTCCAGAAGTTTCGAGCAGGTTTCGGGCTAACTAGAAACTTTACGTTGTGTGCCTCAATAGGGACTCCAGAAGTTCCACGCAAGTCAGAAGTTCCGGGCTACATTTTTCAATGCATAACGGGAAGATTTGGTGGGGCACTATATAAGGTACCCCTTCTTCCCCAACGAGACCGAGTCTTTAGATCTGAGATTTGCCCATTGTTTTGAGCTCTCTCCTCCTCCCCCAAGCCTCAAAAATCCAATCCATTTGAGGTAAAACTATCCCATGGATCTAGGGTTCATTTGTTGACCTCCTCCATTGTTCCTCTCCTCTTCCATCCCTCCATAGCATTAGTTGCTTTTGGTGGGATTTGAGCATTCTTGTGGTAAATCCCGAAGAGATTTCTAAGAGTTCTAGAGAGAGATTTCATCCAAGCATACATCCACTCCTCTCTCTATTTTGACCAAAGCAATTTGTGATTTTAGGAAGTCTTGAGAATTTCCCCTTTGATCTTGTTACGCTTGGAGGTTGGACACCCCTAGGCGGTAGGAGTGCTTCGGTGAGGAATCAACTTGTGATTTGTCCCCCGAAAAGTTTGTGAAGATATGGAGGCCGGCTCAAGGTATACCACTAGTGGTTGGGAATCTCCTTCGTGGTGATATCTCAAGGAGAATAGGGTGAGCCATCGTGGCATTGGTATGCCTTCGTGGTAACATCCACCTATCTAACGGTGACTAGCTTCCCTCCAAGGAAGTGAACATCAGGATACATCCTCATCTCCGTGACTTCGGTTATCCCTAACCCTAACTCCTTACTTGTGGTTTACTTTAGTTACTTGAGCGTACATTCACTACATATTGTTGTCCTCATTATATTGTGTTGGCTATTTCTCTGTAAAGATTAATCATTTAGGCCTGCACTTTATATCCCGCAATTCATACTTGCTGCTATTGATATGCCTTGTGTTTAGTGTGAATTGCTAACTTGTGTCATACACTTACATATCTTGTGATATTGCTCAAGTAAGTTTGTGTAACTTACTTGTGCTTGTGAGTAATCTTGTTGTGCTCATCTTAGTAGAACAATTTGTTGGTGCACGTAACTGAGCCTACTATATTTAGGAGTTGTGCTTGAAAAGTATCCTCTTAGTTTATTTCTGCATTAGGATAAAGCCAAATTCGTAGAAGTTTTTAAAACACCTATTCACCCCTCTAGGTGACATTATGGTCCTTTCAATTGGTATCACAATAAGGTATCCCCTTATGATGCTTCACCGCCTAGAGAGTATTGATGTCGACTAATGGATTAGTGCACAATGACACCTTTGATTTTAATGGCACAAATTATCACTTGTGGAGAATTCGTATGCTTTGTCACCTTAGGGCCATGGATCCAAATGCTTTACGAATTGTTCTTGTAGGGATTGATTTTGCAAAGGATAATCCATCTCCATCTATAGATGACATGTATCTTGATTGTGAAGCCTCTCTTGCCATTCATCAAACTATAAGCCCTGAAGCGTTTAAGTCAATCTCGACTTGCAAGTCGGCTCACGAGGTTTGGACCAAACTCGAATATATATATGGCGGGTCCAATCTTGATGAAGACAATATTATCTTGAAGGAGTTGTTGCAGGGGATCTCCAGATTTCTCTATCATGAAGATCCCTGCATTGCTTCAACCTCCGATTACTTGCATACTTCAACATCTTCCACTCCACCAACGTGTGGCGTGCCACAAGGTAATAACATTGTGAGGGAAGAAATATCTTGTGATTATGGTGTTAAGATCTTTATTAATGAACATGCTTGTGTTGATGCTAGTGTTGTATCCTCTATGGACTTGGGCATATCTATCACCACAAATAGTATAAATTATTATATTGATAGTCCGTGCATATCACCTAAGGATTCCTTGACAAATATTTGTGATGATATGATTGCTCTCCCATGTTTCCATGGTCAAAATGCTTTGGTTTCCTCTAGTTGTTTTATGACTAACCATTTAGAGGAAATCAAGAAAAATGAGGCACTCTTGATTGAGAAAGAACCTCATTCTCCAAAAGATTCATCATCAACCCCCTTTGTTCACATGTGCCTCATGGCAAGAGGTAATGCTGAGGTATCATATTCTCTTAGTGATAATGATGATATTTGTAATGAGGATGATGATGATGACTTGACTGGAATCTCTATGAGATTGGTAATTTTTTTCGTAGGCCTAAAAATAACGCTTATAAAAGGTTTCAAGATGTTATTGCTTACTTTGAAAAACGTAATGATTTATTTATTAACGAGCAAGCTAAAAGTGAACAACTTGAACATGAAGTTGATAAGGCTCATCGAACATGTAGAGACTTAAGATCTTCAAAAGGAGATATTGAAATTGCTCATGTTAAACTTAAAGATGATTTTGAGCTCCTTCTCCTTGAATGCAATGATGTCAAGGGCGAGCTCATCAAAATCTCTAAGATTCGTGAGGATCTTCAATCTACTCATGAGAAGTCCCTAATTGCTACTTGCTTCTCTCATATTGTCGATGATACTTGTGCAACTAACTCTACCTCATGTGAAGCATCAACTTTGAAGGAGAATGTTGAGTTATGTGCTCAACTTGATTTGCTAACCAACAATTATGGGAAATTGGAAGAAAGTCATGTAAATATCTCAAGCACTCATGAGGATCTTCTAATCTCCCATAACGAGCTAAAGTTAGCACTTGAGACTACGACCACCAAGGTAAAATCTTGTGAGTCATGTGAACATTACCACATCTACTATAAATGGTTTATTGCCATGTGCTAATCCTTGCAATTCATGCACCTCTCATATTATTACCAATCATGATGAATTGCTCGCATTGTGTTGTTTCTCTAACCACGAAGTTTCTACTTCCACCAGTCCTCTTGTTTCTAGTGTTGAAACTAACAATGTAGAAGAAATTAATGAGCTCAAGGCCCAAGTCACTGGTTTGAAGAAAGACTTGGAGAAGTGTGATGATGGACATAGTTATTACTACAATAATAAGAGTCCAAGAACAAGAAAAGGGGACAAGACCAAGCCACGAACAAGTTCAACATTTCTTGCTTTAAGTGCGAAACGGTTGGGTATCACGTGAGATCTTGTCCGTTGAAGATAAGGGCTTATAAAGATATGCTACACGGGAATAGGCCTCAAGCTCAATCTCGAGCTCAACCTCATGTTTTAGAATGACAACTATGCATGATGAAACATGTTATTCCTTCCGAAGTTGAGAAAGTAAAGAAGAAGAAGAGAAAGGGGAGTACATGTTGCTATATGTGTTGAAAGAAGGGGCACATAGCTTCAACATGCCCCCCGGTAACATGTCTAAGCCTACAATTATCAATGATCGTTATTCACTTAGGAAGGATATTTTTGGCAATCTGTTTGCCAAGTATGTTGGTGCCCAAAGTGGTTCAGAAGTGGATAAGATCATTTGGGTTGCCTAGCCTATTGTTACTAACTTCTTAGGATCCAACTTGGTTGGGGACCATCAATCTCAAACTTGATAAATAGGTGTGTGGAGGGCATTGTAGACTTGGCTAGTTCATGAATAAAAATTACTTTCAACATTTATTATGGTTCAATCCAAGTCAAGAATACTACCATCATATTTGTCATTCCAATGCCTCTCGTAGCGGTAAGTTGCATATATTGTCTAAATTGAAAGTTACTAGCCCCTCTCATGTTTAAGTTTGGTACCTAACATGGGTTTTGATATGTTGTGCCTCCGAGTATGCTTGATATGTGTTATCTAGCATGTGTAGGTTGTTATGCATGTCATATAGTTGTGTGTGTAGTCTTGAGCCTTACTTGCATCTTGGTTGCACCTTATTGGGCTCTTTTGAGATATTAATAGATCATCACATTATGGGGGAGTGTTATGCTGTACGCACATCACAAACCTAAAATGTGTATATATTGGATACCACCTAGTATTTATAGTGCAAGATTATCTAGTTACTATGTGGTATGTCAAGTTCATTTGATGTTCAAATTCTCATCCATTCACCGTCTTTAGTTGGATTTCAGTTGCCTCTTGTTTAAAATAGACGGATTATCACATTACGGGGGAGTGATATGCTTTGTGCATATCACAATCCTTGGTAATTTAAACATTTGATGAATGTCATGCTCATCACGTCTCTATTTGCATAATAATTCTTTTGTTTTCTAAATTCCTTAGATGTGTGTGAGTATGGCATTCTACTGCAGGTTTATTCATGGTTTATCTTCTAGATCATACTTAAAAGAAGGGTATATATGATGCAAGCCTTTCCAATCGTTTCTCTACATGATGATCTAGCTAATTGGAATGTTAATAATATGGTATCTAAGCATTGTGTTTATTGCTAAACTCTCATATCATGCTTGTGTGAGTATAAATGACCTTGTGCTTATTTGGAATCTATCACTGAATGATAATTCTAAATACCATTGTGTTCTCTTACATATGGTATTCCTTGTATGGTAGAGTTTCACGGTCATCTTTATATCGGCTTTGCATCTACTTGCATTTTAAAACTAGTCGAGAAATTCATTTGCCTCCCGGTAATCTCCCATGCTTTTGTTTGAGTTCATATTACTAGTTTTATGGTATTTTGGGAGTTATTATCTTATTACTTGTACTATAATATATCTACTTAAGTGAGATATGCATGCAAGAATATGTGCAATGCATATCTTATATGCTCATTTGTTTTGCTTGGTTCATGTGTTGAACTAGGTGTGCTATCATATGTTGATTTGTCACTTTGATTTATTTTGGACAACATGAATGATTAGTGAGGTTATTAGAAGTATTAACTATTGGAAATATGCCCTAGAGGCAATAATAAATTATTTATTATTATATTTCCTTATTCATGATATTCATTTATTATCCATGCGAGAATTGTATTGATTGGAAACTCAAATACATGTGTGGATACATAGACAACACATTGTCCCTAGTGAGCCTCTGAAGGACTAGCTCGTTGATCAAAGATGGCCAAGTTTTCCTGACCATAGACACGAGATGTCGTTTGATAACAGGACCGCATCCTTAGGAGAATGATTTGATGGACAAGACCCAAACTATGAACGTAGCATATGATCGTATTAGTTTATTGCTACTGTTTTCTGCATGTCAAAGTATTTGTTCTGATGACCATGAGATCATGCAACTCCTAAAAACGGGAGGAATACCTTGTGTGTATCAAATGTCACAACGTAACTGGGTGACTATAAAGGTGCTCTACAGGTATCTTCGAGGGTGTATGTTGGGTTGGCGTGAATCGAGACAGGGATTTGTCACTCTGTATGACGGAGAGGTATCTCTAGGCCCCACTCGGTAATACAACATCACAAGAATCTTAGATGCAATGTGACTAAGGAGTTAGTCATGAAATCTTGTATTACGGAACGAGTAAAGAGACTTGCCGGTAACGAGATTGAACTAGGTATAGAGATACCGATGATCGAATCTCGGGCAAGTAAAACATACCGATAGACAAAGGGAATAGTATATGAGATTGATTGAATCCTTGATATCATGGTTCGATTGATAAATATCTTCGTAGAATATGTAGGAGCCAATATGGACATCTAGGTCCAACTATTTGTTATTAGCTGGAGAGTGTATCGGTCATGTCTGCATAGTTCTCCAACCCGTAAGGTCTGCAGACTTAAGGTTTGGTGACGATTTGGTATTAATGAGTTATGTGTGGTAGTAACTGAAAGTTGTTTGGAGTCCTGGATGAGATCATGGACATCACGAGGAGCTCCGGAATGGTCCGGAGGTAAACATTTATATACAGGAAGTCATATTTTGGCTACGAGAAAAGTTTCGGGTTTTTCCGGTATTGTACTGGGAAGCTTCTAGAAGGTTCCGGAAACATTCGGAGGAGTCCGAAAGTCCACCAAGGGTTTCACCACGTCCCAAGGGTTTGCATGGGCCCAGGGGAGACGTCATGTCCTTATTGGGCCAAGCGCACAAGTCCCTCAAGGCCCATGAAGTTGGTAAAGGTGGAAAGTCCACCTTTGTATGGAAGGGAAGGAAGGGGACTAGGATTCGACCTCCTCCCCCTTGGCTGCGCCCTATGGCTTGGAGGGGCTATTCCCCACGCCCCTCCACCTATATATAGACAGGAGGGGGCGCCCCAAGAGGACACACGAAGCCCTTGGCACCCCTCTCTCTCCCTAGATCATTTTCTCCTCCGTTTGAAGTTTCGGTAGCGCTAGGCGTAGCCCTGCTGGGATAGCACCACCACCGCCGCCACCACACTGTCGTGTTGCCAGAGAACTCATCTACTACTCCGTCCTCGCTCGTTGGATCGAGGAGGTGGAGACGTCATCGAACTGTACGTGTGCTGAAAGCGGAGGTGTTGTCCGTTCGATGCTCGATCGAGAGTTCGTGGGACGAATCGTGACTGGATCGCAAAGACGAACCACTACATGAACCACGTTCTTTAACGCTTCCGTTTAGCGATCTACAAGGGTGTGTAAATACAATCTCTCCTCTCGTAGCTGGTCATCACCATGGATAGATCTTGTTTGCGCGTAGGAATTTATTTTGTTTCCAATGCACATTCCCCATAAGTGGCATCATGAGCTAGGTCTATGCGTAGATGACGTCTCGAGTAGAACACAAAGGAGTTCGTGGGCATTGATATTCAGATTGCTTCCCTCCTTAGTATTTTCTTGACTCGGCGGTATTGTTGGATGAAGCGGCCCGGACTAACCTTACTCGTACACTTACGAGAGACCGGTTCCATCGACTGACATGCAAGTTGTTGCATAAAGATGGCTGGCGGGTGTCTGTTTCTCCTACTTTAGTTGAATCGGATTTCACAAAGGCAGTCCTTGGAGAAGGTTAAATAGCAACTTGTGTATCACCATTGTGGTTTTGCGTAGGTAAGAATCGTTCTTGCTAGATACCCATAGCAGCCACGTAAAACATGCAACAACAAATTAGAGGACGTCTAACTTGTTTTTGCAGGGTATGTTGTGATATGATATGGCCAATGACATGATATGATATGTTTGATGTATGAGATGATCATGTTGTAATAGTTAAATATCGACTTGCATGTCGATTCTACGACAACCGGCAGGAGCCATAGGGTTGTCTTTTATTATTTTGCGCCTCGTGATGCTTTGCTTTATTGCTAGTTCAGTAACTTTAGTAGTAATAGCATTGATGGCGCGACAACCTTGATGGCAGCACAATGATGGAGATCATGGTGTGGTGCCAGTGACAATGGAGATCATGCCGGTGCTTTGGTGATGGAGATCATGGTGTGGTGCCGGTGACAATGGAGATCATGTCGGTGCGTGGTGATGGAGATCAAGAAGCACAAGTTCATGGCTATATCATGTCACTTATGATTTGCATGTGATGTTAATCCTTTTATTCACCTTATTTTGCTTAGGACGACAGTAGCATTATAAGGTGATCCTCACTAAAATTTTAAGATAAATTTGTTTTTCTCCCCAAGTGTGCACCATTGCGATAGTTCGTCGTTTTGAGACACCACGTAATGATCGGGTGTGATAGACTCTACGTTCACATACAACGGGTGCAAGACAGTTTTGCACATGCGGAACACTCGGTTAAACTTGACGAGCCTAGCATGTACAGACATGGCCTCGGTAGACAAGAGACCGAAAGGTTGAACATGAGTCATATAGTAGATATGATCAACATAGAGATGTTAACCATTGAAGCCAACTTAACTCACGTGATGATCAGACTTGAGTTGGTGAATTTGGATCATGTGTCACTCGAATGACTAGAGGGATGTAAATTTGATTGGGAGTTCTTAAGTAATATGATTTATTGAACTTATTATCATGAACATAGTCAAAATATCTTTGCAAATTATGTTGTAGCTTGCGGTATAGCTCCACAGTTTTTGATATGTTCCTAGAAAAACTTAGTTGAAATATGATGGTAGCAATTATGCGCACTAGGGTCCGTAAACTGAGGATTGTTCTCATTGTTGCACAGAAGGCTTATGACCTTAATGCATCGCACGGTGTGCTAAACCCCGAGTGTCGTTTGTGGATGTTGCGAACATCTGACATACACGTTTTTTATCACTTCGTGATAGTTCAGTGCGTAATGCTTAACAACTTAGAATTGAGGCGCCGAAGATGTTTTGAACGTCACGGGACATATGAGATGTTCAAAGAGCTCAAATTAGGATTTCGGACTCGTGTCCGTGTTAAGAGGTATGCGACCTCTGACAAGATTCTTTGCCTACAAAGTAAGGGATAAAAGCTCAATCGTTGAGCATGTGCTCCGATTGTCTAGATACTACAATCGCTTGAATCAAGTGGGAGTTAATATTCTAGATGAGATAGTGATAGTTCTCCAAAGTCACTGCCACCAAGCTACTGGAGGTTCTTGATGAACTATAGCATATCAGGGATGAACAAGATGATCCTTGAGTGATTCGCGATGTTTGACACCGCGAAAGTAGAAATCAAGTAGGAGCATCAATTGTTGATGGTTAGTAAAACCACTAATTTCAAGAAGGGCAAGGGCAAGAAGGGATACTTCATGAATGGAAAACCAGTTGCCGCTCTAGTGAAGAAACCCAAGGTTAAACCCAAACCCGAGACTAAGTGCTTCTATTATGAGGGGAATGGTTGAAGCGGAACTACCCTAGATACTTGGTAGATAAGAAGGTTGGGAAAGTCTACAAAAGTATATTGGATATACGTGATATTGATGTGTACCTTACTAGTAATCCTAGTAGCACCAGGGTATTAAATACCGGCTCAGTTGCTAAGTGTTAGTAACTTGAAATTGTAGCTACGGAATAAACAGATACTATCAAAGGTGAGGTGACGATGTGTGTTGGAAGTGATTCCAAGGTTGATGTGATCAAACATCACACACTCCTTCTACCACCGGGATTAGCATTGAACCTAATGTTATTTAGTGTTTGCGTTGAGCATGGACATGATTGGATCGTGTTTATTGCAATACGATTATTCATTTAAAGAAAAAATGGTTACTCTGTTTACTTGAATAATACCTTCAATGGTGATGCACATAACATGAATGGTTTATTGAATCTCGATCGTAGTGATACACATGTTCATAATATTGATGCCAAAAGATACAAAGTAGTAATGATAGTACCACTTACTTGTGGCAGTGCCGCTTGAGTCATATTGGTATAAAACGCATGAAGAAGCTCCATGCTGATGGATCTTTGGACTCACTCATTCTTGAATCGTTTGAGACATGCGAACCATTCCTATTGGTGTAAATGCATGAAGAAATTCCATGCAGATGGATCGTTTAGACTCACTTGATTTTGAATCACTTGAGTCATGCCACATGGGCAAGATGACTAAAGGCCTCGTTTTGAGTGAGATGGAACGAGCAAGTAACTTGTTGGAAATAATACATTTTGATGTATGCAGTTCAATGAGTGCTGAGGCACGAAGTGGATATCGTTATGTTCTTACTTCACTGATGATTTGAGTAGATACAGGTGTATTTGCTTGATGAATCAAAAATTCTGAAATACTGAAAAGTTCAAAGCAATTTTGGAGTGAAGTTGAAGATCATCGTGACAAGAGGTTAATATGTCTACGATGTGATCGTGGATGTAAATATATGTCTGAGTTGCGAGTTTGGTAAACATTTAAGACAATGTGAAAATTGTTTCACAACTCATGCCACCTAGAACACCATAGTGTGATGGTGTGTCCGAATGTCATAGCCGCGCCCTATTGGATATGGTGCATACTATGATGTCTCTTATCGAATTACCACTATCATTTTGGGGTTAGGCATTAGAGACAACCACATTCACTTTAAATAGGGCACCGCGTAATTCCGTTGAGATGACACCGTATGAACTATGATTTGGAAAAACCTAAGCTATTGTTTCTTAAAGTTTGGGGCTACGATGCTTATGTAAAAAGGCTCCAGCCTGATAAGCTCGAACCCTAAGCGGATAAATGCATCTTCATACAATACCCAAAACAGTTGGGTATACCTCCTATCTCAGATCCGAAAGCAAAGTGTTTGTTTCTAGAAACCGGTCCTTTCTCGAGAAAGAGTTTCTCTCGAAAGAATTGAGTGGGAGGATGGTGGAACTTAATGTGGTTATTGAACCATCACTTCGACCAGAGAGTAGAAGGGCGCAGGAAATTGTTCGTGCGGCGCCTACACTAGTTGAAGTGGAAGCCGATGATGGTGATCATGAAGCTTTGGATCAAGTTACTACCAAACCTCGTAGGTCGACAAGGACACGTACTACTCCAGAGTGGTACGGTAATCTTGTCTTGGAGGTCATGTTGCTGGACAACAATGAACCTACGAGCTATGGAGAAGCAATGGTGGGTCCGGGTTCCAACAAATGGCTGGAGGCCATGAAATCCGAGATAGGATCCATGAATGGAAACAAAGTGTGGAATTTGGAAGAACTACTTGATGGTCGTAAGGCTATTAGATATACAGATGGATCTTTAAAATGAAGACGAACGATGATGGTAAATGTCACCATTTCAAAAGCTCAACTTGTTGCAAAGAGGTTTCCGACAAGTTCAAGGAGTTGACTACGATGAGACTTTATCACTTGTAGCGATGCTAAAGTCTGTTGGAATTATGTTAGCAGTTGCTGCATTTTTTCAATTAAGAAATCTTGCAGATGGATGTCAAAACATTGTTTCCTCAATGGTTTCCTTGAGGAAAGGTTCTATGTGATACAACCAGAAGGTTTTGTCGATCCTAAGGATGCTAACAAGTATGCATGCTCCAGCAATCCTTCTATGGACTGGAGCAAGCGTCTTGGAGTTGGAATATACGCTTTGACGAGATGATCAAAGGTTTTGGGTTTATACAAAGTTTATGAAGCTTGTATTTCCAAGAAAGTGAGTGGGAGAACTATATAATTTCCGATGAGTATATGTGGTTGACATATTGTTGATCGGATATAATGTAGGATTTCTGGAAAGCATAAAGTGTTGTTTGAAAGGAGTTTTTCAAAGGAAAACCTGAATTAAGCCTACTTGAACATTGAGCATCAAGATCTATGGAGAGAGATAAAGACGTTTGATAAAACTTTGGATGAATGCGTACCTTGACAAGTTTTGAAGGAGTTCAATATACATCGGCCAAAGAAGGAGTTCTTGGTTGTATTGTAAAGGTGTGAAATTTGAGTAGGACTCAAAGCTCGACCACGAGAAGAAAGATAAAGGGCGAAGGTCATCCCCTATGCCTTAGCCGTAGGCTCTATAGTATGCCATGTTGTGTACTGCACCTGATGTGTGCCTTGCCATGATTCGGTCAAGGGGTACAAGAGTGATCCAGGAATGGATCACTGGACAACGGTCAGAATTATCCTTAGTAACTTGAGGACTAAGGAAATGTTTCTCGATTATGGAGGTGATAAAATAGTTTGTCATGAAGGGTTACGTTGATGCAAGCTTTGACACTAACCCGGATGATTCTGAGAAGTAAACCGAATTCGTATAGTGTAGCAGTCGTTTGGAGTTCTCCAAGTGAAGCATGGTAGAAGCATCTATAGTAAGACATAGAGATTTGTAAAGTACACACAAATCTGAATGTTTTCGACCCGTTGACTAAAAACCTATCTCACAAGAAAGACATGATCAAATCCCAAAATTGTATGGGTGTTAGATTCATTACAATCACATAGTGATGTGAAATAGATTATTGACTCTAGTGCAAGTGGGAGACTGCTGGAAATAGGCCCTAGAGGCAATAATAAGTTAGTTATTATTGTATTTCCTTGTTCATGATAATCGTTTATTATCCATGCTAGAATAGTATTGATTGGAAACTCAACTACATGTGTGGATACATAGACAACACACTGTCCCTAGTGAGCCTCTGAAGGACTAGCTCATTGATCAAAGATTGTCAAGGTTTCCAGACCATAGACATGAGATGTCGTTCGATAACATGATCGCATCATTAGGAGAATGATGTGATGGAAAGACCCAAACTATGAACATATCATATGATCATGTCACTTTATTGCTACTGTTTTCTGCATGTCAAAGTATGTTTTCCTATGACCATGAGATCATACAACTCCCGGACACCGGAGGAATAGCTTGTGTGTATCAAACGTCACAACGTAACTGGGTGACTATAAAGGTGCTCTACAGGTATCTCCGAGGGTGTCTGTTGGGTTGGCGTGAATCGAGACTGGGATTTGTCACTCTATATGATGGAGAGGTATCTCTAGGGCCCACTCGATAATACAACATCATAACAAGCTTGCAAGCAATGTGACTAAGGAGTTATTCACGAGATCTTGTATTATGAAATGAGTAAAGAGACTTGTCGATAACGAGATTGAACTAGGCATAGAGATATTGACGATCGAATCTCGGGCAAGTAACATACCGATAGACAAAGGGAATAGTATACGGGATTGATTGAATCTTTGACATAGTGGTTCGATCAATAAATATCTATATAGTAGCTATAATAAATATGGACATCCATGTCGTAAGGCTACCATTTGTTCAAGAAATCGGTAACTGGTAGCTGCTCGGTCGGCTTGGGAGTAGCGATTAATCGGTGAAACGGCCTATTAACTGGATTAATCGGTTGACTATTAATCGGTAGATTAAACAGAAACTTGCCAACTTATATCTAAATTTTTTATGTATAATAACATAATTCCATGCACCTAGCTATGTAATATAACAAAATATTCTATTGTAGGCATATAAAAAATAGATAAGAGGAAAATTAATAATTTTTATACATCTAAATATATAAAATCTCAAAATTCAAAATGAGCAATTAAATATTTAAACTTATCCATTTACTTGCTAACATACATCACATAATATACTACAGATAACAGCCAAAACCAATAGTTCCATCCATCCATCTACAAAATTGTAATTCATAATCTACTAATATATGAATATTGGATTCTGCAGTAAGGTATGGGGGGAAGATGGTAGTACCTTGCCTGCTGGTGACGCCATTGAGGAAGAGATTGAGGAGCATCCCATGGGAGAGGATGGGGAGTGTCCAAGGGGGGTGGGGTCAAGGCAAGCAACCAGAATGGCGGAGCAACTAGATCTTCGAGGTGTTGTGTGGAGACTGGCACTGGTGAGAACACGACTAGCCACCAGCATGTTAGGACGGGATGAAAGGAGCATGAGGAAGCGCGAGGAGGGCCAAACCCTAGGTATTTAGTAGAAAGAAGGGGTGGGAGGCATTATGTGCCAAATTTTTGGGATTCGTTTGCCCACCAGTTAATAGGCCAGTAGTGATTAATCGGTCTGGCAACTAATTAATCGGTATGACAACTCATTAATCGGTCTAACTGGCCAATTAATCGGCATGGCAAGTTAATACGATGAATAGGTGTTATTCGATTCGGTCACTCTAAGAGTAGCGATTAACTGGCAAGTTAACTGGTTAATCGGACGAATTCTTGAACAGTGCATAGAATATGTAGGAGCCAATATGGACATCCAGGTCCCACTATTGGTTATTGGCCGACACTATAATAAATATACTAACGTGTGACCTTCAATATTGGTCACCGAATGGTCGTTGATTTCCATTTGCGACCTTTTTATGACAAAAAACAGATGGTCAAAAGTTGAGTGTCTCGGTCATGTCTACATAGTTCTTGAACCCACAGGGTCTGCACACTTAAGGTTTGGTGACGATTTGGTATTAATGAGTTATGTGTGGTAGTAACTGAAAGTTGTTCGGAGTCCTGGATGAGATCCCGGATGTCACGAGGAGCTCTGGAATGGTACGGAGGTAAATAATTGTATATGGGAAGTCATATTTTAGCTACGTGAAAAGTTTCGGTTTTTTCCGGTAAATAATTGTATATGGAAAGTCATATGCAAGTTCCTGTTTTTTCCATGTTTTTGACCCCTTTCAGAGGAGATTTTGAAACGGAGTCAAAACGGAAGAAAATCCCTGAAAAGTTTTTTTCTGGAACGGAAGAAGATCGGAGGACTTGGGAGCCAAGCCAGAAGAGCCCCAGGGGCCCCACAAGTCCCCACCCCGCGCCCAGGGGGGGCGCCATCCAGGCTTGTGGGCCCCCTGGAGGTCCCCTGACCTAGATCTTGCGCCTATAAATTCCCAAGTATTCGCAAAAAAATCAAGAGACGATCGCAATTACTTTTACGCCGCCGCAAGCTTCTATCTCCGTAAGATCCTATCTGGGGCACGTCTTGGTGCCCTGCCAGAGGGGGATTCGGACACAGAGGGCTTATTCATCAACACCATGACCTCTCCGATGATGCGTGAGTAGTTCACCATAGACCTACGGGTCCATAGCTAGTAACTAGATGGCTTCTTCTCTCTCTTGGATCTTCAATACAAAGTTCTCCATGATCTTCATGGAGATCTATCCGATGTAATCTTCTTTTGCGGTGTGCTTGTCGAGATCCGATGAATTGTGGATTTATGATCAGATTATCTATGAATCTTATTTGAGTTTCTTCTGACCTCTCTTATGCATGATTTCATATCCTTGTAATTCTCTTCGAGTTGTGGGTTTTGTTTGGCTAACTAGATGTATGATTCTTGCAATGGGAGAAGTGCTTGGTTTTGGGTTCATACCGTGCGTTGACCTCACCCAGTGACAGAAGGGGTAGCGAGGCACGTATCGTGTTGTTGCCATCAAGGGTAAAAAGATGGGGTTTTCATCATCGGTTTGAGATTATCCCTGTACATCATGTCATCTTGCTTAAAGCGTTACTCTATTCGTCATGAACTCAATACACTAGATGCATGCTGGATAGTGGTCGATGTGTGGAGTAGTAGTAGTAGATGCAGAAAGTATCGGTCTACTTGTCTCGGACGTGATGCCTATATGCCAGATCATTGCCTTAGATATCGTCATGACTTTGCGCGGTTCTACCAATTGCTCGACAGTAAATTGTTCACCCACCATGATATTTTCTATTATGAGAGAAGCCTCTAGTGAACACTATGGCACCCAGGGTCTACTCCACACCATATTTTCAGCCTTACACTTTTTACTTCGTTGCACTTTCCGCCTTCATATCTCACTTTGCAAACAATCTTGAAGGGATTGACACCCCCTTTGAAGCGTATGGTGCAAGCTTGTTTGTGTTTACGCAGGTACTTTGGACTTGACGAGGCCCTCCTTCTAGATCGATACCTTGGTTCTCAAACTGAGGGAAATACTTACTGCTCCTGTGCTGCATCACCCTTTCCTCTGCAAGGGAAAAACCGACGCAAACGAGAGAAGTAACAAGAAGAATTCCTATGCGCCAGGGAAGGACTTTTGTTGCCGCAGCAATAGGATGTTCCCCATGCCCCTCCACCTATATATATAAATAGGAGGGGGCACCCCAAGAGTACACACGAAGCCCTTGGCGCCCCTCTCTCTCCCTAGATCGTTTTCTACTCTGTTTGCAGTTTCGGTAGCGCTAGGCGTAGCCCTGCCGGGATAGCACCACCGCCGCCGCCACCACGCCGTCGTGTTTCTGGAGAACTCATCTACTACTCCGTCCTTGCTCACTGGATCGAGGAGGTGGAGACGTCATCGAGGTGTACGTGTGCTGAACGCGGAGGTGCCGTCCGTTCGACGCTCGATCGAGAGTTCATGGGATGGATCGGGATTGGATCGCGAAGATGTACCACTACATCAACTGCATTCTTTAACGCTTCCGCTTAGCAATCTACAAGGGTATGTAGATACAATCTCTCCTCTCATGGATGGTCATCACCATGGATAGATCTTGTGTGCGCGTAGGATTTTTTTTGTTTCCCATGCGACGTTCCCCAACATTAACAGTTATGAGTTCATTTGTCCAATTTGTATCTCTTTGGATTTTGGTAGGCTTGTGGAGGCATATTTACTATGTGTAAATTCTCTTTCCTTGTTTATTTTATTTTTGATCCAATATATATATGATAAATCTGTCATATCCTTCAAAGCTAAGATGCACATGAAATTGAAATTCATATCTGTATGCACATAATTGAGTGGTTTTGCCCTATATATTGTAGTTAGACTAACTACTTCAGACCCAATAAGTTTGGGGACCATATTGTACTTAAAAGTGATCTAGGTACTCCCTCCGGTCCTTTTTTCTTTGCGTTTAAGCTTCATCCCGGATACCAAGGAGAGGAAAGCTGAGCAAAATTTGGACTACTTTGCCCCTGAGTTGCTACGCTTAGCAGTTACTCCATGCATGTGAATAATCAGCGTGCACCCATATATTCTCACGCCCACGTAACTCCTCTCTCCACCTTTTTGCATGTGTCTCTCTCCTCTCCATCTCTAATGCATGCACCTCTCTCTCTGTCTCTCCGGTTCTGCATGCACCTCTCTCTCTCCTCTCCATCTTTCCGCATGTGCTTCTCTCTCTCTTTGCAAATATTTTCGCCAAAATTTTCAACTCCCTCCAAAACTAAGCAGCCCGCCATGGATTAGCTCCAAATTTAGCTTACTGCCATGGTTAGACTCAAAAGTTTTGTCTATAGATGTCAGCCTCAGTCATGAACAGAACCACACAGAATTCTCTCTCCACTCTTTTTGTTCCTCTCTCTCTCTCTCTCTTGCCACTTGAATGCAATGGCTACTTTCGATCTCAATTTGACCATCGACTGGGAAGAGGTGGAGGACCAATATGATGGCCACGCCGAGGACATGAACTATGTCTACGTATTCGAGGAGAGCGACGGTGGTACGAACTGATTGTTCTTGTTTCATTTTACTCTATTTATTCTGCTCTATTTGATTGCCTTTGAACGTCCAAACCAAATACAGAAAATGAAGCCGTCGAGCAAAACCAGCCAGCCAGCGGAAGCAATGGCAACGGCAACACCAGCCAGCCTGTGGATGTGGAGGTGCAAGGCGGAAGTAGCGGCGCTGGTATGAGCAGCACTGACCGCGTGCACGATGCGGACTCTGAAGGCGGCAGTGGCGGCACCGACCGCGATAATGACGAGGACACCTCCAGCGGAAGAAGAGCAGCCACAACCATGGCCACTCTCGTCTAGGCTTGACCGACTGTCGGCTCGGCAACGTTGACCGTGGAAGAGGCCTGCAAGTCGCGAGCGGAGGAAGCGTGCAAGTCGCCGGCGGAGGAGATGCAGCCCGTGTTCGTGGACGGTTAGGCCTAGCTGGACGCGGGCGAGCTCACGTCGGCACGATACAGTGGCAGCCGGAGCACCCTATCGTGACTGGACAAGGACATGGCAGAGGTGCGGCCGGGCGTGGTCGCGGTCGAGGGCGCCAACTTCCTGACTTGAACGTCGCCACATGCGAGGATGTTGAAGACGAAGACGCCGCTCGTAGTGGCAACGACAATGGTGGACATGATGATGTTGCAGGAGACGAGGGGCACGACGTAGAGAATGGTGAAGCTCAGGCAAGTGACCCCATGCATGGTGCGAAACTTGCCCAGCACCTGTTTGATTCAATTAATTAATGAAAATCTGCATGTGCATGTGGTTGTGCTTGTGCTTCTCTCCATCTCTCTGCATGTGCATGTGCTTCTCCCCATCTCTCTGCATGTGCTTCTATCTCTGTGCAAAAGTTCAAATCTGACTTTTAATTTGGTTTAGGGAATAATCCACAACCTCAGCAGCCACGTGAGTGGAGTGACAAAGCTAAGCTCACCGTCTATGGCATGTTGTTGGAGAGGACAAGTCTAGGCATTATGAAGTGTGGAGTGACCAAAGAAGTGTCCCGTTTGACCGGTATGCCGGAGAGAACTATTTAGGACTTATGGAACAAGGGAAAGTTATATGGATGGATGCTTGGAGTGTTGAACAAGAAGCCAAAAAATGTGGTCATAAGAGGATAGACATCGACTCAGAGTCTATAAAGGCAGTCGACAAGAGGAAGAGAACAACCATCAAAGACCTTGCAAACGAGTTAAATGTGTCCAAAACCACGGTTTGCAGGAGGCTTAAAGAGAATCAGATTAGACGCCACAACAATGCCATCAAGGGAACTCTCACTGATTTGAACAAGAGACGTAGGGTTGAGTGGTGCCTCTCGCAGTTTTAGGAAGAGAGCCTACAGGAACAGCCATCTTTTAAAGAAATGTACAATGTCATTCATATGGATGATAAATGGTTCTATCGCACCAAGAAGTCTCTCAAGCTATACCTAGCAGGTGATGAGGAAGAACCGGAACGGTTCACGCAGAACAAGAATTATATAGAGAGGGTTATGTTTCTCGCAGCTGTTGCACGCCCTCGCTTTGATGTGAATGATAATGTGACGTTTGATGGTAAAATTGGAATATGGCCGTTCACATTTCAGGAAGCGGCTAAAAGGGATAGTCCTAACCGTCTAGCCAGGACAATTGTGACAAAGGTCATCCCCAAGGTGACAAGGGATGTGAGTAGAGACTTCTTAGTGAATAAGGTTATCCCCGCGATCAAGGCGAAGTGACCTCCTTCTGAACGTGGGTGTCCTATATTCATCCAGCAAGATAATGCTAGGACCCACGTGAATGTTGATGATCCGGTTTTCCTTGCCGCGGCCGAAGTGGATGGGTGGGACATTTGTTTGGTGTGTCAGCCACCGAACTCGTCGGATCTTAACATACTTGATCTTGGTTTCTTTGCTGCCTTACAGTCATTGTTCCAGAAACTTTTTCCTGGTTCCATCGATGACATAATTATGCAGGTGTGCCAAGCATTTGATCAGTACCCCGCCGAGAGGTGCAACCGAACATTTCTCACTCTACAATCTTGCATGCGTGAGGTTCTCAAGGATAATGGAGGTCAACACTACAAGGTGCCGCACATGAGAAAGCAAGTCCTTCAACATCTTCATATCTTACCGATGACGTTACCTTGTGATTGATCCATCATGGACAAAGCGAGGGCATTCTTACTTGAGTAGTGTTGTTTTGTCTTGTTGATGTAAGATTAGTGCTATGTTGTCTTGTTGATGTAATGGGATCATGTAATCCACCTTTTGTTGCAATGAGAATGAACATTTGGTTCGAAAGAAAAATATGATCAAATTTAACATCACATCCAATGATCGATAGCAAAATTAACATCACATCCAATGATCGATAACAAAATTAACATCACATGATAAAAGTGACATCCACTACTCGAACCATCTATGCATCATCAACACTACTCGAACAACTATTCATGCAGTCCATGATCAGTGTTGGATCATTTTAAAATTTCTTCAGTTCATCCTTAGTCAGAATATCTCGATAGCAAATGCTCATCAGTTCTAGCCTAACCTCTTCTGCGCCGGGAGGAACAGAGAATTGCTCGATCGGCGGCAATGGGTCGCCATCGACCATCTCGCCGCACTTCTGTCTGTCGTAGATTCCACTATCATCCACGAACGCATGTCGGCCTTCCTCGTCCTCCAGGTTGCCACCATCCACCTTCATGCCCCTCACGGTGAGCGCGTGCAGCAGTTCGGTGAGCTGCTGCACCTTGTCGGTCAGCTTGTTCACCTTGTCGACCAACGCGTGGACGACGTGCTCAAGTGCGTGGACGCCACCGTCCTTCAGGTGCATGCCGCAGTCCGCGAACGCGCCGCCTTCCACGACTGCGTCGCCGTCCGTGGGCGCACTGCCTTCCATGACTGCGTCGCCATCTACGAGCGGCAGCAGGCCAATGTCCGCAGATACGCTGCCTTCCATAACTGCATCGCCGTCCGTGAGCGGGAGCACGACGCCGTCCGCGGACTGCAGCATGCACTTGGGAGCGAGAGAAAAACACTGCTCACGAGCGCACCGCCTGTGGGGAGCACGCCTCCGTACACGAGCTCGCTGTCGTCCATGTCGAGCAAGCTGTCTTCCGCGAGCAAACTTTCATGCATGGACTCACTATCCTCTACAGGTTGGCTGTCCTCCCACAACCATGATGGGTGGATTTCATCCATTGAAATTTAGGGGATGTAGAGGATAAGGGAGAGTGAGATGTGGAGGATGGGAGGGTGAGATGAGACCCGTGGGAAGGAGAGGAAGAGGTAGGCGGCTGCCTGCCTTGGGAAGAGGTGATGGCTGTGCATGGGAAAGAGGTGTTGGCTGTGCATGGGAAAGAGACATGCAATAATTGGAAAGGAGGGGCAAAGTTGGAAACAACAGCCAAGAGAAGTGAGTACGCAGAGCATTGAGGGAAAAATCAACTTTTCTTAAACGCAAAGAAAAAGGACCGGAGGGAGTACATTGGAGGAGCATTGTTGTCTTGGTTATTCATAAAGAAGGTGGTGTCGCCATTAGGGAATTAGAGCCAAGAGTACATGACTTAGTCATTACTACTCCATACCAATGCTTTTTTGGTAACAAGTATTTACTTCATGCATGTATATAAGTAGAGTCAACCTTGTGTAGGTTGCATCATAGCATGTAATAGTACTTATTCTATTTGTTTTTCCTGCATGTTCTTGAAAAAACTATATTGCAATGGTTAGACAATTGAGTAGAATCATCTAACGGGGATCTACAAAATCATATTCATGGTTCATTTATCCCAAGACATGCCATTTAAGGAATTCATTGCATATAAATTCATAAAATGTTCTCTCATGTGCATTTTTTATGAAAATTTCAAATACACTATAATTGCTCGTAGTATTTGGTATCTTCTTAGGAATTCATGGTTATACAAATGATATCAATTTGTGCCATGGTCTTTGTGCCATGTGCATTTGTAACATCCCAAATTTTGGAATGTTAATAAAATTATTAGATTGTTTGTTTGTTTGCTTGAGTGATTGAAACTTGTGTGAAATTTGAAACTTTTCAAAAACTTTTGAATGAGAGGGAATAAAATGACTTTCCCCATCTCCGGTGAATTCAAATTCAATCTTTTAAAAGAAAAGAGAGAAGATGACATGACTTCTTCAACTATAAAGAATTTGAACGGAGTTTGCATTTGAATCCTTTCAAAATATTTGCCCTTGCTTCTATATTTTTTTCCACGAGAAAATGCCCCGACAAAGTTCTTGCGCGCAAGAAAGAGCGGAGGAACATGACCCTCAAAAACACGGGCATTTTGAAAGTTATTTGAACCCTAAAACTTAGAGGGTCATTTGAAAATTATTTGCAAAAGAAAATAAATCTTTTAGGCAAATTTGTGAAAATAATTTTTTCTGAAGTTTTTATTTTTGCCGTGGAAAAATGCCCATCATTTATATTTTATTTTTCTGATAATTTTAGTATATAGAAACTCTTTATTCCGAATTGATTTGAATTCCCTTTTATCGTTTTAGTTTCCTAGTTTTGAAAATAGGAAAGGAATCCCTTTATTTGGAAACTCCTGCTCGCCCATTAAGAACTTTCCTATTTTGGCCCAACAGAAGATCTTCTTCCTCCTCTATCCTCTTCTTCATGTCACAGGAACTTTCCCTGCCATGGACAGAGGAATCCCCACCTCTGGGATTCGAGAAGCTCTTTCCCTCCCAGCATCTCCCGTCGCCTCGATAAGAACCCCCATGGCCTCCTTGTTCCATTCCCGTTGAAACCGCCGCCTCTCCCCACCTCCTCCTCCCCCTGCACCATCGCCGGAGTCGGTCACCAGAGAACTCGCCGTGCTCCTCCACGTCGCCCCTGCACCCCCTCCCCTACCTCGCTGCACCCCACCCCACCCTTGCCGCACCACCCCACCCCGTTGGCCACCCCCCTGTAGGTCCCTCCACCTCGCCCCCCATCCACTGCCACTCTCCTCCACTGTCCCCACCCCCGCCGGCGACCCCCACCCCCGCCGGAGTTGCCCCCCTCGCTGGAAAAGGCCCCAGCCACTGCTGCGTTCATCACGGTAAGGCCCCCTCTCCTCCTTCTTTTTTTTTTCTTTTACTTGTCCTGTTTTTTTATTGTGTAGTTCTGCCCTTAGATCTAGATCCCACGGTGTAGATTAGTAGGTACTTACCCTTTCGGTTTTTAAACAAAGACCGCCGGTTTTTCATTCACTTAACTTATTAGCCGGAGCTTTTAGTTAGATTTCGGCCGTTTGCTTATATGTCTCGCAGCAAACACCCCCTTAGCCAATCAGAGAGCACCATGTGTACACCCTGTCCGTTAGTTGGATTTTTCTTTTTTCTGTTTAATTCCAAAAACAGAAAAGTTCCAATATTGTTTAGCCCATAACTTTTGATCCATAAGTCCAATGATGTTGATTCTTTTTCTAGTAGCTCACAAAGTTCCTGTGGTTTTTACAAACATATAATTTGTCTATGTTTGAAATTTTCAAATTTTAATTAGATCAGATTTAGTTTAAACCTTGTTTTGCCTATTCCAGGAGTTTAAAAATAGCTTTTAATTTGATTCTTTTTGCTACTGATCACTAGTGATCTTATTTATCAGTGGTAGAAATTTCAGATTTGTTTGAGTATTTTAGCTTATGGTTTCTTGTGAAACAATTTCTGTTTCACCTCTTTTAGGATTTCGGCTAATTCCTTTTCTATCTTTGTTTTAAAATATTTTCTTTATTATTTCAGAAATATTATTGTTTTGTTTATGTTAGTTAAACAGTAGTTTTGCAACAAGTTTTTATTTTATTTTTATTTACTTTCATGAAATCAATTCTAGTTCCTTAGTAACTTGCAATTGGTTTCTCCACTCTTTCAAATCCCGTTTGGGAATACTTTCAAAAAGTTTTGTGAAAAATACTTTATTTTATCTTAGTTCCTTGTTATTATTTTCTGTTGGACAAAAACTATTTAGTGTTTGACGTAGTAGAAGACTCCCTAGTTTTATTTGAAGTTTCCTTCGGATTCCTTTTCGCTCTCTCTTTTGTTTTGATTGCTAGAATGATTGCTAGTATGAGTGCTTATGTGAATGATATGTTTGTTATATAGATTTCATCGGAGAGTGACGAGTAGTCTATCAAGTTATTTCTCGAGAAATTCTTCTTCGTCAACATCACCAAGCAAGTCACTTTGATCATACTATCACCTATGTTTTATGCATCATAGTCCTACCATCCTATGCCCAATTGCATGCTGAGTAGGTACTTGGAAATTTTAGTATAGATTGTAGCATCATGTGGTAGGCACACAACAACCCCGATACTTGGCCCCGGGACGACAAATTTCATATTGCTATGCTTGAGTAGACGGGATTTTGGTTGAGTGCATAACACGAGTGATGCGAGGTTGATTAAATAATCAAGACCGGTTAAGATAAGATTTTCAAGACCTCGGACGCAATGCAACTCTGGGTGAAGGACGGTTGATCGGCTCCCTGGAGAACCCAGTGGATGACCCGGGATGCTTGGGACGGCCATGACATCCTGCTGAAAGCTTCACCCATGCTCAAAGAGACAGACGGATATTTTCAAGATCCAAGGCTTACCTGCACAACCACAAGTCATTATGGGCTCTGGCTTGGTTGGACAACGCGGCGACTCTGGACAGGCGGTGCTAGCAGATGTAGAAGAACGGTAGGAATGGATGGGCACCGACAGGGATTCAGAGGGACCCGTTGAAAGACCATGTTTTGATCATCCGGTCTTCAATCACCCTGAAGTGCGAGGACATACTCGGAGGCGATCAAATCTTGTGGGGAACGTGTGCAAAACTCTGCAGAGTACTCAAACCTAATCGATTAGCCGTGTCCACGGTCATGGACAACTTGAGCCAAAGGAACTGAAGTTATCTGAAATTCTCAACACAAATAATAATATTGATGTGGGTATTATTGACAACATGGGTACGAGAATTGGTTGGTGGAACCATCTCGTTAACAACCAACAATGCAGTAACATTTTACTTTTAGCCCCCTCTTGATGTAGGAGAAAACTTGCTTTTCGCTAAAAACTTATAGCCCCACGTGCCATATATGCATATAGTATAGATGATTACTTTTCACCCCTCTCTTATGTGACTTGGCAGCATATTCAATATGCTGACCTACACGGCTGCAACGTCTTATGTTGCAGATATTTTTCTTCGACGAGTAAGAGTATGATTCAGGGTTACGGTCTACACTCAACTTGCCGTTGGTGTTTATTGGGACTCCACTCCCTTGACTGCTTCCGATGAAATATTGAAGGTATATATATCAGTTTTACGCTATTTACATGTGATTGCACTTTGATATATACATTGATGTACTGTGTGTGCCAGCATACTGATCCAGGGATGGCACAGAAACACAGAGGCTTGACTCGTCTTGAGTCGGGTCGCTACAGAAATGGTATCAGAGCACATGTTGACTGTAGGACGTGACCCTAGAAACTGGAAATTTCTTAGGAAAGGATCTCTCAAAAAATTTATTTTCAACAACACCTTTTACTTCTCATCTCTTCTGATTTCATCGAATGTTCCCTCTCACCTCAAATAGTTAGACAATACCCTTACCCCTTTGACCACATCAAGGATCAACTGAGTCCCACTTCAAAGTAAATAGGATTTCATCATGCATTGAAGAATTGAAGCTGCACCAATTGAAGACTCTCAAGACCCGAAGAATTCGAAGACCCTGAAGCATTCGAATATTTATATGACCATTAGAAGTCCAAACCCCTGTTATATACCCACGTTAGTTACGATGATTTGTGAGTCGTCATTGGTGTGTGTTTTCCGATGGCCACAACTAAAACCTATTCTCAAAAATATTGTTTGTATTGTGTATCTCCCTCTCTCTTACCTGTCTCATCCCCAAAACCTCAACCCTACCAGATGGAGTATGAAGCTGGACTTGTAGTCTCTGGACCAATGACCCAGCTGGAGGCTGAAATATGGATTCAGAACATGGAGAACCACTTCGGGAGCAACTTGGTCTCAAGGAAGCATGAAGTGGAACACACTCTTCAGTACTTTACACAAAGTGCTGCTATCTGGTGGAAAATGCACCATGCCATACAAGGATTTAGTGGAGCAGAAACTTGGGACGAATTCAAGAAGACTCTGTTAAGATCCCGTCTCATTCGGAAGTGCTATGATAATCCGAAGGAGAATACTTGTGCATGCAAGATCTGTGGAGAAATAGGACACACCCAGGAGGAACACAAGGATGGATGCTCTCATTGTGAAGAAAATCACCTAGCTGAGGAATGCCCAACTAGTCAGGTGACTTGTTTCTTGTGTGAAGGAACCACCCACTACCCAGCTCAGTGTCACATTTACCCCAAGGTGCAACAAGTTGTCAAGCAGCAGAAAGATGCAGTGAAGGAAACCCTTAAGAAGAAGATTCTAGAAGAACCAGTGATGAACGAATATATTGAAGACCCTGATGGACAAGGTCTGACCAGATTTTTCTCCAATGCATGCTACTCATGTGGAGAAGAAGGACATTATTCACAGGACTGCACGAAGAGAAGCCAAGAGTATCTGGGAAACTTCCCGACGGAAGAAGTGAAGATTGATCCACTTGAAATAGAAGAACTGGCCAAAATAAAGGAGTCCGGAAAGAAGAAAAAGTACCCTCGGAAGAACCAAATCTCTGCAAACATAGACCTGAGTCATGTCAGATGTTACAAGTGTATGAAGTTTGGCCACCAAAAATACATGTGCTCAGGAAGGAAGCCGGGAACCCAAGGAGCAAAGGAAAACACTAAGACGCTTCGAGACTTGTCAGAACTCATTTGCTTTTGTTGCAAGGAAGCATGACATTTTGCCAGCGATTGTCCACAAAGGAAGAAAGCTAGAATGGAGTAGTTAAGTTTTGACCATGGCAATAAGTGTGATCCGAAGCACTCTTGTTTTCCATGAGATCATGGAGTAAATTTTTTTTAACAGAAGTCCCTGAGATTGTAATAACATCATGAATAAATGGAAATTATTGTCTCATGATTGTCTATGTTGAAAATGTATGCGTTGTTTCTCTTCGAACAAAGATCTCTGAACAATTATGAGGATATGAGAAAGTACGGTCTATGCAGGCATGAGTATAATTCATTTAAGTGTGGTAGTAATCGGTAAATCCACAGGATCCACTGAGTAGGAATGTGCCATAACTACCAAGGAGACATATACATTCCTCTGAGTACCTATTTACTGACACCTGCAGATGGCAACTCTCTACGAGTTATTCCTCAAGGGCCCAGAAACGATCATGACCCTGACCAGTGATCATGATTACCCGAAAATCCTGAAGGACATGATGAAGCACATTCATCTTGAAGGAGATGCAGTGTACAAAGGCTACCCATTCATGGAGTGGAACTTTGGTACGTGGAAGTACACCTCCACCATGTGAAAGGAGTTTGTCCAAAGACTATGGGGCAATACTTTTTCATTTCACGTGTACCACGAGCAACCTTCTGTGATGCTGTTCGTGAAGCTGCCATGGAAGCCATCCGTCAGATCGGAGAAATACTTGAAGCAAGACTTCGTCATACCCAGGGATACCTGAGTGAAGTGCATGCTGAGATGATGGAGATGAAGCTAATGATCACCATGATGAAGCAAAATATGGATGATTTCAAGGAGCACCTCAGAAAGTTCGAGTGGAACTAAAGTACCTCCAAGAGAGGTAGATGAATAAAGTTGGCAGAAATGCTCGACCATACCGAACAATGTGGATGGCAGCATTTGTAATAGAGTACTTTTGAATTGGAGTTTTTAAGGATGTTATAAAGGATTGATTATGAAATGAATATGATTTATGGAAGAAGCTATGATGGATCAGCAAAACGTTTTCTTAGGAGCATACGAAAACCTGAGAGTTGTGAAGATACGATAGATGTTTCGTTCAGCTTGCAGAACCAATGGATTATCCGAACTTCGTTCGTGGACAAGAGAAATTCTGCAACGCTTGTGAGAATGCCCAAGTGTTAGAATGCGAGATTCGCTAAACCTTATACAGAGAAATGATTTGGGTGCGGAATGGATTGATCACCATGACGACTTACTCTTATTATTTATCTTGCTATTCGGAATGGTAAATCTGAGAGACTTACCCATAGTGAGAGACGACGTTGTTTGAAGCTTTTGTTTAAGCCTTAGAGTGGTATAAGAAAATCCCATGTACATGGCACTTGTTGTCCCGCATAGGAAATTTTTCGGTGAGAATGAAACCAGAACCCCTCTCTCTGCAGGATAACCACAAATGGTAGACCACCATGAGAATCATCGATAGGTTAGTTAGACTTGATCACGAGACTGTCAGTTAAAGAAGACCCAGTGACGGAAGAAGCTTAAATCAACGGGAGAGCATCACCAAAGGATTTAATATGAAGACTGTGCGATGTCAGTTGCCAAAACCCCAGAGAATTGTTAAAATCTTAAGGGACCAGTATCTCTCATTTTAAGTGTGGTAGCATCCCACTTTGCCGGAGGTTGGATTTGTTAGAAGACCCCCAAACCCTAACCTTTCTTTCTAGCCTCTTCGAATATCGAGGACGAGATTCATTTTAAGTGTGGTAGATTTGTAACATCCCAAATTTTGGAACGTTAATAAAATTATTATATTGTTTGTTTGTTTGCTTGAGTGATTGAAACTTGTGTGAAATTTGAAACTTTTCAGAAACTTTTGAATGAGAGGGAATAAAATGACTTTCCCCATCTCCGATGAATTCAAATTCAATCTTTTAAAAGAAAAGAGAGAAGATGACATGACTTCTTCAACTATAAAGAATTTGAACGGAGTTTGCATTTGAATCCGTTCAAAATATTTGCCCTTGCTTCTATATTTTTCTTCCCCGAGAAAATGCCCCGACAAAGTTCTTGCACGCAAGAAAGAGCGGAGGAACATGACCCTCAAAAACACGGGCATTTTGAAAGTTATTTGAACCCTAAAACTTAGAGGGTCATTTGAAAATTATTTGCAAAAGAAAATAAATCTTTTAGGCAAATTTGTGAAAATAATTTTTTCTGAAGTTTTTATTTTTGCCGTGGAAAAATGCCCATCATTTATATTTTATTTTTCTGATAATTATAGTATATAGAAACTCTTTATTCCGAATTGATTTGAATTCCCTTTTATTGTTTTAGTTTCCTAGTTTTAAAAATAGGAAAGGAATCCCTTTTATTTGGAAACTCCTGCTGGCCCATTAAGAACTTTCCTATTTTGGCCCAACAGAAGATCTTCTTCCTCCTCTATCCTCTTCTTCATGTCACAGGAACTTTCCCTGCCATGGACAGAGGAATCCCCACCTCTGGGATTCGAGAAGCTCTTTCCCTCCCAACATCTCCCGTCGCCTCGATAAGAACCCCCATGGCCTCCTTGTTCCATTCCCGTTGAAACCGCCGCCTCTCCCCACCTCCTCCTCCCCCTGCACCATCGCCGGAGTCGGTCACTAGAGAACTCGCCGTGCTCCTCCACGTCGCCCCTGCACCCCCTCCCCTACCTCGCTGCACCCCACCCCACCCTTGCCGCACCACCCCACCCCGTTGGCCACCCCCCTGTAGGTCCCTCCACCTCGCCCCCCATCCACTGTCAGTCTCCTCCACCGTCCCCACCCCCGCCGGCGACCCCCACCCCCGCCGGAGTTGCCCCCCTCGCTGGAAAAGGCCCCAGCCACAGCTGCGTTCATCACGGTAAGGCCCCCTCTCCTCCTTCTTTTTTTTTTCTTTTACTTGTCCTGTTTTTTTATTGTGTAGTTCTGCCCTTAGATCTAGATCCCACGGTGTAGATTAGTAGGTACTTACCCTTTCGGTTTTTAAACAAAGACCGCCGGTTTTTCATTCACTTAACTTATTAGCCGGAGCTTTTAGTTAGATTTCGGCCGTTTGCTTATATGTCTCGCAGCAAACACCCCCTTAGCCAATCAGAGAGCACCATGTGTACACGCTGTCCGTTAGTTGGATTTTTCTTTTTTCTGTTTAATTCCAAAAACAGAAAACTTCCAATCTTGTTTAGCCCATAAGTTTTGATCCATAAGTCCAATGATGTTGATTCTTTTTCTGGTAGCTCACAAAGTTCCTGTGGTTTTTACAAACATATAATTTGTCTATGTTTGAAATTTTCAAATTTTAATTAGATCAGATTTAGTTTAAACCTTGTTTTGCCTATTCCAGGAGTTTAAAAATAGCTTTTAATTTGATTCTTTTTGCTACTGATCACTAGTGATCTTATTTATCAGTGGTAGAAATTTCAGATTTGTTTGAGTATTTTAGCTTATGGTTTCTTGTGAAACAATTTCTGTTTCACCTCTTTTAGGATTTCGGCTAATTCCTTTTCTATCTTTGTTTTAAAATATTTTCTTTATTATTTCAGAAAGATTATTGTTTTGTTTATGTTAGTTAAACAGTAGTTTTGCAACAAGTTTTTATTTTATTTTTATTTACTTTCATGAAATCAATTCTAGTTCCTTAGTAACTTGCAATTGGTTTCTCCACTCTTTCAAATCCCGTTTGGGAATACTTTCAAAAAGTTTTGTGAAAAATACTTTATTTTATCTTAGTTCCTTGTTATTATTTTCTGTTGGACAAAAACTATTTAGTGTTTGACGTAGTAGAAGACTCCCTAGTTTTATTTGAAGTTTCCTTCGGATTCCTTTTCGCTCTCTCTTTTGTTTTGATTGCTAGAATGATTGCTAGTATGAGTGCTTATGTGAATGATATGTTTGTTATATAGATTTCATCGGAGAGTGACGAGTAGTCTATCAAGTTATTTCTCGAGAAATTCTTCTTCGTCAACATCACCACGCAAGTCACTTTGATCATACTATCACCTATGTTTTATGCATCATAGTCCTACCATCCTATGCCCAATTGCATGCTGAGTAGGTACTTGGAAATTTTAGTATAGATTGTAGCATCATGTGGTAGGCACACAACAACCCCGATACTTGGCCCCGGGACGACAAATTTCATATTGCTATGCTTGAGTAGACGGGATTTTGGTTGAGTGCATAACACGAGTGATGCGAGGTTGATTAAATAATCAAGACCGGTTAAGATAAGATTTTCAAGACCTCGGACGCAATGCAACTCTGGGTGAAGGACGGTTGATCGGCTCCCTGGAGAACCCAGTGGATGACCCGGGATGCTTGGGACGGCCATGACATCCTGCTGAAAGCTTCACCCGTGCTCAAAGAGACGGACGGATATTTTCAAGATCCAAGGCTTACCTGCACAACCACAAGTCATTATGGGCTCTGGCTTGGTTGGACAACGCGGCGACTCTGGACAGGCGGTGCTAGCAGATGTAGAAGAACGGTAGGAATGGATAGGCACCGACAGGGATTCAGAGGGACCCGTTGAAAGACCATGTTTTGATCATCCGGTCTTCAAACACCCTGAAGTGCGAGGACATACTCGGAGGCGATCAAATCTTGTGGGGAACGTGTGCAAAACTCTGCAGAGTACTCAAACCTAATCGATTAGCCGTGTCCACGGTCATGGACAACTTGAGCCAAAGGAACTGAAGTTATTTGAAATTCTCAACACAAATAATAATATTGATGTGGGTATTATTGACAACATGGGTACGAGAATTGGTTGGTGGAACCATCTCGTTAACAACCAACAACGTAGTAACATTTTACTTTTAGCCCCCTCTTGATGTAGGAGAAAACTTGCTTTTCACTAAAAACTTATAGCCCCACCTGCCATATATGCATATAGTATAGATGATTACTTTTCACCCCTCTCTTATGTGACTTGGCAGCATATTCAATATGCTGACCTACACGGCTGCAACGTCTTATGTTGCAGATATTTTTCTTCGACGAGTAAGAGTATGATTCAGGGTTACGGTCTACACTCAACTTGCCGTTGGTGTTTATTGGGACTCCACTCCCTTGACTGCTTCCGCTAAAATATTTAAGGTATATATCAGTTTTACGCTATTTACATGTGATTGCACTTTGATATATACATTGATGTACTGTGTGTGCCAGCATACTGATCCAGGAATGGCACAGAAACACAGAGGCTTGACTCGTCTTGAGTCAAGTCGCTACAGCCTTGCTCTTATGTTAGCATCACAAGTGTATAATAATGGATTCAGTTGTGAATATCATGTTCTTATCAATTGTTGCTTTTTTATGTATGCAAGTTTCTTTGTGGATACATAGACTACTATTGTCCACTTAAAAAATTGTGCACATAAGTAAGTTCCGATCTTTGCGATATCACTTGATCCTTGTCGGTCACTTGGTTCCTTCCTTATTGATTCATTGGTGGTATCAATAAGAGGTTGCGAAGTGAGTTCTTGTATGTTTTGTATATAATCTTATGCACTCATGCGTTTGGATGTATTTTGGACCCATACTTATCATAATGTTCGATTTGGATATTCACATCATATCTTGTCCAAAATATGTTGTTTGGATCTTTGAATGTTTTCCTCACATGTCAAATACTTATTTTCTTATCATATCTATTGCAATATCTAGATCTTGAGCTCCTCAAATTTCCTGTCACTGAATATGTGCATTTTATTTCACTCACATCTTGTAATATGCATACTCTAATGAGGAACTTGTTATCTTCGAGATTTGTCCCATTTTGGCATTTGTTGCCAATGGTGGAGAAGCTTTGAGGATTTAAGATAATCTAAATGTGCCTATGGCTTATTGTTTATTGCATGAATTAATATATATAGAGAAAACTCCGCCTAGTGTATGTTAACCAATATATGCAAGGAAATAGATAGTTCGTTCACACATGCATGTATTGTGGGGGAGATTTCTCTATATATTGTGGTTATACCAACATAAAATCCTTGTGTAGTATTTTGATGTTAGTCCACCGAGTGTGATAAACTCAAGTATCTTTGTGACACTTGACGCTATCAAAACCATCCCAAGTATTCAATGTATCCTTGTGTAAATTTCATAGTGTTAAAATTCATTATATAAATCCTCTTGTTGAGATTGTCATCAACTACCAAAATGGGGGAGACTGAAAGTGCATGTAGTCCCCATATGTGGTTTTGGTAATTGATGAAAATCTTAATGGATTTTTTAATTGATGACAATCCTAATGGACTAACGTTTGCATTGAGTTATACATTTGAAGGAATGTTCTATTTGCAATACATGAAGAATATTGGATAAACTGAAGTATGTTTGTTCCATGAATATGCAAGAAGGAGCTTGAATGAATTCTAAATGAATGTCATATACATATTGTTGTGCATGCATCAAGGATGAGCTCAATGATCGAATCAAACATGATACGGTTAATATGAATTCCATGTGAACAAGATGTGATCTATGTGGAGTTCATTGAGGATCTCAGACATTCTCATGCATTGGCTTATGGTTTAAACCATGATGGATCAAGATCTTGAGAGAATAATTGAAGAGAAGAATTCTAAATATGTATTTAAAATAGGATCATGATGAGCTCATATGTTGAGTCATGGATGATTATGTCTCGAAGCAAGTAATTCAAGTGAACAATTCATTGTTCCTCTCAAGAAACTATGTTGTATCATGAAGACAAGCAAGTTATAGCTAATATGAGATTCATGGAGGAACTTGATATGGTTATGGTGAAGTGAGATATTGGTAATCATTTCTTAAAGCAATGAAGCCTAATAAGAAACCAATAGGGCCTTCAAGACATCAAGATATAGGTAATTCTCATGGGCTCACATCACAAGAGAGATTCCATGTGTCCATGAGAGGATGCCATCAAGTGTTCATGATCATGTTTGACAAGGCCAAGTTCAAGATAACCACCCCTAAGGATTACATGCTTGAAGCTTGTGGATATTCACATGGTGGACAAGTGAAGATGAATACAAAGCAAGGCTTTCCACATTGTGTATGGGAGAGCTAATTGAAGACTTCATCAATGTCTTTCCTTTAGATTGAGCCAAGAAGAAACAATAACATCAAGCTCAAGGAAGTTTGCGGAAATCAAGCCCAAAAGAAGCCCGGAAGTTCTCGGCCTCCCGGAAGTTCCGGGATCCAGAAGTTCCGGGCAGGTTCCGGGCTAACCAGAAACTTTACATTGTGTGCCTCGATAGGGAGCCCGGAAGTGCCGGGCTACATTTTTGTGTGCATAACGAGAAGATTTGGTGGGGCACTATATCAGGTACCCCTTCTTTCCCAACAAGACCGAGTCTTTGGATCTGAGATTTCCCCATTGTTTTGAGCTCTCTCCTCCATCCCCAAGCCTCAAGATTCCAATCCATTTGGGGGAAAACTATCCCATGGATCTAGGGTTCATTTGTTGAACTCCTCCATTGTTCCTCTCCTCTTCCATCCCTCCATAGCATTAGTTGCTTTTTGTGGGATTTGAGAGAGAGGGATTTGAGCATTCTTGTGGTAAGTACTGAAGAGATTTCTAAGAGTTCTAGAGAGAGATTTCATCCAAGCATACATCCACTTCTCTCTCTATTTTGACCAAAGCAATTTGTGGTTTGCGCAAGTCTTGAGCATTTCCCCTTTGATCTTGTTACTCTTGGAGGTTGGAGACTCCTAGGAGGTAGGAGTGCTTCAGTGAGGAATCAACTTGTGATTTCTCCCCCGAAAAGTTTGTGAAGGTTTGTAGGCCGGCTCAAGGTCTACCACTAGTGGTTGGGAATCGCCTTCGTGGTGATATCTCAAGGAGAATAGGGTGAGCCTTCATGGAATTGGTATGCCTTCATGGTAACTGATGTCCCACAAGTATAGGGGATCAATCGTAGTCCTTTCGATAAGTAAGAGTGTCGAACCCAACGAGGAGCGGAAGGATCTGACAAGTGATTTTCAGCAAGGTAAATTATGCAAGCACTGAAATTATCGGTAACAAGTGATTGTGTGGTGAGATGATTCGTAGCAAGCAACAAGTAATAAAAGTAGCAATGGTGCAGCAAGGTGGCCCAATCCCTTTTGTAGCAAGGGACAAGCCTGGACAAAGTCTTATAGGAGGAAAAACGCTCCCGAGGACACACGGGAATTTCTGTCATGCTAGTTTTTATCATGTTCATATGATTCACATTTTTTACTTTGATAGTTTGATATGTGGGTGGACCGGCGCTTGAGTACTGCCCGTACTTGCACAAGCATCCCACTGATGATTATCCCCTCTCGCAAGCATCCGCAACCACGAAAGAAGAATTAAGACAAAGTCTAACCATAGCATTAAACTAGTGGATCCAAATCAGCCCCTTACAAAGCAATACATAAACTAGGGTTTAAGCTTCTGTCACTCTAGCAACCCGTCATCTACTAACTACTTCCCAATGCCTTCCTCTAGGCCCAAATAATGGTGAAGTGTTATGTAGTCGACGTTCACATAACACCACTAGAGGAAAAACAACATGCAACACATCAAAATACCGAACGAATACCAAATTCACATGATTATTATTAGCATGACTTATCCCATGTCCTCAGGAACAAAGGTAACTACTCACAAAGCATAATCATGTTCATGAGCAGAGAGGTAATGAGTAGCATCAAGGATCTGAACATAAACTCTTCCACCAAGTAATCCAACTAGCATCAACTACAAAGAGTAATTAATACTACTAGCAACCTTACAAGTACCAATTGGAGTCGCGAGATGGAGATTGGTTACAAGTGATGAACTAGGGTTTGGAGATGAGATGGTGCTGATGAAGATGTTGATGGTGAGGAGTCCCCTCCGATGAGAGGAGTGTTGGTGATGACGATGGCGAAGATTTCCCCCTCTGGGAGGGAAGTTTCCCCAGCAGGATCGTCCTGCCGCAGCTCTAGATTGGTTCTGCTCAAGTTCTGCCTCGTGGCGGCGGCGAATCCATGAAAAAGCTCCTCCTTGATTTTTTCCTGGACGAAACCCTTGATATAACAGAATAGGGGGGCCAGTGGGCCATCAGGCTGCCCACAAGCCCCCTAGTGTTGGGGAACGTCGCATGGGAAACAAAAATTTCCTACGCGCACGAAGACCTATCATGGTGATGTCCATCTATGAGAGGAGATTTGGATCTACGTACCCTTGTAGATCGCTAAGCGGAAGCGTATATAACGCGGTTGATGTAGTGAAACGTTTCCGTGATTCACATCGCCGTAGTCGTACTATCTCATCACGATCCGTCCCGCAAACTTCATCACGATTCATCCCAAGAACTTCATCATGATGCGTCCCGCGAACTTCATCACGACGCGTCATGCGAATTTCATCACGATGCGTCCCGCGAACTTCATCCCGATCCTTCCCGATCTAGTGCTGAACGAATGACACCTCTGTGTTCAGCACACGTACAGCTCGACGATGATCTCGGCCTTCTTGATCCAGCAAGCAAGACGGAGAAGTAGATGAGTTCACTTGCAGCGTGACGGTGCTCCGGTGGTGGTGATGATCTACTCCGGTAGGCTTTGCCTAAGCTCCGCAAAAATACGATCTAGAGGAAAAACTGCGTGGTATAGGGTCGAGCAGCACGTGGAAAAGTTTTGTCTAAAAAACCCTCAATACCTCTAGTATATATAGGAGGGAGGGAGGGGAGGAGTCAGCCTCAAACCCTCAAGGTTTGGCCGAAATTGGAGGTGGAGGAGTCCTACTCCAATCCTACTTGGAGTAGGATTCCACCTTCCCACTTGGAAACTCTTTCCACCTTGTGTTTTTTTCCTTCTCAAACCTTATGGGACTTAGTGGGAACTTATTCCAGCCCACTAGGGGCTGGTTTATCTCTTAACATATCCCATGAGACCCCTTGGCGCATGACACCCCTCCCGATGGTCCCCGGCACCCCTCCCGGCACTCCCGGTACACTACCGATGAGCCCGAAACTTTTCCGGTGACCAAAACAGGACTTCCTATATATCAATCTTTACCTCCGGACCATTCCGGAGCTCCTCGTGACATTCTGGATCTCACCTGGGACTCCAAACAACTTTTGGTTACCAACACCTATAAGTCAACTATACCGAAACATCACCGAACCTTAAGTGTGCAGACCCTGCGGGTTCGAGAACTATGTAGACATGACCCGAGACACTCCTCGGTCAATATCCAATAGCGGGACCTGGATGCCCATATTGGATCCTACGTATTCTCCGAAGATCTTATCGGTTGAACCTCAGTGTCAAGGATTCCTATAATCCCGTATGTCATTCCCTTTGTCCTTCGGTATGTTACTTGCCCGAGATTTGATCGTCGGTATCCGCATACCTATTTCAATCTCGTTACCGACAAGTCTCTTTACTCGTTCCGTAATACAAGATCCCGTGACTTACACTTAGTCACATTGCTTGCAAGGCTCGTGTGTGATGTTGTATTACCGAGTGGGCCCCGAGATACCTGTCCGTCACACGGAGTGACAAATCCCAGTCTTGATCTATACTAACTCAACGGACACCTACGGAGATACCTGTTGAACACCTTTATAGTCACCCAGTTACGTTGTGATGTTTGATGCACACAAGGTATTCCTCTGGTGCCAGTGAGTTATATGATCTCATGGTCATAGGAACAAATACTTGACACGCAGAAAACAATAGCAATAAAACGACACGATCAATATGCTACGTTCATAGTTTGGGTCTTGTCCATCACATGATTCTCCTAATGATGTGATCCCATCATCAAGTGACAACACTTGCCTATGGTCAGGAAACCTTGACCATCTTTGATCAATGAACTAGTCCATTTAGAGGCTTACTAGGGACAGTGTGTTGTCTATGTATCCACACATGTATTTGAGTTTCCAATCAATACAATTCTAGCATGGATAATAAACAATTATTATGAAGAAGGAAATATAATAATAACTAATTTATTATTGCCTCTAGGGCATATTTCCAACAGTCTCCCACTTGCACTAGAGTCAATAATCTAGTTCACATCACCATGTGATTTTAACGAATCCAACACCCATATAGTTCTGGGGTCTGGCCACGTCTTGCTCGTGAGAGAGGTTTTAGTCAACGGTTCTGAAACTTTCAGATCCGTGTGTGCGTTACAAATCTTTATGTCATCTTATAGATGCTGCTACTACGTGCTATTCGGAAGTACTCCAAATATATACTCTACTATACGAATCCGTTTTACTACTCACAGTTATTCGGATTAGTGTCAAAGCTTGCATCAACGTAACCCTTTACGACGAAATCTTCAACCACCTCCATAATCAAGAAAAATTCCTTAGTCTATTAGTTACTAAGGATAACTTTGACTGCTGTTCAGTGATTCAATCCTGGATCACTCTCCGTACCTCTTAACAGACTTGTGGCAAGGCACACATCAGGTGCGGTACACAGCATGGCATACTGTAGAGTCTATGTCTAAGGCATAGGGTACGACCTTCGTCCTTTCTCTTTCTTCTGTCATGGTCGGGCTTTTGAGTCTTACTCATATTCACACCTTACAACACAGCCAAGAACTCCTTCTTTGCTGATCTATTTTGAACTCCTTCAAAAACTTGTCAAGGCATGCATTTCATTTGAAAGTTTTGTTTAGCATTTTTTATCTATCTCCATAGATGTTGATGCTCAATGTTTAAGTAGCTCTATCCAGGCCTTCCTTTGAAAAACCCCTTTCAAACAACCTTTATGCATTACAGAAATTCTACATTACTTTCGATCAACAATATGTCAACCACATATACTTATCACAAATTCTATAGTGCTCCCACTCACTTCTTTGGAAATACAAGTTTCTCATAAACCTTGCACAAACCCAAAAGCTTTGATCATCTCATCAAAGCGTATATTCCAACTCCGAGATGCTTGCACCAGTCCATAAAAGGATCGCTGGAGCTTGCATACTTGTTAGTATCCTTAGGATCGACAAAACCTTCTGATTGTATCACATACAATCTTTCCTCAAGGAAACTGTCGAGGAAACAATGTTTTGACTTCCTCTGTGCAATATTTCATAAATAATGCAGCAACTACTAACATAATTCCAACAGACTTTTAGCATCGCTACGAGTGAGAAAGTCTCATCATAGTCAACTCTTTTGATCTTGTCAGAAACATCTTTGCGACAAGTCGAGCTTTTCTTAATGGTGAATAGTCACCATTATTGTCTGTCTTCCTTTCAAAGATCCATCTTTACTTACTAGTTTTACTACCATCAAGTAGTTCTTCCAAGATCTACACTTTGTCTTCATACATGGATCCTCTCTCGGATTTCATGGCCTCCAGCCATTTGTTGGAATCCGGGCCCACCATCGCTTCTCCATAGCTCGTAGGTTCATTGTTGCTCAACAACATGACGTCTAAGACAGTGTTACTGTACCACTCTACAACAATACGTGACCTTGTCGACCTACGAGGTTTGTAGTAACTTGATCTGAAGCTCAATGATCACCATCATCAGTTTCCACTTCAATTGGTGTAGGCGCCACATGGACATCTTCCGGTGCCCTGCTACACACTGGTTGAAGTGACGGTTCACTAAACTCATCAAGTTCCACCACCCTCCCACTCAATTCTTTCAAGAGAAACCTTTCCTCGAGAAAGGACCCGTTTCTGGAAACAAACACTTTGCTTCTGGATCCGAGATAGGAGATGTATCCAACTGTTTTGGATATCCTATGAAGATGCATTTTATCCGCTTTGGGTTCAAGCTTATCAGACTGAAACTTTTTCACATAAGCGTCGCAGCCCCAAACTTTTAAGAAACGACAGCTTAAGTTTTTGCAAACCATAGTCTTTACTGTGTCATCTCAATGGAAATACGTGGTGCCCTATTTAAAGTGAATGCGGTTGTCTCTAATGCATAACCCATAAAGATAGTGGTAATTCTATAAGAGACATCATAGTATTCACTATATCCAATAGGGCGTGGCTATGATGTTTAGACACATCATCACACTATGGTGTTCCAGGTGGCATGAACTGCGAAACATTTTCCACATTGTCTTAACTGCGTACCAAAACACGTAACTAAGATATTCATCTCTATGATCATATCGTAGACAGTTTATCCTCTTGTCACGACGATCTTCACTTTGAAATAGCTTTGAACTTTTCAATATTTCAGACTTGTGATTCATCAAGTAAATACTCCTGTATCTACTCAAATCGTCAGTGAAGTAAGAACATAACGATATCCACTGCATGCCTCAACACTTATTGGACTGCACACATCAAAATGTGTTACTCCCAACAAGTTACTCTCCTGTTTCATGTGGCATGATTTGCATGTCTCAAGTGATTCAAAATCAAGTGAGTCCAAACGATCCATCCGCATGGAGTTTCTTCATGCATTTATACCAACAGGTATGGTTTGCATGCCTCAAACATTTCAAAAGTGAGTGAGTACAAAGATCCATCGACATGGAGCTTCTTCATGCATTTTATACCAACATGACTTAAGTGGCAGTGCCACAACTAAGTGGTACTATCATTATTATTTTATATCTTTTGGCACCAATATTATGAACATGTGTAACACTACGATGGAGATTCAATAAACCATTGAGGGTAATTATTCAAGCAAATAGAATAACTATTATTCTCTTTAAATGAATAATCGTATTGCAATAAACACGATCCAATCATGTTCGTGCTCAACGCAAACACCAAATAAAAATTATTTAGGTTTTACCACCAATCCCGATGATAGAGGGAGCGTGCGATGTTTGATCACATCAACCTTGGAAACACTTCCAACACGTATCGTCACCTCGCCTTTAGCTAGTCTTCGTTTATACCGTAGCTTTCATTTCAAGTTACTAATCACTTAGCAACCGAACCGGTATCCAATACCCTCGTGCTACTAGGAGTACTAGTAAAGTACACATCAATATCATGTATATCAAATATACTTTTGTCGACTTTGCCAGCCTTCTTATCTACCAAGTATCTAGGGTAGCTCCGCCTCAGTGATCGTTTCCCTCATAACAGAAGCACTTATTCTCGGGTTTGGGTTCAATTTTGGGTTTCTTCTTTAGAGCAGCAACTGGTTTTCCGCTTCATGAAGTATCCCTTCTAGCCCTTGCCCTTCTTGAAACTAGTGGTTTTACAAACCATCAACAATTGATGCTCCTTCTTGATTTCTACTTTCGCAGTGTCAAACATTGTGAATCGCTGAAGGATCATCATATCTATCCTTGATTTGTCTATAGTTCATCATGAAGCTCTAGCAGCTTAGTGGCAGTGACTTTGGAGAACCATCACTATCTCATCTGGAAGATTAACTCCCACTTGATTCAAGCAATTGTTGTACTCAGACAATCTGAGAACATGCTCAACGATTTGAGCTTTTCTCCTTTACTTTGTAGCCAAAGAATCTTGTCGGAGGTCTTATATCTCTCAACAAGGGCACGAACATGAAATCTCAATTTCATCTCTTTGAACATCTCTTTGTTCTGCGATGTTTTCAACATGTCTTTGGCGCCTTGTTTCTAAGCCATTTAGTATTGCGCACTGAACTATCATGTAGTCATCAGAGACGTGTATGTCAGATGTTTGCAACATCCACAGAAGACGCCCGAGGTGCAGCACACCGAGTGGTGCATTAAGGACATAGGCCTTCTACGCAGAAATGAGGACAATCCTCAGTTTTACGAACTCAGTCCGCAAAGTTGCTACTATCATCTTTCAACTAAATTTTCTCTAGGAACATATAAAAATAGTAGAGCTATAGTGCAAGCTACATCGTAATTCGCAAAGACCATTAGACTATGTTCATGATAATTAGTTCTATTAATCATATTACTTAAGAACTCTCACTCAAAAAGTACATCTCTCTAGTCATTTGAGTGGTACATGATCCAAATCCACTATCTCAAGTCCGATCATCACGTGAGTCGAGAATAGTTTCAGTGGTAAGCATCTCTATGCTAGTCATATCAACTATACGATTCATGGTCGACCTTTTGGTCTCTTGTGTTCGGAAGCCATGTATACACATGGTAGGCTCGTCAAGTTTAACTCGAGTGTTCCACGTATGCAACTGTTTTGCACCCGTTGTATGTGAACGTTGAGTCTATCACACCCGATCATCACGTGGTGTCTCGAAACGACGAACTGTCGCAGCGGTGCACAGTCGGGGAGAACACACTTTCATCCTGAAATTTTAGTGAGAGATCACCTCATAATGTTACCGTCGTTCTAAGCAAAATAAGGTGCATAAAAGGAATAACATCACATGCAATTCATAAGTGACATGATATGGCCATCATCATGTGCTTCTTGATCTCCATGACCAAAGCACCGGCACGATCTTCTTGTCACCGTCGCCACACCATGATCTCCATCATCATGATCTCCATCAACGTGTCGCCACCGGGGTTGTCGTGCTACTTATGCTATTACTACTAAAGCTACGTCCTAGCAATATAGTAAACGCATCTGCAAACACAAACGTTAGTTTAAAGACAACCCTATGGCTCCTGCCGGTTGCCGTACCATCGACGTGCAAGTCGATATTAACCATCACAACATGATCATCTCATACATCCAATATATCACATCACATCATTGGCCATATGATATCACAAGCATACCTTGCAAAAACAAGTTAGACGTCCTCTAATTTGTTGTTGCATGTTTTACGTAGCTGCCATGGGTATCTAGTAGATTGCATCTTACTTACGCAAAAACCACAACGGAGATGTGCAAATTGCTATTTAACCTATCCAAGGACCGCCTCGGTCAAAACCAATTCAACTAAAGTTGAAGAAACCGACACCCGCCAGTCATCTTTATGCAACGAGGTTGCATGTCAAGCGATGAAACCAGTCTTTCGTAAGCGTATGAATAATGTCGGTCCGGGCCGCTTCAATCCAACAATACCGCCGAATCGAGAAAAGACTAAGGAGGGCAGCAAATCGAACATCACCATCCACAAAACCCTTTGTGTTCTACTCGAGATTACATCTACGCATGAACCTAGCTCATGATGCCATTGTTGGGGAACATCGCATGGGAAACAAAATTTTTCCTACGCACACGAAGACCTATCATGGTGATATCCATCTACCAGAGGAGATTTGGATCTACGTACCATTGTAGATCGCTAAGCGGAAGCGTATATAACGCGGTTGATGTAGTGGAACGTTTCCGCGATTCACATCGTCGTAGTCATACTATCTCATCACGATCCGTCCTGCGAACTTCATCACGATCCGTCCCACGAACTTCATCATGATGCATCCCGCGAACTTCATCACGATGAGTCCCGCGAACTTCATCACGACGGGTCCTGTGAATTTCATCATGATGCGTGCCGCGAACTTGATCCCGATCCTTCCTGATCTAGTGCCGAACGGACGGCACCTTCGTGTTCAGCACACGTACAGCTCGACGATGATCTCGGCCTTCTTGATCCAGCAATCAAGACGGAGAAGTAGATGAGTTCTCCGGCAGCGTGACAGCGCTCTGGTGGTGGTGATGATCTACTCCGGCAGGCTTCGCTTAAGCTCCACAGAAATACGATCTAGAGGAAAAACTGCATGGTATAGGGTCGAGCAGCACGTGGCAAAGTTGTGTCTCAAAACCCTCAATACCTCTAGTATATATAGGAGGGAGGGAGGGGAGGAGTCAGCCTCAAACCCTCAAGGTTTGTCCGAAATTGGAGGTGGAGGAGTCCTACTCCAATCCTACTTGGAGTAGGATTCCACCTTCCCACTTGGAAACTCTTTCCACCTTGTGTTTTTTCCTTCTCAAACCTTATGGGCCTTACTGGGAACTTATTCCAGCCCACTAGGGGCTGATTTATCTATTCACATATCCCATGAGACCCCTTGGGGCGTGACACCCCTCCCGATGGTCCCCGGCACCCCTCCCCGCACTCCCGGTACACTACTGATGAGCCCGAAACTTTTCCGGTGACCAAAACAGGACTTCCTATATATCAATCTTTACCTCCGGACCATTCCGGAGCTCCTCGTGACATCGTAGATCTCATCTGGGACTCCAAACAACTTTCGGTTACCAACACCTATAACTCAACAATACTGAAACGTCACCGAACCTTTTGTGTACAGACCTTGCGGGTTCGAGAACTATGTAGACGTGACCCGAGACACTCCTCGGTCAATATCCAATAGTGGTACCTGGATGCCCATATTGGATCCTACGTATTCTCCGAAGATCTTATCGGTTGAACCTCAGTGTCAAGGATTCCTATAATCCCGTATGTCATTCCCTTTGTCCTTCGGTATGTTACTTGCCCGAGATTTGATCGTCGGTATCCGCATACCTATTTCAATCTCGTTACCGACAAGTCTCTTTACTGGTTCCGTAATACAAGATCCCGTCACTTACACTTAGTCACATTGCTTGCAAGGCTCGTGTGTGATGTTGTATTACCGAGTGGGTCCCGAGATACCTCTCCGTCACACGGGGTGACAAATCCCAGTCTTGATCCATACTAACTCAACGGACACCTTCGGAGATACCTGTTGAACACCTTTATAGTCACCCAGTTACGTTGTGACGTTTGATGCACACAAGGTATTCCTCCGGTGCCAGTGAGTTATATGATCTCATGGTCATAGGAACAAATACTTGACACGCAGAAAACAATAGCAATACAACGACATGATCAATATGCTACGTTCATAGTTTGGGTCTTGTCCATCACATGATTCTCCTAATGATGTGATCCCGTCATCAAGTGACAACACTTGCCTATGGTCAGGAAACCCTGACCATCTTTGATCAACGAACTAGTCCATTTAGAGGCTTACTAGGGACAGTGTGTTGTCTATGTATCCACACATGTATTTGAGTTTCCAATCAATAGAATTCTAGCATGGATAATAAACGATTATTATGAACAAGGAAATATAATAATAACTAATTTATTATTGCCTCTATGGCATATTTCCAACACCTAGGCGCGGCCAGGGGGGTGGCTGCGCCTAGCAGGCTTGTGGCCACCTGCTGGCGCCCCTCTGGCGCTTCTTTGGCCCAATATTTTTTATAAATCCGGAAAAAATCCTCGTAGATTTTTACGGTGTTTGGAGTTGCGCAGAATAGGTATCTCAACTTTGCTCCTTTTTCAGGCCAGAATTCCAATTGCTGGCATTCTCCCTCTTCATGTAAACCTTGCAAAATAAGAGAGAAAAGGTATAGAAATTGTACCGTGAAGTGAAATAACAGCCCAAGAAGCGATACATATCAACATGAAAACATGATGGAAAATGGACGTATCAGCTCCCCCAAGGTTAGACCTCGCTTGTCCTCAAGTGAAAGCCTAGCTCAGTAAATATGTCCACATGTTTAGGGAGAGAGGTGTCGACAAAACAAGATACGAACATGCATGCATCATGATCATGATCAGAACAACAATACTAACATATAATCTCTCATGCTAAAGTGATAATTCCTTCACAAAGTAAAGCATGGATCAAAAACCTTACCGAGAAGTAACAACCGATAGCCTTTAGTCATTGAAGCAATTGCAATTTATCGCAACATCAGAAAGAGTCAAATAAGAGCTTGTAAAGCAAATCCACATACTCAATCATTCTTTCGTTCTCTACAATTTCTAAAACTCACGTGGTACTCATGAGATCTAAGTTTCAGCTAGACACAGAGAAAGATAGGGGCTTATAGTTTTGCCTCCCAACTGCTTACCTCAAGGGTAATGTCAACAATAATAATTCATGAATACTTACTTCCAAGTTCACATATGAATATAGATCTTTCCCAAGCATATGACGTTAGCCAAGATAAAGGCGAAATAAGGAATTGTCGAAGATCACCATGACTCTTTCAAGGGCAAAAAGTAAAGGTACAAGATAGGCCCTTCGCAGAGGGAAGCATAGGTTGTCATGCGCTTTTGAGGTTTGGATGCGTGTCCTCTTAGTGCGGAGGAACGTCACTTGATATTGCCTCCTCTGATAAAGAACTTTATTATGCAGTTTGTCGCTTTTATGTCTTCCTCATCACAGGTTCATACAAAGCTTATTTTCCACACACTAATACATCATACATATTAGAGAGCAATTTTTATTGCTTGCACCAATGACAACTTACTTGAGGGATCTTATTCAACCCATAGGTAGGTATGGTGGACTCACATGGCAAAACTGGGTTGATGGTTTATGGATGCACAAGTAGTATCTCTACTTAGTGCGGGAGGTTTGGCTAATGTGAGGTGGAAGCAATCGACACATGCTAAGGGATCTCTAATCATATAACATTTGTTCGGAGCCAAGAAAACATAATTCATTATGTTGTCTTCCTTGTCCAACATCTACTTCTAGGCATGCAATAGTTTAGTGAGTGTTCACAATCATAGAGGGTGTCAGAGATGATATATTTATATGTGAACCTCTCCTTCTTTATCACTTCCTATTAATTGCAACCATGACCAAGGTCTACGTTTGCCTGCCCTCAACGAGTTTCAATCATCATTCTTTTTATATGTGAAGCCATCACTTCCCATAAGATCATTACATGATCTTTCATGCTTTTGTTCTATTCTCACTCTTTTGATCATGGCAAGGGGCAAAGCCCTTCAACTAAGACACTCTTTATTATATGTCTCACGAGCTCGAATACATCGGGGGTGACACAAAGCAAAACTCAAGACTAAAACACTAAGACTTTTAATCTACCAGAGAAAGAGAAAACTGAAAAGGAAAACTAAAACAAAGGTAAAGGAGAAAGATGTGATGGTGATACGATACCGGGGCAACTCCCCCAAGCTTGGCACAAGACAAGGGGATTGCCCATACCCATGTTTAGTTGTCTTCCTTTGGAGGTGATGGCGGTGGAGTTGTTGCAGAGGTCTTGAGCTTGTTTAATTTCCACTTGAGCAAAAAATTCTGCTCCCTCAGATCATCATTTTCCTCTTCAAGCTTCAACACCCTTTGGCATAATTCCTGCTTACTCTCCTGCAAGAAATGAGAAGGGATAAACAAAGTCTTAGACTTCTTCCTTGAGTCAGGGAGGCTCGACTTCTTGAACTCCACATGCGTGTGACCAGGTTGAGGTAGAGGAGCCTCCTCTTCATCGGAACTTGTTTGTTCCTTCCCCTTCGGATCATAATATTCTTCCTCATCAGTGGTCCAGCCATAAGGATCCAAGTCCCCATAGACATTAGGATTAGCAAGGTAATCTTCCACAAAGCTCTCCCCCTCTGAATCTTGAGAAGACATCTTGCCCTAAATCTGCGGCAGAAAACACACTCGAAACAAAAACAGAAGAAATATGCGTGATACAGGGGTCAGACCAAACGGGAGAATATATAATGAATTTTTCCAGACCAGAAGGAGTACCCCGCACGAAAACGGAGTCCTGGAGGCACATGAGGTGGCCACAAGCCCCCCAGGCGTGGCCAGGGGGTGGGCCCGCGCCGCGTAGGCTTGTCGCCTCCTCGCGCACTTTCCGGACTACTTCCAATTTTTGTATTTTTTCAAATGTTCCAAAACGGAGAAAATTTCCTACTAGAAAAGTTTTGGACTCTGTTTTCTTACAGAATCACATACCTCTTCGTTTTCGGAGTCTGAAACAGGCTGATAAATATCCCTTAGGTATTCTTCCGGAGTTATGGTATTGATAATATTTGTTTCAACATTTATGGGAGTACCTGAGATATAATGCTTGATTCTCTGCCCATTTACAACTCTCGGACAATTACCTTCCGTGTTGTTGATCTTGATAGCACCAGAATGATATACTTCCTCAACAATATAGGGACCTTCCATTTTAAAGAGAAGCTTGCCTGCAAAGAATCTTAAACGAGAGTTATATAGCAAGACATAATCACCTAAATTGAACTCACGCTTTTGTATCCTCTTATCATGCCACCTCTTAACCTTTTCTTTGAACAACCTGGCATTCTCATATGCCTGAGTTCTCCATTCATCAAGCAAGCTAATATCAAATAACCTCTTCTCACCAGCAAGTTTGAAATCAAAGTTGAGCTCTTTGATTGCCCAATAAGCTTTATGCTCTAGCTCAAGAGGTAAATGACATGCTTTACCGTACACCATTTTGTACGGAGACATGCCCATGGGATTCTTATAGGCAGTTCTATAAGCCCACACTGCGTCATTGAGCTTCTTAGACCAATTCTTTCTAGACCCGTTGATAGTCTTTTGCAGAATCAGTTTAATCTCTACTTGACCGCTGGACTGAGGGTGATGGGGAGACACAATTCTATGGTTGACATCGTACTTAGCAAGCGTTTTATGGAAAGCACCATGAATGAAATGTGAACCACTGTCGGTCATTAGATATCTAAGGACTCCAAATCTAGGGAAAATAACTTCTTTAAGCATCCTCATAGAGGTGTTGTGATTAGCACTACTAGTGGGGATAGCTTCTACCCACTTAGTGACGTAATCAACAACAACTAGGATATGAGTATACCCGTTGGATTTTGGAAAAGGTGCCATATAATCAAAGCCCCAGACATCAAATGGTTCAATGACAAGTGAATAGTTCATAGGCATTTCCTGACGTTTGCTAATATTACCTATTCTTTGACATTCGCCACAAGACAAGACAAACTTACGGGCATCCTTGAAGAGAGTGGGCCAATAGAAAGCTAATTGCAATACCTTGTGTGCAGTTCTATCTCGTGCATGGTGTCCTCCGTAGGCCTCGGAGTGACACTTCTGTAGGATCTGTCCCTGTTCATGTTCAGGTACACAACGTCTAATAACACCATCTAGTCCTTGCTTATAAAGGTGAGGATCATCCCAAAAGTAATGTCTCAAGTCAAAGAAGAATTTCTTCTTTTGCTGGTATGTGAAACTAGGTGGTATGTATTTGGCAACGATATAGTTTGCATAATCAACATACCACGGTGCACTACGTGAAGCATTGATGACATTCAATTGCTCATCAGGAAAGCTATCATCAATAGGTTGTGGGTCATCAAGAACGTTCTCCAACCTAGACAAGTTATCTGCTACTGGGTTGTCAGCACCCTTTGTGTGAACAACGTGCAAATCAAATTCTTGTAGCAAGAGAATCCATCTGATAAGTCTAGGTTTAGCGTCCTTCTTCTCCATGAGGTACTTAATAGCAGCATGATCAGTGTGAATAGTGACTTTGGAATCAACTATGTAAGACCTGAACTTTTCACATGCAAACACGACTGCTAAAAATTCCTTCTCCGTAGTAGCATAGTTTCTCTGGGCACTGTCTAGAGTTTTACTAGCGTAGTGAATAACATTCAACTTCTTATCGATTCTTTGCCCTAGAACAACACCAACAACATAATCACTAGCATCACACATGATTTCATAAGGTAAGTTCCAATCAGGTGGTTGCACAATAAGCACAGTTATCAAAGCCCTCTTAAGTATTTCGAAGGCTTCCTCACAATCTTCGTCAAAAACAAAAGGGATATCCTTTTGCAAGAGATTGGTAAGAGGCCTAGAAATCTTAGATAAGTCTTTAATGAACCTTCTATAGAAACTAGCATGACCAAGGAAACTTCTTATACCTTTGATATCTATGGGGTATGGCATTTTCTCGATTGCATCAACCTTAGCCTTATCGACTTCAATACCTCTTTCAGAAATTTTATGTCCTAAGACGATGCCTTCATTAACCATAAAGTGGCACCTCTCCCAATTCAAGACAAGATTGGTGTCTTTACATCTCTGCAAGACTCGATCAAGGTTGTTGAGGCAATCATCAAAAGAAGACCCATAAACAGAAAAGTCATCCATGAAAACCTCGACAATCTTTTCACAAAAGTCAGAGAATATAGCCATCATACATCTTTGAATGGTGGCAGGTGCATTACATAAGCCAAAAGGCATACATCTATAAGCAAAGGTACCGAAAGGGCAGGTGAACGTGGTTTTCTGCTGATCAGATTGTGCAACTGGTATTTGGGAGAAACCAGAATAACCGTCTAGAAAGAAAAAGCGTGTGTGTTTAGATAGCCTTTCTAGCATTTGGTCGATAAAAGGCAGAGGGTAATGATCTTTCCTAGTGGCTTTATTCAATTTCCTAAAAACGATCACCATCCTATAGCCAGTAATAATCCTCTGTGGGATCAATTCATCCTTATCATTAGGGACAACGGTAATGCCTCCCTTCTTAGGGACGCAATGCACCGGACTCACCCAATCTCCATGAGCAACAGGATAGATAATACCCGCTTCCAGGAGCTTTAGTATTTCTTTTCTTACTACCTCTTTCATTTTAGGATTTAATCTCCTTTGATGATCAGCAACTGGTTTGAAATCAGGATCAGTTTTAATCTTGTGCTGGCATAGAGTGGGACTAATGCCCTTAAGATCATCAAGAGTATATCCAATAGCAGCACGGTGCTTCCTCGGAGTTTTTAGTAACTTCTTTTCTTCATGCTCTGAGAGGCTAGCACTAATAATACCAGGATATATCTCTTTTTCATCTAGATAAGCATACTTAAGAGTATCTAGCAACTGTTTAAGCTCGAACATAGGATCACCCTTTGGTGGGGGTGGATCCCCAAGCAGTTCAATAGGTAAGTTATTCTTAAGAATATGATATTTTTCTAAGACAACTCTATCTATCTCATCCCTTTCATCCATATGCATATCATTTTCATGCTCAAGCAAGTATTGCTCTAAGGGATCAGTAGGAGGCACGACAATAGAAGCTAAGGCAATAGTTTCATCCTTACTGGGCAACTCTTTTTCATGAGGTTGTCTACCAAAATTGGATAAATTGAACTCATGTGACACACCTTCAAAGCCAACAGTGACAGTTCGATTCTCAAAGTCAATATGAGCATTGATAGTATTGAGGAAAGGTATGCCAAATATGATGGGACAAAAGCTATCTTGTGCGGTAGCAAGAATGAGGAAATCAGCAGGATACTTCGTTTTACCACATAAGACTTCAACATCCCTAACAATTCCCACAGGGCAGATAGTATCTCTATTGGCAAGATGAATAGTGACATCAATAGGCTCTATATCAACAGGTGCAATCTCGTCTTTGATTTCATCATATAAGGGTTGAGGTATTGCACTAACACTAGCACCCACGTCACATAAACCATGATAACAATGATCTCCTATCTTAACAGAAACAACAGGCGTGCCAACAACATGCCTATGTTTGTCTCTAGCGTGAGGTTTAGCAATTCTAGCAGCATCTTCACAGAAGTGAATATTATGTCCCTCAACATCGTCGGACAGAAGATCTTCGATGATAGCAATGCTAGATTCAATTCTAATTTTCTCACGGGGTGTAGGTGTTCTAATGTACCTCTACGTATCATAGTTGAAGCTTTAGAATGATCCTTTATCCTAACAGGGAAAGGTGGTTTCTCAATGTAAGCACTGGGAACAACATGATCATTATAGGCAATGACTCTCTCTTGAACTGGATTGGGTTTAACTACATTGACTTCTAAGGGAGGATGATATTTAAACCACTTCTCTTTGGGGGGATCAATATGAGAAGCAAATGATTCACACAATGAAGCTACTATCTCAAAGTCAAGTCCATACTTAGCGCTAAAGTCACAAAAGGATTTGTTTCAACAAAGGATTTAACGCAATCAAACTTGAAATTCATACCTGACTCCTTACCGTCTTCAAGCTCCCAATCTTCAGAGTTGCGTTTAATTCTTTCCAATAAATTCCATTTGAAGTCAATATCTCTCTTCATAAAAGAACCGGTACAAGAAGTGTCAATCATGGTGCGATCATCATGAGAAAGCCGAGCATAGAAGTTCTAAATGATAATTTCTCTCGAGAGCTGATGATTGGGGCATGGATATAACATTGATTTAAGCCTCCCCCAAGCTTGAGCAATGCTTTCTCTGTCATGAGGCCAAAAATTATAAATATAATTCCGATCACGATGTACTAAATGCATAGGATAAAACTTTTGATGAAATTCCAATTTCAACCGATTGTAGTCCCATGATCCAGTATCATCACATAGCCTATACCATGTCAACGCCTTATCCTTCAAAGATAAAGGAAAGACCTTCTTCTTGACCTCATCCTCGGGAAAACCTGCAAGCTTAAATAAACCACAAACTTCATCTACATAGATTAGATGCAAGTCTAGATGTGATGTTCCATCTCCTGTAAAAGGATTAGCCAACAGTTTCTCAAGCATACTCAAAGGAAATTCAAAGCAAATATTCTTAGTAGGTGCAGCAGGTTGAGGAGCAACTCTTTGTGCTTCCGTACGAGGTGAAGATACCCCGAACAAGCCCCTCAAAGGATTAGTTTCCATAGTGACAAGTGACAATAAATTTCAGCACACTATATGAATGTTTCCTTACCAAGTTCCACTTACCAAAGGCGCTTCACTCCCCAACAACGGCGCCAGAAAAGAGTCTTGATGACCCACAAGTATAGGGGATCAATCGTAGTCCTTTCAATAAGTAAAAATGTCGAACCCAACGAGGAGCAGAAGGATCTAACAAGTGGTTTTCAGCAAGGTAAATTCTGCAAGCACTGAAATTATCGGTAACAACTGATTGTGTGGTGAGATGATTCATAGCAAACAACAAGTAAAAAAAGTAGCAACGATGCAGCAAGGTGGCTCAATCCCTTTTGTAGCAAGGGACAAGCCTGGACAAAGTCTTATAGGAGGAAAAACGCTCCCGAGGACACACGGGAATTTCTGTCATGCTAGTTTTCATCATGTTCATATGATTCGCGTTCGTTACTTTGATAGTTTGATATGTGGGTGGACCGGCGCTTGGGTACTGCCCTTACTTGGACAAGAACCCCACTTATGATTAACCCCTCTCGCAAGCAACCGCAACTACGAAAGAAGAATTAAGACAAAGTCTAAACATAGCATTAAACTAGTGAATCCAAATCAGCCCCTTACGAAGCAGCGCATAAACTAGGGTTTAAGCTTCTGTCACTCTAGCAACCCATCATCTACTTACTACTTCCCAATTGAAAGGACGTGGATGTTGCCTAGAGGGGGGGGGGTGAATAGGCGCTTTAAAATAATTAAGGTTTAGGCTTGAACAAATGCGGAATAAAACTAACGATTAATATGTCAAGCACAAAACCTACAAACAACTAGGCTCACCTATGTGGACCAACAACTTATGCTAAGCAAGATAAACAACTAAGTGATAGCAAGATATATTACAATAAACAATATGTCTATCACAAAGTAAAGTGCATAAGTAAAGGGTTCGGGTAAGAGATAACCGAGGCACGGGGAGACGATGATGTATCCCGAAGTTCACACCCTTGCGGATGCTAATCTCCGTTAGAGCGGTGTGGAGGCACAATGCTCCCCAAGATGCCACTAAGGCCACCGTAATCTCCTCACGCCCTCGCACAATGCAAGATGCCGTGATTCCCCTAAGGGACCCTTGAGGGCGGTCACCGAACCCGTACAAATGGCAACCCTTGGGGGCGGTCACCGAACCCGTACACTTGGCTACCCTTGGGGGCGGTTACCGGTACCCGTACAAATTGCTCGGGGCAATCTCCACAACCTAATTGGAGACCCCAACGCTTCCCGGAGCTTCACACCACAATGATTGAGCTCCGAGACACCACCAAGCTTCTAGGACGCCAAAGCATCCACGAAGAACAATATCAAGGGTACTAAGTACCAAAGGTAGTAAGCTTCTCAACTTCTCACTTCCACGTATCACCGTGGAGAACTCAAACCGATGCAACTAATGCAATGGCAAGAACACACGAAGTGGTCAAGTCCCTCACACTCAAATCCCTCCACAACAACAAAAGCTATGGAGAAATATGAGAGGAAGAACAAGGAGCTCACAAAGAACTCCAAGATCAAGATCCAAGGGGTTCCCCTCACATAGAGGAGAAAGTGATTGGTGGAGATGTGGATCTAGATCTCCTCTCTCTTCTCCCTCAAGAACAAGCAAGAATCATTGGAGGGATTGAGAGTAAGCAAGCTCTAAGAATGTCAACAATGGAGGTAGAACAAGAGCTCAACACATGGATGAGGCCAAGGGGGAAGAAGACCCCCTTTATATAGTGGGGGAAGGAATCAGACCGTTACCCCCACTCTCTGCCCGAGCTCCAGCGGTACTACCGCTGGCACTCCGGCGGTACTACCGCTGGCACTCCAGCGGTACTACCGCCAGCTAGCGGTACTACCGCTGACACTCCAGCGGTACTACCGCTGGGCCCCTGGTAGTGCAAAGGCACTACCACCGCCAAGAAAGTCTTCGCAAAAAGGTCCGTCCATGAACAACCGCTAGGCAGGCGGTACTAAGCTCCTGTAGCGGTACTACCGCTGACCAGGGGCGGTACTACCGCCAGCCAGCGGTACTACCGCTAGGGCCAGCGGTACTACCGCCAACTCTAGCGGCACTACCGCTCGCCACTGAAACAGCCATAACTTTCGCATACGAGCTCCGAATCGAGCAAACCCAAGCTTGTTGGATTCAGGACCGCAAGGGCTTCATCAATTACCAAAACCACATATGGAGATATATGCTCTAACACCAATGCCTTCCTCTAGGCCAAAATAATGGTGAAGTGTTATGTAGTCGACGTTCACATAATACCACTAGAGGAAAAACAACATGCAACACATCAAAATACCGAACGAATACCAAATTCACATGATTATTATTAGCACGACTTATCCCATGTCCTCAGGAACAAAGGTAACTACTCACAAATCATAATCATATTCATGACCAGAGAGGTAATGAATAGCATCAAGGATCTGAACATAAACTCTTCCACCAAGTAATCCAACTAGCATCAACTACAAAGACTAATTAACACTACTAGCAACCTTACAAGTACCAATCGGAGTCACGCGACAGAGATTGGTTACAATTGATGAACTAGGGTTTGGAGATGAGATGGTGCTGATGAAGATGTTGATGGTGACGAGTCCCCTCCGATGAGAGGAGTGTTGGTGATGACGATGGCGACGATTTCCCCCTCCGGGAGGGAAGTTTCCCCGGCAGGATTGTCCTGCCGGAGCTCTAGATTGGTTCTGCTCAAGTTCCGCCTCGTGGCGGCGGCGAATCCACGAAAAAGCTCCTCCTTGATTTTTTCCTGGACGAAACCCTTCATATAGCAGAAGAGGGAGGCCAGTGGGCCAGCAGGCTGCCCACAAGCCCCCTAGACTCGGCCAGGGGGGTGGCCGCGCCTAGCAGCCTTGTGGCCACCTGCTGGCACCCGTCTGGTGCTTCTTCGGCCCAGTATTTTTTATAAATCCGGAAAAAATCCTCGTTGATTTTTACGGTGTTTGGAGTTGCGCAGAATAGGTATCTCAACTTTGATCCTTTTTCGCGCCAGAATTCCAGCTGCCAGCATTCTCCCTCTTCATGTAAACCTTGCAAAATAAGAGAGAAAAGGCATAAGAATTGTACCATGAAGTGAAATAACAGCCCAAGAAGCGATAAATATCAACATGAAAACATGATGCAAAATGGACGTATCACTAACATCCACCTCTCTAACGGTGATTAGCTTCCCTCCAAGGAAGTGAACATTGGGATACATCCTCGTCTCCGTGACTTCGGTTATCCCTAACCCTAATTTCTTACTTGTGGTTTACTTTGGTTATTTTGAGCGTACATTCACTACATATTGTTGTCCTCATTATATTGTGTTGGCTATTTCCCTGTAAATATTAATCATTTAGGCCTGCACTTTATATCCCGCAATTCATACTTGCTGCTATTGATATATCTTGTGTTTAGTGTGAATTGCTAACTTGGGTTATACACTTACATATCTTGTAGTCCCCATATGTGGTTTTGGTAAGTGATGAAAATCTTAATGGTTTTTTTAATTGATGACAATCCTAATGGACTAACGTTTGCATTGAGTTATACATTTGAAGGAATGTTCTATTTGCAATACATGAAGAATATTGGATAAACTGAAGTATGTTTGTTCCATGAATATGCAAGAAGGAGCTCGAATGAATTCTAAATGAATTTCATATACATATTGTTGTGCATGCATCAAGGATGAGCTCAATGATCGAATCAAACATGATACGATTAAGATGAATTCCATGTGATGAACAAGATGTGATCTATGTGGAGTTCATTGAGGATCTCAGACATTCTCATGCATTGGCTTATGGTTTGAACGATGATGGATCAAGGTCTTGAGAGAATAATTGAAGAGAAGAATTCTAAATATGTATTTAAAATAGGATCATGAGGAGCTCATATGTTGAGTCATGGATGATTATGTCTCGAAGCAAGTAATTCAAGTGAACAATTCATTGTTCCTCTCAAAAAACTATGTTGTATCATGAAGACAAGCAAGTTATAGCTAATATGAGATTCATGGAGGAACTTGATATGGTTATGGTGAAGTGAGATATTGGTAATCATTTCTTAAAGCAATGAAGCCTAATAAGAAATCAATAGGGCCTTCAAGACATCAAGATTAATCATGGATCAAATATAAATGTTGACCAAGATTAAGATCAAAGAGTTAACTCAAAGTTGGTCATCACACAAGCGCAAATGATGTACCCCATGGGATCTTGTGGTATGGTAATTAATTGTCAATTGTACTTTGTGTACTAACCCATGCTATGTGTTGTCTATGTCTATGAGGGTTAGGTAATTCTCATGGGCTCACATCACAAGAGAGATTCCATGTGTCCATGAGAGGATGCCATCAAGTGTTCATGATCATGTTTGACAAGGCCAAGTTCAAGATAACCACCCCTAAGGATTACATGCTTGAAGGTTGTGGATATTCACATGATGGACAAGTGAAGATGAATACAAAGCAAGGCTTTCCACATTGTGTATGGGAGAGCTAATTGAAGACTTCATCAATGTCTTTCCTTTAGATTGAGCCAAGAAGAAACAATAACATCAAGCTCAAGGAAGTGTCATCATTGGTTGAGTAGGATGCTGCCTTGTGAAATTGTCCATTAAGGGGACGAGATCCTTCATTAGTTAAAGTTTTGCCCTTGCCTTCAATCAGCTCAAAGGATTTCTTGATGACTTCAAGTGGGGGTAGATAGCTAAAGGGATACTGAAAATCATCTTTGTAGGGATTTGAGGGTCTGACCCTGATGAATTTCATAATCCACGACGCATAGGGCTTCAGTTCAAAAGGTGACATAGCAATATTGGCCAAAGTCCTCATGCAGAAATTGTGAAGATTTATGGGAATCCCATGAATGATGTTGAATAGAAAATTCTATTCCCACCATGTCTTCTTCTTCAGAGTTGTGGCCCTTGATGGGGCCGAGGATTTTGGTCAAGATGCGATCTTCGCCGCTTCTGTAGTTTCGGAGGCCCGGGGCGAACTCAAATGAATTTGCCCAGTAAAGGCATTGGAGGAAAAGTTTAATTCCATAAAATAATCTTGAAAGCTATAATAAATAGTGATTATAACTATGTCTTACTTCAGGTCTAAATCAAATGCCATATAAGCTACAATGCATAAAAAAGAAATGACATGATAATGAACCTCCATCCTCCAAGCCTTCATAATCATGAGAAACATCACCTTCATAATCATGCTATTGTCAAGAGTGTCCCAATTTCTAGGGTCATAAATATCAAAAGGAGAAGATCCTTGGTCATCTACAATTGCAGGATTCTCACGGTCACTCAATTTTGTAGGGGTCTCATGGCCAATATTTTCCTCTAGTCTGGTCTTGTTCCCGTTAGGTTGTTATTCTTTCGTGGCACTAACATCTAATTCCTCAAGATCATCAGTGGTATCAATCATCACAACAAATTTGTTCATAGCCCCCTTCTGCAATTCAATGGACTCATCCCTTTGTTTCCTATTTTTTCTTTTCTGTGAACTAGATAAATGGTTTTTGGGGCAACATGTTTGCAAGAAAAGGAACAAAACATGAAGGTTGTTGTTCAAAACTTCAAATCAGGGCCAAGTCGGCAACACATGAATTCCACTCTGAGTCTCCAAGACTCCAATGCCACTATTACCGTTGTCTGTTGTAAAAGAAAGAATATAGATTAATCACTACATAAAGATTGGGGCAAAGAAAAGAGAAATTCTTCTAGAAACTTACCTTTCTTTCCTGCAAGCATGAAGCATCCGACGGCGGCCGCTGTGTCCAGTCGCCCGATCTGCGAGAGAGTGAGAAATCGAACCGATAGTGTGGAGACTGATCGCTTGTCGCCTCGCCCTGTGCGTGCGTGCCTTCTTTAGGCCTCTTGGCAATTGGGTTCCTGTTGGAAGTTGGATGATGGGCCTCTCAGCCTATAGCCTTCTTTTATTTTCGTTCACAAATTCATGAGGGCCTACATCATCTATTATATATATACATACTGCAGCATAGGTCGTGGCCCCTAGTTTGGTTGGGCCCCGGGCCGTCTCCCGTGCTGCCCTGGATGCGAAACACAATCCTTGGCACATATAGCAGGTCCTTGACGAGGAATGTGGTCCTTGGTGGCTTGCCAGGAGCCAAAGGCTTTATCAGCACTTGCATCAGATGATTTGGCAGCTCAGGTTCATCATAGATGTGTGTGGCTCTTTTTGAGGGGATTCCAACTGGGAAGCAATTTGGTTGCAGGAGCAGTGTAGTGTGCATCTTCGGTCATCTAGTCAAGAACCCATGTGTTTACATCTTGTGCTTCACTAGAGAGATGCAATGTGGCTTAGAATTGAAGAACTAGCTCTTCATTCTAGTCGCATATATCCATGCACAACGACGGGAGGCCATCATCATGAAGAACATTGAAGACTGGCGTTAAGCAGGGAATGAATTCCATGTTTGCATGAGGAATTTGACAATGCTAAAAAAGCTTGTTCTTCCCAAAGAGCACAACACCGTAAAAGTTCATTTGAGTGGTAGTCCAGAATCTCTTGCACCTCATCCTCGCAGAGTCATACGGGTTTGCACTCATAAATAAATGATGTTCATAAAAAGATTCTCCTTGAGGAATTTGGGTCTGTTTGTACCTCTGAAGGGCTGAAGAGTCTTGGGTTGAGGATTTGGCTTGTATCTTCCCACGGGTCTTCGAAGTTCTTCTTCAGTCTGAGGAACTTGAGCCACAACTACAACTGACTTAGGATTTTGAGCACGAGGCTCATCAGTAGTAACCTCACCTTGATTCATAGTTTCTTCAGCTCGTGCAGTTGTTTCTTTCTCTGGGATAGATTTCATCAGAGTGTGTTTGTCCTTAGATCGAGTATGAATTTCTTCAATGACAGCAGGGGACTGAGGATTTTGACGAAGTGGAGTGGCCAACGGTGAGTTGGGATGAGCTTCTTCCCAATAGTCGTTGTTGATAAAGGTTCCTAATATCCACATCTTCATACATTTGTTGAGCGCCCGTCTGTGTTCTCTGGTGAGGCGGAGGTGATGATGCTTGAGAAATTGAAGTATTTGGTTCCACTTCAATTTCTTCATCAATTTTCTCTGTGGAAGCAACATATCAATTATCTTTAATTTCTTCATCCCCTTCTGGGATGACATGGTCTTTGCCAGATGGCACCATCTCGTAAGAGGGTACTGTGCTGATTGGAGTAGCATCAATTGGTGCACTGGAGGAACTTTACAACATCCTCAAGCATTTGGCTTCTTAGGAATCTGTACTTGTTCAAGCTTTCCACTTCTTAGCGGCTTCCTTTTTAGCAACCTTTGTTTTCTTCACTTCTGATGCAGAAGGAAGTGTCAGTTTCTTCACTCTTGAATATTTTGTTGTTGGATTAGATTCTTCAAGCACGGATGATGCATTTGTCCTAGCAGGAGCATTTTTTTCCAGGCGTAGCAGTTTCTTTGGCTTTCCTGGCAGGTTCTTTAGATGCAAAGTTTTGAGGCGCTTGCATTTCTTCATCCCTCACAGTTTCTTCAAGTGGTTGTGCGGAGGAGATGGCCTTAGGAATTTGTGGCTGCGTTGGAGCTGCAACCTTGATGTTGTGATCCGTGATGCCTTTGGTCGCCACTGTGACGAATTTGACCTTTGATCCTTTCCAGTCAACATGATAGCGACTGTATTCTTCACTGAGGTTTTTGATCTCAGTCTGGGTGAAAACAAGCTGGTCAGGGGTCAAGGAGAGGATGTTGTTCCTCAAAAACCACTCCTTCTAAGTTGTTCCTTTCTGGCCCTTTTGGCCTTCTCAACATTCCATTTTTCTTCAGCAATGAATGTAGCTAACACATGGCTTGGCCCAGATGCAAGCTGCAAATCGTCAATCGGAGTCTGTGGATTTTGATACCATAGGTCGATGAAGTCTAACACCACTTTGGGATCCTGCATGAGAGAAATATTTGTGCCTTTAGCTTGAGCAACCCTCTCTTGTTTGTTTCTGATGATTTGAGCTAATTCTTCATCATCAGCCTCTTGTTCCTCAGATCCAAAGGGAATGTTGAAGACCACCTTGTTAGGGCTTGGTCTTTTTCCTCGCCTAGCGATCATCTTTTTCTTCATGGTTGCAGTTGAAGAAGTGTGTGTAGAGCTAGAAGCAGAGGGTCCTGAGGGAATTGTAGTTCCCATTATACGTTGACTTGGTTCGAGTTGCACTGACATTGAGGACTTTGGGGCAGTCGTTGAGAACATTGCAGCCATAGTTGGAGGTGGTTGAGCAATGTGCTATGAGGAATAGGAAGTTGAAGACTTTGTATTCACAATCGATTTCTTCACCAAAGCTCAGTTTGGAGCTGTTTCTGTGCCACAAGCTTCAGCAGCAGAGGAGGTGGCAACACGAGTCTCCAAATTGAATCGCCTCACAACATCTTTTGCAGTCTTCTACAGTTTTGCGTGATGTTTAGCCCATTCGACGGGAAATTCCTCACGAGTGACAAGGCTAGTGGGATCAGCGACTCGGCCTTCAGCAAGAGGAGGTCTTGGGTTGGGAGGTTTCAATGCGAATTTCGTCATGTACTTGGGAGTCACATATCTGTACTCCCTCCATTTTATGGCCCATCTCCTTTTGATTTTCTATATGCGCGTCTTGCGCTTCCCTTTGGTTTCCTTGCCATATATTTCTTCATCTGTTGTGCAATATTCATCATATATTTTCTCAGGGATTTCAAAGGCAGTGTTGGTGTCTGGCTTCTTCCCACCTTTCTGTTGTTTCTTCCCTTCAACCATATTCTTCACTTGAGGAATTTGAACTTTTGAGGACTCTGAGGAGGTGTGTAAATTTTCTTGAAGAAATGCCACAAAAGGGTTAAGTTGATGAGAACCTAGAGATTCGTCAGCAGACATTTTGTACCTGTGAACAAAGTATAGGTGCGAAGAATTTGAAGAGGTCATACGCGTTCTTAGAAGATTTTTGAAAGTGACTCAAGTTGAGGAATTTGACCAATTATGCCTTAAGGAATTTCGCTAAGTGTCCTTGACTTAGATTCCAGAATTGTGTAGACCCAAAAATTCACACAGTTGAGGAATTGTTTGAAGAATAATATAACTTAGTGAGATTGATCAAGTGATCTAAGAGTAGGAAGTGTTCATCTGAGAAATTTGTTCTGTAATAAATAGCTTTTGCAGATTTATGGAAACAAAAAGATCTACAAAGGTAGTAAAATTAGATTTTAATTACCCTTGCCGAAGAACATGACGAACACAAAGAAGTGGGCGAGACGTTCATTGTGTTAGATCTTCAGTGCCCAAACTTGGCGACAAAAGACAGCTATGACGGTGGCGGAGGGAGGATGTCCGCAGCCAGCACGAATACGGCGACGAGTAGGTTGAAGCAGTGAAGCTATTCGTCACCGGTGATGATGATTTCCAGCAGCGGCGTTAGGTGTGGGCTTTGAGCGGTGAGAAGTGAGATTGAGAGGAAGATAGTAACTGAGGGGAGTGAAATGAGTATTTATAGCCCATGTGAAAATGGTCCGGCCTGAAGATTTCAGACCAAACTACCCCTGACTCTTCCTCTCCTGTAAAGAAGTGTCACTCACGTATTAATAGGTGGAGTTAGTGGGAGATCGTGGTTTTTCAGACGTGGGTAGTGGGAGCGGTTTGAGCGGCAACAACCGAAAATTTTGATAAGATTTTTTTGAAGAATTTGTTCCAAAATTCTTCAGCTGACAAGGACTCAGTGAAGACATTGAACATGTTTCAAATAGAATGCATATGAAGAATTTGAGAAGAGACTGGGTTGAGCTTAGCATAGAGGTTGAACGAGTCCGACCACATTCACTTAGAAAAAAACAACTTGAAGACTTAGCTATAAGTGAATGTTGTTGATGACTTTGTAAGCTAAAACATAAGTATATAGTCAATGAAGAACACATGTTTAAAACTTTTAAGAATTTGAACTTTTCGAGGATTTTACATACTTGAGGAATTTGAAAATTTTGAAGAATTTGCAAAAATCTCAACTTTGAAGAATTTCAATTTGGGTTGGTGGTGTAACCCACCGTATAAGAATGATGATTTCACACATCGCGTACAATTGTCCTAGGGTCCTGAGAATCAAATTCTTCATTAATTTCTTCACACTTAGCATGTTAGTCTTCATTGATTGAAGAAAAAGTTACTTCGTGTGTTGCACATCTAAGTCATGAATTTTGCATAAGTGTTAGGATGTGTGCCCTTTCACAGAACATTCGAAGATTCTAAGATATTTAGCTCACATCGCAACTTGCAAAATCTCTTTTCATCCAAGGGCTTAGTGAAGATATCTTCCAGTTGTTTTTTAGTATTCACGTGGTCGAGGAAGATGATGCCCTTGAGTACATGATCATGAAAAAAATGATGACGAATCTGGATGTGCTTGGTCTTCGAGTGATATACTGGATTGTTTGCAATCTTGATTGCACTCTCATTGTCGGAGTAGAGTGACACATTCTTCACATTGAAGTTGTAGTCCTTGAGGGTTTGCTTCATCCACACTAGTTGAGCACAACACGAACCAACAACAATATACTCACCGTCAGCAGTAGAAAGTGACACACAGTTCTTTTTCTTTGAGGACCAGCTGACTAAGGATCGTCCGAGGAAATGGCAGGTGCCTGATGTTGACTTGCGATCCACACGGTCACGAGCATAGTCAGAGTCATAATATCTAGAAAGATGAAGATTTGAGACCTTGAGGTACCATAATCCAAGCGTTGGTGTGTGAGGTAGATACTGAAGAATTAGCTTCACAGCCTTGGTGTGATTCCTTCGGTGTTGCTTGGAAAAAGGCACACATGCAAACACTAACAATGATATCTGGCCTAGATGCACATAGGTATAATAAAAAACCAATAATGGAGCGATATACCTTCTGATCGATTCTTTACCATTTTCGTCAGTGTAGAGGTGGTCGTTGGTAGCCATTGGAATTTTGATGCCTTTGCAATCTTGCATGCCAAATTTCTTGAGGACATCCTTGAGGTATTTCTCTTGGGAGATAAAGATACCATTGCATTGTTGACGAAGTTGAATACCTAAGAATAATTTCAACTCCTCCATCACGGAAATTTGATAGTCTTAACCCATCATGTAGGCAAATTCGTCACTATAACGTTTGTTAGTACAACCAAAGATAAAACCGTCCAGATATATTTGGCACATGAATAGTTCATTGTCATAGGATTTTGTGAAGGGAGTTGTATCAAGTGAACCGGGATTTAAGGCTTTCTTCATGAGGAATTCCTTCAATGTGTCATACCACACCCGAGGGGCCTGCTTGAGGCCATAGACAACCTTGTTGAGTCTGAAGACTTTGCCCGGATGCTTTGGGTCTTCAAAATATCGGGGCTGAGCAACATATACTTCTTACTCAATATTACCATTAAGGAATGCACTTTTCACATCCATTTGATATAAGGTGATATTGTGATGGCCAACATAAGCAAGCAATATACAAATAGCTTCAAGTCTAGCAACATGTGCAGAAGTTTCATCAAAGTCAATTCCTTCAACCAGTGTGTAGCCTTGTGCTACAACTAGAGCCTTATTCCTCACAACCTCACCATCTTCGCATTTCTTGTTTCGGTAGATCCACTTGGTACTGATGATATTGTGCTTGTGAGGATCAGGTTGCTTGACAAGTTCCCACACATTGTTAAGCTTGAATTGATGAAGTTCTTCTTGCATTGCTTGAATCCACCCAGGCTCCATGAAGGCTTCATCAACTTTGGAGGGCTCTATGATGGACACAAAGGAAGAGTGACCACAAAAGTTAATTAAATGTGAAGCTTTTGAGTGAGTGAGGGGACTTGGTGCATTGATGTCATCAAGGATTTTGTCAATTTGAAGTTCATTTGCAACCCTTGGATGCGTAGGTTGAAGACTTTGTTCGGGTTGGGGAATTTGATCAGGAGCAATTTCCTAAGGTGCACCCGTTCGGATTTCTTCATTGTTTGAGATGCCTTCTTCTATAGGTAGAGGTTCTTCAGTGGGGATGATATCCCCAGTAGCCTTGAACCTAATGGATTCCCCGAGAGCCATTTCATCTAGCACAGGAGGCAGGTGCTCTCTTTGCGAGCCGTTAGTATCATCGAACCGCACATCTACAGTTTCAACAACTTTTTTGTGATAGTTTGAAGAATCTATAGGTATGCGAGTCCTTTACATGACCAAGCGTAAAACCCTCAAGTGCTTTCGGTGCAAATTTAGAACTGTGGTGAGGATCTCTAATCCAACATCTTGCACCAAAGACTTTGAAATAACTTACATTGGGTTTCTTGTCAGTGAGGAGTTCATATGTAGTCTTATTGAGGAATTTGTGAAGATATACCCTCTTGATGATGTGGCAGGCAGTGTTGATTGCCTTAGGCCAGAAACGACGAGGGGTGTGATATTTTCAAGCATAGTGTGAGCCATCTCAACAAGAGTCCTGTTCTTGCATTCCATGAAGCCATTCTGTTGAGGAGTATATGGGGCACACAACTCATGAGTAATACCAAGTTCATTAAGATAATCATCAAGACCAGTGTTTTTGAACTCTGTCCCATTGTGACTCTTGACACCGAAGTTTGTCGAGGCCCTTGAGGAGAATCATTTGAAGAATTCCTGCACTTCAGTTTTGTAGTAGATAATATGCACCCAAGTGTAACATGAATAATCATCAACAATGACAAAGCCATATAGTGATGCTGCATTTGTTAGTGTGGCATAATGAGTAGGTCCAAAGAGGTCCATGTGAAGCAATTCAAAAGGATGAGTGGTGGTCATGATAGTCTTTGAGGGGTGCTTGCATCTGGTCATCTTTCCAGACTCACAAACTCCGCACACATAATCCTTGAGGAATTTTACACCTTCGATGCCAATGACATGCTTCTTCTTTGCAAGTGAGTGCAGATTCCTCATGAATGCATCAAGAAGTCATCGATGCCATAGCCAGCCCTCTAAGGCTTTTGCAAGTAGACACGTGGCCAGCTGAGGACCTGTAGACAAATAAACAATGTACAAGTCTCCTCTCCTAAATCCTTCGAAGACTTTGGATTTGCCAGATTCCATGATGACTATGTGACAATATTTGCCAAAGATGACAATCATATCATGATCACAAAGCATTAAGACTGACTTCAGGTTAAACCCAAGGGATTCGACAAGCATGAATTTGTCCATGTGTCGGTCCTTTGATATAGCCACTTTACCAAGACCCAATACCTTACTTTTTTTGCTTTGCCTGCGTAGGTGATATGCTTCAGTGGTGATGAAGTTAATGGAATGTTCATCAATAGACTCTTGTCACTAGTCATGTGATTTGTACATCCACTATCAAGAACCCACTCAGTGGTTTGGGGGTTGTCATCCTGCACATGAATTAGTACTGCTTACCATCTCATATTCTTTAGAGTGAAGAATATGATATCAAATTCATCACACTTGAATTTCATCAGATAGAGTATAGTTAAGAATATGAGGACGTGTGAAATGGTAATCATTTCATTATGATTAGCTTGCGTCCTTTCAACCATTTCCTCAGGTCTCCAGCATTCTTCAGATGATCATGTTCATCTCGAGACCTGGCCTGCATAAGTGCTTAGGTCAAATTCTTCACCACCCACATCTGAAGGGGTGGCAAAGAGTTAATCATCCTGTGAGCACCATACGAGAATTTTGGCATTGAAGCTAATGCACTTCTTTTCACATGAGGGGGGTTAGTGTACTCGAATGCATATGCAGAGAAATCATTTGAGGACTTATTGACATAATGGTTTGAGGAATAGTGCACATATTTTTTTTGACCGGCTACTGTAGGGAAAACCCCTCACAGCCATTTTCCTTTATTCCCATAAATGAGAGCAGTATGTACAAGAGGAGATTTAGAATGTACAAGGGGAAGAAGAGCAAAGGATTACAAACCTCAAGGAGGCAAAAAGAAATCCATTTAAGGAGATCATCCCTGAAACTAGCCTTAATTCTATGAACTAACAGAGAAATGTCATGAATGAATCCAGATCTCCATTTTCTGAACTTTGGCTGCTCCTGGTTGAAGACCTTTGCATTTCTGATAATCCAGATGTTCCAACATGCAGTGAAAACCACGTCAGCAAAGAAAGGGTTATGAAAGTCCTTTCTAGCTGCAACAGCAGCACTCCACATAGATGAACCCTGCCATGTGATCTGCAAGTAATTCCAGACCCTGGTACTGAAAAGACAGTTGAAGAATAAATGATCTCTGTCCTCCTTGACTTGAGCGTCGCATAGAACACAAAGGTTGGAATCAGAGACCTTCCAGTGACGCCGTTCTAGCATATCTTGAGTGTTTAGCCTGTCCATGATGAGCATCCAGGCAAACATCTTAATTTTCATAGTACAGTAGCTTCTCCAGATCCAGTTAAGTAAAGGGTTTGGTACAATGCTGCTGTGAATATGAGTATAGTATCTGTTTGCTGTGTAGACCTTAGCATCCTTTCCCCATACCCATCTGTCAGAGGACTGATGATTAAGATCCAGGTCCTGAAGCAAAGATTGGACCGAAAGCAGTTCCTGATTGAGCAGACAGTGGTAAGTGAAACATGGAGAGCATGCTGTCATCATAAAAGGCAGTAAAGACCTCTTTGGAACCACAAAAGAGAACAGTCTTTGGAATCTGGCCGCCAGTGGCATAATGGAGTTTCCAATCAACCATGAGTTAGACCAAAACAGAAAGGAATCACCCTTGTTTGGCAGAACATATGTAACTGATCTGAATTTGTCAAGCCGTTTACAGATATCCTTCCACCAAAAGGAACCACAAAGTGCAGTTCCCTGAGGTACAGTGTTATGATAATAAGTGTTCCAAATCAGATGACCCAAGGGATATCAGCATGATTGAGGAACTTATCAGCATGTTTGAGCAGGAGTGCTTCATTTTGTACTGCTAGGTTCATAATCCCTAGCCCCCCTTTATTTTTAGGCCTGCACACCAGAGGCCAAGCAGCAAGAGAGGGTTCATGATCATTCCCATTTCTTCTCCATAGACATTGCCTTTGAATCCTCTCCAACTGCTTCGGTATACCTGGTGGGATATCCAGACTGCATAGAAAAAAGATAGGTACAGAAGACAGAGCTGAGTTTAAATACTGTAGCCTTCCCCCCTGAGCAAGAAAAGATGAACTAGCACCGAGTTTTCTTTCCATGTTATCAACCAGAGGCATGAGATCAATGATTCTTGGTTTAGTTGTCCCAACAGGAAGGCCAAGATATGTGAAGGGTAAAGATCCCACTCTGCAACCAATGGAGCCTGCCAGATCTTGTAGATGCTGAGGAGAAGTGTTAATAGGTAGAAGTGCAGATTTGTGGTAATTCACCTGTAATCCACTGGACTGGGAGAAAAGCAAGAGCATTTTCTTGAATTGCAATAACTGGGATTTATCAGCAGGTAAGATGATAAGAGTATCATCAGCATATTGCCCTATAGGGTAATCCTTATCATGACAAGGTATAGGCAGCTGTATTAGCCTCTCCACGAGCAGTTGGTTAACCAGAGTTTGTAAAAAATCAGCAGCAATAGCAAAAAGCAGTGGAGACATAGGATCTCCCTTCCTGACACCTTTCTTGCACATGAACTTCTTTCTAGGCACACGATTGATCAGAACTGAAGATGATCCAGAAGTTAGGAGCTGCCTAACCCAAAGGATCCATTTGTCATTGAAGCCCTTGTGCTTAAGAATCTGGAAGATGAACTCATGTTCCATAGAATCAAATGCCTTTTCAAAATCCAGCTTAAGAATAACTATAGGCTTCTTGGATTGATGACATTGGTGCAGGTACTCTAGAGTCCATCCCACACAATCTTGAATGGTTCTAGATTTGATAAACCATACTGGTTCTTGTTAAGACACTTCACAATCTGCAACTGAAGCCTGTTAGCAAGCATTTTGGACAGATATTTGAGACCCATTCCAGTAAGTGGTATTGGTCTGTAATCTCCCACATGTTCAGGTGATCTCTTCTTTGGAATCAGTGTAATATAGGATGAATTCATGTTCACAAGCTGGGCCTGTCCAGCATGGAAATCAGCAGCAAGCTGGTAAAACTCAGGGGAGATAATGTGCCAGCATTTCTTGAAGAAAAGACCATTGAAACCATCAGGCCCTGGAGCTTTGTCAATGGGCATATCCTGAACAGTCTTGTCCATTTCAGACATGGAAAAAGGTTCTGTGAGAATGTCTAGACCCTCCACCTCAGTCAGCATGGATTGTATATCAAATGCCATGTTAATGCCAAGAGAAGTTCCCATTCTATCCTTGAAAGATGCCCAAAAACATGCAGCAATTTGATCATGATCAGAGATGGTAGAACCATCATATAACTTGAGAGATGCAATGGAATTCCTCCTATATCTCTCATTGGCCATAGCATGGAAGAATTTAGTGTTTTCCTCACCAACCTTAACAAATCTGATAGTGGCTCTCTTCTTCCAGTACAAGCACTGAAGATGCAGAAGATGTTCCAAATGTAATTTGACAATTTTCCTGAAATTAGCTTCTGGTCTAAAAAGTGACCTCAACTCCTCAAGCTCATCCAAACATAGAACCACTTGATTACATCTGGAAATAAATTTTTTAACTGTGACAGAGACGTCTGCCATTTCTTCAAAGCCTGCCGAAGATGCTTCATCTTATCCATAATAACAACAGTAATGTGTGTCTTCCTTGAAGGAATGAGCCAGGACTGCTGTACACATTCCATGAATCCTTCCATTTCAACCCAGTAGTTTTCAAAGCGAAATAGGTTGCATTTAGGGATGGAAGTGTTAACAGTGACCACACAGGGAACATGATCAGAAGCAGTCTTTGCCAGGGGTAGCACTTGAGTAAGAGGATATGAGGAGATCCAGTTGACTGATGTAAAAAACCAGTCAAGCTGCTCCAGAAGAGGGGAATCCTGCATATTGGACCAAGTGTAAGATCTGCCTTTAATGGGTAGTTCCAGCAATCCCAGATGCCCAATAATTTCATTGAAGATGAACATGTCATTCACATCAGCCCGAGGAAGGTTTCTGTTGTCAGGAGATCTAATGAAATTAAAATCTCCAAGAAGCAACCAATTAGCCCAAGTGGGAATATTAAGATTGTAAAGCGAGCTAACAAAAAGATCACGGGCCTCTCCTTGACATGGCCCATAGACATTAACTAAAGTCCATGATTCACCCGTGTGATTTGAGGTAAAGGAGATGATCAAACCGTAGGGTGTGCATTCCACTAATTGACGAGTAAGAGTGGAAGAGTTCCAATGGGTGATAAGCCCTCCTGATGCACCCCTGGAAGGAGAGTAAGCAAACTGATCAAAGCGTTTGGGGCAGAAACCTTTAACTGCACGAAACTCTATTGACTACATTTTTGTTTCTTGTAAGCAGACCACAGCAGCTAGACTCTCATCAATCTTGTTACGGACCGCCCGCTGCCTATGATCCAAATTTAGGCCACGCACATTCGAACACAGCACACGCCAACTTCTCGTAGAACGACTATCCATTGCAGATCATATATATATAGCAAAAGCAAGGCTATGTAATAGCCAGTGCAACCAAGGTTCCGAAAACCAGAAGACAGCGCAAGCAGAAGTTTGACAGTACATAGAGCCAGTACAGTAACAGATAAACATAGATGGATTAAACATCAGAAGACGATGGCGAAGAATCAGCAGGATCTTCCATAAGTCGATCCACCGTGAGCTTCTCAGGAGCTATGCCGAGTGACTGTCCCACCTCCTGAATCATTGGGATAGGAGTGGTAGGAGGTATTTGAACATCCTCAGTCTCCTACGATGTAGAGGGCATTGGCTTGGCCTTGGGCTTCCTCTTCTTGGGGACATGCGCCGGCAGCTCCTGCAGAATTGGCTTGAAGCCGTCTCGCTTGATGGAGCCGCGAGTACACCGAAGGACCGAGGAGTCAACCACTGGAGTGGCCTTCTTGCGGGTCCCCTTCTTGGATGGAGCAGGAGAACGAAAAGATAAGTCCTCTGTAGATGAAGAAGGACTAAGAGGGATTACCACCTGCATTGAGATAGAGGTACTAGCAGGCTCTGATAGAGAAGGTTCTGGAGCATCAGTGTCGAATGCCACTGCCCAGGATCGCTTGGGGATCATAATGGGCTCCAGAATTGGCATCTGTAGTTGACGAGGTACGTGCATAGCAGTAGCAGCCCCCATAAGAACATCAAAGGTGCGTGCCTAGGACATCACAGGCAGCAGAGGAGGCCCATACACAACCGTAGCAGCCCCATCAAACATGTTGTCAGTCTGAATGAGGGGGGGGGTTTGTAGAGAACAATTGCTAGAGGATTGTCATCATGCGCCTCTTCCATCACAGACACATCTTCCTCTGGCTCAGCAACATTGTCCGGGGCAGCCATTGGCATGTCAGCATCGGGGGCATCAGGATTAGCCAGCGGTGGTTCTTGAGCAGCAGGTTCCCCCTCCATGTCACCCTGCGGCTGAGGGTCAAGGTCGATGAGCTCATGAACCGAATCCGAGGAAGAAGGACTCGGTTGATCAATCACGATAGACTCTTGATCCTGAACAGGATCAGCAGCAGGTGCTTCCGGGGCCGCTTCAGGTTCCCATCCTCCTCCAGCAGCGGCAGCAGGCGGCTGACCCCAGCCTCCGACATCAGCAGCACCAGCAGCATGCCCTGGGTCTCCAGGCGCCAGCGGTACCGCATTCCAACCCAGCGTAGGATATGGGGGCAGAGCAAATTGCAGATTATCATGAACAAGATGTCCAGGGAACGGATGAGGGTTGCCATTGAGGGGCATGGGATCCTCATCATTAGGCAGAATCTCAGCAGCCGCCGCACCCAGGATGTATACCGGAGCAGACCAGGAAACCTTGGCGCCATCCCAAGCAGCATATTCAGAGAAGTTGATACTGCGAGGGACCAGCTGGTCATCTAGGAATGCAGCAAACACAATAGAGCAAACCAGGTAAGGATCATCACTGACCCAATGGTGAAACTCTCCAAAGGTATTGACAGCGGCCCGGAGATCTTCAGTATTACGGAAGTCGAGCGGGACCCCCAAAAGCATGAGACAGACCTAACGAAAACCCTCTTGGCCACGGAAACCAAGACCCTGATCGTGACGCAGGAAACACACGATAGAGTTATGAGCAACTTCCTGTGGAAGGATGTGGACCGCATCATAGCTTTCTGCCGCATCTCGGAGCTCAAACAATCCAACACCCTCAATCCAAGGTTGGGCAGACCGAACATGCAACCCTTGGTGAAGAAGAAGAGCAGCAACTTCTTGCCGTACCTGAATCACGTTGTCAGCCGGTGGTGCTGGGTGGACGTCAGCGATGACAAAGCGCTCATGACGTCTGGTGATGGGGACCGCAGGCGTGGTGTAGGTCCGAGGCAGCCGGTCGGGACCTCCATCGATGATATTGTGGCCAGGTGGGAAGAAGAAGTCGGGATTAAGCTCAAAGTTCGCCATTGCGGGAGGCGGTGGCGGAGTGACCGGTGGCGTCTTAGAGGGAGTTCGAGGAGGCGACGGCGATGAGACAAGACGGAACTGTGTCGCAGGGGTTGCTGTTTCGCCGAGAGTATCAGCAGTTCCCGAGATATCAGCGACAGGGGAGGTGGTGGGTCTCTTACAGTTCCAAGTAAGACAATTATTAAGCATAAAAGAGGCCCCTCTATATCGTGCGTGGCCCACCGTGTTGTCAGCGCATCCAGGCGAAGCCGGGCAGTTTACAGCTAGATGGCCCCGAGCGTTGCAAATTGAGCAAGAAAAGATATCCTCAACCATGCTATTAATGAGTTCGTCAAAGGCCATATGGGCCTCCTGAGAGGAGGGAATATCCATCGAGTGATTAGGGTCGGGCCCAGAGAGAGAGGTAACCTCAGCAGACTCATTAATGAGAGTGGAGATAGGCCCAGAATCCAAACTTGCCACCGAAAATTGATTCTCATCATTCAAAATACCATGAATCTCGGCGGGATCAGATGTAGCTCCTTGTTGCACGGGAGAAGTTCCGATTAATTTGGCAATTTGAAAATCATCGCCGGGAGTTCCGGGAGATGAAACTTGGCGAGAAACTGTCCCAAACGTAATATGTGGCGTGGCTGTCGTCCACCGGAGTTCCGCCGGCGGTGGTGCTGAGATGATGACACGTTCAGGAGAAGTCACCGAATAACCAGCCTGTTCAAGCGCGACGAGCTCATCATGGGAAACAGGATATCTGTATCCCTTGCAAACCTCATATTGCTGAAGGGATGCAAAAGTCAGCTTCTTACGAACAGAAGATCCAGATTTAAGTGAAGACTTGAGGGGTCTGGAATGCATGGCCATCAGACCTAAAGATGCTCTCCTCTTAGAAGGACTCACAATGATCCATTCAGCATCACATTTCTTCTTCCACAGAGCAAATTCCCGACGCCAATTAGGACCTCCATGTCCCCATAGATGGAAGAAGCACTTAAAACTTGAACACTTGAAAGAACGTAAATCCAGAATATGAAAACCAACTTGCATGTAGGAGACTTTGAATGAGAAAACCGAATCTGTGACTTGAGAGACACGAAACTCAATAGCCGATCCTCCAATCACCGATTCCAGAGCTGCGACAACTGTGTCAGTCGAAAGACGGAACACATGACGACCAAAGGAAATCACCATGATGAAAGGGCGGCGGTGCTTCATAGGGTGCACCGTAATACCAGAGTGGCGATAAACCTCATCAGAGAAAGCCAAACCGTGCGAAAAATCCAGATCCAACGTAGAACCACCCATGCAAGCCATGCACGACCACGAGAGGAGGGTCGGGAAGGTTCAGCTGAGCAGAGGAGAGGCGAGGATGGAGGATACTCCGGCTAGAGTTCCAGATTGCCATTGGGTCGCCGCAGTGGGAGGTGGGAGGTGGGAGACGCCATTGAGATAATAGTGCACATATTCATGACCCTTGTAGTTTCCCTGCATATCAGAAGCATTAGCACGAGTATGAGCAGAATTTCGACCATATAAGGAACTTGATCCTCGTGAAGACTTTGGTCCACTTGAGGAATTTGATGTCGCGTTCCTTTTCTTCATGGGTGGTGTCATGAGGACACTCACCAGAAGACTTTCCATGCTACTTTTGGGAACCCATATTTTCCTCAAGGGTAGTCCATTCGTGCAGTTAGTTCCAACATATCTAGCAAATACTTCACCACTTTGAATTTTGAATAGTTTATAGTTGGAGTCAAATGACTCATGAAAGGAATATGAAGTTTCACATGCAAAGCGTGATAAAGTAGATGGATCAATAGGAGGTCCTTTTGTAGCAACCCATGAGGTTTTGGGATACTCCTCAGGTTTCCAGTGTGATTCATGAGCATTCAGTTTCCTCTCAAATGCAATACCCTCTCTCCCAGGGTTTCTGTTCAGAATCTGCTTTTTGAGCACATCGCAAAGGATTTGATGCCCTTTGAGACTTTTGTATATGCCTGTCACATACAATTCCTTCAACCCTGCATTTTTGTCAGTGACATTTATGGGTTCCTCAAGTGAGGAATTTGTAACCGCAGATACACTTGAAGAATTTGTAGCAATAGAAGCATATGAACTTTCAGGCGAATAATTAGCAGAATCACATTTCATGCATTTCATGCACGGTGGAATGAATTCTTCCTGAGCGGAAATGATCTGTTGGGCGAACAAAGAATCATTTTCATTTTGAAGATCATCATGAGACACCTTTAGATACTGAAGATCTTTTTTTCTTTGAAGAAATTCATAAGAAAGCTTCTCATGATCAGCCAAGAGAGTGCCATGACGTTCTTGAAGACTATCAAACTTAGACTCAAGACTTTCAACATCATCAGTCACGGTGTGAGTCCAATCCATTTCCTCGTTTAATAGGTCATCACTTTTGTGTAGCAGTTTCTGAAGCTTTTCAAGAGCATTTTATTGCTTAGTAGCAATATTAGCAAGTTTGCAGTAACTAGGTTTCTGATAATCACCGGGTTCACTGTCACTTGAGCCAGAAGCGGAAGTGTTGTTGACGATGTCATTTTCTTCGAGGTTGAAGATGGACTTGGTGACGAATGTGGTAGCAAGGGCTAGACTTGCCACACGAGACTCTGTCTCCTCCTTAGATCCTTCCTCTTCATCACATTCCTCAGATTCTTCCACAGAATCCATTTCATTGCCAATAAGAGCCTGAGCCTTTCTGAAACTGTTCTTCTTGTGCGATGAGGACTTCGATGATGAGGATTTTGAAGATTTCTTCTTGTTCTTCGAGTCATAAGAACTATCACCCTTGTACTTCTTCTTCTTTGATTACTTCACCCAGCGAGGACAATTAGCAATGTAGTGACGAGACTTCTTGCATTTATGGTAGGTTCTTTTCTTTTAGTCCTCAGATGAAGATTCTGGGTTCCTCACATCTCTTTTTGAAGATTTTCCGAACTGACCTCGTCTGGAGAACTTCTGGAATTTTCTCACAAGCATAACAAGTTCCTGACCAACTTCTTCAGGATCACAAAGACTGCTATCAAATTCTTCTTCTCTCCAGATGAGGAAACAACATTTGCCTTCAGCGCATAGGATCTTCCATAGCTTGGTCCATAGAGATCTCTCTTCTCAGCTTGTTGGAATTCATGAGTATTGAGTCTCTCAAGAATATCAGCATGATCTAGTAACTTGTAGTCTCTACGCTCTTGAATCATCAGAATCAGTGTATCGAATGAAGAATCAAGAGATCTCATCAGTTTCTTCACCACCTCATGGTCGGTGATGTCATTGGCCCAAAGAGCGTGTAGCTCATTGGCGATATGAGTGAGACGATCGATGGTTTGCTGAAAATTTTCATTATCGACTCTTTTGAAGTGGTTGAAGAGATTGCGAAGAACATCAACCCTTGCGTCGGGACCCCGATCCTAAGCCATAGGAATCCAGCCTGTAACACATCGCATCCCTTTGCGGTCTCACGCACGGTTAACCCCATGGCTGCAGCCTTATCTTAGCCGGGACCGTTTGCGCCTTTTGACTCACGTATGCAATTGTGTTGCTAGCAATCCAATGACAAAGAACCCGGATCGACATGTCTAGTCGTAAACCAAAGTGGCAATTCCACACAGGGACAGGCATACATGACCCAGCAAAGCAGGTGTCGGTCACCAGCGAATGTAGACGAGTCGTAGCAAGCTACAAGGACTCCATTACATCGCGTGACATTTCCCCAAAGGGGACAGACACAGCAGCTAAGAAGGGCACACGCCGGTCAACCAATGTGTCCGGAGCAGTAGCGAGCTACCATGGCTCGTTGGATCACAAAGGGGCATTTCCCTGTAAGAAGTGCTACTAAAGTTTACGGCTAGGAAATCGAACCCCATACATATCAAGCATGACACACGTACACATGGCATACCGATATGTATAGATACATCGATGGCATCACAACATAACCATAAACATACAAGCTTTATTTAGGAGGCTCGGAAGATCCGCACACATAATATTACACAGTAAGGGTCTCATGACCCATCATAACAGTCATTCAGTTACAAGCCAGCGGAAGTGATTAAACTGTCTGAGTACAGACATGTGAGACTACAAGGCACATGGCCTGACTATACTACAAACCCAACCTAGGGCCAAATCGTAGCTGGGACACCAGCTACTCGTCGTCGTCGATGTCTAGGAAGAACCCTCCATTAGGGTCATTAACAACCTCTGTAACAATTATTAAACAAACATGAGTACGGAGGTACTCAGCAAGACTTTAGGATAACTATCTACTCATGCAATGTATCAATAAGGAATTGTGGGGTTTCATGCAGAAAGCCAGCATTTGACTCGTGGCTAGACAACTTGCATTTTAAAACAAGTTTTGACAACTTGATTTCTCGCACACGAGTCCACTAACATCACAACAATACTCCATCGTGGAATCATTCCGTCTTCATACGGAAATGCCGTCCATGACACTCACGCTTATCTTGACAATTTTATGAGTATCCATTGAAGTTATCTATGAACAACATATGTCTCCAAGTAGTCCATATCCGCGGATGCGGCTATTCGAATAGATCATAACCCTGCAGGGGTGTACTTCGTCACACACGCTCTCGCCACTTATCGCCATGTGCACGTCATGCACCTCGGCAACCTTCAAGCGGAAGCCCAGCGAGGGAGTCGGCCACGACCGTTAACCACACTAATACTTAGTCCAGGTTTATCGCCTATCTGAGGATAACCCGCACGGAAGTTCGGCCGAGGTTTCCGCCACGGCCCCAAACGATGTGCGCAGGGTTCCCAAGCCCACCATCCGGGTGCCACTTTGTACACCGTGCCACTGCCTACCGCATCACAGCCCACCTCTCAGGTCAGCGCTATGCACGGCCTCCAGCATGACTATAAACACTAGAAACTACTTGCAACTCCTGGACCGAGTACTAAGCGATTAATAAGTCGAGAGGGTCAATTAAGTATCCCAACGTGTGGTAGTATCTAGTCTTGGATTACATACACGGAACTCAGTTCCTAAGGACGGTTCCAATGAAACAACCCGCCATGTACTCCTACATAGCCTTTCACCGCTACCTTTACCAAATCAGGTTCAACACGCAACCTTTACCTACTAAACACATTCTCACAATTCTGTTCATCTCCCAGATGACAGACCATACACAACTCTAAGCATAGCATGCATAGCAGGATAAGGCACATCATGGCTCAAGCAACTACCAGGTATGCTAGGTTGCAAGGTTCAGCTATTTACTGTGACAAGGACAGGTCATGCAAAGGAAGTGGGTTCAACTAACATGGCAAAAGCATTTGAAGCATTTGTTCCTAATGCAATAAGTAAGTGCAGGAGCGAGAACATGGGATTTATCGGGATGATCAAAATGGTTGTTTGCCTTGTTGCTCAGAGGAGGGACAATATCCGTCAGTCGGATATTAGGTGGAATCCGGGGGAGCGGAGCCTACCGAAAGAAATGACAACAATCAATAACAATCATGTGCAACAAGATGATGCACGAGCATGGCATGAGGATGCAAGGTGGTATACTATTATAGCTAACATTTATTAGGTTTGAAGTTGATTTGAATCAAATTCAAATATCACTTCAAACGAGGTATTCTCGAATACCATTTTAATTGATTTGACCTGATGCTCAGATCAACTTTCTTTTAATCGTGCATGGAAATGACATGTTAGGTTGTTAGTTTGTGACTTGGACAATGTTTGATCATAGCATTTGAAGTGGAATTTAAATAATTTCCAAATTCCATGTCCAAAGTATTTGTGAAAGTTAACTTATTCATTAATCTAAATGTTTAGTTTCAGTAACGTTTTCAAACATGTTTGAAAATGACATATTCAGATTCCTTGAATTTTTCTGATACTTTTTCATATATAAATTATTTTCATTGGAGTTACAGATTAATTTCTATGATTTTTAGAAGTTTTGGCATTTTTCTGGAATTCTTTTAAATCAGAAATTCACTTATTGCATCATAACTACATCATCATGGCGTCAGCAGGTCAACTGACCTGATCAGGTCAAACCTGACAGGGGGACCCACTGGTCAGCGTCTCAGGAGCTAATCCCACGCTGACCAGCCCCTAAGTGGGTTTGACTTGGCCTGGGGCCCACTGTCAGCGAGTGATTAGTGCTAAACTGCTCGGGTTAGGCCGGCCACGTTGTTCCCCGCCGGAGTCTGACCGGTGGCGACAAGATCCGCGGCGGAACTTCGCCGGAGACGCGCTATCTCGTGCTGTGGTGCTCGGAAACGGTTGCCGAGAGCACTGGGATGATCCCGAGGCTCGACCTCATCCAGCGCTGGCCTTAGGGAGGGTTATGGGTAGCCGGAGCAAGCCGGCGACGAGCCGAGGCGGCTGCCGGAGTTCGGGTTCGATGGTCCAATGGGTAGGGGGCACAAATCCGAGGGGAAGAAGAGGGGAAATGATCGCAGGCTCACGGTGGAGGTGAAGCTGGGTTCAGACTGCTCGGGGAGGGGCTGTAGCCGGTGTTTCACCGTCGATTTGCCGGCGGCCGAAGGTTGAAGACGATGGCGTTGGGGCGTTGCAGGGCTCGGGGAGGCTTCGGCCTTTGCAGGGAGAACCAGCTCGTCGAGGCGGAGCTACTGGACTACTCGGGAGGAAGGTCCTCTGGCTAGGGGCACGGCGGCTCGAGCTCGAGCTCTTGGCAATGGCGGCAGGAGGAGGGAGGAGAGATCCCGAGAGGAGGGGGGAACTGGAGCACGGGAAGGGATAGAGACGGACTCGGGGAGGTTATCCCCGCGCTCGCAAGCGCGAAGCGGCGGCCAGGCACGCAGGGAGCTGCGTGGAGGCACGCGGCGTCGCGGCGGCCACCTCCTGCTCCTACTAGCGAGGAGGAAGACGACAGAGCGACTCGGCCTGGGCCAGTGAGCGTCAGGTAAGCATTCTTTTTTTCTCTGTTTTGCTAACTATTTGATTGGCTATTTATTTCAGCTCCAAAATTGTTTACAAAAAATATTTTGAGCACACCACAGTATTTGTTGGGATATATCCAACCATCCCTGAAGTTTTCAACATTTTTGAAAACTTAAAGTTTTTGAATTCAAATTTTAAACTTGAAACCAGTAGCCTTTTGCATTTATTTAAAATGCCAAATGTGTTAAGAAAATGGTTTTCTTCATTGCTTATTTGCTTTCAAGAATTATCAGAAAAGTTGAACTTTTCTTGAGGCCATTTTGGGTTCATTGATTTGAGCAAGTTTATAATTCCTTTGAATTTGAGAAGTGGCTAGGGTTTTTGAGTTTCCCTTCACCACTTGCTTTGTTCTTGTTGAAATTTTCTTGGATGCAAAAGCAAAGAAGATATGAGCACAATGCTAACTTGATTAGGGTTTCAGGGATGTGACACCTTGAGTCACGTTGAGCAGATACTCCTTCGTTGACTTTGGACAGCCTATCGCAGATGATCTTTCTAGTTCCCAAATCACTCACTCTCCCATACTGACCTTTGCTCAGATGGCCACAGATGATATTCTTCGCTTGAGAGTCAAGTTGCTTGAATCTCTTCACATCAACAATGTTGATAGTTTTAGACAGAGTGGGAACACCTCTTCCCACAACGTACTAGAGATCATTGTCAATTGCTTCAAGATGCATGCGCATCTTGTTCTGCCAGTAGGGGTAGTGTTGGGGAACGTCGCATGGGAAACAAAAATTTTCCTACGCGCACGAAGACCTATCATGGTGATGTCCATCTACGAGAGGAGATTTGGATCTACGTACCCTTGTAGATCGCACAGCAGGAAGCGTTAAGAAACACGGTTGATGTAGTGGAACATCCTGACGTCCCTCGATCCGCCCCGCGAACCGTCCGACGAACCGTCCCACGATCCGCTCCGATCAAGTGCCGAATGGACGGCACCTCAGCATTCAGCACACGTATAGCTCGACGATGATCTCGGCCTTCTTGATCCAGCAAGCAAGACAGAGAAGTAGAGGAGTTCTCCGGCAACGTGACGATGCTCCGGTCGTGGTGAAGGATCTACTCCTGCAGGGCACCGCCCGAGCTCCGCAGAAATACGATCTAGAGGAAAAACCGTGGTGTTTGTGGTCGGGCTGCCGTGACAAAAGTTGTCTCAGATCAGCCCTATAACCCCACTACATATAGGAGGAGGGGAGGGAAGGCTTGCCTTGGGGTCCAAGACCCCAAGGGTCCGCCGGCCAAGGAGGTGGAGGAGTCCACCTCCAATCCTAGTCCAACTAGGATTGGAAGGTGGAGTCCTTCCCTTCCTTCCCACCTTTTTTTCCTTTTCTCTATGATTTTCTATCTCCTGCGCATAGGGCCCTTTTGGGCTGTCCCACCAGCCCACTAAGGGCTGGAGCGGCACCCCTAAGGCCTATGGGCTTCCCCGGGTGGGCTGCCCCCCCGGTGAACATCCGGAACCCATTCGTTACTCCCGGTACATTCACGGTAATGCCCGAAAACTTTCCGGTAACCAAATGAGGTTATCCTATATATCAATCTTTGTCTTCGAACCATTCCGGAAACCCTCGTGACGTCCGTGATCTCATCTGGGACTCCGAACAACATTCGGTAACCACACATATAACTCAACTATACTAAAACATCGCCAAACCTTAAGTGTGCAGACCCTGCGGGTTCGAGAACTATGCAGACATGCCCCGAGGTACTCCTCGGTCAATATCCTATAGCGGGACCTGGATGCCCATATTGGATCCTACATATTCTCCGAATAACTTATCGGTTGAACCTCAGTGTCAAGGATTCAGGCAATCCCGTATGTCATTCCCTTTGTCCTTCGGTATGTTACTTGCCCGAGATTCGATCGTCGGTATCCGCATACCTATTTCAATCTCGTTACCGGCAAGTCTATTTTATCATTCTGTAATACAAGATCCCGTGACTTACACTTAGTCACATTGCTTCCAAGGCTTGTGTGTGATGTTGTTTTACCGAGTGGGCCCCAAGATACCTCTCCGTCACACAGAGTGACAAATCCCAGTCTTGATCCATACTAACCAAACGGACACCTTCGGAGATACCTGTAGAGCACCTTTATAGTCACCCAGTTACATTGTGACGTTTGATACACACAAGGTATCCATCCGGTGCCAGTGGGTTATATGATCTCATGGTCATAGGAACAAATACTTGACGCGCAGAAAACAATAGCAATAAAATGACATGATCAATATGCTACGTTCATAGTTTGGGTCTAGTCCATCACATGATTCTCCTAATGATGTGATCCAGTTATCAAGCAACAACACTTTGCACATAGTCAGAAAACCTTGACTATCCTTGATCAACTGGCTAGCCAACTAGAGGCTTGCTAGGGACATTTTTGTGTCTATTTATCCACACATGTATCTATGTTTTCATTCAATACAATTATAGCATGGATAATAAATGATTATCTTTAAACATGAAATATAATAATAACTATTTATCATTGCCTCTAGGGCATATTTCCAACAATCTCCCACTTGCACTAGAGTCAATAATCTAGTCCTCACATCGCCATGCGATTGACATTGTAATAAATCGAACACCCATACAATTTTGGTGTTGATCATGTTTTGCCCGTGGAAGAGGTTTAGTCAGCGGGTCTGCTACATTCAGATTCGTGTGCACTATGCAAATATTCACGTCCTCTCCTTCGACGTAGTCGCGAATGAGGTTGAAGCATCGTTTGATGTGTCTGGTCTTCTTGTGAAACCTTGGTTCCTTTGCTAACGCAATGGCACCAGTGTTGTCACAAAACAGAGTCAATGGATCCAGTGCACTTGGCACATCCAAGATCTGCCATGAACTGCTTCATCCAGACACCCTCATTTGCGACCTCTGAGGCAGGCATGTACTCCGCTTCACATGTAGAATCTGCTATGAAGCTCTTCTTGGAACTGCACCAGCTTACCGCACCCCTATTAAGAATAAATACGTATCCGGTTTGAGACTTAGAGTCATCCGGATCGGTGTCAAAACTTGCGTCGACGTAACCTTTTACGACGAGATCCTTTTCACCTCCATACACGAGAAACATTTCCTTAGTCCTTTTGAGGTACTTCAGAATATTCTTGACCGTCGTCCAGTGATCCACTCCTGGATTACTCTGAAACCCGCTTGCCATACTTATGGCCAAGCTCACGTCTGGTCTAGTGCACAACATTGCATACATGATAGAACCTACGGCTGAAGCGTAGGGGACGGAACTCATTGTCTTTCTATCTTCCGCAGTTGCTGGGCACTAAGTCTTACTCAATTTTATACCTTGTAATACTGGCAAGAACCCTTTCTTGGACTGATCCATTTTGAACTTCTTCAAAACTTTATCAAGGTATGTGCTTTGTGAAAGTCCTATCAGGCATTTTGATCTATCCCTATAGATCTTAATGCCTAGAATGTAAGCAGCTTCTCCTAGGTCTTTCATAGAGAATTTTTTATTCAAGTAACCTTTTATGCTCTCCAAAAGCTCCACTTTGTTTCCAATCAGCAATATGTCGTCCACATATAATATTAGAAACGCCACAGAGCTCCCACTCACTTTCTTGTAAATACAAGATTCTCCAACCACTTGTATAAACCCAAATGCTTTGATCACCTCATCAAAACGCTTATTCTAACTCCGAGATACTTGCACCAGTCCATAAATGGATCGTTAGAGCTTGCACACCTTGTTAGCATTCTTAGGATCGACAAAACCTTTGGGTTGCATCATATAAAACTCTTCTTTAAGAAAACCGTTAAGGAACGCCGTTTTGACATCCGTCTGCCAGATTTCATAATCGTAAAAGGCAGCTATTGCTAACATGATTCGGACAGAATTAAGCATCGCTACCGGTGAGAAAGTCTCATCGTAGTCAATTCCTTGAACTTGTGAAAAACCCTTTGCCACAAGTTGACCTTTATAAACAGTCACATTACGGTTTGTGTCTGTCTTCTTCTTATAGATCCATTTGTTCTGAATAGCCTTGCGGCCTTCAGGTAGTACTTCTAAACTCCACACTTTGTTCTCGTACATGGATCCTATCTTGGACTTCATGGCCTCCAACCATTTGTTGGAATCCGGGCCCACCATTGATTCTTCATAATTCGCAGGTTCATTGTTTTCCAACAACATAATCGATAAGACATGATTACCGTACCACTCAGGAGTAGTACGTGATCTTGTCGACCTGCGAGGTCCGACAGTAACTTGATCCGGAGTTTCATGATCATCATCATCAACTTGTTCCTCAACTGGTGCCGTAGCAACAGGGGTTTCCCCTTGCCCCGCGCCACCATCAAGAGGAACTAGAGGTTCGACAACCTCATCAAGTTCTATCTTCCTCCCACTCAATTCTTTCGAGAGAAACTCCTTCTCAAGAAAAGCTCTGTTTTTAGCAACAAACACTTTGCCCTCGGATTTGAGATAGAAGGTATACCCAACTGTCTCCTTTTTGGTAACCTATGAAGACGCTCTTTTCCGCTTTGGGTTCCAGCTTTTCAGGCTGAAGCTTTTTGACATAAGCATCACATCCCCAAATTTAAGAAACGACAACTTTGGTCTTTTGCCATACCACAGTTCGTATGGTGTCGTCTCAACGGATTTTGATGGTGGCCTATTTAAAGTGAATGCAGCTCTTTCTCATGCATAACCGCAAAACGAAAACGGCAAATCAGTAAGAGATATCATAGATCGCACCATCTCTAATAAAGTACGATTACGACATTCGAACACACCATTACGCTGTGGTGTTCCACGCGGTGTCAACTGTGAAACAATTCCACATTGTCTTAAGTGAGTACCAAATTCGAAACTCAGAAACTCACCCCCACGATCAGACCGTAGGAACTTGATCTTCTTGTTACGATGATTTTCGACTTCACTCTGAAATTGTTTGAACTTTTCAAACCTCTCAGACTTGTGCTTCATCAAGTAGACATAACCATATCTACTCAAATCGTCAGTGAAGGTGAGAAAATAACGATATCCGCCGCGTGCCTCCACACTCATTGGACCACACACATCGGTATGTATGATTTCCAACAAGTCACTTGCACACTCCATTGTTCCGGAGAACGGAGTTTTAGTCATCTTGCCCATGAGGCATGGTTCGCATGTGTCAAGTGAATCAAAGTCAAGTGACTCCAAAAGTCCATCTGTATGGAGTTTCTTCATGTGCTTTACACCAATATGACCTAAGCGGCAGTGCCATAAAAACATGGCGCTATCATTGTTAACTCTAACTCTATTGGTCTCAATGTTATGTATATGTGTATTATCACTATCAAGATTCAATATGAACAATCCTCTTCACATTGGGTGCCTGACCATAAAAGATATTACTCATAGAAATAGAACAACCATTATTCTCTGACTTAAATGAGTAACCGTCTCGCAATAAACAAGATCCACATATAATGTTCATGCTTAACGCACGCACTAAATAACATTTATTTAAGTTCATAACTAATCCTGATGGTAACTGAAGTGAAACTGTGCCGACGGCGATTGCATCAACCTTGGAACCATTTCCCACGAGCATCGTCACTTCATCCTTCGCCAGCCTTCGCTTATTTCGCAGTTCCTATTTCGAGTTGCAAATATGAGCAACAGAACTGGTATCGAATACCCAGGCACTACTATGAGAGCTGGTTAAGTACACATCAATAACATGTATATCGAATATACCTGATTTTTCCTTGGCCGCCTTCTTATCAGCCAGATACTTGGGGCAGTTGCGCTTCCAGTGACCCATACCCTTGCAATAATAGCACTTCGTTTCAGGCTTAGGTCCAGCTTTGGGTTTCTTCGTCGGATTGGCAACAGGGTTGCCGCTCTTCTTTGAATTACCCTTCTTTCCTTTGCCATTTCTCTTGAAACTAGTGGTCTTATTCACCATCAACACTTGATGCTCTTTACGGAGTTCTGACTCTGCGACTTTCAGCTTCGCGAATAACTCGTCGGGTGACTTTTTCATCCCTTGCATGTTATAGTTCAACACAACGCCCTTATAGCTTGGTGGCAGTGATTCAAGAATTCTGTCAGTGATAGCCTCTTGCGGGAGTTCAATCCCCAGCTCAGCTAGACGGTTTGAGTACCCAGATATTTTGAGGACATGTTCAGTGAAAGACGAATTCTCCTCCATCTTGCAAGCATAGAATTTATCGGAGGTATCATACCTCTCGATCCGGGCGTTCTTCTGAAAGATAAACTTCAACTCCTGGAACATCTCATATGCTCCATGACGCTTAAAGTGATGTTGAAGTCCCGGCTCTAAGCCATACAAGACTGCACATTGAACTACTAAGTTCTCCTCCTTGCGTGTTAACCAAGCCTTCTTAACATCTTGGTCAGTCGCGGCGGGTGGTTCATCTCCTAGCGCAGCATTAAGGACATAATCCTTCTTCCCAGCTTGCAGGAGCAACTTAAGATTACGAGCCCAGTCTACAAAGTTGCTTCCATCATCTTTCAACTTAGCTTTCTCTAGGAACGTATTAAAATTCAGGGTGACTGTTGCGTGAGCCATTGATCTACAACACAAATATTTTCAAAGTGGACTGAGACTATGTTCAAGATAATTAGAGTTTAACTAATCAAATTACTTGCTAAACTCCCACTCAAAAAGTACATCTCTCTAGTCATTTGAGTGGTTCGTGATCCAATTCCACTAGCTCAAGTCCGATCATCACGTGAGTTGAGGATAGTTTCAGTGGTAAGCATCCCTATGCTAATCATATCAACTATATGATTCATGATTGACCTTTCGGTCTCATATGTTCCGGGGCCATGTCTGCACATGCTAGGCTCGTCAAGCTTAACCCGAGTGTTCCGCGTGTGCAACTGTTTTGCACCCGTTGTATGTGAGCGTTGAGTCTATCACACCCGATCATCACATGGTGTCTCGAAACGACGAACTGTAGTAACAATGCACAGTCGGGGAGAACACAATTTCGTCTTGAAATTTTAGTGAGAGATCACCTCATAATGCTACCGTCGTTCTAAGCAAAATAAGGTGCATAAAAGGATTAACATCACATGCAATTCATAAGTGACATGATATGTCCATCATCATGTGCTTCTTGATCTCCATCACCAAAGCACCAGCACGATCTTCTTGTCACCGGCGCCACACCATGATCTCCATCAACATGTCGCCATCGGGATTGTCATGCTACTCATGCTATTACTACTAAATCTACGTCATAGCAATATAGTCAACGCATCTGCAAGCACAAACGTTAGTTTAAAGACAACCCTATGGCTCCTGCCGGTTGCCGTACCATCGACGTGCAAGTCGATATTAACTATTACAACATGATCATCTCATACATCCAATATATCATATCACGTCATTGGCCATATCATATCACAAGCATACCCTGCAAAAACAAGTTAGACGTCCTCTAATTGTTGTTGCATGTTTTACGTGGTTGCAATGGGTATCTAGTAGATCGCATCTTACTTACGCAAAAACCACAACGGAGATGTGCAAATTGCTATTTAACCTCTCCAAGGACCGCCTCCGTCAAAACCAATTCAACTAAAGTTGAAGAAACAAACAACCGCCAGTCATCTTTTTGCAGCGAGGTTGCATGTCTAGCGATGAAACCAGTCTTTCGTAAGCGTATGAATAATGTCGGTCCGGGCCACTTCAATCCAACAATACCGTCGAATTGAGTAAAGACTAAGGATGGCAGCAAATCGAACATCACCGTCCACAAAACCCTTTGGGTTCTACTCGAGATGACATCTACGCATGAACCTAGATCATGATGCCACTTTTGGGGAACGTCGCATGGGAAACAGAAAATTGCCTATGCGCACGAAGACCTATCATGGTGATGTCCATCTACGAGAGGAGATTTGGATCTATGTACCCTTGTAGATCGCACATAAGGAAGGGTTAAGAAATGCGGTTGATGTAGTGGAACGTCCTCACGTCCCTCGATCCGCCCCGCAAACCGTCCCACGAACCGTCCTGCGATCCGTCCCACGATCCGCTCCGATCTAGTGCCGAACGGATGGCACCTCCGCGTTCAGCATACGTATAGCTCGACGATGATATTGGCCTTCTTGATCCAGCAAGCAAGACGGAGAAGTAGATGAGTTCTTCGGTAGCGTGACGGCACTCCGGTGGTGGTGAAGGATCTACTCCTGCAGGGCTCCACCCGAGCTCCGCAGAAATACGATCTAGAGGAAAAACCATGGTGTTTGTGGTCGGGCTGCGGTAAAAGTTGTCTCAAATTAGCCCTAGAACCCCACTATATCTGGAGGAGGGGAGGGGAATCTTGCCTTGGGGTCCAAGACCCCAAGGGTCCGCCGGCCAAGGAGGTGGAGGAGTCCACCTCCAATCCTAGTCCAACTAGGATTGGAAGGTGGAGTCCTTCCCTTCCTTCCCACCTTTTTTTCCTTTTCACTTTGATTTTCTATCTCCTGCGCATAGGGCCCTTTTGGGCTGTCCCACCAGCCCACTAAGGGCTGGCGGGGCACCCCTAAGGCGTATGGGTTTCCCCGGGTGGGCTGGCCCCCCCGGTGAACATCCGGAACCCATTCGTTACTCCCGGTACATTCCCGGTAATGCCCGAAAACTTTTCGGTAACCAAATGAGGTCATCCTATATATCAATCTTCCTCTCTGGACCATTCCAGAAACCCTCGTGACGTCCGTGATCTCATCCGGGACTCCGAACAACATTCGGTAACCAACCATATAACTCAACTATATTAAAACATCGCCAAACCTTAAGTGTGCAGACCCTGCGGGTTCGAGAACTATGCAGACATGCCCCGAGGTACTCCTCGGTCAATATCCAACAGCGGGACCTGGATGCCCATATTGGATCCTACGTCTTCTCCGAATAACTTATTGGTTGAACCTCAGTGTCAAGGATTGAGGCAATCCCGTATGTCATTTCCTTTGTCCTTTGGTATGTTACTTGCCCGAGATTTGATCGTTGGTATCCGCATACCTATTTCAATCTCGTTACCGGCAAGTCTATTTTCTCGTTCCGTAATACAAGATCCCATGACTTACACTTAGTCACATTGCTTGCAAGGCTTGTGTGTGATGTTGTATTACCGAGTGGGCCCCGAGATACCTCTCCGTCACACGGAGTGAGAAATCCCAATCTTGATCCATACTAACCGAACGGGCACCTTTGGAGATACCTGTAGAGCACCTTTATAGTCACCTAGTTACATTGTGACGTTTGATACACACAAGGTATACCTCCAGTGCGAGTGGGTTATATGATCTCATGGTCATAGGAACAAATACTTGACACGCATAAAACAATAGCAATAAAATGACACGATCAATATGCTACGTTCATAGTTTGGGTCTAGTCCATCACATGATTCTCCTAATGATGTGATCCAGTTATCAAGCAACAACACTTTGCACATAGTCAGAAAACCTTGACTATCCTTGATCAACTGGGTAGCCAACTAGAGGCTTGCTAGGGACATTGTGTGTCTATTTATCCACACATGTATCTATGTTTTCATTCAATACAATTATAGCATGGATAATAAACGATATCTTTAAACAGGAAATATAATAATAACTATTTATCAGTGCTTCTAGGGCATATTTCCAACAGGTAGTCCGTCCCTTCAAAGGTAGGACAGCCCGCGGTGACATTGATCATACAGAACAAGGGAGTACCTTGCTCTAATACCAATTGAAAGTGTGTTATATCGAATATAGGGGGGTGAATAGGTGACTTTTATGAATTCTTAACTAAGGAATTTGCAGCAAAATAAGTACTCATGCGTAAATGCAACACAAGAAAAGCATGGTCAACACAAAGAAATGAAATAGATGCTTAGCGTGAGTAGCGTGATCAGGATATGTAGGTGAAGAACAAGTGAAGTGGAGAATTTGAGATGAGGAAATTGTGGAAGTCTTCGGTCAAATTCTTCAAACAGTAACGATCAATTACATCAACACATAAATAAGGAAATAAAAGGGTTGAGGAAATAGAACTAGGTACTCGATGAAGACAATGATTTGACGACCCATTTCCAACTACTGTGACATTCCTACCTCTGGTTTGGAGTGGCTTGGTATTTAAACCAAAGGATAAATAGTCCAAGGACACTAAGTCCTTACCGTATTCTCCTTGACATAAGGACACACAGTCCTCGCCCAACACTCGTGGTAAGTCTTCAGGGCAGACTTCCAAGCCCTCACAAACTAGGTCACCCGAGAATCCACAATTTACTGCCGGATGCTCTAGACTAGTGACGCCTGACCGTCTGGAAGATGCACAGTTTTCAAAGGTAACAAGCGTCGGTTCCACACAGGAACAATCTCTCCAGTGATGCTCAATCACTTTGGGTTTTTGGGTTTTGGTTTGGGTGTTTGGGGGTTTTGCTCACTGATGAATTTCTCTCAAAGTCTCTGAGGAATGGGTTGCTCTCAAATGACAAGTGTCAAGTTCTCTCGCAGAGCAACCAACCAACTGGTGGTTACGGGGGTGGATATTTGTAGCCTAGGAGCAATCCCGACATGATTTGGCATAAATGCCCCAATGATATGACTGTTATGTGGATAAGGTTTGGGGATAGCTGGCGCGTGGTGTAGCAATTGTCAAAACTTTCAAGTTGTGAAAGTCCTCATGTCTCTCATATTCCTCCATTGTAAGTAATTTGCACTGGTGAAAACCTAGAATCTCAGTTAGAGCAATTTCCTCACAGACCAGAAGATCTTCGTATCTATCACTGAAGAAATTGACTAAACTGTAAAAGATATCCAAAGTCTTCACTCGATGGGTATGTGTAGGTTTTGATATGAGCATCACTTGGAAACTTTTTCTTAGTTTTACCTCGACCCCCTTTAACAGTACGATGTTCCTATAACTCAAAAGAAAGGAAATGAAACGACGAATACAAAATTCTTCATGCTTCAAAGTCATCGCATCACTATCTTCAAGGACACACTAATTTCCTCGCTTTCAAAGTCTTCGAGGAATTATCAAAGTCTTCAGCCGTAGACATTCATTTTTAGGGGTCGATATTCTTTGAATAATGCAAACTCCTCAGCAACCTATAGAGCCCGTGTACACTCTCAAACACATTAGTACCTTAACCTATAAGTCTTCAATACACCAAAATGAGTAAGGGGCACTAGATGCACATAAACCAAGGTATGCCATCTCGATTGTAGAATATATGGAGAAACTTGAGCATAAGAGCATCATTCTGCACCTTTAGATCAATGTCACAAAGACCACCATGTTTCTCGGTGCGGTATACCATGTCCCAAGCAGCCAATGAATTACATTTTCACCATTTTTAGTTTCTTCCTCCACATACAGTGCCTTCTACTTTTATCCAATTGGGATAGAATCGTTGGAGCATGCGAATGGTGCCCATGCTAAACATAGCCACAAATGTTATCAGAGAGTTCATAAGTGATAGTTTGCCAACATACAACATCAAGGACATAGTGGCTGTAATTTCCCTCTCGTCCCTACATACAAGGGATGTCAAATCTTGCATTGTTGACCTTGTAATGCCCAATGGCAGACCCAAATATGTGAATAGCATGCTAGCAGTGTTGCATCCGAAGATATCATCAATTCTTTGAATTCTATCAGAGGGTGTGTTGACTGGGACTAGGGTGGACTTGTGAAAGTTGATTTTGAGACCCATTGAGATAGTGTCGTCCGCAAGAATTACTTTCATCAGAGTTGCCTATTGCATACACGCCGACATGACAATGATGGTGTCATTGGAGTATACTGAATGACCGGAAATCATCATTTCTTTCACGTGCAAATAGGGTGATTCAGTAAATATTTCATTAGGACATCACTAATCGCAGCTTGGAGTAAGTCAGTGGTCAACAAAAGATTAAAGGAGACAGTGGGTTGCCTTGTCTGATGATAACCCACAAGTATAGGGGATTGCAACAGTTTTCGAGTGTAGAGTATTCAACCCAAATTTGTTGATTCGACACAAGGGGAAGCCAAAGAATATTCTCGAGTGTTAGCAGTTGAGTTGTCAATTCAACCACACCTGAAAGACTTAGTATCTGCAGCAAAGTTTCAGTAGAAAAGTAGTGTGATAGTAATGGTAGCAACGGTAACAGTAGCAGCAGTGACAATAGTAGCGGTAACAGTAGCAGCAGTGACAGGAGTAGCGGTAAAGTAACGTAGCAAGGACCAGTACGAAAAGACTCGTAGGCATTGGATTGGTGATGGATAATTATGCCGGATGACATTCATCATGTATCAGTCATAACATGGGGTGATATGTAACTAGCTCCAGTTCGTCAATGTAATGTGGGCATGTATTCCGTTTATAGTCATACGTGCTTATGGAAAAGAACTTGCATGACATCTATTGTCCATCCCTCCCGTCGCAGCGGGGTCCTAATGGAAACTAAGGGATATTAAGGTCTCCTTTTAATAGAGAACCGGAAGAAAGCATTAGCACATAGTGAATACATGAACTCCTCATACTATGGTCATCTCCGGGAGTGGTTCCGGCTATTATCACTCCGAGGTTGCCGGGTCATAACACAAAGTAGGTGACTACAACTTGCAAGATAGGATCAAGAACTAACATATATTGATGAAAACATAATAGGTTCAGATCTGAAATCATGGCACTCGGGCCCTAGTGACAAGCATTAAGCATAGCAAAGTGCTAGCAACATCAATCTCAGAACATAGTGGATACTAGGGATCAAACCCCATCAAAACTAACTCGATTACATGATAGATCTCATCCAACCCATCACCGTCCAGCAAGCCTACGATGAGATTACTCATGAACGATGAAGAGCATCATAGAATTGGCGATGAAGGATGGTTGGTGATGACGACGACGTCGATTTCCCCTCTCCGGAGCCAGAACGGACTCCGGATCTGCGCTCCAGAGGAAGAACAGGTGGTGGCGGTGGCTCCTTGTCGTAAAATGCGATGAACTATTTTCTCTAAAAACTTTCTGGGCGAGAGAGACTATATAGAGCTGGAGTTGGAGGCGGCGGAGCCACGAGGGCCTCACAAGCCTGCCAGGCGCTGCCAGGGGGGCACCTCCTGGGCTTGTGGGCTCTTGGCTCCGTCCCTCCAGGTAATTATTGCGCCAGTATTTTTTATATATTCCAAAAAAATCCTCATAAATTTCCAGGTTATTCCGAGAACTTTTATTTCTTCGCAAAAACAACACCATGGCAATTCTGCTGAAAACAGCGTTAGTCTGGGTTAGTTCCATTCAAATCATGCAAATTAGAGTCCAAAACAAGGGCAAAAGAGTTTGGAGAAGTAGATACAATGGCGATCTATCAACTCCCCCAAGATTAAAGGCTTGCTTGCCCTCAAGCAGTTCAGTTGACAAGCTGAAAGCGACAAAAGAAAAACTTTTACGAACTCTGTTTGATCTTGTTGCTATAATTATGTCTAACTCATATTCAGATTTTCAGCAAGATCATAAGCTAACCACATAGGCAATGACATTTAGGTCTCATGGTAAACTCATATCAATAGCAAAATCAACTAACGAGCAATAATAATAAGTTTCAAACGTCAACACTTCAATCAAAACAATCATGAAGCAATATGAACAGATGGTATCTCGCTATCTCTTTCTGAGACCGCAAAACATAAATGCAGAGCACCTTCAAAGACCAAGGGCTGACTGAACATTGTAATTCATGGCAAAGAAGATCCAGTCGCAGTCATACTCAATAAAAATTAATAGCAAAGAAGAAAAATGAAGAAGGTGCTCTCTAATTGGTGCCTTTATAAGGAGAGGATGACTCAACAGAAACATAAATAGATAGGCCCTTCGCAGAGAGAAGCATTGATTTGCAGAGGTGGCAGAGCTCAAGCTTTTAAAACTGAGATGAATAATTTTGGGTGGCATGCTTTCATTGTCAACGCAATGACCAAGAGTTTTCACCATCTTCCATGCTACACAAATTATAGGCGGTTCCAAACAGAAAATTAAAGTTTTGACTCCCCGACCAGCGATCAATCACACTCCATGACTAGCCGAATCCTCGGGTGCCGTCCATACCAACAACAATCTACGGTGAGTTTTATTTGCAATTATATTTTCGATTTGAGCATGGAACTGGGCATTCCAATTACCGGCCCCTTTCTCGTGAGTGCTAGTGAATAAACACGTATCGAGGATAAAACGCCTAGCATGGAAGATACTGACCGCCCCTTGTCACCACATGAGCAGTTCGGGCATACAAAACAGATTATTACTTGAAGGTTTAGAGAGTGGCACATGAAAATTTACTTAGAACGGTGATGAACCACAAGTATAGGGGATCAATCGTAGTCATTTTGATAAGTAAGATTGTCGAACCCAACGAGGAGCAGAAGGATCTGATAAGTGGTTTTTCAGCAAGGAAAAATCTGCAGGCACTGAAATTGTCGGTAACAAGTGATTGTGTGGTGAGATGATTCATTGCAAGCAACAAGTAACAAAAGTAGAACCGTGAAGCAAAGTGTCCCAATCCCTTTTGTAGCAAGGGGCAAGCCTGGACAAAGTCTTATAGGAGGAAAAACGCTCCCGAGGACACATGGGAATTTCTGTCATCCTAGTTTCATCATGTTCATATGATTCGCGCTCGTTACTTTGATAGTTTGATATGTGGGTGGACCGGCGCTTGGGTACTGCCCTTACTTGGACAAGCATCCCACTTATGATTAACCCCTCTCGCAAGCATCCGCAACTATGAAAGAAGAATTAAGACAAAGTCTAACCATAGCATTAAACTAGTGGATCCAAATCAGCCCCTTACGAAGTAACGCATAAACTAGGGTTTAAGGTTCTGTCACTCTAGTAACCCATTATCTACTTACTACTTCCCAATGCCTTCCTCTAGGCCCAAATAATGGTGAAGTGTTATGTAGTCGACGTTCACATAACACCACTAGAGGAAAAACAACATACAACATATCAAATTACTGAACGAATACCAAATTCACATGACTACTATTACATGACTTATCCCATGTCCTCAGGAACAAAAGTAACTACTCACAAAGAATAATCATATTCATGACCATAGAGGTAATGAGTAGCATCAAGGATCTGAACATAAACTCTTCCACCAAGTAATCCAACTAGCATCAACTACAAAGAGTAATCAACACTACTAGCAACCTTACAAGTACCAATCGGAGTCGCGAGACGGAGATTGGTTACAAGAGATGAAGTAGGGTTTGGAGATGAGATGGTGCTGATGAAGATGTTGATGGTGACGAGTCCCCTCCAATGAGAGGAGTGTTGGTGATGACGATGGCGATGATTTCCCCCTCCGGGAGGGAAGTTTCCCCGGCAGGATTGTCCTGCCAGAGCTCTAGATTGGTTCTGCTGAAGTTCCGCCTCGTGGCGGCGGTGAAACCACGAAAAAGCTCCTCTATGATTTTTTCCTGGACGAAACCCTCCATATAGAAAAAGAGGGGGGGCCAGTGGGCCAGTGGGCTGCCCACAAGCCCCCATGGCGTGGCCTCGGGGGGTGGCCGCGCCGTGCAGGCTTGTGGGCACCCCCTGGTGCCCCTCTGGCACTTCTTTGGCCCAGTATTCTTGATAAATCGGAAAAAAAATCCCTGTTGATTTTCACGGCGTTTGGAGTTGCGCAGAATAGGTATCTCAACTTTGCTCCACTTTCAGGCCAGAATTCCAGTTGCCGGTATTCTCCCTCTTCATGTGAACCTTGCAAAATAAGAGAGAAAAGGCATAATAATGGTACCGTGAAGTGAAATAACAGCCAAAGAAGCGATAAATATCAACATAAAAACATGATGCAAAATGGACGTATCAACTCCCCCAAGCTTAGACCTCGCTTGTCCTCAAGCGAAAGCCGAGCTCAATAAATATGTCCACATGTTTAGGGAGAGAGGTGTCGACAAAACAAGAAAGGAACATGCATGCATCGTTATCATGATCAGAACAACAATACCAACATATAATCTCTCATGCTAAAGTGATAATTTCTTCACAAAGTAAAGCATGGATCAAGAATCTTACCGAGAAGTAACAACCGATAGCCTTTAGTCAATGAAGCAATTGCCATTTATCACAACATCAGAAAGAGTCAATAAGAGCTTGTAAAGCAAATCCACATACTCAATCATTCTTCCGTTTTCTACAATTGCTACAACTCACGTGGTACTCATGAGATCAAAGTTTCAGCTGGACATAGAGAAAGATAGGGTCTTATATTTTTGCCTCCCAACTGCTTACCTCAAGGGTAATGTCAACAACAATAATTCATGAATACTTACCTCCAAGTTGACATATGAATATAGATCTTTCCCAAGCATGTGATGGTAGACAAGACAAAGGAAAAATAAGGAATTGGTGAAGATCACCATGACTCTTTCAGGGACAAAAAGTAAAGGTACAAGATAGGCCCTTCGCAGAGGGAAGATGAGGTTGTCATGCGCTTTTGAGGTTTGGATGCGTGTCCTCTTAGTGCGGAGGAACGTCACTTTATATTGCCCCCTGTGATAAAGAACTTTATTATGCATTCCGTCGCTTTTATGTCTTCCTCATCACAGGTTTGTACAATGCTTATTTTCCATACACTAATAGATCATACATAATAGAGAGCAATGTTTATTGCTTGCACCGATGAAAACTTACTTGAGGGATCTTATTCAATCCATAGGTAGGTATGGTGGACACTCATGGAAAAACTGGGTTGAAGGTTCATGGATGCACTAGTATCTCTACTTAGTGCGGGAGGTTTGGCTAATGTGAGGTGGAAGCAATCGTCACATGCTAAGGGATCTCTAATCATATAACATTGTTCGGAACCAAGCAAACACAATCCATTACGTTGTCTTCCTTGTCCAACATCTACTTCTAGGCCTGTAATAGTTTAGTGAGTGTTCACAATCATAGATGGTGTGAGAGATGATATATTTATATGTGAACCTCTCCTTCTTTATCACTTCCTATTAATTGCAACAATGACCAAGGTCTACATTTGCCTACCCTCAACAAGTTTCAATCCTCATTCTTTTTATATGTGAAGCCATCACTTCCCATAAGATCATTACATGATCTTTCATGCTTTTGTTCTATTCACACTCTGTTGATCATGGCAACAGGAAAAACCCTTCAACTAAGACACTCTTTATTATATGGCTCACGAGCAAGAATACAACGGGGGTGACACAAAGCAAGACTCAAGACTAAAACAATAAGACTTTTAAACTAAAAGAGAAAGAGAAAACTGAAAAGGAAATCTAAAACAAAGGTAAAAGCAAAAGATGTGATGGTGATACGATACCGGGGCAACTCCCCCAAGCTTGGCACAAGCCAAGGGGGTTGCCCATACCAATGCTCAGTTGACTTCCTTTGGTGGTGATGGTGGTGGAGTTGTTGAAGCGGTCTTGAGCTTGTCTAATTTCCGCTTGAGCATAAAGTTCTGCTCCCTCAGATCATCATGTGGTTGGCGTTGAGTCCATGCTCCACCATCCCTTGGCACTTGAATACTTGTTGCTCCATTTCTTCGAGCCTCGTCTCCATGCTTCTAGTCTTCTTAGGCCCCTCAACATCACGGATGTGCAACATGCCCTCATGCATCTCAATAGATCGAGGGTGTTGCAGTACTTCCGTGAGGTAGGGATTGATGACCTTCTCGAAGATCTTGTCCTTAGGAGCTTTTCGGGAAGTCATGGTGATCTAGATCTGCAACAGAAACATGCTCGAAACGAAAAACAAAGGAAATTTGCGTGATGCAGGGGTCAGATCAAATGGAAGTATATATAATGATTTTTTCCAGACCAGAAGGAGTCCCCTGCACGAAAACGGAGTCCGAGAGGCGCACGAGGTGGACACAAGCCCTCACGGCGCGACCAAGGGGTGGGCCCGCGCCGTGCAGGCTTGTTGCCTCCTCGCCCACTTTCCGGACTACTTCCAATTTTTTGTATTTTTTCAAAAATTCCAAAATGGAGAAAATTTCCTATTGGAAATGTTTTGGGCTCTGTTTTCTTACCGAATCACATACCTCTTCGTTTTCGGAGTCTGAAACAAGCTGATAAATGTCCCTTAGGTATTCTTTCGGAGTTATGGTATTGATGATATTGCTTTCAACATTTATGGGAGTACCTGAGATATAATGCTTGATTCTGTGCCCATTTACCACTCTCGGACAATTACCTTCCGTGTTGTTGATCTTGATAGCACCGGAACGATATACTTCCTCAACAACATGGGGACCTTCCCATTTAGAGAGAAGCTTGCCTGGAAAGAATCTTAAACGAGAGTTATATAACAAGACATAATCACCAACATTGAACTCACGCTTTTGTATCCTCTTATCATGCCACCTCTTAACCTTCTCTTTGAACAGCTTGGCATACTCATATCCCTGAGTTCTCCATTCATCAAGCGAGCTAATATCAAGTAACCTCTTCTGACTGGCAAGTTTGAAATCAGAGTTGAGCTCTTTGATTGCCCAATAAGCTTTATGCTCTAACTCAAGAGGTAAATGACATGCTTTACCGTACACCATTTTGTACACAGACATGCCCATGGGATTCTTATAGGCAGTTCTATAAGCCCACAGTGCATCATCGAGCTTCTTAGACCAATTCTTTCTAGACCTGTTGACAGTCTTTTGCAGAATCAGTTTAATCTCTCTATTACTTAGCTCTACTTGACCACTGGACTGAGGGTGATAGGCAGACACAATTCTATGGTTGACATCGTACTTAGAAAGCTTTTTACAGAAAGCACCATGAATGAAGTTTGAACCACTGTCGGTCATTAGATATCTAGGGACTCCAAATCTAGGGAAGATAACGTCTTTCAACATCTTGATAGAGGTGTTGTGATCAGCACTACTAGTGGGGACAGCTTCTACCCACTAGTGACGTAATCAACAACAACTAAGATATGCGTATACCCGTTGGATTTTGGAAAAGGTCCGATATAATCAAAGCCCCAGACATCAAATGGTTCAATGACAAGTGAATAGTTCATAGGCATTTCCTGACATTTGCTAATATTACCTATTCTTTGACATTCGTCACAAGACAAGACAAACTTACGCGCATCCTTGAAGAGAGTGGGCCAATAGAAACCTGATTGCAATACCTTGTGTGCAGTTCTATCTCCCGCATGGTGTCCTCCGTAGGCCTCGGAGTGACACTTCTGTAGGATCTGTCCGTGTTCGTGTTCAGGTACACAACGTCTAGTAAAACCATCTACTCCTTCCTTATAAAGGTGAGGATCATCCCAAAAGTAATGTCTCAAGTCAAATAAGAATTTCTTCTTTTGCTGGTACGTGAAACTAGGTGGTATGTATTTGGCAACGATATAGTTTGCATAATCAGCATACCACGTTGCACTACGTGAAGCATTGATGACATTTAGTTGCTCATCGGGAAAGCTATCATCAATAGGTTGTGGGTCATCAAGAACGTTCTCCAACCTAGACAAGTTATCTGCTAATGGGTTATCAGCACCCTTCATGTCAACAACGTGCAAATCAAATTCTTGTAGCAAGAGAACCCATCTGATAAGTCTAGGTTTAGCGTATTTCTTCTCCATGAGGTACTTAATAGCAGCATGATCAATGTGAATAGTGACTTCGGAATAAACTATGTAAGACCTGAACTTTTCACACGCAAACACGACTGCTAAAAATTCCTTCAACGTAGTAGCATAGTTTCTCTGGGCACTGTCTAGACTTTTACTAGCGTAGTGAATAACATTCAACTTCTTATCAACTCTTTGCCCTAGGACAGCACCAACAGCATAATCACTAGCATCACACATGATCTCAAAAGGCAAGTTCCAATCAGGTGGTTCAACAATAGGTGCAGTTATCGAAGCCCTCTTAAGTATTTCGAAGGCTTCCTCACAATCATCGTCAAAGACAAAAGGAATATCCTTTTGCAAGAGATTGGTAAGAGGCCTAGAAATCTTAGAGAAGTCTTTGATGAACCTTCTATAGAACCTAGCATGACCAAGGAAACTTCTTATACCTTTGATATCTGTGGGGTAGGGCATTTTCTCGATTGCATCAACCTTAGCCTTATCGACTTCAATACCTCTTTCAGAAATTTTATGTCCTAAGACGATGCCTTCATTAACCATAAAGTGGCACTTCTCCCAATTCAAGACAAGATTGGTGTCTTTACATCTCTGCAAGACTCGATCAAGGTTGTTGAGGCAATCATCAAAGGAAGACCCGTAAACGGAAAAGTCATCCATGAAAACCTCGACAATCTTTTCACAAAAGTCAGAGAATATAGCCATCATACATCTTTGAAAGGTGGTAGGTGCATTACATAAGCCAAAAGGCATACTCTAAAAGCAAAGGTACCGAAAGGGCAGGTGAAAGTGGTTTTCTCCTAATCAGATTGTGCAACTGGTATTTGGGAGAAACCAGAATAACCGTCTAGAAAGCAGAAGTGTGTGTGTGTGTTTGGACAGCCTTTCTAGCATTTGGTCGATAAAAGGCAAAGGGTAATGATCTTTCCTAGTGGATTTATTCAACTTCCTAAAATCAATCACCATCTTATAGCCAGTAATAATCCTATGTGGGATCAACTCATCCTTATCATTAGGGACAACGGTAATGCCTCCTTTCTTAGGAACGCAATGCACCGGACTCACCCAATCGCTGTGAGCAACATGATAGATAATACCCTCTTCCAGGAGCTTTAGTATTTCTTTTCTTACTACTTCTTTCATCTTACGATTCAATCTCCTCTGATGATCAGCAACTGGTTTGAAGTCAGGATCAGTTTTGATCTTGTGCTGGCAGAGAGTGGGACAAATGCCCTTAAGATCATCAAGAGTATATCCTATAGCAGCACGGTGCTTCCTCAGAGTTTTTACTAACTTCTTTTCTTCTTGCTCCGAGAGGCTAGCACTAATAATAACAGGATATATCTCTTTTTCATCAAGATAGGCATACTTAAGAGTATGAGGCAACTGTTTTAGCTCAAACACAGGATCACCCTTTGGTGGAGGTGGATCCTCAAGCAGTTCAACAGGCAAGTTATTCTTAAGAACATGATATTGTTCTAAGACAACTCTATCTATTTCATCTCTTTCATCCATATGCATATTATTTTAATGCTCAAGCAAGTATTGCTCTAATGGATCAGTAGGAGGCACGACAATAGAGGCTAGGGCAATAGTTTCATCCCTACTAGGCAACTCCTTTTCATGAGGTTGTCTACCAAACTTAGAGAAATTGAACTCATGTGACACGCCTTCAAAGCCAACAGTGACAGTTTGCTTCTCACAATCAATATGAGCATTGACAGTATTGAGAAAAGGTCTACCAAATATGATGGGACAAAAGCTATCTTGTGCGATAGCAAGAACAAGGAAATCAGCAGGATACTTCATTTTACCACACAAGACTTCAACATCCCTAACAATTCCCACAGGGCAGATAGTATCTCTATTGGCAAGCTGAATAGTGACATCAATAGGTTCTATCTCAACAGGTGCAATCTCATATTTGATTTCATCGTATAAGGATTGAGGTATTGCACTAACACTAGCACCCACGTCACATAAACCATGATAACAATGATCTCCTATCTTAACAAAAACTACAGGCATGCCAACAACATGCCTATGTTTGTCTCTAGCGTGAGGTTTAGCAATTCTAGCAGCATCTTCACAAAAGTGAATATTATGTCCCTCAACTTCTTCAGACAGAAGATCTTTGATGATAGCAATGCTAGGTTCAACTCTAATTTGCTCAGGGGTGTAGGTGTTCTAATATAGCCTCTACATATGACAGTTGAAGCTTTAGAATGATCCTTTATCCTAACAGGGAAAGGTGGTTTCTCAATGTAAGCACCGGGAACCACAGGATCATTATAGGCAATGACTTTCTCTTCAACTGGAGTGGGTTTAACTACATTGACTTCTAAAGGAGGATGATAATTAAACCACTTCTCTTTGGGGAGATCAATATGAGCAGCAAAGGATTCACACAATGAAGCTACTATCTCAGAGTCAAGTCCATACTTAGCGCTAAAGTCACAAAAAGTATTTGTCTCAACAAAGGATTTAACGCAATCAAACGTGAAATTCATACCTGACTCCTTACCTTATTCAATCTCCAAATCTTCAGAGTTGCGTTTAATTCTCTCCAATAAATTCCATTTGAAGTCAATATCTCTCTTCATAAAAGAACCGGTACGAGAAGTGCCAACCATGGTGCGATCATCATGAGAAAACTGAGCATAGAAGTTTGAATGATAATTTCTCTGTCACGATTGGGGCATGATTGGGGCATGAATATAACATTGATTTAAGCCTCCACCAAGCTTGAGCGATGCTTTCTGTGTCACGAGGCCAAAAATTGTAAATATAATTCCGATCACGATGTACTAAATGCATAGGATAAAACTTTTGATGAAATTCCAATTTCAACCGATTGTAGTCCCATGATCCAGTATCATCACATAGCCTATACCATGTCAACGCCTTATCCTTCAAAGATAAAGGAAACACCTTCTTCTTGACCTCATCCTCGGGCACACCTGCAAGCTTAAATAAACCACAAACCTCATCTACATAGATTAGATGCACGTCTGGATGTGAAGTGCCATCTCCTGTAGAAGGATTATCCAGTAGTTTCTCAAGCATACCCGAAGTAAATTCAAAGAAAATATTTTCAGTAGGTGCTGCAGGTTGAGGGGCAACTCTTTGTGCTTCCGTTCGAGGTGAAGATACCCTGAACAAGCGCCTCAAAGGATTAGTATCCATAGTGACAAGTGACAATAAATTTCAGCACACTATATGAATGTCTCCTTACCAAGTTCCACTTGCCAAAGGCGCTTCACTCCCCGGCAACGGTGCCAGAAAAGAGTCTTGATGACCCACAAGTATAGGGGATCAATTGTAGTCCTTTCGATAAGTAAGAGTGTCGAACCCAACGAGGAGCAGAAGGATCTGATAAGTGGTTTTTCAGCAAGGAAAAATCTGCACGCACTGAAATTGTCGGTAACAAGTGATTGTCTGGTGAGATGATTTGTAGCAAGCAACAAGTAACAAAAGTAGCAACGGTGCAGCAAAGTGGCCCAATCCCTTTTGTAGCAAGGGGCAAGCCTAGACAAAGTCTTATAGGAGGAAAAACGCTCCCGAGGACACATGGGAATTTCTGTCATGCTAGTTTCATCATGTTCATATGATTCGCGTTCGTAACTTTGATAGTTTGATATGTGGGTGGACCGGCGCTTGTGTCGTGGTTTTGTCACGGCAGATGTCCTTGTGAAAGGACTTAGTGTTCGAGCCATCGCACCTTGGTGGCGACTCAAAGGGGTTATGCGGGAGCGAGACAGAGATTTACCTAGGTTCGGCCCCTCATGAGGAGGTAAAGGCCTACGTCCTCCTTGGTGTTTGTATTGATGGTGTTTCGATTACAAGGGGGCGTAACTCGCCAAGCCTAGCACTCGATGATTTCTAACCTGCCCTCTCCTTCCCTGGGACTCGCCTTTATATGCAGGTCGAGCCCTTAGGGTTTACAAGAGTCCTTTCCTTTACATAAATCGTGATTCTCCCTATCTCTAAGTCGCCAACTTTCCAAGATTTGGAGATCGTCCCAACCATGGACTTCTCCCGAAGGTCCTAAACCGTCATCCCACTCCCGGCCTCGCTGGCCCAAGGCCGGAACCACTTAGAGATGAGTCGCCAGCTTGGGTGACCTGGCCCAACTAGGGCGGGTTACCCAACAGTTAATATCCCCAACATTAGGCCCCAGATTGACTTGAATTTTTTCACGCCAATATCCTCACCCAGTTAGGGGCGATTCATCTCAGTCTTTTTATGCACCATGCACTTAAACCGCCATCTGTTGCGGAAAAACTCAAGTCGCCGAACCACTTCTTGTTGGCGTCTTCTTATCCCTTTAATCTCGGAAGAGATGACGAGGTAATCTCCAACGGATCCTTCGGTATCGATATCCCGAAAATTTTGGGCGCCATCATGGCGAATCTTTATCTTTTGGCAGTTCCCGCTCGTGGCGCCTCGATCTCAGCGCCGGACCCAATAAATAGGTGGGAGGAGGGGGCAGGGCGCATTTCCACCTACCCATCTTGTCGCCCCCTTCTTCCTCGCCATTGCACTGAGAGCTTCGTCGCTGCCCGAGAGCTTCGTCGCCGTCCGAGCACTTCGTCGCCGCCCGAGAGCTCCGCCGCCGCTCGAGAACTTCGTCGCCGCCTGAAAGCTTCGCCGCCGTCCGAGCACTTCGTCGCCGCCCGAGAGCATCGCCGCCACTTCGAGAACCTCGTCGCCGTCCGAGATCTTTGTCGTCGTCCGAGAGCTGCTAAACGCGCGACGCTCGCTGCGTATCTTTCTTTAGAAGCCTCCTACTGCCATACCAGGTGAGCTTCCCGCCATTAAAGGCAAATCTAAGCTTCTCGAGGTTCATCTCCACCGTTTCTTTAGAACACCTCGAACAACTCTGTAATCACCGGTTAGTTGGTGGTGACGATAGTGAGTACAACAACATTTTCCAGACCCTTAGTTGCTTAGCCTTGATTTGAAGAGACCCTTAGTTGCTTAGCCCTTAGTTGCTTAGCCGTTTCCATACTTCGCCATTTTGGCGGACACTTCTGAAGCTCTGAACCATCTTTTCTTTAAGTAGTAAGAATTTCATAAGTCGCCCTGGTATTCTGACCTGGCCCTTTATCGGCGAGTCAATAAACTCCCTCAGCTATCATGCAAATTGTTTGGCGAGTCAATGAATCTGTTTCACCATTTAGTAAGCACTTGGCGAGTTAATTTACCCGTAATTTTTCCCTTTGTAGAATGGGTACCGTTTTCAAAAATGATTGGCTCCCGACCAACGTTGATGAAACTCTCCTTAACAACTGTGTGAAAACGGGGAATCTAGACCCTCAAGAGGTTATCGGTTGGCGTTCCGGGTTAGGAGAGGAGATCCCCAACCCGAAGGAAGGGGAAATAGTTGTTTTTGTTGAACACCTTGAACGGGGTTTTAAGCCGCCCGGATCAAAATTCCTCAGAGATGCCATGACCTTCATGAATGTCTGCCTCCAAGACTTAGGGCCCAACTCGATAAGCAATTTATGTCAGTTCCAGGTGTTCTATGAGGCCTACTTGCGGTTGGAACCTTCAGTTCCTTTATTCTAGTATTTCTTCCATTTGAATCGCCAGACAGAATTTTCCAATGGCCCTAGCTTGGAGCTTGGAGGTGTCAATGTTCAACGCCGTAGGGATAGTTCATTCCCGTCACTCGCCATGCCAAGCCATCCCGAAGGCTGGGGCGAGTCTTGGTTTTACTGCCAGGAAACTTCGCGTGAGGGTGAAAACAAGCTTCTTGGCTATAGGGAGGAGCGCCTTCCAACAAATTTCGAACTCCCAGACAAGCTCACCGAAGAAGAGGAGTCAAATTTTATCCCAGTACTGTCCGAGTTAAGATCTTTGACAAACAATGGCCTTACTGGGGTTGACTTAATCCGCTGCTGGGTCGAATGGCGTATCCTCCCCTTAAGTCGCCGGGACGGATTAATGTGTGATTTTGACGGTACCCTGGATCACCCCCAGTGCTATTTCCACACAACACTGATAGAAAATGATATTGTAACCATCATCAAGAAATTGACCAGCGAACCCATGGCCAAGTGCGGCAAAATAGGTCTTAAGCCGTTCTGCAAGATCAACCCGGCACCAAAGGTAAATAATTTAACCCGCTTTTACTTTATTCCTTCCGTCATACTTGAGCTATGACCTCTTATAATAAAAATGCCATTTCAGAAAGGTGACAAATTCTGTTCCAGGAGGCCAAAAAAGATCGCCTTGAAGCAAGCCAAGCCGCCTCCAAAGAAGAAGTCAAAGGGCAAGGGCAAAGCCGTCGTCACTGAACCATCTGACGCCGACGAATCCCAAGTCGGCGACGTACTTTCAGAGGTAAAAATCCATCTTCTTTAACACACCATTCATTGTTGATAGTTTTGTGTTTACGCCTCTGTATCTCTTGTGTAGAATGAGGACAATGAAAGCCAGGAAGACTCCGTAGAGGTAATTTCTGTTTCTTCCGACTCATCTTCTCCTCACCTAAGCCGGCCAGGCGAATTTGTGGGAAAGTTCCCTTCTCACACCCAAATGCTTGTTTGGATCCAAATTTCCTTTTGAAGAAAGCGCAACATGCTTCCAATCGGAAAACTCGGAGTCATTCTGGAGACTTGGTGTCCGGGTTACCAACAAAAACCAAGAAAAGGCAAAATGAGGTATCTTTTAATAGCACCTCTTCATTTCCTTTTGGATCGCGTTTATAACTCACTCATATCTTGAAGTGTTATTTTGTAGAGTTCTCCTCCTTCATCAAGCGACTCAGTGATGTCAGAACTTCCACCGATGATCCGCGTCCCAGGGTATGTCTTTTATAACACTTACCTTGTTCTGATGATGGTAATGTCTGTTTCTTTAAGCGCACCCCCTTTTCCTTTTAGGGCACAGGCGCAGAAAAGGAAACCTGGCGGGTCAACTCCCATTACAGCTTCGGAGCCTATTGAAAAATCGGCGCCGATCCAGGATAACCCGGCCCAAGATAAACCTGAAGATCGAGTGGATCTCCCAAGCTTGCCCAAGGAAACCATGGAAAAGCCTAATCCGCCAAGTCCATTGAAAACAGCAGAAGACCCAGACGCTGTGGTCATCACCGGCACTCGCTTTTCTAAGCTGGCCTCAGCAGTTTTGTCGAAGCATGTATCATCATCAGCTCAACCTGCTATTGAGTATGAACTTTCCAAGGCTAAGCTCTCCCAGCATGAAAATCTTGAATTTAGAGAACTTTGCTCGGGCTTTGCAAGTCGCTTGGAGGCGAGTTATGAGATGGAAAAAAGTCTGCTTCTTATGCTGAAGAACAAACATGAGGTACATCTTATTGCATACCGTATTATCCTTATTAACCCCCAAGGGCCGGGTCATCTGCAAAAAGATGAGCCGGGTCTTACTAGTAAAATGAATCTGTCGACCTGTAACCCCCAAGGGCCGGGTCATATATAAAAAGATGAGTCTGGTCTTGATAATTGAAGAAAACTTTCGACCTGTAACCCCCAAGGGCCGGGTCATCTGTAAAAAGATGAGCCGGGTCTTGATAATTGAAGAAAACTTTCGACCTGTAACCCCCAAGGGCCGGGTCATCTGTAAAAAGATGAGCCAGGTCTTGATCATTGAAGAAAACTTTCGACCTATAACCCCCAAGGGCCGGGTCAGCTGTAAAAAGATGAGCGGGGTCTTGATAATTTGAAGAAAACTTTCGACCTGTAACCCCCAAGGGCCGGGTCATCTGTAAAAAGATGAGCCGGGTCTTGATACTGTATAATTTGTCTAAAAAATTATACATTAGCCCCCAAGTGTCACGGATGTTGCTTGCAATAATTCTGAGACTTGCCCCTTGACTATATATTTCGACAGGAATCACTTATCCAAGCTGAATCAGCATTTGGCGATTTGAAGAAAAATTTAACTGATCAGCAGGATGCCCGCGCAAAATCAGAAGAGAAGTGTCAACTGATCTTATCTGAGATAGACAAGCTAAAAGTCAACTTAAAAAAGGCTCAAGCTGATCAAGATGCCCTGATAAAGCGAGCAGAAAAAGCTGAAGCTAAGTTGGATACTATGCAACAAGAGCTAGCCAGCTTAAAGCGACATATCTCCAACATGGCACAAGTCGTCTTTGGTAAAAAACCAAAACCCTGACCTAGCACTTTGTAAATAAATAACTTAGTATGTAGAAATTGCTGACCATCATTACTCCTTATGCAGGTCCGAGAGCCGCCAATCTTCAGAACGATTGTGTCCTGATGCTGAAGGCGATTTACACGTTAACGGAGCAGCTGTATACCGGAAGTGTGTTGACCGTGAAAGTAGTGATGGGTGCCAAGGAACCCATAACATCAATAAAGAAGATGCTTGGCTTCTTATCTACTCGTCCTCCTCAAATTGGTGAGCTAACTCGGTCTGCTGCCCGAAAAGGAGCACTGATTACGCTGAGTCGGTGTCTGGCGTATGCTCCAGAAATAAACCCTGAAGAAGTAGCGGCAGGCTTTCCCCAGCTCAAGGATGACGGGTCAGAATTCGCTGTAGAAGATTACCAGCGTGTTGTCAAAGAATCCCATTCGGCAGCGACTCAGCTTGCAGCAAGCTTGGATTTATCAAAATACCAAGCCGCCTATGACAACAAGAACAAGAAAGTTAACCCGCCAACCTTTGTGACGACCAGCTTAACTCCGTGTCGACCCAAGAATCCTTTTGACTTGGAGGTGGATCTCTCATCTGAGCTGAACGATGAAGATGAGTTCGCCGCGTTATCCAAGTGTAACTGGGTACTGGGCGACTTGCAAATTGAAGTCGGCCAGAGCTCGCAGCAGGCTGAACCGAGGACATCAGTAGAATAATCCTTCATGGATTTGGCCATAAGAGCCATGTAATAAGTCCTTTATAGAGATCAAACTGCTTCTGTGATGTCTTAAAAACCCTTATGTCGCCCTTAAGGCGCCTTAGAATGCTTGACCCGCCCTCAAGGCGTTTTTATGATGCTTGACCCGCTGTGGCTATAATGATTTTGATCATCAACCTGCTAGGCTTAAAAACATATATAAAATCATCTCAATGAGTAATGGATGATAATAAATAATAACCGACCCAAGATATTTGAGGCGAGTTAGAAAAAAGTCTAAAAGACCTTGTGGCAGTATGAGGAAGGTAAAAAATAGCAATTTCGTCAGCTCATCAGGTCGCGACAGGATAGGACGAGTTATATAAACTCAAGTGCTATCCGAGGGAGACTTTTGTATAAAAAGCTCAAGTATTTAGACCGGCTGATCACGCACGAGTCAAGCTTCAGTGAAGCGAGTTCAGTGAACCAATGGTTTCTCTATTTTCCATGTGGGGCACTAGCCGGTACCAGACATGTTTTAACCAAGGCGAGTTCAGGGTCCATAAAGCGGAGTAACTCGCCAAGAGTTCATGGGTCCATATGGCGATTCGGCCAACACACAGTCTAGTATAACCATTTGCAATGCAGTAATTTTTCGCAGGCCAAATGGGTAGTAAGGCTGATCTCAGTGAGAGGAAGCCCCCAAGTGTCCTATGATTAAGGGACAGACCGGTCATAGGATTGTAGAAGCGTATACGCTATTACCACAAAACGACTTGAGAACAAACTGCCCTCAATTAAGCCGACCTAATCCACAGAATCACATAAGGCGCCCATGTTTGAATCGCGCGCTTGTAGCGACTTCGATCCTCTTTGGCTTATCGATACCCAGTTTTGTAATAAGCGCATCGTGGCGACTTAAGCTCTTTGGTATAGATAGCGTCCATGCTTGGGCGACTTGTTGAAGAGCAAAATAAAGATCCATACATTCAATAAGATGAAATAGCAGGAAAGCCCCCGAGCTTGGAGGTATCAATTTTATTGCTTCATAAGAAATGAAAAACTTACAAAAGGCAGAGCTAATAACTCAAGTGTAATAAGGCCGCAAATGGGCTATGTTCCAGGGCGAGTTGACTCAGCCTCCGTGGTTGACCGATCAGGTCGTAGATCCACCAGATAGTAGGACCCGTTGCGAATGCTTTTGCTGATGACGAACGGTCCTTCCCATGGTGGTGATAACTTATGCATGCTAGTACGATCTTGTATCAATCGAAGCACTAAGTCGCCCTCCAAAAGGTTCGGCTCTTGACCCGGCGGCTGTGATAACACAGTAAGTCCTGCTGATAAATTGCCGATCGGGCGGGAGCCAAATCGCGTGCTTCTTCCAAAGCGTCCAAAGAATCTTGACGCGCCAACTCGTTGTCCTGTTCCACATAAGCGGCAACTCTGGGCGAGTCATGCCTAATATCAGTGGGAAGAACGGCTTCTGCTCCATATACCAGGAAAAAGGGAGTAAAACCCGTAGAACGGTTCGGGGTGGTCCGGATGCTCCATAGTACTGAAGGCAATTCCTCAACCCAAGACCCTGGGGTGCGTCCCAGGGGAATCATAAGTCGGGGCTTGATTCCTCGCAACACTTCCTAATTCGCCCGTTCGGCCTGCCCATTAGATTGTGGATGAGCTACTGCAGAAACATCAAGCCGGATGTGCTCACGATGGCAAAACTCCTGCATCGCCCCATGTGACAGATTAGTGCCATTGTCAGTAATAATGCTGTGTGGATATCCAAACCGAAAGATCATTTTTTTCAAGAATTTGACCGTTGTCTTCGCATCGCAAGCTCCAACGGGTTCTGCTTCAACCCACTTGGTGAATTTGTCAACCGCCACCAGCAGATGAGTTTTTTTGTTGGACGACATCTTAAAGGGGCCAACCATGTCTAAACCCCAGACTGCGAATGGCCAAGTGATAGGTATCATCCTTAGTTCTTGAGCCGGCACATGGGCCTGTCGTCCATAACGCTGGCACCCATCACATCGACGAACTATCTCCTCTGCATCTGCATGGGCCGTTAACCAGAAGAAACCATGAAGGAACACCTTTGAAACCAAGGAGCGTGACCCGGCGAGATGTCCACAATCTCCGGAATGAATGTCGTTTAGAATTACGCATCCTTCTTCAGAGGAGACGCATCGTTGGAATACCCCGGAAGTGCTCCGTTTATATAATTCGCCATTGACGATCACCATGGATTTGCTTCGCCGAACGATTTGGCGAGCCAACACTTCATCCGAAGGTAACTCACCTCGGGCGAGATATGCCAGATACGGAAGAACCCAATCCGGTGTAACATGGAGAGCCGCCACGAACTGAGACTCAGGGTCTGGTATTGCTAACTCCTCCTCCGAGGGTAACCTTACGGAAGGGTTATGCAAAGTATCGAGAAAAACGTTAGGGGGAACCGGCTTACGCTGCGAACCGAGACGTGAAAGGGCATCAGCTGCTTCGTTAAGGACCGGTCGATATGATCGACCTGATAGCCATGGAAATGACCCACCACATCAGACACAACTCTCCTGTAAGCCGCCTTCAGGGGGTCCCGAGAATCCCAAGTACCTGAAACTTGCTGAGCCACCAAATCAGAATCGCCAAAACATCTGACCCGCGTAAGGTTGATCTCCTTGGCGAGTCGCAACCCATGAAGTAAAGCTTCATATTCTGCAGCGTTGTTGGTACACGGAAACATGAGTCGGAGGACATAGCAGAATTTGTCTCCTTGAGGCGATATCAGCACCTCACCAGCCCCCGATCCTTCCAACTGTCTAGACCCGTCAAAATAAATAGTCCAGTATGTAAGGTCGGGTCTATCTTCCGGGATCTGTAACTCGGTCCAATCGTTGACGAAATCAACCAAGGCCCGAGACTTGATAGCCGTGCGGGGGGTGTACCACACATGGTGCGGCCCAAGTTCGATCGCCCACTTGGCGATTCGCCCCGTCACTTCCCGGTTCTAGATGATGTCCCCGTGGGGAGCGGAGCTAACCACCGTGATGGGATGCTCTTGGAAATAGTGTTTGAGCTTTTGGCTTGCCATAAAGACCCCATAAACTAACTTCTGCCAGTGTGGGTATCGCTGCTTGGAGAAAGTTAGCACCTCGCTAATGAAATATATCGGGCGTTGCAATGGATATTCCTTCCCTTCTTCCTTCCTTTCGACGACCACTGCCACACTCACCGCTTTGGAGTTTGCCGCAATATACAGAAGCATAGGCTCTTTCTCAGTCGGGGCGGCCAAAACCGGCGGGTTGACCAACTGCTGTTTTAAGGCTTCGAAAGCTTCATTGGCTTCGTCTGTCCAAACAAAATGGTCAGATTTCTTAAGCAATTGATAAAGGGGAATAGCCTTTTCTCCCAGATGGCTTATGAAGCGACTTAAGGCCGCAATACGACCCGCCATCCGTTGAACTTGATTGATATTCGCTGGTTTCCCAAGGGAAGTAACCGCCTCGATTTTGTCCGGGTTAGCTTCAATGCCGCGCTCAGATACCAGGAAACCCAACAATTTTCCTGCAGGAACACCAAAGACACACTTGGTGGGATTAAGCTTCATCTGGTATACCCGCAGATTATCAAAAGTTTCCTTTAGGTCTCCCAGTAGTGTTTCCTTCCATTGAGTTTTAACCACAATGTCGTCAACATAAGCATGAACGTTGCATCCGATTTGGCCACGGAGGCAATTTTGGATGCAGCGCTGGTAAGTCGCCCCTGCACTCTTGAGCCCAAATGGCATAGACACATAGCAAAAAGCCCCGAAGGGGGTTATAAAAGTTGTTTTCTCCTGATCTTCCACAGCCATCTTGATTTGGTGATACCCGGAATAAGCGTCCAGGAAGCACAAACGTTCGCATCCCGCCACCGAATCAATAATTTGATCAATGCGGGGAAGGGCGGAAGGATCCTTTGGACAAGCTCTGTTAAGATCTGTGTAATCAACGCACATGCGGAAGGTACCGTTCTTCTTGAGCACCAGGACCGGGTTAGCCAACCATTTGGGGTGGAAGACCTCTACGATGAATCCGGCGGCCAAGAGACGGGCAACTTCTTCCCCGATTGCCTTGCGTCGTTCCTTATTGAACCTGCGAAGATATTGCTGAATTGGTTTTTCTTTTGGGTCAACATTAAGATGGTGCTCAGCGAATTCTCTCGGCACACTAGGCATGTCAGAAGGTTTCCATGCGAAGATGTCCTGATTCTCACGGATGAATTCGATGAGCATGCTTTCCTATTTGGGGTCTAGACCCACCCCGATAGTGCACTGCTTGGTTGAGTCACAAGGGACGAAATCCACTGTCTTAGTGTCGTCTGTTGGTTTGAACTTGAGGGGCGGCTCAATGTCTGTCGTTGGCTTCTTTAAAGGTGACATGTCAGCCAGATCAACATTGGCCCGGTGATGTTTAAGCTCTTTCGCAGCACAGGCGACTTCTGTGTAAGCCGCATCCCCTTCTTCGCACTCTCTTGCAATCCTCCTATCACCATCAACCGTCATGGGTCCTTTAGGACCAGGCATCTTGAGTTCAAGGTAAACATAGCAGGGGCGAGCCATGAACCGGGCGTAAGCCGGCCGCCCAAACAGCGCATGATAAGGGCTTTTTAATTTGACCACCTCAAATATAAGCGACTCACTCCTATAGTTAGACGCTATTCCAAACGCAACTGCGAGCCTAACTCGGCCTATGGGGTACGCCGATTTACCTGGGACAATCCCGTGGAATACCGTGGTTGAGGGCATCAAATCTTTCTCCAACAGGTTCATCCTTTGAAAGGTGTCGAACTATAATATGTTGATGCTGCTACCACCATCCATCAGTACCTTCGATAGGGTATATCCTCCAACTTGAGGAGCCACGACCAACGCTATGTCACCGGGATTGTCAACTCTTGGCGGGTGATCCTCAATACTCCATGATATGGTCTGCTTGGACTAGTGGAGATATCTAGGGAGTGCCGGTTCAGATACACTGTACGCTCGGTGATTCACGTTTTTTTATCACGCCTACAGGCATTGGTGGTGAAAACGTGGTACTGCCCATTGCTTAACTGCTTGGGATTGTTGCGGAAGCCGCCATTGTCATCCTGCCCCAGCGGAGCCCACTGTGGGGGTGGTCGTTGAAAGACCCCCAGCGGGTTATACCGCCGTTGGTGATACACTGGATACTGGCCACTACTTGGCTGCGAGCCGCCCTGAGCCCCGGGTTCGGGGAAGCCGCCGAAGGGGTTCTGGCGTTGATTAGGTGCGCCAAACTGTTCCTGCCATTGGTCCGGGTCGCCGCCTTGCCCTTTTTTGATCGCCTCCACCCGAAACTTCTACATCACGTAACAGTCCTCCCAGGAATGAGTCGCCGGTCCGTCTGCCATGGCGTGGTGCGGGCAGGGGCCCTTGAGTAACTCATTATAGTTGTGCGGCCTTTTGCCACTGTAACCCCTATTCTTCTTCCGGTGCTGGTTTCCGTTGTTGGCGTTGGTGTTGGCGACTAAGTCCGAAGACTCTTCCTGCTGCCTTCTTTTGCCATTCGCTCCATGATTATGGCGGGCGCGTCCCTGGAACCGGGTATGATTTTTGGATGACTCACCTTTCCTTGGCGAGTTGGCTTTACCACCATCTTCTCCTGGATCTTTGGTGTCGTCCGCCTCAGCGTACCTAGTGAGGGTGTCCATTAGCTCCCCCATATCTTGGACCTTTCGGTTGAGTCATCCCAACTTCTGCACCAAGGGCTCATAGTGGCAGTTCTGCTCCAGGATCAGCATAGCCTGAGCCGCCGTGATACCATCCGACGAATGAATGATTTCCGCGACCCGCCGCATCCAGTGGTGGGCCGACTCATCTAGGCGTTGAACGCAATGCTGTAAATCGACTATTGTCATCGGGCGCTTGCAGGTCCCTCGGAAGTTTTTGACGAAACACTCTTTCAATTCAGCCCAAGTCTGGATGGAGTTGGGGGGCAAGTTCTTTAACCAAGTACGCGTCGTCCCTTCGAGCATCATTGTGAAGTATCTGGCGCAGACTGCTTTGCTTACATCGAGCAGGTCCATGGCAATTTCGTAACTCTCGACCCATGACGTCGGCTCAAGGTCTGGGGTGTAGTTAGGCACCTTTCTTGGTCCTTCTAAATCCTTCGGCATTCGCTCGTTGCGAAGGGCGGAGGCCAAGCATGGCACCCCCACGTGTCTGCCACTTCCAACAAGAGACGCTGCGGCGACTTGGGTGTCCGGGTGATCACGACCTGGCGGGTCTCGGTGATCAGGCGAGTTGACCTAGGGAAAGGGTCGCGGTCCGCTGGTTATGGCGGGCTGGTCCTCTGGTCGACTCCTGGTGTGGCTTGCCTAGGGAGTGGAGTGCAGCCGATCTAGGCCGTGTGAGAACTGCGCATTTTGAACCACCGCCATCTTCAACATCTCAATGGCGTTCCTTGCTTCTATCTTAGCTGGAGTGTTGCCATGAATCGGAAGGGATTCTAAATGGCGAGTTGCGGCAAGGATGTTGTCCACCGGGTCTGAAAAGTGAACTCGAGGTGTCTGGAATCACGGAACGCGATCCACAGCTGGCTGAAACTGGCGGGTTTGGTGGCTGGCCCGGCCCTCCTCCCGGAGCGTCTCCTGCCCCGGGAGTTCGTGGAGTGTCGAACAGGTGGGTCAGGTTGAGATCAGAGGGTAAACGACCCTGATGCCTCCGCTGATGGACGGCATCAGATGCGCGCTGATGCCTTTCGAGCCGCCAGTTTTCAGTATTCAAGCGAGCTGCCTCAGTGGTAGTTTGAGCCTGCCGGGTCTCGATCCTGGCGGCTTCCACCTCAGCGTCTCGTTGAGCCTTTGCCACCCCATCTCTTAGGTTTGTTAGCTCCATCTTTATCGCGTCCTGGTTTTCTGGCGTTATAGGGGTCGCCATGAGCCTTGTTATCTCCGCCGCTAACTCCACCAAGATCGCGGTCGGGCTTCTGGACGTTTCACCAGTCCCATCGTCGCCTGCCGGGTTTGGTCAGGGCCGAGTTGCCCCTGCCATGTAAATGGCGATCTGACGGCAGGTCCAGTCGAGAACCTCGGGGTCCATGGCTAGTGACAATCCCCCAAAGCAGCCCCCATGTAGAGACCAAATTGAATCTGAATCGCCCATGGACGATTCATCATCAGTGTTGACCGGCGTGGTCTCCTGGGTCACCGATCGTTCTGGTTCCTCAGATCCCTGCGTGAACCCAACAAACACCGGACGGGTTAGGTTCGGCGTTGCAACAGGGCGGACGTACCTGGCCGGCTCGACGATGTCGGAGAAGATGTTCGACTCAGGCATAGGCGATCCAACCATGTCGACGAAGACATTGATCTTGCCGAACGGGATTCTGTAGCCGGATTCGATTGAATCGGCCTCGGGCCCCCACATCGAGTTATTGATGTAGTACTTCCCGCGGCGGCTCCGGGTCATGAGCTCCGCTGCGTAGCTCCCGGACCCTGGTAGGGCTCCCTTTGAGAACTCAACTCCACCGTGCGCAGGCCCCATGGTGGGCGCCAACTGTCGTGGTTTTGTCATGGCAGATGTCCTCGTCAAAGGACTTAGTGTTGGAGCCATCGCACCTTGGTGGCGACTCAAAGGGGTTATGCGGGAGCGAGATAGAGATTTACCCAGGTTCGGCCTCTCGTGAGGAGGTAAAGGCCTACGTCCTGCTTGGTGTTTGTATTGATGGTGTTCCGATTACAAGGGGGCATAACTCGCCAAGCCTAGCACTCGATGATTTCTAACCTGCCCTCTCCTTCCCTGGGACTCGCCTTTATATACAGGTCGAGCCCTAAGGGTTTACAAGAGTCCTTTCCTTTACATAAATTGTGATTCTCCCTATCTCTAAGTCGCCATCTTTCCAAGACTTGGAGATCTTCCCAGCAATGGACTTCTCCCGAAGGTCCTAAACCGTTATCCGACTCCCGGCCTCGCTGGGCCAAGGCCGGAACCACTTAGAGATGAGTCGCCAGCTTGGGTGACCCGGCCCAACTAGGTCGGGTTACCCAACAGATAATATGCACACCAGCTTGGGTACTGCCCTTACTTGGACAAGGATCCCACTTATGATTAACCCCTCTCGCAAGCATCCGCAACTACGAAAGAAGAATTAAGAAAAAGTCAAACCATAGCATTAAACTAGTGGATCCAAATCAGCCCCTCACGAAGTAACGCATAAACTAGGGTTTAAGCTTCTGTCACTCTAGCAACCCATCATCTACTTACTACTTCCCAATGCCTTCCTCTAGGCCCAAATAATGGTGAAGTGTTATGTAGTCGACGTTCACATAACACCACTAGAGGAAAAACAACATACAACATATCAAATTACCGAACGAATACCAAATTCACATGACTACTATTAGCATGACTTATCCCATGTCCTCAAGAACAAAAGTAACTACTCACAAAGCATAATCATATTCATGACCAGCGAGGTAATGAGTAGCATCAAGTATCTGAACATAAACTCTTCCACCAAGTAATCCAACTAGCATCAACTATAAATATTAATCAACACTACTAGCAACCTTACAAGTACCAATCGAAGTCGCGAGACGGAGATTGGTTACAAGAGATGAACTAGGGTTTGGAGATGAGATGGTGCTGATGAAGATGTTGATGGTGACGAGTCCCCTCCGATGAGAGGAGTGTTGGTGATGAGGATGGTGACGATTTCCCCTCCGGGAGGGAAGTTTCTTCAGCAAGATCGTCCTGCTGGAGTTCTAGATTGGTTCTGCTCAAGTTCCGCCTCGTGGCAGCGGTGAAACCACGAAAAAGCTCCTCTGTCATTTTTTCCTGGACGAAACCCTCCATATAGCAAAAGAGGGGGGGCAGTGGGCCAGTGGGCTGCCTAGAAGCCCCCATGGCGCGGCCTGGGGGGTGGTCGCGCCGTGCAGGCTTGTGGGCACCCCTTGGTGCCCCTCTGGAATTTCTTCGGCCAAGTATTTTTGATAAATCGGGAAACAATCCGCGTTGATTTTCACGGCATTTGGAGTTGCGCAGAATAGGTATCTCAACTTTGCTCCACTTTCAGGCCAGAATTCTAGTTGCCGGTGTTCTCCCTCTTCATGTAAACCTTGCAAAATAAGATAGAAAAGGCATAAGAATAGTGCCGTGAAGTGAAATAACAGCCAAAGAAGCGATAAATATCAACATGAAAACATGATGCAAAATGGACGTATCAAACGACACGTAGATACCACATATAGGTAGGTATGGTGGACTCATATGGAACAACTTTGGGTTTATGGAAGTGGATGCACAAGCAGTATTCCAGCTTAGTACAAGTGAAGGCTAGCAGAAGACTGGGAAGCGACCAACTAGAGAGCGACAACAGTCATCAATATGCATTGAAATTAACCAACATTGAGTGCAAACATGAGTAGGACATAAATCACCATAAACATGAATATCATAGAGGCTATGTTGATTTTGTTTCAACTACATGCGTGAACATGTGCCAAGTCAAGCCACTTGAATCATTCAAAGGGAGATACCATCCTATCGTACTACATCATAATCATCTTTAAATTCATGTTGGCATCCAAGACAAACCATTATAAGCTCCTAGCTAATTAAGCATGGCATCAGAAACTATGATCTCTGAGTTGTCATTGCAAACCTGTTTCTCTCATAACAAAGCTGAATTAGGAACGATGAGCTAGTCATATTTACAAAAACAAAATAGATCGAGTTCATACCAGCTTTTCCAGGCTCAATCACTTCATCATATATCGTCATTATTGCCTTTCACTTGCACGACCGAATGAAGTGAATAATAATGAGAGTGTTCGTGCAGTGGACTAAGCTGGAAACTGCAAGCAAACATAGAGGAGAAGACAAAGTATTATGGCTCTTTGACAGATAAACAGATATGCATACGAGAGCCACTAAACATTGTAACCATGGTCTTCTACCTTGACCCAAAGAAAATGAGAACTATTTACACGGGAAAGCTTCCAACAAGCAAAAGAAGAACGGGAAATCTTTTTGGGTTTTCTTTTTAAACACCACTAAGCAAGCTAGAAAGTAGACTTACAACTAATTTTTTTTCTTAAACTAGACAAACACACGAGAAGAATGCGAGAAAAATAAATAAACTAGCATGGATAATAAAGTGGCAAGGTGTGAACACCGACTATCAAAGTGAAAGCGTGAGCATGAATATAAAGTCGGTGAGAAACACGTACTCCCCCAAGCTTAGGCTTTGGGCCTAAGTTGATCTACTCCCATGGAGGGAAATAACCATCTCTGGGGTACTCCGGAGGGTACTGAGGGTGCCACTGTTGGGTGAGCTCCTTTCGCTCCCACTGATAAACTGGCGTCTGGTACTCGACTGGTAGCTCGGGCACGGGCGCCTGTGGTGGCACTATGCCCCAATATGCGTAGATGTCCGAGGGCATAATAATGTACCTACCTAGATGAAGATTGAACAAAGAAGGAGCAGGCAAAGTAATAGTCTCACGAGTACCCTGACTAAATACCAAGTTATAAATCATCCTCTTATTTATATATTTATCAAGAAATTCATGGCGAACCATGCTATCATAATCTAGATATCTCACAGGAAGAAGCATCTCTTCTTCCTCGTACAGTCTAATAGGTATCTCAAAATGTTTAGCAAGATGGGTAGCATAGATACCTCCATAAACAACGCCTTTAGTAGGGTTTGTGTTCAACTGTTGAGAAACTATAGCGCCCAAGCTATAAGTTTTATCATTATAAAGGGCTTCGCGCAAAACCGCAAGATCTGGGGAGCTAAGGGCCCCAGCTTTCCCACGGCCAATCAAACATTTTCCCACGAATAATGAGAAATACCGATGCACGGGAAAATGTATGCTAGCAACTCTAGCGCAAGATACTCCTCTCTCCTCTCCTACAGCAATAGTATCAATGAAAGCCTCCAAGTCCTGAGGACGAGGTTCATGAATATCCCCAACATAAGGTAATTTGCAAACATTGCAAAAATCCTGAAGTGACATGCGCTGGGGGATATCATATAACTTGAACTCAACTATAGGAGGACTCTTCCTTGGATAGAAATTAAAACTTGGCACGAAAATATTAGTGAGGAGGAGGTATTGTGGACACTTATCTTAAACAAATGCGGTAAGGCCAGCGTTCTCCACCAAGTAATAAAAATCCTCATAAAGACCGTCGGCACGTAAGAACACATCGCTTGGCCACTCGCACGCTCGAACTTCTCCAACTCGGGGGACCGGATACTTGGGTTTCTTCTTCCCATTTTCATCTTCCTTGGGGTCACGGCTTGAAGAGCCTCTTAGGACCCTCCTCATCTTTTCCTTTTCCTTTCTGTGAAAATTTCTGAAATTTTTAGTGACTCAAAAGAAAAGTGAACAAGGTTCATCGAAACTCATAGCAACTACTCCTACAAGTGCCTAGAGGCCATATCATGCATCAAAACTACTTGGGACCAGCTAAAATTAACATGCAAAGCTCAAGAATAGGGTCACCAAGGCAGCAAAAATATGCAACCAATAAAGCACCAGAGCAAAAACTAATTGGACCAATGGCGGAGTCACATACCAAGGAACAATGCCCCAAAAACAGTTTGGTGAATGGTGCTTTGCACAAGGAGATCGAAAAACGCAGCAAGAAGAGCAAGAACACGGGTTTGAGTTGTGGAATGATTTTTTCTGGAGGTAGAAGAAGGAGATGGGAGCTGGAATAAGTGGAGGGGGCCACGTGGGGCCCACAAGCCTGCCAGGCGCGGCCAGGGGGGTGCCCGCGCCTCCTGGACTTGTGGCCCATTGGTGCATCCCCTTGACTAGCTCTCTATCTCAGAATTTTTCAAAAATTCCAGAAAAAATCATACTTGATTTTCAGGGCATTTGAATAACTTTTATTTTCAGGACACTTTTCTAAGGGACGCAAAAAGCAGAAAACAGGAAAATAAAGCTAAATTTATCATTTTTCTTCTAAACAACAGAAAGTAAAAGTTTGGAGCAAAAGGTTGTGACTCCTAGATTCATCCATCTCATGGTCATCAAAAGAAATCCGTCAATGAGGTTGATCAAGTCTCCTTTACAAACTTTTTTCGAATCACATAAAGCCGGAGAATTTTCGAACAATCACTAGGTTACCTCAATGGGGATGTGCATATCCCCAACAAGTAAATCATACTTCATCTTGACAGTAGGTATAGAGCATTCAAAGCTTCCAATAAGAATTGATGAAGTATTTTCAATAGCATTGATACAATGAACTCGATATTGTTTCTTCGGAAAGTGCACCGTATGCTCATTACCATTGACATGGAAAGTGACATTGCCTTTGTTGCAATCAATAACAACCCCTGCATTGTTTAAAAAGGGTCTTCCAAGGATGACCTCCATGGCATCATCCTCGGGAATATCCAGAATAACAAAGTCAGTTAGGATAGTAACGTTAGCAACTACAACAGGCACATCCTTGCAAATGCCAATAGGAAAAGCAGTTGATTTGTCGGCCATTTGCAAAGACATTTCAGTAGGCGTCAACTTGTCCAATTCAACTCTACGATAAAGAGAGAGAGGTATAACACTAACACCGGCTCCAACGTCGCATAAAGTAGTTCTAACATAGTGTCCTTTAATGGAGAAAGGTATATTGGGCACTCCGGGATCACCTAGTTTCTTAAGAGTTCCACCCTTGAAGGTGTAATTAGCAAGCATGGTGGAAATCTCAACCTCAGGTATCCTCCTTTTACTAGTCACAATATCTTTCATGTACTTAGCATGAGGAGACATTCTGAGCATATTTGTTAAACGCATTTGCAGAAAGACATGTCTAATCATTTCAACAAAGCGCTCAAAATCCTCATCATCCTTTTTCTTTGATGGTTTGGGAGGAAAGGGCATGGGTTTCTGAACCCATGGTTCTCTTTCTTTACCATGCTTCCTAGCAAAGAAGTCGTTCTTATCATATCTCCTATTCTTAGGTTGTGGGTTATCAAGATCAACAGGTTCAATCCCCACATCCTTATCATTACTAGGTTGAGCATCATCATGAACACCACTATCGATATTATCACTAGGCTCATGTTCATCACCAGATTGTGTTTCGGCATCAGAAACAGAGATATCATTTGGATTCTCAGGTGTAACAGCAGCAGGTTTGCTAGCATGCAAGTTCCTATCATCTTTCTTTTTCTTCCTATTACTAGGATGACTAGGTGCCTCAGTGCTAACTCCTTGAGAATCTTGTTCAATTCTCTTAGGATGGCCCTCACGATACAAAGGTTCCTGAGTCATTCTACCACCTCTAGTAACGACTCTAACATAATTTTCATTCAACTCATTGAGAAAGTCATTTTGAGCCTTAAGTACTTATTCTACTTGAGTAGTGACCATAGAGGCATGTTTACTCAAAAGATTAAGATCATTGACATTTCTATCCACACAAGCACTTATATGATCAATCATACGAGCATTTTGCCTCAATTGTCTGCTAACATAATCATTGAAACTTTGTTGTTTGGCAACAAAGTTATCAAATTCATCTAAGCATAAGCAAGCAGGTTTATCAAAAGGAATATCACTCTCATTGAATCTATGAAGACAATTTACCTCTACTACCTGTGTCGGGTTATCAAGACCATGTATCTCTTCGATAGGTTGTAGATTCTTAACATCTTCATATTGAATACATTTCTCTTGCATAGATTTCTTGGCTTCTTGCATATCTTCAGGACTGAGGAATAGAATACCTCTTTTCTTCGGAGTTGGCTTCGGAGGTGGTTCAGGAATGGTCCAAGAATTATCATTGCTCAAGATATTATTCAATAGAATCTCAACTTGTTCCACAGTTTGTTCCCTGAAAACACAACCAACACAACTATCTAGGTGGTCCCTAGAAGCATCAGTTAGTCCATTATAAAAGATATCAAGTATTTCATTTTTCTCAATAGGGTGATCAGGCAAAGCATTCAGTAACTCGACAAGTCTCCCCCAAGCTTGTGGGAGACTCTCTTCTTCAACATGCACAAAGTTATATATATCCTGCAAGGCAGATTGTTTATTATGGGCAGGAAAATATTTCTGAGAGAAGTAGTAGATCATATCCTGGGGACTACGCACACAACCAGGAGCAAGAGAAGTAAACCAGGTCTTAGTGTCACCCTAGTGAGAAAGGAAACAACTTAAGGATCTCGTAATGGCGGATCTTTTCCTCACTCGTGAATAGGGTGTCTATATCGTGCAGTTTGGTAAGATGTGCTACAACCGTTTCAGACTCATAACCATGAAAAGGATCAGATTCGACCAAAGATATTAACTCAGTATCAACAGAAAATTCATAATACTTATCAGTAACAAAGATAGGCGAAGTACCAAACTTAGGATCATATTTCATCCTAGCGTTCAGAGATTTTTCTTTCCACTTGCACAATAAATTCTCAAGATCATAGCCATCCTTACAAGCAAGAAAGTCCTCAGCTACCTCTCCCTCCATAACATAACCCTCAGGTACATCAGGCAATTCATATCTAGGAGAGCTAGTTCTAACAGGTGAAACAACAGGTTCTACTTCAATAATTTTAGCAGTTTCAGAAGTCTCATCACATTCAGCAGCAACTCTAGCAATTTGTGCATCAAGGAATGCACCCAGCGGCAAAGCAGTATCAAGCAAAGCATCATCATAAGCATCATGGATAGCAGAAGTAGCATCATCAAGCACAAGCGACACATCAGAATTTCTAGTAGGTGGTGGTGTCGCAAACTTACTCATAACTGAAGGTGAATCAAGTGCAGAGCTAGATGGCAGTTCCTTACCTGTCGTCGTAGTTGAGGGCAAGACTTTAGTTTTTAGATCTCTCGGATTCCTCATAGTGATCAACAGACGTAAATCCCAAGTGACTTAGAGAATAGAGCTAGGCCTCCCCAGCAACTGCGCCAGAAAATAGTCTTGATAACCCACAAGTATAGGGGATCGCTACAGTTTTCGAGGGTAGAGTATTCAACCCAAATTTGTTGATTCGACACAAGGGGAAGCCAACGAATATTCTTGAGTATTAGCAGTTGAGTTGTCAATTCAACCATACTTGAAAGACTTAGTATCTGCAGCGAAGTTTCAGTAGCAAAGTAGTGTGATAGTAATGGTAGCAACGGTAACAATAGCAACAGTGACATCAGTAGTGGTAACAGTAGCAGCAGCGACAACAGTAGCGGTAAAGTAACATAGCAAGGACCATTAGGAAAAGACTCGTAGGCATTGGATCGGTGATGGATAATTATGCCGGATGACATTCATCATGTATCAGTTATAACATGGGGTGATATGTAACTAGCTCTAGTTCGTCAATGTAATGTAGGCATGTATTCCGTATATAGTCATACATGCTTATGGCAGAGAACTTGCATGATATCTATTGTCCATCCATCCTGTGGCAGCGGGGTCCTAAGGTCTCCTTTTAATGGAGAACCGGAACAACGCATTAGCACATAGTGAATACATGAACTCCTCATACTATGGTCATCTCTGGGAGTGGTTCCAGCTATTGTAAGTCCGGGATAGCCGGGTCATAACACATAGTAGGTGACTACAACTTGCAAGATAGGATCAAGAACTCACATATATTGATGAAAACGTAATAGGTTCAGATCTGAAATCATGGCACTCGGGCCCTAGTGACAAGCATTAAGCATAGCAAAGTAGTAGCAACATCAATCTCAGAACATAGTGGATACTAGGGATCAAACCCCATCAAAACTAACTCGATTACATGATAGATCTCATCCAAGCCATCACCGTACAACAAGCCTATGATGAGATTACTCACGAACGATGAAGAGCATCATGGAATTGGTGATGAAGGATGGTTGGTGATGACAACGGCATTGACTTCCCCTCTCCGGAGCCAGAATGGACTCCGGATCTGCCCTCCAGAGGAAGAACAGGTGATGGCGGCGGCTCCGTGTCGTAAAACGCGATGAACTCTTCTCTCCTAATTTCTTCTAGGCGAGAGAGACTATATAGAGCTGGAGTTGGAGGCGGCGGAGCCACGAGGGCCTCACAAGCCTGCCAGGCGCAGCCAGGGGGGGTGCGCGCCTCCTGGGCTTGTGGGCTCCTGGCTCCGTCCCTCCAGGTAATTCTTGCGCCAGTATTTTTTATATACTCCACAAAAAATCCTCGTAAATTTCGAGGTCATTCCGAGAACTTTTATTTCTACGCAAAAACAACACCATGGCAATTCTGCTAAAAACAGCGTCAGTCCGGGTTAGTTCCATTCAAATCATGCAAATTAGAGTCCAAAACAAGGGCAAAAGAGTTTGGAAAAGTAGATACGATGGAGACGTATCATCTGACTCCACATCGACAATGAAACTATCGACCAGACACTCCATTTACAAGGACATATTATTTACCAGAGGAGAATATGCATTGCATGCAGTTGATCATTTTTTATTAAACCCCATGTTTCTCATAACCTGTACATGGCCGAGTGTTCAAGTGTATCGAAATATTTTGCAAAATCAAGTTTGAGTTGCACTATTTCCTGTTTTGAATCTTGGCATTGATGCATGAACTCGGATGCCCATGCTTGGCAATCATGAATTGATTAGCCTTTCAAGAACTCATATTGGTGACAGTTGAAATTGAAATCATGCCATTATATTATATTTTGATGTTGATGACAATATACATGTACAGGACTAATGATGTTTGTGAAGTAAATATCATGTATTAGTCCTCACATGACAACATGCGTGGTTCACATGCGCGTGGAATTATTATGATTTGAGAAGGAAGGAACAAAGAGGTTTACGGATCTTATTTTCTTTTGTTCTTCGGTACAGGGAGCCCACACAATTAAGAGGGAATCGATTGGGTTAGTCAAATACATGCTAAAGTCAATTCTAACTCCTTACTTCTTCTAAACAACACCAAATATACAGTGTAAAGTGATGTTCGTCTCTGATGGCCTGATGTCCGGGCATTCAAACAGTCGCCGGATTTCTGCGAAGTGCCCCGGGTATCTGAACCACTCCTATCAAGAGAGCATCCATTTTCACCAGATACACGTTGGATGTCCGACACCACGTCGGATGTCCGGGCCCCGGATATCCGAGCCTCCTACCGGATTTCTGACCTGCATAGTTCTAGTACCGTGTGTGTTGTGATAGACTGGTACGCCGGATGTCCGGGCATAGGCTGGATGTCTCGGTCTTCACATGTGGTCCGAATATCCGGCCCCCTCGTTTCTTCTGTGGCTCTATGTTTATCGTGTGTTATTATCTTTACACCAAATGTCCGACCCATGATCGAGATGTCTGGCGAGTGCCACCCACTTACTCCACAACAGCCATTTTCTCACCACCACTATATATAGCTTTCTCTTACCTCAAGATAAGGTCGACCATTCACTTTGAGTTAACCCCAGAACACATATTTTTCTCTCAAACATCCTCATACACCACATAAAAGATCCCAAGGGCATTTGAGAGTATTTGTGAAAATTTCTCCAATCAAGTGATAGGTCCAGTCCTTACCCTTCTCTTGACAAAAGGAATTTATGATTTGGGCAAGTCTTGAGCTTTTCCCCATCATTCTTGTTATTCTTGGAGCATGGAGACTCTTAGGCGGTAGGAGTTCTTTGGTGAGGAATCAACCATTGTGATTACCCCAAAAAGTTTGTGAGAGTTTGGAGACCCCCCAAGGTCTACCACTAGTGGTTCAGAATCGCCTTCGTGGTGTTGTCTCAAGGAGAGAATAGGGTGAGCCTTCGTGGCATTGGTGTGCCTTTGTGGTAACATCCACCTCTCCAAACGGTGACATAGCTTCCCTCCAAGGAAGTGAACATGGGCATACATCCTTGTCTCTCGGAGTTCCGGTTAGTCCTACCCTAACTCCCTACTTGTGGTTACTTGACTTTGTGGACTTACTTGTACTACTTGTGCTTGCCTATCTAATTGCTTACTACTTTATTAGTACACATATCACCACTATCATTTTCGAAATTGTTATTCTCACTTTCATATTCTGCAATATTCCCTAAAATTGGTAAGTTACAATTAAAATTTGTAATTGTATCTATTCACCCCCCTCTAGGTCCATCTTGATCCTTTCAATTGGTATCAGAGCCTCATGCTCTAATCTTGTGTCTTAACTGCCCTAGAGCAAGATGGATAAGGTTGGGACCCCTCTTATTGAACTTCCCCTTGAGAAAGGTTCACCTTCTTTGGAAGTGCACAAATATTTCACCTCTGAGAATCTAGAAAGATCCCTTGCCAAGCAAAAAAAAGGAGCATGGTGCTTCTATCGAGAGCTGGGTCAAAATGAGATTGGATGCATTAGTTGCAAGAACTTCACCACTCGAGAACCCATTGGGTGTGATAAAGCAACCAAATGCATATCTTCCTAATTTGGGACAACAACCTCAAGTTGGTAACCACGCCGGTGTTCCATGGTTATATGCAAAATCTAGAGTGGAGAAACCTAAGTATAATGTTGGGGGCAACCCTCCTTTACTTGATGACACTGCCAATTTTTATTTGTGGAGAGTTGGTATGTAGGATCATCTTAGGTTCGCCAATGATGAGATGATGGTGATCTTGGAGAAAGTTTACAAACCGTGAACCCCGATGATTTCACACCCGGTGAAGTATATGACAAGCACCTCAATGACACAAAAATCTTGCTCATAAGAAAGGTCATGTGTGACAAGCAGAAAAGGCCTTACATCCACCTCTCAAATGCAAAGGAACTATGGTAAAACATTGTGATGACCAAGATGGGAACGTCTTCACTTCGTCTTGCACAATATGAGATTGCAAAAGGAGCATTACAATACTTTTGCATGGAGAAAGGTGAGAACCCCAAGCATCTCCTTGAGCAGTTGATGACACTTGTCGCCGACATTGAGTCGTACGATTGTGACAAGAGCCAAGATGGATTGAACTTGACCAAATAGTTTCTTGTGGACAAATTTCTAACTGCTCTTCCTCCATATCACCATCAAATGGTATGGGACATAAGAAGAGAGCATGGTTTCAAGGACATGTCTCCCAATGATGTTGTTTCAACCTTCCAACTGTCTGATAATCTAAGGCCTATGCTACAAAACACCTTGCCATGCAAGGTTACTCATCACCCCAAGACAAACCTTGCCTTGAAGGGCAAACATGTAATGGAGAATGATGTTGGTGAAGAGGATGAATAAGACGATGAAGAAGGTTCTGAGATTGACTCAAATGAGGGGCCCTCATATGAAGACATGGCTCTCTTTGTGAAGTTTAGTGTTGGAAAATTCAATGGAAGATTCCCAAAGAAGAAAGTAAGGACTTGCTATAATTTTTAAGAAACCAACCACTTCTCAAACGAGTGTTCATAAGAGAAGAGAGAAGACAAAACAAGATTTCTGAAGACGTTTGTAAAGAAGAAGTTGCCCAACCCATTGAACTCCAAGTTCAAGAAAAGAGATGGGAAGGCAATGGTTGCCCAAGATGAGTCTGACCCGATGAAGTTGGAGGTGTTGTCTGTGTATCTCAAGACACTCAAGTCACATTGATACTTGTCAACAAGAGTGGTGATGTTGTCACATACAACTACATGAAAGACTACAAGGGCATCGCACACAAATGTCTCATGGCAAGGGCTATGATAGATGATGATGAGGGTCGAGCGTCTTGTCACAAGGTGAAGATAACTCCACGTCCAAACCCTCCTCTATTTACTCCTACCAAATCTAGTAATGAATATGTTGATGTGAAGGATTGTGATCATGAATGTGAAATAAACGATGCTATGTTTGCTAAAGCAGAGAACATGTGCTCTCTCAAAGGGAAGAAGCTCATTATGTTTCATATGCTTATGGAAATGGTGACTAAGCACACCATCACCATTAAGGAACTCAAAACCCTCGTTACGGGGGAAAAGGAAAAAATGTGGAATCCTTGAGCGGAAAGTCATATATGAGGAAGCACATAATGATGAATTATGCTTAAAAATTTGCGCAAACATTAATATGCACACTAAAGAACTCCTTGAAAAAGGCTAAAACCGCTTATAATGTATTAATAAATGTAAAGAGTAAGCTTGAATAGTCTCACAATACTCTTTCTAAGGATTGTGAGCTCTTACATTTGTCTCTCAAGACAAAGGAAGAAGAGCTCAACATTCTCACAAAGAAGTTTGACAAACTCAATCTTACCTATCTTAACACACTTGGCAAAGCTTATTCCTCTCCTATTATAAATGTTGATGCTTATGCTACTAGCCCTAGTGGTGATCTAGCCATTGTACTTGAGGAGAACCGGTTGCTAAATGTTAAAATTGAGAAAGGGCTCATGTCATGTTCCCAACGACAAAAGTGTTGGAATTATGCCCTAGAGGCAATAATAAATATAGTTATTATTATAATTCCTGTATCAAGATAATCGTTTATTATCCATGCTATAATTGTATTGAATGAAGACTTATATACATGTGTGGATACATAGACAAAACACTATCCCTAGCAAGCCTCTAGTTGGCTAGCCAGTTGATCAAAGATAGTCAGGGTCTTCTGATTATATACAAGGTGTTGTTGCTTGATAACTGGATCACGTCATTAGAAGAATCACGTGATGGACTAGACCCAAACTAATAGACGTAGCATGTTGATCGTGTCATTTTGTTGCTACTGTTTTCTGCGTGTCAAGTATTTGTTCCTATGACCATGAGATCATATAACTCACTGACACCGGAGGAATGCTTTGTGTGTATCAAACGTCGCAACGTAACTGGGTGACTATAAAGATTCTCTACATGTATGTCCGAAGGTGTTCGTTGAGTTAGTATGGATCGAGACTGGGATTTGTCACTCCGTGTGACGGAGAGGTATCTCGGGGCCCACTCGGTAATACAACATCACACACAAGCCTTGCAAGCAATGTGACTTAGTGTAAGTTGTGTGATCTTGTATTACGGAACGAGTAAAGAGACTTGCCGGTAAACGAGATTGAAATAGGTATGCGGATACTGACGATCGAATCTCGGGCAAGTAACATACCGAAGGACAAAGGGAATGACATACGGGATTATATGAATCCTTGGCACTGAGGTTCAAACGATAAGATGTTCGTAGAATATGTGGGATCCAATATGGGCATCCAGGTCCCGCTATTGGATATTGACCGAGGAGTCACTCGGGTCATGTATACATAGTTCTCGAACCCGCAGGGTCTGCATACTTAAGGTTCGACGTTGTTTTATGCGTATTTGAGTTATATGGTTGGTTACCGAATGTTGTTCGGAGTCCCGGATGAGATCACGGACGTCACGAGGGTTTCTGGAATGGTCCAGAAACAAAGATTGATATATAGGATGACCTCATTTGATTACTGGAAGGTTTCCGGAGTTACCGGGAATGTACCGGGAATGACAAATGGGTTCCGGGTGTTCACCGGGGGGGGGGGGGGGCAACCCACCCCGGGGAAGCCCATAGGCCTTGGGGGTGGCGCACCAGCCCTTGGTGGGCTGGTGGGACAGCCCAAGAGGGCCCTATGCGCCAAGGATAGAAAATCAAAGAGAAAGAAAAAAAGGAGGTGCGAAAGGAGAGAAGGACTCCACTTTCCAATCCTAGTTGGACTAGGATTGGAGGAGGACTCCTCCTCCCCTTGGTGCGCAGCCCTTGGGGCTCCTTGAGCCTCAAGGAAAGCCTCCCCTCCCTCCTCCTATATATATGGAGCAATTAGGGCTGATTTGAGACAACTTTTCAAAGGCAGCCCGACCACATACCTCCACGGTTTTACCTCTAGATCGCGTTTCTGCGGAGCTCCGGCGGAGCCCTGCCGAGATCAGATCACCACCAACCTCCGGAGCGCCGTCACGCTGTCGGAGAACTCATCTACCTCTCCGTATCTCTTGCTGGATCAAGAAGGCCGAGATCATCGTTGAGCTGTACGTGTGCTGAATGCGGAGGTGCCGTCCGTTCGGCACTAGATCGTGGGACGGATCGCGGGACGGTTCGTGGGACGGTTCGCGGGGCGGATCGAGGGACGTGAGGATGTTCCACTACATCAACCGCGTTCACTAACGCTTCTGCTGTGCGATCTACAAGGGTACATAGATCGGAAATCCCCTCTCATAGATGAACATCACCATGATAGGTCTTCGTGCGCGTAGGAAAATTTTTGTTTCCCATGCGACGTTCGCCAACAGTGGCATCATGAGCTAGGTTCATGCGTAGATGTCTTCTCGAGTAGAACACAAAAGTTTTTGTGGGCGGGGATGTACGTTTTGCTGCCCTCCTTAGTCTTTTCTTGATTCCGCGGTGTTGTTGGATTGAAGCGGCTTGGACCGACATTACTCGTACGCTTACGAGAGACTGGTTTCATCGCTACGAGTAACCCCCTTTGCTCAAAGATGACTGGGAAGTGTCGGTTTCTCCAACTTTAGTTGAATCGGATTTGACTGAGGAGGTCCTTGTATAAGGTTAAATAGCAATTCATATATCTCCGTTGTGGTGTTTGCATAAGTAAGATGCGATCCTACTAGATACCCATGGTCACCACGTAAAACATGCAAGAACAAAATTAGAGGACGTCTAACTTGGTTTTGTAGGGTATGCTTGTGATGTGATATGGCCAACGATGTGATGTGATATATTGGATGTATGAGATGATCATGTTGTAATAGATAATATCGACTTGCACGTCGATGGTACGGCAACCGGCAGGAGTCATAGGGTTGTCTTTAAACTAACGTTTGTGCTTGCAGATGCGTTTACTATTTTGCTAGGATGTGGCTTTAGTAGTAATAGCATGAGTAGCACGACAACCCCGATGGCGACACGTTGATGGAGATCATGGTGTGGCGCCGGTGACAAGAAGATCGTGCCGGTGCTTTGGTGATGGAGATCAAGGAGCACGTGATGATGGCCATATCATGTCACTTATGAATTGCATGTCATGTTAATCCTTTTATGCACCTTATTTTGGTTAGAACGACGGTAGCATTATGAGGTGATCTCTCACTAAAATTTCAAGACGAAATTGTGTTCTCCCCGACTGTGCACCGTTGCTATAGTTCATCGTTTCGAGACACCACGTGATGATCGGGTGTGATAGACTCAACGTTCACATACAACGGGTGCAAAACAGTTGCACACGCGGAACACTCGGGTTAAGCTTGACGAGCCTAGCATGTGCAGACATGGCCTCGGAACACATGAGACCGAAAGGTCGATCATGAATCATATAGTTGATATGATTAGCATAGGGATGCTTACCACTGGAACTATACTCAACTCACGTGATGATCGGACTTGAGCTAGTGTAAGTGGGTCATGAACCACTCAAATGACTAGAGAGATGTACTTTTTGAGTGGGAGTTTAGCAAGTACTTTGATTAAGTTAAACTCTAATTATCTTGAACATAGTCTAAGTCCACTTTGAATATATTTGTGTTCTAGATCATGGCCCACGCGACAGTCACCATGAATTTTAATACGTTCCTAGAGAAAGCTGAGTTGAAAGATGATGGAAGCAACTTTGTAGACTGGGCTCGTAATCTTAAGTTGATCCTACAAGCTGGGAAGAAGGATTATGTCCTTAATGCTGCGCTAGGAGATGAACCACCCGCTACGGCTGACCAGGATGCTAAGAACGCTTGGTTAACGCGTAAGGAGGACTACTCAGTAGTTCAATGTGCAGCATTGTATGGCTTAGAACCGGGACTTCAACGTCGCTTTCAGCGTCATGGAGCATATGAGATGTTCCAAGAGTTGAAGTTTATCTTTCAGAAGAACGCCCAGATCGAGAGGTATGAGACCTCCAATAAATTCTATGCTTGCAAGATGGAGGATAATTCGTCTGTCAGTGAACATGTGCTCAAAATGTCTGGGTACTCAAACCGTCTAGCTGAGCTGGGGATTGAACTCCCGCAAGAGGCTATCACTGACAGAATTCTTCAATCACTGTCGCCAAGCTATAAGGGCTTTGTGTTGAACTACAACATGCAAGGGATGAACAAGTCACCCGGCGAGTCGTTTGCGATGCTGAAAGTCGCAGACTCTGAACTCCGTAAAGAGCATCAAGTGTTGATGGTGAATAAGACCACTAGTTTCAAGAGAAACAGCAAAGGAAAGAAGGGCAATTCAAAGAAGAGCGGCAAGCTTGTTGCCAATCCAACGAAGAAACCCAAAGCTGGACCTAAGCCTGAAACAGAGTGCTACTATTGCAAGGGTATGGGTCACTGGAAGCGCAACTGCCCCAAGTATCTGGCTGATAAGAACGTGGCCAAAGAAAAATCAGGTATATTTGATATACATGTTATTGATGTGTACTTAACCGGCTCTCGTAGTAGTGCCTGGGTATTCGATACCGGTTATGTTGCTCATATTTGCAACTCGAAACAGGAAGTGCGGAATAGGCGAAGGCTGGCGAAAGATGAAGTGACGATGCGCGTAGGAAATGGTTCCAAGGTTGATACAATCGCCGTCGGCACAGTTTCACTTCAGTTACCATCGGGATTAGTTATGAACTTGAATAATTTTTATTTAGTGCCTGCGTTGAGCATGAACATTATATCTGGATCTTTTTTATTGCGAGACGGTTACTCTTTTAAGTCAGAGAATAATGGTTGTTCTATTTCTATGAGTAACATCTTTTATGGTCATGCACCCAATGTGAGAGGATTGTTCATATTCAATCTTGATAGTGATACACATATACATTACATTGAGACCAAAAGAGTTAGAATTAACAATGATAGCGCCATGTTTTTGTGGCATTGCCGCTTAGGTCATATTGGTGTAAAGCGCATGAAGAAACTTCATACCGATGGACTTTTGGAGTCACTTTACTTTGATTCACTTGACACGTGCGAACCATGCCTCATGGGCAAGATGACTAAAACTCCGTTCTTCGAAACAATGGAGCGTGCCAGTGACTTTTTGGAAATCATGCATACCGATGTGTGCGGTCCGATGAGCGTGGAGGCACGCGGCGGATATCGTTATTTTCTCACCTTCACCGACGATTTGAGTAGATATGGTTATGTCTAGTTAATGAAGCACAAGTCTGAAACATTTGAAAAGTTCAAGCAGTTTCAGAGTGAAGTTGAAAATCATCGTAACAAGAAGATCAAGTTCCTACGGTCTGATCGTGGGGGTGAATATTTGAGTTTCAAGTTTGGTGCTCACTTAAGACAATGTGGAATTGTTTCACAGTTGACACCGCCTGGAACACCAGAGCGTAATGGTGTGTCCAAACGTCGTAATCATACTTTATTAGAGATGGTGCGATCTATGATGTCCCTTACCGATTTGCCGTTATCATTTTGGGGTTATGCATTAGACACAGCTGCATTCACTTTAAATAGGGCACCATCAAAATCCGTTGAGACAACACCATACGAACTGTGGTATGGCAAAAGGCCAAAGTTGTGTTTCTTAAAGTTTGGGGATGTGATCCTTATGTCAAAAAGCTTCAGCCTGAAAAGCTGGAAACAAAAGCAGAAAAGTGCATCTTCATAGGTTACCCAAAAGAGACAGTTGGGTACAACTTCTATCTCAAATCCGAGGGCAAAGTGTTTGTTGCTAAAAACGGAGCTTTTCTCGAGAAGGAGTTTCTCTCAAGAGAATTGAGTGGGAGGAAAATAGAACTTGATGAGGTTGTCGAACCTCTCATCCCTCTGGATGGTGGCACAGGGCAAGGGGAAACCCCTGTCGTTGCGACGCCGGTTGAGGAGGATGTTAATGATGATGATCATGAAACTCCGGTTCAAGTTCCTATCGAACCACGCAGGTCGACGAGACCACATGCTGCTCCAGAGTGGTATGGTAATCCCGTTTTGTCAATCATGTTGTTAGACAACAATGAACTTGCAAATTATGAAGAAGCAATGGTGCGCCCATATTCCAACAAATGGCTGGAGGCCATGAAGTCCGAGATAGGATCCATGTATGAAAACAAAGTGTGGACTTTGGAAGTACTACCTGAGGGCCGCAAGGCTATTCAGAACAAATGGATCTTTAAGAAGAAGACGGACGCTGACGGCAATGTGACCGTTTATAAAGCTCGACTTGTGGCAAAAGGTTTTTCACAAGTTCAAGGAATTGACTACGATGAGACATTCTCACCCATAGCGATGCTTAAGTCCGTCAGAATCATGTTAGCAATAGCTGCATTTTTCGATTATGAAATCTGGCAGATGGATGTCAAAATGGCGTTCCTTAACGGTTTCCTTAAGGAAGAGTTGTATATGATGCAACCCGAAGGTTTTGTCGATCCTAAGAATGCTAACAAGGTGTGCAAGCTCCAGTGATCCATTTATGGACTGGTGCAAGCATCTCGGAGTTGGAACAAACGCTTTGATGAGGTGATCAAAGCATTTGGGTTTATACAAGTGGTTGGAGAATCTTGTATTTACAAGAAAGTGAGTGGGAGCTCTGTGGCGTTTCTAATATTATATGTGGATGACATATTGCTGATTGGAAACAATGTAGAGTTTTTGGAGAGCATAAAGGATTACTTGAATAAAATTTTCTCTATGAAGGACCTAGGAGAAGCTGCTTACATTCTAGGCATTAAGATCTACAGGGATAGATCGAAACGCCTGATAGGACTTTCACAAAGCACATACCTTGATAAAGTTTTGAGAAGGTTCAAAATGGAACGGTCCAAGAAAGGGTTCTTGCCAGTTTTACAAGGTACGAGATTGAGTAAGACTCAGTGCCCAACAACTGATAAAGATAGAGAGCATATGAGCTCCGTCCCCTATGCTTCAGCCATAGGATCTATCGTGTATGCAATGATGTGCACTAGACCGGACGTTAGCCTGGCCATAAGTATGGCAGGCAGGTTCTAGAGTAATCTAGGAGTGGATCACTGGACGGCGGTCAAGAATATCCTAAAGTACCTGAAAAGGACTAAGGAGATGTTTCTCGTGTATGGAGGTGACGAAGAGCTCGCCGTAAAAGGTTACGTCGATGCAAGCTTTGACACAGATCCGAACGACTCTAAGTCGCAGACCGGATACATATTTATTCTTAATGGGGGTGCAGTAAGCTGGTGCAGTTCCAAGCAAAGCGTCGTAGCTGATTCTACATGTGAAGCGGAGTACATGGCTGCCTCGGAGGCGGCTAAGGAGGGTGTCTGGATGAAGCAGTTCATGACGGATCTTGGAGTGGTGCCAAGCGCACTGAATCCAATAACATTGTTCTGTGACAACACGGGTGCCATTGCCTTAGCAAAGGAACCACGGTTTCACAAGAAGACCAGACACATCAAACGACGCTTCAACCTCATCCACGACTACCTCGAAGGGGAGGACGTAAATATATGCAAAGTGCACACGGATCTGAATGTAGCAGACCCGCTGACTAAACCTCTTCAATGGGCAAAGCATGATCAACACCATAACTGTATGGGTGTTAGATTTATTACAATGTAATTCCCATGATGATGTGAGGGCTAGATTATTGACTCTAGTGCAAGTGGGAGACTGTTGGAATTATGCCCTAGAGGCAATAATAAATATAGTTATTATTATAATTCCTGTATCAAGATAATCGTTTATTATCCATGCTATAATTGTATTGAATGAAGACTTATCTACATGTGTGGATACATAGACAAAACACTATCCCTAGCAAGCCTCGAGTTGGCTAGCCAGTTGATCAAAGATAGTCAGGGTCTTCTGATTATATACAAGGTGTTCTTTCTTGATAACTGGATCACGTCATTAGAAGAATCACGTGATGGACTAGACCCAAACTAATAGACGTAGCATGTTGATCGTGTCATTTTGTTGCTACTATTTTCTGCGTGTCAAGTATTTGTTCCTATGACCATGAGATCATATAACTCACTGACACTGGAGGAATGCTTTGTGTGTATCGAACGTCGCAACGTAACTGGGTGACTATAAAGATGCTCTACAGGTATCTCCGAAGGTGTTCATTGAGTTAGTATGGATCGAGACTGGGATTTGTCACTCCGTGTGACGGAGAGGTATCTCGGGGCCCACTCGGTAATACAACATCACACACAAGCCTTGCAAGCAATGTGACTTAGTGTAAGTTCCGGGATCTTGTATTACGGAACGAGTAAAGAGACTTGCCGGTAAACAAGATTGAAATAGGTATGCGGATACTGACGATCGAATCTCGGGCAAGTAACATACCGAAGGACAAAGGGAATGACATACGTGATTATATGAATCCTTGGCACTGAGGTTCAAACAATAAGATCTTCATAGAATATGTGGGATCCAATATGGGCATCCAGGTCCCGCTATTGGATATTGACCGAGGAGTCACTTGGGTCATGTCTACATAGTTCTCAAACCCGCAGGGTCTGCACACTTAAGGTTCGACATTGTTTTATGCGTATTTGAGTTATATGGTTGGTTACCGAATGTTGTTCGGAGTCCCGGATGAGATCACGGACGTCACGAGGGTTTCCAGAATGGTCCGGAAACGAAGATTGATATATAGGATGACCTCATTTGATTACCGGAAGGTTTTCGGAGTTACCGGGATTGTACCGGGAATGACGAATGGGTTCCGGGGGTTCACCGGGGGGGGGGGCAACCCACCCCGGGGAAGCCCATAGGCCTTAGGGGTGGTGTACCAGCCCTTGGTGGGCTGGTGGGACAGCCTAAGAGGGCCCTGTGCGCCAAGGATAGAAAATCAAAGAGAAAGAAAAAAAAGGAGGTGGGAAAGGAGAGAAGGACTCCACTTTCCAATCCTAGTTGGACTAGGATTGGAGGAGGACTCCTCCTCCCCTTGGTGCGCAGCCCTTAGGGCTCCTTGAGCCTCAAGGCAAGCTTCCCCTCCCTCCTCCTATATATATGGAGCTATTAGGGCTGATTTGAGACAACTTTTCAAAGGCAGCCCGACCACATACCTCCACGGTTTTACCTCTAGATCGCGTTTCTCCTGAGCTCGGGCGGAGCCGTGCCGAGATCAGATCACCACCAACCTCCGGAGCGCCGTCACGCTGCCGGAGAACTCATATACCTCTCCGTCTCTCTTGCTGGATCAAGAAGGCCGAGATCATCGTCGAGCTGTACGTGTGCTGAACGCGGAGGTGCCGTCCGTTCGGCACTAGATCGTGGGACGGATCGCGGGACGGTTCGTGGGACGGTTCGCGGGGCTGATCGAGGGACGTGAGGACGTTCCACTACATCAACCGCGTTCACTAACGCTTCTGCTATGCGATCTACAAGGGTACGTAGATCGGAAATCCCCTCTCGTAGATGAACATCACCATGATAGGTCTTCGTGCGCGTAGGAAATGTTTTGTTTCCCATGCGACGTTCCTCAACAAAAAGAACCTCAATGAAGTGTTGAGTCAACACAAGGAGGTAGTGGCCAAGGAAGGGCTTGGATTTGATCCAAGCACAAGTAATAATAAAATGGTGACACATAAGTCTACAACTACTATCAAGGAGGCATTTGTGTGAGAAGGGCACAAGTAGAAAGGAAAGGATAAAGTAGAGAAGGTTGTGAGTAGAAAGGCCAGTAGGGGCAAGCCTACTCCAAAAAAACCAAAAGAATGTATGCTTCCATCATATGTGCTTCATAAGGAAAAATATGGAGAAGTTTATGCTCAATTTGTTGGCCCTTGAAATGCTTTTCATTTCTATGCAATTTGGGTTCCTAAGACCCTTGCTACTAACTTGAGAGGTCCCATTGTAAAATGGGTTCCTCTAACCAAGACTTGAAATGTGGGTAGGTTGCCTTCTCCGGTGGAGTTAGGTGGGTGATTGATAGCGGATGCACTAGACTGGAGATGGCACATTGCTCATGAACTTCATGGAAGTTATTCGACCATTTATGAGCATTATCTTTGGTGGAGGGCCTAAATGACACGTACTTGGATTGTGCAAGGTGGCTATCACCAATGACATGTCACTTCCAAATGTCATGCTTGTCCAATCCCTTAAATATCACTTCCTATCCAATCATCAATTGGCTTCTGTTAGTTATGATACACTATTTGGACTAACATATGTGAATGTCTTTAAGAGAGATACTCTTGAAGTTGCCTTTCTGGGGGAGTTGGATGGAAACTTTACATGGTTGATTTCTGAAAAAGAGAGCACATTCCATGTGACTTGCCTCATGACCAAAGCCGATAATGGATGACTATGGCATCGCCGGCTAGCCCATGTCAGCATGAGAAATCTTCAAGATCTCTTAAAGTGCGAACACATCCTTGACCTAACCAATGTATGCTTTGAGAAAGATCGTGTGTGTAGTGCATGCATAGCCACGAAGCAACATCAATCAAAGCACCCCAAGAATATAGTATCAACCTCAAGGCCCTTGGAGCTCCTTCATATGGATCTATTTGGGCCTCCTTCATGGGATAGTCTTGGGTGGGAAGAAGTATGGGCTTGTTATTATCGATGATTACTCAAGATACACATGGGTGTTCTTCTTAAAGTCCAAGGACGAGACAAGGATCACCTTCATTGATTTTGTCAAGCAATCTCAACGCAAGTTTGACAAAAAAATCTTGGTAATATGAAGTGAAAATGGCTCCAAATTTCAAAAACTACACCTTGGAAGACTTTCTTAGTGATGAAGGAATTGAGCATAAATACTCTGCACCATATACCCCACAACAAAATGGTCCGAAGCCGTCAACACCACATACCATGCGTCAAATCGTCTCTTTCTTCGCAAGATCTTGGAGAAGACCCCATATGAGCTCCTAACTGGAAACAAGAGAAATGTCAAGTATTTTTGGGTATTTGGTTGCAAATGCTCCATTCTTAACAAGAGAGAACAGTTAGGAAAATTACAATCCAAAAGAACCGAAGGAATATTTGTTGGTTATGGATCAAACTCCCATGCCTATAGACTACAAAAAATCTACTGGATGCATTGTAGAAACTCGTGACATGGTGTTTGATGAATTTAAAGGCTTCCATGGGGAGCGTGTTGATTTAAGTGATGTAGGTGATGAGGATTCTGAACAAGATATTTTAACCATAGGTGTAGGTGCTATCCTTCCAATGGAACATGTTTCTCATGGAGGTGAAGATCAGGACACAAGCACCACTCTTGCTCAACCTACTACTCCATCAACATCACCACCAGATTCCATCACTCAAGAGGATCCCACAATTCAAGAACAAGAGCAAGAATCTTCCCAAGAACAAGACTCTACACAAGAACAATATACATATCAAGTACCAGAACAATAACAAGCACATGTTGATGATGATGAACCTTATGATGACGGTGAACCTCGACAAATGATGCATGAAGAAGAAGAACTTCCACCAGATATTAACAATCCATACATTGATGATGTTGATGATGGGAATTAAGTTGAACCAATTGAAACCTTAACCTCCATCATGCCTTGAGTGTTCGGTCGCGTCGACATTGACAAAATTCTTCTCGGCATATCGGAAGGTAGGTTCAGTCATAAAAAATTGACAAATATTTGTGCTCACTTTTAACTTGTGTCTATTGTTGAGCCTTTTAGGGTGCAAGAAGAATTAGTGGATGCCGATTGACTTGTGGCCATGCAAGAATAGTTGAATAGTTTTGAACGCAACAATGTGTGGACATTGGTTAAAAGGCCAACCAAAGAGCACATTGTCATTGGAAAAAAATGGATCTTCAAGAACAAGCAAGATGAGCATGGTAACATCATTTGAAACAAGGAAAGTTAGTGTCTCAAGGGTACTCACAAGTTGAAGGTTTGGACTTTGATGAGACCTTTTCTCCCGTTGCACGTCTTGAATCTATTCACATCGTACTTGCTTATGCTGCTTTCAATGGCTTTACATTACATCAAATGGATGTGAAAAGTGCTTTCCTTAGTGGTCCTCTACAATAATAAGTATATGTATCATAGCCGCCCAGGTTCGTCGATCCCGATCACAAAGACTATGTTTATAAACTTCATAAAGCTTTATATGGCCTCAAACAAGCACCTTGTGCTTGGTATTATAATTTTAAGAAGTTTTAAACAATGATGGCTTTGTGAGAGGACTAATTTATCCCACCCTTTTTACTAAAAGGGAGAAAGGTGATTTGATACTATGCCAAATCTATGTAGATGACATCATTTTAGGTTCTATTAATGTTCATCTTTGCAAGAAGTTTGCGACCTCCATGACCAAGAATCTTGAGATGCCTCTCAATGCAAATTTGAAGTTCTTCCTTTGATTTGAAATTGAGAAATGTCAACAAGGAATTTTTCTGTCACAAGCCAAGTACGCCAAGGAAATTCTTTAGAAGTTTGGAATGACCCATGACAAGCCCCGCAAGATACCCATGCCAACCAAAGTTGTTATCAATGACGATGAAAATGGTACCCCTTTTGACACCTCTACTTATCGCTCCATGATTGGTCTTGCTTTACCTTTGTGCATCTAGACCGGATATTATGTTAAGTGTAGGCATATGTGCATGATATCAAGCCTCTCCTAAGGAGAGTCACCACTTAGCGTTTAAGCACATTCTTAGATACCTTGTTCACACCCCAACGTTGGGGCTATGGTACCCAATGATGCTAAGTTTGATCTCATTGGGTACTCGGGTGCGGATTGGGCTCGCGACAAGGTTGATCGGAACTACACGTCAGGAGCATGTCCGTTTCCTGGACGCTCATTGGTAAGTTGGCATCTAAATAAATAAAATTATGTGTCTCTTTCCATCGTTGAAGCTGAATACATCACCATTGGAAGTTTTGCCACCCAGTTGCTATGGATGAGGCAAACCTTGAAAGACTATGGAATTACATATAACAAGGTACCTCTTCTATGTGACAATGGAAGTGTAATCAAGATCATCAACAACCCCGTCCAACACCCTTACACCAAGCATATTGACATATGTCATCATTTTATTTGAGATCATGTGCAAAAAGGTGATATTGATATTAAGCATGTTAGTATGGAGATTCAATTTGCCTACATCTTCACCAAGCCATTGGATGAAGCCCGGTTTTGTCAACTAAGGCGTGAACTTGGCATCTTAGAGCTAGCTAACATTGTCGTATGATATTGTACCTATGTATGCACTTACTTCATTTCCTGTCTATATGTAGGCATATATTTAGGGGGGGAATTGAATTAATGAATCTTCTTATCTCTATGTGATGCACAAATAAAACAAACACTCTCAAGGACACTATACTTGTGAAAACTATAGTACTTTAACTGATGGAGTAGTAATGTCGGGCCCAAGGTTCAAACCTTCGCGGCGCCAAATCACTTATGCTCACACATGGTCGCTTTGATCATTATCATCTTGCGAGGTCTAGCAAGTTTGCAGTATTTTAAGTCATATGATTTCCTCTATATGTGTGTTACCGTTTCATCTATATATCTCTTGTAAACCTCCTTGGTGGAGTCATCCTATGGTCAATCTATAGTTTACCATGCAAAAAGTCTCACCTGTCGGACATCCGACACAATGGCCGGAATTTTAGCTCATTCAGTAACTAGAGAAAAAAATGCCAACCTCACGCGCCGTACATCTGGCACCATCGCTGGAAATCTGGTACGTCCAGTTACCACATAACAAAAATAACGAATCTCCATGCACCACACATCCGACACGTCGAGTTTCATCGTTTCCCACGCCCCGGATTTGTGGCACCTGATACGTCTCCATCGTATCTACTTTTCCAAACTCTTTTGCCCTTGTTTTGGACTCTAATTTGCATGATTTGAATTGAACTAACCCAAACTAACGTTGTTTTCAGCAGAATTGCCATGGTGTTATTTTTGCGCAAAAATAAAAGTTCTCGCAATGACCTGGAAATTTATTAGGATTTTTTGTGGAATACATAAAAAAATTACTGGCGCAAGAATCAACCGGAGGCGTGGAGCGAGGAGCCCACAAGCCCAGGAGGCACGGGCCCCCTGGCCGCGCCTAGCAGGCTTGTGGGGCCCTCGGGGCTCCGCCGCCTCCAACTCCAGCTCTATTTAGTCCCTTTCGTCTGGAAAAAATCAAGGAGAAGAGTTCATCACGTTTTACGATACGGAGGTGCCGCCACCACCTCTTCTTCCTTTGGAGGGCAGATCTGGAGTCCGTTCTGGGCTCCGGAGAGGGGAGATCGTCGCCATCGTCATCACCAACCTTCCTTCATCGCCAATTCCATGATGCTCTTGACTGTTCATGAGTAATCTCATCGTAGGCTTGATTGACGGTGATGGGTTGGATGAGATCTATCATGTAATCGAGTTAGTTTTGATGGGAGTTGATCCCTAGTATCCACTATGTTCTGAGATTGATGTTGTTACTAGTTTGCCATGCTTAATGCTTGTCACTAGGGCATGAGTGCCATGATTTCAGATCTGAACCTATTATGTTCTCATCAATATATGTGTGTTCTTGATCCTATCTTGCAAGTTGTAGTCACCTACTATGTGTTATGACCCGGCAACCCTAGAGTAACAATAGCCGGAACCACTCCCGGAGATGACCATAGTATGACGAGTTCATGTATTCACTAAGTGCTAATGTTTTGTTCCTGTTCTCTATTAAAAGGAGAACCTTAATATCCTGTAATTTCCATTAGGACCCCGCTGCCACGGGAGGGATGGACAATAGATGTCATGCAAGTTCTTTTCATAAGCACGTATGACTATATACGGAATGCATGCCTACATTACATTGACGAACCGGAGCTAGTTACATATCTCTGCGTGTTATAACTGTTGCATGATGAATTACATCCGGCATAATTATCCATCACCGATCCAATGCCTACGATTTTTTCCTACTGGTCCTTGCTGCGTTACTTTGCCGCTACTGCTGTCACTGCTGCTACTGTTACTGCTACAGCTGTCACTGCTGCTACTGTTACCATTGCTACTGTTGCTATCACACTACTTTGCTACTGATACTTTGCTGCAGATACTAAATCTTTCAGGTGTGGTTGAATTGACAACTCAACTGCTAATACTCGAGAATATTCTTTGGCTTCCCCTTGTGTCAAATCAACAAATTTGGGTTGAATACTCTACCCTCGAAAACTCTTGCGATCCCCTATACTTGTGGGTTATCAGGACTATTTTCTGGCGCCGTTGCGGGGGAAGCAAAGCTCTATTCTCTGAGTCACTTGGGATTTACGTCTGTTGATCACTATGAGGAATCCGAGAGATCCAAAAACTAAATTCTTGCCCTCAACTACGAGGACAGGTAAGGAACTGTCATCTAGCTCTGCGCTTGATTCACCTTCAGTTATGAGTAAGTTTGCGACACCACCTCCTGCTAGAAATTTTGATGTGTTGCATGTGCTTGATGATGCTACTTTTGCTATCCATGATGCTTGTGATGATGCTTTGCTTGATAGTGCTTTGCCACTAGGTGCATTCCTTGATGCACAAATTGCTAGAGTTGCTGCTGAATGTGATGATACTTCTGAAACTGCTGAAATGATTGAAGTAGAACCTGCTATTTCACCTGTTAGAACTAGCTCTCCTAGATATGAATTACCTGATATACCTGAGGGTTATGTTATGGAGGGAGAGATAGTCGAGGACTTTCTTGCTTGTAAGGATAGCTATGATCTTGAGAAATTACTGCGCAAGTGGAAAGAAAAATCTCTGAACGCTAGGATGAAATACGACCCGAAGTTTGCTACTTCGCCTACCTTTGTGACTGATAAGGCTTATGAATTCTGTGTCGACCCTAAGTTAATCACTTTGGTCGAATCTGATCCTTTTCATGGTTATGAGTCTGAAATGGTTGTAGCACATCTTACTAAGCTACACGATATAGCCACCCTATTCACGAGTGAGGAAAAGATCCGCCACTATTATATCCTTAAGCTGTTTCCTTTCTCGCTAAAGATTGATGCTAAGACTTGGTTCACTTCTCTTGCTCCTGGTTGTGTGCGTAGTCCTCAGGATATGATCTACTACTTCTCTGAGAAATATTTTCCTGCCCATAAGAAGTTGAAGAAGAGAGTCTCCCACAAGCTGCCTTGCAGGAAATATATAACTTTGCGCAAGTTGAATAAGAGAGTCTCCCACAAGCTTGGGCGAGGCTCGTCCAGCTAGTGAATTCTTTGCGTGATCACCCTCTTGAAAAGAATGAAATACTTGATATCTTCTATAATGGACTAAACGATGCTTCTAGAGACCACCTAGATAGATGTGCTGGTTGTGTTTTCAGAAAACGAACTGTGCAACAAGCTGAGGTTCTATTGAATAATATCTTGTGCAATGAGAATGCTTGGACTATTCCCGAACCACCTCCTTAGCCAACTCCGAAGAAAAGAGGTATCCTATTCCTCAGTCCCGAAGACATGCAAGAAGCCAAGAAATCTATGCGAGAGAAAGGCATTAAATCTGAAGATGTCAAAAATCTACCACCTATAAAAGAGATCCATGGTCTTGATAACCCGACACAGGTAGTAGAGGTAAATTCTCTTCGTAGATTCAATGAGAGTGATATTCCTTTTGATAAACCTGCTATCTTATGCGTGGATGAATTTGATAACTTTGTTGCCAATCAACAAAGTTTCAATGATTATGTTAGCAGACAATTGGAACAAAATGCTCGTATGCTTAGTCATTTAAGTGCTTGTATGGATAGATATGTCAATGACCTTAAGCTTTTGAGTAAACATGCCTCCATGGTCACCACTCAGGTAGAACAAGTACTTAAGGCTCAAAATGACTTGCTCAATGAGTTGAATGAAAATTCTGTTAGAGTCGTAACTAGAGGCGGTAGAATGACCGAGGAACCTTTGTATCCTGAGGGTCATCCTAAGAGAATTGAACAAGATTCTCAAGGAGTTAGCACTGATGCACCAAGTCATCATAGGATGAAAAATAAAGATGATAGGAACTTGCATGCTAGAAACCGTGTTGCTGTTACACCCGAGAATCCAAACGATGTCTCTGTTTCTGATGCCGAAACACAATCTGGTGATGAACATGAGCCTAATGATAATATCGATAGTGGTGCTCATGATGATGCTCAACGTAGAAATGATAAGGATGTGGAGATTGAACCAGTTGATCTTGATAACCCACAACCTAAGAATAGGAGATACGATAAGAACGACTTCATTGCTAGGAAGCATGGTAAAGAAAGAGAACCATGTGTCGGGGATATAACCCGCAGTGTAACCCGGCTTGGAGTATGACCCGCCAAAGGACTTGGCGATTCATCGGCGACTCAGAAGTGACCTGGCGGGTGACTCATACTTGTCCCCACAGGCGACTTAGATAAATGACAAAGGCCCAAGGCCCAGCGTGCACCCTGGCGTAAGGCGACTCATAGAGAAGGCCAGGAGGGCCGACTCACAAGAGAAGGCCCAAGAAGAAAGACTCCCACAGGAAGGAAACAAGAGCCGGATTAGGATTCAAGAGAGACTAGTCCTATTCCTACTCCTAGTAGGACTCTACATGTAAACCTACCCCTACCACCTATATAAGGAGGGGTAAGGCGCCCCAAGAGGGACAAGATTCACAACTTAGGTCTAGACAAGACAAATCATGAGATAGACAGATTAGGCATCCACGAGATTAGAGGCGGCGAGTCTGCACTCTTGTAATCGAGATCATCATCCTCATCAATGCAACACAAGCAAGACGTAGGCTTTTACCTCCATCGGAGGGGCCGAACCTGGGTAAACTCGCGTCTCTCGATTCCGACCAACCCCTTCAAGCCGCCACATGGTTGTGATGGCCTCACACCTAAAGTTCTCTCACGAGAACATATTCCGTGACAAAACCACGACAGTTGGCGCCCACCGTGGGGCTTATCGCACGGTGGTATTGTGTTTTCAAGGGAGCTCTCCGAGGGATCGAGAAACTCGTAATTGATCATATAAAATTAGAGCAGAGCCACCTCATAAGGAACTGTATGCTGGCATCTAGCGGATTAACTCAGTTTGTAAGTTAGCATTTTTAATCTGGTGGATCCGTCTGGAGACCGGATACTAGCGGCGTATGCGGAGCTACACACAAAGGCGACAAAAGCATCTACATCGGTCCAAGCTACACCCTGAATAATTGATTGCGTGAGCACTTACGGGGAGGAAGGAGCGAGCCAACAAATGTCCAACTTCGCATGCAGTCAACGTCAAGACATAGGAAGATATATTCTCACAACAAAAATTATGGCAGCTGGCGTATCATCAACAAGTAGTGTTTTCTGACGTGACCAACAGGGATCAGATACAGCCATCGTGTGAAGGACAAGATCACCAGTTTTGACTCGGAGAAAAGATTATATCCAAAACAAAAATAAAAGACACGGACGTAGATTCGCCTTGAGTTGGTCACGGCTGCCTCACCCGCCCCGGCATCTCCTTGCCATCGCCGCAGTTCGCCTCGACCCGGCCAGCTTCGCCTTGCCGCGGGTGCTCCAGCTCCGACACCCGCGCGCTTCAACCCGCCGGACCAGCCTGTGTCATGGCCTCGCGTTCGAGCCTCCGCACTCCGTGGCCTAGTCGTCCACGCACCACATCCGTCCACCCCGAAAGAACCAGCCAGAGACCCATCACGCATCAGGAGGAGAAAAAGATCCATCAGCCAGTCTTTCAACGCGGCCCCGTCAAGCCGGCGGCACAGTGGAATGCATTGTTCTTGTTTTTGTCGACAGCGTCCTCGGCGGCGCCGGCCTCGAGCAGTGCCTACGCGCACTTGAGCTTGCCATAGCCGTACGCGAAGTGCAGGTCCGGCCCAATCCCGGTGCAAAGACGGTTTTCTGGAGAGACAACATTACACGGAGGCAGAGTTGAATCTGGAATCAATCCGTGAAGACCGCGTCAAATACAAGGGATCATCATGTAGTACTCCACTAGTGCTACTTCACGGGAAGCCTAATTCCTACGCAGATAAGAGGAGGCTATAAGGAGATTACTTCGAGAATAAAGGAAGGAAAAGTTACGAAGCAAGCCGCAAGCTGGAAGGATATGTGACAACGAACTCAGTCGCCGCCGTCGCGGCCCTGCATGGAGCCGACTCACCTGGCCCACCTGCTGCCGCCATCGTGACTCGCCTCGCCCCCGTCGCCTCACCTTGAGTCGGCTCGCCCCGTCGCGCCTACCGCCGCTGTTCTAACTCACGTCATCACGCTCTGCCGCCGCCGTCGTGACTCGCCTCCTCACGCCTACCGCCGCCGCCGTGGCTCGTCATGCCAGCGCTGCCTTGCCTTGAGCCGGCTCACCCCGTCGCGCCTGCCGCCGCTGTCGTGGCTCGCCTTGCCTTGAGCCGGCTGCGCACATAGTACTACACCAGACTGCGAAGGGCTGTTGTTGCTATGTTACATAGTACTCCTACTAGTACTACTTCTCATGTGAAGGTGGAGCTCAAGAGTTTCTTCATCACGTCAGGACAAAAGGAAGATAGGAAAAGTACGACTCATACATTTTATTCCGTCTACCACTGGAAGCCATTCAGGAAATACACAACGTCCCCTAATCCAGGTGATATCCATCCTGTCTATTTTTCATACATGTTAATTCATTCAAAAACAATTACTTTTGGCTTGTAGTTTTTTACTGTGCTGGACAATTGTTCATTAAAAAAACGGCGTCACATTACGAGTACGAAGCTCGTGTCAATCAACACCCTGGGCGACTCAGTACTCGCGTCGTCCTACAGCGTCATGGGCGACTCACTAGCTGTGCCGATTTACAATGACGCGGCCAACTCTCATGTGTGCGTGATCAAAGGCGATTTACAATGACGCGGTCAACTCTCACGTCCGTGCAAACAAAGCCGGCTTACAATGACGTGGCCAACTCTCACGTCCGCGTGAACCGAGATGGCTTATAAATGACGCGGCCAACTCTCATGTTCGCACGACCAAGGCGGCTTACAATGCCGCGACCGATTCTCGAGTCCGTGCCAAATCACTTGACAGCTCTCACATTCAACTCAACTCATCGGTGCAATGCTGGCCTATGCAAGGCGCCCAGTAGATGTGCGCAAGCCACCATCCCCGTGGTCCAGACGACATCAACATATCGGTGCAGTGCTCGCCTGTACGTGCCGCCCAAGAGATAGACGCAAGTCGCCGTCCTCACGGTCCGGATTATATCAACCCGCTGGTGCAGTGCTCGCTTACACGAGCCGCCCAACAAAAGATGCAAGACGCCACCCTCACGGCCCGGGTTACTTCAACCTGTCGGTGCAATGCTCGCCTGTACGAGCCTCCTAACAGAAGGACGCGAGTCACCACCCTCACGGTCCGGACAACATCAACTTGCCGGTGCAGTGGCTTTATATCTCGGAGATGGAGCAAGTACAAGTATCTTTTCTCTCCCGGTTTATGCCACAATCAAGTATGGAGACTCTCAAGCCGCCTCCTTGAGTCGACTTAAGACTCGGGGGCTACATGGACATGGCTTGGCAGGCTCAACTGGGATGAATAATTCAAGAACCCCGGGTCATTACAGAAAAATTATCATCTTAGGGTGGCGCTTGAGCTTTCTGACTCGCCCCATCCTATCGCAACCTTATGAGACGACGAAACTGCTATCTTGGGTGGCGCTCGAGCTTTCTGACTCGCCCTATCCTGTCGCGACCTTATGAGCCGACGAAACTGCTATCTTGGGTGGTGCTTGAGCTTTCTGACTCGCCCGATCCTGTCGCGACCTTATGAGCCGACAAAACCATCATTTTAGGGTGGCGCTTGAGCTTTCTGACTCGCCCCATCCTGTAGCGACCTTATGAGCCGACGAAACCATCATCTTAGGGTGGCGCTTTAGCTTTCTGACTCGCCCCATCCTGTCACGACCTTATAAGCCGACGAAACCATCATCCTAGGGTGGCGCTTGAGCTTTCTGACTCGCCCCATCCTATCGCGGCCTTATGAGCCGACGAAACCATCTTCTTAGGGTGGCGCTTGAGCTTTCTGACTCGCCCCATCCTGTCGTGACCTGATGAGTCGACGAAACCATCATCTTAGGGTGGCGCTAGAGCTTTCGGACTCGCCCCATCCTGTCGCGACCTTATGAGCCGACGAAACCATCATCATAGGGTGGCGCTTGAGCTTTCTGACTCGCCCCATCCCGTCGCGACCTTATGAGCCGACGAAACCATCATCTTAGGGTGGCGCTTGAGCATTCTGACTCGCCCCATCCTGTCGCGACCTTATGGGCAGACGAAACTATCATCTTAGGCTGGCGCTTGAGCTTTCTGACTCGCCCCATCCTGTCGCGACCTTATGGGCCGACGAAACCATCATTTTAGGGTGGCGCTTGAGCTTTCTGACTCGCCCCATCCTGTCGCGACCTTATGAGTTGACGAAACCATCATCTTCGGGTGGCACTTGAGCTTTCTGACTCGCCCCATCCTGTCGCGACCTTATGAGCCGACGAAACAATCATCTTAGGGTGGCGCTTGAGCTTTTTGACTCGTCCCATCCTGTCGCGACCTTATGAGCCGACGAAACCATCATCTTAGGGTGGTGCTTGAGCTTTCTGACTCGCCCTATCCTGTCACGACCTTATGAGCCGACGAAACCATCATCTTAGGGTGGCGCTTGAGCTTTTTGACTCGTCCCATCCTGTCGCGACCTTATGAGCCGATGAAACCATCATCTTAGGGTGGCGCTTGAGCTTTCTGACTCGCCCCATCCTGTCGCGACCTTATGAGCCGACGAAACCACCATCCTAGGGTGACGCTTGAGCTTTCTGAGTCGCCCCATCCTGTCGCGACCTTATGAGCCGACGAAACAATCATATTAGGGTGGCGCTTGAGCTTTCTGACTCGCCCCATCCTGTCGCGACCTTATGAGCCGACGAAACCATCATCTTATGGTGGCGCTTGAGCTTTCTGACTCGCCCCATTCTGTCGCGACCTTATGAGCCGACGAAACCATCATCTTAGGGTGGCGCTTGAGATTTCTGACATGCCCCATCCTATCGCGACCTTATGAGCCGACGAAACCATCATCTTAGGGTGGCGCTTGAGCTTTCTGACTCGCCCCATCCTGTCGCGACCTTATGAGCCGACGAAACCATCATCTTAGGGTGGCACTTGAGCTTTCTGTCTCGCCCCATCCTGTCGCGACCTTATGAGCCGACGAAACCATCATCCTAGGGTGCCGCTTGAGCTTTCTGACTCCCCCATCGTGTCGCGACCTTATGAGCCGACGAAACCATCATCTTAGGGTGGCGCTTGAGCTTTCTGACACGCCCCATCCTGCGCGACCTTATGAGCCGACGAAACCATCATCCTAGGGTGGCGCTTGAGCTTTCTGACTCGCCCCATCCTGTCGCGACCTTATGAACCGACGAAACCATCATCTTAGGGTGGCGCTTTAGCTTTTTGATTCGCCCCATCCTTTCGCGACCTTATGAGCCGACGAAATTGCTATTTTTTACCTTCCTGGCACTGCCACAAGGTTTCACAGATTTATGAGACTCGTCGTGACTCACTGAGCCGGCCGATGTGACTCACTGAGCCGGCTTATTTAAAATAGCTTGATGCCATACTTATCATATCATATACATGCATCATCTTGCATTGCATCATGCATCATACATACATATCATGCCGGTCTTCAAACCGGGTCAAAGCATAAATTCTTGCAGGTGCAAATTAATCTTTGAATAGCCAATTTGGCTGGATTTTTATCATGGTTTATCATAACCAGTGTTAAATGATTGGGGGTTTTTAAAGCCAGCTCGGAAGAATTGACTATTGTCAAAGAGCCGTCCTATCACATATAATGCCGAGTCATCTAATTGACCGGCCTTTGGATTTCTTCAACTTGTGTTCTGTAGTAAACTACAACACTTATGGATTTCTCCGACATATGGATTTCTCAAGGTTATATTTGCCGGGTTACATTGCAACCACGGTCAAGGATTTCTTTTATCACAAAGGCATCATCAGCTCACAGAGTGGATATGATTTTATTATACAATGGAAGGAATAGCCCCGAGTCACTGCAGGCACACAACCCGACACTTGGGGGCTACATTATTCAAATCAAGATTACATCAAAGTATGAAAGTCCCATGTCGCTGCAAGCATACACCATGACACTTGGGGGCTAATGCAATCCGCTTTTCAAATCATCACATCATCAACAGACCCAGTTATTTCAAGGAGATAAGCCGGCCCTAGGGGGCTACAGGTCGCTCATTGTTCAAAGTATGGATTCAAGGAACATCCGGCTCATCATTTTTTATAAAGACCCGGCCCTTGGGGGCTATGCATTGCTGATCAAGGTTACATCATCAGGTTTACAAAGTCCCTTCTCATTATTGCATAATGACCCAGCCCTTGGGGGCTACATCATATGATGTTTTATTTTCAAAGGAGAAGAACGTGGAAGTCCCAAGTCGCCGCAAGCAACCGACTCGGCACTTGGGGGCTACACTATTCAGATCATAATTTCTAAAGTCCCAGGTTGTTGCAGGCAAGAGAACCCGGCCCTTGGGGGCTATATCATTAAGTTGTTTCATAGATCATGAGGTTCAAATTGAAGACCCGGCCCATCACACACTGATAACCCGGCCCTTGGGGGCTACACGTAATATGGATATATCAAAAAGTTGAAGAGCACATTTCATTTCATCATGGAGATGAAGTATTGGGAGACCGGTTCAGCATATTTTTATCTAGTTGAAGCATTGAAAGACCGGATCAACATCACACGGATTTCTTTATCCCCAATAATTTGACATAGTCAATTGGAGTTCAATTGTTTGACGAGACACGACCAATAATCATGACCCGCCATTAGCAATCATGACCCGCCATTGTCAATCATAATCCGCCGAAGCAAGAGAAGCTGGTTCAACATTGTGTGGAGTTCCTATTCCCCAAATTTTCTTCAAGCCAAAGCATTGGAGGCCGACTCAATGGCATATATATATATATATTATTGCAAAAGACACGTACCTACGAGATGATTGAAGGCGGCTCGAAGAAACCCGGATTTTTCAAGGAGCCACTTCAGTAAATCAAGCCGGCCAGAGGAGCAAGCCGTCCCCTTAAATTATTTATTATTCTTATTTCGGGACCTTACCATGAATAAATTCAAGCTAACCTTGGGGGCTAATGTCGGGGATATACCCTGCAGTGTAACCCGGTTTGGAGTATGACCCGCCAAAGGACTTGGCGATTCATCGGCGACTCAGCAGTGACCTGGCGGGCGACTCATACTTGTCCCCACAGGCAACTTAGATAAATGACAAAGGCCCAAGGCCCGGCGTGCACCCTGGCATAAGGCGACTCATAGAGAGGCTAGGAGGGCCGACTCACAAGAGAAGGCCCAAGAAGAAAGACTCCCACAAGAAGGAAACAAGACCCGGATTAGGATTCAAGAGAGACTAGTCCTATTCCTACTCCTAGTAGGACTCTACATGTAAACCTACCCCTTCCACCTATATAAGGAGGGGTAAGGCGCCCCAAGAGGGACAAGATTCACAACTTAGGTCTAGACAAGACAAATCATGAGATAGACAGATTAGACATCCACGAGATTAGAGGCGGCGAGTATGATCTCTTGTAATCGAGATCATCATCCTGATCAATGCAACACAAGCAGGACGTAGGCTTTTACCTCCATCGGAGGGGCTGAACCTGGGTAAACTCGCGTCTCTCGATTCCGACCAACCCCTTCAAGCCGCCACATGGTTGCGATGGCCTCACACCTAAAGTTCTCTCACGAGAACATCTATCGTGACAAAACCATGACACCATGGGTTCAGAAACCCATGCCCTTTCCTCCCAAACCATCCAAGAAAAAGGATGATGAGGATTTTGAGCGATTTGTTGAAATGATTAGACTTGTCTTTCTGCAAATGCGTTTGACAGATATGCTCAAAATGTCTCCCTATGCCAAGTACATGAAGGATATTATGACTAATTAGAGGAGGATACCTGAGGTTGAGATTTCCACCATGCTCGCTAATTACACCTTCAAGGGTCGAACTCCATAGAAACTAGGTGATCCTGGAGTGCCCACTATACCTTGCTCCATTAAAGGAAACTACGTTAGAACTGCTTTATGGGACCTTGGAGCTGGTGTTAGTGTTATGCCTCTCTCTCTTTATCGTAGACTTGAACTGGATAAGTTGACACCCACTGAAATCTCTCTGCAAATGGCTGACAAATTAACTGCTTTCCCTATCGGCATTTGCGAGGATGTACCTGTTGTGGTTGCTAACGTTACTATCCTGACGGACTTTGTTATTCTGGATATTCCCGAGGATGATGCCATGACGGTCATCCTTGGAAGACCCTTTTTCAACACTGCAGGGACTGTTTTTGATTGCAACAAAGGCAACGTCACTTTCCACATCAATGGTAATGAGCATACGGTGCACTTTGCCAAGAAACAATATCGAATACATTGCATCAATGCTATTGAAAAAACATCATCAATTCTTATGGGGAGCTTTGAATGCCCTATACCTACTGTTAAGATGAAGTATGAGTTGCTTGTTGTGGATATGCACATCCCCATTGAGGTAACCTAGTGACTATTCGAAAATCCTCCGGTTTTATGCGATTCAAAAAAAGTTTGTCAAGGAGACTTGATCAACCTCATTGACAAATTTCTTTTGATGAACATGAGATGGATGAATCTAGGAGTCACAACCCTGTGTTCCAAACCTTTACCTTCGGTTGTTTAGAAGGAAAATGATGGATTTAGCTTTAATTTTTCCTATTTTCTGCTTTTTGCGTCCCTATAAAAGTGTCCCGAAAATAAAAGTTCTCTCAATGCCTTGAAAATCAAGTATTATTTTTTCTGGAAATTTTTTAAAATTCGAAGATGGAGAGCTAGTCAGGGGGATGCACCAGTAGGCCACAAGCCCAGGAGGCGCGGGCACCCCCGCTGGCCGCGCCTACCAGGCTTGTGGGGGACACGTCTCCTCCTCCACTTATTCCAGCTCCCATCTCCTTCTCCTACCTCCAGAAAAATTCATTCTACACCTCAAACCCGTGTTCTTGCTCTTCTTGTTGCGATTTTCGATCTCCTTGGGCAAAGCCCCATTCACCAAACTGTTTTGGGGAAATTGTTCCTTGGTATGTGACTCCTCCATTGGTCCAATTAGTTTTTTCTCTAGTGCCTTATTCGTTGCGTATTTTTGCTGCCTTGGTGGCCCTGTTCTTGAGCTTTGCCTGCTAATTTTAGCTGGTCCCAAGTGGTTGTGATGCGTGATATGGCCTCTAGGCACTTGTAGGAGTAGTTGCTATGAGTTTCTTTGAGCCTTGTTCACTTTTCCTTTGAGTCACTGAAAATTTCAGAAAAGGAAGATGTTCAGGAGAAACTATCATGGTGGTTCCTCAAGCAAGAGGGGTCCCTGTCTCGCGATTCGGGAGCCCGATCCTTACCAACCGACGAAGGCATAGGTACAACAATGTGAATGGCCTTCTGATGAATTCATGATTGATGCAGGTTTCAAAGACGAGTTTAACATATTTGTTCACAACACCGGGCTCGAAGAATTTATCTCCGATAAATGTGGACAGTATACTTCTCTCACTGCCTCTTTTGTTCGTAGATTCAAATTTTCAGCTGGTCGTGACACATCCATACTGTTTGATTTGTATGACAAATCGTATACCATGGATTTAGAGGATTTCAATAGAATTTGCAAGATACCTGATTGGGGTAGTCTCAATGATCCTCCTAAGTCTCCAATTAGATATTTTATATCTAGTATAACTGTCGGAGAAACTAGAGATATTACGCAGGTTACCATGGGAAGCATTCATTTTCCTGCCTTGCATTACTTTGCCCTCTTCATAGGTAGATGCATTAACGGCAAGATTGAGCATTGTCACCTCTGCGCACCTGAACTTAGTATTCTTAAGAGCGCAGTAACGGGTGATAGAAGTTTCAACATGGGATCTATAATCGCAAGGAGGCTAAATAATAATGCTAATGAAGGGGATTTCTTTGGTGGGATCTATGCCACTCGCATAGCCAATTTTCTTGGAGTACCCATCCGCGAAGGAGATCCCCCGCTCCATATAGCTTTCCTTGATCGCGCCGCTATGACACACTATCATTTCCTTGAGAGGGATAATAAATCCTGGCTATACCGTCTAATATTTAACCGACATCGTGTTTTCCATATTACCCTTCCTGCTCCTGCCTTCTTTGACTTTCAGGTAAAACGGAGATAGTACATAACCAGAGGAGAGGCAGAGTAGTATGAGAGGGGGGCAAAGCCTGCTCGCCTCCGTGAGACAGCTATTCAGGCGGTAGCTGCCGCGTTCCCGTACAACCCCCATTATGATTTTGGATATCACCCGGACCAGCCATGGGAGTAGACCAACTTAGGCCAAAATCCTAAGCTTGGGGGAGTACGTGTTTCTCACCGACTTTATATTCATGCTTACACTTTCACTTTGATAGTCGGTGTTCACACCTTGCCACTGTATCATCCATGCTAGTTTGTTTATTTTTCTCGCTTTCTTCTCGCGTGTTTGTCTAGTTTGAGAAAACCCAAAAAGATTTCCAGTTCTTATTTTGCTTGTTGGGAGCTTTCCCATGTAAATAGTGTTCTTTTTCTTTGGGTCAAGGTAGAAGACCATGGTTACAATGTTTAGTGGCTCTCGCATGCATATCTATTTATCTGTCAAAGAGCCATATTACTTTGTCTTCTCCTTTGTGTTTGCTTGCAGATTCCAGTGTAGTCCAATGCACGAACACTCTTATTATTGTTGACATCATTCGGTCGCGCAAGTGAAGGGCAATAATGACGATATATGATGAAGTGACCGAGCCTGGAAAAGCTGGTATGAACTCGATCTATTTTGTTTTTGTAAATATGACTAGCTCATCGTTCCTAATTCAGCTTTGTTATGAGAGAAACATGTTTGCAATGACAACTTAGAGATCATAGTTTCTCATGCCATGCTTAATTAGCTAGGAGCTTATAATGGTTTGTCTTGGATGCCAACATGAATTTTGAGATGATTATGATGTAGTATGATAGGATGGTATCCTCCTTTGAATGATGCAAGTGGCTTGACTTGGTGCATGTTTACGCATGTAGTTGAAACAAAATCAACACAACCTCTATGATATTCATGTTTATGGTGATTTATGTCCTACTCATGCTTTCACTCAATGTTGGTTAATCTTAAGGCATATTGATGACTATTGTCGCTCTCTAGCTGGTCGCTTCCCAGTATTTTGCTAGCCTTCACTTGTACTAAGCGGGAATACTGCTTGTGCATCCACTTCCATAAATCCAAAGTTGTTCCATATGAGTCCACCATACCTACCTATATGCGGTATCTACTTGCCGTTCCAAGTAAATTTGCATGTGCCACTCTTTAAACCTTCAAGAAATAATCTGTTTTATATGCCCGAACCGCTCATGTGGTGACAAGGGGCGATCAGTATCTTCCATGCTAGGCGTGTTATCCTCGATATGTGTTTATTCACTATCATTCACGATAAAGGGGCCGGTAATTGGAATGCCTAGTTCCATGCTCAAATCGAAAAGATAATTGCAAACAAAACTTCTCTTGGATTGTTGTTGGTATGGATGGCACCCGAATATTCGGCTAGTCGTGGAGTGTGACTGACTGGTGGTGGGGGAGTCAAAACTTTACTTTTCTGTTTGAGAACCGCCTATAGTATGTGTAGCATGGAAGATGGTGAAAACTATTGGTCATTGCATTGACAATGAAAGCATGCCACCCAAAATTATTTATCTCTATCTTCAAAGCTTGAGCTCTGGCACTTCTGCAAATCAATGCTTCCCTCTACGAAGGGCCTATCTATTTATGTTTCTCTTGAGTCATCGCCTTCTTATAAAAGTACCAATTAGAGAGCACCTCCGTCATTTTTATGCTTTTCTATTAATTGTTATTGAGTATGACTATGACTGGATCTTCTTTGCCATGAATTACAATGTTTAGTCAGCCCTTGGTCTGTGAAGGTGCTCTGCATTTATGCTTTGCGGTCTCAAAAAGGGCTAGCGAGATACCATTTGTTCATACTGCTTCATGATTGTTTTGATTGAAGTGTTGACGCTTGAAACTTATTATTATTGCTCGCTAGTTGATTATGCCATTGATATGAGTTTATCATGAGACCTAAATGTCATTGCTTATGTGGTTAGCTTATGATCTTGCTGAAATCCTCAATATGAGTTAGACATAATTGCAACAACAAGATCAAACAGAGTCCGTAAAAGTTGTGCTTTTGTCTCTTTCAGTTGGTCAACTGAATTGCTTGAGGACAAGCAAGGCTGTAAGCTTGGGGGAGTTGATACATCTCCATCGTATCTACTTTTCCAAACTCTTTTGCCCTTATTTTGGACTCTAATTTGCATGATTTGAATGGAACTAACCCGGACTAACGCTGTTTTCAGCAGAATTGCCATGGTGTTATTTTTGCACAGAAATAAAAGTTCTCGAAATGACCTGGAAATTTACGAGGATTTTTATGGAATATATAAAAAATACTGGCGCAAGAATCAACCGGAGGTGTGGAGTGAGGAGCCCACAAGCCCAGGAGGCGCCCCCCCCCCCCCGGCCGCGCCTAGCAGGCTTGTTGGGCCCTCAGGGCTCCGCCACCTCCAACTCCAGCTTTATTTAGTCCCTTTCGTCCAGAAAAAAATCAAGGAGAAGTGTTCATCGCGTTTTACAATACGGAGGCGCCGCCACCACCTGTTCTTCCTCTGGAGGGCAGATCTGGAGTCCGTTCTGGGCTCCGGAGAGGGGAGATCGTCGCCATCGTCATCACCAACCTTCCTTCATCGCCAATTCCATGCTGCTCTTCACCGTTCGTGAGTAATCTCATTGTAGGCTTGCTGGACGGTGATGGGTTGGATGAGATCTATCTTGTAATCGAGTTAGTTTTGATGGGGATTGATCCCTAGTATCCACTATGTTCTAAGATTGATGTTGCTACTACTTTGCCATGCTTAATGCTTGTCACTAGGGCCCGAGTGCCATGATTTCAGATCGGAACCTATTATGTTCTCCTCAATATATGTGTGTTCTTGATCCTATCTTGCAAGTTGTAGTCACCTACTATGTGTTATGACCCGGCAACCTCGGAGTGACAATAGCCGGAACCACTCCCGGAGATGACCATAGTATGAGGAGTTCATGTATTCACTAAGTGCTAATGCTTTGTTATGGTTCTCTATTAAAAGGAGAACCTTAATATCCTGTAGTTTCCATTAGGACCCCGCTGCCACGGGAGGGATGGACAATGGATGTCATGCAAATTCTTTTCATAAGCACATATGACTATATACGGAATGCATGCCTACATTACATTGACGAACTGGAGCTAATTACATATCTCTCTGTGTTATAACTGTTGCATGATTAATGTCATCCGACATAATTATCCATCACCGATCCAATGCCTATGAGTTTTTCCTACTGGTCCTTGCTACGTTACTTTGCCGCTACTAGTGTCACTGCTGCTACAGTTACTGCTATTGTTGTCACTGCTGCTACTATTACCATTGCTACTGTTGCTATCACACTACTTTGCTACTGATACTTTGCTGCAGATACTAAGTCTTACAGGTGTGGTTGAATTGACAACTAAACTGCTAATACTCGATAATATTCTTTGGCTTCCCCTTGTGTCGAATCAACAAATTTGGGTTGACTACTCTACTCTAGAAAACTGTTGCGATCCCCTATACTTGTGGGTTATCAGCGCCCCCACCGGAAATCTGGCCATGCAGTTACTAGAGAGCAACAAATCGCCTCCTTATACCCCCGGGTGTCTGGGACTTCCCTCGGATGTCCAACCTACCAGGCTCATATAAAATCTAGATCGAGGGGGGCATGGGGCAGTTTCCCCCACCCACCTGCCCGCCCCTTTCCCTCCCAGCCACCGGCACCAGTCCTCGTCCTCCACCACCGCCCTAGCCTCACTCGTCCCTTCCGTCCCCCAATCTCCCTCCTCCACATGTTCCTCTCCCTGATCTACATCCTCATCCACTCGTTTGGTGGATTGGTGGTCAGCTCCTTCTGGGAGTAGGACTCATTGGTGCCTGAGTGTCTCTTGGGTCTTTGGTGCTCCTTGATGGCTAGGACCAAGAACGTTGGCTAGGGCCCCTTTGAGGGACAACAGTCCCATGGTATACATAATTTTGCCTAGGTTCATCTATTATCAATATAGTTGTTCCTATAGGTTTATGCTTCATGCTTTCATATCTTCCTCACTCAAATGTCATATTGCCATGGTTCATCTATTCTTGATATAGTTGTTCCTATTACCATTCCACTCTAAGTCTTTGGTCATGCAATTCATCTTGGTCATGTTGTCATTTTGCCCTAATACTAGGCTTGTCCTATGTTCGTGGAACAAATGCCAACATTTTCATGTGTTATGTTTTGTGTGTACCATGGCTATTTCCTCCGTATCTAGCTCTCATCGGTGTCATATCTTCCTGTCATTTTTAGTCGCTCGTTGACACGACTCCACTGATTCCGAGGAGAATGTCAAACCTAAGAAGAAGACGACCACCAAGAAGACCTCTGCCGGGCCTAGTTGCAGCCGTCAGTCTCGACCATCTTATGGCTTTGATCCGGATGATGTGAACTATGTTGTGGAAGAAGACAAATATTTTGTTCCCACGCGTCCAGTTGGTCACTCCAAGCTGAGCCCAGCGGGGTCCGGAGGCACCTATGCCTCCAGTCCAGGGCTCCCCTCTACCCATGGATCATGGTTGACCCATTTCTATGGATTTTCTTGTTTGTCAAAATCGTCACGTCCATAACTTCAAGACTATGGGGACGGGCTTGTATCTTGAGTTCAGGCGCGATATCAATCAGTTTGAGATGGCCGGTGATGCTCCAGGCCTTTAGTTCCATCCTTGCATGCATGAGAATATCTACACGAGCATGGTTTGTATTTGTGGCCTAGCACCTCAGTCCTATTTGGATCTCCCATTTCTTCGCTCCAATCCTGTGCATTTCCAAGATAATATTGTCAAGATCATTGATGACATAGATCTTGGTCCTCCCATGACCTTCAAATGTGACTAGAATTAAGGTGCCATTCTTTAGTTCTATACCACGTGTTACTTTGGGCCTCACAACACTCTCACCTTGATGATTGATGATGTTCAGATGAGTATCTCTTATAGCCGATTTGTCTAGATTTTGCGACTTTCTGGTGTTGGTCATCGGATTTATGGTGAGAATCCTGAGCATACAGACATGAAGATTGATGATTGTCTACCACTTGTCAATCCAGCCAATCAGCTCACAAACGAGGAGATAAAGTATCCACCTAATGAGGTCTCTATCTTCTGGTCTCCCTACTATATTCTCTTTTAGTGTGTCCATCACACTCTTTATCCCAAGAAGGGAGATCGCATGCACACTCGTCCCATGGAGCCACCTGACACGGCACACTACATCTCGCATGAGATTCATCTCACAAGTTTCGTGGAGATGCATTAGTTTCCTTATGCTCCATACATTCACGCGCTAATTGACCACACAACACCCCTTTGCGGTTGCCAATACTATTTTACGTACCAAGTGTAAGCCTGGTCATCATATGTACGAGGTTGCCCCCCACTACTCCTTCTCATTCTAAGAGGACACATACATCTCAGGGCAAGGGTTCTGTTCAGTCCGAGACGACTTCTGTTGCGTCTTCCTTTGCGAGGGACCCCTTTGGTCGGCTTGACTCCTTCATGGGGAAAGCCTAGTATACCATCATGAAGTCTACCAGTTTCAATTGTCAGTAGAATCATGATATCCAGCAAAGCCTTATAATCTCAAAGAATCAGCTCAAGAAGTGTCTACACGCTCGTGGCAGCCACAATGAGTGATGATGATGATCTTCTCCCGTCTTCTCCCTCTTCCTCCACCTTCAGGGTTCCATCCTGTGATTGGTACACCAAGTTCTTCAATAGTGGTCGATGACAAGGACATCCGCCAGGAGTGATTCCACTTTGTGTCCTAGTATCTTTGCCCCTTTTTGTGTGTTCCTCACAAAGGGGGAGAAGTAGTATCTATGTTTTCTATGATATCACGTGAACCATAAATTTTATTTGCTATCTCTGAACCATATACTTGTGTTAAGTTTATTGAGTTGCATGACTTTAATTCTAAGATTATGTTATGATGTATATCAAGTACTATCTTATATGCTATCATATCTCTCTATCATATGAGCTTGTGTTCATGGGTTGTCTATAATTCTGAGATTATGTTTCAAACACTCTCCCATGTGCAAACATAACATATGTGTGTTGAGTTATTGCTAATCCCAATGTGCACACGTTGAGAAGGAGCTCGGTCAAACTTATCATATGACTTTTGCTTGTATGAAATACATTGCAATATATTTTATACTACATGTATGATTCTCATCAACAAACAAAAAAGGGGAGATTTAAAGTGCAATCATGCCCTTATATATGTTTTGATGTTGATGACAATGTACATGTAGAGGACTAATGGTGTTCATCAAGTAAATCTGAGGTATTAGTCCTCAAATGACAATCGGCATGGATCACGGATGCGTGGAATTATTATGATTTGAGAAGGAAGGAACAAAGAGGTTTATGAATCTTATTTTCTTTTCTTGCAGAGTATAGGGATCCCACACTATTAAGTGGGTATTTATTGGGTTAGTAAAATACATGCTCAAGTCAAGTCAATTCAAACTCCTTACTTCTTCTAAAAAGCACTAAATATACACTGCAAAATGATGTTCGTCTGTGATGGCCGGATGCCCGGGCGTTCAAACAGTCGCAGGATTTCCGGGAAGTGCCCCGGATGTCTAGCCCCCTGCTATCGAGAAAGCATCTCTAGCTCTTTGTATATCATGTGTTATTATCTTACACTGGATGTCCACCCCATAGCCCGGATGTCCGACCAGTGCCAACCACTTACTACACAATGACCAATTTCTCACGACCACCATATATAGCTCTCTCCTACCTCAAGATAAGGTCGACCATTCCCTTTGAGATAACCTAGAACACATATTTCTCTCTCCTCACATTCCCATACACCAAATCCAAGATTCCAAAGGCATTTGAGAGTATTTGTGGGAAGTTCTCCAATCAAGTGATAGATCCACTCCTTCCCTTTCTCTTGACCAAAGAAATTTGTGATTTGAGAAAGTCTTGAGATTTTCCCCATCGTTCTTGTTACTCTTGGAGGTTGGAAACTCCTATGCAATATGAGTTCTTCAATGAGGAATCAACCATTGTGATTACCCCAGAAAGTTTGTGAGGGTTTGGAGATCACCCCAAGGTCTACTACTAGTGGTCAAGAAACGCCTTCGTGGTGTTGTCTTAAGGAGAGAATCGAGTAAGCCTTTGTAGCGCTGATGTTCCTTCGTGGTAACATCGACCTCTGTAAATGATTCCGTAGCTTCCCTCCAAGGAAGTGAACATCGGCATACATCCTCGTCTTTCGGAGTTACAGTTATTCCTAACCCTAACTCCCTACTTGTGGTTACTTGTCTTTGTGGACTTACTTGTACTACTTGTGCTTGCCTATCTAATTGCTTACTACTTTATTAGTACACATAGAACCACTATCATTTTAGCAATTGTTAGGCTCGCTTTGATATTCCGCAATATTACCTAAAATTGCTAAGTAACAATTAAAATTTGTAATTATATGTGTTCACCCCCTCTAGGTCCATCTTGATACTTTTAGTAGTGCACCAAACTAAGAATGATTTGCTAGAGATAGTTAGCCAAAAGTCAGTGATAACCTTCACGCAACAATTAAGAAGGGTGATGGGGCAAAAGTCATTCACCAATTCTGGTGATATAGTTTTTGGGATCAGTGTTATGAATTCATAATTAAGACTTTCCAAATTCATATTACCATAACTCTGATCAAGAAGGGTCGAGCAACACACATTAGAGACCAACCAATTATATATTGAGGATGGATCAATAGTTTCCCACATGTATGTTACCTGGTGAGGGCATGCTTGCACGTTGATAAAAATAGCTTATTGGGGTCTAGCTATTTCGATATAGAATATTTATTGTTCATCTCATGTCCACACGTGAAGTAATTCTCTAGTTTAAGGGGATATGCCAGACTCTGCTTGATGGAGTTAAATCGAGCAAATTTCCTGCACGGGATCCTGAGACTTGGTGCGATGGTAACAGGAGACAAATGGATTTATCCAGGTTCAGTCTCCCTCTAAGAGATAATAACCTATGTACTACTTCATGGTATTGATTTCGAGGAAGTACAAGTTACGTGTTGATCTACAACAAGATCATGTGTGTATGAGGTTATGTCTATGGTCCTCGCCCCTCGGCTTATATAGATACTCGTGGCACCTAGGGTTAATCGTGATGAAGATGTTGGATCGATAGAAGGGGTGTCTAGAGGGGGGGTGAATAGACTACTTGCATAAATTAAAATCCTTGTCTTTTCCCAATTTTAATGGTTGGCAGATTTTAGAAGTTCTAACAAGTCTAGTACACCCTACACATGCTAGTCAACAAATATGGAAGCGGAAAGTAAAGACTTTGCACAAGTAATAAAGAAGTAGAGTTTAGGAAGATCAAACTCAAAGAAGACGCGACGATTTTTGACGTGGTTCAGATTGGTGGTGCTATTGTACGTCCACATTAGTGGAGACTTCAACCCACGAAGGGTAATGGCTACGAGAGTCCATGGAGGGCTCCACCCACAAGGGGTCCACGAAGAAGTGTCCTTGTCTATTCCACCATGGCTTGCGTCCACACATGACTAGCCTCACTCACGGTAGATCTTCACGAAGTAGGCAATCTCCTTTCCCGTACAAACTTCTTGGTTCAACTCCACAACACGAAGTAGGAGGATTCCAAGAGACACCTAACTAATCTAGGAGGCACCACCCTCCAAAAGGTAATAGATGTGATAGAATGATGAAGTCCTTGCTCTTGAGCTTCAAAAGATAGTCTCATCAACACTCAATCACTCTCTCATAGATTTGGCATGGTAAAAAGATTGATTTTGTGGAAAGAAACTTGTGGAGGCTAGAGATCGAGTTTCAAATAGTAGGATTGGAATATCTTGATCTCAACACATGAGTAGGTGGCTCTGTCTCAAAGAAATGGATCTCGCAAGTGTAAGTGTGTTCTGAGTGTTTTCTCTTAGAATGAGAGGAGGTGGAGGGGTATACATAGGCATCCCCCAAAATCCAACTGTTACAACACTATTTCCCAACTCGGTGACACCGAAATGAATCTTGGTACTACCGAGTTGCACTAAATGTGGCAACTTTTGAATTCTCGGCGAGGTCCATATATAAATCTTGATGTTACCGATACGATGACCTAGAGCAGTTTGCAAATCATGGTGAGACCGATTCCAATATCAGAAATTCCCAGTCTTGGAATTTGCTCAACAGAAAGTTGGTCATCGATCTTCGTGGGACCAATATGAAAGTTGGTGGTACCGAGATACTAGGATTTGGCAAAGGTTCTGTCTCTTGGAAAATTGGTAGGGCCGAATGGAAAATATTGGTGGCACTGATTTTGCTGGTTTGGCTTGGTACAGAGATTTTTGTGGGAGAATGAGTGAATATTTTTGGTATCTATCTCTAAGAACTTGAGAAACTAATTCATTATAGTACCTCACCCCCTTTTAATAGTATTGGCTTTCCTATGGAATCAAAGTGATTTCTCACAAATGTAAAATTTAGAGTCTTCTTGCTTGAAGCTTGAGCCAATCCTATTCCTTTCCTTGCATCAAGGGCTTCTCCTCACAATCCTTTTGCGATGCTCCCAGTGGACTATACCTGAAATATACTAGGTAAATGTGTTAGTCCAAGAGACAATGTATGTTGTCATGAATTATCAAAACCACAAAGGGAGCATATCTGCTTTCAATATCCCCCTTCTTGGTAATTGATGACAACATACAATCAAAGCTTCAATTAAACATATGCATTAGAATATGACATATTTGAAAGATACATGACTAGTACAAGCTCCCCCTAAATGTGTGCAATCCCTTTCTAAAGGATAGTTGCTTTGTATTGCATGGGCACACACATGTAGAAGGGCAAGACAAGTCATATAAATCTTGGTTGTATGCATCAAACATATGTGAATGAAGAGCTTCCATGTTCAAGACTCACTCTTGCAAACAATATGTGAAAGAGACACGAGATCATCATGAACAAGGATATGATGCATATACTTACCTTGAGGTTCTTGAGCGTCTTAGACATAGGAGTACACTTGGGAAAACAAATGTTAGATAACACAAGAGTACTATACTGTAAAGATGCCAAGATCTTCAATAGTACCAAGATATGGAGAACATATGAGAAATGTATTTTGATGATAGATATGTCTCCAAGAGAATTTAGAACTTTCTCACTTAAATATGAATATGTAAGATTACCTCTCCCCCTAAATCATACAATGTATATATTCGGAGTAGGTAGGGTGAGACAAGTTCAATCCAAAGATTGCAATAAAACAATTATATCTCTCTCTCCCTTAAAGGTATTTCTCCCACGGAGTATGTGAGGTTTGATATATCTCCCCTTTGGCAGATCTCCCCTTAGGTAGACCTTCCCTTAGGTATATATATCTCCCATTTGACTGAAGCTTATTGGAAGATTTGATATTATTTTTCTCCCCCTTTGGCATTAATTTCCAATAAGGTCATGGGGGCTCATTGAGAGAATGGGATCCTTGATTCTTCTCTCTTTGATAAGGGTTCCTTGAATTTGACTTTTCTCCCCCTTAAGAATTTGCTAAGAGTTCCTTGAACTATCTCCCCATGTGTTAAGGATCCTGGATGTTTCTCCCTCTCATATTGTGGGATCATTAATGATTTATCCCCCTCACAAATTTTGGGAAACAAGATTATATCCTCCTTGGGAAAAAATGGTAATGTTCAATAAGAGCTTTGGAGGTAATAAAGCTTGGGATCACTGAACATATTTCTCCCCCTTAGGCAAAAGTCCTTAAAAACCTGAAAATCATAGGCACTCATAAATTTTCAGAGTCATCGAGGCATTATGATTCGGTAGAACCGAGAATAGTAGTAGGCATCTAGGAAAATCGGTTAGACCGACTTTCCAAGATTGGTGATACCGAGTTGCAATGAAAATCAACTCCTTAACTCAAAACAAATAGAAAATATCCACAAACTATGAAAAAGCAGATATCCAAAGATTAAAAAGAAATGAGAGTAAATATTTTCTTTGTTTTTTGAAATATATACATACATATAGATGAGAGTTGAATGGTTCCAAGAAGGCATGCAATGAAAAATGTGAACCATACAAGAATCTCCATCTAGAAGTTAGGCGGTGACTAGGTCACCTATATTAGAGTATATTGACTTGAGGAGTCAAGAAAGAATGCTTGATCATAGGTCATACTCGTTGTTAAGCGCAACATGGGGTTACCATTTTCGATTAAGCTTTTTAATGTCTTGATCTCTCTCGAGTTGCTTTACCTCATGACTCTTTGCAAAGCTTTATCAAGGATAAGAGTGCATACCTTCAAATGATGTTGATGACATGTCATGTAGGTGAACATGTCATGGACACTCAACATTGATGATGATCATCTTGAGCTGGGACCTACCCTTGTTGTTTTGGTTCACTATTCACCTACATTGGTTAGTCATGGAAGGAAGAACATAATATATCCAAATGGCATGAGTGAATTTCATCATCATATAATTGTCAAGGATATGATTTTGGTGTCTTCTTCCTTCATCTCCGAAGAAGGGGTTATTGATACTTGGCCATGACAAGATTGATTTTCATGTAAGTTGATGGTAATATTGTGGAGAGTAATTCTTCTGAGTACCTACAAAATTTAGATGCAATACAAGCGAGCATAGTTTTCCAAGATATAAGATAGTTTCATATCAATAGCATCATGGAATAATCAAGTAAGATCATGCCCTTGCAAGCATCTGAGTGAGTCTAGCTCAGGTTCGAAGCATCGATGATGTTCAACTCACTCCTCAAATGACAAAATACTTGCTCATCAAGTGGTTTCGTAAAGATATAAGCTAATTGTTCATTGGTACGAACATGCTTGAGATCTATATCTCCTTTACCAACATGATCATGAATAAAATGATGTCGCACTTGAATATTTTTAGTTTGAGAATGTGGCACAGGATTATAGGCAATTTTTAATAGCACTTCCACTGTCACACAATTTTAGCAATCTCAAAACCCTCTTCTTCATCATGTCGTGTACCGCTTGTGGATTCTTCCATGTCGTTTTGTGGTTCTCCTTGACGCGAAGTAGAAGCTTCCACTTAGGTTGATGAAGTACTTTCCTTCACCTCCATGGGATGAATCTTGCCGATAGGTAGATCTTGGATGGCTTTCAAAGGTTCCTTATGTCCTACATCGTTTGGTAATTGTTTGACTTGCGAACCATTAGATTCATCAAACTTCACATCTACCGTCTCGTCAACTTTTCGAGTGAAGATGTTGTAGATGCAGTAAGTGTGAGAGTTTGATCCGTAATCAAGTCGGAAACCTGTAGGATCGAAAGTATGTCTAGAGGGGGGTGATTAGACTACTTGACAAGATATTTTTTTGCCTTTTCCCGATTTTACTTGAGAGGAAAGTACGGCAGTTATGACAAGTCAAATACACTACACATGCAGTTCTAATAGTATAGCAGCGGAAAGTAAACATGGAAGTGTTAATAGAAGAATGAGGAAGGGAGATCAAACGCATAAGGTTGACACGACGATCTTTGGCATGGTTCCCATAGGTGGCACTATCGTACATCCATGTTAGTGGAGACTTCAACCCACGGAGGGTAATGGCTTCGAGAGTCAACGGAGGGCTCCATCCACGGAGGGTCCACAAGGAAGCGGCCTTGTCTATCCCACCACGGCTTCCGTCCATGGAGGACTAGCCTTACTCATGGTAGATCTTCATGAAGTAGGCGATCTCCTTGCCCTTACAAACATCTTGGTTCAACTCCACAACACGAAGTAGGAGGCTCCCATGCGATACCTAACCAATCTAGGGGCACCACCCTCCAAAAGGTAATAAATGAGGTAGATCAATGAACTCCTTGCTCTTGTGCTTCTAAACATAGTCTCCTCAACACAAATCTCTCTCTCACAGAATATGCATGGGTAGGAGAGGTTGATTTGGTGGAAAGCTATTTGGGGAGGCTAGAGATCAAGATTCAAATGATTGGATTGGAATATAATGGTCTCAACACATGAGTAGGTAGTTCTATCTCAGAAAATAGATTTGGAAATGAAGTGTGTGTTCTGAGTGCTTCTCCCACGAATGAGAGGTGGGTGAAGGGGTACATATAGTAGCAGCCAAAATCCATTCGTTACACACAAAAGAGCAAACTCGGTGACACCGAAGTGGACAACTCGGCGGTACCGGTTATAACTAAAATGGTGAACTTTTGAATCTCGGTGAGACCGATATATAGAACTCGGTGGCACCGAAAAGGTGACTAATGGTTAGATGGCCAAACTCGGTGGCACCGATACTCAAACTCGGAAATTCCTATTTTGTGTATCTTGGCAACAGAATGTTGGTCGCAGTGAACTGGGTAGCACCGATGCAATTTCGGTTGCATCGATTTGGTGGGAATGGCTAGGGTTCTTTCTTAGGTACAAACTCGGTGGCTCCGATGTGGCTATGTTAATGACAACGAATTTATGAGTGTGTAACTTGACAGAGTGGATACGTGGGAAAAATGACTGAGTGTTTTGGTGGCTAACTTTGAGCATTTGAGCAGTCAGTTCATTTTACTACCTCCCCCCTTTTCATAGTATTGGCTTTCGTATGGACTCAAAGGTGATTTCTCACAAATATAAAATGAAGAGTCTTCTAGCTTGAATCTTGAGTCGATATCATTCCTTTCTCGCATCCAGGGGTATCTCCACATAAATCTTCAGCTATAGCATCTTTTGAACTTTTCTGAAATATACTTGGAAAACACATTAGGCCAATGATGCATATGTTGTGATCAATTATAAAAATCACTCTAGGGAGCAATTGTGCTTTCAATCTCCCCCTTTTTGGTAATTATGACAACATATAGATCAAAGCTTCGACAAAAGATATAATCAATGATTAGCATCAACGCTTTGACAAGTATGTGAAAAGCAAGAGCTCCCCCTAAATTTGTGCATTATTTAAAATTAGCATTCGAATGCAAATGCACAATCGATTAGGATCATGGGTTACTCTTCCAGGTCACATACATCATGGTGGTGCGTAAAACTAAAAGTAATGCACATGACACCAACAAGATAAGTGAGTGATCATCACAAGGATAGCTAAAAGAAAATATCGTAGCATCACACAAGATAAAGCATATGATCACACACACATAGGATAAAGTCATCCAACAAAAAAGTTTTTAAAACCAAACGAGAGAAAATAAATTCAAAAACTCTCTCTCACACGAAGTCTATGATCTATAAATTTCCCCCCTTTGGCAACAAGTTACCAAAAAGTTCAAAAGTATAGAACTACTCGTCTCTCTGGGCAGCTGAGGATGGAGTCGATAGGAAGGCGTCTGCGAAGACGTCTGCTGAAGTCCTTGGAGCCGGAGGAGTTGATACTGGAGGTGTTTGAGCTAGAGCTGGTGCTGAAGCTTGTGCTGAAGATGTCTGACGTGGCTCCTGAGCAGGAACAACAACCGACCAAGGCCTGGTGCTGAAACTAGTAGTAGTGGGAGGAGGAGACTCATCCTTGTCATCATCATCTTCATCTTCATCTTCATCCTTTGAGCGTGGAATCTCCACGGAGTCAACTTCATGTTGAAGCTATCTCACAATGGTGGTCAACTCAGTTACCTTCATATCCAAGTTGTGGAATTTTGTCTCCATAACTCTCTCAAGACTCTTCTGATTTTGCATGATCTCCTAGATGTTCTTCTCCATGCCTTGGATAGTGCTCATAAGAAATGCCATTTGCTCAGTTAGGGTTCTGAGCTATGGAACTGGAGGTGGCCTATTTCTAGCAGCTTCAGCCTCTGCTACCATTCTTGCTGCAGCTGAGTTGGGATCATTGTCATCCATCACAACCTCATTATCTTCAAACTCGGGCTGAACAGGTAGATGGGGACGATCAAGTAGATATGCATGCTTGCCTAGATTGTCATTGATAAGCATCTGAATGTAGGGAGCATATCCATAGGATCTCTTTTGATCTGTAGCAGTTCTCCGGATAGTCTCAACTATCAAGTCCATCACTCTAAATCTGGTATGTGTATCTACCAGGTGCAGCACGTTGAGAGAATGTCTTTTGATCATCTTCTCATCACCTGATTTAGGCATGAGGGTGTATCATAGTATAGTGTTCATCATAGGAATGCCAACTTGAAGAAAATATACTGAACCAAACTTGTGACTGGCAAAGTACTAATGTGGAATGGTCTTGTACATATTGGCCATGGAGTTATGATTCTTCTTTGCTTCTGCATACACATCTACATCTAATTCTTCCTGCTTGGGGGCACCAATGATAGCAGCCCATTCAGCAATTGTAGCATCATACCTGTGTCCATCGGTCATCCAGACTAAAGAGTCATCATAGAAATGAACCGTTGCATATAATTGCATGATCAGCTCATCATTCCATGGGGTCATCTCCTTCCCAACAAAATATTCTATGTCAACTAGCCTGAAGTTTTCTTGAACATGTGGAAAGAAATTCTCATTCTCCTTGCTATATGCCCAGTCGATATACCTCATATCACTGACAGCAGGACTCTTGTCATACAAGACAGTCTCATAGAAATCTTGTCGTTCCTTGGTATGAAACCTTGGATCAACAACAGTTCTTCTTCTGACAGCATATGGATCAGCATCTCTCCACTTTCTGAATCCGGCATCCTTCCTCTTCTTCATGTCTTCTGCTACGCGATGAACATCATAGTGGAGTGGAATGTATGGTCCGAGCTTCCTGAGAACCGGAGCATTCTCATCTCCTTGTTCTTCTGCAACATGGGCCCTGGATGTAGGGGCTTTGCTCTTAGCAGCTGCAGGTATATCTTTAGTGGTCTTCCTGGAAGCTACAATCTTCTTTGCTTTAGCAGTAGGCTTTGGAGCAGACGTCATTGCATCACCCTTCAGCTTCTTCTTCTTCGGAGGAACTGGGATCTCCTCATGAGCTTCTTCCTCAGCTTCTTCTGGGTCTTCAAACATAGAAGTCTCTTTGCCAACAAGACGGATAGTTCTCTTCCTGGGCCTCTTCACACCATCCTTCTTTGCAGGTGCTTCCTTGGCAATAGCCTGGCCCTTCTTGGCATAATCAGGTCCTCTCAAATCAGCAGCACTAGCAAACATCTTCCTGACAACTTTCCTTGGAGGAGCCTTAGGAGGGGCTGAAGTTTCTTCTGGCAAAAAGTCTGAGTCCTCCTCATCATAATTTAGCTTCCTCCATTGCATGGTGGCTTCCTTGGGCAAGCCATGAGAACTTCATGATCTAGGGTCAGAGTCTGTCCTCTCTTGACTAGTGCCAGCATCCATCTCGATACTCTACTCTCTGAAATCATTTTGACTGTCATCTGAACCTGACATGCTGACAGACACACTCAACAGCAAACAACAGATCCTGTGTACTAGATATAGGAAGGACATAATGGATGAGCATCACAAAATTCAGATATTTTTTGAACATTTGAATTCTGAAACTCAGGGTATGATCTTCTGCAGGATGTAAATCGGTGCACTGAGTTGGTATTTTCGGAGTCACCAAGAAAATAGACTCGCTTAATAGAAACTTGGCAGTCATTTTCGATGACACCGAAAACAGTTGCTCGGTCTTACCGAGTTGCTTCCCACAAACCCTAAAACATGAATCGTTGGAACCAATTTTACAAACTCGGTCTCACCGAGTTGCATTCTGCGGCAGATCAGATCCAAAATTTCCTACTTCTCCTAATCTACTTAATTTTATCTGGTGGACAGGAGGTTCGCAGAAAGTCGAAAGAAGAATTAAAAGATCCAATGCGTGAGAAACAGACAGGGAACTCAAAGGGGATCGAATCGTACCCTAGCTCGGTGGCGGTTCGGCTACGGCGACGACGAAGGAGCAGATTTCGTTGACGAAGGCAAGTCCCAGCGGAGAAGACCTGGGGTCTCGGGGGGTGCAGTGAGGGTTTAGCGAACAAACCGTTTTGATGAAGTGAAATCAAAAGGTCCGGTCCGTAGGTATATATACGCGTGCGCTGTCAGTGTCATTGAGATGGCAAAATTGGTGTCACTGAGTTCCACTGTTGTTAGTAGAAAGGGAAACTCGGTGTAACCGAGTTGGCGATTCCTGTGGTACTGAGATGATAAAACCTAATCAACTTTGGAAAATCGGTGGCTCCGAGTTTGTGGAGTTGGTCACACCGATTTTTTCAAAGAGGTTTTGGAAGGCAGCCTTTGACGATACTGAACTCAAAGTGCACCTTCACACAAAGGGATCGACAAGTGCTTGTTCAAGTTTTGTGATGAAGCTTGAATAGAACTTGAGATGAGTTAGCATAGATAGCTAGAGAAGAGTCCTAGACATTCTTGTCCATCCAATTGGCAAAAGATAAAAGAAAATCCATATAACAACAATTGGATGTCCTCGAATGATTAAATTCATGCAGACCAACATGCCTACACAATAAGAATGATGATACAAACATGGTGAACATGCACAGACATCCTAGCAGCTATCAAGCACATGGGCGATGAGAAGGTCATCTATATATGAGTATATTGACATAGGAGCCAAGCAAGAATACTTGATCATAGGTCATACTCATCGTTAAGCATAAGTGGGGTTACCACTTCTACATAAGCATTAATGTGTTCATATCCTTAGGAGATGCTTCTAGTCAAGTATTAGAGTAAAGCTCCCCCTTGATATGATATCCCCACAAGGAGGGATCAACTAACCTTGGGTTTTGTCGTGGAAGACTTCAAGTAGGTGAAGTAGTGGTGGATACTCAAAGTTGATGACGATCATCTTGAGTTGGTAGCAAACCTTGTTGTTTTCATACTCTTCTGACCTATATGGGTTAGTCCCAAAGCAAAAAAGAAACATATGCAAGTATATCTATGGACATGGAGTGAAGCACAAATGGGATGATGTCCAATAGGAAGAAAATCAAAGAGAAAAGAAAAAAAAGAGGAGGTGGGAAAGGGAAGAAGGACTCCACCCACCAAACCACGTTGGACTCGGTTTGGGGGGGAGACCTTCCCCCCTTGGCTCGGCCGACCCCCTTGGGGCTCCTTGAGCCCCAAGGCAAGGCTCCCCCTCTTCCCCCTATATATACGAAGGTTTTAGGGCTGATTTGAGACGACTTTTACACGGCAGCCCGACCACATACCTCCACGGTTTTTCCTCTAGATCGCGTTTCTGCGGAGCTCGGGCGGAGCCCTGCTGAGACAAGATCATCACCAACCTCCGGAGCGCCATCACGCTGCCGGAGAACTCTTCTACCTCTCCGTCTCTCTTGCTGGATCAAGAAGGCTGAGATCATCGTCAAGCTGTACGTGTGTTGAACGCGGAGGTGCCGTCCGTTCGACACTAGATCATGGGACTGATCACGGGACGGTTCGCGGGGCGGATCGAGGGACGTGAGGACGTTCCACTACATCAACCGCGTTCACTAATGCTTCTGCTGTATGGTCTACAAGGGTACGTAGATCACACATCCCCTCTCGTAGATGGACATCACCATGATAGGTCTTCGTGCGTGTAGGAAAATTTTTGTTTCCCATGCGACGTTCCCCAACAGTGGCATCATGAGCTAGGTTCATGCGTAGATGTCTTCTCGAGTAGAACACAAAAGTTTTTGTTGGCGGTGATGTGCATTTTGCTGCCCTCCTTAGACTTTTCGTGATTCCGCGGTATTGTTGGATTGAAGCGGCTTGGACCGACATTACTCGTACGCTTACGAGAGACTGGTTTCATCGCTACGAGTAACCCCGTTGCTCAAAGATGACTGGCAAGTGTCAGTTTCTCCAACTTTAGTTGAATCGGATTTGACCGAGGAGGTCCTTGGATGAGGTTAAATAGCAACTCATATTTCTCCGTTGTTGTGTTTGCGTAAGTAAGATGCGATCCTCCTAGATACCCATGGTCACCACGTAAAACATGCAACAACAAAATTAGAGGACGTCTAACTTGTTTTTGCAGGGTATGCTTGTGATGTGATATGGCCAACGATGTGATGTGATATATTGGATGTATGAGATGATCATGTTGTAATAGATAATATCGACTTGCACGTCGATGGTACAGCAACCGGCAGGAGCCATAGGGTTGTCTTTATACTAACGTTTGTGCTTGCAGATGCGTTTACAATTTTGCTAGGATGTAGCTTTAGTAGTAATAGCATGAGTAGCACAACAACCCCGACGGCGACACGTTGATGGAGATCATGGTGCGGCGTCGGTGACAAGAAGATCGTGCCGGTGCTTTGGTGATGGAGATCAAGGAGCACGTGATGATGGCCATATCATGTCACTTATGAATTGCATGTGATGTTAATCCTTTTATGCACCTTATTTTTCTTAGAACGACGGTAGCATTATGAGGTGATCTCTCACTAAAATTTCAAGACGAAATTGTGTTCTCCTCGACTGTGCACCGTTGCTACAGTTCGTCATTTTGAGACACCACGTGATGATCGGGTGTGATAGACTCAACGTTCACTTACAACGGGTGCAAAACAGTTGCGCACGCGGAACACTCGGGTTAAGCTTGACGAGCCTAGCATGTGCGGACATGGCCTCGGAACACATGAGACCGAAAGGTCGATCATGAATCATATAGATGATATGATTAGCATAGGGATGCTTACCACTGAAACTATGCTCAACTCACATGATGATCGGACTTGAGCTAGTGTAAGTGGATCATGAACCACTCAAATGACTAGAGAGATGTACTTTTTGAGTGGGAGTTTAGCAAATAATTTGATTAAGTTAAACTCTAATTATCTTGAACATAGTCTAAGTCCACTTTGAATATATTTGTGTTGTAGATCATGGCTCACGCGACAGTCACCCTGAATTTTAATACGTTCCTAGAGAAAGCTAAGTTGAAAGATGATGGAAGCAACTTTGTAGACTAGGCTCGTAATCTTAAGCTAATATTACAAGCTGGGAAGAAGGATTATGTCCTTAATGCTGCGCTAGGAGATGAACCACCCGCTACGGTTAGCACGTAAGGAGGACTACTCAGTAGTTCAATGTGCAGTCTTGTATGGCTTAGAACCGGGACTTCAACGTTGCTTTGAGCATCATGGAGCATTTGAGATGTTCCAGGAGTTGAAGTTTATCTTTCAGAAGAACGCCCGGATCGAGAGGTATGAGACCTCCGATAAATTCTATGCTTGCAAGATGGAGGAGAACTCGTCTGTCAGTGAACATGTGCTCAAAATGTCTGGGTACTCAAACCGTCTAGCTGAGCTGGGGATTGAACTCCCCCAAGAGGCTATCACTGACAGAATCCTTCAATCACTGCCGCCAAGCTATAAAGGCTTTGTGTTGAGCTACAACATGCAAGGGATGAACAAGTCTCCCGGCGAGTTGTTTGCGATGCTGAAAGTCGCAGAGTCTGAACTCCATAAAGAGCATCAAGTGTTGATGGTGAATAAGACCACTAGTTTCAAGAGAAACGGCAAATGCAAGAAGGGTAATTCAAAGAAGAGCGGCAAGCTTGTTGCCAATCCGACGAAGAAACCCAAAGCTGGACCTAAGCCTGAAACATAGTGTTACTATTGCAAGGGTATGGGTCACTGGAAGCGCAATTGCCCCAAGTATCTGGCAGATAAGAAGGCGGCCAAAGAAAAATCAGGTATATTTGATATACATGTTATTGATCTGTACTTAACCGGCTCTCGTAGTAGTGGCTGGGTATTCGATACCGGTTCTGTTGCTCATATTTGCAACTCGAAACAGGAACTACGGAATAGACGAAGGCTGGCGAAAGATGAAGTGATGATGCGCGTAGGAAATGGTTCCAAGGTTGATGCAATCGCCGTCGGCACAGTTTCACTTCAGTTACCATCAGGATTAGTTATGAACTTGAATCATTGTTATTTAGTGCCTGCGTTGAGCATGAACATTATATCTGGATCTTGTTTATTGCGAGACGGTTACTCTTTTAAGTCAGAGAATAATGGTTGTTCTATTTCTATGAGTAACATCTTTTATGGTCATGCACCCAATGTGAGAGGATTGTTCATATTGAATCTTGATAGCGATACACACATACATAACATTGAGACCAAAAGAGTTAGAGTTAACAATGATAGCGCCATATATTTGTGGCACTGCCGCTTAGGTCATATTGGTGTAAAGCGCATGAAGAAACTCCATGCCGATGGACTTTTGGAGTCACTTGACTTTGATTCACTTGACACATGCGAACCATGCCTCATGGGCAAGATGACTAAAACTATGTTCTCCGGAACAATGGAGCGTGCAAGTGACTTGTTGGAAATCATACATACCGAGGTGTGTAGTTCGATGAGCATAGAGGCACGTGGCGGATATCGTTATTTTCTCACCTTCACTGACGATTTGAGTGGATATGGTTATGTCTACTTAATGAAGCACAAGTCTGAAACATTTGAAAAGTTCAAGCAATTTCAGAGTGAAGTTGGAAATCATCGTAACAAGAAGATCAAGTTCCTACGGTCTGATCGTGGGGGTGAATATCTGAGTTTCGAGTTTGGTGCTCACTTAAGACAATGTGGAATTGTTTCATAGTTGACACCGCCTAGAACACCACAGCGTAATGGTGTGTCCGAACGTCGTAATCGTAATTTATTAGAGATGGTGCGATCTATGATGTCTCTTACCGATTTTCCGTTATCGTTTTGGGGTTATGCATTAGAAACAGCTGCATTCACTTTAAATAGGGCACCATCAAAATCCGTTGAGACGACACCATACGAACTGTGGTGTGGCAAAAGGCCAAAGTTGTCGTTTCTTAAAGTTTGGGGATGTGATGCTTATGTCAAAAAGCTTCAGCCTGAAAAGCTGGAACCCAAAGCGGAAAAGTGCGTCTTCATAGGTTACCCAAAAGAGACAGTTGGGTACACCTTCTATCTCGAATCCGAGGGCAAAGTATTTGTTGCTAAAAACGGAGCTTTTCTCGAGAAGGAGTTTCTCTCAAGAGAATTGAGTGGGAGGAAGATAGAACTTGACGAGGTTGTCGAACCTCTCATCCCTCTGGATGGTGGCGCAGGGCAAGGGGAAACCTCTGTCGTTGCGACGCCGGTTGAGGAGGAAGTTAATGATAATGATCATGAAACTCCGGTTCAAGTTTCTGTCGAACCACGCAGGTCTACGAGGCCACGTGCTGCTCCAGAGTGGTACGGTAATCCCGTCTTATCAATCATGTTGTTGGACAACAATGAACCTGCAAATTATGAAGAAGCAATGGTGGGCCCAGATTCTTACGAATGGCTAGAAGCCATGAAGTCCAAGATAGGATCCATGTATGAGAACAAAGTGTGGACTTTGGAAGTACTGCCTGAGGGCCGCAAGGCTATTCAGAACAAATGGATCTTGAAGAGGAAGACGGACGCTGACGGCAATGTGACCGTTTATAAAGCTCGACTTGTGGCAAAGGGTTTTTCACAAGTTCAAGGAGTTGACTACGATGAGACATTCTCACCCGTAGCGATGCTTAAGTCCATCAGAATCATGTTAGCAATAGCTGCATTTTTCGATTATGAAATCTGGCAGATGGATGTCAAAACGGCGTTCCTTAACGGTTTCCTTAAGGAAGAATTGTATATGATGCAACCCGAAGGTTTTGTCGATCCTAAGAATGCTAACAAGGTGTGCAAGCTCCAGCGATCCATTTATGGAATGGTGCAAGCATCTCGGAGTTGGAACAAATGCTTTGATGAGGTGATAAAAGCATTTGGGTTTATACAAGTGGTTGGAGAATCTTGTATTTACAAGAAAGTGAGTGGGAGCTCTGTGGCGTTTCTAATATTATATGTGGATGACATATTGCTGATTGGAAACAACGTAGAGTTTTTGGAGAGCATAAAGGATTACTTGAATAAAAGTTTCTCTATGAAGGACCTAGGAGAAGTTGCTTACATTCTAGGCATTAAGATCTACAAGGATAGATCAAAACGCCTGATAGGACTTTCACAAAGCACATACCTTGATAAAGTTTTGAAGAGGTTCAAAATGGAACAGTCCAAGAAAGGGTTCTTGCCAGTTTTACAAGGTACGAGATTGAGTAAGACTCAGTGCCCAGCAACTGATGAGGATAGAGAACATATGCGCACCGTCCCCTATGCTACATCCATAGGTTCTATCATGTATGCAATGTTGTGCACTAGACCGGACATTAGCCTGGCCATAAGTATGGCAGGTAGGTTCCAGAGTAATCCAGGAGTGGATCACTGGACGGCGGTCAAGAATATCCTGAAGTACCTGAAAAGGACTAGGGAGATGTTTCTCGTGTATGGAGGTGACGAAGAGCTCGCCGTAAAAGGTTACGTCGATGCAAGCTTTGACACAGATCCGGACGACTCTAAGTCGCAAACCGGATACGTATTTATTCTTAATGGGGGTGAGGTAAGCTGGTGCAGTTCAAAGCAAAGCGTCGTAGCAGATTCTACATGTGAAGTGGAGTACATGGCTGCCTCGGAGGCGGCTAAGGAGGGTGTCTGGATGAAGCAATTCATGACAGATCTTGGAGTGGTGCCAAGCGCACTGAATCCAATAACCTTGTTCTATGACAACACGGGTGCCATTGCCTTAGCAAAGGAACCACGGTTTCACAAGAAGTCCAGACACATCAAACGACGCTTCAACCTCATTCGCGACTACGTCGAAGGGGAGGACGTAAATATATGCAAAGTGCACACGGATCTGAATATAGCAGACCCGCTGACTAAACCTCTTCCACGGGCAAAGCATGATCAACACCAGAATTGTATGGGTGTTAGATTTATTACAATGTAATTCGCATGATGATGTGAGGGCTAGATTATTGACTCTAGTGCAAGTGGGAGACTGTTGGAATTGTGCCCTAGAGGCAATAATAAATATAGTTATTATTATAATTCCTGTATCAAGATAATCGTTTATTATCCATGCTATAATTGTATTGAATGAAGAGTCATTTACATGTGTGGATACATAGACAAAACACTGTCCCTAGCAAGCCTCTAGTTGGCTAGCCAGTTGATCAAAGATAGTCAGTGTCTTGTGATTATGAACAAGGTGTTGTTGCTTCATAACTGGATCACATCATTAGGAGAATCACGTGATGGACTAGACCCAAACTAATAGACGTAGCATGTTGATCGTGTCATTTTGTTGCTACTGTTTTTCTGTGTGTCAAGTATTTGTTCCTGTGACCATGAGATCATATAACTCACTAACACTGGAGGAATACTTTGTGTGTATCAAACGTCGCAACGTAACTGGGTGACTATAAAGATGCTCTACAGGTATCTCTGAAGGTGTTCGTTGAGTTAGTATGGATCAAGACTGGGATTTGTCACTCCGTGTGAAGGAGAGGTATCTCGAGGCCCACTCGGTAATACAACATCACACACAAGCCTTGCAAGCAATGTGACTTAGTGTAAGTTGCAGGATCTTGTATTACGGAACGAGTAAAGAGACTTGCCGGTAAAGGAGATTGAAATAGGTATGCGGATACTGACGATCGAATCTCGGGCAAGTAACATACCAAAGGACAAAGGGAATGACATACGGGATTACATGAATCCTTGGCACTGAGGTTCAAACTATAAGATCCCGCTATGTAGAATATGTAGGATCCAATATGGGCATCCAGGTCCCGCTATTGGATATTGACCGAGGAGTCTCTTGGGTCATGTCTACATAGTTCTCGAACCCGCAGGGTCTGCACACTTAAGGTTCGACGTTGTTTTATGTGTATTTGAGTTATATGGTAGGTTACCGAATGTTGTTCGGAGTCCCGGATGAGATCACAGACGTCACGAGGGTTTCCGGAATGGTCCGGAAACGAAGATTGATATATAGGATGACCTCATTTGATTACCGGAAGGTTTTCGGAGTTACCGGGAATGTACCGGGAATGACGAATGGGTTCCGGGAGTTCACCGGGGGGGGCAACCCACCCCGGGGAAGCCCATAGGCCTTGGGGGTGGAACACCAGCCCTTAGTGGGCTGGTGGGACAGCCCAAGAAGGCCCTATGCGCCATAGGAAGAAAATCAAAGAGAAAAAAAAGAGGAGGTGGGAAAGGGAAGAAGGACTCCACCCACCAAACCAAGTTGGACTCGGTTTGGGGGGGAGACCTTCCCCCCTTGGCTCGGCCAACCCCCTTGGGGGCAAGGCTCCCATTCTTCCCCCTATATATACGAAGGTTTTAGGGCTGATTTGAGACGACTTTTACACGGCAGCCCGACCACACACCTCCACGGTTTTTCCTCTAGATCGCGTTTCTGCGGAGCTCGGGCGGAGCCCTGCTGAGACAAGATCGTCACCAACCTTCGGAGCACCGTCACGCTGCCGGAGAACTCTTCTACCTCTCCATCTCTCTTGCTAGATCAAGAAGGCCGAGATCATCGTCGAGCTGTACGTGTGCTGAACGCGGAGGTGCCGTCCGTTTGGCACTAGATCGTGGGAGTGATCGCGGGACGGTTCGCGGGGTGGATCGAGGGACGTGAGGACGTTCCACTACATCAACCGCGTTCACTAACGCTTCTGCTGTACGGTCTACAAGGGTACGTAGATCACACATCCCCTCTCGTAGATGGACATCACCATGATAGGTCTTCGTGCGCGTAGGAAAAATTTTGTTTCCCATGCGACGTTCCCCAACACTAGTTCCTTGCTTACCTTTGAGGGAATGTGTGACTCCTTTAACTAATGCATAAGGTTGAGGTTGATTGCATATAGTTCTTGCCAAAATGAATAAGAGTTAATTTCATTGGTAGAGTCACCCCTCAAGAACTTCTAGTTCTTCCTCTTGGGAATCCACATCAAATTGACGGGAATCCTTGGAGTTGCTGTAGCACTTGTCGAGGAAGAGCTAGTAGTATCCTTGGGAATCCACTCGACCTTGGCTTGGGGTTCTTCTTCAGATAGGTCAATGTCATCTTGAAGCTTTCCCTTGCCTTTGTGGTATTGTGGTCGAAGGTCATCTTGTGAGCTTGTTCCTTCGGAAGGAGTGGACTTCTCCTCTTGGGGAACAAACTTGGGAGTGGGATATGGACCTTCTTCCCAAACATCACCGTTGGCGTTGAAATAGCCAACAACTTGTTTCTTCCGATGTCCTCCTTGCTTGCGCACAATTTCCACGGTTTGCTTACTTCCGTCAAGACTCTTGAAGACACCTCTCTGTATAATCCCTTTCAATAAACAATTTTCTTGCTCAAGTGTAACTTGTCTAAGAGAATCATTAGTGGAATCAATAGAGTTACTAGAAACAACATTATTGGATTTTGGTTTAGCATTGTTGTTACTACATGAAGCAACCTTCTTGCCATTGTTGCTAGTGTTCTTAGGCTTAACTTGTGGAACAAAATTAGACAAGAGTAATCGTTTGACTAGATAAGAAGAACTCTTCTTTGGAAGGTCATCATTGATTGATTTTAAGAACTCATGCTCTTGCTCCAAGTTGAGCTTCTCGAAGCGTAGCTTCTCATGGGTTCTTGCAAGCTCATTATGATCTTCTAGAGTAGTCTCATGATCTAACTTAAGAGACTTTTAATTCTTTAGTTAGTCATTCAATCTCTTTCTTATCATCATCATTCGATTTCTCTTGACTACCATGATAATTAGCAAGTTCATTTCCAGTGCAATCACTAGTTTTATCTAGAAGCAAGTCATCGCCCGAGTGTCGATAACCTGCACCTGAGCTGCCCGTCTCATGAGAGCCTTGACTTGCAAAGGCCCCAGACGAGCCGCCACTTAACCCACCAGAATGACCATTATTGCCGCCTACATTACCTCCTTGAAAGCGCTAGAATACGTGATCATGGTACACCCGCAGAAAGTGGCAATTTTCTCACGAGTGAATGGACAACTCGTGGTGGAAACTACGTTTTGAAAAGGGGGCTTTGAGAGCTTCTTCAAAATTGTGTGGCATTCCAATATATTCCCTGCTAGAGTTATTGTTTCATCGCTGGTTCTTGAAACTAGTGTTGGTGTTAGCAACAAAATCTGACCCGCCGTCTGGATTCTTTTGTTTTCCACCATTGCCCTGGTTATTATGATTTCCCTCATGTTCAAAATTGTGATGCTGATGACCTTTGCCATTGTCGTGCTTGTTCACTTTGCCACATTTATCCTCATCTAAGCTAGGATCTTTGGTGCTACCACACTCAGCATACCTAATTAGGACATCCATTAGGTATCTCATATCCTCGACCATCTTCTTGAGGCGCCCAAGCTTCTGGACATGAGGATGGAAGTGGCATTTTTTCTCCAAAATCAAAACGGCTTGGTCAGTCGTGATACTGTCACATGACTCGATGATCTCCATGCCCGGTGAGTCCAATGGTGGGGTGACTCATCTGTATGTGATGACGAGGTTACGTATATAGTTCTCGCCCCTTGTTGGACCCCGAGTGGAAGGTAGAGATGTAGTCAGCAGCAAATTTCCCTCACACAGAGACTGTAAGGTTTATCGAACCAGTAGGACTCCTAGGATCAACAAGTAGGTGTCTCCCACCCCTGTCAAGTAGAAGATGTGGACCTGCACACACAACAAATAACTTTGCTCCCAACGAGTAAAGAGAGGTTGTCAATCTCTCCGGCCTTGTAGTTCGCAAAGGGTCAAGACACAAGCGGGAAGGTAATAGTGATTGCAACGGAAGAGTAAATAAAGCGGTAAATGGTGGAGGTGTAAGCAATGATGGTGGTATGGACCGGAGTCACATGACGTTCACTAGTGATGTCTCTCTCCCAAAAGATGATAAACAACTATGTTAGGTTAAACAAATCATAGTTGGGCAATTGACAGAATTATGATCGCACTGCAATGCTAATTATGCTCCTCGTTAGAGGTTCAATAGTAATGTGCAATACGCCAAGACAAGTAGACTGTTTATTCATCAGCATCTACTTACTAATCATCCACCTTGAGATATCCGGGTATTAAGTTGCGAGCCCCACCCAAAGTGTAAACTCAAAGAAACGGACAACTGCATTAACGAACTATGCGTAAGGTAAACAATCCTTGCAACCTTGGTCGCAAGCATCGTTGTTTTCTCCCTGATGGCCACAAGAACATCCCCTAGTCTCATGTCTCTGTCACTCAAGCTAGACATCGAGGGGCCCGAACCCACAATCATGCATAACGCTCCCTCTTGGAGTTACGATCTACTACTTGTCCAAAGCAATAAAAAGCAATGGAGAACATGCATGAATCACTAAGGAACATAATATAAAAGGATAATCAAACACATAACTCATAACAATCTGAACATAATCTCATAATCCATCGGATCCCAACAAACCGAGCATAGCAATAGCAAGAGAATTACATAGATGCCTTGATCATGTAGGGCAGCTCACAAGGACTAACCATTGAAGCACAAGATTGGAGAGAAGACATCACATAGCTACTGGTCATGGACTCATGGTCCAAGGGAAACTACTCACAACACATCCGGGAAGCGTCCATGGTGGTGGAGAAACTTCCGGAGCTCAATCCTCCCTCCGGCAGGGTGCCGGGAAGAGGTCTCCTGACGCTCACAATCACGGAAATGTTGCAGCGGCGGAATGATGGAGAAATTCTCGATTCCAGATAGCCTGCGAGGGTTTCCTCATGAAACACTAAATATAGGCCAAAGGAGGGCACCGGAGGAGGTGGGGCCCACCCAGTCGACCTCCTGGCGCGGCCTAGCATGCCACCTGGGAGGCGCCTGGGCCCCTCTGGCCCTCCTTCGGTGATCCTGAAGCTTCTGTTTCGTTGATTTTTTATATATATATTTCTGGATTTTTTTGGGCTTCCGAAAATTGGGAAAAGCCCCTGCAAAAAAGACATCAGCAGACAGAAACTGGCACTGGGTGCACTGAGTTAGTAGGTTAGTCCAAATATGTGTAAAACGATATAAAAGTGTAGCAAAACATGTAATAATGTCACCCAAAAGATCAGGGAACAAGCAGAAATTATAGATACGTTTGGGATGTATCAATATGCTGCACATAGTCTTGTAAGTCGACAATCCTCATCGGCCTCTTGCACGTGCCTTGAAAATTCTTGATGAAGCATTCCTTCAACCCTGACCAAGAATTAATGGAATTGGGGGGCAAGTTTTTCAACCATCTACAAGCCGGTCCTTCCAACATCATGGCCAAGTACTTAGTGCCCACAACATCGTTAACGTCAAGCATGTCCATAGCTAGTTCATAACTTTCAATCCATGCCGTCGGCTCAGCCTTGTAATTGGGAACCTTCCGAGGGCCTTTGAAGTACTTTGGCATACACTCGCTGCGTAGAGATGGAGATAAGCATGGAACTCCAATCGTCCAACTATTTGAATCCTCCATTAAAGAATCGGCCTGGGTCACGGAAGGTGCCACTTGACCCGCCGTTGTCGCTACTACTTCTAGTTCTTTCAAGGCTCGAGCTGTGTCCACTATTGCTTGGGCGTCAGAAACCACATTCTTATTTGGGGAATTCTAGGGATGCTGCCTACGTCCACTCCTGGACACTGCTGGCGAATTGCGATGACTCTTACTGAGGCTTTCGTAAGGTGTAGAGTGAACCCGGTCTCGACTATAAGAATATTGCACCTATTGGGTGACCGCTGTTTTCAGCATGTCGATGGTGTTCCTAGCTTCAATCTCTATTGAAGAGTTCCCAGTAATAGGAAGAGGCTCAAGGTGGCGGGTGGCAGCCAACATATTATCCACCGGCTTAGAAAAGTGTCCCATCAGTGTACAAAATGGCGTGGTGATGGTTGAGCCGGTGGTATCTAAGCCGCTGGAGGTTGCTGAGCTAGCTAATGGGGTTGTTCCGCCTGAAGGTGCCCAGTCCCCGGTGTGCACTGTGGAATATCTAACAATCGAATCGGCTCAATGTTGAGAGACTCGCGGCTCTCATGTCTCCTCCGATGAATAGCTTCCGAGGAGTTTTGACGGAGTTCCAGTTTCCACGTTTCCGCTTTTAAGCACTCAGTTTCAGTGAGAATGTGATCATGTAGCTATCCCAAATGTTCTCAGTATCGATCTCTCCCTGGATTCGGGTTACTTTAGCTCGGAGCCTGGTCATCTCTGTGTTATGCTCCCCCTGATGTTCAGATGTAACCGGTGATGCCACAAGATTTGATATCTCCACCATCAAGTCTGCCAAGGCGTGAGCCAGTGTCTTGCCCTCTCTAGAGGCTCCCGAAGTTGACCCACCTGTGTTGTTCCCATTCTCATGGTGGTGGAATTATGAGAGGCAGCGAAACCTACCATGTAGATGGCGGCTTGGTGTGGCAGCTCGATAAACTCCACATCGTCTATCCAGCCCCCAAGCCGGCCATCAAAAAGTGAGTAGATTGACTCAGTATTGCCGGTTGATGACTCGTCTTCTTTAGAGTTGATGAAGGTATCCCCACTAGTCACGAGGTTGTCCAAAAGTTCAACCCCCTGAGTAAAACAAATGAAGACGTGCTTTTGGCCGGCTTGAACTTGCCCGGGTTGCTTGCGCCGAGCTAGCTCGATAGTGTCGGTGCAGATGTACGACTCGTGTCTTCATGAACTGATATTGCCGATGAACGCATGGATCTTTCCGAAGGGGACACGATACTCGTACTAGATTTAGCCAGCCTCAGGACCCCAACCTTAGTCGAAAATGTAGAGCTTTCCAGGGCGACTCTTGGTCACCTCTCCAATCGCATATCCCTCGATCCCTGGAAGAGCTCCCTTCAAGAACTCAACTACACCATGCACTGACCCCAAAGTGGTGCCAACTATCGTGGTTTTGTCACAACAGATGTCCTCGTGAAAGGACTAAGTCTAGGAGCCATCGCAACTATGTGGCGACTTGAATGGGTTAGTCGAGAAATGAGAGACGCGAGTTTACCCAGGTTCGGCCTCTCCCATGAAGGTTGAAGCATATGTCCTTCTTTTGTGTCTTATTGCTGATGATGAACTCGATTACAAGGGTGCAGAATCAATAACGTAGCTCTCAAGTCTTGCTTACTTGTCCTTTCTACCTCAAGGGATCCCCTTTATATATGTAGGTGGAGGCCTCGACGTTACAATAGAGCCTCGGTCGAATATCAACATGTATCCTCTTCTACTTCTTACTATATTGGGAGAGGCAAAATCCTCACATTTTCCTTTAACAAGCCGGCCTCCACGTGATGGGATTGAGCCGACCTCTTGGTGAGTCTCCGATTGGGCTTCTGCGTCCTGGACCTCCTTCCCAAAGTGTAGGCCTGGCAGGTTATCCCTGTGGTGGGTTAACCCATGGGGTATATCCCCAACATTCCCCCTGTGCGCCTGCTAGCACGGCTCCTCACACCGCTCGGCATGACGATACACACGTGAAGATGCAAGACCGCACGACCCCGTCGGGCCACCCTTGACAAGTCCACCTTGCGAGGGCCTCGGGAGGACCTCATGACGGGGGCTTCTCGTGGCTCCTGATGATGCGTGCTGACGTGTGCCTCTCCAGGCGGGGGTCCTAGTGAGGGCCTTGCCCAGGAAGTCTAATGGTGGACTGTGTTGGACCCATGGCATGTGTCGTGTCTTGGGACACAAGCATACATGCCTGGGTACCCCCGTCCCATGGGACCGACAGTAGCCCCTAGGCCCGCGGTGTGCGTGATTTCGCCAAAGGGAGGGGCAAAATAGCACGTGCCTTGGCAACTGTGACGGGGTGCAGGACACCCCCACTTCCCCACGGCGCCTTGGCAATTGCCCAGGCTAACATAAAGCCTGCACGCGGCGCGTGGCCACCATTCCTCTTTCCTGCCTCACATCCGTCTAGCGAAGGCGAGGGGTGCAGTCCGACCAACCGCCGAATGCTATATATAGGCAAGGGGAAGGGCCTCTTGGCTCACCCCCCTTGCTCATTCTCTTCATTCCTGCTTGTCGTTGTAGTAGTGATGGCACCCATGAGAAGGTTCTCCGCTGCTGAAAAGGGAAAAGCAGCGAAGGAAGAGGCGGAAGTGCCAAAGCCGACGAGGGGGCCAGGCCGCCCTCACACGTTTGCCGCCACGCCTGGGGCGTCTCCCAGGGGGTGCGGGCACGCTCCATTGTCGAGCAATGCCGGCTCAGGCAGTCTTTAAAGAAACTCAACCCATGGACGCGGACGCGAGGGGGTGAAGCAGCCGCGGGCGGGGTAGGAGGAATGGCACAGCCACCCGGTTGCCCCGGCCGTGGAGCCACTCCGTTGATGTGGAGAGCGAGTTTGTAGTGGGGATGGACATCTAGCCCCGCACCTGGCTACGGCTCCTAGACTCCTTCGCGGAGGAGATGGCAGAGCGTGCGCCCCTGGGCCTGTGGCTGCAACCGGACGACTGCTGCAATAGACCTTCCAGGGTGGTGACAGAGTTCACCCCTCCGACTTCATCTTCCTGGAGCAGGGCTGGAAGTCATTCGCTCTCGCTTGCAGCTTGAAGGAGAGGCATTTCCTCCACTTCAAGTATGACAGGACCACCACGCTCTTCATGAAGACCTTCGGGGAAGCCGTCGACCGCCTGGGCTGCTGCATGGAGAGCGACAGCAGCGGTGGCAGCACCTCCGCCGGCAACGACGGCACTGGCATCATTTCCTCCATGACAAGGGGGAGTGATGACTGTGATGACTCCTCGGGCATCCCTGTCAAGAAGGAAGACTTTGACTAGGCTCAGGCGGTGCGAGAGTTAGATTCTTGGTGGCGGCGCTGCTCGGGCCCGGTCCTTCCTCTCTTGTTTTTTTCTGCAATGAACCATGTTGGCCACGCAGGGCCATGTAAGAAGAATTATGGCCCTCATTCCTTAAGTTTAATGTTTGTGAAAATGGTTTTGTTCTTAGTGATTCTCGTTAGGATTGTGCCCTTTTCTATGATAGCATTAATGCTCTGCATCGCTAGGGCCAAGCGCCCGAGCAAGACTCAGTTGCTGCTGGTACGTCAGATCACGATGGACGAGACAAGGACAAGAGGTGAGGGACCCTAAGCCTGGTAAGAGCCCCGGAGGCGTGATGCTTAGGCGGTACACCTTGACACGGAAGCGGCTCATGCGATAGAACGGGATTCCGCTTGGAGCGAGGCTTCTGGAAGAAGGAACACTACCAAAGATTATCAAGCCGCATGGGGTGGCTAACTTAACTTTCTGGGGTGCGTCGCGAGGTGGACGCGGCCTACACGAGCTTCACATGGCGTGAGGGCACGACATACTGAAGTTCACTTCCTGGACCAATCTTCTATCCTGTGACATATCAATGTAAGCCCTGTGAGGGGTGCATGAAAAATAGTTGCCCTTTGCAACCAATGCATTCGCAGTTTGACCAATGTCTTTGCAGTTTGAAACATTCACCCACCTTTGATGTCCCCTCACGGGGTTCTCCCCTCTTACCATGCTTTCTTAGGTGCTATCCATCGTCGGGACCCCGTCCCCGAGCGAGCTTCCGCAGTCACCGGTATGTTAGGTCAAAGTGCCTAGACGCGAGGGACTCCAGGTGCTAGTGAATGCTCGTGAGGAGCGATACTCAGGAGTCTTCCCTTGACGCACAAGCATCCTGCATGAGGGAAAATACTCGCACCAGCGAGGCTTCCCTCGGAGGGTTACCATACTTAGTACTTTTCAATGCCAATAGTTTGCCACTTGCCAGGTGATACGTCTCCAATGTATCTATAATTTTTGATGGTTTCATGCTATTATCTTGTCAAACTTGGGATGTTTTGCATGCCTTTTATTTATTTTCTGGGACTAACTTATTAACTCAGTGCCAAGTGCCAGTTCCTATTTTTTCCATGTTTTGGACCCCTTTCAGAGGAGATTTTGAAACGGAGTCCAAACGGAAGAAAATATCGAAAATATTTTTTCTAGAACGGAAGAAGATCGGAGAGCTTGGGGGCCACGCCAGAAGAGCCCCAGGGGCCCCACAAGCCACCACCCCGCGGCCAGGGGGCCGCGCCATGCAGGCTGGTGGGACCCCTGGAGGTCCCTTGACCTTGATCTTGCGCCTATAAATTCCCAAATATTCCCAAAAAAATCAAGGGAGCATCGTAATCATTTTTCCGCCGCCGCAAGATTCTGTCTCCGCAAGATCCCATCTGGGGCACTTCCTGGTGCCCTGCCGGAGGTGGGATTTGGACACGGAAGGCTTCTCCATCAACACCATGACCTCTCCGATGATGCGTGATTAGTTCACCATAGACCTACGGGTCCATAGCTAGTAGCTAGATGGCTTCTTCTCTCTCTTGGATCTTCAATACAAAGTTCTCCATGATCTTCATGGAGATCCATCCGATGTAATCTTCTTTTGTGGTGTGTTTGTCGAGATCCGAAGAATTGTGGATTTATGATCAGATTATCTATGAATCTTATTTGAGTTTCTTAAGATCTCTCTCATGCATGGTTTCATATCCTTGTACTTCTCTTTGAGTTGTGGGTTTTGTTTGGCCAACTAGATCTATGATTCTTGCAATGGGAGAAGTGCTTGGTTTTGGGTTCATACCGTGCGGTGACCTCACCCGGTGACAGAAGGGGTAGCGAGGCACGTATCGTGTTGTTGCCATCAAGGGTAAAAAGATGGGATTTTCATCATTGGTTTGAGATTATCCCTCTACATCATTTCATCTTGCTTAAAGCGTTACTCTGTTCGTCATGAACTCAATACACTAGATGCATGCTGGATAGCGGTCGATGTGTGGAGAAATAGTAGTAGATGCATAAAGTATCGGTCTACTTGTCTCGGACGTGATGCCTATATGCTAGATCATTGCCTTAGATATCGTCATGACTTTGGGCGGTTCTATCATTTGCTCGACAGTAATTTGTTCACCCACCGTGATATTTGCTATTTCGAGAGAAGCCTCTAGTGAACACTATGGCCCCCAGGGTCTACTCCAAACCATATTTTCAGCCTTACACTTTTCACTTCGTTGCACTTTCCGCCTTCAGATCTCACTTTTGCAAACAATCTTGAAGGGATTGACAACCACTTTGAAGCATTGGGTGCAAGCTTGTTTGTGTTTGCGCAGGTACTTTGGACTTGATGAGGCCCTCCTTTTGGTTCGATACCTTGGTTCTCAAACTGAGGGAAATACTTACTGCTCCTGTGCTGCATCACCCTTTCCTCTTCAAGGGAAAAACATTCGCAAACCAGAGAAGTAACAAGAAGAATTCCTACGCGCCAGGGAAGGACATTTGTTGCCGCAGCAGAAGAATTTGTGGCGCCGTTGCTGGGGAGGAAGATCAAGTCAAGAACTCATCCAAGTACGTGTCGCAATCTTATCTCTTGCATTTACTTTGTTTGCCAGTTTCCTCTCATTTTCCTCTCCCCCACTTCACCAATTTTCCTTTCTCGTTCGCCCTTTTCCTTCGCCCTTTTTCTCGCCTGCTTTTTGTTTGCTTGTGTGCCATGTGCCTTCAATATGCTTGCATCTTCGCTTGCTGAAAATCTAGTGATATGGATCCTCATCCACTTGCTGATCTCTTTAAGAGATCCAATTATGTTGATCCAATTTCTAGTGAGTTGAGTGCACTTGACTATCTTTATGGAGTTTTGCTTGAGATGCGTGAATCTAAAAATTGTGAGGAAGAAATTTATGAAGTGATTCACGAGGGCTCCTTGGATGAAAAGCATGATTGCAATGGTTTCACTATAAATTCTATTAGTGAAAATCATGCTAAGAATATGAAAAACCCTAAGCTTGGGGATGCTAGTTTTGCTATGTCCACTACTTGTTGCAATGATCATGAGTGGGGCGATGATTTTTCTTATGATCTTGAAAATTTGTTTAAGCCTCATGATGAATATGATATTTGCAATATTATTGAAAGTGGGTTTGGAGAAGTCATGACTTTAGTTGATGATAATCCCATTATTTTTGAAGATCGTCAACTTTGCATGCATGTGGATCATGAAAAGAATATCCTTTGTGATAGTTACATTGTTGAATTTGAATATGATCCCACATGTAATTTCTATGAGAGAGGAAAATATTGTGGTAGAAACTTTCATGTTACCAAATTACCTCTCGTTATGTTGAGATTGCTCTTGTCTCTTTCTTCTTCCTTGCATTTGGTAACTATAGGTTGTCTTCCCAATTTGTTTTCCTATAAAATGCCTATGCATAGGAAGTATGTTAGACTTAGATGTGATTTTCACATGCTTTATGATGATCTCGTTGTGCTTCAATTCTTGTCTTTTGAGTGAGCATCATTGAATTATCAATGCCTAGCTAAGGGCGTTAAACAATAGCGCTTATTGGGAGGCAACCCGATGAATTTATCTTTTTCTTTATGTTTTGTTGCGCCCACACTTTCAAAATTCTGTTGTGATTGTGTTTTTTGTGTTTGAGCCAAGCAAAACCTTTATGACTAGTCTTGGTAATAGTTGATTGATCCTGCTGGAAAAAGACAGAAACTTTTCGCTCACGATATGTTTTTTCATTTTTATTCAGAAAGAGCTTTTGAGTTGATTCTTTTTTCTGATGATTGATATGCTGTTTCCCCAGACCCTCGAAATTTGTCATATTTTTTGAGGTAACATAAGTACACGAAGTATACAGATTGCTACAGACTCGTCTGTTTTTTGACAAATTCTGTTTTTGTTGAGTTGGTTGCTTGTTTTGATGAAATTATGGTTAGTATCGGGGGGTACTAGCCATGGAAAAGTGAGAATACAGTAGCCCATCATAAATATGGATGGAATTCAAGTTTTCTACAGTACCAAAAGAAGTGGTAGTTTGTTTTCTTGTACTAATGTTATCACAAGTTTCTGTTTAAGTTTTGTATTGTGAAGTTTTCAAGTTTTGGGTGACGTTCTCATGGACAAAGAGATAAGGAGTGGAAAGAGCTCAAGCTTGGGGATTCCCAAGTCCCCCCAAGCCAAATTCAAGGACAACAAAAAGCCTAAGCTTGGGGATGCCCCGGGAAGGCATCCCCTCTTTCGTCTTCAATCCATCGATAACATTACTTGGAGCTATATTTTTATTCACCACATGATATGTGTTTTTCTTGGAGTGTCTTGTATATTAGGAGTCTTTTCTTTTTGTTGTGTCACAATCATCCTTGCTGCACACCTTTTTGAGAGAGAGAGACATGCACTTATTGTGATTTTGCTAGAATGCTCATTGTGCTTCACTTATATCTTTTGAGCTAGATACTTTTGCTCTAGTGCTTCACTTATATATTTTGAGCTAGATAATTTTTCTCTTATGCTTCGCTTATATTTTAGAGCACGACGGTGCATGATTTGGTAGTTGGCTTATGCTATGAAAGAAGTCCCATGTGCTAGGTACCCAAAGAGGATGCAAAAACCTCCATCTTCATGTGCATTAATTGAGTAGAAAGAGAAGTTTCGATTCCTCTCAATTAGTTTTGAGACACGGATTCGGTAATATTGTGAGTTATGTTAGTAGGGTGTTGTGAATCTAGAAATACTTGTGTTGAAGTTAGTGATTCATGTAGCATGCACGTATGGTGAACCGCTATGTTAGGAAGTCGGAGCATAATTGATCTATTGCTTGCCATCCTTTGTGTTGAGGTCGGGATCGCGCGATGGTTTACACCTACCAACCCTTCCCCTCGGAGTATGCGTTTAGCACTTTGTTTCGATTACTAATAAAAAAATTGCAACAAGTATGTGAGTTCTTTATGACTAATGTTGAGTCCATGGTATAGATGCATTTTCACCTTCCACCATTGCTAGCCTCTCTAGCGCCACTCAATTCTCGCCGGTGCACAAACCCACCAAATTCCTTCCTCAAAACAGCCACCATACCTACCTACTATGGCATTTTCATAGCCATTCTGAGATATATTGACATGCAACTACCACTGTTCCGTCTAATGACTTGTGCCGTCACTTTCATATTGCCATTGTGTGATCATACTAGATCGTTGCACATCCCGATACACTGCCGGAGGCATTTCCTATGGAGTCATCATCATTGTGATTTTTGAGCTTTGAGTAACTAAAAGTGTGATAATCATCATTATTAGAGCATTGTCCCATGTGAGGAAATAAAAAAAAGAGGCCAAAGAGCCCGAAAACAAAAAAAGAGAAAAGAAAAAATAGGCCTAAGAGCCCAAATAAAAAAAGGAAATGAGAGAAAAAGAGAGAAGGGACAATGCTACTATCTTTTTCCACACTTGTGCTTCATAATAACACCATGTTCTTCATGATTGAGAGCTTCTTGCTTTGTCACTACCATATTCTAGTGGGAATCTTCGTTTTATAACTTGGCTTGTATATTCCAATGATGGGCTTCCTCAAAATTGCCCTAGGTCTTCGTGAGCAAGCAAGTTGGATGCACACCCACTAGTTTTCCCTTGAGCTTTCACATACTTATAGCTCTAGTGCATCTCTTGTATGGCAATCCCTACTCATTCACGTTGATATCTATTAATGGGCATCTCCATAGCCTATTGATACGCCGAGTCAATGTGACCATCTCCTCCTTTTTGTCTCACAACCACCACCACACCCTATTCCACCTATAGTGCTATATCCATGGCTCGCGCTCATGTATTGCGTGATAGTTATAAAAAGTTTGACAAAGTAAGGGTGCGAAAACAATTACTTGGCCAATTCCGGGGTTGTGCATGATTTACATTAGTTGTGTGAGGATGATGGAGCATAGCCAGACTATATGATTTTGTAGGGATAACTTTCTTTGGCCTTGTTATTTTGAAAGTTCATGATTACTTTGCTAGTTTGCTTGAAGTATTACTGTTTTCATGTCAATAGCAAACTATTGTTTCGAATCGTACGGATCTGAATATTCATGCCACGTGAAAGAAGTTGCAAAGGACAACTATGCTAGGTAGCATTCCACATCAAAAATTCGTTCTTTATCACTTCCCTACTCGAGGACGAGCAGGAGTTAAGCTTGGGGATGCTTGATACGTCTCCAACGTATCTATAATTTTTGATGGTTTCATGCTATTATCTTGTCAAACTTGGATGTTTTGCATGCCTTTTATTTACTTTATGGGACTAACTTATTAACTCAGTGCCAAGTGCCAGTTCCTGTTTTTTCCATGTTTTTGACCCCTTTCACAGGAGATTTTGAAACGGAGTCCAAACGGAAGAAACTCCCCGAAAATATTTTTTCTGGAAGGGAAGAAGATCGGAGAGCTTGGGGGCCAAGCTAGAAGAGCCCAGGGGCCCCACAAGCTCCCACCCCTCGGCCAAGGGGGGTCGCGCCATGCAGGCTTGTGGCCCCCTGGAGGTCCCCTGACCTAGATCTTGCGCCTATAAATTCCCAAATATTCCCAAAAATATCAGGGGAGCATCGTAATCACTTTTCTGCCGCCGCAAGCTTCTGTCTCCGCAAGATCCCATCTGGGTCACGTCCTGGTGCCCGGCCGGAGGGGGGATTTGGACACGGAAGGCTTCTCCATCAACACCATGACCTCTCCGATGATGCGTGAGTAGTTCACCATAGACCTACGGGTCCATAGCTAGTAGCTAGATGGCTTCTTCTCTCTCTTGGATCTTCAATACAATGTTCTCCATGATCTTCATGGAGATCTATCCGATGTAATCTTCTTTTGCGGTGTGTTTGTCGAGATCCGATGAATTGTGGATTTATGATCAGATTATCTATCAATCTTATTTGAGTTTCTTCTGATCTCTCTTATGCATGATTTCATATCCTTGTAATTCTCTTCGAGTTGTGGGTTTTGTTTGGCCAACTAGACCTATGATTCTTGCAATGGGAGAAGTGCTTGGTTTTTGGGTTCATACCGTGAGGTGACCTCACCCAGTGACAGAAGGGGTAGCGAGGCACGTATCGTGTTGTTGCCATCAAGGGTAAAAAGATGGGGTTTTCATGATTGGTTTGATATTATCCCTCTACATCATGTTATCTTGCTTAAAGCGTTACTCTGTTCGTCATGAACTCAATACACTAGATGCATGCTGGATAGCGGTCTATGTGTGGAGTAATAGTAGTAGATGCATAAAGTATCGGTCTACTTGTCTCGGGCGTGATGCCTATATGCTAGATCATTGACTTAGATATCATCATGACTTTGCGCAGTTCTATCAATTGCTCGACAGTAATTTGTTCACCCACCGTGATATTTGCTATTTTGAGAGAAGCCTCTAGTGAACACTATGGCCCCTAGGGTCTACTCCACACCATATTTTCAGCCTTACACTTTTCACTTCGTTGCACTTTCCGCTTTAGATCTCACTTTTGCAAACAATCTTGAAGGGATTGACAACCCCTTTGAAGCGTTGGGTGCAAGCTTGTTTGTGTTTGCGCAGGTACTTTGGACTTGACGAGGCCCTCCTTTTGGTTCGATACCTTGGTTCTCAAACTGAGGGAAGTACTTACTCCTCATGTGCTGCATCACCCTTTCCTCTTCAAGGGAAAAACCGGCGCAAACCAGAGAAGTAACAGGAAGAATTCCTACGCGCCAGGGAAGGACTTTTGTTTCCGCAGCACCGGGCATGCCTTGTGAGACCCCTTAAGTGCTCTGTCCCGAGGAAAAATCATGTGCACAAAAAATATATTTCAAACGGCGCGCACTCGCTAGCTGGCATTTGGGTGTCACGTGAGTAGACCACACACCAAGGTCCTTGATGGGGTGATGTGCGCGGGAGCAGGCCCACGAGCTACACCCCGGTCCCTTGGGTTTTTCAGCACAGTTGGGACTAACCCGAGCATAGGCACCGTGTCGAGCCCTCGTTCGAGTGAGTTTCAAGAGGGAGACATCGAGCGCACGTGGTTCACGAAAATAAGTCCAACAAAATGCTGCAATACACAAGAACCAAAGCTTTTACGAAGCGAGATGAAAAATTTGTATACACGCAAAAAGAGGTGAGACTACTACCACGTCTGGTGCGGGGCAGCCTGAGGTAGGTGTAGACCGTGGGGCAATCTCGTCGACTGTTTTGCTAGCTTAAGGCATGGGGCTTCCACTAGTGCATGGGCATGGTTATGATTCAACCGTTCCGCTAGCATAGAGCATGGGGATTCTACTTGGGCATGGGCATGGTTGTGAGTCAACTTTTTTTTTATCTCGAAGCATGGGGCTTCCACTGGGGCGTGGGCATGGTTGCGTCTCAACCGTTCCGCCAGCATAGAGCATGGGGCTTCCAGTTGGGCGTGGGCATGATTGCGATTCAACCTTTCCGCAAGTGCAAAGCATGGGGCTTCCACTTGGGCATGGGCGAGAGTTCTCCCAAGGCCAAGGGTGGCGCACCGGGATGTTCTAAGGCATGTAAAACCCCACATCATTCTTACGTGAGAGGATCAAAGGTAGAACTTTCGGAGGTCCTGGATGTTCCCGGCGTACTGCACGGGTACTCCATACTTCGTCTCCAGGCGGGCAGCCCATGGCCTAGAGACATGAGTGACCCTAAAAGGGCCTTCCCATATGGGCGAGAGCTTGTGGAGGCTCTCTTTGGAAAGGATCCGCCATAGTACGAGATCCTTGACCTCGAGGGTACGATGGCGGATGTTGCGACTCTGGTAGCGCCACAAGGCTTGCTGCCACCTTGCGGCGTGAAGGGCGGCCTAGCGGCGGGCCTCTTTGAGGAGCAAAATATCGGTCCCCCATGAGTCATCCTAACACGCCTCCTCGAATGCCAAGACCCGCAGGGAGCCACGCTTAAGCTCCGAGGGAAGGACTACCTCAGACCCATAGACGAGAAAGAAGGGGGTTTCCCCACTCGGCTTAGTCATGATGGTGTGGATGGACCATGGCACAGACTGCAGCTCACCTAGCCAACCCTTCCTGTATGCCTCAAGCTTTTTCTTGAAGACCTCGAGGACCTCGGCGTTGGCACGCTCGGCCTGGTTGTTACTTCATAGGCGCGCCACACAAGTGTAGCATATCTGCATACCAAGGTTAGCACAATATGACTTTAAGAGGCCACTTATAAATTGGGAGCCATTGTTGGTGACGATGCGATTGGGGATGCCGAATCAACACATGAGGCCCTTGATGAACTTTACAGCCCAGCCACTCGGGATGGTGTGCACGGGCTTGACCTCTGCCCACTTGGTGAATTTTTTGATGGCCACACAGAGGTAGTGGTATGCTCCGGCCGCGCGGGGGAAAGCACCTAATATGTCTATCCCCATACCGCGAAGGACCACGGGAATGGAATCGTCTGGAGCCCGTGCGCATGCTGATAGATCTGCTTGGCATGAAACTGGGAGGCTTCACAGGATTGGACCAGTTCGACGTTGTTGTGGAGCGCGGTAGGCTAATTGAAACCGCTACAGAAAACCTTACCAGCAGGGGTGTGTGACGAGGAGTGGTGCTCGCAATCACCCCCATGGATGTCGGCGAGCAGCTCGTGCCCTTGTTCCTCCGAGATGCACTGCAGCAAGGCGTCATTGGGCCGCTTGTGGTACAGCTCACCGTCTTGTAAAGAAGTAAATAGTGGCTTCCTGAACGACGTGTTCTTCTTCCGCCTCCTTGTGGGGAGGTCGCCGTGAAGCACGTAAGCCTTTAATTCAGTGGCCTAGGCACCCTCTTGAGGTTCCAATGCTAGGAGTAGGCGGCCTCCGGACGGCAGACCATAGTTCAGCGCACCTCTTGGCGGTGCGAGCGGAAGCTCCTCGTGCAGCAGCGTTGAGCCCATGGCAAGCGGCACAGCTGACGTCTTAAGCAGCCTTTCTTCAAAATGCTGGGGCTTTGGGACTTGCGGCGAAAAGCCCGCTTGGCAATGTCTTCAACTTATTTGTTGGCGGCAAGCGGTATGTTTTGTAGTGATACGTCTCAAACGTATCTATAATTTTTTACGGTTTCACGATGTTATCTTGTCAACTTTGGATGTTTTGTTTACCTTTTATATCTTTTTTGGGACTAACTTATTAACTCAGTGCCAAGTGCCAGTTCCTGTTTTTTCTGTGTTTTTTACTCTTTTCAGATCTGATTTTGGAACGGAGTCCAAATGGAATAAAATCCCCGAAATGATTTTTTCCAGAACGGAAGAAGATCAGGAAGCCACGACAACCAAGCTTGTGACCCCCCTGGCGCTCCCCTGCCCTAGGTCTTTGGCCTATATATTCCCTAAAAATCCAGAAAAAATCAGGGGATCCACGAAAATAATTTTCCACCACCGCAAGCTTCCGTTTCCGCGAGATCTCATCTAGAGACCCTTCCCGGTGCCCTGCCGGACGGGACTTTGGAGTTGGAGGGCTTCTTCATCAACATCATCGCCCCTCCAATGACTCGTGAGTAGTTCACTTCAGACCTACGGGTCTGTAGTTAGTAGCTAGATGGCTTCTTCTCTCTCTTGGATCTTCAATACAAAGTTCTCCATGATCTTCATGGAGATCTAACCGATGTAATCCTCTTTGGCGCTGTGTTTGTCGAGATCCGATGAATTGTGGATTTGTGATCAGATTATCTATGAATTATATATGAGTCTTTGCTGATTTTTTATTTGCATGATTTGATATCCTTGTAAGTCTCTCCGAGTCTTGGATTTTGTCTGGCCAACTAGATCTATGATTCTTGCAATGGGAGAAGTGCTTGGTTTTGGGTTCATACCGTGTGGTGACCTTTCCCAGTGACAAAAGGGGCAGCAAGGCACGCATCATGTTGTTTCCATCAAGGGTAACAAGATGGGCTTTTATCGTAGATATGAGATTGTCCATCTACATCATGTCATCTTGCTTAAGGCGTTACTCTGTTCTCATGAACTTAATACACTAGATGCATGCTGGATAGCGGTTGACGTGTGGAGTAATAGTAGTAGAGGCAGAATGTATCGGTCTACTTGTTTTGGACGTGATGCCTATAGATATAATCATTGCCATAGATAACGTCACGACTTTGCGCGGTTCTATCAATTGCTCGACAGTAATTCGTTTACCCACCGTCTACTTGCTTTCATGAGAGAAGCCACTAGTGAACACTACGGCCCCCGGGTCTATTCACACCTATCGTTTCCACTTTCGCTTTTACTTTGCTTTGTTTCTTTGTTGCTTTCAGTTCTCACCTGGCAAACAATCTATAAGGGATTGACAACCCCTTCACAGCGTTGGGAGCAATCTATTTGTGTTTGTGCAGGTACTTGTGATATTCCTTCACTGGATCGATACCTTGGTTCTCAAAACTGAGGGAAATACTTACCACCGCTGTGCTACATCACCCTTTTTGCTTCGAGGGAACACCAACGCAAGGCTCCAATACCACGGGGGAATCATTTGCATAATTGCCTAGGAAGTCCCTAAAGGCGTAGCCATAACAGAAGGATTCCTGGTGTCGTTGTTGAGGAGTATCAAGACAAGAATAGTCTCCCGTCAACACGCTTGTTTCTGGCGCCGTTGGAAGGTATTTTGTTGCAGCGGCAGAAGTATTTCTGGCGCCGTTGCCAGGGAAGGAGAGATCTATCCAAGTAAGTGTCACAAACTCATCTCTTGCATTTACCTTTTTGCCAGTTGCCTCTCGTTTTCCTCTCCCCCACTTCACATTTGCCTTTTTCGTTCGCCTTTTTCGTTCGCCTTTTCATTCGCCCTTTTTCTCGCTTGCTTTCTGTTCGCTTGTCTGCCATGTTCCTTCAATATGCTTGCATCTTTGCTTGCTGAAAATCTAGTGATATGGATCCTCCTCCACTTGCTAATCTCTTTAAGAAATCCACTTATGTGGAACCAATTGCTAGTGAGTTGAGTGCACTTGACTTTCTCTATGGAGTTTTGCTTGAGATGCGTGAATCTGAAAATCGTGATGAAGAAATTTATGAAATGATTCACGAGGGCTCCTTGGATGAAAAGCATGATTGCAATGGTTTCACTATAAATTCTATTAGTGACAATCATGCTAAAAATATGCAAAACCCTAAGCTTGGGGATGCTAGTTTTGCTATGTCCACTACTTGTTGCAATAATCACGATTGGGGTGATGATCTTTCTTATGATCTTGAAAATTTGTTTAAACCTCATGATGAATATGATATTTTCAATAATATTGAAAGTGGGTTTGGAGAAGTCATGACTTTAGTTGATGATAATCCCACTATTTTTGAAGTGCGTCAACTTTGCATGCATGTGGATCATGAAAAGAATATCCTTTGTGATAGCTACATTGTTGAATTCGAATATGATCCCACATGTAATTGCTATCAGAGAGGAAAATATTTTGGTAGAAACTTTCATGTTACTAAATTACCTCTCGTTATGTGGAGATTGCCATTGTCTCTTTCTTCTTCCTTGCATATGGCAACTATAGGTTGTCTTGACAATCTATTTTCCTATAAAATGCCTATGCATAGGAAGTATGTTAGACTTAGATATGATTTTCACATGCTTTATGATGCTCTTGTTGTGCTTCAATTCTGGTCTTTTGTGTGAGCATCATTGATTTATCAATGCCTAGCTAAGTGCGTTAAATAATAGCGCTTGTTGGGAGGCTACCCAACGAATCTATCCTTTTCCTTTCTGTTTTGTGTTTTCCACACTTTCATAATTCTGTTATGATTGTGTTTTTTGTGTTTCTTTTTGCCTTTGTGCCAAGCAAAACCATTATGATTAGTCTTGGGGATGATCGTTTGGTCATGCTGGAAAAGACAGAAACTTTCTGCTCACGAAAAGAATTTTCATTTTTTCTGTAAGAGCTTTTGAGTTGATTTGTTTTGCTGCTGATTTCTACGCAAATTCTTCGGACTGTCGTAATTCTTCAGAATTTTTTAAGTACTAGAAGTATACGAAGTATACAGATTGCTACAGACTGGGCTGCTGTTAACATATTTTGTTTTTGTTGTGTTGGTTGCTTATTTTGATGAAACTATGGATAGTATCGGGGGGTATTAGCCATGGAAGATTAAAAATACAGTAACCCAACATCAACATAAGTAGAATTTAAGTTTTCTACAGTACCTAAGGAAGTGGTGGTTTGCTTTCTTATACTAATGTTATCATGAGTTTCTATTTAAGTTTCGTGTTGTGAAGTTTTCAAGTTTTGGGTGAAGTTCTTATGGACAAAAAGATAAAGAGTGGCAAGAGCTCAAGCTTGGGGATGCCCAAGTCACCCCAAGATGATTCAAGGATGCGGTAAAATCCTAAGCTTGGGGATGCCCCGGGAAGGCATCCCCTCTTTCGTCTTCAATCCATCGGTAACGTTACTTGGGGCTATATTTTTATTCACCACATGTTATGTGTTTTGCTTGGAGCGTCTTGTATTGTAGGAGTCTTTTTTTTGTCACAATCTTCCTTGCTGCACACCTAGAGAGAGAGACATGCACTCACCGTGATTTTTTCGAGCTTCACTTATATACTTTGGTTAGACAATTCAGCTCAAATGTGCTTCACTTATATCTTTTGAGCTAGTTGCTTTTGCTCTATGTGCTTCACTTATATCTTTTAGAGCACGGCGGTGCGTGGCTTCGTAGTTGATCTATGCTATGAAAATAGTCTCAAAAGGGGTAGTTATCCAAAGGGATACGAAAACTTCCACCTTCATGTGCATTGAATAGTTAGAGAAGTTTGATTCATCTCAGCTAGTTTTGAGTTGTGGTTATGGTAATATTGAACTTATGCTAGTAAGGTGTTGTGGGTCTAGAAATACTTGTGTTGAAGTTAGTGATTCCCGTAGCATGCACGTATGGTGAACCGCTATGTGATGAAGTCTCAGCATGATTAGTATTTTGATTGTCATCCTTTGTGTGGCGGTCGGATCGCGCGATGGTTTATACCTACCAACCCTTCCCTAGGAGTATGCGTTGAATGCTTTGTTTCGGTTACTATTAAATTTTTGCAACAAGTATATGAGTTCTTCATGACTAATGTTGAGTTCATGGTTTAGATGCACTTTCACCTTCCACCATCACTATCTTCTTTAGTGTCGTGCAACTTTCGCCGGTGCACAAAACCCACCATTAGCCTCCCTCAAAACAGCCACCATGCCTACCTACTATGACTTTTTCAAAGTCATTCCGAGATATATTGCCATGCAAATACCACCATGACATGTGCCACCACTTCTACATTGCCATTGCATGATCATAAGATAGCTAGCATGATATATCCATTAATGTCCATGCCATGCTAGATCATTCTCACGGTACACTATCGAAGGCATCCCATATAGAGTCATCGTTGCTCTAAGTTTTGAGTTGTAAGTGTGATGATCATCATTGATGGAGCATTGTCCCGTGTGAGGAAATAAAAGAGGCCTGTGAAGCCCATATACAAAAAGAGGCCAAAGATGGCCACCAAAAAAAAGAGGCCAAAGAGCCCATCCAAAAAAAATGAGAGAAAGAGAGAGAAGGGACAATGCTACTATCCTTCCACACTTGTGCATATTAAGCACCATGATCTTCATGATTGAGAGTATCTCGTTTTGTCACCACCATATAGCTAGTGGGAAATTTTCATTATATAACTTGGCTTGTATATTCCAATGATAGGCTTTCTCAAATTTGCCTTAGGTCTTCGTGAGCAAGCAAGTTGGATGCACACCCACTAGTTTTCTTTAAGAGCTTTCAAATACTCTTAGCTCTAGTGCATCATTTGCATGGCAATACCTACTCATTCACGTTGATATCTATTGATGAGCATCTCCATAGCTCATTGATATGCCTATTCAATGTGATCATCTTCTCCTTGTTTTGTCTTGCAACCTCCACCACACTCCACACCACTTATAGTGCTAAAACCATGGCTCACGCTCATGTATTGCATGAGAGTTGAAAAAGTTTGAGAAAGTAAAGGTGTGAAAACAATTACTTGGCCAATACCGGGGTTGTGCATGATTTAAATTCGTTGTGCAATGATGATAGAGCTTACCTAGACTATATGATTTTGTAGGGATAACTTTCTTTTGGCCTTGTTATTTTGAAAGTTCATGATTATCTTGCTAGTTTGCTTGAATTATTATTGTCTCCATGTCAATAGCAAACTATTGTTTTGAATCTAATGGATCTGAGCATTCACGTCACATAATAGGAGTTACAAAGGACATCTATGCTAGGTAGCATGAAAACATCAAAAATTCATTCTTTATCACTTCCCTACTCGAGGACGAGCAGGAGTTAAGCTTGGGGATGCTTGATACGTCTCAAACGTATCTATAATTTTTTATGGTTTCACGGTGTTATCTTGTCAACTTTGGATGTTTTGTTTACCTTTTATATCTGTTTTGCGACTAACTTATTAACTGAGTGCCAAGTGCCAGTTCCTATTTTTTCTGTGTTTTTGAGTCTTTTCAGATCGGATTTTGGAACGGAGTCCAAACGGAATAAAATCCCCGAAATGAATTTTTCCAGAACGGAAGAAGATCGGGAGGCTTGAGGGCCAAGAAAGTGGGCCCACAGGGGGCCCACAAGCCATGTTGTCGCGGCCAGGGGGGAGGCCGCAGCAACCAAGCTTGTGGCCTCCTGGCGCTCCCCTGCCCTAGGTCTTTGGCCTATATATTCCCTAAAAATCTAGAAAAAATCAGGGGATCGACAAAAATACTTTTCCATCGCCGCATGTTTCCGTTTTCGCGAGATCTCATTTGGAGACCCTTCCCGGTGCCCTGCCGGAGGGGACTTTGGAGTTGGAGGGCTTCTTCATCAAAATCATCGCCCCTCCAATGACTCGTGAGTAGTTCACTTCAGACCTATGGGTCCGTAGTTAGTAGCTAGCTGGCTTCTTCTCTCTCTTGGATATTCAATACAAAGTTCTCCATGATCTTCATGGAGATCTATCCGATGTAATCCTCTTTGGCGGTGTGTTTGTCGAGATCCGATGAATTGTGGATTTGTGATTAGATTATCTATGAATTATATTTGAGTCTTTGCTGATTTCTTATTTGCATGATTTGATATCCTTGTAAGTCTCTCCGAGTCTTGGGTTTTGTTTGGCCAACTAGATCTATGATTCTTGCAATGGGAGAAGTGCTTGGTTTTGGGTACATACCGTGTGGTGACCTTTTCGAGTGACAGAAGGGGCAGCAAGGCACGCATCGTGTTGTTGCCATCAAGGGTAACAAGATGGGCTTTTATCGTAGATATGAGATTGTCCATCTACATCATGTCATCTTGCTTAAGGCGTTACTCTGTTCTCATGAACTTAATACACTAGATGCATGCTGGATAGAGGTCGACGTGTGGAGTAATAGTAGTAGATGCAGAAAGTATCGGTCTACTTGTTTTGGACGTGATGCCTATAGATATAATCATTGCCATAGATAACGTGATGACTTTGCGCGGTTCTATCAATTGCTCGACAGTAATTCGTTTACCCACCGTCTACTTGCTTTCATGAGAGAAGCCACTAGTGAACACTACGGCCCCCGGGTCTATTCACACCTATCGTTTCCACTTTCGCTTTTACTTTGCTTTGTTTCTTTGTTGCTTTCAGTTCTCACCTGGCAAACAATCTATAAGGGATTGACAACCCCTTCACAGCGTTGGGAACAATCTATTTGTGTTTGTGCAGGTACTTGTGATATTCCTTCACTGGATCGATACCTTGGTTCTCAAAACTGAGGGAAATACTTACCACCGCTGTGTTACATCACCCTTTCCGCTTCGAGGGAACACCAACGCACGACTCCAAGGCCACGGGGGAATCCTTTGCATATTTGCCTAGGAAGTCCCTAAAGGCATATCCGTAGCAGAAGGATACCTGGTGCCGTTGCTGAGGAGTATCAAGACAAGAATAGTCACCCGTCAGCACGCTTGTTTCTGGCGCCGTTGGAAGGTCTTTTGTTGCAGTAGCATGTAGATCCACACCAAGTAAACGCTTCTCAAGTTTACGTACCTCCTCCACAGAGGTTTCCATCTTGGGTTTGTATCTTTTGTTGGAGAAGTTGACAAGGAGCTCAGAGTCGCCTTTGATGATGAGGCGCTAGATGTCGAGGGAGGAGGCGGCCTTAAGGCCGGCGACGAGGTCCTCGTATTCCGTGATGTTGTTGGAGACCGTCTCATCATGCCTGAAGCACAGCTGGACCGAGTAATAAATCTTATCTTCGACCGGTAAAGTGAGTATGACTCCATCCCCCGCACCCTACATGTAGAAGGCACCATCGAAGCACAAGACCCAGCCACACGGCGCCTCGTCCCCAGGAAAGAGGGATTTTCTTTTGTGAGGCTCCACCTCGTACGGGTCTGTCCATTTTACTATGAAGTCTGCTAGGACCGCGTCTTTGATGATTGTGGTGGTGTAGAACTCCAGCGGGAAGGCCTGCAACCCGATGTTCCACTCCGCAACTCTGCCAGCCGTGTTGGGACTGCACAATACTTGTTCCAAGGGGTAGGCATAAATAACCCTAATGGATGGCCCTGGACATAGTGGTGCAGCTTCGTGTAGGCAACGAGGAGCGCGAGCAGGAGCGTCTACTGCGAGGGGTAGCGCTCACGTGCATCCCTCAGCATCGTGTTGACAAAGTACACAAGATGCTCGACGTGGCGTGTGACCGTCGTGTCCATGTCGCGCTCACTGGAAGGATTGAGATGTGGGGCTGCTGGGGCTCCTGGAGGCATGGTGTCAGGGTCAACGGGGGCCTACGGAAGCATGGCATCAGGGGCACGGGGGCCTCCGGAAGCATGGCATCAAGGGCTGCAGGGGCCTCCAGAAGCATGGTGTTATGGGCCGCTAGGGACCTCCGGAAGCATGGCGTCACGGGCCGTGGGGGCTTCCGGAAGCATGACATCAGGGTCCTCATGAGGGAGGGCGGCCCCCCGAGGGAGGAAGAGGCCCCCTGAAACGTGTGCTTGGCTAGTACCGATGGGGCTCGAGCGACCTCAAGCGATGGGGCTTTCTCATGGCGCATACTTTCTCTTCCTGCTCCACCATGAAGGCCATGCTCGCCGTCTGGGGTGGCCGCCAGGTACAGTAGTAAGCGCTCACGGGGGACTAGTGCAACCATGATGGGGGTGCTCGTGAGGTATCTCCTAAGATCTTCAAAGGCCGCATCCGCTTCAGGGGTCCACTCGAACGGGTTGGACCTTTTCATAAGCTTGAAGAATGGCAACGCCCGCTCGCCAAACTTGTAGATGAAGCACCCAAGGGAGGACAGGCATCCTCCCAACTTTTGCATCTCCTGTAGGGTCTGGGGGGAGCATTCTCTCGATGGACCTAACCTATTTTGGGTTCGCTTCAATTCCTCGGTGAGATACAAGGAAGCCAAGGAGATTGTGTGAGGGAACTCCGAAGATGCACTTGTCGGGTTTGATCTTCAAGTTCACCTTGCCCAGGTTGGTGAATATCTCCTCTAGATCTTGGATGAGCATCCTAGCCTCGCGCATCGTCTTGACCATGATGTCATCGACGTAAGCCTATGCATTCCTTCCCAGCTCGGGCCCTACCCCTAGTGTGATGCACATCAACCTCTCGAAGGTGCCCCCCCCCGCAGTCTTCAGGCCAAAGGGCATGCACACTTAGCAGAACACCCCGTAGGGGATATGAATGTTGTCTTCTCCACATCCTTTGCCACCATCTGATACGTATCCAACATATCTATAATTTTTTATTGTTCCATGCTCTTATATTATCTGTTTTGGATGTTTTATATTCATTTATATATTATTTTCAGGACTAACCTATTAATCTAGAGCCTAGTGCCAGTTTCTTTTTTTTTCATGTTTTTGAGTATTGCAGATAAGGAATATTAAATGGAGTCCAGACGGAACAAAATCTCCAAAAAGATTTTTGTTGGACCAGAAGACACGCGGCACACTTGGAGTAGGAGGCAGGGAAACTGCCGGGAGGCCACAAGCCTACGGGGCGGGCCCTGGGGGTGGTCGCGCCCCCTGGCTTGTGGCCCCTCTGCGGGTCTTCTAACCCTATTCTTTGGCCTATAAATTCCCAAATATTCCTGTATCGCCACAGAGAGCCACGAAAATACTTATACACCATCGGGAGCCTCTGTTCCCGAGAGATCCAATCTGGGAGCCTTTTCCGGTAATCTGCCGGAGAGGGAATTGAGAACGGAGGGCATCTACATCAACTCCATTGCCCCTCCGATGATGTGTGAGTAGTTCACCATAGACCTATGGGTCCATAGCTAGTAGCTAGATGGCTTCTTCTCTATCTTTGATCTTCAATACCATGTTCTTCATGATCTTCATGGAGATCTATCCGATGTAATACTCTTTTATGGTGTGTTTGTCGAGATCCAATGAATTGTGAGTTTATGTTCAGATTATCCATGAATATTATTTGAGTCTCTTCTGAATTCTTATATGCATGATTTCATATCTTTGCAAGTCTCTTTGAATTATTTGTTTGGTTTGACCAATTAGATTGGTAATTCTTGCAATGGGAGAAGTGCTTAGTTTTGGGTTCAATCTTGCGGTGTCCTCACCTAGTGACATAGTAGAGGTAGCGAGGCACGTATTGTATTGTTGCAATCGAGGATAAAAAGATGGGTTTTTCATCATATTGCTTGAGTTTATCCCTCTACATCATGTCATGTTACTTAACGTGTTACTTTGTTCTTCATGAACTTAATACTCTAGATGCAGGAGGAGTCGGTCGATGTGTGGAGTAATAGTTGTACATGGACAATCGTTTCGTTCTACTTGACACGGACGTGATGCCTATATGCATAATCATTGCCTTGGATATCTTCATAATTATTCACTTTTCTATCAATTGCTCGACAGTAATTTCTCACCCACCGTATTATTTTCCTTTATGAGAGAAGCCTCTAGTGAAACCTATGCCCCCGGGTCTAGTTTCCATATTACATTTTCCAGATGTATAAACCAAAATACTTAAAATATATTCCTGTAATTTATTAGCTTTTGATTCAGCAATATTTTATACCTATGTCTATCACATCTCATCCTTGCAAATAACTCTAAAGGGATTGACAACCCCTTTATAGTGTTGGGTGCAAGTGTTTGATTATTTATGTAGGTACTACTATTGGATCCTTGCTTGTTACTCCTACTGGATTGATACCTTGGTTCTCAACAAACTGAGGAAAATACTTATCTACTTCAATGCATCACCCTTTCCTCTTCAAGGGAAAACCAACGCAAGCTCAAGAGGTAGCAAGAAGGATTTCTGGTGCTGTTGCCGGGGAGGATGCATAGCAAGAACACGCCTACCAAGTACCCATCACAAACTCATCTCTTGCATTCACTTTATTTTCCATTTGCCTCTCGTTTTCCTCTCCCCACTTCTAAAATGATTTTAAAAAATACCAAAAATATTTGCCTTCTTATTCTCTTTTTGGTCTATTCGTCTTTTGTTTGCTTGCTTGTCTGCTAGATCTATTCGTTGCCACCATTTCTGAATCTGGGAAGGTTTACATTGAAAGGGATAGTAATAATCTTGAAGAGAATAATTATTCCCATAGAGAACCTACTATCATTCATACAAAAAGCTCTACATAGGTAGTGGCAATATCTTTGGAAAAGGTGTTATTCAAGATTTATGTACTTGTGCTAGTACGCTACCTACTTTAGGAGGGTCTGTCCTAAAAAACCTAATAGTCTTCCAGATGCCATAACACTATTAATACTTGAACTTGAGAGACAATTTGTTCGTATGCATCCTTGCATATAAAGGATTTTTCTTGAGTTCTCTAATATTCAGCTTGCTTCCGTTGAGCGTGCCGCCACTATATTTCTAGCCCACGAGTTTAGTTTCATTATGAAAGAGGTTAGTGAAATTTTTTCTCATTACATAATTAATGGTGCATGTCCCCCATTGAGGAGATCCTTTTTAATCAAGAAGAAATAATGAGATTGCAGTCCCCGGATTATGTGGCTTATAATGAAAATTTGAGAAAAGGGGTTCCTATTGAGGTTTTAGTTGATAGGATTTTCAGAACTCAATGATGATTTTGCTATACAAATAATGGATTAGAGTTCATACTAAGAGATAAACTTATGACCATCCGCCAAAGGAAAACCTACAATGATGAATTTATCATACACTATAGAGGGCCGAAGGAGGAATCTATTCCTCCCGCCCTTGATCTTAATGATCCTCATCCTATTAAATTTAGCCCTTTTGATTACTTTTGCTTGCCGCAAAGGAAACTTGCTGCTGAAAGAATGGAGTATGAGAAGAGCATTGATAAATCCCTTACTATTATGACAATACCTAGATCTATTGCATTATGCCTAGCTAGGGGCTTTAAACAATAGCGTTTGTTGGGAGGCAACCCAATTTTATTTGTTTTGATTTTGTTTTTGTTCTGTTTTTGAGTGCTACCACATATTATTACCTTTTTAATAATTGTATTTTCTTGTTTTAATTAGTGTTTGAGCCAAGTAAGACCTTTGGGATGGTCTATGGTGTTTGCAAGTTGATTTTGCTGAAAAACAGAAACTTTTGCTCTAAGTCCACGAATTTTAAAAATTTACTAGAACGTGATTTTGATTTGAATCTGTTACAAAATATTGTTTTAAAAATTTCCCAGATTGTCCTAATTTTTCAAACTTTTGGCAGTTACAGAACTATTCGAAGTAAACAGATTGCTACAGACTATTCTGTTTTAGACAGATTCTGTTTTCTTTGTGTTGTTTGCTTATTTTGATGAATCTATGGGTTGTATCGAGGGGTATGAACCTTGGAGAAGTTGGAATAAAGTAATATTACATCAATATAAGTAAAGAACGAGTTCAAAACAGTACCTAAAGTGGTGATTTATTTTTCTTATACTAATGGATCTCATGAGTTTTCTGTTGAGTTTTGTGTTGTGAAGTTTTCAAGTTTTGGGTAAATATTTGATGGTCTATGTAATAAGGAGTGTCAAGAGCATAAGCTTGGGGATTCCCAAGGCACCCCAAGTCATATTCAAGGATAACAAAAAGCCTAAGCTTGGGGATGCCCCATAAGGCATCCCCTCTTTCGTGTTCAATCCATCGGTAAATTTACTTGAGGCTATATTTTTATTCACCACATGATATGTGTTTTTCTTGGAGCGTCTTTTATGATATGAGTCTTTACTTTTTAGTTTGCCAAAATCATCCTTCCTGCACACATCTTTTGAGAGAGAAACACACACTGAATCGTGAATTTATTAGAATACTCTTTGTGCTTCACTTATATCTTTTGAGCTAGGCAATGTTGCTCTAGTACTTCACTTATATCTTTTAGAGCACGACGGTGTTGTGTTTTATAGAAATTATTAAAATCTTGTACCTCACTTATATTATTTTTAGAGTTCTTTAAACAACATGGTAATTGGTTTACGTTATGAATTTAGTCCTAGTATAATAGACATCCAAGAGGGATATAATAAGAACTTTGATATTAAGTGCATTGAATATATTGAGAAATTTGATTCCTTGCATATAGTTTAGAGATGTGAAAATGGTAATATGAGAGTCATGCTAGTAAGTAATTGTGAATTAGAAAAAAAAATACTTGTGTTAAAGCTTGTGATTCTCGTAGCATGCACGTATGGTGAACCGTTATGTGATGAAGTCGGAGCATGACTTGTTTAATGATTGTCAACCTTTGTGTGGAGGTCAGGATTGCGCGATGGTCAACTCCTAGAAACCCTTCCCCTAGGAGCATGCGTCTAATACTTTGCTTTGATAACTAACATGATTTTGCAATAAGTATGTGAGTTTTTTACGACTAATGTTGAGTTCATGGATTATACGCACTCTCACCCTTCCACCTTTGCTAGCCTCTCTAGTACCACGCAACTTTCACCCGTACATTAAAACCGCCTTCCTCAAAACAGCCACCATATATTTTCCTCAAAACAGCCACCATACCCACCTATTATGGTATTTTCATAACCATTCCGAGATATATTGCCATGCAACACCACCGTCCCGTTTTTATGACACGCACCATCACTTCCATATTGCTTATAGAGTCATACTTTGTTCTAGATATCGAGTTGTAATCTTTGAGTTGTAAGTAAATAAAAGTGTGATGATTTTCATTATTCCAGCATTGTCCCGTGTGAGAAAAGTATGATGGAAGATATGATTTCCTCACAAGTTCGGATGAGTGTTCGGACTTTATAAAAAAAAAGAGGCCAGTGAAGCCCATAAAAAATAAAAGAGGCCAAAGAAGCCCATCCAAAAAAAGAGAAAAAAAGGAGGCCAAATAAGCCCATCCGAAGGGAAAATGCTACTATCTTTTTCCATACTTGTGCTTCAAAGTAGCATCATGTTCTTTATAGAGAGTCTCCTATTTTGTCACTTTCATATAACTAGTGGAATTACATCTTTTGCACAACCACTTAGTTTTATTTTTGAGCTTTCATACACTTGTAGCTCTAGTGAAATTGTTGCATGGCAATCCCTACTCACTCACATTAATATCTATTGATGGGCATCTCCATAGCCCTTTGATATGCCTAGTTGATGTGAGACTACCTTCTCCTTTTTTGCAACCTCCACCACACTCTATTCCACCTATAGTGTTATATCCATGGCTCACGCTCATGTATTGTGTGAGAGTTGAAAAGGTTTGAGAACATAAAAAGTGTGAAACAATTGCTTGATTTTCATCGAGGTTTTGCATGATTTAGATACTTTGTGTGGTGAAGATGGAGCATAGCCAGACCATATGATTTTGTAGGGATAACTTTCTAAGACCATGCTATTTCGAAAGGAAGCAATTACCTTATTAGTATGCTTGAAGTATTATTGTTTTTATGTCAATATTAGACTTTTGTTTTGAGTCTTATGGATCTGAATATTCATGCCACAATGGAGAATATTACATGGATAAATATGTTTGGTAGCATTGCACATCAAAAATTCTATTTTTATCATTTACCTACTCAAGGACGAGCAGGAATTAAGCTTGGGAATGCTTGATACATCTCCAACATATCTATAATTTTTGATTATTCCATGCTATTATATTATCTATTTTGGATGTTTTATATGCATTTATATGTCCTTTTATATTATTTTTGGGACTAACCTATTAATCTAGAGCCTAGTGCCAGTTTCTGTTTTTCCACGTTTCTGAGTATTGCAGATAAGGAATATCAAACGGAGTTGAAACGGAACAAATCTTCAGAAAGATGTTTCTTGGACCAGAAGACATGCAGCAGACTTAGAGTAGGGGGCAAGGCAACTGCCGGGAGGCCACAAGCCTGCAGGCCGCGCCCCTGGCTTGTGGGGCCCCTATAGGTCTCCTAACCCTATTCTTTGGCCTACAAATTCCCAAATATTTCCGTATCGCCACAGAGATCCGTGAAAATACTTTTACGCCGCCGGGAGCCTCTGTTCCTGAGGGATCCAATCTAGGAGCCTTTTCCGGTAATCTGCCGGAGAGGGAATTGATCATGGAGGGCATCTACATCAACTCCATTGCCCCTCCGATGATGTGTGAGTAGTTCACCATAGACCTACGGCTCCATAACTAGTAGCTAGATGGCTTCTTCTTTCTCTTTGATCTTCAATACCATGTTCTTCATGATCTTCATGGAGATCTATCTCATGTAATACTCTTTTGCAGTCTGTTTGTCGAGATCCGATGAATTGTGAGTTTATGTTTAGATTATCCATGAATATTATTTGAGTCTCTTCTGAATTCTTATATGCATGATTTCATATCTTTGCAAGTCTCTTCGAATTATTTGTTTGGTTTGGCCAGCTAGATTGGTAATTCTTGCAATGGGAGAAGTGCTTAGTTTTGGATTCAATCTTGCGGTGTCCTCACCTAGTGACATAGTAGGGGTAGCGAGGCACTTATTGTATTTTTGCCATCGAGGATAAAAAGATGGGGTTTTCATCATTTTGCTTGAGTTTATCCCTCTACATCATGTCATCTTACTTAATGCGTTACTCTGTTCTTGATGAACTTAATACTCTAGATGCACGCAAGAGTTGGTCGATGTCTGGAGTAATAGTAGTAGATGCAGAATCGTTTTGGTCTAATTGACATGGACGTGATGCCTATATGCATAATCACTGCCTTGGATATCTTCATAATTATTCGCTTTTCTATCAATTGCTCAACAGTAATTTCTTCACCCACCGTATTATTTTCCTTTATGAAAGAAGCCTCTAGTGAAACCTATGGTCCCCGGGTCTATTTTCCATATTATATTTTCAGATCTATAAACCAAAAATACGAAATATATATTCCTGCAATTTATTCACTTTTGTTTTCGCAATATTTTATACCTATCTCTATCAGATCTCATCCTTGCAAATAACTCTGAAGGGATTAACAACCCCTTTACAACATTGGGTGTAAGTGTTTGATTATTTGTGTATGTACTACTATTGGAGCCTTGCTTGTTCCTCCTACTGGATTGATACCTTGGTTCTTAATGAACTAAGGGAAATATTTATCTACTTTGCTGCATCATCCTTTCCTCTTCAAGGGAAAAAACACAAGCTCAAGAGGAAGCACCATCTTGATCTGGTGATAGCCTAAGAAGGCGTCCACGAACACAGTAGGTCGCAACTCGTGGGGGCTTCCATGATTTGTTAGATGCACGGGAGCGGTAAGGGGTCCTGGGGGTAGGCCTTGTTGAGACTGGTGAAGTCGACGCACATTTTTAGCTTGCCGATGTTGTTTGGAATGATGAAGGGGTTGGCAAGCCACTCTGGGTGGCGCACCTCGCGGATGATCCTAGCCTCTTGCCTCTTATGCACCTCCTGAATGATGAATTGTTGCTTCTCCGACGCTTGGTGCCATGCTTTCTGCTTGACGGGGCTTGCATTGGCACACACCGCTAGGTGATGTTCGATCACTTCCCACAGGATTCCCGACAAGTTGGTCGCCTTCCATGCGAACATGTCTTTGTTTTGACGAAGGAAAGTGACGAGCGCACCCTCTTTCTCGGCGGAAAGGCCAGCACCGATGGTGAAGGTGGGTCCTGAGTCGCTACCATCGAATGACACTTTCTTTGTTCCTGCTCGATCATGAGAGAACATCTGCTTTTCCTTGTCGGTGCCGCCTTGGGGAGTGCCGCCTCGTCTCCAACAGTCAGGTGCGCGGCCACGGCGGCTTTGTGTGCATACTTGAGGGATCTAACTATGTCCCTCTCGTCGCATTTGAAGGTAATGATGTCGCCGCAACCAACATCTTGACGACGTTGTAGCCTGGGTGGATTGCCGCCATGAACTTGGCATGCAGCGAGTAACCCAAGATGGTGTTGTACGTGAGGATGATGTGGTCCATGCTAAAGTCGATGAGCTCGATGCAGTAATTATAGCGGGTACTGAAGGTGATGGGGAGGTATATCTATCCAAGGGGGGCTATGGTCCCATCGGTCACCCCGGAGAAGGGCCTAGTGGGTTTCAGCTGGTCGTAGGGCTCGTGGAGCGCCTCAAAGGCCGCAACGGAGATGACGTTGAGTCCGGTGCCCCCGTCGATGAGAGTCTTGGTGACTGAGGTGTTGCTGATGGTGGGGGTGCACATCATGGGAAGCACGCCCGTGATAGTTTCTCATCTCAGGTGATCCTTGGCGTCGAAGGTGATGTCACGCTGCGCCCAGCTGGGTGGCTATGCGGGCCTACGCTCTGTGGGGGCGGCGTTCACCCCGCGAAAGGACGGCTTGAAGCGGTGGCCAACAGCGAGGGCCTCGACCCCACCAAGGATGCACGCCACCGTGTATGGCTCCTGGTGAGCTCCAGCGCCCATGTCGGAGCGAAGCACGCGGTGAATCGGCCGCGACACTTGTGTAACACCCTCGATTTTGGCCCTTTCTTTTTTTTTGATTTTCTTTGGGTTTTGTTTTGGATTTCTTTTTTTTGGCTCTTTGGTCTGGAAACTTGGGAAGATCATCTCTTCCTAGTCTCCAAAGTGTCTTGTCATCCTCAAAACCTTCCTAGGACCATTTCATTTCCCATCTTGCTCCTATCCTAATATTCTTTTTTGGGGAATATTCCTTTTTCTATTAAAGGAATCACCCAACCTATATTTTTGTCACTCTTAAAATTCGCAAATAATTATCAGAAAATTTTGGGTCATATGTTCCACAAATATGTCAAAATTCTCCCCTTTCTAGTTAAAAAATAATTCAAGGATATTCCTTTTCCTATTTTGCCCTGAATGGCACTTTGTGAAGGAAGTGTCACTTCTACCTTCTTAATGACCCTCAAAACTTTTGTGGACTCTTTCCTATCCATTTTAGGGCATCATGGACAATTTCAACTTCATTTGCCTAGAAAATATTCATGTGCTAATTTCCAACGTTTCTGTCCACATAGGAACTTTGTGAAGGAGGTACTAGCTAGGTTGATCCAAATGAGTTCAAACCTCAATATGCTCAAATTACCTCTCTGTTCAAGATTTGAGAATCATTCCATCATCCATGTGACCCTGGCATAAAATCTTAGTTTCTAAATAGATTTTCACTTTGTGAAGCAATTATATTTTATATTGCTTCATTATTGCTGAACATTGACGAGGACCTTCTCCTACCTATATAACCTCTCTACATGAAATTTGGGATCATTTCATTGAGGCAATATTCCTCTAGATTTTTTCTTAGTTTGTATCGAGAGAGATGCATTGTGAAGGAAGATCCATTTTGGTGTATCCAAATGGTATGAAATTTTCACAATGCATCCATATGCCCAAATATCTCATCTCCCCCAATTTTAAGCTCAACCCAATCAAGCATGTGAGCGCTACTGCTTATTTTGCATTTATGTCTAATGGGGTACATTGTACAACAAGTGATTGTTATCTTCATCCTTTCGAGCCGAATAGTTAACAACTTTATCATCTTAGAGTATGGTCACACCCTGCCAAACCTCATCCTTCATCTCCAAGTATGTGTTCCCCACCCCAGTACAACGACCTTGCCGTTCTATTGTATTCTAGCTCCCTGTGGTCACATCTTGGGCTACTATGCTTGTTCCTTTACCCCTTGGACCTCTCTGGTGAATGACTATTCGAGCAGACATGGTCTGGCTAACCAGAACACGTGTCATCACCGCGTTCAAGCAGTGACTATGCGCCCGACATGCCCATGTCCGTGCTTTGGCAGTTGGACACGGCCCATGTCTGTTTCTTTGAGCATTCGAGAGCTTGTCGTGTCTAGGAGATTTGTCATGTCGTCGTCGTCCTCTTGGACCTGTTCGCGACTTGTCAAGCTTACCCGACGGGTCGCAGCAGCCGCGTCCATGACTAGGCTGCCCTGCCTCCTCCATGTTCGCTTGCTCGCGTCACCCAAAGCCTTCCCGAGCTCTCCCCGGCACTATATATAGCTTCTCCGTGTCCGCTGCAGCTCTTCACCCCATCAACACCCTTCCCCATCCCTTTGGAGCTCCCCATTACCGAAGTGTCCGCCGTCTATCTCTGTGGTTGAGCCCGACCACCAGCCTTTCCCCTCCTTCTCTCCAGCGCACGAGACCTCCCATGGAAAAAAGTAGAGCCGCCGCCGCCCTCCACCTAGTCGAGGAGCTCTGTGATAACCCACAAGTATAGGGGATCGCAACAGTTTTCAAGGGTAGAGTATTCAACCCAAATTTGTTGATTCGACACAAGGGGAAGCCAAAGAATATTCTCAAGTATTAGCATGTGAGTTCTCAATTCAACCACACCTGAAAGACTTAGTATCCGCAGACAAGTATCAGTAGCAAGGTAGTGTGATAGCAATAGTAGCAACAGTAACCAGTAGCAGCAAAATGACAGCAGTAGCGACAGAGTAACAGTAGCAAGGACCAGTAGGAAAAACTCGTAGGCATTGGATCGGTGATGGATGATTATGACGGATGGTATTCATCATGCAAGAACTATAACATGGAGAGATATGTAACTAGCTCCAGTTCGTCAATGTAATGTAGGCATGTATTCCATATGTAGTCATACGTGCTTAGGGAAAAGAACTTGCATGACATCCATTGACCATCCCTGCCGTGGCAGCGGGGTCCTAATGGAAACTACGGGATATTAAGGTTCTCCTTTTAATAAAGAACCGTACCAACGCATTAACACTTAGTGAATACATGAACTCCTCATACTCTGGTCATGTTCGGGAGTGGTTCCGGCTATGGTCATCTTTGGGAGTGGTTGCCGGGTCATAACACATAGTAGGTGACTACAACTTGCAAGATAGGATCAAGAACACACATATATTGGCGACAACATAATAGGTTCAGATCTGAAATCATGGCACTCAGGCCCTAGTGACAAGCATTAAGCATCGCAAAGTAGTAGCAACATCAATCTCAGAACATAGTGGATACTAGGGATCAATCCCCGTCAAAACTAACTCGATTACATGATAGATCTCATCCAACCCATCACTGTCCAGCAAGCCTACGATGAGATTACTCACGAACGGTGAAGAGCATCATGGAATTGGCGATGAAGGAAGGTTGGTGATGACGTTGGCGACGATCTCCCCTCTCCGGAGCCCAGAACGGACTCCAGATCTGCCTTCCAGAGGAAGAACAGGAGGTGGCGGCGCCTCCGTATCGTAAAACGCGATGAACTCTTCTCCTTGATTTTTTTCCGGATAAAAGGGACTAAATAGAGATGTAATTGGAGGCGGTGGAGCAATGTGGGCCCCACAAGCCTGCCGGGCACGGCAAGGGGGGGCCGCGCCTGGTGGGCTTGTGGGCTCCACGCTCCACTTCTTCGGTTGATTCTTGCGCCAGTATTTTTTATATATTCCACAAAAAATCCCCGTAAATTTCCAGGTCATTCCGCGAACTTTTATTTCTGTGCAAAAACAACAGCATGGCAATTTTGCTGAAAACAGCGTTAGTCCGGGTTAGTTCCATTAAAATCATGAAAATTAGAGTCCAAAACAAGGGCCAAAGAGTTTGGAAAAGTAGATACGACGGAGACGTATCAACTCCCCCAAGCTTAAAACCTTGCTTGTCCTCAAGCAATTGAGTTGAAAAACTGAAAGAGACAAAAGAAAAACTTTTACGAACTCTATTTGATATTGTTGTTGCAACTATGTCTAACTCATATCCAGAATTTCAGCAAGATCACAAGCAAACCACATAAGCAAATGACATCTAGGTCTCACGGTAAACTCATATCAATGGCATAATAAACTAGCGAGCAAATAATAATGAGTTTCGAACGTCAACACTTCAATCAAAACAATCATGAAGCAGTACGAATAGATGGTATCTCGCTAGCTCTTTCTGAGACCGCAAAACATAAATGCAGAGCACCTTCAAAGACCAAGGGTTGACTAAACATTGTAATTCATGGCAAAGAAGGTCCAGTCACAATCATACTCAATATCAGTCAAAAGCAAAGCATAAAAATGACAGAGGTGCTCTCTAATTGGTGCTTTTATAAGAAGAGGATGACTCAACAGGAACATAAATAGGCAGACCCTTCGCAGAGGGAAGCATTAATTTGTAGAGGTGCCAGAGCTCAAGCTTTGAAAAGAGAGATAATAATTTTGGGTGGCATGCTTTCATTGTCAACGCAATGACTAAGAGTTTTCACCATCTTCCACGCTACACATGCTATAGGCGGTTCCCAGACAGAAAAGTAAAGTTTTGACTCCCCACCACCGATCAATCACACTCCACGACTAGTTGAATCCTCGGGTGCCGTCCATACCAACATCAATCCAGGGGGAGTTTTGTTTGCAAGTATATTTTCGATTTGAGCATGGAACTGGGCATTCCAATTACCGGCCCCTTTATCGTGAATGATAGTGTATAAACACATATCGAGGATAACACGCCTAGCATGGAAGATACTGATAGCCCCCTGTCACCACATGAGCGGTTCGGGCAAGCAAAATTGATTATTTCTTGAAGGTCTAGAGAGTGGCACATGCAAATTTACTTCGAACGGCAGGTAGATACCGCATATAGGTAGGTATGATGGACTCATATGAAACAACTTTGGGTTTATGGAAGTGGATGCACAAGCAGTATTCCCGCTTAGTACAAGTGAAGGCTAGCAAAAAATTGGGAAGCGACCAACTAGAGAGCGACAACAGTCATCAAAATGCATTGAGATTAACCAACATTGAGTGCAAGCATGAGTAGGACATAAATCACCATGATCATGAATATCATAGAGGCTATGTTGATTTGTTTCAACTACAAGCGTAAACATGCGCCATGTCAAGCCACTTGAATCATTCAAAGGAGGATAACATCCTATCATACTACATATAATCATCTCAAAATTCATGTTGGCATCCAAGACAAACCATTATAAGCTCCTAGCTAATTAAGCATGGCATCAGAAACTATGATCTCTAAGTTGTCATTGCAAACATGTTTCTCTCACAACAAAGCTGAATTAGGGACAAAGAGCTAGTCATATTTACAAAAAAAAATAGATAAAGTTCATACCAGCTTTTCCAGGCTCAGTCACTTCATCATATATCGTCATTATTGCCTTTCACTTGCACGACCGAACGATGTGAACAATAATAAGAGTGATCGTGCATTGGACTACGCTGAAATATGCAAGCAAACACAAAGGAGAAGACAAAGTAATATGGCTCTTTGGCAGGTAAACAGATATGCATGCGAGAGCCACTAAACATTGTAACCATGGTCTTGTACCTTGACCCAAAGAAAAATAAAACTATTTACACAGGAAAGCTCCCAACAAGCAAAAGAAGAACAAGAAATTGATACGTGTCCGTCGTATCTACTTTTCCGAACTCTTTTGCCCTTGTTTTGGACTCTAATCTGCATGATTTGAATGGAACTAACCCGGACTAACGCTGTTTTCAGCAGAATTGCCATGGTGTTGTTTTTGCGCAGAAATAAAAGTTCTCGGAATGACCTAAAAATTTACAGAGAATTTTTCTATAATTATTGAAAAATACTGGCGCAAGAATCACCGGAGGAAGTGGAGTCGTGATCCCACAAGCCCACCAGGCGCGGGCCCCCTGGTCGCGCCTGGCTGGCTTGTGGGGCCCACAAAGCTCCACCGCCTCTCAATCCAGCTCTATTTAGCCTCTTTCGTCCGAAAAAAAATCAAGGAGAAGGATTCATCGCGTTTTACGATACAGAGGCGCCGTCACCTCGTGTTCTTCATCTGGAGGGCAGATCTGGAGTCCGTTTTGCGCTCCGGAGAGGGGAGATCGTCGCCATCGTCATCATCAACCTTCCTCCATCGCCAATTCCATGATGTTCTTCACCGTTCCTGAGTAATCTATTCGTAGGCTTGCTGGACGGTGATGGGTTGGATGAGATCTATCATGTAATTGAGTTAGTTTTGACGGGGATTGATATCTAGTATCCACTATGTTCTGAGATTGATGTTGCTACTACTTTGCCATGCTTAATGCTTGTCACTAGGGCCCGAGTGCCATGATTTCAGATCTGAACCTATTATGTTGTCGCCAATATATGTGTGTTTTAGATCCTATCTTGCAAGTTGTAGTCACCTACTATGTGTTATGACCCGGCAACCCCGGAGTGACAATAGCCGGAACCACTCCCGGAGATGACCATAGTATGAGGAGTTCATGTATTCACCAAGTGTTAATATTAAAAGGAGAACCTTAATATCCCATAGTTTCCATTAGGACCCCGCTGCCACGGGAGGGATGGACAATAGATGTCATGCAAGTTCTTTTCCCTAAGCACGTATGACTACATACGGAATACATGCCTACATTAGATTGACGAACGGGAGCTAGTTACTTATCTCTCCGTGTTATAGCTGTTACATGATGAATAGCATCCGGCATAATCATCCATCACCGATCCAATGCCTACGAGTTTTTCCTACTGGTCCTTGCTACGTAACTTTGCCGCTACTGCTGTCACTGCTACTACTGTTACTCTGTTGCTACCGCTGTCACTTTGCTGCTACTGGTTACTGTTGCTACTGCTCCTATCATACTACTTTGCTACTGATACTTTGTTGCAGACACTAAATCTTTCAGGTGTGGTTGAATTGACAACTCAACTGCTAATACTTGAGAATATTCTTTCGCTTCCCCTTGAGTCGAATCAATAAATTTTGGTTGAATACTCTACCCTCGAAAACTGTTGCGATCCCCTATACTTGTGGGTTATCAAGACTATTTTCTGGCGTCGTTGCCGGGGAGGCTAGGTAAGAGGCACTAACATCCCGTCAACAAAGCTATTTTCTAGTGCCGTTGCCGGGGAGCTTAGCGCTTGAAGGTATATCTTTAGATCTTGCAATCGAATCTTTTTGTTTCTTGTTCTTTCTCTAGAAAACTACAAAAAAAATTGGAATTGAGGATGCCTCATATGCTCCATCTTTTCAATGTCTTTCGTGAGCATGATGGGAAGTAAAATTGTGCTCAAGTGTTGAAAGAAGAATTACATAGAATGCTTGGCATAGAATATGTGAATGATGAGCATGATTGCAATGTTGTTAGCATGAATTCTATGAATACCCATGGTGCTAATGATATGCAAAGCGACAAGCTTGGGGATGCTATATTTGATGAAGATGATCTTTTTAGTTCTTCCACTTTGAATGATCAAAATCATTTTGATGAAAGCATGCCCCCTATCTATGATGATTATTGTGAGGATACTTATGCTATAAATAAGAGGGGTGATAAAACTTGTCATACTCTCGAGAACCCCTTTAATAAACCTTGCTTTTTCATTGTGGACACAATTTGTAGTGCTCAAGTCTTTTACGATACTCCCACTACTATTCCTGAGAATAGATTCCCTTATGTGGAGAGTAGTAAAATTCATATGCTTGTAGATCATTAAAAGAAAGCCTTAGGTGCTGGTTATATTGCTGAATTCATTCATGATGCTACTGAAAATTACTATGAGAGAGGATCATATGCTTCTACTTATTGCAATAGTATCAAGCTTCATCTCCATGTGTTGAAATTTTTGAAGCTATGCTTGTTTTGACTTGCTATGCTAGTTGATTCTTGCTCCAACAAGTTGTTTGTTCACAAAATCCCTATGCCTAGGAAGTGGGTTAGACTTAAATGTGCTAGCCATATGCTCCATGATGCTCTCGTTGTGCTTCAATCCTTATCTTTTATGTGAGCATCACTGAAATCATCATGCCTAGCTAAGGGCGTTAAACAATAGCGCTTGTTGGGAGGCAGCCCAATGAGTTTATCTTTTTCTTTCTGTTTTGTTGCGTCCACACCATCATAATTCTATTATCATTGTGTCTTTTGTGTTTCTTTTTGTGTTTGAGCCAAGCAAAACCTTTATGACTAGTCTTGGTGATGGTTGTTTGATCCTGCAGGAAAAAAGACAGAAACTTTTCGCTCACGAGATTATTTTTAATTTTTATTCAGAAAGAGATTTTGAGTTGATTCATTTTGATGGTGGTTGATATGCCTTTTTCCCAGGCAGTTGTAATGTTTCAGAATTTTTGAGGCACCAGAAGTATACGAAGCATACAAATTGCTACAGACTGGTCTGTTTTTGACAGATTCTGTTTTTTGTTGAGTTGGTTGCTTGTTTTGATGAAACTATGGATAGTATCGGGGGGTACTAGCCATGGAAAAGTGATAATAAAGTAATCTAACACCAATATAAATAGAAATCAAGATTCCTACAGTACCAAAAGAGGTGGTAGTTTGTTTTCTTGTGCTAATGATATCACGAGTTTCTATTTAAGTTTTGTGTTGTGAAGTTTTCAAGTTTTGGGTGATGTTCTCATGGACAAAGGGATAAGGAGTGGAAAGAGCTCAAGCTTGGGGATTCCCAAGTCCCCCCAAGCCAAATTCAAGGACACCAAAAAGCCTAAGCTTGGGGATGCCCCGGGAAGGCATCCCCTCTTTCATCTTCAATCCATTGGTAACATTACTTGGAGCTATATTTTTATTCACCAAATGATATGTGTTTTGCTTGGAGCGTCTTGTATCGTAGGATTCTTTTCTTTTTGTTGCGTCACAATCATCCTTGCTGCACACCTTTTGAGAGAGACATGCACTCATCGTGAATTTGCTAGAATGCCCATCGTGCTTCACTTATATCTTTTGAGCTAGATAATTTTGCTCTATGTGCTTCACTTAGATCTTTTAGAGCACGGCGGTGCGTAACTTGGTAGTTGGCTTGTGCTATGAAAGTAGTCCCAAAGGTGATAGGTACCCAAAGAGGATACAAAAACCTCCATCTTCATGTGCATTGAGTAGAAAGAGAAATTTTGATTCCTCTCAATTAGTTTTGATACGTGGATTTGGTAATATTAAGAGTTATGTTAGTAGGGTGTTGTGAATCTAGAAATACTTGTGTTGAAGTTAGTGATTCTCGTAGCATGCACGTATGGTGAACCGCTATGTTAGGAAGTCAGAGCATAATTGATCTATTTATTGTCATCCTTTGTGTTGAGGTCGAGATCGCACGATGGTTAACACCTACCAACCCTTCCCCTTGGAGTATGTGTTTAGCACTTTGTTTTGATTACTAATAAAAAATTTCGCAACAAGTATGTGAGTTCTTCATGACTAATGTGAGTCCATGGTATAGATGCACTTTCACCTTCCACCATTGCTAGCCTCTCTAGTGCCGCGCAATTTTCGCCGGTGCACAAAATCACCATATGCCTTCCTCAAAACAGCCACCATACCTACCTACTATGGCATTTTCATAGCCATTCCGAGATATATTGCCATGCAACTCCCATCGTTACGTCTCATGACTTGTGTCGTCACTCTCATATTGCCATTGCATGATCATAAGATAGCTAGCGAGATGTTTCAACGTCGTACGCCAAGCTAGATCGTTGCACATCCCGGTACACTGCCAGAGGCATTTCCTATAGAGTCATCACCGTTCTGAGCTTTGAGCTGTGAGTAAATAAAAGTGTGAGGATCGTCATTATTAGAGCATTGTACCATGTGAGGAAAAAAAAGAGGCCATAGAGCCCAAAAAAAGAGAAGAGAAAAAAAGAGGCAAAAGAGCCCAAATAAAAAAAGAGAAAAAGAGAGAAGGGACAATGCTACTATCTTTTTCCACACTTGTGCTTCATAATAGCACCATGTTCTTCATGATTGAGAGCCTCTCGTTTTGTCACCACCATATACTAGTGGGAATCTTTATTATATAACTTGGCTTGTATATTCCAATGATGGGCTTCGTCAAATTGTCCTAGGTCTTTGTGAGCAAGCAAGTTGGATGCACACCCACTAGTTCTCCTTTTGAGCTTTCACATACTTATAGCTCTAGCGCATCCTTTGTATGGCAATCCCTACTCATTCACATTGATATCTATTAATGGGCATCTCCATAGCCCTTTAATACGCCGAGTCAATGTGACCATCTCCTCCTTTTTTGTCTCACAACCACCACCACACTCTATTCCACCTATAGTGCTATATCCATGGCTCATGCTCATGTATTGCGTGATAGTTGTAAAAGGTTTGAGAAAGTAAGAGTGCGAAAACAATTACTTGGCCAATACCGGGGTTGTGCATGATTTAAATTAGTTGTGTGAGGATGATGGATCATTGCGAGACTATATGATTTTGTAGGGATAACTTTCTTTGGCCTTGTTATTTCGAAAGTTCATGATTACTTTGCTAGTTTGCTTGAAGAATTATTGTTTCCATGTCAAGAGTAAACTATTGTTTTGAATCTTACGGATCTGAACATTCTTGCCACAAGAAAGAAGTTACAAAGAACAAATATGTTAGGTAGCATTCCACCTCAAAAATTCAGTCTTTATCACTTCCCTACTCGAGGACGAGCAGGAGTTAAGCTTGGGGATGCTTGATACGTCTCCAACGTATCTATAATTTTTTATGGTTCCATGCTATTATCTTCTCAACTTTGGATGTTTTATATGCATGAATATGCTATTTTATATCTTTTTTGGGACTAACCTATTAACTCAGTGGCAAGTGCCAGTTTCTGTTTTTTCCGTGTTTTTGACCCTTTTTCAGACGGAGTCCAAATGGAATAAAACTTTACGATGATTTTTTTGGACCAAAGTAGACCCCCGAAGGTTTGGAAGAAGGCTAGAAGAGCCACGAGGGAGTCACAAGCCCGGGAGGCGTGACCACCCCCCTAGGTCGCACCTACCAGGCTTGTGACCTCCTCATGGGCCCAACCGACGTAATTCCACCGCCCTAAATTCCTATAAATTCAGAAACCCCCCAAAAAAACCTAGATCGGGAGTTCCGCCGCTGCAAGCCTCTGTAGCCACCAAAAACCAATCTGGAGCCTGTTCCTGCACCCTGCCGGAGGGGGAATCCATCTCCGGTGGCCATCTTCATCATCCCGGCGATCTCCATGACGAGGAGGGAGTAGTTCTCCCTCGGGGCTAAGGGTATGTACCAGTAGCTATGTGTTTGATCGCTCTCTCTCGTGTTCTTGAGATGTCTTGATCTCTATGTACCGTGGGCTTTGCTACTATAGTTGGATCTTATGATGTTCTTCCCCCTCTCCCTTCTTGTAATGAATTGAGTTTCCCCTTTGAAGTTATCTTATCTGATTGAGTCTTTGAGAACACTTGATGTATGTCTTGCACGTGTCTATCTGCGGTGATTAACTTGCGGGTTTGTGACATTGGGAACCTATGCATATGGCTTGGCACACGTTTGATTAATGTGAGTACTCGATGTATGTTTTGGTGATCAACTTGCGGGTTCGTGACATTGGGAACCTATGCATAGGGGTTGGCACACGTTTTGACTCCCCGGTAGAAACTTTGGGGCACTCTTTGAAGTTCTATGTGTTGGTTGAATAGATGATTCTGAGATTATGTGATGCATATCGTATAATCATGCCCACGGATACTTGAGGTGACAATGGAGTATCTAGGTGACATTAGGGTCTTGGTTGATATGTATCTTAAGGTGTTATTCTCGTACGAACTCTATGAAAGATTGAACGAAAAGAATAGCTTCGTGCTATTTTACTACGGACTCTTGAATAGATCGATCGGAAAGAATAACTTTGTGGTGGTTTCGTACCCGACAATAATCTCTTCGTTTGTTCTCCGCTATTAGTGACTTTGGAGTGACTCTTTGTTGCATGTTGAGGGCTAGTTATATGATCCAATTATGTTATCTTTGTTGAGAGAACTTCACTAGTGAAAGTATGAACCCTAGGCCTTGTTTCCACGCATTGCAATACCGTTCGTGCTCACTTTTGTTACTAGTTACCTTGTTGTTCTTGTAATTTCAGATTACAAAAACCTATATCTACCATCCATATTGCACTTGTATCACCATCTCTTCGCCGAACTAGTGCACCTATACAACTTACCATTGTATTGGGTGTGTTGGGGACACAAGAGACTCTTTGTCATTTGGTTGCAGGGTTGCTTGAGAGAGTCCATCTTCATCCTACGCCTCCTGCGGATTGATAAACCTTAGGTCACCCACTTGAGGGAAAATTGCTACTGTCCTACAAACCTCTGCACTTGGAGGCCCAACAACGTCTACAAGGAGAAGGTTGCGTAGTAGACATCAAGCTCTTTTCTGGCGCTGTTGTCGGGGAGGCACAGCTATATTCTTGGAGTCACTTGGGATTTACATCTGTTGGTCACTATGAGGAATCCGATAGATCCAACAACTAAAGTCTTGCACTAAACTACGAGGACATTTAAGGAACTGCCATCTAGCACTGCACTTGATTCACCTTCAGTTATGAGTAAGTTTGCGACATTGCCTCGTGCTAGAAATCTCTATATGTCGCATGTGCTTGATGATGCTACTTCTGCTGCCCATGATGCTTATGATGATGCTATGCTTGATACTGCTTTGCCTGATGATGCCATGCTTGATACTGCTTTGCCTAATAATGCTATGCTTCATACTGCTTTGCCACTAGGTGCATTCCTTCATGCACAAATTGCTAGAGTTGCTGCTAGATGTGATGATACTTCTGAAACTGCTGATACTATTGAAGTAGAACCTGCTATTTTGCCTGCTAGAACTAGCGCTCCTAGACATGAATTGCCTGATAAGCCTGATCGTTATGTTATGGAGGGAGAGATAGTTGAGGACTTTCTTGCTTGTAAGGATAGCTATGATGTTGAGAAATTACTGCTCAAGTGGAAAGAAAAATCTCTGAACGCTAGGATGAAATATGACCTCAAGTTTGCTACTTCGCCTATCTTTGTGACCGATAAGGATTATGAATTCTCTGTCGACCCTGAGTTAATAACTTTGGTCGAGTCTGATCCTTTTCACGGTTATGAGTCTGAAACGGTTGTAGCCCATCTTACCAAACTGCACGATATAGCCACCCTATTCACGAGTCAGAAAAAGATCCGCCACTACTATATCCTCAAGATGTTTCCTTTCTCGCTAAAGGATGATGCTAAGACTTGGTTCACTTCTCTTACTCCTGGTTGTGTGTGTAGCCCCGAGGATATGGTCTACTACTTCTCTGAAAAATATTTCCCTGTCCATAAGAAGCAAGCTGCCTTGCAGGAAATATACAACTTTGCTCAAGCTGAAGAAGAGAGTCTCCCACAAGCTTGGGAGGAGGCTTGTCCAGCTACTGAATGCTTTGCCTGATCACCCTCTTGAGAAGAATGAAATACTTGATATCTTCTATAATGGACTTACCGATGCTTCTAAAGACCACCTAGATAGTTGTGCTGGTTGTGTTTTTAGGGAACGAACCGTAGAACAAGCTGAGATTCTATTGAATAACATCTTGTGCAATGAGAATGCTTGGACTATTCCCGAACCACCTCCTAAGCCAACTCCAAAGAAAAGAGGTATTCTATTCCTCAGTCCCAAATATATGCAAGAAGCTAAGAAATATATGCGACAGAAAGGCATCAAATGTGAAGATGTCAAAAATCTACCACCTAACAAAGAGATCCATGGTCTTGATAACCCGATACAAGTAGTAGAAGTAAATTCTCTGCGTAGGTTTAATGAGAGTGATATTCCTTTTGATAAACCTGCTAGCTTATGCCTGGATGAATTTGATAACTTTGTTGCCAAACAACAGAGTTTCAATGATTATGTTAGCAGACAATTGGAACAGAATGCTCGTATGCTTAGTCATTTAAGTGCTTGTGTGTACAGAAATGTCAATGATCTTAAGCTCCTGAGTAAACATGCCTCTATGGTTACTACTCAGGTAGAACAAGTACTTAAAGCTCAGAATGACTTGCTCAATGAGTTGAATGACAATTCTGTGAGAGTCGTCACTAGAGGCGGTAGAATGACTCAGGAACCTTTGTATCCTGAGGGTCATCCGAAGATAATTGAACAAGATTCTCAAGGAGTTAGCACTGATGCACCTAGTCATCCTAGAAAGAAGAAAGATGATAGGAACTTGCACGCTAGTAACCCTGATGCTGCTACACCCGAGAGTCCAAACAATGTCTCTGCCTCTGATGCTGAGACACAATCTGGTGATGAACATGAGCCTAATGATAATATCAATAGTGATGTTCATGAAGATGCTCAACCTAGCAATGATAAGGATGTGGAGATTGAACCTGTTGATCTTGATAACCCACAGCCTAAGAATAGAAGATATAATAAGAATAACTTCAATGCTAGGAAGCATGGTAAAGAAAGGGAACCATAGGTTCATAAACCCATGCCCTTTCCTCCCAAACCATCCAAGAAAAAGGATGATGAGGATTTTGAGCGATTTGTTGAAATGATTAGACCTGTCTTTCTGCAAATGTGTTTGACAGATATGCTCAAAATGTCTCTGTATGCTAGGTACATGAAGGATATTGTGACTAATAAGAGGAGGATACCCGAGGTTGAGATTTCCACCATGCTTGCTAACTATACCTTCAAGGGTGGAACTCCTAAGAAACTAGGTGATCCCGGTGTGCCCACTATACCTTGCTCCATTAAAGGTAACTACGTTAGAACTGCTTTATGCGACCTTGGAGCCGGTGTTAGTGTTATGCCTCTCTCTCTTTATCGTAGACTTGAGCTGGATAAGTTGAGACCCACTGAAATCTCTCTGCAAATGGCCGACAAATCAACTGCTTTCCCTATTTGCATTTGCGAGGATGTGCCTGTTGTGGTTGCTAATGTCACTATCTTAATAGACTTTGTTATCTTGGATATTCCCGAGGACAAGGCCATGGTGGTCATCCTCGGAAGACCCTTTTTAAACACCGCAGGGGCTGTTATAGATTGCAACAAAGGCAATGTCACTTTCCATGTCAATGGTAATGAGCATAAGGTGCACTTTCTGAAGAAACAATATCGAGTACATTGCATCAATGTGATCGAAAAACCTTCATCGATTCTTATTGGGAGCTTTGAATGCCCTATGCCTCGTGTCAAGATGAAGTATGATTTGCTTGTTGGGGAGATACACATCCCCATTGAGGTGACCTAGTGACTATTCGAATATTCTCCGTTCTCTTTTGCGATTCGAAAAGTTTGTCGAGGAGACTTGATCACCTCATTGACGGATTTCTTTCGATAACCATGAGATGGATGAATCGAGGAGTCACAAACCTCTGTTCCAAGCTTTGACCTTTGGTTGCTTAGAAGAAAAATGATAGATTTAGTTTAGTTTTCCCTGTTTTCTTGTTAGCGTCCCATAGAAAAGTACCCCGAAAATAAAAGTTCTCCGAACATCCTGAAAATCAAGTATGGTTTTTTCTGGATTTTTTGAAAAATACTGAGACGAAGAGCTAGTCTGGGGGCTGCACCAGTGGGCCACAAGTCCTGGAGGCGCGGGCACCCCCCTAGCCGCGCCTACCTGGCTTGTGGGCCCACGTGCACCCCCTCCACTCATTCTTGCTCTTATCTGCTTCTACTACCTCCAGAAAAAATCGTTTCGTAGCTCAAACCCGTGTTCTTGCTCCTCTTGCTGGGATTTTTGATCTCTTTGCTCAAAGCACCATTCTCTGAACTGTTTTGGGGAAATTACTCCTTGGTAAGTGACTCCTCCATTGGTCCAATTAGTTTTTGCTCTAGTGCCTTATACTTCGCGTATTTTTGCTGCCTTGGTCACCCTGTTCTTGAGTTTTGCATGCTAATTCTAGCTGGTCCCAAGTGGTTTTGATGAGTAATATGGCTTCTAGGCACATGTTGGAGTAGTTGCTACGAGTTTAGTTGAGCCTTGTTCAATTTTCCTTTGGGTCACTGAAAATTTCAGAGAAGGAAGACGTTCAGGAGAAACTATCATGGTGGTTCCTCAAGCAAGAGAGGTCCTCGTCTTGCGATTCGGGAGCCCGATCCTTACCAACCATGGGACGCACAGGTACAACCATGTGAATGGACTTCTGATAAATTCATGATTGAGGTAGGTTTCAAAGACGTGTTTGATGCACTTGTTCACAATGTCGAACTCGAAGAATTCATCTCTGATAAATGTGAACAGTATGTTGCTCTCACTGCCTCCTCTGTTCGTAGATTCAAATTTTCAGCTGGCCATGACACATCGGTACTGTTTGATCTCTATGACAAATCGTATACCATGAATTTAGAGGATTTCAATAGAATTTGCAAGATACCTATTTGGGGTAGTCTCAATGATCCTCCTAAGTCTTCGGTTAGAGATTTTTTTTCTCTGGTAACTGTTGGAGAAACTAGAGACATTACACAGGCTACCATGGGGAGCATTCATTTTCCTCCCTTGCATTACTTTGCCCTCTTCATAGGGAGATGCATTAATGGCAAGATTGAGCATTGTCACCTCTACGCACCCGACCTTAGTATCCTTAAGATTGCAGTAACGGGTGATAGAAGTTTCAACATGGAAGCTATAATAGCAAGGAGGCTGAATAATAATGCTAATGAAGGGAATTTCTTTGGCGGGAGCTATGCCACTCGCATAGAAAATTATCTTGGAGTACCCATCCACGAAGGAGATCCCCCGCTCCATACAGCTTTCCTTGACCGCGTCGCTTTGACACGATACCAGTTCCTTGAGAGGGGTGATGAATCCCTCCTATACCGTTTAATATTTAACCGGCAGCGTGTTTTCCATATTACCCTTCATGCTCCTGCCTTTTTTGACTTTCAGGTAAAACAGAGATATTACCTAACCAGAGGAGAGGCAGAGGAGTATGAGAGTGAGGCTAAGGCTGTTCGTCTCCGTGAGGCAGCTATTCAGGCAGTACCTGCAACGCTCCCTTACAACCCCCATTATGATTTTGGGTATCGCCCGGACCATCCATGGGAGTAGACCAACTTAGGTCAAATGCCTAAGCTTGGGGGAGTACGTGTTTCTCACTGACTTTACATTCTTGCTTATGCTTTCACTTTGTTTGTCGGTGTTCACACTTTGCCACTATATCATCCATGCTAGTTTATTTTCTTTCTCTCGTTTTCTTTTCGTGTGTCAGTCTAGTTTGAGAAAACCCAGAAAGATTTTCTTTTCTCCTTTTTGCTTGTTGGGAGCTTTCCCGTGTAAATAGCTTTCTTTTTTTTCTTTGGGTCAAGGTAGAAGACCATGGTTACAATGTTTAGTGGCTCTCGCATGCATATCTGTTTATCTGTTAAAGAGCCATCTTACTTTGTCTTCTCCTTTGCGTTTGCCTACAGATTCCAGCTTTAGTCCAATGCACGAGCACGCTTATTATTGTTCACATCGTTCGGTCGTGCAAGTGAAAGGCAATAATAACGATATATGATGAAGTGACTGAGCCTGGAAAAGCTGGTATGAACTCGATCTATTTTGTTTTTGTAAATATGACTAGCTCATCATGCCTGATTCAGCTTTGTTGTGAGAGAAACATGTTTGCAATGACAACTTAGAGATCATAGTTGCTTATGACATGCTTACTTAGCTAGGAGCTTATAATGGTTTGTCTTGGATGCCCACATGAATGTTGAGATGACTATGATGTAGTATGATAGGATGGTATCCTCCTTTGAATGATTCATCTGGCTTGACTTGGCGCATGTTTACGCATGTAGTTCAAAGGAAATCAACATAGCCTCTATGATATTCATGTTCATGGTGATTTATGTCCTACTCATGCTTGCACTCAATGTTGGATAATCTCAATGCATTTTGATGACTCTTGTCGCTCTCTAGTTGATCGCTTCCCAGTCTTTTGCTAGCCTTCACTTGTACTAAGCGGGAATACAGCTTGTGCATCCACTTCCATAAACCCAAAGTTGTTCCATATGAGTCCAAGTAAATTTGCATGTGCCACTCTCTAAACCTTCAAGAAATAATCTATTTTGCATGCCTGAACCGCTCATGTGGTGACAGGGGGCTATCACTATCTTCCCTGCTAGGCGTGTTATCCTTGATATGTGTTTATTCACTATCATTCATGAGAAAGGGGCCGGTAATTGGAATTCCCAGTTCCATGCTCAAATCGAAAGATAATTGCAAACAAAACTCCCCCTGGATTGATGTTGGTATGGACGGCACCCGAGTATTCGGCTAGTCGTGGAGTGTGATTGATCGGTGGTGGGGGTCAAAACTTTACTTTTCTGTTTGGGAACCGCCTATAGCATGTGTAGCATGGAAGATGATGAGAACTCTTAGTCATTGCGTTGACAATGAAAGCATGCCACCCAAAATTATTATCTCTGTTTTCAAAGCTTGAGCTCTGGCACCTCTGCAAATCAATGCTTCCCTCTGAGAATGGCCTGTCTGTTTATGTTCCTGTTGAGTCATCCTCCTCTTATAAAAGCACCAATTAGAGAGCACCTCTGTCATTTTTATGCTTTGCTTTTCACTGCGTTGAGTATGACTGTGACTGGATCTTCTTTGCCATGAATTACAATGTTAAGTCAGCCCATGGTATTTGAAGGTGCTCTGCATTTATGTTTTGCGGTCTCAGAAAGAGCTAGCGAGATACCATCTGTTCGTACCGCTTCATGATTGTTTTGATTCAAGTGTTGACATTTGAGACTTATTATTATTTCTCGCTAGTTGATTATGCCATTGATATGAGTTTACCGTGAGACCTAGCTCTCATTTGCTTATGTGGTTTGCTTGTGATCTTGCTGAAATTCTGGTTAAGAGTTAGACATAGTTGCAACAACAAGATCAAACAGAGTTCGTCAAAGTTTTTCTTTTATGTCTTTTAGTTTGTCAACTGAATTGCTTGAGGACAAGCAAGGCTTTAAGCTTGGGTGAGTTGATACGTCTCCGTCGTATCTACTTTTCCAAACTCTTTTGCCCTTGTTTTGGACTCTAATCTGCATGATTTGAATGGAACTAACCCGGACTAACGCCATTTTCAGCAGAATTTCCATGGTGTTGTTTTTGTGTAGAAATAAAAGTTCTCGGAATGACCTAAAAATTTACGGAGAATTTTTCTAGAATTAAAGAAAAATACCAGTGCAAGAATCGGCGGAGGAAGTGGAGCCGTGAGCCCACAAGCCCACCAGGCGCGGCCCCCCTGGCCGCGCCTCACAGGCTTGTGGGGCCCACAAACCTCCACCGCCTCTCAATCCAGCTCTATTTAGCCTCTTTCGTCCGGAAAAAAATCAAGGAGAAGGATTCATCGCGTTTTACGATACGGAGGTGCCGTCACCTCCTATTCTTCATCTGGAGGGCAGATCTAGAGTCCGTTTTTGGGCTCCGGAGAGGGGAGATCGTCGCCATCGTCATCATCAACCTTCCTCCATCGCCAATTCCATGATGCTCTTCACCGTTCGTGATTAATCTGTTCGTAGGCTTGCTGGACGGTGATGGGTTGGATGAGATCTATCATGTAATTGAGTTAGTTTTGACGGGGATTAATCCCTAGTATCCACTATGTTCTGAGATTGATGTTGCTACTACTTTGCCATGCTTAATGCTTGTCACTAGGGCCCGAGTGCCATGATTTTAGATCTGAACCTATTATGTTGTCGCCAATATATGTGTGTTTTAGATCCTACCTTGCAAGTTGTAGTCACCTGTTATGTGTTATGACCCGGCAACCCCGGAGTGACAATAGCCGGAACCACTCCCGGAGATGACCATAGTATGAGGAGTTCATGTATTCACCAAGTGTTAATGCGTTGGTCTGGTTCTTTATTAAAAGGAGAACCTTAATATCCCGTAGTTTCCATTAGGACCCCGCTGCTACGGGAGGGATGGACAATAGATGTCTTGCAAGTTCTTTGCCCTAAGCACGTATGACTACATACGGAATACATGCCTACATTAGAATGACGAATGGGAGCTAGTTACTTATCTCTCCGTGTTATAGCTGTTACATGATGTATAGCATATGGCATAATCATCCATCACCAATCCAATGCCTACGAGTTTTCCTACTGGTCCTTGCTATGTTACTTTGCCGCTACTGCTGTCACTGCTGCTACTATTACTCTGTTGCTACCGCTGTCACTTTGGTGTTGCTGGTTACTATTGCTACTGCTGCTATCATACTACTTTGCTGCTGATACTTTGTTGCAGACACTAAATCTTTCAGGTGTGGTTGAATTGACAACTCAACTGCTAATACTTGAGAATATTATTTCGCTTCCCCTTGAGTCGAATCAATAAATTTGGGTTGAATACTCTACCCTCAAAAACTGTTGTGATCCCCTATACTTGTGGGTTATCTGAAATCTTTTTGGGTTTTCTCAAACTAGACAAACACACAAAAAGAAAACGAGAAAAAGAACTAAACTAGCATGGATGATACAGTGGCAAAGTGTGAACACCGACTAACAAAGTGAAAGTGTAAGCAAGAATATAAAGTCGGTGAGAAACACGTACTCCCCCAAGCTTAGGCTTTTGGCCTAAGTTGGTCTACTCCCATGGATGGTCCGGGCGATACCCAAAATCATAATGGGGGTTGTACGGGAGCGCTGCAGCTACCGCCTGAATAGCTGCCTCACGGAGGCGAGCAGCCTTTGCCTCCCTCTCATACTCCTCTGCCTCTCCTCTGGTTATGTAATATCTCTGTTTTACCTGAAAGTCAAAGAAGGCAGGAGCAGGAAGGGTAATATGGAAAACATGTTGTCGGTTAAATATTAACCGATATAGGAGGGATTCATCATCCCTCTCAAGGAACTGATAGCGTGTCAAAGCGGCGCGATCAAGGAAAGCTGTATGGAGCGGGGGATCTCCTTCGCGGATGGGTACTCCAAGAAAATTTGCTATGCGAGTGGCATAGATCCCACCAAAGAAATCCCCTTCATTAGCATTATTATTCAGCCTCCTTGCTATTATAGATCCCATGTTGAAACTTCTATCACCCGTTACTGCGCTCTTAAGAATACTAAGGTTGGGTGTGCAGAGGTGACAATGCTCAACCTTGCCGCTAATGCATCTACCTATGAAGAGGGCAAAGTAATGCAAGGCAGTAAAATGAATGCTCCCCATGGTATCCTGCATAATATCTCTAGTTTCTCCGACAGTTATACTAGAGAAAAAATCTCTAACCGAAGATTTAGGAGGATCATTGAGACTACCCCAAACAGGTATCTTGCAAATTCTATTGAAATCCTCTAAATCCATGGTATACAATTTGTCATAGAGATCAAATAGTACGGATGTGTCACCGCCAGCTGAAAATTTGAATCTACGAACAGAAGAGGCAGTGAGAGCAACATATTGTTCACATTTATCGGAGATGAATTCTTCGAGTTTGACGTTGTGAACAAGTGTATCAAACTTTTCTTTGAAACCTGCCTCAGTCATGAATTCATCAGAAGGCCATTCACATGGTTGTACCTGTGCGTTCCTCGGTAGGTAAGGATCGGGCTCCTAAATCGCGCGACGGGGACCCTTCTTGCTTGAGGAATCACCATGATAGTTTATCCTGAACATCTTCCTTTTCTGAAATTTTCAGTGACTCAAAAGAAAAGTGAACAAGGCTCAACTAAACTCATAGGAACTACTCCCACAAGTTCCTAGAGGCCATATCACGCATCAATACTACTTGGGACCAGATAAAATTAGCATGCAAAGCTCAAGAACAAGGTCACCAAGGTAGCAAAAATACGCAACGCATAAGGCACTAGAGCAAAAACTAATTGGACCAATGGAGGAGTCACTTACCAAGGAGCAATTTCCCCAAAACAGCTTGGTGAATGGTGCTTTGCACAAGGAGATCGAAAATTGCAGCAAGAAGAGCAAGAACACGGGTTTGAGCTGCGAAACGATTTTTTCTAGAGGTAGGAGAAGCACATGGGAGCTAGAATAAGTGGAGGGGGGACACGTGGGCCCCACAAGACTGGTAGGCGCGACCAGGGGGTGCCCGCGCCTCCAGGGCTTCTGGCCCACTAGTGCAGCCCCCTGACTAGCTCTCCATCTTTCAGAAAATGTCATACTTGATTTTCAGGACATTCGGAGAACTTTTATTTTCGGGGTACTTTTCTACGGGATGCAAAAAGGAGAAAACAGGAGACACTAAAGCTAAATCTATCTTTTTTCTTCTAAGCAACCGAAGGTGAAAGCTTGGAACATAGGTTTGTGACTCCTCGATTCATCCATCTCATGGTCATCGAAAGAAATCTGTCAATGAGGTTGATCAAGTCTCCTTGACAAACATTTTCGAATCGCAAAAGGAAATGGAGAATTTTCGAATAGTCACTAGGCTACCTCAATGGGGATGTGCATATCCCCAACAAGCAAATCATACTTCATCTTAACAGTAGGTATAGGGCATTCAAAGCTCCCAATAAGAATCGATCAAGTTTTTTGATAGCATTGATGCAATGTACTCGATATTGTTTCTTCGGAAAGTGCACCGTATGCTCATTACCGTTGACATGGAAAGTGACATTGCCTTTGTTGCAATCAATAACAACCCCTGCAGTGTTTAAAAAGGGTCTTCTAAGGATGACCGCCATGGCATCGTCCTCGGGAATATCTAGAATAATAAAGTCTGTTAAGATAGTGACGTTCGCAACCACAACAGGCACATCCTCGCAAATGCCGATAGGGAAAGCAGTTGATTTGTTGGCCATTTGTAAAGAGATTTCAGTAGGTGTCAACTTATCCAGTTCAAGCCTATGATAAAGAGAGAGAGAGGCATAACACTAACACCGGCTCCAAGGTCGCATAAAGCAGTTCTAACGTAGTTTCCTTTAATGGAGCAAGGTATAGTGGGCACTCCGGGATCACCTAGTTTCTTTGGAGTTCCACCCTTGAAGGTATAATTAGCGAGCATGGTGGAAATCTCAACCTCAGGTATCCTCCTCTTATTAGTCACAATATCCTTCATGTACTTAGCATAAGGAGACATTTTGAGCATATCTATCAAACGCATTTGCAGGAAGACAGGTCTAATCATTTCAACAAATCGCTCAAATTCCTCATCATCCTTTTTCTTGGATGGTTTGGGAGGAAAGGACATGGGTTTCTGAACCCATCGTTCCCTTTCTTTACCATGATTCCTAGCAGCGAAGTCGCTCTTATCGTATCTCTTACTCTTAGGTTGTGGGTTATCAAGATCAACAGGTTCAATCTCCACATCCTTGTCATTGCTAGGTTGAGCATCAACATGAACATCACTATCGATATTATCATTAGGCTCATGTTCATCACCAGATTGTGTTTCGACATCAGAAACAGAGACGTCGTTTGGATTCTCGGGTGTAGCAGCAACAGGGTTACTAGTGCTAATTCCTTGAGAATCTTGTTCAATTCTCTTAGGATGACCCTCGGGATACAAAGGTTCCTGGGTCATTCTACCGCCTCTAGTGACGACTCTGACAGAATTGTCATTCAACACATTGAGCAAGTCATTCTGAGCCTTAAGTACTTGTTCTACTTGAGTAGTAACCATAGAGGCATGTTTACTCAAAAGCTTAAGACCATTGACGTTTCTGTCCACACAAGCACTTAAATGACTAAGCATACGAGCATTCTGTTCCAATTGTCTGCTAACATAATCATTGAAACTTTGTTGTTTGGCAACAAATTTATCAAATTCATCCAGGCATAAGCTAGCAGGTTTATCAAAAGGAATGTCACTCTCATCGAATCTACGAAGAGAATTTACCTCTATTACCTGTATCGGGTTATCAAGACCATGGATCTCTTCGATAGGTGGTAGATTTTTGAAATCTTCAGATTTAATGCCTTTCTCTTTCATAGATTTCTTAGCTTCTTGCATATCTTCGGGACTGAGGAATAGGATACCTCTTTTCTTAGGAGTTGGCTTCGTAGGTGCTTCGGGAATAGTCCAAACGTTCTCATTGCACAAGATATTATTCAATAGGATCTCAGCTTGTTCTCTAGTTCGTTCCCTAAAAACACAACCGGCACAACTATCTAGGTGGTCTCTAGAAGCATCGGTTAGTCCATTATAGAAGATATCAAGTATTTCATTCTTCTCAAGAGGGTGATCAGGCAAAGCATTCAGTAGCTGGACGAACCTCTCCCAAGCTTGTGGGAGACTCTCGTCTTCAACTTGCGCAAAGTTGTATATTTCCTGCAAGGCAACTTGCTTCTTATGGGCAGGCAAATATTTTTCAGAGAAGTAGTAGATCATATCCTGGGGGCTACGCACACAACCAGGAGCAACAGAAGTGAACCAAGTCTTAGCATCATCCTTTAGCGAGAAAGGAAACAGCTTAAGGATATAGTAGTGGCGGATCTTTTCCTCACTCGTGAATAGGGTGGCTATATCGTGCTGTTTGGTAAGGTGGGCTACAACCGTTTCAGACTCATAACCATGAAAAGGATCAGATTCGACCAGAGTGATTAACTAAGGGTCGACAGAGAATTCATAATCCTTATCGGTCACAAAGATAGGCAAAGTAGCAAACTTCGGGTTGTATTTCATCCTAGCGTTCAAAGATTCTTCTTTCCACTTGCGCAGTAATTTCTCAACATCATAGCTATCCTTACAAGCAAGAAATTCCTCAGCTATCTCTCCCTCCATAACATAGCCCTCAGGCATATCAGGCAATTCATATCTAGGGGAGATAGTTCTAACAGGCGAAATAGCAGGTTCTACTTCAATAATCTCAGCAGTTTCAGAAGTATCATCACATCTAGCAGCAACTCTAGCAATTTGTGCATCAAGGAATGCACCTAGTGGCAAAGCAGTATCAAGCATAGCATCATCACAAGCATCATGGATAGCAGAAGTAGCATCATGAAGCACAGGCGACACATCAAAATTTCTAGCAGGAGGTGTTATGACCCACAAGTATAGGGGATCAATTCTAGTCCTTTTGATAAGTAAGAGTGTCGAACCCAATGAGGAGCAGAAGGATCTGACAAGTGGTTTTCAGCAAGGTAAAATCTGCAGGCACTAAAATTGTCGGTTACAAGTGATTGTGTGGTGAAATGATTCGTAGCAAGCAACAAGCAAGAAAAGTAGAAATGGTGCAGCAAAGTGGCCCAATCCCTTTTGTAGCAAGGGACAAGCCTTGACATAGTCTTATAGGAGGAAAAATGCTCCCGAGGACTCACCGGAATTTCTGTCATGCTAGTTTCATCATGTTCATATGATTCGTGTTCGTTACTTTGATTGTTTGATATGTGGGTGGACCGGCGCTTGGTTACTGCCCTTACTTGGACAAGCATCCCACTTATGATTAACCCCTCTCGCAAGCATCCGCAACTATGAAAGAAGAATTAAGACAAAGTCTAACCATAGCATTAAACTAGTGGATCCAAATCAACCCCTTACGAAGTAACGCATAAACTAGGGTTTAAGCTTCTGTCACTCTAGCAACCCATCATCTACTTACTACTTCCCAATGCCTTCCCCTAGGCCCAAATAATGGTGAAGTGTTATGTAGTCGACGTTCACATAACACCACTAGAGGAAAACAACATACAACACATCAAATTACCGAACGAATACCAAATTCACATGACTACTATTAGCATGACTTATCCCATCTCCTCGGGAACAAAAGTAACTACTCACAAAGCATAATCATATCCATGACCAGAGAGGTAATGAGTAGCATCAAGGATCTGAACATAAACTCTTCCACCAAATAATCCAACTAGCATCACCTACAAAGAGTAATCAACACTACTAGCAACCTTACAAGAACCAATCGGAGTCGCGAGATGAAGATTGGTTACAAGTGATGAACTAGGGTTTGGAGATGAGATGGTGCTGATGAAGATGTTGATGGTGATGAGTCCCCTCCGACGAGAGGAGTGTTGGTGATGACGATGGCAACGATTTCCCCCTCCGGGAGGGAAGTTTCCCCGGCAGGATCGTCCTGCCGGAGCTCTAGATTGGTTCTGCTCAAGTTCCGCCTCGTGCCGGCGGCGAATCCACGAAAAAGCTCCTCCCTGACTTTTTTCTGGACGAAACCCTTCATATAGAAAAAGAGGGAGGGCAGTGGGCCAGTGGGCTGCCCACAAGCCCTCATGGCGCGGCCTGGGCGGGTGGCTGCGCCGTGCAGGCTAGTGGGCACCCCCTGGTGCCCCTCTGGCACTTCTTCGGCCCAGTATTTTTGATAACTCGGGAAAAAAATCCTCGTCGATTTTTACGGCGTTTGGAGTTGCGCAGAATAGGTATCTCAACTTTGCTCCACTTTCCGGCGAGAATTCCAATTGTCGGTATTCTCCCTCTTCATGTGAACCTTGCAAAATAAGAGAGAAAAGGCATAAGAATAGTACCGTGAAGTGAAATAAAAGCCAAAGAAGCGATAAATATCAAAATGAAAACATGATGCAAAATGGACGTATCAAGGTGGTGTCGCAAACTTACTCATAACTGAAGGTGAATCAAGTGCAGAGCTAGATGGCAGTTCCTTACCTATCCTCGTAGTGGAGGGCAAGACTTTAGTTCTTGGATCTTTCAGATTCCTCATAGTGATCAGCAGACGTAAATCCCAAGTGACTCAGAGAATATAGCTATGCCTCCCCGGCAACGGCGCCAGAAAATAGTCTTGATAACCCACAAGTATAGGGGATCGCAACAGTTTTTGAGGGTAGAGTATTCAACCCAAATTTGTTGATTCGACACAAGCGGAAGCAAAAGAATATTCTCAAGTATTAGAAGTTGAGTTGTCAATTCAACCACACCTGAAAGACTTAGTATCTGCAGACAAGTATCAGTAGCAAGGTAGTGTGATAGCAACAGTAGCAACAGTAACCAGTAGCAGCAAAATGACAGCACTAGCGACAGAGTAATAGTAGCAACGACCAGTAGGAAAAACTCGTAGGCATTGGATCGGTGCTGGATGATTATGACGGATGGTATTCATCATGCAACAACTATAACATGGAGAGATATGTAACTAGCTCCAGTTCGTCAATGTAATGTAGGCATGTATTCCGTATGTAGTCATACGTGCTTAGGGAAAAGAACTTGCATGACATCTATTGTCCATCCCTCCCGTGACAGTGGGGTCCTAATGGAAACTACGGGATATTAAGGTTCTCCTTTTAATAAAGAACCGGACCAATGCATTAACACTTAGTGAATACATGAACTCCTCATACTATGGTCATCTCCGGGAGTGGTTCCGGCTATTGTCACTCCGGGGTTGCCGGGTCATAACACATAGTAGGTGACTACAACTTGCAAGATAGGATCAAGAACACACATATATTGGCGACAACATAATAGGTTCAGATCTGAAATCATGGCAATCAGGCCCTAGTGACAAGCATTAAGCATGCCAAAGTAGTAGCAACATCAATCTCCGAACATAGTGGATACTAGGGATCAATCCCCGTCAAAACTAACTCGATTACATGATAGATCTCATCCAACCCATCACCGCCCATCAAGCCTACGATGAGATTACTCACGAACGGTGAAGAGCATCATGGAATTGGCGATGAAGGTGGTGATGACGTTGTCGACGATCTCCCCTCTCCGGAGCCCAGAACGGACTCCAGATCTGCCCTCCAGAGGAAGAACAGGAGGTGGCGGCGCCTCCGTATCGTAAAACGCGATGAACTCTTCTCCTTGATTTTTTTCCGGACGAAAGGGACTAAATAGAGCTAGAATTGGAGGCGGTGGAGCAATGTGGGCCCCACAAGCCTGCCAGGCGCAGCCAGGGGCGCGCCTGGTGGGCTTGTGGGCTCCATGGTCCACTTCTTTGGTTGATTCTTGCGCCAGTATTTTTTATATATTCCATAAAAAATCCCCGTAAATTTCCAGGTCAGTCCGAGAAATTTTATTTCTGTGCAAAAACAACACCATGGCAATTCTGCTGAAAACAGCGTTAGTCCGGGTTAGTTCCATTCAAATCATGCAAATTAGAGTCCAAAACAAGGGCAAAAGAGTTTGGAAAAGTAGATACGACGGAGACGTATCACTCTGCTAACGCACTTTCCTCCTTCGAAGCTCCGGCCATGGCGTGCAGCCCACCGTGTCGGCACGCTAGGCCATCCAGGGTGACCCCGAGGCCACCTATGGGCGCGGCATGGCGTGGCCGAGACTCTGCGCTCATCAGTTGTCCCTTGGGTGCAGCGAGGCGACATCCAAGGCACAAACCGATGTCTCCTCTGCCCCTGGTCGACAGGAAGAAGATGACCAAATGTGTAGCGCGTGGGCCCCGTGTGTCGGTGGATCTAGTGCTAACCAGGGCCACCCATTAACCCAAGTAAGTGGAAGCATATTCATGAGACTATGTTTTCCTATTGTGAAAACACACTTTTGTGCTTCTTCGGCTAAAAGTATGCTTCCTCAGTTCTGAAGGTGTATTGCTTAGAATGTGTTTTCTCTTTCTCAGCCACCGGCGTTGTCGTGATTTTGTCACGTCAAATGTTCTCATGAGAGAACTTAGGTGTGAGTCCATCGCTACTGTGTGGCAACTCGAAGGGGTTGATAGCGAACGAGTGATGCATTTACCGAGGTTCGGTCCCTCCAATGGAGGTAAAAGCCTACGTCCTGCTTTGGTGTCTATAGTGAGGATGATCTCGATTACAAGGGTGTGGAATAACTAACCTAGCTTTCGAATGTTTTTTATCGCCCTATTGACCTCAGGGGCTCCCCTTTATATACAGGTCGAGGCCCCTCGGGTATACAAGAGTCCGAGTCATGTTATGTCTCATGACCTATTACAATTCCACGTTATCTTATTTCCCAAGTTAGGAAGGCTTTTGGAGTCTTCCATGTCGTGGCCCTGAGTCGCCATCTTCAGGTACTGGGCCACTAGGTGGCTCACTTGGTATGTCTTCTTGCTTCCCTTTTTGTCATCTCTACGATCCATCGAGTATATTCTTATTAAGCCGCCTACGGTCTAACCCGGCCCAAATGACGGGTTATACCGTGGGGTCATATCCCCGACATTAGGCCCCAGGTTGACTTGAACCTGTCCATGTCAATCTTCCTTGCTTCCATTAGGCGGCTTAGCTTTGCCTTTTATTTGTGTGTTCTTAGTTTCTCCAGACTCCCGCTTATGGTACTGCCAGGCTTCATAATTTTCCCTGTGCCATCTACCTATGACGTCACCCGCCAGAATTTAGGGAAGGCACGGTGACATCACAACAGATCTCTGCACATATCTTATGCTGAGAATCGAGGCGTCACCTTCCCCCAAATTTACTACGACTCCTCTATTCCTGTGACAGCCCGGTGCGGACGTTCCAGAAGATTCCCCCCTTTATTCTGTTTTCGTCGTGTGCCTGTTTTTATTTTGTCGCATCATTCGCATCATCTGCATTGCATCGGGATCTCCGTTGCCGCCAGTTTTCAAAACTTGCATCCGTTAGTAGTTGCCGGTTCGCGTCGTTGTCCGTTCTGAGCCCGACCGCACTCGCACGCGCCCGCGGCACCGTCGAAACCCTGCTTTTAAAGTGTGCGTAAAACTTCCTCTGATCGGGTTGAGCTTTGTCGTGCGGTGTTATTTATATATAGGTAGGCCGCCTGTCAAATTTCGTCGCGATCGGAGTTTGTCTGGTACCCGAACGGTCGACCGTAGCGGCACCGTAATCGGTCTACCGTCGGACGTCTGTCGGTGTTTTAAAATTCGTTGCTGCACCGCCCGTTCTCCCTCTCGTCTTCGGTAAACCACCCTAGACAGCCACGTACCCGTTCCCGCGTTTGGAATCGTCCGAATCCGACCCCGCAGTTGGATCCGGAACGGAATTTCGGGTAACCTAGCCCCCTCATTTGTTATAAATAGACCCCTCCAACTATTTTTTTAGGCAGCCACCCCCTTTGCCTCGAAATCTGTGCCTAACCTAATCCCCCCGCACTCTCTCTCCTCCCACCGACCCGCCGCCACTTGTCGCCGCCAGATCAACCCAGCGTCGCCGCAACCGCCGCCCGCAGCCAACCAGGGGCTGCCACGTGGCCCCTGGACTCCACCCCGCCGCTGCAGCCCTCCAGGCCCATCGCGAGCCCTCCTGGCCCATGGCCGCCGCCAGCGCCAGCCCCGTCTCCCGCGCGCGCCGCCTCCTTCCTGCCCGTGCCCCGCGCCTTCCTCGCCGGTCGCCGGCCGCCGGACCTCGCCCACCGCCGGTGAGCTACCGGGTTCTCCGTAGCTAGCCGCCGCGTCGACCACAGCCCTGCCGGCGGTCAGATCTGGCGGGTCCCGCTCCCGTCGGCCGCCCCTTGCTCCTGCCGGAGCCGCCGGCCATAGCAACTGCCAGATCCACGCCGCCATGACTCCGGCGAGGGAGCACGACGGGGTCAGTTCGAGGAGCCCCGCTCCCTCGCAGCGCCTGCCTCGCCCGACAGCCAGCTGGGCTTCGCCAGCGCCAGCCCAGATCGCCACGGCCCAGATCCGCCCCAGGCCTGCCTCGCCCCGCCTCCTCCTCCGCATGGGCTCAGCCCACTAGGTAGCCCCTTTCTTTTCCTATCTAGCGCTCACTGCACTCTGCAGCTATTCTGCGCCCATTGGACTGTTGACCCAACTGCTTTGTCTCGGCCCGATTGGGTTTATATTTTTAAGTGTGATTAATTCTTTTTCAGGAAGTAGGTTATTTTGAACGCCCGTAGATATTTAACCGAGCGTCGGATTGAGATGAGTTGTATATGAAACTTGCGTAGTATTTCGCGTAGAATCCGTTTTCGCAACATGCATAATTGTTTGACGTCGTTTAGAGTGCCGAATGCCTAGAATAACGTGCTGCCCCAATAGGTTATAGACCGTATTAATATCTCGTGCGTGTCCGGATTGCAAAAATGCCTTAGATAAAATGTCCATGTTTTAGGAATCATTTTTGCATGTATTTTAGAGCGGTCATTTGTATTTTTATGTGTAGGGATTTGCCACTAGTTTATTTTCCCGTATATAGGTTATTTTCCCGCAATTATGTGTGGCTTTATTTTGTTGTGCAACCCCACATATTTTATATGTTTCCGGGGTAGAAAAATCCATTGGATTTTTCTGTGCAATTAGTTTTAGCTTTTGAGGAAGTTAGTTCGCGCGATATTTTTGCCGTGATGCCCTTTTGTTTATTTCGTAGGATTTATTCCGTGCGTCGTTTGATGGAGTTGTCAACTAGGGAGTTGTTCTTGGGTGTTTAGACTAGCCCCTGGTATTTTTGGTTGCAATAGAAATGTGTGTTTAGGTGTGGTTTGATAGCCCTCAAGTTGCTAGAAATAGTGCTGATTTGGAGGAGCTGAAATATTTCTAACTCTGGAATCTGTTATATTTTGTTGCTGTTTTGTTTTGCTTCTATCTTTAGATCTGTAGCTCTTTTGAGGTTGGTCCAATGGAGTTAGTTGTACCCCTTGTGTTTCTCTAGCATGCTGTGAAGTTTCATGCCATTTGGAGTCCTGTAGCTATAGGTTTCGCTGCTTTCAATATTGCTTCAGATCAAAAACTGCACTTTCATGAGGTGTAATTTTCACTAAGTCTGAAATAGTGTGTGAGATGCCATTTTGTGTCTTCTTTCCCTAGTGATCCATGATGCCATGCTAGTTGTTGTTAGTTGTTTGTAGTATTGCTTCTTGCCCTCTTCCGTGTCATGCCTTGCTTGAGTTTATCGGAGTTGTGTAACCCGTAGTTGAGGGGCGTAGAAAATGATATGTGGCTGATTTTGGCAGATTGTAGTGATTTCTTGTTTTGCTCGTAGTTGTTGAACCGTAGCTCCGATTTGATCGTGTACTACATGAAATTTGCTTAGAATCTCGTGTAGTTTCATTTTCTCTTGCTGGTGGTATGTTTTGAAGTGCTCGCGACCGTCGTTGCACACATATTGCATTCATGCCATCATATCTTGCGATGCTTGTAACTTTGGACCCGTAGCTCCGTTGGAGATGTTCTTTATGTGTAGATTGCTTGCCTTGACGCGTAGAATCACGTGAACCTATTTGTTTTTCTGTTTAACAACCAATTAAATGTGTTAGTTCAGATCTGGACAGAATTGTAAATTAACATGTGAGGTCGTTTCGGAGGTGCTATATGACATTTCCGACCTCGTTTGAAATGCCTAGATAGGCAGTTTAATTACGCTTCAACTCTTGCCATGTTTAACCACATTTAATATTGTCGTGTATCTAATCGGGATAGAACTAAATAATTAAACGTGGAGTTTCATCAATATGCAACTCGTTGCATATTGAACTTCACTTAAGGTGTAGTGTTTGTTTGTGTGAATTGTCATGATGTGACTTGCTTGCATTCAGCTGATCATGCATCATGTGTGTTGTGCATCGTGTGGTGAACTTCGTGTGTTGATTTGTGTTTCCGGTTTGCTTCGTCTCGATAGAGTTCCGCAGCGTGCCGGATTGTGAGGACCCGTTCGACTATGTCGGTTCGTCTGCTTCACGGAGGCATTATTCTTCCAAGCGGGATCTCACGCAAGATGACCATTTCCCCAGATACCATTACTATCATTGCCATGCTAGTTTTATCGCTTCTATCGATTATGTCTTGTTGCCTACCACATGTTAAATATCAGCCTCTCAACGATGCCATGATAACCTTCAACCTGTTCGACCTAGCAAACCACTGATTGGCTATGTTACCGCTTGCTTACCCTGTGTTAGCGTTGCTAGTTGCAGGTGCATTGCTTCCATGTGAAAACATGGGTTCCTTGTTATATCACCATATTAAATGCTATTTAATTTAATGCACCTATATACTTGGTAAAAGGTGGAAGGCTCGGCCTTTCTAGCCTGGTGTTTTGTTCCGCCTTTGCCCCCTTAGTTATGGCTACCGGTGTTATGTTCCATAATTGAGCGCTCCTAACACGAGCGGGGTTGTTATGGGGACCCCCTTGATAATTCGTTTTAGATTAAAGCTGGTCTGGCAAGGCCCAACATTGGTACTATTTGCCCAACATAATAATTTGATAAAACTGAAATGCATAGGGAGTTAGCGCTACCCGAGGAGTAATTCTACATAATTCAGGGAGGGCCAGTGCTGATGGTGCTGGTCCAAAACATAGCACTGTGCGGGGCCACCGCGAGGAAACTCGAGGTTTGGCACTCGTACGCGTCGCTTATCCGTCGTGTCCTGAGAACGAGATACGCAGCTCCTATCGGGATCGTCGACACGCTGGGCGGCCTTGCTGGATTAGTTTTACCTTTGATGAGATATCTTGTGCATCGGGATTCCGGTGATGCTTTGGGTAATCTCAGAGTTGAGGTTTTCCACTAAGGAATCCGACGAGATCGCGAGAGTCGTGATCGAGGATTTTTATGCGTCTTGTGGTAATTTGTGATGGACTAGTTGGAGCACTCCTGCAGGGTTAAATCTTTTCGGAAAGCCGTGCCCGCGGTTATGTGGCAACGTGGAAACTTTGTTTAACACTGGTTCTAGATAACTTGAAGTAACTTAATTAAAACATGCCAACTGTGTGCGTAACCGTGACTGTCTCTTTCGTGAGTTCCTTCTCCGATCAAGGACACGGTGGGTTTATGTTTGACGTAGGTAGGTGTTCAGGATCATTCATCGGATCATCAGTAGTCACATCTGTTATGCGTAGATCTTCCCCCTCTTGTTTCTTGTACTCGTAAGTTTAGCCACCAAATATAAGCTTAGCCGCTGTTGCAACCTCACCACTTAACCATACCTCACCCATTAAGCTTTGCTAGTCTTGATACCTTTGGAAATGAGATTGTTGAGTCCCCTGTGGCTCACAGATTACTACAACACCAGTAGCAGGTACAGGTAAAGGTTACTTGACGCGAGCGCGTTGATTGTTCATTTGGAGTTGCTTCCTCTTCTTCTTCTTCTTCTTCTTCTTAGATCTAGGATGGGTTCCAGGCCGGCAGCCTGGGATAGCAAGGATGGACGTCGTTCTTATTTTTTCTCGTTTGATTTCGTCCGTACTCGGACCCTGCTCTTACTCTTGATGATTATGTAATGTACTGATGTGACTCTAATGTAGCTTGTGGCGAGTGTAAGCCAACTCTGTATATAAATCTCTTCTTTTCAATACATGTACTTGTGACGATATCCATTCTTGCGACACGACGAGATGTGCTTCTATCCCTGACGAGGCCTTCATGCCAAATTGAGGATAGGGTCGCATCTTGGGCGTGACAAGTTGGTATCAGAGCAGTACCGACCTAGGAGCCCCCTTGATTGATCGAACATGGCCGAGTCGAGTCTAGTGAAAAAATGCTTTGAGTCTAGTTATATATCGGAGAGTAGGATTCTTTTTCTCCTCTTCTATGCTCTGGTGAGGAATCTTGACGTAATAATTTAATTCTACTCCTCTTCTCACTCAAAATTTTTTTAGGATCACGCGGATAGTTTTGGAATCTATATGATGCCGATGTGACGGAGTTCTGTCTTGGTGCCTCCTATCTGCTTTAAGTTTCAGGGGGGTTGAGTGTGACATCCTCGACTTTTGCTACAGTAGTGATTGTAATTAAGCTACAGTGATCAACCGCTAATGATGCCACGTCATCGAATTCCCATCTCAGACCCGCGTGGATTCGCGTCTGTCCGGATCGATGAATTGAAAGCAAAGGGAAGCACTTTATCGGTTCATTACAAGTGTTAAAAGGATATATATGTAAGGGGAAAGTATTAAAGAAATGATAATAAAAGAAAGAAAAGAAAACTGAAAGAAAGGATTAATAAAAAGAAAAGGAAAAAGGTAAAACAAAATAAAAACAAATCAAAAAAAAAAAGAGAAAGCCCCCCCCCCCCCCCAGCCGGCCCAGCTGGGCCAAAAGGGGCCCAACCGGCCGAACCCTAACGCCCCCCCTGGCGGTCAAGCCCCCCACGCCAACTCCCTCCCATTCCCACGCCGCCGCCGCCAGCCCCCCCCCCTCGTGGGGGGCCCCACCCCAACCACCGACGCTCCCCACCCCACGCGCCATCTCCTCCCACCTCCCGTGGCTCCCTCCCCACGAGAGCCCCATCCCTCCTGTCGCCCCTCTCCCCCATCTCGCCTCCCCCCCATCTCGCCCCTCTCCCTCCCCAACCGGCGGCCGCCCTTCCCCCCCGCCGGCAGCCCCCTCCCCCGCCGGCCTCCTCCCTCCACCGCCTCCTCCTACCCCGGCGGCCTCCCCTCCCCACGGCCGCCTCCCTCATCCCCCTCACCCCCGGCGGCCCCTCATCCCCCTCACCCCCCGGCGGCTCCTCCCCTCTCTCCGCGGCGAGCCCCCTCTCGGCCTCCACCCCGCCGGCAGGGGTGCCGGCCACCTCGCCCCCCCCCATCTCGGCGGCCGGCCCCTTCGGGAGGTCCATCTCCGGCGGCCCTCTCTACGGTGGCCGCCCCTCCCCGTCGGCGGCTCCACCTCCGGGGGCCTCTCCTCACCGGGGCCCTCCTCACCGGCTCCTCCTCGCCGGCACGTCACCACCACCGTCACCGTCACCGCCTCCACGTCCGTCTCCACCGTCAACTACGTGCGAACTCCGGCTTCACCGGGCCGTCACGTCACCGTCGGTGAGCCCCTCCTCGGGCTCCTCCCACCTTACCGTTCTCCTCGACGTCACGGTTCTGTTCCGGCAAACGGGGCCTCGATCCGTCGACGGTGGACTCCGGTAGAAGGATTCGAAGTTTGTGTTCCTCTAGGTGGAGTAGCAAAAGAACTTCTCTGTCTCTGTTAACAGAGAGATGAGAGATGAGTGTTGAGAGAAAAGATAAATGAAAAAGAATAAATGGTGTATTAGATGCGTATGTATGTATGTATGTATGAGATGTGATGTATGTATTTGTGTATTTGGGTATTTAGAGGAATACGGTATTTGCACGGATAGGTATCTAATAAAAAAATAAATGTGGAAATAACTTTAGGCCACTTACCGGTGGGGCCAATGCACCGCTGTCAATGACAGGGAGGCCCCGCGCGATAATTAAAAATAATGTTTTCTTAAATAAATAAATAAATAGATATATTAGTTAAAATAATTAATTAACATAATTAGAGTATGACACGTGGGTCCCTCGTTGAATTAATCTGATTTAATAAATATTTAATCTTAAATAAAACTTGTGCCTATGACGTTCGGGACCCGCTGGTCAGTTGACCGGTCAAACGTTGATGTCAGCCTGACATCGCGATGATGTCATAATAGGATTTTATTAAATCTTTTAAATCTGTTTTTAATTCTTAAATAATTAATAAAACTTTAAAAATTAATATTAAATAATCCGTAAGTCAGATCGAAATAATTTCAACATGAAAGTTGATCAGCAGAGCGAGACGAACCCGGATACACGGTCCGTTCGTCTGTCACGCGTCCCTAGCATAGCAAACATGGAACTTTTCCATCGTTTCCAGTGTAACCGGTAGTAGCCCGAGACCCGGAAAATATCGTCAGATATTCTTCCGACCCGTCTTTGACGGATGTTCCTGCGTTAGCTCATGCCTAGCCTGCATATTTCCATGTCATGCTTTGTGTTGCATCGGTGCTATTATTTATTGTTTCTTCCCCCTCTTCTTACCGGTAGACCCCGAGACTGACGCTGCTGCCGGGTACATCTACGACCCTGCCGATCAGTCCCTTGCCGCAGAGCAGCAAGGCAAGCAAACTCCCCTTGATCATTCCTATATCGTCTATGTCTTTCTTCCTACTGCTTGCATTAGTATTTTGCTACTGTTGTAGTTAGCTCCTATATCTGATGCATAGCCTGTTTTTGATGAACTGCTACTTTCAGTCCTGTACCTTTATTATGCTTAGTATAGGTGGAGCAGTCATCCCCTCTGACCCCGTAGATCAGTTGCCCCGCTTGTTTCCAAATCTCGATCTCTGATCGACGAGCCAGACCCGACACAGCACGTTCACCCCCCTTCGTTGTACGACGCTACAGGGATACTATCGGGTACCGAGGGTGACACCTCGCTAAGTACTCCTGATGATATCTCTGTAGTATAGCTAGTCGGTCGTGGTTATCGAGGGTGATTCCTCTTTCACCATTCCCGATGACGTCTCTGTCGTGCCACCCCGCGAGTGTGGGACCCCCGAGGGTGATTCCTCTAAGCCCACCTTGCCGGGTACGTCGTTCGGAATCCAACGAGGGTGATACCTCGGATTCCCCCGATGTTACAACCACACAGTTACTCGACCATGTTACTGGGATCATTGGTGATTAGTTGTAAGACGGGTGGATTCCCGCGAGACCGTGTTGTTGGCCTAATTAAAATGCTAATGGATTTGGGTATTTGATCTGGGTTGGTCGGAGACCTTTTCGCACTAACCGGCTACGCGGGAAGAATTATGGGTACTCGACGTCGCGGTATCAGCCGAAGCTTTTCAGATGCCAGCAGTGTAGCGGCGCGCGCCCGAGTGGTCCCGAGATGCATCGCGCTTGTGATTAAGGGATGCTAGGACTGACGTCGGCCGCCCACGCCACGTGCAGGAGCGTGAAGGGGAACTGGGCCCATGAACCCTTTGTGCTTAGGATTTAGACCGGCGGGCTGGCCTCTCTGATTAGTCTTAGGTGGGGCTGCGACGTGTCGATATTCCGAGGCCGGGCAGGACCCAGAAAAGTTTGTCCGGCCAGAGTGTTATCGAGCGTGACGGGACATGTGGTGCACCCCTGCAGGGATGAAAATTAACTATTCGGATAGCCGTGTCCACGGTTACAGGACGACTTGGAGTTGTGCCCCGATCTTATATAACTACAATTGTTACTTAACTGGAATTAGTTTGTCTCGGGATTGCTTCCTCGCAGGGAGTCGAGGGAGGATCCTTAGGCGTGACCTCACTTTAATTTTGCTGCAACAATATGATTATTAATGTGTTATCCCCCCTGTTCTACTCTCGTCTATTGGTGCAAGACCCTGAAGATGCTAGTCTTCGATAGGACTAGGCCTTCTCTCTCTATTCTCGCATTGCTGCAGTCAGTCCACATATAACCCCCCCTTCTTTGATACTGATGCATAATTAGAATAGTTCTAATGTAAGACTTGCGAGTACTTTGGATGAGTACTCACCGCTGCTTTGCTCCCCCTTGTCCCCTTGATCCGTTTGCTGCGACCAGATGATGAAGCCCAGGAGATGGAGGTCCCCGCCACCGACGACTGCTACCCCGACGGTGCCTACTACTACGTGGAGGCCGCTGATGATCAGGAGTAGATAGGAGGTTCCCAGGCAGGAGGCCTCGCCTCGTTCGATCGTTGTATCTTTTGTGCTAGCCTTCTCTAAGGCACCCCCATGTTTTATGTCTGTACTCAGATATTTGTTGCTTCCACTGACTCGTGTGTTTATCGAGCTTTCGTATTCTAGCCCTCGAGGCCCCTGGCTTGTAATATGAAGCTGATGTTATTTTATTTGTGTCTAGAGTTGTGTTGTGATATCTCCCCGTGAGTCCTTGGGTTTGATCGTACGCATTTGCGTGTATGTTTAGCGTACGATTAAGCCGAGGGCGTCACAAGTTGGTATCAGAGCCAACTGCCTGTAGGTAGCCCCCTTTCCAACTCCTTGGCCGAAGTTGAGTCTAGTGTTTGAAAAACTTTACTAACACTGATGTTGTGGCTTACGGGCCCACATCTCAATTGGGTGGTATTAGTATCTTTTACTCCTTTTCTATACTCTGGGCTCTACTTTCTCTTCTCTTTCGGGTCAAAGATTTTACTAACTCTAACATTAGGTTCTCGAATCACATCTATCCGGAGCGCTGGACTATCTACTCTTTTTTCTCCTGAATATGTATTACACACACTGTCATTGACATCTGTCAATCTTATTTTCAGATGCGTCCCGCAAGACAGCACGTGCGCCTGACCCAGGCCACCGAGACGACTGGGTTCCCGGCCATTTTGGTCGATCTCCTGACCAGGCTGGGATATCGCTGGTACCCCGAGTACACTGTGTTCGAGGATTTCCGCGAGTACAACCAGTACCAGTACCAGGCTGAGGTTCGCATCTTCGACCAGAGGGGCGGTGAGACCCTCGAGCGCCACGTGTTCTGTGGTATTGGAGTGTCGGTCGAGATGGCCGTCCATGATGCGGCCTACATCGCCATCACCCGTCTCCGTGTAGCGTACCCTCACCTGGAGGAGAGCCCTTTCAGATACATCCCGCATGCTCCTGCTGGGGATGAGACTTGGTCTGATCTCACTGCCTACGCTTCTGACGTTCGGGAGCGCAACGACCGTTCCTACGTCGCTGTCTGCGCCCCCTACGTGACGCGTCGGTACGACGCGCGGATTCTGGTGCAGTACACTGAGGCAATGGATCGTGCTTTCCGAGCTCTGACTGTGGAGTTGTATGCTACACGCGCTCGTCTTTACGACGCGTTGACAGAGCTGCAGCCATCACACTGTCCGAGGGTTCCCCCTTTGCGCATCCGCGAGCCGAGCAGGACAGAGCTACCATCAGCTCTCGAGTGGACAGATGTCGGGGGTAGAACCCCTGCACTTGGACCTCAGCTCCTCGACTGGATGCGGTACCGTCACCAGAGTCACAACGGGACACAGGGTCCTGTCCCTACCTTCTATCACCGCCAGCTACCAGGATTCGTTCGTCCTCTCCGACGTTGATGTAGCCTTATCGCTACATCTCGTTGTGGTACTCTTCCACCGCGTGCCTGCGCGCCGCCTAGTGAGTCTAGGGTATCGTCAAATGCGTCCGGGCTATCGCCAAATTTCGAGTTTTTAATCGTTAGTATGTAATCGAACTTATGTATGAGTTTATATGTCGAACTCAACTACTATGTAGTATCTATCGCATTCCCCTTTCATTATGCTTGATTACTTCATGAATGCGTGCGATGCCTTTCGATTACTTTAAGCTAAACTACCCCTGCTAAATATTTAACAGGATGGTTAGACCAGCTGGCCGCCCGCGTGGCCGTGCCAACGATGCACCACCCCCGCCTCCTGAGTATATGGCGGGGATGATCCAACAGTTTGAGCTGAACCGCCAGTTTATGCAAGGGCTCATGGATCAGTTCCAAAGGCCGAACATGAACCAACCACAAGGCGTGACACTGCAAGACTTCTGCCGTCTCAACCCTGTGATCTACCGCAGCTCAACTCAGCCTCTAGATGCTGATGACTGGCTCCGTGACATTTCTTATGAGCTAGAGTCTGCCAATGTGCCCCTGGCGAGCTATGTCAACTTTGCCGCATACTTTCTGAAGGGTCCCGCTGCTCAATGGTGGGACAGCCACAGGCGCTCTCAGCCCGTTGGAGCTATCATCACTTGGGAAGAGTTCAAGGCTGCTTTCCGTGCTCGATACATTCCACAGGGAATCATGGACCGGAAGAAGCGTGAGTTCCGCAACTTAGTCCAGGGCAACAAGACTGTGGATGCTTATCAGCGGGAATTTCTGGAATTATCTCGCTATGCTGAAGAAGACATTGCGACTGATGCACGCAGGCAGGAGAAGTTCCGTGAAGGCCTCCACCCTGATATCAAGCTGACACTCCTCGTTCAGCACTATGCTGATTTCGCCACCCTCGTGAACAAGGCCATTCAGGTTGAGACTGGTCTGCAGGAATACAAAGATAGCAGCAAGCGCAACCGTGACATGGGCTCATCTTCGGGCTCATCTGCACAGAAGCGGAAGATCTGGATTCCCAACAACATGTACCATGCACCTACTCCTACTCCGAGGCCGTCCTATGCTGCACCTCGCCTGCCTCCTCCACCACCTAGGCAGCCGAGGCTTCCAGCTCCACCACCTCGAGTTCCTCCTTCCCGTCCTGAGGACGGGCTGTGCTTCAAGTGTGGCCGTCCAGGTCACCGTGCTAGAGACTGCAGGCAGAATCAGAATCAGCTGGCACTTCCCGCAACTGGCCGTGGCAACAACCAGAACCGCAACTTCAACACTAAGCCTGCTTATGTTCGTGGTCAGGCCAACAACATTGATATGGGTCAAGCTCAAGACCAGCCTGCTACCGTGATGGGTACACTTCTCGTTAACTCAGTACCTGCTTCTGTATTGTTTGATACAGGAGCATCACATTCCTTTATGTCGGAAAATTTTGCATACATGCATGACATTAGGAGCGAAGAGATGAACCTCCCGATAGTGGTAAACACCCCTGGGGGCGAATGTCGAACCTCTGTGGTTTGCCCCCATGTTCCAGTTGAAATTGAAGGATTAGAATTCCTTGCCAACCCCATCCTACTAAAGTCATCCAACATTGATCTCATATTGGGGATGGACTGGTTGAAAGCTCATACGGCATCGATCGTTTGTGCCACCAAAACCGTCCACCTCCTACACCCTTCAGATGAACTAGTAAGCTACCAGGCTCATCTCGTCCGTAATGCTGAGGCACGGCTGTATGCCTTGAATGCATTAAATGCGTCGCCTCTTGAAGGGATTGAAAACATTCCAGTGGTCCGAGAGTTTCAAGATGTCTTTCCAGAAGAACTTCCGGGGATTCCCCCTGCTCGAGCTGTCGAGTTTGTCATTGACTTGGTACCCGGTACCACTCCTATTGCCAAGCGTCCTTATAAAATGCCACCACATGAACTCCTTGAACTTAAGCAAGAAATTGACAACTCGCTCCGTCTGGGTTTCATCCGTCCGAGTTCCTCTGCTTGGGGAGCACCTTCTCTCTTTTTTAAGAAGAAGGATGGGACAAATCGATTGGTTCAAGACTATCGTCCTATCAACCAGGCCACTATTCAAAACAAATATCCTCTCCCGCGGATAAATGATTTGTATGATCAACTTGCTGGTTCCACCGTTTTCTCTAAGCTCGACTTGAGATTGGGATACCACCAGATCCGTGTTCGCAAGGAGGATATTCCAAAGACCGCCTTTGTTACTCGATATGGATCATACGAGTACACCGTCATGTCCTTCGGCTTAACCAATGCACCGGCAACTTTCTCTCGATTGATGAATTATATATTCATGGACTACCTCGACAAATTTGTCGTGGTATATCTGGATGATATTCTGGTGTTTTCAAAGAACAAAGAAGAGCATGCTGAACATCTTCGTCTTGTACTGGATAAGCTTCGGGAGCATAAACTCTATGCGAAGTATTCCAAATGTGAGTTCTGGCTAGACGAAGTGACTTACCTTGGTCATGTGATTTCCAAGGATGGTATTGCGGTCAACCTCGAACGAATTCAAGCTATTCTTGACTGGACTCCCCCGAAGAATGTCAAGCAAGTCAGAAGTTTTCTCGGACTCGCCAGCTATTGCCGTCGATTCGTCGAGAACTTCTCCAAGATTGCGAAGCCCTTAACCAACCTTCTTCACAAAGGTGTTAAGTATGAATGGACTGATAAATGTCAGGAAAGTTTCCAGGCACTCAAGGACAAACTAACGTCCGCTCCAGTACTTGCTCCTCCAGATACGAAAAGGGACTTCGTCATATACTGTGATGCTTCTCGTCAAGGAATAGGTTATGTCCTAATGCAGGATCGCAAGGTGATCGCTTATGCTTCACGTCAACTGCGTGCTCATGAAGAGAACTACCCAGTTCATGATCTCGAGCTTGCCGCAGTCATTCATGCATTGAAGGAATGGCGACAATACCTTGTCGGTAATCGCTGTGAAATCTACACCGACCATCAAAGTTTGAAGTACTTGTTCACTCAACCGGAGCTGAACCTGCGTCAACAAAGATGGATGGAGCGTATAGCAGATTTTGACTGTAGTATATCATATACCCCTGGCAAGGCTAATGTAATGGCCGATGCCTTAAGTCGCAAGTCATACTGCAACCACCTGCAGGTTCATCAGGTTCACGATCGTCTGCAAGAGGAATTCCGTAAGCTGAACCTCCACATTGTTCCTCAGGGTTACCTTGTTCCTCCCCCTGAAGAGTATCAAAAGATGAACCTTCGTGTTGTTAATCAGGGTTCCCTCAGTAACCTAGTGGTTGAACCAGATCTTGTGAGCTCCATAAAGAATATACAAAACTTTGACGATGATGTCGACAGGATTAAGAGTTATATTGCGAAGGGTAAACCCTCCTTTTTCACTGTTGATGAAGGTGGTGCCTTGTATTTCAAGGGTCGCCTATTCGTTCCAAATAAGAAGGAAAATCTCAGGATGACTGGGAAGGTGATGGAAGAAGCTCATGACACACCATTGTCTATTCACCCGGGTAGTACCAAGATGTACCAAGACATCCGGCAAAGATTCTGGTGGCCCAATATGAAACAAGACATTGCACGCTATGTGGCAGAATGTGATATATGCCGGCGTATCAAAGCAGAACACCAAAAGCCTGCTGGAACTTTGCAACCTATCTCTATTCCCGAGTGGAAATGGGATCACGTTGAAATGGACTTCGTCACTGGTTTTCCCAGGTCTCAGAAAGGTAATGATGCTATTCTTGTCGTCATTGATCGACTGTCCAAAGTTGCACATTTCCTGGCCGTCAAAGAAACGATTAATGCTAGTCAGCTGGCAGATCTTTATATGTCAAGAGTTGTTTCACTTCACGGTATTCCGTTGGTAATCAGTTCGGACCGTGGCAGCTTGTTTACTTCAAAATTCTGGGAAAGTTTTCAGAAGGCTATGGGGACTCATCTGTCCTTCAGCACTGCATTTCATCCTCAATCCCAGGGACAAGTTGAACGAGTCAATCAAATTCTCGAGGACATGCTTCGAGCTTGTGTCATTTCTTTCGGTAAGAAATGGGAGGAATCTCTCCCGTATGCCGAGTTCTCGTACAACAATAGCTATCAAGCTAGCCTGAAGATGGCCCCTTTCGAAGTATTGTATGGGCGAAGGTGTCGGACTCCTCTGAATTGGTCAGAAACTGGGGAAAGATCACTCTTCGGTCCGGATATTATTCAACATGCCGAAGATCAAGTCCGCATTATTCATGAGAATCTGAAGGCTGCTCAGTCTCGTCAGAAGAGTCAGTATGACCATCATCATCAAGATATGGTCTATCAACCTGGCGAAAAGGCTTATCTTCGTGTCACACCAATGAGAGGTGCACACCGTTTCGGAATCAAGGGCAAGTTAGCTCCTCGTTATATTGGTCCTTTCACTGTTCTCGAAAGGCGTGGAAGAGTGGCTTATCAATTGGAACTGCCGGCGAACCTTTCTCAGGTTCACGATGTCTTCCATGTTTCTCAGCTCCGTCGCTGCTTCAAGGACCCTATTCGAGCAGTGGATCACGATATGCTAGAGCTCCAACAAGACCTCTCTTATAAAGAGCACCCGGTCCGCATTCTCGACCAAGCTGAACGTAAGACTCGTCGCAAGGTCACCAAGTTCCTTAAGGTGCAGTGGTCAAATCACTCTGAAGATGAAGCCACTTGGGAACGCGAGGATCATCTTCGTGATGAATACCCCGGGCTCTTTCCCTCTACCTCTTAATTCTCGGGACGAGAATTCTTGTTAGTAGGGGAGAATTGTGACATCCTCGACTTTTGCTACAGTAGTGATTGTAATTAAGCTACAGTGATCAACCGCTAATGATGCCACATCATCGAATTCCCATCTCAGACCCGCGTGGATTCGCGTCTGTCCGGATCGATGAATTGAAAGCAAAGGGAAGCACTTTATCGGCTCATTACAAGTGTTAAAAGGATATATATGTAAGGGGAAAGTATTAAAGAAATAATAATAAAAGAAAGAAAAGAAAACTGAAAGAAAGGATTAATAAAAAGAAAAGGAAAAAGGTAAAACAAAATAAAAACAAATCAAAAAAAAAAAAGAGAAAGCCCCCCCCCCCCCAGCCGGCCCAGCTGGGCCAAAAGGGGCCCAACCGGCCGAACCCTAACGCCCCCCCTGGCGGTCAAGCCCCCCACGCCAACTCCCTCCCATTCCCACGCCGCCGCCAGCCCCCCCCCCCCCCTCGTGGGGGGCCCCACCCCAACCACCGACGCTCCCCACCCCACGCGCCATCTCCTCCCACCTCCCGTGGCTCCCTCCCCACGAGAGCCCCATCCCTCCTGTCGCCCCTCTCCCCCATCTCGCCTCCCCCCCATCTCGCCCCTCTCCCTCCCCAACCGGCGGTCGCCCTTCCCCCCCGCCGGCAGCCCCCTCCCCCGCCGGCCTCCTCCCTCCACCGCCTCCTCCTACCCCGGCGGCCTCCCCTCCCCACGGCCGCCTCCCTCATCCCCCTCACCCCCGGCGGCCCCTCATCCCCCTCACCCCCCGGCGGCTCCTCCCCTCTCTCCGCGGCGAGCCCCCTCTCGGCCTCCACCCCGCCGGCAGGGGTGCCGGCCACCTCGGCCCCCCCCATCTCGGCGGCCGGCCCCTTCGGGAGGTCCATCTCCGGCGGCCCTCTCTACGGTGGCCGCCCCTCCCCGTCGGCGGCTCCACCTCCGGGGGCCTCTCCTCACCGGGGCCCTCCTCACCGGCTCCTCCTCGCCGGCACGTCACCACCACCGTCACCGTCACCGCCTCCACGTCCGTCTCCACCGTCAACTACGTGCGAACTCCGGCTTCACCGGGCCGTCACGTCACCGTCGGTGAGCCCCTCCTCGGGCTCCTCCCACCTTACCGTTCTCCTCGACGTCACGGTTCCGTTCCGGCAAACGGGGCCTCGATCCGTCGACGGTGGACTCCGGTAGAAGGATTCGAAGTTTGTGTTCCTCTAGGTGGAGTAGCAAAAGAACTTCTCTGTCTCTGTTAACAGAGAGATGAGAGATGAGTGTTGAGAGAAAAGATAAATGAAAAAGAATAAATGGTGTATTAGATGCGTATGTATGTATGTATGTATGAGATGTGATGTATGTATTTGTGTATTTGGGTATTTAGAGGAATACGGTATTTGCACGGATAGGTATCTAATAAAAAAATAAATGTGGAAATAACTTTAGGCCACTTACCGGTGGGGCCAATGCACCGCTGTCAATGACAGGGAGGCCCCGCGCGATAATTAAAAATAATGTTTTCTTAAATAAATAAATAAATAGATATATTAGTTAAAATAATTAATTAACATAATTAGAGTATGACACGTGGGTCCCTCGTTGAATTAATCTGATTTAATAAATATTTAATCTTAAATAAAACTTGTGCCTATGACGTTCGGGACCCGCTGGTCAGTTGACCGGTCAAACGTTGATGTCAGCCTGACATCGCGATGATGTCATAATAGGATTTTATTAAATCTTTTAAATCTGTTTTTAATTCTTAAATAATTAATAAAACTTTAAAAATTAATATTAAATAATCCGTAAGTCACATCGAAATAATTTCAACATGAAAGTTGATCAGCAGAGCGAGACGAACCCGGATACACGGTCCGTTCGTCTGTCACGCGTCCCTAGCATAGCAAACATGGAACTTTTCCATCGTTTCCAGTGTAACCGGTAGTAGCCCGAGACCCGGAAAATATCGTCAGATATTCTTCCAACCCGTCTATGACGGATGTTCCTGCGTTAGCTCATGCCTAGCCTGCATATTTCCATGTCATGCTTTGTGTTGCATTGGTGCTATTATTTATTGTTTCTTCCCCCTCTTCTTACCGGTAGACCCCGAGACTGACGCTGCTGCCGGGTACATCTACGACCCTGCCGATCAGTCCTTTGCCGCAGAGCAGCAAGGCAAGCAAACTTCCCTTGATCATTCCTATATCGTCTATGTCTTTCTTCCTACTGCTTGCATTAGTATTTTGCTACTGTTGTAGTTAGCTCCTATATCTGATGCATAGCCTGTTTTTGATGAACTGCTACTTTTAGTCCTGTACCTTTATTATGCTTAGTATAGGTGGAGCAGTCATCCCCTCTGACCCCGTAGATCAGTTGCCCCGCTTGTTTCCAAATCTCGATCTCTGATCGACGAGCCAGACCCGACACAGCACGTTCACCCCCCTTCGTTGTACGACGCTACAGGGATACTATCGGGTACCGAGGGTGACACCTCGCTAAGTACTCCTGATGATATCTCTGTAGTATAGCTAGTCGGTCGTGGTTATCGAGGGTGATTCCTCTTTCACCATTCCCGATGACGTCTCTGTCGTGCCACCCCGCGAGTGTGGGACCCCCGAGGGTGATTCCTCTAAGCCCACCTTGCCGGGTACGTCGTTCGGAATCCAACGAGGGTGATACCTCGGATTCCCCCGATGTTACAACCACACAGTTACTCGACCATGTTACTGGGATCATTGGTGATTAGTTGTAAGACGGGTGGATTCCCGCGAGACCGTGTTGTTGGCCTAATTAAAATGCTAATGGATTTGGGTATTTGATCTGGGTTGGTCGGAGACCTTTTCGCACTAACCGGCTACGCGGGAAGAATTATGGGTACTCGACGTCGCGGTATCAGCCGAAGCTTTTCAGATGCCAGCAGTGTAGCGGCGCGCGCCCGAGTGGTCCCGAGATGCATCGCGCTTGTGATTAAGGGATGCTAGGACTGACGTCGGCCGCCCACGCCACGTGCAGGAGCGTGAAGGGGAACTGGGCCCATGAACCCTTTGTGCTTAGGATTTAGACCGGCGGGCTGGCCTCTCTGATTAGTCTTAGGTGGGGCTGCGACGTGTCGATATTCCGAGGCCGGGCAGGACCCAGAAAAGTTTGTCCGGCCAGAGTGTTATCGAGCGTGACGGGACATGTGGTGCACCCCTGCAGGGATGAAAATTAACTATTCGGATAGCCGTGTCCACGGTTACAGGACGACTTGGAGTTGTGCCCCGATCTTATATAACTACAATTGTTACTTAACTGGAATTAGTTTGTCTCGGGATTGCTTCCTCGCAGGGAGTCGAGGGAGGATCCTTAGGCGTGACCTCACTTTAATTTTGCTGCAACAATATGATTATTAATGTGTTATCCCCCCTGTTCTACTCTCGTCTATTGCTGCAAGACCCTGAAGATGCTAGTCTTCGATAGGACTAGGCCTTCTCTCTCTATTCTCGCATTGCTGCAGTCAGTCCACATATAACCCCCCCTTCTTTGATACTGATGCATAATTAGAATAGTTCTAATGTAAGACTTGCGAGTACTTTGGATGAGTACTCACCGCTGCTTTGCTCCCCCTTGTCCCCTTGATCCGTTTGCTGCGACCAGATGATGAAGCCCAGGAGATGGAGGTCCCCGCCACCGACGACTGCTACCCCGACGGTGCCTACTACTACGTGGAGGCCGCTGATGATCAGGAGTAGATAGGAGGTTCCCAGGCAGGAGGCCTCGCCTCGTTCGATCGTTGTATCTTTTGTGCTAGCCTTCTCTAAGGCACCCCCATGTTTTATGTCTGTACTCAGATATTTGTTGCTTCCACTGACTCGTGTGTTTATCGAGCTTTCGTATTCTAGCCCTCGAGGCCCCTGGCTTGTAATATGAAGCTGATGTTATTTTATTTGTGTCTAGAGTTGTGTTGTGATATCTCCCCGTGAGTCCTTGGGTTTGATCGTACGCATTTGCGTGTATGTTTAGCGTACGATTAAGCCGAGGGCGTCACATTGAGCTCCAGGGGATTCTCGAGCACATCGTTATCATTCAGATTTCTTAGTATCTAAGAACGAAGGATGTTCGTAATTGCTTCAATACTAGTAGTGGCGAGATAACCCCGATGTCCCTAGTACTGGCGCAGATTGTTCGGGAGTACTGCCATACTTTGTATCATTGTGATCACGAGGGTCTGTTGTAGATGAAGGTCCGAGATTCTGGTTGTGTGTTGACGGATGTGATACAGGCGACGGGTTAGTATAGGAGTTGTGTGATATTACTCCTTGTATCCGTGTACCAGATTGCATGACCAGAAATTTCGGGAATTCATAGGTGGGAATTCAAGTAGTTGCTTATAGGTCAATCTTCCAACAAATGCATTATGTTAGGTTGGGATTCGACATCTAGTGGATTCCTGTCCACGAAAATATCGGACGAAATCTTTCTCATGAGTTTGTACTGGCTTGTTTCATAAGCCTCACCCGTTGTTTTGTTGGAATATGGTAATTCAGTTGCTTCGATGTCAAGTGGTGATTTCAGATCTTTTCTAAGCAGTGTTCTCATATTCATATGAGAGTGCTAATCCTTTTGCTCAATCAGTTGTCTTATCAATTCTTGTCAACCGGAGTCATCGTATCAATTCCATTCAACCGGTGTATTTCTCTCCAAGTAAATTCAATCCTCTCCAATTTTGCAAGATCAATCTCTCATTTCTTTCCGAAGTTTGTCGCATCCGTCCCAAGTTCTCTTTGTTTTTCCCCACCCTCCCGCCCTTTTTCTTCAATGATTCAATTTTCATCCAAGAGTTTTCTTTTCAGTGATGCTTCCGCTATCTCTTCTTCCTTTTGTACCCGGTGTTTCATTGTCAAGATTCTCAGGAGCTTCATGTTCATCTTTGTTCATTCTTGTCATCCTTACCGGTGAATTTAATTCAGTTGTCCGTGTTCATCATATCCTATTTATCCTTGTTATTCTTTCCCTTGTCGGAAATTTTTTATGAGCCTATCTTGGTATTTATTTCTCTCTTTTCTATCCGGAGTGTTGAAGATATCTCAGAGTTTCTTGTTGCAGATCTTCCATTATTTCGAGGTTCTAACCTCATCTAGTTTCCATTTCTACCGGTGCAATATCCCTCTTGCTAGCAATCTTTTCAACGGTGATTTCTTTGAGTGGGCCCATAACCCACAGATTTTTCCCAGGATCTTATCTGGCTCTTTTAATTTTTTTCGGAGATCATTAATTCTTTTCAACTATGACGTAAGTATGGTTTTCATCAGTCATATTCCTTCTTCAAGATCAATTTGAGTTAATTCTCATAGTTGGCTCAACCTTTCATTCTTCTTTATTCCAGAGTGTCTCATTATTCTTGGTGGTGTTCTCCTCATCATTTTAAGTTTGGAAGACCGAAGGAGTGTTTCTCTCGATCTTGGTTCATTCTCTTGGAGATTCATCATTTCAGCTTGGTGGCATTATCATGAATTGTTGTCAATCATGAGTAATCCCTTTCGTGCTATCCGGTGCATTTCTGAGTTGTTTTTATTTCTCATTCCTCCGAAGGCCATCATTTTAGAAGATTCTTCATTCTCAGCTTTCAGCTTTCATCCTCAATTCTTCTCCATTGTTGTCTCTTCGTTCGGCTCTCGGTTATTCCGGTGCCTTGTTCTAGTTTTTCTCTCAGGTGGCTCATGATCTCTTCGTTCTCATGTTCCTCCATTGATTCTTGGTTTTCCATTCAACAGTGAATTCTCACCGGTGCCTCTTTCAAGATTTCTTATAGTTTGTGCTCACGTCTCTCCTTAATCATTTCAAGAAGAATAAGTTGTATGCTAGATCCGTTGCTGGTCATCAATTAAAATTGATGAAGGATAAACATAACATAATTCTTATTTCTTGTTCATAGTAATCTGAATTCTTCTTCCAGAGTGGCTCATGGTTTCAATTCTTTTCTCGTGTGCTTATCTTTATTTTTCGGAGTTTCAACTTCTATTAAGTATCTTTGTGAGGCTACATCTAAATCCTGGCAAGGTCATAATCTTATTCTTTTCTACCTTGTTATCTTTGCATCATTCATTCGTATACGGAGGTCCTTCATGGTGGTTCATCAAGGTTTCAATCCATTCTCAAGTGTTCTTCAAGATTCTTGTTGGAGAACCTCAAGTATCCTTTCTCTTGCGTTTCCAAGTGCATTTGTTCTTCCTTCATCCTTTGAGGTGGTATTATAGCATTCTAGTTAGTGTAGGAGTCTCGAAGAGATTTTCTTTCAGTAATGAGATAATTAAACCCACCAATTCTATGGTCATGAGATATTTCAACTCATGGTTTCTTCATTGAGCTATCTTGGTTTGGATGTCACCTAAAGCTTTCCTATAGATTGTTGCTATCATGGTGCTTGTCATTAATCCAAGTACTCAATGTATCCTCTTGGTGCAAGTAATTGTTCGCATCTAGTTTCTCCCAATCATTCCTTGTTTCTTTTAGTGGTTGGTTGTCACCTAATATTTGTTGAGATGATTTTCTTAAGCCCGCTAGTATCTTGTTTTCGTTGTTGGTTTTCCAACTACTCTGTCAATTCTCTGTCCGACGGCTCTTCAATTCTATTGTGATGATAGTTGTCATTCTTTTCTTCATTCTCTTCTTCCGTATGAGCTAGTTCCTATTCTCTTGTTCCGGAGGCATTGTGATGTTGCTCTTTTGGACCAATCTTGTTGTTCTGTCAAGATCATGGTGTTCCCTTGTTCTATTTAGTTGTTTGATATGTATATTGTCTATTTCTTCCATCTTATCGAATTTTTTGTCCCATTCTCCTACCGAAGTGCTGCCAAAATTTTCCGTGAATTCTTGCTTCTTTCTCATTTCACTCCTCATCGCCTTGCAACCTTCAAGGATCGTTGGTTTCACTCGTTTGTCAAAGAAGCGACTAAGTTTTTACCTCTTGTTCTTTCTCATCCTCTCCCCCTTTCATTCTTGGATCTCGGGGCGAGATCCTCTTGTAGTGTAGGAGAGTTGTGACAGCCCGATGCGGACGTTCCAGAAGATTCCCCCCTTTATTCCATTTTCGTCGTGTGCCTACTTTTCTTTTGTCGCATCATTCGCATCATATGCATTGCATCGGCATCTCCGTTGCCGCCAGTTTTCAAAACTTGCATCCGTTAGTAGTTGCCGGTTCGCATCGTTGTCCGTTCTGAGCCCGACCGCACTCGCACGCGCCCGCGGCACCGTCGAAACCCTGCTTTTAAAGTGTGCGTAAAACTTCCTCTGATCGGGTTGAGATTTGTCGTGCGATGTTATTTATCTATAGGTAGGCCGCCTGTCAAATTTCGTCGCGATCGGAGTTCGTCTGGTACCCGAACGGTTGATCGTAGCGGCACCGTAATCGGTCTACCGTCGGACGTCTGTCGGTGTTTTAAAATTCGTTGCCGCGCCGCCCGTTCTCCCTCTCGTCTCCGGTAAACCACCCTACATGGCCACGTACCCGTTCCCACGTTCGGAATCGTCCGAATCCGACCCCGCGGTTGGATCCAGAACGGAATTCCGGGTAACCTAGCCCCCTCATTTGTTATAAATAGACCCCTCCTCCATTTTTTTAGGCAGCCACCCTCTTTGCCTCGAAATATGTGCCTAACCTAATCCCCCCGCACTATCTCTCCTCCCACCGACCCGCCGCCACTTGTCGCCGCCAGATCGACCCAGCGCCGCCGCAACCGCCGCCCGCAACCAACCAGGGGCTGCCACATGGCCCCTGGACTCCACCCTGATGTCGCAGCCCTCGAGGCGCATCGCGAGCCCTCTTGGCCCGTGGCCGCCGCCAGCGCCAGCCCCGTCTCCCGCGCGCGCCGCCTCCTTCCTGCCCGTGCCCCGCGCCTTCCTCGCCGGTCGCCGGTCGCCGGACCTCGCCCACCGCCGGTGAGCTACCGGGTTCTCCGTAGCTAGCCGCCGCGTCAACCACAGCCCTGCCGGCGGCCAGATCTGGCGGGTCCCGCTCCCGTCGGCCGCCCCTTGCTCCTGCCGGAGCCGCCTGCCACAGCAACTGACAGATCCACGCCGCCATGACTCCGGCGAGGGAGCACGACGGTGTCAGTTCGAGGAGCCCCGCTCCCTCGCAGCGCCTGCCTCGCCCGACAACCAGCTGGGCTTCGCCGGCGCCAGCCCAGATCGCCACGGCCCAGATCCGCCCCAGGCCTGCCTCGCCCCGCCTCCTCCTCTGCATGGGCTCGGCCCACTAGGCAGCCCCTTTCTTTTCCTATCTAGCGCTCACTGCACTCCACAGCTATTCTGCGCCCATTGGACTGTTGACCCAACTGCTTTGTCTCGGCCCGATTGGGTTTATATTTTTAAGTGTGATTAATTCTTTTTCAGGAAGTAGGTTATTTTGAACGCCCGTAGATATTTAACCGAGCGTCGGATTGAGATGAGTTGTATATGAAACTTGCGTAGTATTTCGCGTAGAATCCGTTTTCGCAACATGCATAATTGTTTGACGTCGTTTAGCGTGGCGAATGCCTAGAATAACGTGCTGCCCCAATAGGTTATAGTTCGTATTAATTTCTCATGCGTGTCCGGATTGCTCGAATGCCTTAGATAAAATGTCCATGTTTTAGGAATCATTTTTGCATGTATTTTAGAGAGGTCCTTTGTATTTTTATGTGTAGGGATTTTCCACTAGTTTATTTTCCCGTATATAGGTTATTTTCCCGCAATTATGTGTGGCTTTATTTTGTTGTGCAAACCCACATATTTTATATGTTTTCGGGGTAGAAAAATCCATTGGATTTTTCTGTGCAATTAGTTTTAGCTTTTGAGGAAGTTAGTTCGCGCGATATTTTTGCCGTGATGCCCTTTTGTTTATTTCGTAAGATTTATTCCGTGCGTCGTTTGACGGAGTTGTCAACTAGGGAGTTGTTCTTGGGTGTTTAGACTAGCCCCTGGTATTTTTGGTTGCAATAGAAATGTGTGTTTAGGTGTGGTTTGATAGCCCTCAAGTTGCTAGAAATAGTGCTGATTTGGAGGAGCTAAAATATTTCTAAGTCTGGAATCTGTTATATTTTGTTGCTATTTTGTTTTGCTTCTATCTTTAGATTTGTAGCTCTTTTGAGGTTGGTCCAATGGAGTTAGTTGTACCCCTTGTGTTTCTCTAGCATGCTGTGAAGTTTCATGCCATTTGGAGTCCTGTAGCTATAGGTTTTGCTGCTGTCAATATTGCTTCAGATGGAAAACTGCACTTTCATGAGGTGTAATTTTCACTAAGTCTGAAATAGTGTGTGAGATGCCATTTTGTGTCTTCTTTCCCTAGTGATCCATGATGCCATGCTAGTTGTTGTTAGTTGTTTGTAGTAGTGCTTCTTGCCCTCTTCTGTGTCATGCCTTGCTTGAGTTTATCGGAGTTGTGTAGCCCGTAGTTGAGGGGCGTAGAAAATGCTATGTGGCTGATTTTGGCAGATTGTAGTGATTTCTTGCTTTGCTCGTAGTTGTTGAACCGTAGCTCCGATTTGATCGTGTACTACATGAAATTTGCTTAGAATCTCGTGTAGTTTCATTTTCTCTTGCTGGTGGTATGTTTTGAAGTGCTCGCGACCGTCGTTGCACACATATTGCATTCATGCCATCATATCTTGCGATGCTTGTAACTTTTGACCCGTAGCTCCGTTGGAGATGTTCTTTATGTGTAGATTGCTTGCCTTGATGCGTAGAATCACGTGAACCTATTTGTTTTTCTGTTTAACAACCAATTAAATGTGTTAGTTCAGATCTGGACAGAATTGTAAATTAACATGTGAGGTCGTTTCGGAGGTGCTATATGACATTTCCGACCTCGTTTGAAATGCCTAGATAGGCAGTTTAATTACGCTTCACCTCTTTCCATGTTTAACCACATTTAATATTGTCGTGTATCTAATCGGGATAGAACTAAATAATTAAACGTCGAGTTTCATCAATATGCAACTCGTTGCATATTGAACTTCACTTAAGGTGTAGTGTTTGTTTGTGTGAATTGTCATGATGTGACTTGCTTGCATTCAGCTGCTCATGCATCATGTGTGTTGTGCATCGTGTGGTGAACTTCGTGTGTTGATTTGTGTTTCCGGTTTGCTTCGTCTCGATAGAGTTCCGCAGCGTGCCGGATTGTGAGGACCCGTTCGACTATGTCGGTTCGTCTGCTTCACGGAGGCATTATTCTTCCAAGCGGGATCTCACGCAAGATGACCATTTCCCCAGATACCATTACTATCATTGCCATGCTAGTTTTATCGCTTCTATCGATTATGTCTCGTTGCCTACCACATGTTAAATATCAGCCTCTCAACAATGCCATGATAACCTTCAACCTGTTCGACCTAGCAAACCACTGATTGGCTATGTTATCGCTTGCTTACCCTGTGTTAGCGTTGCTAGTTGCAGGTGCATTGCTTCCATGTGAAAAAATGGGTTCCTTGTTATATCACCATATTAAATGCTATTTAATTTAATGCACCTATATACTTGGTAAAAGGTGGAAGGCTCGGCCTTTCTAGCCTGGTGTTTTGTTCCACCTTTGCCCCCTTAGTTACGGCTACCGGTGTTATGTTCCATAATTGAGCGCTCCTAACACGATCGGGGTTGTTATGGGGACCCCCTTGATAATTCGTTTTAGATTAAAGCTGGTCTAGCAAGGCCCAACATTGGTACTATTTTCCCAACATAATAATTTGATAAAACTGAAATGCATAGGGAGTTAGGGCTACCCGAGGAGTAATTCTACATAATTCAGGGAGGGCCAGTGCTGGTGGTGATGGTCCAAAACAGAGCACTGTGCGGGGCCATCGCGAGGAAACTCGAGGTTTGGCACTCGTACGCGTCGCTTATCCGTCGTATCCTGAGAACGAGATACACGGCTCCTATCGGGATCGTCGACACGCCGGGCGGCCTTGCTGGATTAGTTTTACCTTTGACGAGATATCTTGTGCATCAGGATTCCGGTGATGCTTTGGGTAATCTCGGAGTTGAGGTTTTCCACTAAGGAATCCAACGAGATCGCGAGAGTCGTGATCGAGGATTTCTATGCGGTTGTGGTAATTTGTGATGGACTAGTTGGAGCACCCCTGCAGGGTTAAATCTTTTCGGAAAGCCGTGCCCGCGGTTATGTGGCAACGTGGAAACTTTGTTTAACACTGGTTCTAGATAACTTGAAGTAACTTAATTAAAACATGCCAACTGTGTGTGTAACCGTGACTGTCTCTTTCGTGAGTTCCTTCTCCGATCGAGGACACGGTGGGGTTATGTTTGACGTAGGTAGGTGTTCAGGATCATTCATCTGATCATCAGTAGTCACGTCTGTTATGCGTAGATCTTCCCCCTCTTGTTTCTTGTACTCATAAGTTTAGCCACCAAATATATGCTTAGCTGTTGTTGCAACCTCACCACTTAACCATACCTCACCCATTAAGCTTTGCTAGTCTTGATACCTTTGGAAATGAGATTGCTGAGTCCCCTGTGGCTCACAGATTACTACAACACCAGTTGCAGGTACAGGTAAAGGTTACTTGACGCGAGCGCGTTGATTGTTCATTTGGAGTTGCTTCTTCTTCTTCTTCTTCTTCATCGATCTAGGATGGGTTCCAGGCCGGCAGCCTGGGATAGCAAGGATGGACGTCGTTCTTATTTTTTCTCCTTTGATTTCGTCCGTAGTCGGACCCTGCTCTTACTCTCGATGATTATGTAATGTACTGATGTGACTCTGATGTAGCTTGTGGCGAGTGTAAGCCAACTCTGTATATATATCTCTTCTTTTCAGTACATGTACTTGTGACGATATCCATTCTTGCGACACGACGAGATGCGCTTCTATCCCTGACGAGGCCTTCGTGCCAAATTGAGGATAGGGTCGCATCTTGGGCGTGACAATTCCTGTGCCTAGCAGTCGCCACTTCGGGAATTTCTTTATAAATATTGGTGGAGGGCCCCTCTTTTCACCTTTTACCTCACCTTCTCTTCTTCCTCTTTCTCTAGCCCGAAGTCTAGTTGCGCCACTATTGCTGTTCATATGTTCTCTCATGCGATCGTCTCTGGGCTGCAGCGGCACTCCATCTCCGAGATTCAGCCAAGAACTTTCGGTGCCTTTGGAAACCAGTGAAGTACGTCATCTCTACCCCCCTCTGCAGTGGCAGCCTGCCCGTTCTTATACTCGCCCCAGTCCTCTTCCCCCGAAAACACAAAGCGAGAAGGGTTCCCACAATGGCGAGTTTGAAGGGGGCCGGACTGCTGCTTATCCTAACAAAAGTAGTCTTAGCGTGCAGAAGTCTCCTGCCGTGACATGCTGGTGGACTCGAGGATGACCTCCATCCTGGCGAGCCCCCAGCTTTGGTCTTCTTGCAACAAACAGGAAAACTTTGGAGGTTGCTCTGGGAATGGGCGAGCTGGTCCTATTCCTTAGCACAAAAGAGGAAAGCCTCCCCCTCCGTGCCTGCTAGCGTGGCTCCTGGCGCCACTCGGCGTGGATTGGATCACCCACATGAAGATGCAAGACATCGCCACCTCGTCGGGCCACCCTTGACTAGTCCACCATGCGAGGGCCTTGGTGACAGCCTCGGGAGGCAACCTCGTGAGGCGGGATTCACGTGGCTCCTGACAATATATGCTGGTGTGCGCCTTGTGAGGAGGGGAGCCCTCGTGAGGGCCTTGCCCATGAAGTCCAATGGTGGACCATGTTGGACCCAGGGCATGCATCGCGTCTTGGGCCACACGGAGACAAGCCTAGGTGCCCCCGGTCCCACGGGCCCGACATAGCCAATTCCTTGGTCGCTTTTTGGTAAGTTGGTCTTCAAAGATCTCTCTCATCCACCGAGGCCGAGTATGTAGCCGTCGCAAGTTGTTGTGCACGGTTGCTTTGTATGAGGCAAACTTTAAAGGATTATGGTGTCACTTGTGACAAAGTGCCAACTTACTGTGACAATGGAAGTGCAATCCAGATCTCCAACAACATGGTTAAACACTGCAAGACGAAGCATATTGAGATTCGTCATCACTTCATCTTGGAGCATATCAAGCGTGGGGAGATTGATCTTATTCACCTCAACACTCATGATCAACTTGCAAATATATTCACGAATCCATTGTACGAAGCAAGATTTCGCAGTTAAGGCATGAGCTAAATATCATTGGTTCGAGCAATGTGCATTGAAGTATTGCACACCCCACTACACTCATCATATTTTCTTTTTTAGATGTAGGCATGGACATAGGGAGAGTGTTGTTCTCTCAATGAACTCTCCTCCCTTTATTATGAATAAATCAGTCAAGTCTTTCACATTAGCCATTTTTTATGGTACTTGTGCTTCAAACATGAGTTTTGGTCATGTGCCCAAGGTTAATATCTTCGTGGTGCCATACCAATTGACGCAAACATAGGTGGATTCGTCCACCGCCCCCTACTAGGGAGGCATTCACTTTTGAGAGCTTATTTGTGTTTTGTATGAATCCAAGTTTCTCTTTATTCGTTTTTCACTCTTTAAAACTTGAAGTGTCCCCTCCCATTTGCTAGTTTTTGAGTCTCCAACCCAAGCCGTCTCTCATCTCCAACCTCAAAAATGCATAAGCCTTCGTTTTTTTGACAAGCTACTGTAGGGAAACACCCCACAGCTTTTCTTTTATTCCATTAAGAGATTAAATATACATGAAAGATTATTCGTAGTGTGTTTTCGCCTTGTGGTCATCTTAAGCGGTAATACTCGACCTCTTTTCGTGCAGCAGTACCGGGGCGGTACTGCGGTACTACCACATGTGCGGGCGCACGAGCAGGTTATGGGGTGAGTAGGGACAGTTCCCACTCCCCCATACTAATTCACCTCTTTCCTCCCCGCGGATCTCCATTTTCTGTCGTTCTTCCATGATTCCGGTCGATGGAATTGATCCTCACCCTCTCCTCTTTCCATGGATGCCGGTATTGTCCCAATTCTTCTCTCCTATGGTTCTATTTCTTGGATCTAGGTTTTAGTGAAATATGAGATGCATTCTATGATTTTTAGTCAAATAGAGGCATGAGTAGGATGTGTAAGGCGCCTAGGGAGTAGATTTGAAGTTCTATTAGAGAATATTGCATTTGGCATTATCAGTAGTATCGGATCTGACTCATGATAGGGGTTTTGGGATTATGCCCTAGAGGCAATAATAAATATAGTTATTATTATAATTCCTGTATCAAGATAATCGTTTATTATCCATGCTATAATTGTATTGAATGAAGACTCATTTACATGTGTGGATACATAGACAAAACACTGTCCCTAGCAAGCCTCTAGTTGGCTAGCCAGTTGATCAAAGATAGTCAGTGTCTTCTGATTATGAACAAGGTGTTGTTACTTGATAACTGGATCACGTCATTAGGAGAATCACGTGATGGACTAGACCCAAACTAATAGACGTAGCATGTTGATCGTGTCATTTTGTTGCTACTGTTTTCTGCGTGTCAAGTATTTGTTCCTATGACCATGAGATCATATAACTCACTAACACCGGAGGAATACTTTGTCTGTATCAAACGTCGCAACGTAACTGGGTGACTATAAAGATGCTCTACAGGTATCTCCGAAGGTGTTCGTTGAGTTAGTATGGATCGAGACTAGGATTTGTCACTCCGTGTGACGGAGAGGTATCTCGGGGCCCACTCGGTAATACAACATCACACACAAGCCTTGCAAGCAATGTGACTTAGTGTAAGTTGCGGGATCTTGTATTACGGAACGAGTAAAGAGACTTGCCGGTAAACGAGATTGAAATAGGTATACGGATACTGACGATCGAATCTCGGGCAAGTAACATACCGAAGGACAAAGGGAATGACATACGGGATTATATGAATCCTTGGCACTGAGGTTCAAACGATAAGATCTTCGTAGAATATGTAGGATCCAATATGGGCATCCAGGTCCCGCTATTGGATATTGACCGAGGAGTCTCTCGGGTCATGTCTACATAGTTCTCGAACCCGCATGGTCTGCACACTTAAGGTTTGACGTTGTTTTATGCGTATTTGAGTTATATGGTTGGTTACCGAATGTTGCTCGGAGACCGGGATGAGATCACGGACGTCACGAGGGTTTCCGCAATGGTCCGGAAACGAAGATTGATATATAGGATGACCTCATTTGATTACCGTAAGGTTTTCGGAGTTACCGGGAATGTACCGGGAATGACGAATGGGTTCCGGGAGTTCACCGGGGGGGCAACCCACCCCGGGGAAGCCCATAGGCATTTGGGGTGGCGCACCAGCCCTTAGTGGGCTGGTGGGACAGCCCAAAAGAGCTCTATGCACCATAGGAAGAAAAATCAAAGAGAAAAGAAAAAAAAAAGAGGAGGTGGGAAAAGGGGGAAGGACTCCTCCTTCCAAACCTAGTTGGACTCGGTTTGGAAGGGGAGGGCTGCTCCCCTTGGCTTGGCCGAACCCCTTAGGGGTCCTTGGACCCCAAGGCAAGGCTCCCCCTCTTCCCCCTATATATACGGAGGTTTTAGGGCTGATTTGACACAACTTTGCCACGGCAGCCCGACCACATATCTCCGCGGTTTTACCTCTAGATCGCGTTTCTGCGGAGCTCGGGCGAAGCCCTGCTGAGACGAGATCATCACCAACCTCCAGAGCGTCATCATGCTGCCGGAGAACTCTTCTACCTCTCCGTCTCTCTTGCTGGATCAAGAAGGCCAAGATCATCGTCGAGCTGTACGTGTGCTGAACGCGGAGGTGCCGTCCGTTCGGCACTAGATCCTGGGACTGATCGCGGGACGGTTCGCGGGGCGGATCGAGGGACGTGAGGACGTTCCACTACATCAACCGCGTTCACTAACGCTTCTGTTGTACGGTCTACAAGGGTACGTAGATCACACATCCCCTCTCGTAGATGGACATCACCATGATAGGTCTTCGTGCGCGTAGGAAAATTTTTGTTTCCCATGCGACGTTCCCCAACAGTGGCATCATGAGCTAGGTTCATGCGTAGATGTCTTCTCGAGTAGAACACAAAAGTTTTTGTGGGCGGTGATGTGCGTTTTGTTGCCCTGCTTAGTCTTTTCTTGATTCCGCGGTATTGTTGGATCGAAGCGGCTCGGACCGACATTACTCGTACGCTTACGAGAGACTGGTTTCATCGCTACGAGTAACTCCGTTGCTCAAAGATGACTGGCGGGTGTCAGTTTCTCCAACTTTAGTTGAATCGGATTTGACCGAGGAGGTCCTTGGATGAGGTTAAATAGCAACTCATATATCTCCGTTGTGGTGTTTGCGTAAGTAAGATGCGATCCTACTAGATACCCATGGTCACCACGTAAAACATGCAACAACAAAATTAGAGGACGTCTAACTTGTTTTTGCAGGGTATGCTTGTGATGTGATAAGAAGATCGTGCCGGTGCTTTGGTGATGGAGATCAAGGAGCACGTGATGATGGCCATATCATGTCACTTATGAATTGCATGTGATGTTAATCCTTTTATGCACCTTATTTTGCTTAGAACGACGGTAGCATTATGAGGTGATCTCTCACTAAAATTTCAAGACGAAATTGTGTTCTCCCCGACTGTGCACCGTTGCTACAGTTCGTCGTTTCGAGACACCACGTGATGATCGGGTGTGATAGACTCAACGTTCACATACAACGGGTGCAAAACAGTTGCGCACGCGGAACACTTGGGTTAAGCTTGACGAGCCTAGCATGTGCAGACATGGCCTCGGAACACATGAGACCGAAAGGTCGATCATGAATCATATAGATGATATGATTAGCATGGGGATGCTTACCACTGAAACTATGCTCAAATCGCGTGATGATCGGACTTGAGCTAGTGTAAGTGGATCATGAACCACTCAAATGACTAGAGAGATGTACGTTTTGAGTGGGAGTTTAGCGTGTAATTTGATTAAGTTAAACTCTAATTATCTTGAACATAGTCTAAGTCCACTTTGAATATATTTGTGTTGTAGATCATGGCTCACGCGACAGTCACCCTGAATTTTAGTACGTTCCTAGAGAAAGCTAAGTTGAAAGATGATGGAAGCAACTTTGTAGACTGGGCTCGTAATCTTAAGCTAATCTTACAAGCTGGGAAGAAGGATTATGTCCTTAATGCTGTGCTAGGAGATGAACCACCTGCTACGGCTGATCAGGATGTTAAGAACGCTTGGTTAGCACGTAAGGAGGACTACTCAGTAGTTCAATGTGCAGTCTTGTATGGCTTAGAACCGGGACTTCAACGTCGCTTTGAGCGTCATGGAGCATTTGAGATGTTCCAGGAGTTGAAGTTTATCTTTCAGAAGAACGCCCGGATCGAGAGGTATGAGACCTGCGATAAATTCTATGCTTGCAAGATGGAGGAGAACTCGTCTGTCAGTGAACATGTGCTCAAAATGTCTGGGTACTCAAACCGTCTAGCTGAGCTGGGGATTGAACTCCCGCAAGAACCTATCACTGACAGAATCCTTCAATCACTGCCGCCAAGCAATAAAGGCTTTGTGTTGAACTACAACATGCAAGGGATGAACAAGTCTCCCGGCGAGTTGTTTGCGATGCTGAAAGTCGCAGAGTCTGAACTCCGTAAAGAGCATCAAGTGTTGATGGTGAATAAGACCACTAGTTTCAAGAGAAACAGCAAAGGCAAGAAGGGTAATTCAAAGAAGAGCGGCAAGCCTGTTGCCAATCCGACGAAGAAACCCAAAGCTGGACCTAAGCCTGAAGCAGCGTGTTACTATTGCAAGGGTATGGGTCACTGGAAGCGCAATTGCCCCAAGTATCTGGCTGATAAGAAGGCGGCCAAAGAAAAATCAGGTATATTTGATATACATGTTATTGATGTGTACATAACTGGCTCTCGTAGTAGTGCTTGGGTATTCGATACCGGTTCTGTTGCTCATATTTGCAACTCGAAACAGGAACTGCGGAATAGACGAAGGCTGGTGAAAGATGAAGTGACGATGCGCGTAGGAAATGGTTCCAAGGTTGATGCAATCGCCGTCGGCACAGTTTCACTTCAGTTACCATCAGGATTAGTTACGAACTTGAATCATTGTTCTTTAGTGCCTGCGTTGAGCATGAACATTATATCTGGATCTTGTTTATTGCGAGATGGTTACTCTTTTAAGTCAGAGAATAATGGTTATTCTATTTCTATGAGTAACATCTTTTATGGTCATGCACCCAATGTGAGAGGATTGTTCATATTGAATCTTGATAGTGATACACACATACATAACATTGAGACCAAAAGAGTTAGAGTTAACAATGATAGCGCCATATTTTTGTGGCACTGCCGCTTAGGTCATGTTGGTGTAAAGCGCATGAAGAAACTCCATGCCGATGGACTTTTGGAGTCACTTGACTTTGATTCACTTGACACGTACAAACCATGCCTCATGGGCAAGATGACTAAAACTCCGTTCTCCGGAACAATGGAGCGTGCAAGTGACTTGTTGGAAATCATACATACCGATGTGTGTGGTCCGATGAGCGTAGAGGCACGCGGCGGATATCGTTATTTTCTCACCTTCACTGACGATTTGAGTAGATATGGTTATGTCTACTTAATGAAGCACAAGTCTGAAACATTTGAAAAGTTCAAGCAATTTCAGAGTGAAGTTGAAAATCATCGTAACAAGAAGATCAAGTTCCTACGGTCTGATCATGGGGGTGAATATCTGAGTTTCGAGTTTGGTGCTCACTTAAGACAATGTGGAATTGTTTCACAATTGACACCGCCTGGAACACCACAGCGTAATGGTGTGTCCGAACGTCGTAATCGTACTTTATTAGAGATGGTGCGATCTATGATGTCTCTTACCGATTTGTCGTTATCGTTTTGGGGTTATGCATTAGAAACAGTTGCATTCACTTTAAATAGGGCACCATCAAAATCCGTTGAGACGACACCATACGAACTGTGGTATGGCAAAAGGCCAAAGTTGTCGTTTCTTAAAGTTTGGGGATGTGATGCTTATGTCAAAAAGCTTCAGCCTGAAAAGCTGGAACCCAAAGCGGAAAGGTGCATCTTCATAGGTTACCCAAAAGAGACAGTTGGGTACACCTTCTATCCCAAATCCGAGGGCAAAGTGTTTGTTGCTAAAAACAGAGCTTTTCTCGAGAAGGAGTTTCTCTCGAGAGAATTGAGTGGGAGGAAGATAGAACTTGACGAGATTGTCGAACCTCTCATCCCTCTGGATGGTGGCGCAAGGCAAGGGGAAACCTCTGTCGTTGCGACGCCGGTTGAGGAGGAAGTTAATGATGATGATCATGAAACTCCGGTTCAAGTTTCTGTCGAAACACGCAGGTCGACAAGACCACGTGCTGCTCCAGAGTGGTACGGTAATCCCGTCTTATCAATCATGTTGTTGGACAACAATGAACCTGCAAATTATGAAGAAGCAATGGTGGGCCTAGATTCCAACAAATGGCTAGAAGCCATGAAGTCCGAGATAGGATCCATGTATGAGAGCAAAGTGTGGACTTTGGAAGTACTACCTGAGGGCCGCAAGGCTATTAAGAACAAATGGATCTTTAAGAGGAAGACGGACGCTGACGGCAATGTGACCGTTTATAAAGCTCGACTTGTGGCAAAGGGTTTTTCACAAGTTCAAGGAGTTGACTACGATGAGACATTCTCACCCGTAGTGATGCTTAAGTCCGTCAGAATCATGTTAGCAATAGCGGCATTTTTCGATTATGAAATCTGGCAGATGGATGTCAAAACGGCGTTCCTTAACGGTTTCCTTAAGGAAGAGTTGTATATGATGCAACCCAAAGGTTTTGTCGATCCTAAGAATGCTAACAAGGTGTGCAAGCTCCAGCGATCCATTTATGGACTGGTGCAAGCATCTCGGAGTTGGAACAAACGCTTTGATGAGGTGATCAAAGCATTTGGGTTTATACAAGTGGTTGGAGAATCTTGTATTTTTACAAGAAAGTGAGTGGGAGCTCTGTGGCGTTTCTAATATTATATGTGGATGACATATTACTGACTGGAAACAACATAGAGTTTTTGGAGAGCATAAAGGATTACTTGAATAAAAGTTTCTCTATGAAGGACCTAGGAGAAGCTGCTTACATTCTAGGCATTAAGATCTACAGGGATAGATCAAAACGCCTGATAGGACTTTCACAAAGCACATACCTTGATAAACTTTTGAAGAGGTTCAAAATGGAACAGTCCAAGAAAGGGTTCTTGCCAGTTTTACAAGGTACGAGATTGAGTAAGACTCAGTGCCCAGCAACTGATGAGGATAGAGAGCATATGCACTCCGTCCCCTATGCTTCAGCCATAGGTTCTATCATGTATGCAATGCTGTGCACTAGACCGGACGTTAGCCTGGCCATAAGTATGGCAGGTAGGTTCCAGAGTAATCCAGGAGTGGATCACTGGACGGCGGTCAAGAATATCCTGAAGTACCTGAAAAGGACTAAGGAGATGTTTCTCGTGTATGGAGGTGACGAAGAGCTCGCCGTAAAAGGTTACGTCGAAGCAAGCTTTGACACAGATCCGGACGACTCTAATTCGCAAACCGGATACGTATTTATTCTTAATGGGGGTGCGGTAAGCTGGTGCAGTTCCAAGCAACGCGTCGTAGCAGATTCTACATGTGAAGCGGAGTACATGGCTGCTTCGGAGGCGGCTAAGGAGGGTGTCTGGATGAAGCAGTTCATGACGGATCTTGGAGTGGTGCCAAGTGCACTGAATCTAATAACCTTGTTCTGTGACAACACGGGTGCCATTGCCTTAGCAAAGGAACCACGGTTTCACAAGAAGTCCAGACACATCAAACGACGCTTCAACCTCATCCGCGACTACGTCGAAGGGGAGGACGTAAATATATGCAAAGTGCACACGGATCTGAATGTAGCAGAACCGCTGACTAAACCTCTTCCACGGGCAAAGCATGATCAACACCAGAACTGTATGGGTGTTAGATTTATTACAATGTAATTCGCATGATGATGTGAGGGCTAGATTATTGACTCTAGTGTAAGTGGTAGACTGTTGGAATTATGCCCTAGAGGCAATAATAAATATAGTTATTATTATAATTCCTGTATCAAGATAATCGTTTATTATCCATGCTATAATTGTATTGAATGAAGACTCATTTACATGTGTGGATACATAGACAAAACACTGTCCCTAGCAAGCCTCTAGTTGGCTAGCCAGTTGATCAAAGATAGTCAGTGTCTTCTGATTATGAACAAGGTGTTGTTACTTGATAACTGGATCACGTCATTAGGAGAATCACGTGATGGACTAGACCCAAACTAATAGACGTAGCATGTTGATCGTGTCATTTTGTTGCTACTGTTTTCTGCGTGTCAAGTATTTGTTCCTATGACCATGAGATCATATAACTCACTAACACCGGAGGAATACTTTGTGTGTATCAAACGTCTCAACGTAACTGGGTGACTATAAAGATGCTCTACAGGTATCTCCGAAGGTGTTCGTTGAGTTAGTATGGATCGAGACTGGGATTTGTCACTCCGTGTGACGGAGAGGTATCTCGGGGCCCACTCGGTAATACAACATCACACACAAGCCTTGCAAGCAATGTGACTTAGTGTAAGTTGCGGGATCTTGTATTACGGAACGAGTAAAGAGACTTGCCGGTAAACGAGATTGAAATAGGTATACGGATACTGACGATCGAATCTCGGGCAAGTAACATACCGAAGGACAAAGGGAATGACATACGGGATTATATGAATCCTTGAAACTGAGGTTCAAACGATAAGATCTTCGTAGAATATGTAGGATCCAATATGGGCATCCAGGTCCCGCTATTGGATATTGACCGAGGAGTCTCTCGGGTCATGTCTACATAGTTTTCGAACCCGCAGGGTCTGCACACTTAAGGTTTGACGTTGTTTTATGCGTATTTGAGTTATATGGTTGGTTACCGAATGTTGCTCGGAGACCGGGATGAGATCACGGACGTCACGAGGGTTTCCGCAATGGTCCGGAAACGAAGATTGATATATAGGATGACCTCATTTGATTACCGGAAGGTTTTCGGAGTTACCGGGAATGTACCGGGAATGACGAATGGGTTCCGGGAGTTCACCGGGGGGGCAACCCACCCCGGGGAAGCCCATAGGCATTTGGGGTGGCGCACCAGCACTTAGTGGGCTGGTGGGACAGCCCAAAAGAGCCCTATGCGCCATAGGATGAAAAATCAAAGAGAAAAGAAAAAAAGAGGAGGTGGGAAAAGGGGGAAGGACTCCTCCTTCCAAACCTAGTTGGACTCGGTTTGGAAGGAGAGGGCTGCCCCCCTTAGCTCGGCCGATGCCCTTAGGGGTCCTTGGACCCGAAGGCAAGGCTCCCCCTCTTCCCCTTATATATACGGAGGTTTTAGGGCTGATTTGACACAACTTTGCCACGGCAGCCCGACCACATATCTCCACGGTTTTACCTCTAGATCGCGTTTCTGCGGAGCTCGGGCGGAGCCCTGCTGAGACGAGATCATCACCAACCTCTGGAGCGCCGTCACGCTGCCGGAGAACTCTTCTACCTCTCCGTCTCTCTTGCTGGATCAAGAAGGCCGAGATCATCGTCGAGCTGTACGTGTGCTGAACGCGGAGATGCCGTCCGTTCGGCACTAGATCGTGGGACTGATCGTGGGACGGTTCGCGGGGCGGATCGAGGGACGTGAGGACGTTCCACTACATCAACCGCGTTCACTAACGCTTCTGTTGTACGGTCTACAAGGGTATGTAGATCACACATCCCCTCTCGTAGATGGACATCACCATGATAGGTCTTCATGCGCGTAGGAAAATTTTTGTTTCCCATGCGACGTTCCCCAACAAGGGGTTGCCCCCATGGCCTTCGCTCGAGTGGTACTACCTCTCCTCCTAAAGTGGTATTACCGCTTATAGGCAGTACTACCGCCGCTTGTGCTGGGAAATGCACATGTTCTTTTGATTCCACTTCAGATTTACTCTTTCTTTTTTCCTTTTGTCTTATGTATACTTGCTCTTTGTTCTAGATTCCACGTGGTGGCAGCTCTGCTCAACAGGAGCGTAGAATGAACCCCAGTCATGGTTCATCCTCCATCGCAAACCCTACGATGAACCGCAAGATTCATCTCTTTGCAACCGTCCTTCCTGGACCCGGCAGCAGGTTTCTATCTATAATAATGTACTCAAGCACAAGGAGAACATGTATGCTCCTAATGTCAAGTCCATTGTTGTGGAATATCTGGAGAAGAATGCCAATACTTCGGTAGTGCTCTCAGCCTATGTGACAAGCTCAGTATTGTCAACCTTATGCAGTTCAATGGGGACTTTGATGCAAAAATGGTGGTTGTGTTCTTTGCTATGGTCCATCTTGGGACTGATGAGGATAGAACTTTGACCTGGATGACTAATGGGAAGTTGGTGTCTGCTTCTTGGAAGGAGTTTATGGGTTTGCTAGGTTATGATGATCAGGGGCTCCATAACCCAATTTGATTTCGCCCACACAAGGAGACCACATTCACTCACAAGAGCCATCTCTATCCCTTCGGCAGTGATAAGAATTCGTCCACCACTAGCAAGTCTACCTATGTGTTGGAACCATTTCTTGATATTATGCACCGCATCTTTAGGCACACTCTCTTTCCCCGTGTTGGGAATTTGGATCAGGTACACTCATATCTGGTGTATGTGCTCCTCTATTGTCAGTTACTGAGGAACAACGTTGAGGTGCAGATTTTGGATGTCACATGTCATGTGGTCAGAGCTCCTCTCTGTAGTTTCTGAGCGCGAGTGTCCTATTTATGTGCCTTAGTTGATGTATCTGATTGAGATTACCTGGGTAAAGACCTTTCCAGGCGTCATGTTTGAATGTGGTGATTTGGTTCCCCATAAGATTGTACAGCTGAGGCAGAACGACAAGTGGTCCACCCATGCTGCTCCTGAGGATGACAATGATGAGGATGATGATGACTATGTGGCCAAGGGTGGCATTTCTTCCAGCTTCGCGCCCTCTATCGTTGAGCCATCTTTGGCTGAGAAGCTCAAGGAGAAGATGAAGAAGCTATTTTGCATGCACGCACATGGTTAGTACAAGGCTCATGTTGCAGATAAGTAAGCTAGGAGCCGTCACAAGGTAATTGGTAGGCAACTACGGCTGGAGATAAGGATTGGGTCTGAGAACTCTATTACTGATGAGGAGGTCTGGACGTCCAAGAACTGCAAGTGGGATTCAGATGTTGATTAGCCTAGCACAACAGCTCTGTCTGGCACATCCACTCCGCCTTGCACCACAGCTTACAACCAAGAGTCATAAGAATATTGTATATAGTCCCATGAGTTGCGACCACCTCGGGTCATCTTAGTTCTCTCTACCCATTTGGTGTCTTTATGCCAAAGGGTGAGAGAGTTTAGGGATTTGCCGAGTCATGAGTGTGTTTTTGTTGCTTGTGTTTTCTTCACTCATGAACTCTTCTATCATTTGCTTTGTTTTGGTTTATGTGTGTGAGACTTAAATGATCGTCTCATATGGTGTGAGACATATTCTACCCTTTAATTATCCTTATATGTCTTAGTATGTGAGTATTTTCTTATCTTGTGCCCTATGTTTATGCTCACATGTCACCTCTTTCACTTATATTTATCTCCTACTCTCATAATGCAAGTAGTGTCTATCTAAAAAATATCGGGAGGGGGGGGTGTTGATCCTAGTGTGTGCACTTTGCATTCCAAAAGCATACCTAAAATAGTGCACACATCTAGGGGGAGCCCGTCTATATTTTGTAGATGTTGGGGTTTGATTTCCAACTCATGATATTATTTGTGCAAATCTCGCGTTGTCATCAATCGACCAACAAGGGGGAGATTGTAAGGGCATATTTCTACCCTAGTGGTTTTGGTGATTGATGACATTGCATTTACGGACTAATCGTATGCATTAAGCCTTTTAGATATTTAATAATATGGCAAAAGACGAGTCTTGCTCCTCGATGGATTAGAGTGAAGACGATTTCTTTCTTGCGTTTCATTTTCGGTGGATTTGAGTCGTAGGAAAACCATACTATTAAGAGGGGGTCCACATAGAAAAGGTGAAAAGGACGTGGATGTCGCCTAGAGGAGGGGTGAATAGGAGCTTTAAAATAGTTAAGGTTTAGGCTTGAACAAATGCGGAATAAAACTAACGTTTAATATGTCAAGCACAAAACTTACAAACAACTAGGCTCACCTATGTGCACCAACAACTTATGCTAAGGAAGATAAACAACTAAGTGATAGCAAGATATATTACAATAAACAATATGTCTATCACAAAGTAAAGTGCATAAGTAAAGGGTTCGGGTAAGAGATAACCGAGGCACGGGGAGACGATGATGTATCCCGAAGTTCACACCCTTGCGGATGCTAATCTCCGTTAGAGCGGTGTGGAGGCACAATGCTCCCCAAGATGCCACTAAGGCCACCATAATCTCCTCACGCCCTCGCACAATGCAAGATGCTGTGATTCCACTAAGGGACCCTTGAGGGCGGTCACCGAACCCGTACAAATGGCAACCCTTGGGGGCGGTCACCGAACCCGTACACGTGGCAACCCTTGGGGGCGGTTACCGGTACCCGTACAAATTGCTCGAGGCAATCTCCACAACCTAATTGGAGACCCCGACGCTTCCCAGAGCTTCACACCACAATGATTGAGCTCCGAGACACCACCAAGCTTCTAGGACGCCAAAGCATCCACGAAGAACAATATCAACGGTACTAAGTACCAAAGGTAGTAAGCTTCTCAACTTCTCACTTCCACGTATCATCGTGGAGAACTCAAACCGATGCAACTAATGCAATGGCAAGAACACACGAAGTGGTCAAGTCCCTCACACTCAAATCCCTCCACAACAACAAAAGCTATGGAGAAATACGAGAGGAAGAACAAGGAGCTCACAAAGAACTCCAAGATCAAGATCCAAGGGGTTCCCCTCACATAGAGGAGAAAGTGATTAGTGGAGATGTGGATCTAGATCTCCTCTCTCTTTTCCCTCAAGAACAAGCAGGAATCATTGGAGGGATTGAGAGTAAGCAAGCTCTAAGAATGTCAACAATGGAGGTAGAACAAGAGCTCAACGGATGGATAAGACCAAGGGGGAAGAAGACCCCCTTTATATAGTGGGGGAAGGAATCAGACCGTTACCCCCACTTTTTGCCCGAGCTCCAGCGGTACTACCGCTGGCTGCACCGGTACTACCGCTGGCCCCAGCGGTACTACCGCCGGGCCCCTGGTAGTGCAACGGCACTACCACCGCCAAGAAAGTCTTCGCAAAAAGGTCCGTCCACGAACAACCGCTAGGCAGGCGGTACTAAGCTCCTCGAGCGGTACTACCGCTGACCAGGGGCGGTACTACCGCCAGCCAGCGGTACTACCGCTTGGGCCAGCGGTACTACCGCCAACTCTAGCGGTACTACCGCTAGGTCCAGCAATACTACCGCTAGGTCCAGCGGTACTACCGCTCGCCACTGAAACAGCCATAACTTTCGCATACGAGCTCCGAATCGAGCAAACCCATTCAGGACGACAAGGGCTATCCAAACAGGAAATCTTAAGACCATGCGGTTATGAAAATGCCAATGATATAAAGATGTGAGTCCTCTAAGAATGAAGAACCGGCAAAAACTCCAACATCGAAAACATCATAGTAGTTGCATATGGACTCCGTTTTCGATGAACTCGAGCTTGTCATGAAGATGACCATAAGCTCTAAAACTCACAAAGAGAAACACCAAATAAGAACCAAGAAGTATGATGCAAGGATGCAAATGGTTTGAGCTCTCAACGAACGATACGATCAAGCTACTCACTTGAGAGCCCCCCTTGATAGTACATCAATCTATCCTAAACAGAAAACCTATCAAGGGCAAACCTATACCTTGCACCTCGTCCTCTTGGGCTAGATGATGATGATCTTGGCTTCCTCAAGATGGACCACCTTTCTTGATTGCGTTGGCTTGACGAAGACTAGTTGATTGCTCCCCCATACTCACTATGGGTGAGCCACTCTTCAGCATATCTTCACAAGTCCATTGCCACCACAATGAACAGCAGGCTTCAAGCAAGATATCTTCGTGTTGATCCACTTGAACTTGCACACCGCCATCTTGATGACGATCACCACTTGACGTCATCCTTCATGGGTTGTATGAGATCTTCCTCTAGACGCAAGCCCATGGAAACACACCTAACCCCCACATAGAACTCTCACGAAGACCATGGGTTAGTACACAAATACGTAATGGACAATGCTTACCATACCATGGGATCACTTGATCCCTCTCGGTACATCTTGTACGCTTTGTGTGTCGATCATCTTGATTTGCTCATGGGTTGTATGAGATCTTCCCTTTGACGCAAGCCCATGGAAACACACCTAACCCCCACATAGAACTCTCACGAAGACCATGGGTTAGTACACAAATACGTAATGGACAATGCTTACCATACCATGGGATCACTTGATCCCTCTCGGTACATCTTGTACGCTTTGTGTGTTGATCATCTTGATTTACTCTTTGTCTGAGATCTTGATCAACCATGTGTCTCTATGACCATTCTTTGGATAATACCTTGAATACCATCTTGGTCATCATATAAACTCCTTGAACCCAACAGATGGACTTCAAGAAGTGCCTATGGACAAATCCTATAAATGTAACTTAAGGCAACCATTAGTCCATAGGAATTGTCATCAATTACCAAAACCACATATGGAGATATATGCTCTAACAAAAGGTTTGGGTGGAATCAACACGTACACATTCTTTCGCACCTATGTTCCTTCCCCCATCTTTCGAGCTCTAACATTATCTTTATTTCTGGTCCAGAAAGAACCAAGCGGTAGTACCGCTCCATGCAACGGTAGTACTTCTTATCCGTGGTAGTACCGCCCTGGGTAGCGGTAGTACCGCTTATGTGCGGTAGTTCCCTTGCCAAGTATCGCACGTTGTACCGCTGGCTTTGTGTCTCGACATTTTTCGTGTGAGACCGAGCGGTTTTTGGCCGGTAGCTCAGCGCGGTAGTACCGCTCCCTAGCGGTAGTATCGCCTATTACTACCACGCCACTTTCACCATTCTTTCTAGGCCTCCTCAACGGTATTGGAGCAGCAGTAGGAAGCGGTACTATCTCTTATCTGTGGTAGTACCGCTCTGGCAAATCTACCTCCACCCCTGCTTCCTCCGTGTGTTCGTGGGCTGCTACACTGCAACCCCAACGGTAGTACCGTTGGGGCGAGTGGTAGTACCGCTCTAGCGGCACTGCCGACCTGTGGCCTCGTGCCATTGCAGTGTGTGGCTCGCTCTGCCGCCCCAATGGTAGTATCGCCCTCACGAGCGGTCGTACCGCTTATGTGCGGGCTGAGTGTGGATAATGGTTGGATTTGTCCCCCCCCCACTTTATAAAGGAGTTCTTCTTACCCAAGAAGACTACCTCTCCAAACCCTAAGCTCGATTGTTGCTCCAAGATCCATTTTTTCCCAGTCTCTCTCCCTAGCCAACACTTCATGTTGATCCATTAGGGTTTGCTTGAGAGGGCATTGATCTACACTTACACGGAAAGAAATTTGATTCCCCCTACTAATCCCTTGCATCTCTTGTTACTCTCGGGTGTTTGAGCACCCTAGACGGTTGAGGCACCTCATAGCCACAATCCATTGTGGTGAAGCTTCGTGGTGTTGTTGGGAGCCTCCAATTAAGTTGTGGAGATTTCCCCAACCTTGTTTGTAAAGGTTCGGTCGCCGCCTTCAAGTACAAAACTAGTGGAAGCATGACACCTTGCATTGTGTGAGGGTGTGAGGAGAATATGGTGGCCCTAGTGGCATCTTGGGGAGCATTGTGCCTTCACACCACTCCAACGAGATGTACTTCCCCTCAAAGGGAAGGAACTTCGGTAACACATCCTCATCTTCATTGGTTCCACTTGTGGTTACTTCTTACCATTACTTTTTATTTATTACTTGCTTCTTGTTGTTGTTGTTAGCATCATATAGGTTGTTCATCTAGTTGCATATCTAGACAACCTATTTGTTGCTAAACCTAATTTGTTAAAGAAAAGATAAAAACTGGTAGTTGCCAATTCACCCTCGCCCCTCTAATCAACCATATTGATCCTTTCAACTTGAGTTTTATGACTCCCTCACAATCTCCCCTCAAGCAACGATAAGGCACACTCAAGTGGATACCACTCGGGAAACTTGCCCATGGGAGGAGGCTGACAAGCTACATCCAAATTGTAAAGGACCCATGGGGTACCAACGATGACGTAGCACCCGAGTATTGTCAATGAGTACAAAAGTCATCTCTCTGCACATAGGTGGGCCTGACCAACTACCTAGATCCTACCTTTCCTAGGTGGCGCATCGTCGCCTTGGAGTACCAAGACATAAACATCTATCTACCCGATTAGGAGATCTAGTTGTAACTGGCTAGGAGATCCTCTTGTAAACCAACCCGAGCTCACATAAACCTACCATGTCAACATATAGGGCGAGCAGGGATCCCCTGCTCAGTGCGTTCTCACGTTCTATAGACACATAAGTCTCACCACCTTGAGATCTCCAGTCGAAAGGTGCATATGGAATACTAGCAATACAATCGACCAAACATAAGAAGTAGGGTACTATCTAGATACCCAATTTGGCTATGGGGAGCATTTGTTCTTGCACACCAGAAAAAAGGTTTTCAAATGTAAAGAAAATATAATTTTTTGTAGACATCTACATATTCTTGTCTAAACTCTGCCTATGTTGTCTCAATATAGCGGGTCCCAAGCCCGATTAAAGGAGGATGGTTGTGATAGGCTTTGCGAGCCAACGTCAAAACTCAAACACTCTTATGGAGACGAAACCCAAAAGATTTTCGTTGGGGCGTAGCCCTCTCAGTGACGCGCCACATCATAACATGGGTGTGGTGTCAAATGGGCAAGGGTCGAGTCGTCACCCCCTTGGTGGCGTGTCGTATCACAATCTAGATACAGTGGCAAGTGAGCAAGGATTGTGGCGTGCTTCATCGACACTCTGGTGCAGTGGAAAATGAGCAAGGGTCTTTGCACTTGACTCGACAAGTGCGAAGGGTAAGGAAGCTAGCTGAGCATAGGAGGATCCGCTCAGGTAGCTGGAACGTAGGGTCTCTGACAGGTAAGCTTCAGGAGGTAGTTGCTACAGCGGCGAGGAAAGGTTTTGATATACTTTGTGTCCAAGAGACCAAATGGAGGGGCAAAAGGCAAAGGAGGTCGAGGGTATCGACTTCAAGTTGTGGTACACGGGGATGGCAGCAAAAAGAAATGGAGTAGGCCTCTTGAGCAACAAGATCCTCAAGCATGGAGTGGTAGACGTCAAGAGATGTGAGGACCAAATTATCTGTTCAAGATGGTAGTTCGGGACTTAGTTCTCAACATTATCAGCGTGTATGGCCCGCAAGTAGGCCACAATGAGAACACCAAGAGGAAGTTATTGGAAGGTATGGAGGACATGGTTAGGAGTGTACCGACTGGCGAGAGGCTCTTCATAGGAGGAGATCTCAGTGGCCACGTGGGCACATCTAACACATGTTTCGAAGGAGTGCATGGGTGCTTTGGCTATGGCATCGGGAATCAAGAAGAGGAAGATTTCTTAAGCCTTGTGCTAGCCTATGAGATGATCGTATCTAACACCCTCTTTAAGAAGAGAGAATCACATGTAGTGACTTTTAATAGTGGTCAGCACTCTAGGGAGATTGATTTCATTCCCTCGATAAGAGAAGACAGGCATGCATTCCTAGATTGTAAGGTGATACCTCGAGAGAGTGTTGTCCCTTAGCATAAGCTTGTGGTTCCTGACTTTCGCTTTCAGATTCATGTCCAGCATGACAAGCGTGCCAAAGTCGCTAGAACGAAGTGGTGGCAGCTCAAGGGAGAGGTAGCTCACGCGTTCAAGGAGAGGGGCATTAAGGAGGGCCCTTGGGAGGAAGGAGATGATGTAGACAACATGTGGATGAAGATGGCGACTTCCATTCGTAAGGTGGCCTCACATGAGTTTGGGGTGTCCACGGGAAGTAGAAGAGAAGCTAAGATACTTGGTGGTGGAACGATGATGCCTAGAAGGAAATTAAGGAGAAGAAAGATTGTTTCAGACGCCTATACCTGAATAGGAGTGCATACAACATAGAGAAGTACAAGATGGCAAAGAAGGCTGCTAAGCGAGGTGTGAGTGAAGCAAGGGGTCGGGAGTATGAGGACATCTACCAGCGGTTAGACACGTGGGAAGGAGAAAGGGACATCTATAAGATGGACAAGATCTAAGAGAGGAAGGTGAGGGATGTTGACCAAATCAAATGCATCAAGGATGGAACAAATCATCTCCTAGTGAAGAACGAGGAGATTAAGCATAGATGGAGGGAGTACTTTGACAAGTTGTTCAATGAGGAGAGTGAGACCTCTACCATTGAACTGGGCGACTCCTTCAATGATGGTAGCAGGTGTTTTGCACGGCGAATCTAGGAGTCAGAGGTCAAGGAGGATTTTAAAAAGGATGAAAGGAGGCAAGGCGACCGGCCTTGGTTGTATCCCCACTGAAGTATGGAAAGGCCTCGGGGACATAGCGATAATATGGCTAACCAAGCTTTTCAACGCCAGATTTTGGGCAAACAGGATACCAAAAGAATGGACATAGAGTATATTAGTACCAATCTTCAAGAACATGGGGGATGTTAAGAGTTGTACTAATTACTGTGGAATTAGGCTAATGAGCTATACAATGAAGCTATGGGAGAGACTCATTGAGCGCCTCTTAAAAAGAATGACAAGTGTGACCAAAACTCAGTTTGGTTTCATGCCTGGAAGGTCGACCATGGAATCAATTTTCTTGGTACGACAAATTATGGAGAGATGCAAGGAGCAAAAGAAGGACTTGCATATGGTGTTCATGGACTTCGAGAAGGCCTATGATAAGATGCCACACAATGTCATGTGCGGGTCTTGGAGAAACACAAAGTCCCAACAAAGTACATTACCCTCATCAAGGACATGTACGATAATGTCATGACAAGTGTTCGAACAAGTGATGGCGACACTGATGACTTCCCGGTTAAAATAGGACTGCACCAAGGGTCGGCTTTGAGCTCTTATTTTTTTGCCTTGGTGATTGATGAGGTTGCAAGGGATATACAAGGAAATATCCCATGGTGTATGTTCTTTGTGATCGATGTGGTGCTAGTTGATGATAGTCGGACAGGGGTCAACAAGAAGTTAGAGCCATTGAGATAAACCTTGGAATCGAAAGGTTTTAGACTTAGTAGAACTAAAACCGAGAACATGAAGTGCGGTTTCAGTACTACTAGGCACGAGGAGGAGGAGGAGGTTAGCCTGGATGGGCAGGTGGTGTGTGAGAAGGACACCTTTCGATATTTGCGGTCAATGTTGCAGAAGCATGGGGATATCGATGAAGATGTGAACCATCAAATTGAAGTCGGATGGATGAAGTGGTGCCAACTTCTGGCATTCTGTGTGACAAGAGAGTGCCACAAAAGCTAAAAGGCAAGTTCTATAGGACGGCGGTTCGAGTAGCTTGTCCAACATCTTCTGAGGTGGTTTGGGCATATTCAACGCAGGCCTCTAAAAACTCCAATGCATAGCGACGGCTAAAGCATGCTGATAATGTCAGAAGAGGTCGCAGTAAACCGAATCTGACATGGAAGGAGTCCGACTATAGTATCACCAAAGAACTAGCCATGGATAGGGATGCGTGGAAGCTTGCTATCCATGTGGCAAAACCATGAGTTGGTCACGAGATCTTATGGGTTTCACCTCTAGCCTTCCCTAATTTGTTTGGAACTAAAGGCGTTGTTGTTGTTGTTGTACATATTCGTGCGTTGTTGTTGTTGTTGTTCGTGTCTAAATGTTATCTGCAAATGCTTATGTGGAAAGTCGAAATATTTGATCTGTAAAACGAAAAGTTGAACACCAAATTTTTGTTATTTCTCGATTACTTAACTTTGTTTTTTTCATTGTGGATAGACTACTATTCCGTCAAGTATAAACAGATGTATAAAAAATCGTTGTTCATATGAAAACCCCTTCCTATAGTCTTTGTTTATCAAATTACAAGATTAAATGACGTGAACAAGAAGACAACAAAAACCAGAACATAGATAAATTATCTAGATCAGTAGCATCATTCATGAATTACATGGTTCATACACCACAGTTTGCGGCCATATTTCATTTGAAAGTATCATAGGTATCATTCTCCATATTTCATTTGAAAGTATCATAGGTATCATTCTCCTTCATCCTGCACAAATACTCCAGATAGTTGCCTTGTCTAGAGCAACTATCTAGAGTAAAATAGCTTCCACTAAACCTGGTATCATAGGTTTTTGTCCTCTCCACTACAATGGCTACATCTTGAGGGTAGTCACACCTAACAATACCAGATGCAGAATTACACTACGAAAAAACGAAGGGTCACACATAGATGGCTTATAGCCTTCGCTGTGGCTGCACCTGCGAAGGCTGCACAAGACCTTCCAAGACAACAAGCTGATCCAGCAATGCAAACTTCTCGTCCTCGAGAGTTTTGGCTTCGTCTTCTGCCATGCCTAATTGTGCATCCAGCGTGTAGTTCTCTTCCTCCAGCATCATGTACTTCCTCCGTAGCGCCCGATATTCATCTGCAGGACCAGAATCTGGTAGCGAGTCCGGAGTTCCTCTGTCAGACTGCGGCGTGGGAGGGCAGGGCTCACTCCTGAAGCTTCTCTTAGGTGGCTTCTGTGTATTGGCCGACAAATGTGGAACGTCCCTCCGCAGCAGTTCAGGTTCAGTTTTTATCTGGACTGAAGGCAAAGGCCGATACACAACCTTCCTCTTCTGTGACTTCGAGGCCAAGAAATCCTCTCGCCCCATACCTCTAGGGTCTTGCATTCTGTCGAAAGAAGAATCACCTGACAAACACAACTCAAGTGAACCAATCTATCAAAGCAGCAATATACATTGTGAAAGACAAAGAAGGCAATTCGATGGGATCAATCAGCATTACAATATCTTAAAAAATGCTACGAATCAAGGAATTCCCTTCTGAAGTGAAGCCACACGCTCACAAAGTATCATCCCGTCCAAGAGGAGCAGGTGTTAGTTGCTGCTGCTTACCCTTTGCCATTACCCAATAGGATGCTCAGCCAGCAAAAGGTGGGAACAACTGCAAGGATGTTGCAGGATAACATGTATCTGTTGTTATTTACTTACTTTGCTGATGTTACCCCCTACTGATTCCAGTCCGTAGCTTCACAGCACCAAAATTGAAGGAACTCACAGCAGCAAGTGCCATCGAAGTCGACCTGACCTAAGCCATCGGCACAACCATCGTCGAGAGGCGTCGGCCGCGCTGGCACGAAATATCTACTCCCTACCACAACCATCTACACGACAGTACAAGGAGAAAGAAAATCCGGCGGAATCAACTGAAGCCGGAGAGTAGAGGAATCCGTAATAGGGCAAGCAGTGGTGCGCCGAGAACCCACCGCCCTCGCCGGCGTCGATCGGGAACGAGATGGGAGGCTTAATTACCTTGCTGGTGACCGCGCGGGAGACGGGGGACGGACGCCCTGGGACCGGCCGCTCGCTGCCGCGCCCGCGACGAAACTCCAAACGGATTCTGCGCGTGCGGTGGTGCGAGCCGATCTGGCGTATAGGGTTGGGAGGCGCGCGCGTGGGGTTGAGGAATCGAGGGGAGAGGAAGGCCTTGCGACTTGAGTTAAGAGAAGACGGGGAGAAAGATTTTTTTATTTTTTAGAACAGGGAGAAAGGGGGGTTTGGGGACGACAGACCTGGCCAAATAGGCCGGCCCGGCCCGGTATGGCCTGCCCTATGATAAACGGCTCAGGCACAGCACGGCCCTACCAGACACGTTTAATACACGAGTCTTGACAGGCCGGCACGTGTGCTGACCTACACGGCCAGTCACGTTATTACTATTATGAAATGTGTCCGAGTATTGTAACAGAAAAAAACAAAACCTTACACGCTCCTAACTACTCCCTCCGTCCAAAAATAAGTTTCTTAAACTTAATACAACTTTATACTAGCTCTATTACAAAGTTGAAACAGTTATTTTGGGACGGAGAGAGTATTTATTTAATTTTGTCGCCATCTTTCTTTTTCATCAGCATTGCTAATGATGCTCATATTGTCCGTCATACTTTTCATCATTGCTAATGATTAATTTCAAGACGATGTATTTTTCATTATACTTCAGCACAACACACGTGCATCGCTATAGAGTAAATGGTTTCTGACAAGGTTTGTTGTAATGTGGTTAGTGTTCATCAAATACGTATGTCTCATGGTCATCATGCTCTAACCTAAGGGCGGCACCTGCAGTTTATGCAGAGGAGACCACCATGATAAGATTAAATCTGTTGTATAATGCAGAACTTCATATTTTTTTGAGTTTCTATGAATACTTTTTAAACTCTCGTACACATTTTCTTCGAAGTCAAGGATAAAATTTGAATACATGATCATTTTCAAAATTGTGAATGTTTCATATTTGCTGAATATATTTTTCAAAATTACGAAATTATGAATACTTTTAAAATAACAGAACAGATTTTTAATATCATCAACATTTTTTGAGTCCGTGAACATTTTATGATTTCCTGAATCTTTTTTTGAATTACCAAACATTTTATGATTTCATGAACTTTTTCCCCAAAATTGAAACTTTTAAAATTTAGAATTTTGAAAAATCCCGAACTAATTATGGAAGAAAAACAAATTCAAATAAGAAATGGTGTATATTTTTCAGATTATATTCATCGAAATTTCGAATTCTCTTTTAGTATGAAAACATTTTTCCCAAAATCATAAACATTTTTGAATCCGCAAATATTTTATGATTTCCTGATCCTTGTTTTGAATTCCTAGACATTTTATGATTTCATGAACATTTTTCTATGTTTTGAATACAAATCATGAACGTTTTATATTTTCTGACTTTTTTTGAAATAGTGAATTCTTTTATAATATGTGAACTGTTTTTGAAAATCATCAACATTTTCTAATCCATGAACATTTTATGATTTCCCGAACCTTTTTAAAATTCCCAAACATTTTATGATTTTATGATGATTTTTTTCAAAACTCATTTTTTTTAAATCATCAACATTTTTTCTGAACCTTTTTTTTGAAATCCCAAAGATTTTATGATTTCATGAACATTTTCTCTCAAAACTCAAAAGTTCTTAATTTGGAATTTTGAAAATTCCGAATTAATCTAAAGAAGTTAAAAACAAATTGAAATAATAAAATAGAAATGTGTGACGAAAAAGATGTTGGTTCCACGTATCGAACCTCGATCACCTAGGTGGAGGAGCGGCGCTCTAGCCACTACGCCACGCATGTCGTGGTGTTTTTTCAGGGTCTCACCTTATAAGTACCGAACTGAACGATGACGTTGGCAGAGAAATGTGAATCGTTTTCTTCACTTATGGGTGGCATAATGGGTAATTTAGGACAACATTGGATGCAATTTTAATGACGTACGATCAGAAAAACTATTTGTTTTATTATTAGGTAAGATTAAGCGAGCCTGGTTTTTAAAGAACTGAGGGCCTCTTGGGTTATGCGAACGGGGAAAGGGCCTGGAGGAGGACGAAGAGGAGGTCGAATAGACGAAGGAGGAAGGGGAGAGTTCTCAGGAGCACACCGCGATGAGGGGGAGCACAATGATGGTGAACTCGATGAAAATATGCTCGACGCAGAAAGTAACAAAAAGAGGGGATCTTCGGCCCCGACACTTCAGAGTTCACCCATTGAACAGGGGAATGAACTAGTGCTGGTATCACGTGCGATTCCCCCAAGCCTAAGTACCTCATAGTAGTTGAAGAGAGCAAGAGTTCAAGCTGATGGAGACAAGAATGTGGCAGCAAAACATGGGGGATTGACCAAGGGTGATCTAAAGTTGGCTGGCCCGATGGACGGGCGCCGCCGAGCCCAATGAGTGTCTTCTGCTGGAACTGTCTCGGTGCGGGCAAGGCTACGACAGTCCAAGAACTTCACGATTTCGCGAGGAAACTTGCCCCTACCCTCTTTTGCACTATTGAAACTCAACTTAAAGGCTCGAGGGTGGAATCATTAGAAGGAACTCTTGGTTACGATAATGGTTTTGCTGTAGATAGTCAGGGTAGAAGCGGTAGTATCGGTATTTTCTGGAATAAAGAAATAAAAGTTGATGTTTTGGGTTATTCAGTTTATCACCTTGATTGTGATGTCCTTGAACCTGGGTCTGATCCATGGAAGCTGACTATGGTGTATGGAGAGGCCCAAACGCACCTGAGGCACAACACTTGGGGGATGATGAAGGATATAAGCACATCTAGCAGCTTGCCCTGGCTTTCTGTGGGGGATTTCAATGAAGCCTTACGCCCACATGAGCATGAGGGGGTGGGTCAGCGGAGCAATGCCCAAATACAAGCCTTTCAAGAGGCAGTGGATGTTTGCATGTTGGTTGACATAGGGTATGTGGGGAATTTCTGGACCTTTGAAAATAAATTTACAGGAGGAATGTATACAAGGGCATGGCTCGACCGGACGCTGACATCTTCTGAATGGCTGGGTCGTTTCCCTGCGGCGGACCTTACTCATCTAGTGGCTGCCAGATCGGATCATTGCCTGATCCTGGCAAACCTAAACAGAGATTAGCACTCGTTCTTTCAAGTACGAGGTTATGTGGGAAGGGCATTCAACATGGAATAACACCATTGCAGAGGCATGGTCATCCCGAGTACCTTTAAATAGGGTGGAGTAACTACGGGAAAAGCTTTGGGTAGTAGCTCATGATTTAAAATGATGGAACACTGGCACCTTCGAGAGTGTTCACAAGGAGATAAAAACCCTAAAGCTAGAACTAGAAAAACTATGGGTTGATCCTAGCCGGTCTACACCAACACATGCTGAACTGAAGATAAATGAGAAGCTAGTGGAGCTCCTACACCGGGAAGAGATCATGTGGCGCCACAGGTCCAGGGTGGAATGGCTGACCTCGGGGGACAGGAACACTAAATTTTTTCACCTAAGAGATAGCATTCGTTGGAAGAAAATCATGATCAAGGCCCTGCAAAGCTCGTTGGGGGTGTTAATGATGATCCGGGAGAACTGTGGGCACTGGTACATGATTTATACAAGACCCTATATACCACCGAGGGGATTAGCAACATGGATATTGTCCTAGAGTGTGTGCCAAAGAAGGTGATGCCGGAGATGAATGAGATGTTGTGCTCCCCGTATTCTAAAGAGGAGGTTAAGGTCGCACTGTTTCAAATGTACCCGACTAAAAGCACCTTGTCCTGACGGCTTTCTGGTGCACTTTTACCACATGCATTGGGAGCTATGTGGTACACTGGTAACTAATGCAGTACCCAGGATTGTCAGGGCGGAGGACAATGTGGAGAGCGTTAACGATACAATATTTGTGTTAATTCCCAGGGTAATGAATCTGTCCATCCTGTTGCAGTTTCGACCTATCTACTTATGCAATGTGCTTTACAAGATTGCTTCAAAGGTCATTGCGAACAGACTAAAACAAGTCCTTCCTGAGATAATTTTGAAGGAACAATCAACCTTTGTTCCACATAGGCTGATCACTAACAACATTATTACACCATATGAGTGCCTACATTTCATGAACGCAGCAGGTCAAAGACAAACAACTACTATGCTCTCAAGCTCGACATGATGAAAGCGTATGATAGGCTTGAGTTGGATTATCTCGAAGCTATGATGATAAAATTGGGTTTTGCCATGTCCTGGACCAAGATAGTGATGGATATGGTGTGTTCAGTTTCTTTCTCAGTTTTGTTCAATGGAGAAAAGCTTGAAAGTTTGATCCCAAGCAGAGGCATTCGGCAGGGAGATCCGATTTCCCCTTATCTTTTCTTACTAGCAGCAGAGGGCCTTTCGTGCCTCGTGAAAACCAGTTCTTCGTCATCACCTCTAGTTGGATTGAAGGTGGCACCAACAGCTTTGGCGGTTAACCACCTACTTTTTGCAGATGACAATTTGTTTCTTTTTAAGTCAAGTAATGAGGGAGCAATTGCAGTTCCAAACCTGTTGGCCAACTATTGCTTGGCATCGAGACAACGTATAAATAATGAAAAATATTTGATTTTCTTCAGTAAGGGCTGCCCACAACAAACAAGGGACGGAGTTACAAATGTGTTGAATGTGCATAATGAATTTCTTAACGACATATCTCTTGGGATGCCAACAGATGTGGGGCACTCCAAGAATGGGACCTTCAAATATTTGAGGGATAGAGCTTGGGAAAAATTGAAAGCATGAATGGAAAAACCGTTATCTGCGGTAGGGAAGGAGGTGTTAATCAAGGCAGTAGCACAAGCCATTCCAGTTTACTCCGTGGTACGCTTCTCGCTTCCACGAGGTATGTGTGAGAGTGTCACTTCCCTCATCAGGAAATTTTTGTGGGCAGTAAGCAGGGGAAGCGGAAGCCTAGCTGGGTATCATGGGACGTTATTACATTGCCAAAGCATTTTGGCGGTTTGGGATTCAGAGATCTCGAGATCTTTAACCTTGCTCTTCTCGCAAGACAGGTGTGGCGCATGTTGCAAAACGCCATTACTCTTAGCACACGAATTCTGAAAGCAGTTTACTATCCCTCAGATAGCCTGTTTGAAGCGGCCCTAGGATCCCACCCATCTCAGATTTGGTGGTCGATCTTGGAGGGAAGGGACATAATGGTTAAAGGTCTTGTACGACGATTCAGCCATGGTTAAACGACAAATATTTGGACTGGTAATTGGCTCCCAAGAGAGAATATAAAGGGGCAAATCACTTCTTTGGTTTCTCAACCACCGACGAGGGTCTCAGAATCGATTGACCATAGTTCGGTTGTGTGGATTGAGGAACTAGTCAGATCAGTGTTCGAACCCATTGACGCTGAAGCTATTTTGCACATTCCGTTGTGCAAAAGAAAAAATGAAGATTTCTCGGCCTGGTCCGAGGAGAGAAGGGGAAGCTTCACGGTCCTGTCAGCATACAATATGATTCAGCCCACCAAGCTTGGCTGAGAAGCATGATTTTATGAGAGGGAGACAACATCTAACACCTGAAATAACAACGGCTGGACTGATCTGTGGAAAATCAAGGTTCCTCCAAAGATGAGATTCGTCCTGTGGAGGCTGGATCGCCACTCCATCCCCACGGTCCACTACTGAACCACCAAAATATGTCCATAACTATCTCGTGTTGCCTAGGTGGTGCAGAGGATAAATGGCGCTACGATCTGCAGGATTGTTCGGTCTCAAGGAGCACCTCGGCACTCTCCAATGAGGCCATTGTGGACAAGCTAGCCAAAAGCAATGATGGCAATGCTAAATCGTGGCTCCTTGCTATGCATGAATCTCTCTTGGGGGAAGAATTCCGTGTCTTTGCGGTCACACTTTGAGTTCTCTAGGGGCTAAAGTGCTGAAAGATGTGATAGTAGATATGACAAAGTGAACAAAAAAAATTAGGAAGAAAATGAACCAAAATAACATTTTAGGACAAGTGATTCTTTTTTACTTTTCTGTGGTGGGACTCTAATTCTAGTATTTGGTAAACTTATTTAATTAACCATAATACTACAAATTCACAATTTTTTAGTTAAACCAAGGAAAGGCATTCTGAAATAGGTCTCTCTTCTAGCATATGCTAGCTTTTTTGGTTGGTTATGATCTTTTGTTCCATATAAGTAGCATGGAAAAAGGTTCGTACGTTCACGCATGCTTTTGCCTTTTTAAAATTCTGTTTGAATGGAAACACAGTGATACTTAATCTATGGGATGTAGATTTTTTTATTCTACAACATCACGACATAGCATTTTTATTACTCACATAAAAGATGTTGGAGTACCCACCTTGTGAGTCAAGACCACGCGAGAGTGCCTCAGCCCTATGCGTTTTACGCGTGTCACCCACCGATGCCTCCCTAGCACACTCCACGTTGTCCGATCTCGTGGCCGCCCCACACCTAGCCGATTTTCCTTGTGGTCCATGACACATGGGACGTGGGCGAGCTCGGGGCCAGCTTTCTATCGTGCTTTTGTCGCTCCCGCATGTGCCATCTCACACACCGGTGAGATCGGCTCGTCGTGTCAACGCCATTTGTGTCGTGCCAGGCTAGTTCTATCCCCCAAGATGATACGTCTCCAACATATCTATAATTTTTGATGGTTTCATGCTATTATATTGTCAAACTTTGGATGTTTTGTATGCCTTTTATATCTTTTTTGGGACTAACTTATTAACTCAGTGCCAAGTGCCAGTTCCTGTTTTTTTCTGTGTTTTTGACCCTTTTCAGAGGAAGATTTTAAACGGAGTCCAAATGGAAAGAAACTTCCAAAAAGATTTTTTCCGAAACAGAAGACGATCGGGAGACTTGAGAACCAAGGCAAGGGGTCACCAGGGACCCCACAAGCCCCCTAGCCGCGGCCAGGGGGGCCTGCGCCTCCTAGGCTTGTGGGCTCCCTGGGCCTCCTCTGCCCTAGGTCTTTCGCCTATATATTCCCTAAAATCCCAGAAAAAAATCAGGGGATCCACGAAAACACTTTTCCGCCGCCGCAAGCTTCTTTCTCCGCAAGATCCCATGTGGGGCACGTTCTGGTGCGCTGCGGGAGGGGGGATTCGGATACGGAGGGCTTCTTCATCAACACCATGACCTCTGATACGTCCATTTTGCATCATGTTTTCATGTTGATATTTATCGCTTCTTTGGCTGTTATTTCACTTCACGGTACTATTCTTATATATGCCTTTTCTATCTTATTTTGCAAGGTTTACATGAAGAGGGAGAATACCGGCAACTAGAATTCTAACCTGAAAGTGGAGCAAAGTTGAGATACCTATTCTGCGCAACTCCAAACGCCGTGAAAATCAACGAAGATTTTTTTCCCAATATATAAAAAATACTTGGCCGAAGAAGTGCCAGAGGGGCACCAGGGAGTGCCCACAAGCCTGCACGGCGCGGCCACCCCCCAGGCCGCGCCATGGGGGCTTGTGGGCAGCCCACTGGCGCACTGGCCCCCTCTTTTTCTATATGGAGGGTTTCGTCCAGGAATAAATAAGAAGGGAGCTTTTTCGTGGTTTCGCCGCCGCCACGAGGCGGAACTTGAGCAGAACCAATCTAGAGCTCCGGCAGGACGATCCTGCCGGGGAAACTTCCCTCCCGAAGGGGGAAATCGTCGCCATCGTCATCACCAACACTCCTCTCATCGGAGGGGACTCATCTCCAACAACATATTCATCAGCACCATCTCATCTCCAAACCCTATTTCATCTCTTGTAACCAATCTCCGTATCGCGACTCCGATTGGTACTTGTAAGGTTGCTACTAGTGTTGATTACTCTTTGTAGTCGATGCTAGTTGGATTACTTGGTGGAAGAGTTTATGTTCAAATCCTTGATGCTACTCATTACACCTCTGATCATGATTATGATTATGCTTTGTGAGTAGTTACTTTTGTTCCTGAGGACATGGGATAAGTCATGCTAATAATAGTCATGTGAATTTGGTATTCGTTCGGTATTTTGATATGTTGTATGTTGTTTTTCCTCTAGTGGTCTTATGTGAACATCGACTACATAACACTTCACCATTATTCGGGCCTAGAGGAAGGCATTGGGAAGTAGTAAGTAGATGATGGGTTGCTAGAGTGATAGAAGCTTAAACCCTAGTTTATGTGTTACTTCGTAAGGGGCTGATTTGCATCCACTAGTTTAATGCTATGGTTAGACTTTGTCTTAATTCTTCTTTCGTAGTTGCGGGATCTTACAAGAGGGGTTAATCATAAGTGGGATGCTTGTCCAAGTAAGGGCAGTACCCAAGCGCCGGTCCACCCACATATCAAAGTATCAAAGTAACGAACGCGAATCATATGAACATGATGAAACTAGCATGACAGAAATTCCCGTGTGTCCTTGGGAGCGTTTTTCCTCCTATAAGACTTTGTCCAGGCTTGTCCCTTGCTACAAAAGGGATTGGGCCACTTTGCTGCACCGTTGATACTTTTGTTACTTGTTGCTTGCTACGAATCATCTCACCACACAATCACTTGTTACCGACAATTTCAGTGCTTGCAGATTTTTCCTTGCTGAAAACCACTTGTGAGATCCTTCTGCTCCTCGTTGGGTTCGACACTCTTACTTATCGAAAGGACTACGATTGATCCCCTATAATTGTGGGTCATCAAGACTCTTTTCTGGCGCCGTTGCCGGGGAGTGAAGGGCCTTTGGTAAGTGGAACTTGGTAAGGAAACATTCATATAGTGTGCTGAAATTTATTGTCACTTGTCACTATGGATACTAATCCTTTGAGGGGCTTGTTCGGGGTATCTTCACCTCGAACGGAGGCACAAAGAGTTGCTCCTCAACCTGCTGCACCTACTGAAAATATTTGCTTTGAATTTCCTTCGGGTAGCTTGAGAAACTGCTGGCTAATCCATTTACAGGAGATGGAACATCACATCGAGACTTCCATCTGATCTATGTAGATGAAGTTTGTGGTTTATTTAAGCTTGCAGGTGTGCCCGAGGATGAGGTCAAGATGAAGGTCTTTCCTTTATCTTTGAAGGATAAGGCGTTGACATGCTATAGGCTATGTGATGATACTGGATCATGGGACTACAATCGGTTGAAATTGGAATTTCATCAAAAGTTTTATCCTATGCATTTAGTACATCGTGATCGGAATTATATTTATAATTTTTGTCCTCGTGACAGAGAAAGCATCGCTCAAGCTTGGGGGAGGCTTAATTAAATGCTATATTCAAGCCCCAATCATGAGCTCTCGAGAGAAATTATCATTCAGAACTTCTATGCTCGGCTTTCTCATGATGATCGCACCATGCTTGACACTTCTTGTACCGGTTCTTTTATGAAGAGGGATATTGACTTCAAGTGGAATTTATTGGAGAGAATTAAACGCAACTCTGAAGATTGGGAGCTTGAAGAAGGTAAGGATTCAGGTATGAATTTCACTTTTGATTGCGTTAAATCCTTTGTTGAGACAAATACCTTTAGTGTCTTTAGCGCTAAGTATGGACTTGACTTTGAGATAGTAGCTTCATTGTGTGAATCCTTTGCTGCTCATATTGATCTCCCCAAAGAGAAGTGGTTCAAATATCATTCTCCGTTGTAAGTCAATGTAGTTAAACCCACTCCAGTTGAAGAGAGAGTCGTTGCCTATAATGATCCTGTGGTACCCAGTGCTTACATTGAGAAACCACCTCTCCCTGTTAGGATAAAGGATCATTCTAAAGCTTCAACTATCACACGTAGACGCTATATTAGAACACCTACACCCCCTGAGCAAATTAGAGTTGAACCTAGCATTGATATTATCAAAGATCTTCTGTCTAAAGAAGTTGAGGGACATAATATTCACTTTTGTGAAGATGCTGCTACAATTGCTAAACCTCACGCTAGAGACAAACATAGGCCTGTTGTTGGCATGCCTGTAGTTTCTGTTAAGATAGGAGATCATTGTTATCATGGTTTATGTGACTTGGGTGCTAGTCTTAGTGCAATACCTCAATCCTTATACGATGAAGTCAAAGATGAGATTGCACCTGTTGAGATAGAACCTATAGATGTCACTATTCAACTTGCCAATAGAGATACTATCTGCCCTGTGGGAATTGTTAGGGATGTTGAAGTCTTGTGTGGTAAAACGAAGTATCCTGTAGATTTCCTCGTTCTTGCTACCGCTCAAGATAGCTTTTGTCCCATCATATTTGGTAGACCTTTTCTCAATACTGTCAATGCTCATATTGATTGTGAGAAGCAAACTGTCACTATTGGCTTTGAAGGCGTGTCACATGAGTTCAATTTCTCCAAGTTCGGTAGACAACCTCATGAAAAGGAGTTGCCTAGTAGGGATGAAACTATTGCCTTAGCCTCTATTGCCGTGCCCCCTACTGATCCCTTAGAGCAATACTTGCTTGAGAATGAAAATGATATGCATATGGATGAAAGAGATGAAATAGATAGAGTTGTCTTAGAAAAATATCCTATCCTTAAGAATAACTTGCGTGTTGAACTACTTGGGGATCCACCTCCACCAAAGGGTGATCCTGTGTTCGAGCTTAAACAGTCACCCCGGCATACCGCCGCCGTCGTCACGCCTGTGTCAACTGAATTGTGTCCTCGACATGGTCGACTAACGTGGGGGCTTCGCCATCACACTGCCGAACTACTCTGTCTCCTCGGCTGGACCTGCCATTTTGCCAAACTATTATGTCTCCTTGGCTGGATCTGGCGTTTCGTATCATGCCGAGCTCTTCGTCGGCTAGCTCGTGACCGGCTTGGGGGCTGTGACCTTGACCCTCCAGAAGCTCGGCCCTTGTCATCAACACCAGGCACATTAACTAGCTAAGTCGCTTTCATGCTCAGCTTTTTCAGTTTTTATTTCTGTACGGCTTAACCAACCATTATATTTGTGTTAAGAAAATAAGTTGTTTGTTAAAAATTTAGCTTGTTAAGAGCATTTTTTGTTAAAAACACTTCCTTTACCTATGTTACCTGGTGGCTCTTAAAAAATTATATGAGCCGTTTTATTATAAATGTTTTCTTCTTGGTTGTTGTAAAGTCTTTTTCTACTACTCCTTTTTCCGACACGAGTGTTTGGTCAGTAGACGGGTAGCCTAGTTTCTCTCTAAATCTGCTTGAGTTTTGTTCGCTAACTAGGCCTCGGAGAAACACTCCGCCCTCGGAATATGGAGGTTGAAGCCAAAGGCTGACCCTCTTGAAATCTGAGAAATCGGATGTATAATGTTAAAGCACGACCGAAGCACATATTAATTTTAAGACCAATTTTCGAATTGGCGCCAAGAAACTAGATTTAATTTGGAACATAATGTTTTTGCTAAAGTTTTTTGGTTTTCCGAGCTTTAGACACCTTTAACCTCTTTTTATGTTTTCTCTTTTAGGAGGCGGGACATCCTCTTGTTCTAGGTGTTCTACATGGTGATTCTTCTCGGCGAATCTTTTCCCACCAACAACTCGCATTTTCCATGCCGAGCTTCACCTCGGTGTTGTCAAAACACGTTTCATGGATGAAATAGTTCCCGAAGAGATACGATCCTAGGGTGAGCCATGTTGTCCATCCAAAGTCTCGGGGGCTTCTGGTTATATAGCTCATCAGAGAATAGATTACATCAACCGGAGAATATTTTCCGTCGTGTAGTTTGGCATCTTTCCCGCCGATCTACACCTCATCGTTGTTAAAACGTACACAACAAGTGCAATATGGTTTTCGAGGAGATTCAATCCTTGGGTCAGTTGGCCGCACCCAACCTGAGTCTCAGGGGCTGCTGCACACCGCATTTTAATTCCTAAAATATGATGCCGAGTAAGGAATTGATCCTCGGGCAGATTTCGCAATCAGCGTGAGTCTCAGGGGCTACTGGGATTAGCGATTTTAATTTTTCCTTCACGCACACCCCAAGTTTTAGACCGACACATACCTTTCGGTCTACTGGCTATATATCTTGACAGTAATTGAATTCCAGTGCTTGAAATCAGCCCACGGCCGAGGTAGTGCACCACTGTGGAAGTAGTCCAACATATAGGTGCAATCCAAGTGACTGGCTCCATAGAGGGCAAATCCGGTATTGGAGCTTGGACGCAAGAGGACACCTCAGATGTAGTTCAGTGTTGGAGCTCGGCCACAAGAGTATATCATCGCACAGGAAATATTTCAAACCTGAGATGTGGCGTGAAAAATTACCAGGCATTAATAAAGGATGACAGCTTAAAGGGGCTCCTCTGATGCCCGACGTGTGAACTCTTCGGATACACCTCGACGATTCTCAAGATCAGTGATGGGAAGATTTGTTGAACAAATTTTCAAGACCCATGACTGAAGATGAAGAACATTTCGGAAGAACTGAGGAGCTTCCCCAATTTGAAGTCCTATGCTCGGAATGGGAAGTCATCAGCGGCCGAACTAGTGTTGGCCGAACATAAATGGGGAGAAGAACTCACCGCGCAGGACTTTGGATGCGTGATGCTAAGGATAAAGACTATGACATTGGCGGTCATGTCGGGGGCTACTGAGGTAGTCCGGGACTAAGGGGTCCTCGGGTCGCCGACCTATCTCTATGGGCTAGACTCTTGGGCTACTTCAGGCAGTCGATCACATATACAAGGAAGATTACACAAGACTTGGTGATCAATACAAGGACTCTTCTACACTGACGTAGCCGAGTAGGACTCGTGTTATCCTAGGCCTATGGTGCATTATATAAACCGAGGCCACGCTAGTCGATAGCAAGCTCATATTCATATGATCATTACTTTTAGGGTTTTAGACCACAACACATGATCTTGAGGTAGATCGACTCTGTATTCGATACTCCATCATCAATATAAACAAGAGCAGGACATAGGGTTTTACCTCCATCAAGAGGGCCCGAACCTGGGTAAACATCATCTCCTTCGTCCCTTGTTCCCATCGATCCAAGATCCAATGTTTGGACCCCTTACCTGAATTTCGCCGGTTTTGACACCGACATCGAGCTTAGGCTCCACTATCATGCGGTAGCATTTAACTTCGTGCACAACCGCTTGGCCCCTTTGCAGGCATGGAGCAAGCTGGTGTTGAGGTATAGCGGTACCTTAGATGTGCGATGTCTCCATTGTTCCAACCAGGATCAAGACACAGTTGCATGCATCATCGGGGAGTTCTTCAATGTTACTATTCGACCGGCCTTCCGTTGTCCATTCGCCCTCTTTACGGCCATGCGAAACACGAGTCGATCTTGGATGCCCTTACAACCTGTGATCTATGGGGAATTATTCTGGAAGGCCCGCTTGACCCTGATCTTCCAAATCCATTTCCCCTTCCATCCGCGAGTGAATAGAGCCCTCTAGGGTAAGACGGGACCACCCCTAGGACTTTAAGGAGGAAACGACACCAGGCCCTTATCAATGGTCTTGACCGGTTTGTGTTTTTCTTATCTTTTGAGTCATTTGGCTTCTCTTCTACATTCTTCAATCGTCACTTGTATCCTATCCAACAGCGAATCGGGTGACAATTCAAAGGAAACGATCCCTCCGGTGCTTTCAAAGGGAGCAGGTGGCTCTTTAGGAACTGATACGTCTCCATCGTATCTATAATTTTTGATTGTTTCATGCCAATATTATACAACTTTCATATACTTTTGGCAACTTTTTATACTATTTTTGGGACTAACATATTAATCCAGTGCCTAGTGCGAGTTCCTGTTTGTTGCATGTTTTTTGTTTCGCAGAAAATCCATATCAATCAAAGTCCAAATAGGATAAAAACTTGCGGATATTATTTTGGAATACATGTGAATTTTGGGAAGTGGAATCAACAAAAGGCGGTGCCCGAGGGGCCCAAAAGCCAGAGGGGCGCGACCTGTGGGGTAGGGCGCGCCACGGTGGCTTGTGGTCACCCTGTAAGGTGATTGATGCCCTTCTTCCGCCGCAAGAAAGCTAATATCCTGATAAAAATCGTGTTAAAATTTCAGCCCAATCGGAGTTACAGATCTATGAGAATATAAGAAATGGTGAAATGCCAGAATCTGAAACATAGAAGAACGCAGAAACAAAAAGAAACATAGAGAGAGATCCAATCTCGGAGGGGCTCTCGCCCCTCCACTGCCATGGAGGCCAAGGACCAGAGGGTAAATCCTCCTCCCATCTAGGGGGGAGGCCGAGTAAGAAGAAGAAGGGGGGGGGGCTCTCTCCCCCTCTCTTCTGGTGACACTGGAACGCCGCCGGGGCCATCATCGTGACGGCGATCTACACAAACAACTTCGCCGCCGTCATCACCAACTCTCTCCCCCTCTATGCAGCGGTTCAACACCTCTTCTCACAGCTGTAATTTCTACTTAAACATGGTTCTCAATGCTATATATTATTTCCCAATGATGTATGGCTATCCTATGATGTTTGAGTAGATCCGTTTTGTCCTATGGGTTGATTGATGATCATGATTGGTTTGAGTTGCATGTTTTATTATTGGTGCTGTCCTATGGTGCTCTCCGTGTCGTGCAAGAGTGAGGGATCCCCCTACAGGGTGTTGCAATGTGTTCATGATTTGCCTATGGTGGGTTTCTTGAGTGACAGAAGCATAAACCCGAGTAGGTGGGTTGTTGCATGTGGGAGTAAAGAGGACGTGATACCTTATAATGCTATATGTTTGGGTTTTACCTTAATGATCTTTAGTAGTTCCAGATGCTTTCTAGAGTTCCACTCATAAGTGCATATGATCCAAGTAGAGAAAGTTTGTTATCTTATGCCTCTCCCTCATATAAAATTGCAATAATGATTACTGGTCTAGTTATCGATTGCCTAGGGACAAATAACCTTCTTGTGACAAAAAGATCTCTACTAAGACCAACTTAGTTGTTTCTTTATCTTAGTAGCCCTAGTTTTTATTTACGTGTTCTTTATTTTCTTGTAAACCTATCCTATCACACCTACAAAGTAATTCTAGTTTCATACTTGTTCTAGGTAAAGCGAACGTTAAGCGTGCGTAGAGTTGTATCGATGGTCGATAGAACTTGAGGGGATATTTGTTATACCTTTAGCTCCTCGTTGGGTTAGACACTCTTACTTATCTAGAAAGGCTACAATTGATCCCCTATACTTGTGGGTTATCAGGATGACCCCTGTACATCGCCCGGGAGGAGATATTGAACAAGAGGGCACTGTCCCTCCTGCTATCACGTTTAATGGAGGAATGTTGAGTGATACTTGTGATTTGCATTGGGTTTTCCATGAAGAGGAATAGGAAATCACAACACAATGCGGGTAAGTATTTCCCTCGATTAAGAAACCAAGGATGCGTGTGGCAGTGTACCAGGATGTTCAACTCGATATGAAAAACTACTAAACAATACGACTCTATATGAATGCGTGTGGTAGTGTACCAGGATGTTCAGTGATCTAGCGTAACATGTATAATAGTGATGAATGGTATCTTTGCCACAAATACTATGTCAGCTACATGATCATGTAAAGCAATCTCACAATGAGTGCACTAGTCATATGATGTAACAGTGGAAGTTGCATGGCAATATATCTTGGAATGGCTATGGAATTTCCATGATGGGTACTTATCGTGCCCATTTTTAGGAAGATATAAGGTGGTTTATGTGCAATAGACCATTTCATGTCGTGGGGTTCGTATGTGCCGACGAAGTTTGCACCCATCCTCGACGTCAAAATGAGCAATACATTGTACCGATGAGCCTAGAAAATATGAGGTGGTGAGAGTGCGTACATCCATGCACTCACATTAGTCATAAAGAACTCAGATACACTACAGGAATTAGCTTCTTTGCCGTATTCCATCACAGACGGCAAAGAGTAATCCACCGACGGCAAAGAGTAATACACAGACGGCAAAGAAAACTCTTGTCGGCAAAAATTCCGTGTCAGCCTACAACGACATTGTAGCTTCTTTGCCGTCAGCCTCACCGAAGCGGACGGCAAAGAGCTTTGCCATCGGCTTTTCATAAGAGCAGTCGGCAAGGATGTCGAGACGGCAGCCAACAGGTGTTGCCTCCGTTAGGGGCTAACGGAGGCTTTGCCGTCGGCCTCGCCCTCTTCTTTGCCGTCTGCCTCCACCTCCTCCCCCCCTCCACTCTTTGCCGTCTGCCTCCACCTCCACTCTTTGCCGTCTGCCTCCACCTCCCCCCTCCACTCTTTGCCGTCTACCTACCCCTCCTCCCCCCTCCTCGTGCCCTCTTCTTTGCCGTCTGCCCCCCATGAAGCAGACGGCAAAGAGACTATATGGCCAGCTGCTGCTGCCCAGGTTGCACAGCTGGGCGCCACGTGGCACCTTTGCCGTCAGCTGCCTGATGGCAAAGGCCTTTGCCATCAGCTGGCAAACGGCAAAGAGCCTATATTGTCACATTTTTTTTATTTTTTCTATTTCACAACACATATATATATATAATTCATAGCACATATATGATAAATAGGTCACAACACATATATGATATACATATAAAGCTCATCAATGCCATTTGTTTATCAACGTACATCCCATATATCAAAAGAACCAACACATACAAAGTTTCATCCATATATACATACATATAGTTGTACATATATTGTTCATCCATATATATATATATACATATACATATAGTTCCACATTGTTCATCAACTCAAAAAAAACGGGAACTAAAGCACTCCAATGCCAGCTTCCATGCATGTAATACATCCAATCTGCAAAATGGGAATAAGAAAGTCAGAAGAAGAAGAACAACAACATATATATGACAAATAAGCTAAATTGAAGAAAAAATAGAAGAAGAAAGAAGAGAAGAAGGAGAAGAAAAAACAATAATAAGGAGGAGGAGGAGGAGGAGGATGAGGAGAAGGAGAAGGAGGAGGAGAATAGGAGAAGAAGAAGGAGAAGAAGAGGGGAAGAAGGACGGAAGAAGAAGGAGAATAAGGAGGGCTCCTTCTCCTCCTTCTCCTCCATTTCTTCTTCTTCTCCTCCTCCTTCTCTTCTCTTTCTCTTCTTCTTTTTGTTCTTCCTTTTCATTTCTCCCCTTCTCCTCTTCTTGGAGCTAAATTAGCTAACTATGTCTTTTTGGAGCTAAATGGGCTAATTATGTCATTATAGAGGAAAACAAGCTAAGTATATAATATTAATGAGCTAACCAAGGTTCTTATGCCATTTTGAGCTCATAATGTCTTTTGGAGCTAAATGGGCTAATTATGTCATTGTTGGGGAAATTAAGGCAAGGAGAATATGAAAGAGGAGAAGAAAGAGGAGGAGGAGAAGAAGAATAATAAATAAAGAAGAAGGAGGAGAAGGAGGAGGAGGAGAAGGACTAGAATGTCCTTGGCCTTCTCCTCCTTCTCCTCCTCCTCCTCCTCCTTCTCCTTCTTCTCTTCTTCTTCTTCTTCTTCTTCTTCTTCTTCTTCTTCTTCTTCTTCTTTCTTTTCATTTTTCCTATTTCTTCTCCTCTTCTCCTCTTCTTGGATCTAAATTAGCTAACTAAGTCTTTTTGGAGCTAAATGGGCTAATTATCCCATTTTAGAGGAAAACAAGCTAAGTATATAATATTAATGAGCTAACCAAGGTTCTTATGCCATTTTGAGCTTATAATGTCTTTTTGGAGCTAAATGGGCTAATTATGCCATTGTTGGGGAAATTAAGGCAAGGAGAATATGAAAGAGGAGAAGAAAGAGGAGGAGGAGGAGAACAAGAAGAAATCAAGAAGACGGAGGAGAAGGAGGAGGAGGAGGAGAAGGACTAGAAGGTCCTTGGCCTTCTCCTCGTTCTCCTCCTCCTCCTCCTCCTCCTTCTACTTCTTCTCTCCTTCTTCTTCTTCTTCTTCTGTCTTTTCATTTTTCCTATTTCTTCTCCTCTTATCCTCTTCTCCTCCTCCCCCTTCTCCTTCCTCTCTTCTTCTTCTTCTTCTTCTTCTTCTTCTTTCTTTTCATTTTTCCTATTTCTTCTCCTCTTCTCCTCTTCTTGGAGCTAAATTAAATAACTATGTCTTTTTGGAGCTAAATGGGCTAATTATCCCATTTTAGAGGAAAACAAGCTAAGTATATAATATTAATGAGCTAACCAAGGTTCTTATGCCATTTTGAGCTTATAATGTCTTTTTGGAGCTAAATGGGCTAATTATGTCATTGTTGGGGAAATTAAGGCAAGGAGAATATGAAAGAGGAGAAGAAAGAGGAGGAGGAGGAGAAGAATAAGAAATAAAGAAGACGGAGGAGAAGGAGGAGGAGGAGGAGGAGAAGGACTAGAAGGTCCTTAGCCTTCTCCTCCTCCTCCTCCTCCTCCTCCTCCTTCTTCTCTTCTTCTTCTTCTTCTTCTTTCTTTTCATTTTTCCTTTTTCTTCTCCTCTTCTCCTATTCTTGGAGCTAAATTAGCCAACTATGTCTTTTTGGAGCTATATGGGCTAATTATCCCATTTTAGAGGAAAACAAGCTAAGTATATAATATTAATGAGCTAACCAAGGTTCTTATGCCATTTTGAGCTTATAATGTCCTTTTGGAGCTAAATGGGCTAATTATGTCATTGTTGGGGAAATTAAGGAAGGGATAATATGAAATAGGAGAAGTAAGAGGAGGAGGTGGAGAAGAAGAAGAAATAAAGAAGAAGTAGGAGGAGGAGGACAAGGACTAGAAGGTCCTTGGCCTTCTCCTCCTTCCGCTCCTCGTGCTCCTTCTCCTTCTTCTCTTCTTTTCCTCTTCTTCTTCTTTCTTTTCATTTTTCCTATTTCTTCTCCTATTCTCCTCTTCTTGGAGCTAAATTAGCTTACGATGTATTTTTGGAGCTATATGGGCTAATTATCCCATATTAGAGGAAAACAAGCTAAGTATATAATGTTAATGAGCTAACCAAGGTTCTTATACCATTTTGAGCTTATCATGTCTTTTTGGAGCTAAATGGGCTAATTATGTCATCGTTGGGGAAATTAAGGCAAGGAGAATATGAAAGAGGAGAAGAAAGAGGAGGAGGCGAAGAAGAAGAAGAAATAAAGAAGAGGGAGGAGAAGGAGGAGGAGGAGGAGGAGGAGGAGAAGGACTAGAAGGTCCTTGTACTTCTCCTCCTTCTCATCCTCCTCCTTCTCCTTCTTCTCTTCTTCTTCTTCTTCTTCTTCTTCTTTCTTTTCATTTTTCCTATTTCTTCTCCTCTTCTCCTCTTCTTGGCGCTAAATTAGCTAACTATGTCTTTTTGGAGCTATATGGGCTAATTATCCCATTTTAGAGGAAAACAAGCTAAGTATATAATATTAATGAGCTAACCAAGGTTCTTATGCCATTTTGAGCTTATTATGGCATGTTGGAGCTAAATGGGCTAATTATGTTATTGTTGGGGAAATTAAGGCAAGGAGACCATGAAAGAGGAGAAGAAATAGGAGGAGGAGAAGAAGAAGAAGAAATCTCCTCCTCCTCCTCCTTCTCCTCCTCCTCCTCCTCCTTCTCCTTCTTCTCTTCTTCTTCTTCTTCTTTCTTTTCATTTTTCCTATTTCTTCTCCTCTTCTCCTCTTCTTGGAGCTAAATTAGCTAACTATGTCTTTTTGGAGCTATATGGGCTAATTATCCCATTTTAGAGTAAAACAAGCTAAGTATATAATATTAATTAGCTAACCAAGGTTCTTATGCCATTTTGAGCTTATAATGTCTTTTTGGAGCTAAATGGGCTAATTATGTCATTGTTGGGGAAATTAAGGCAAGGAGAATATGAAAGAGGAGAAGAAAGAGGAGGAGGAGGAGAACAAGAAGAAATAAAGAAGGAGGAGAAGGAGGAGGAGGAGGAGAAGGACTAGAAGGTCCTTGGCCTTCTCCTCCTCCTCCTCCTTCTCCTTCTTCTCTTCTTCTTCTTCTCCTTCTTATTTCTTTTCATTTTTCCTATTTCTTCTCCTCTTCTCCTCTTCTTGGAGCTAAATTAGCTAACTATGTCTTTTTGGAGCTATATGGGATAATTATCCCATTTTAGAGGAAAACAAGCTACGTATATAATTTTAATGAGCTAACCAAGGTTCTTATGCCATTTTGAGCTTATTATGGCATTTTGGAGCTAAATGGGCTAATTATGCCATTGTTGGGGAAATTAAGGCAAGGATAATATGAAAGAGGAGAAGAAAGAGGAGGAGAAGAAGAAGAAGAAGAAATAAAGAAGAAGGAGGAGAAGGAGGAGGAGGAGAAGGACTAGAAGGTCCTTGGCCTTCTCCTCCTTCTCCTCCTCCTCCTCCTCCTCCTTCTCCTTCTTCTCTTCTTCTTCTTCTTCCTCTTTATTTTAATTTTTCCTATTTCTTCTCGTCTTCTTGGAGCTAAATTAGCTAACTATGTCTTTTTGGAGCTATATGGGCTAATTATCCCATTTTAGAGGAAAAAAAGCTAAGTATATAATATTAATGAGCTAACCAAGGTTCTTTTGCCATTTTGAGGTTATTATGGCATTTTGGCGCTAAATGGGCTAATTATGTCATTGTTGGGTAAATTAAGGCAAGGAGAATATGAAAGAGGAGAAGAAAGAGGAGGAGGAGGAGAAGAAGAAGAAATAAACAAGAAGGAGGAGAAGGACTAGAAGGTCCTTGGCCTTCTCCTCCTTCTCCTCCTCCTCCTCCTCCTTCCCCTTTTTCTCTTCTTCTTTTTCTTCTTCTTTCTTTTCATTTTTCCTATTTATTCTCCTCTTCTCCTCTTCTTCGAGCTAAATTAGCTAACTATGTCTTTTTGGAGCTATATGGGCTAATTATCCCATTTAGAGGAGAACAAGCTAAGTATATAATATTAATGAGCTAACCAAGGTTCTTATGCCATTTTGAGGTTATTATGGCATTTTGGAGCTAAATGGGCTAATTATGTCATTGTTGGGGAAATTAAGGCAAGGAGAATATGAAAGAGGAGAAGAGAAACTTACCGTAGTGGTCATCAAGGAGGAGAAACACCTGGAGAAGGGTCGTGCGATGACGCTCGGGAGTTATTCTGCAGAAAAGATATTGTGCAATGTCTCAGTTAGCATGATGACACTCAGTTATTAATACTAGTTTATAATGAAACTCACTGTGCCAATCAAAGAGAAGACGGGCATCGGCGGAGGGACTTGACCGCTCTTCTCGCACAGACCCTGAAGAATGGGTCGTATTAGTTAGTAATGAAACAGACATTACACACATGATTTGGCTAATGTGAAAAAACTTACCACAAAAAGCTCGTACACGGCCCGTTGACCCGCCTCATTCCGGGCCCTCTCCTCCTCAATCAATCGTGTCGTGGTCTGGTCCCTCTCATCAAGAGCAACCTGAAGAGTAGCCTGGCTTGCCAATCTCTCTTTCTCAAGAGCAGCCTGGTTTGCCGCTCTCTCTTTCTGAAGAGCAGCCTGAAACACCATTCCTCATTACCACATTAATGATCTGTGGTGACACACATAATGAAATGGATGAAAGTTTTCTTAGTCCGTACAACTAACCTCGATGGCAAGATCGACTGGCCGTGGATGATGCGTTATCTCAGGATAGCTGCTCGACTGGCGCGCCTTGATCTCCGGGAGAGTGAGTGGACAACGTATTATCCCATCTCCAATGGCTATCGAGCCATGGGGCCTCCCGCCACCATATATCATCACGAGCTCTGGATCCAAAGGTTCCTGGCTCGGGTTAAAGTCATCCCCTTTTGTAGCCTTCCCCGTGTCCCTGTATGTCACGAGCTTGTGGGGGGATGATATGTTGGTGAAGTTATTTGGATCATCCAGGTCAGACTCAGAGAGTGCCTTCGCCTTCTTGTACGAGGCAGTATGGACCATGCCATAAAGGTCGTACAAGTGTGGCATCTCCGTCTTATTATGATGCGCCTAAAAGAGAGGAACAAAATATTAGCATGAAGAATGAATTGCATGAATCATGAAGCAAATCACATACCCAGTTTCGTCCGAACTGAAGTAAGTTGGCGCTGCCTTGATGGTGTGGCACATCAACCATTTGGCTACGCCGATCCTTCGCATTCTCATGGACGGCTCGCCAGCTGCCTGTGCACCACTCATCAACCAACGCCTCCCAACAATCCATCTTATCCGCACACCATCTCGGGGGCACCTGTAAGTTATTAGAAAGAATTTTGAGCGCTACGCCTATGAATGAAATCAAGAAAACTACGTAGAAGGACTTAAGAATAGGTAATTACCTTCATGTATTGCTCCTTCTTCAGAAACTTTCCACGGCAATCCTTCTTCTGCTTCTTAATACCACGCGTGGCGTAGTAGTCTTGAATAGTCTGCGGCCGAGCCTCGTGGTATAAGTTCTGTAGTAACCGCCTACACTCGGCCTCGAGAACCTTGGCCGCCTCCTCCTCATATCCATCCTCACACCTATAGAAGGTCTGCAATCAAACGTGAAAACACCGATTAGTACAATAATTAGTTTTATTGTTAATTTTGGATTGTGTAAAAGGATAATTTACCCAAAAGCTCTTGATCACCATCTTGACCCTCGTGTGGCACAAGACACCATCTATAATCTCCTCCGGCAGGGCCTACGCAGCCTGGTAGTGCTCCCAGGAAAATCCTAGTGTAGGAACCTGACCCTCACCAGGCAACATGACAAACCCCGGGAAATTTGTCTGGCAAAGCACACCAAGGACGGAGTTCGGCTTGCGGACTCCACGAGGGTGTGCCCATCCCCTATAGTATGATAAGGTCAACGCATTAGATATTTGAACAAACTTGAAGGAAAAAGCTAAAAAAAGAGTAAATGTACTTACCTATCTCCTTCAAGTTTAATCACCGGCCTCTGCTCGCGGGTAGCCGGCACGGCCGGGAGACGTGTACTACCACGCTTGTACACGGTGGCCCGTCCACCTGCACATCGCCCTCACTATCCGTAAACTCATCCCCGCCCCCTAAGCCACCCGGACCCTTGGTCCAATCCGGCAACTCGGTTCGATCCGGCCAGGCATCCCATCCGGGCCTCTCCATGTCGGGTGAAGCCTCCGGAACCGTAGTCTCGTGGGCCGAATGCACCTCGACCCGAGGCTGATCCTGGACCGGAGTCTCATGGGACGAATGCCCGTCAACACCAGGCTCCTGGACCGGAGTCTCATGGGACGAATGCCCGTCAACACCAGGCTCCTGGACCGGAGTCCCCGTAGCCTCCTCCACAAACGGGTCGACCATAGTAGTCCTATGCTCGGGTGAATGAGCTGGTGCTGGTGGCGAGGACGGCTCAACAGTCCTCCTGGATCTTCCGCGGCCACCACCTCTCCTTGTACCCTTCCCCTTCTTCCCTACCCGACCAGCACCTCTCCAAGTGGGCAATGCCGCCGACGAAGAAGAACCCACGGGTGGTGTCAAGAGACTGTTGGCCAAGGCTCTACAGGGAGATAGGGGTGGAAGGGAAGTACCACCCCTCGTGCGGGGCGGCTGGGAAGAACCCGTCGAGCGCTCTGGACCAAAACCCACCATCTTTCAACACCTGGTGACCTGCCATGATAAAGATTAAAAGAAACTAGTACAACATAAAAAATTGAATAACTGACATGAATAATAATATGTACATGAATAATAAAGATTAATATGTATATAATTTAAGTTGTGAATCTTACAAACTAATAATCATCATCATCATCACTATCACGCATGTCTTCATGAATGACGTTCTCGTCGGGTTCAATGGCGTGAAGTTGTGAAAGGCCTTTCTTTAATCGTTGAAGCATTGACAGGTCATCCGCATCAGTAACCTCTACGAGTTCCAGGTCTTCTGGTTCCGGCTCAGGTGTGGAGTCGGATTCATTGTCGCTGTCTACTTCCATGTTCTTGGGTGAAGCACGGCGGTTCTTGAAACGTTTCTTGGAAAGACGTGTTTCTTGGAAGAATTCTCCATCATATGTGTCTGGGTTAATGTGAGGTTCATAATCCTGTTCATTTGGGAGAGGTGGTCTGACATGTGGCGGCACTTCATAAACATCATACCAACCTTCCAGATTCTTATCCGTTTGGCATGCCCACGGTAGATAGAAAACTTGGGTCGCCTGTTGAGCCGTAATATAGACATCGGGAACATCTAAATGGGTGTTTGGATTGATTTCGACTAGTCCTATATGTTCATGAGTCCTTCTAGTCTCCTTCGGCTGGAACCAATAACATTTGAAGACTACGACGTTCAGTGGGTTTTCACCATAGAATTGAAGTTCATAAATTGCTTCAACCCTTCCATAATACTCGATAACACCTTCGCCGATAGCAGAGACACCACAATTTGTAGATTTCCGTTCGGGCATAGATAGCTCTTTGCCAAAGGTACGAAAGATATACCCGTTGATGTTGTATTTCTCAAATGAACAGACCTTATAGTCAAAACCATTAGGGACTTGTCTCAATTCGGCGTCCATAGACTCTGAATTAGCCTACAAGTTTAATACGAAACGATTGTTGCATTAGCCGCAAGTTAGACCAAGAAATAAAATGGTCCATTATTGATAATTACCGTTTGTTTGAACCAAGAGATGAAACCGGGATAGCCGCCTCCTGTCTTTGACAGAAGCTCATACTCTTCGACGGAATCATTTTCGATCACCGCTCCATCCGAGAATTTGGCGACGTAACGGCTGTTTGAAATATCCGTTAATAAGAGCAGTTCAAAGGAATTAGAAGTTACGGAAAAATGTGCCGAGAACTCACTCGATGTACGACCGCACTTCTGTTAGGTTGTTGAAGATATAGAACGAAATGTTCCGCCATTCTTCGACATCCAACGTTATTGGTTTTGAAGCACCGACTGGTGCGAGCTTCCCTTTGAATAGGCCGAGGTTGGACCCACCTTTTTCACGGTTTGCATCATTGTGCCGAGGCTTCGGATTATGGAAATGATGATTTTTGGCTTCGTAGTGTGCTGTCACAAAGTTTGCCACCTCCTCAGTAATGAATGCCTCAGCCATCGATGCTTCAATTCTACGCTTATTTTTACATTTAGCTTGAAGGGTCTTCTGCATCCTCTCAGTTGCATATCACCAACGATCTTGCACGGGCCCACCCAATCTTTCCTCGGTCGGTAGATATAAAATCAAATGCTGCATTGGATTAAAGAAGCCCGGTGGAAAGATCTTCTCTAACTTGCACAACAACTCCGGTGCAAACTCCTCCATGTCTTCTACCACGACAGGTGACAATTCTTCCGCACAAAGAACACAAAAGAAATAGCTCAGCTCCGCCAGTACTAGCCATTCATCCTCAGGAATAAAGCCACGTAACATCACCTGCATTACCCACTCTAGCCATACGTGCCAATCATGACTCTTGAGACCAAAGATTTTTATTTTTTCAAGACTCGCTCCCCTCTTTAGATTCACTGCATATCCATCGGGGAACATCAAGTGCATTTTGACCCACAAGATAATTTCCCTCATAGCTGGCCTTCCAAGATTGAACCAGGCCTTTGGCTTCGACCACTTCTGCTTTCCTTTGCCTTCTCGCATGTTTTGTAACGGTCTATGACATAGTGTCTCTTGATCGACTCTAGCCTTAGTATTATCCTTTTTCTTCCCATCTATGTCGAACAATGTACCAAAAATAGCCTCTCCGATATTCTTTTCAGTGTGCATCATGTAGATATTGTGTGGAAGAAGGAGGTCTTTGAAGTAAGGCAGATCCCAGAAGCATGACTTGTGAGTCCAGGCGTGTTTTGAATTATACCCCTTGAAATACCCTGGACGCTCTGGATCAGGCTCGAGGGCGTTTAACTGATCCAGGATCTGTTGGCCTGTCAGCGCAGGTGGTGCCAAGTTTTTGACAACTTTACCTTTGGTAAAGTTCTTCTTGTCTTTTCTGAACTGATGGTCAGGATCCAGGAAATGCCTATGCAAGTCAAAGCAAGAATACTTCCGACCCTCCTGCAACCAATGAAACTGAAGAGCTGCCTTGCATTGGGGGCACGGGAACCTTCCATGCACACACCATCCAGAGAATAGTGCATACGCCGGCAAGTCATGCATAGAGTACATGTACCACACATGCATTTTGAAGTTTTGTTTTCTAGCGGCATCGTATGTCTTGACTCCATTATCCCAAGCTTCTTCCAATTCGTCCTTAAGCGGCTGTAGGTACACATTCATATTCTTCCCCAGATAATTGGGCCCTGGAATTATCAACGTCAGAAATATGTTCTTTCTTTGCATAATCTGTCCGGGGGGAGATTGAGTGGAATGAAAAATACAGGCCAACAACTATATTTGGTTGCCGTCATGCCGAAGGGATTAAAACCATCCGTGGTGATGCAAACTCGAGGATTCCTTGGATCTGCCGCTTTATCCTGATGCAATCCATCGAAATGTTTCCACGCTTCCCCATCCGATGTGTGTACCACCATCTTATTCCCATCTGCATCTAGTTCGGTTCTTTTGCCCAATTTGTGCCATGTCATCTGTCTGGCTATCTCTTCGACCATGAAAAGACGTTGAAGTCTTGGTACGATTGGCATATACCGAAGAACACTAACTACGATTTTGGTCTTCCTTTTCCCACCCATACCATTGTCTACCACAAGATACCTGCAAGACTCGCAATTGGGACAATAGGCCAAGTGTGCATACTCCTTCCTAAATAAGACACATCCTTTCTCACATGCATCTATCTTCTCATAGGGCATCTTAAGTACACGAAGTATTTTGTTCGACTGGTACAGGTTTGCAGGCATGACATGGCCTTTGGGTAGGAAGCATCCAAATAGTGTCATCATCGCGTCGTAGCATTCTCTTCCCAAGTTGAACTGAGCCTTCAGAGCCATTACTTGTGCAATTGCATCCAGCTGAAAGAGCTCAGTGTGCTCATGGAGAGGACGTTTTGAACACTCCAACATTTCATAAAAGGCCTTTGCAGTTTCCTCCATCTCATCTTCCGAATCCCGAGCATCATCAAAGTCTTGCACCATGTCTTCGATCCCGGTACCATGCTTGTCAGTGCGACGACAGACCACCTCAGCTCTTGTGCGCTGTATAGACTCACCATGAAATGTCCACACCGTAAAATTAGGCTTAAAACCCCTCCTCTGCAGGTGTTTAATCATTACAACCTCTGTCGTCTTTTTATAGTTGTCACATCCAGGACAGGGGCAATAGTTTCTTTCCTGGCCATTTGCGAATGCGGCTTTCACAAATTCCTTTGTTTTTACAAACCATTCTTTCGTCATCTCTTTCTGACTAGGGTGACCGGTATACATCCACGCACGATCACTCATCTTGCCTAGCTACTAAAGACATAAGAAATATATTTATATATAATTTGGCATTTATATTCATCGGTTAATTAGGTTCGCCATTTTTATTACGTCCAGGCAACCTACACGTTAATAGGTAAAGATAGGTCCTAATCCCACCCGAGTATGTGTAGATTGGGTTCGTTTTCCCATGCTCTCCTCCGGATCCAATGCAAAATTTCGGCAGCACCTCCCCGCTGTTCTCCTGATACACGTCTCCGCAATAAAAAGAGAGGATGTGCATCCGGAGAACAACAGGGAGGCATTGACGAAATTCTGCATCGGATCCAGAGCACAACATACGGGAAAACGAACCCAATCTACACATACCCGGGCTGTCCATGGATAATGTTGGACAATTCGAAAGGATGGCAGTTATAAATATGCAAAGACATGCATATTTATAGAGGTCGCCCTTTCGAACGGGAGACGCATACTGGTCACACATACTGATAAATTAATTTAATTACCTAAATCTAGAAAGTTTCATCCGGAAACCGAGGCACAGTAAATGAAGGGGCGAGGAGGAGATGAAATTTGTACTGACCCACGAATGCAGGGGCGGAGCTCGTACAACACACGGGGAGGTCTTCGCACAACAGACCTCACAGCGACGAGACAACCATCACATGTAAATCCACCCGATCAACACAAATATGCTAATTATGTCATTTTAGAGGAAAACAAGTTATGAATATAATATTCATGAGCTAACCAAGGTTTTTATGCCATGTGGTAGCTAAATGAGCTAATTATCTCATTATTGGGGAAAATAAGGTAAGAAGAATAAGAAAGAGGAGAAGAAAGAGGAGGAGGAGGAGAAGAAGAAGAAATCAAGAAGAAGGAGAAGGAGGAGGAGGAGAAGAAGGAGGAGAAGGTATTTTTCATCTCTTCTTCTTCTTCTTCTTTCTTTCATTTTTCCTATTTCTTCTCCTCTTCTCCTCTTGTTGGAGCTAAATTATCTAATTATGTCTTTTTGGAGCTATATGGGCTAATTATGTCATTTTAGAGGAAAACAAGCTAAGAATATAATATTCATGAGCTAACCAAGGTTCTTATGCCATTTTGGACTTATTATGGCATTTTGGAGCTAAATGGGCTAATTATGTCTTCTTCTCTTCTTCTCTTCTTCTTCTCTTCTTCTCCTTCTTGTTTTTTGCTTCTCCTCCTCTTCTTCTTCTTCTTCTCCTCCTCCTCCTCCTCCTCCTCCTCTCCTCTTCTCTTCCTCCTCTTCTTCTAGTTCTTCCTCTTCTTTCTGTTAAGCTAACTAACTAACTAACCTAACTAACCAAGCTAACTAAACCTATCACTAAACCTATACAACACTAAACAACAAAAGAATAACAAAAACATAATCTACCACTAAGTAACTAAAAAAGAATCTAGCTACCACTAATTAACAAAACAGAATCTACCACTAAACTACCTACTAAATCTACTATTTAACTAACTAAATCTACCAACTAACTAAAGATAATCTACCAACTAACTAAACTACCACTAAATCTACTAATTAACTAACCTACCAACTAAACTATATATACCACTAAATCTATTAATTAGCAAAAAAAGAAAAAAATCACCTTGGTTAGTAGTGGGCAGCTGGGGCGGTGTCGGTCGGGGCGGTGGGTGACTTGGCCGGAGCTGGTGGAGGAGGGGGTCGCGGGGAGGAGAGGGCACCAGGGCGAGGAGTGGCGCAATGGTGGATGAGAGGGGGTCGCGGGGAGGAGGGCACCAGGGCGGTGGTGGAGCAGGGGCACGGAGAGGAGGGGGTCGCAGGGAGGAGGAGGGGGCGAGCTCCGACGGCGGGTCACAGGGAGAAGGGGGCGGTGGGGGGGGGGGGGGCGCTGCCGGGGGGCTGTGGGCACCTGGGAGGCGGCGCCGGGGGCGGTGGGGGGGCGCTGTCGGGGGGCTGTGGGCACCGGGGCGGCGCCAGGGGTGGTGGGGGCGGCGGCGCGACGGTGGTGGCGGCTGTGTGGGTCGGGGGAGGAGAGAGAGATAGTGGTCGTTTGAGAGAGAGAGGGCCGGGGTGGGGGCGGGACGGCCGTTAGTAGATTCATGAACTTTGCCGTCTGCTAGCGGACGGCAAAGGGTATATACTCTTTGCCGTGTGCCTCTGGCATCTTTGCCGTTCGCGAGCAGACGACAAAGAAGGCGTAGTTTGACCTAATGTTTCCCCGGCCATATGAGCATCTTTGTCGTCTGCTGGCCCCTTCTTTGCCGTCTGCGGCAGACGGCAAATAATTGACTGCTGGCAAAGACCTTCTTTGCCATCAGCCAGTTCTTTGCCATCTACTTTCTGGGAGCTAACGGCAAAGACACTGTTTGCCATCAGCTAGCAGACGACAAAGATTTGGCAGACGGCAAAAAACTGATTTCCAATAGTGATACTTATTGCAAGATTTTATTATCTCTCTCGAAGTAAAGTACTATTCGCCTGCCCCTAGGGAGGATATTGGTAGGGGTTAACCATCATGCGCCCCGACCTAAACTGCACTAGGATTTCAATGAGGAATAAGAATGATCACACATCATCACCATCCCACAACCAATATTTAGATCAACAGAAAATTTTCATCTTTTAACTTTCGATTTTTTTACTAACCAACAACCATGCACTCACGCCCTTTCACATGACCACATCAATATAATTAACTCATAATTTCTCTTTTATGTGCTACATGAAGGTTTTGACTATGCACTCTTTGAATACCTATTATTTTTGTACTAGTCTTATAACCCATGAATATTACCGACACTATTTATTAACTCTCAAACAAATTTAAGTGAAGTACTAGAGCAACTTCTTAGATCAAATATATAAGTGAAGAACATAGATTATTCTAAAAAATCATGGCGAACATGTGTCTCTCTCAAGTGGGTGTATCTACAAAACAATGATTGTGGAAAACTAATAAAAAGTTGGACTATAATACATGACTCTCCAAGAAAAACTCATATCATGTGATGAATAAAAGTATAGCTCCAAGTGACATACCGATGTATTGAGTCCAAAGAGGAGATGCCTTCCGGGGCATCCCCAAGATTAGACGCTTGAGTATTCCTAGAGTTTGACTTGGCATGCATTGGACATCTACAATATTAGGCTCTTTGCTTCTCCTTATTCCTTCATCCATCGTGATAACACCCAAAACATGAAAACTTAACAACACAAAACTCAACAGAAAACTCGTGAGATCCGTTAGTAGGCTAGGCAAACCATAAAAAATAGTTATTGTTATAAATTGATTAATATTTTATTATTTCATAAGGTACTATATTCTAATTTGTCCATGACTTATTCCCCTCGATATAATGCATACCAGCATCAAAGTAAGCTAACTATGCAAGCAAAAACAGAATCTGTCTAATACAGAACAGTTTCTAGCCATCAGCAAAGACACCCTAGTTCTATAACTCCAAAAATTATGAAAAATTAGTAAAACCTGATTAGTTTTTAAATAAATACTATGTAAAAAATTCATACCAAAAAGAGCAGTAAAATCAAAGAAATTTTGTACTGAAGGCGAAACTTTCTATTTTTCCACTGTATCAATTCTACGTATCCTTCAAATCATCCCAAAGGCTTTACTTGGCACAAACACTAATTTAAACATAGAAACACAATAAATACAGTAGAATTAATCATGTTATCTCACAGAAAATAAATTAGAACAAGAAAAATAAGATAACTATTGGGTTGCCTCCTAACAAGCGCTATCGTTTTAAGCCCGTAGCTAGGCATAATGCATAATTTCTAGTGTTGTAATCTTTGACACTCCACCCATAAGTAGCCATCGTGATAGATTCATAAAGTGGTAAAATAATCTTCTTAGGTAAGTGTTCCATCCTTTTCTTTAATGGGATTGGAACCTTTTGGTTCCGTCTTTCATATAAATAATTGCACCTATAGTTCGTAGACTATGTCTTCCAAGTATTATTGGACAAGACGGATTGCACTTAATATCAAGAACAATGAAATATACAGGAAAATAATTTCTATTAGCAAGTACAAGCCAATCATTTATTCTACCCAAAGGTTTCTTGATGGTAGAATCCGCAAGATGCAACTTCAGGGAGCACTCATGTATATCGGTGAGATCAAGCACATCACATAGAAATTTAGGTATAGTTGAAACAGTAGTACCAAGGTCACACAAAGCATTGCATTCATAATCTCTGAGCTTAATTTTATATTAGGTTCCCATTCATCCTGCAACTTTCTAGGTATAGAAACTTCTAGCTCAAGTTTCTCATCATACGCTTTTCTCATTGCTTCTACTATATGTTTAGTAAAAGCTATATTTTGTTCATAAGCATTCAATGATATAATAATGGATTGCATCAAGGAAATACATTCTACTAAAGATCAAATCCGATAATTGAAGTCCTTTTAATCCAAGATAATGGGCACATCACTATTTATAGTCTTGACCTCTCCAAACCCACTTTTTTCATTTTTATCATTAGAATCATCACCCTCCGAACAAACTGGACGCCTTCCACATAAATTTTTCTAAAATAAAGTCCCCTTATTATCAATTTTAATATTATTAAACAAATATTCAATGGGATAAGTACCAATCATTTTAGGATCTTCATCATGATTACAGTAAAAACCGGGTGGAAGAGCCTTTTCTAATAATTCTCATTTGGATCTCAACCTTGCGGTCCTTTCCTTACTTTAATTAATAGACATTTGAATGAATTTAATGGAATTTTTCTATTCTTAAGAGTTTCCACATCAAGAGAAATTATATCGATGTTCCTGGCCAAATCATCAACTTTATGCAACTTTTCTTCTACCATGGTACTAAAAATATTTTGAGAAGAATTATTCAATGGTGTTTCCAAGATCTGGGGATAACCTATCATTATTTGTATAAGAATTTCCACAATAAATACATAATTATTAGAGGAATTACCGGGGTACGATCTAGTATTCAAATTTCCTCTATAAGCATTGTTGTTGAAATTTTTTTGCGAGATAAAGTTCACATCATTAGCATCATCATCTTGATCAATCAAGGTAGACCAAGGCATATCATTGGGATCAACTATAGCATGTTTACTAGCAACCATATTCATAAGAGTATCAACTTTATCACTCAAGGTAGTGATTTCCTCAACAAAATTTACCTTGTTACGAGTTGGAGCTCTTTCGGTATGTCGTTGATAATAGTTTGTCATGATGTTCTCTATAACTTTTGTGGCCTCTTCTAATGTCAACTCCATGAAGGTACCACATGCGATAGAATCTAGAAGATTTCTAGATACAAAGATTAGTAGAAATTCTGTATGATCATCCATAAGGTCAAACAATGAGTAGGGCTATTTTGAATCATCAATTTCATCCCCTCCCAAGATTGTGTAAAATGTTCTTGGTTATGTTTCTTAGAATTCATAAGTTGATTCCTAAGGGAGATGATCGTAGCAGGAGGAATATACTTGGTAAAAAAGCATCTTTACATTTATCCCATGTTCCAAAACTGTTACGTGGTAAAGATGAAAAATTAGCCTTAGCTTTATCTCATAGTTAAAAAGGAAATAATTTTAATTTGACAATATCATTATCCATAACCTTTTTCTTTTTCATATCACATAACTCAACAAAGGTGTTGAGATGAAAAGGAGGATCCTCATTAGGACTCCCCAAAAATTGTTCTTTCATCACAAGATTTAGCAATGCATCATTTATATCATAAAACTCCACGCTAGTGGCGGGTGGTATAGGAGTACTAATGAAATCATTGTTGTTAGTATTCAAGAATTCACACAACTTAGTGTTTTCTTGAGACATGGTAAAGCAAGAAAACAAGTAAACTAGCAAAGATAAATATTTTTGTATCTATGATTTTTATAAAAAGAAAAATATAATAGCAAATAAAAAGTAGAACAAATGAATGATAATTTGTGAGAAGGTACTTGATAGGAAATTGGTGATACTCCTCGCAACTATGCGAGAAATCTTTCGTGATATTGGGTTTTTCCCCGAAGAGGAGGGAGTTATGGAGCACAGTATAGATAAGTATATCCCTCAGTGATAAACAAGGTTATTGGACCAATAGAAGGACACACAATTTACCGTCCTCATGGCCTACACACAAAAGAGAAAACACTTGGACCCAACGGGCGCAAGAGGTTGTCAATCCCCCTGAACTCATTACCTAGCAAGCAATAATAGTGACAGATAGATAGTTTAAATATATTAAATGTAAAAAGTAAATATAAGTAATAAAAGGTAGCGAGGTATTTTGCGTTTTCTTAAATATGTTTGTGAATAGACCTGGGGGCTATAGTTTTCGCTAGAGGTTTCTCTCGTAGAAAGCATACGGTGGGTAAACAAATTATTGTTAGGCAATTGATAGAAAATCGCATAGTTATGCAATATATATTCATGGCAATGATCATTACATATATGCATCACGTGTGTAAGAAAGTAGACCAACTCCTACCTGCATTTACTACTATTACTCCACCCATCAACTGCTATCCATCATGCATCTAGAGTATTAAGTGAAACAGAGTAATGCTTGGAGAACTATGATATGATATAGAAAAAGTAAATCCAATTAATATGAATCAACCCCATCGTTTTGCCCTTAGTGTCAGCAATACAAGATGTGTTATGTCCCTTTCTTTAACTGGGATTGAGCACCACAAGATTGAACCCACTACAACAAACATCTCCCATTGATGATAAATCAATCTAGTTGGACAAACCACATCTATAGGTTAGAGAGAATTACGAAGCTATCGCAATCATGCATATAAGAATTCCGAGCAGACTCGAATATATTTGATGGATAATGTGGACATAAACCCATAGTTCATCAAATTCCAACAAATGCACCACACAAGAGTGATTATATAAGATAGATCACCATGAGAATTGCGGTGCTCATGGAAACAAAGAACATATTGTCGGGGTACACAAACAAGGGTGTTTATTTCCCCCTCACTTGTGAACGGACGAGAAGCCTACGACCCTATGAGCTAAGATTACAAGGGAATGTTACCACTCTGTCGATACCTGACCCATGCCATAGAAGCCGCTCTACGAGAGATAAAGGAGAGCATCAAGAAGACCTGGCAAGTCACATTCCCAGCAAGCACGAGCTCCACCTCATCGTACACTAGTCATTATCGATGAGGTGTCGAGCTCCCAGATGGCTAAGTGGCTCTCGCTAGATACGTGGTGATGCGCCGAAGTACAGTTTATGACGAGTTGAGACCCGTCCAGAGGCGTGTCAAGACACCAAGCAACGACCATATAAGAGGTGGCAGGAGCTTGCCGGGGACGCACCCCCGCTCACCACCTAAGGATGCATTTATGGCATTTTGTCTTAAGTGCCAAATTTAGGTATGATAGCACTGTTAGCTATGTAATCATGTCTTTTTGCCACTGTGGAAGCCCCTTGAGCTGTAAAAGGAGGCCCAAGGCAACCTAGCACGGGATTCGGCGCCCATGGGATTAGGACCCAAGAATATTTGTACGCATGAAGTAACTCTCCCTAGAGGCCCGGGGCGGTGCTGGAAATATGCCCTAGAGGCAATAATAAATTAGTTATTATTATATTTCCATGTTCATAATAATCTTTTATTATCCATGCTAGAATTTTATTGATTGGAAACTCAAATACATGTGTGGATACATAGACAACACACTGTCCCTAGTGAGCCTCTAGTTGACTAGTTCGTTGATCAAAGATGGTCAAGGTTTCCTGGCCATAGGCAAGTGTTGTCACTTGATAATGGGATCAGATCATTAGGAGAATCATGTTATGGACAAGACCCAAATTATATACGTAGCATATTGATCGTGTCATTTTATTGCTATTGTTTTATGCGTGTCAAGTATTTATTCCTATGACCATGAGATCATATAACTCACTCGCACCGGAGGAACACCTTGTGTGTATCAAACGTCACAACGTAACTGGGTGACTATAAAGATACTCTACAGGTATCTCCGGAGGTGTCCATTGAGTTAGTATGGATCAAGACTCGGATTTGTCACTCTGTGTGACAGAGAGATATCTCGGGGCCCACTGGATAATACAACATCACACACAAGCCTTGCAAGCAATGTGACTAAGTGTAAGTCACGGGATCTTGTATTACGGAACGAGTAAAGAGACTTGCCGGTAACGAGATTGAAATAGGTATGCGGATACCGATGATCAAATCTCGGGTAAGTAACATACCAAAGGACAAAGGGAATGACATACAGGATTATAGGAATCCTTGACACCAAGGTTCAACCAATAAGATCTTCGAAGAATATGTAGGATCCAATATGGGCATCCAGGTCCCGCTATTGGATATTGACCGAGGAGTGCCTCGGGGCATGTCTACATAGTTCTCGAACCCGCAGGGTCTGCACACTTAAGGTTCAATGATGTTTTAGTATAGTTGAGTTATATGTGTGGTTACTGAATGTTGTTCGGAGTCCCGGATGAGATCACGGACATCATGAGGGTTTCCGGAATGGTCCGGAAACGAAGATTCATATATAGGATGGTTTCATTTGGTCATCAGAAAGTTTCGGGCAATTCCGGCAGTGTACCGGGAGTGACGAATGGGTTCCGGGAGTTCACCGGGAAGGGCCCACCCACCCGGGAGTGAGCCCAAGGAACTAGGGTGGCGCCACAATCCCTTAGTGGGCTGGTGGAGTCAGCCCAAGGGGCCCATGGTGCCACATAAGAGAATACCAAAAGAAAATAAAAGAAAAATGGAAAGAGGGAGGTGGGAAGGAAGCGGAGGACTCCTCCTTCCCAAACCAAATTGGAGGAGGAGTCCTCCTCCTCCCTTGGCCGGCGCACCCTTGAGTCCTTGTGCCTCAAGGCTAGCCCTCCCCCTCCCTCCTATATAATTGGTGGTTTAGGGCTGATTTGAGACACAACTTTGCCACGTGCAACTAAAACCTATACCACGTAGTTTTACCTCTAGATCGGATTTCTGCGGAGCTCGGGCGGAGCCATGCAGGATTAGATCATCACCACCACCGGAGCGCCGTCATGATGCCGGAGAAATCATCTACTTTTCCGTCTTGCTTGCTGTATCAAGAAGGCCGAGATCGTCATCGAGCTGTACGTGTGCTGAACGCGGAGGTGCCGTCCGTTCGGTGCTAGATCGGGACGGATCGTGGGACGGATCCCGTGATGGTTCGTGGGACGGTTCGAGGGACGTGAAGACGTTCCACTACATCAACTGTGTTTCTTAACGCTTCCTGCTGTGCGATCTACAAGGGTACATAGATCTAATCTCCACTCGTAGATGGACATCAACATGATAGGTCTTCGCGTGCGTAGGATTTTTTTGTTTCCCATGCAACGTTCCCCAATAGTGGCATCATGAGCTAGGTTCATGCGTAGATGTTATCTCCAGTAGAACACAAAAGGTTTTGTCGACGGTGATGTTCGATTGGCTGCCCTCCTTAGTCTTTTCTTGATTCGTCGATATTGTTGGATCGAAGTGGCCCGGGCCGACATAACTCGTATGCTTACGAGAGACTGGTTTCATCGATTGACATGCAACCTTGTTGCATAAAGATGACTGGCGGGTGTCGGTTTCTCCAACTTTAGTTGAATTGGTTTTGACCGAGGCGGTCCTTGGAGAGGTTAAATAGCAATTTGCACATCTCCGTTGTAGTTTTTGCGTAAGTAAGATGTGACCATACTAGATACCCATAGCAGCCACGTAAAACATGCAACAAAAAATTAGAGGACGTCTAACTTGTTTTTGCAGGGTATGCTTGTGATATGATATGGCCAATGACGTGATGTTATATATTGGATGTATGAGATGATCATGTTGTAATAGTTAATATCGACTTGCACGTCGATGCTACGACAACGGGCAGGAGCCATAGGGTTGTCTTTAAACTAACGTTTGTGTTTGCAGATGCATTTACTATATTGCTAGGTGGTAGCTTTTGTAGTAATAGCATAGATAACATGACAACCTTGATGGCGACACGTTGATGGATATCATGATGATGGAGATCATGGTGTGGCGCCGGTGATAAGAACATCGTGCCGGTGCTTTGATGATGGAGATCAAGAAGCACAAGATGATGGCCATATCATGTCACTTATGAATTGCATGTGATGTTAATCCTTTTATGCACCTTATTTTGCTTGGAACGACGGTAGCATTATGAGGTGATCTCTCACTAAAATTTCAAGATGAAATTGTGTTCTCCCCGACTGTGAAACGTTGCTACTGTTCGTCGTTTCGAGACACCACGTGATGATCGGGTGTGATAGACTCAACGTTCACATACAACGGGTGCAAAACAGTTGCACACGCGGAACACTCGGGTTAAACTTGACGAGCCTAGCATGTGCAGACATGGCCTCGGAACACATGAGACCGAAAGGTCGAGCATGAATCATATAGTTGATATGATTAGCATAGGGATGCTTACCACTGAAACTATTCTCAACTCACGCGATGATCGGACTTGTGTTAGTGAATTTGGACCATGTTCCACTCAAATGACTAGAGAGATGTACTTTTTGAGTGGGAGTTCTTAAGTAATATGATTAATTAAACTAATTATCGTGAACATAGTCTAATGGTCTTTGTGAATTATGATGTAGCTTGCGCTATAGCTCTACTATTTTTTATATGTTCCTAGAGAAAATTTAGTTGAAAGTTGATAGTAGCAACTTTGCGGACTGCATTCGTAAAACTAATGATTTTCCTCAGTGCTACGTAGAAGGCTTATGTCCTTAATGCACCACTCGGTGTGCTGCACCTCGAGCGTCGTCTGTGGATGTTGCGAACATCTGACATACATGTTTTTTATGAGTACGTGGTAGTTCAGTGCATAATACTTAAAGGCTTAGAAGTAAGGCGCCGATGACGTTTTGAAAATGTCGCGGAACATAAGAGATGTTCTGAGAGATGAAATTGAGATTTCATGCTCGTGCCCTTGTTGAGAGGTAGGAGACCTCCGACAAGATTCTTTATCTACAAAGTAAAGGAGAAAAGCTCAATCGTTGAGCATGTTCTCAGATTGTGTGAGTACAACAAATCGCTTGAATCAAGTGGGAGTTAATCTTCCATATGAGATAGTGATGGTTCTCCAAAGTCACTGCCACTAAGCTACTAGAGCTTAGTGATGAACTATAACATATCAAGGATAGATATGATGATCCTTGAGCGATTCGCAATGTTTGACACTACGAAAGTAGAAATCAAGAAGGATCATCAATTGTTGATGGTTAGTAAAACCACTAGTTTCAAGAAGGGCAAGGACTAGAAGGGATACTTCATGAAATGGCAAAACAGTTGTTGCTCTAATAAAGAAACCCAAGAATGAACCCAAACCCGAGACTGAGTGCTTCTGTTATGAGGGGAACGGTCACTGAGGCGGAGCTACACTAGATACTTGGTAGATAAGAAAGCTGGCAAAGACGACAGACGTATATTTGATATACATGATATTGATGTGTACTTTACTAGTACTCCTAGTAGCACGAGGGTATTGTATACCAGTTCGGTTGCTAAGTGATTAGTAACTCGAAATGAAAGCTAGGGTATAAACGGAGACTAGCTAAAGGCGAGGTGACAATAAGTGTTGGAAGTGTTTCCAAGGTTGATGTGATCAAACATCGCACGCTCCCTCTATCATCGGGATTGGTGTTAAACCTAAATAATTGTTATTTGGTGTTTGCGTTGAGCATGAACATGATTGGATCGTGTTTATTGCAATAGGATTAGTCATTTAAAGAGAATAATAGTTATTCTATTTAGTTGAATAATTACCCTCAATGGTTTATTGAATCTCGGTCGCAGTGTTACACATGTTCATAATATTGGTGCCAAAAGATACAAAATAATAATGATAGTACCACTTAGTTGTGGCACTTCCACTTGAGACATGTTGGTGTAAAATGCATGAAGAAGCTCCATGCTGATGTATCTTTGTACTCACTCATTTTTGAAACGTTTGAGACATGCAAACCATACCTGTTGGTATAAGTGCATGAGGAAGCTCCATAGAGATGGATCGTTTGGACTCACTTGATTTTGAATCACTTGAGACATGCAAAACATACCACATGTAACAAGAGAGTGACTTGTTGGAAGTAGTACATTTTTTATGTGTGCAGTCCAATGAGTACTGAGGCACACAGTGGATATCATTATGTTCTTACTTCACTGACAACTTGAGTAGATACAGGAGTATTTGCTTGATGAATCACAAGTCTTAAATATTGAAAAAGTTGAAAGCTATTTCAGAGTGAAGATCGTCATGACAAGAGGATGAACTATCTACGATATGATCATAGAGATGAATATCTGAGTTGTGAGTTTTGGTACATTGTTAAGACAATGTGGAAATTGTTTTCCAATTCATGCCACCTAGAACACCATAGTGTGATGGTGTGTCCGAACGTCATAGCCACGCCCTATTTGATATGGTGCATACTACAATGTCTCTTATCGAATTACCACTATCGTTTATGGGTTATGCATTAGAGACAACCGCATTCACTTTAAATAGGGCACCGCGTATTTCCGTTGAGATGACACATTATAGACTATGGTTTGGAGAAACCTAAGATGTCGTTTCTTGAAAGTTTGGGGCTATGACGCTTATGTGAAAAAGGTTTCAGTCTGATAAGCTCGAACCGAAAGCGGATAAATGCATCTTCATAGGATATCCAAAACAGTTGGATACATCTCCTGTCTCAGATCTGGAAGCAAAGTGTTTGTTTCAAGAAACGGGTCCTTTTCGAGGAAAGGTTTCTCTCGAAAGAATTGAGTGGGAGGGTGGTGGAACTTGATGAGTTTAGTGAACCGTCACTTCAACCAGTGTGTAGCAGGGTGCAGGAAGATGTTCCTGTGGCGCCTACACCAATTGAAGTGGAAACTGATGATGGTGATCATTGAGCTTCGGATCAAGTTACTACAAACCTCGTAGGTTGACAAGGTCGCGTACTACTACAGAGTGGTACGGTAACCCTGTCTTGGAGGTCATGTTGTTGAACAACAATGAACCTACGAGCTATGGAGAAGCGATGGTGGGCCCGCATTCCGACAAATGGTTGGAGGCCATGAAATCCGAGAGAGGATCCATGCAGACTTTGGAAGAACTACTTGATGGTCATAAGACTATTGAGTAAAGATGGATCTTTAAAAGGAAGACAGACGATGATGGTGAAGAGTCACTATTACGAAAAGCTCGACTTATCGCAAAGATGTTTCCGACAAGTTCAAAGGGTTGACTATGATGAGACTTTCTCACTCATAGCGATGCTAAAAGTCTGTTAGAATTAGGTTAGTAGTTGTTGCATTATTTATGAAATATTGCACATAGGATGTCAAAACGTTGTTTCCTCAACAGTTTCCTTGAGGAAAGGTTATATGTGATACAACCAGACGGTTTTTTCGATCCTAAGGATACAAACAAGTATGCAAGCTCCAGTGATCCTTCTATGGACTCGTGCAAGCATCTCAGAGTTGGAATATACGCTTTGATGAGATGATCAAAGCTTTTGGGTTTGTACAAAGTTTATGAGAAACTTGTATTTCCAATGAAGTGAGTGGGAGCACTATAGAATTTCTGATAAGTATATGTGGTTGACATATTGTTGATCGGAAGTGATGCATAATTTCTGTGAAGCATAAAGGTTGTTTGAAAGGGGTTTTTCAAAGGAAGACCTGGATAGAGCTACTTGAACATTGAGCATCAAGATCTATGGAGATAGATCAAAATGCTAAACAGAACTTTCAAATGAAATGCATACCTTGACAAGTTTTTGAAGGAGTTCAAAATAGATCAGCAAAGAAAGAGTTCTTGGTTGTGTTGTAAGGTGTGAATTTGAGTAAGACTCAAAAGCCCGACCACGGCAGAAGAAAAAGAAAGGATGAAGGTCGTCCCATATCCCTTAGCCGTAGACTCTATAGTATGCCATGCTGTGTACCGCACCTAATGTGTGACTTGCCACAAGTCTGTTAAGAGGTACAGTGAGTGATCCAGGATTGAATCACTGAACATCGGTGAAAGTTATCCTTTAACTAAAGGACTAAGGAATTTTTCTCGATTATGGAGGTGGTCAAAGAATTTGTCGTAAAGGGTTACGTTGATGCAAGCTTTGACACTAATCCGAATAACTATGAGTAGTAAAACGAATTCATATTGTAGAATAGATATTTGGAGTATTTCCGAATAGCACGTAGTAGCAGCATCTATAAGATGACATAAAGATTTGTAAAGCACACACGGATCTGAAAGATTCAGAACCGTTGACTAAAACCTCTCTCACGAGCAAGACGTGATCATACCCCACAACTATATGGGTGTTGGATTCGTTAAAATCGCATGGTGATGTTAACTAGATTATTGACTCTAGTGCAAGTGGGAGACTGTTGGAAATATGCCCTAGAGGCAATAATAGATTAGTTATTATTATATTTCCTTGTTCATATTAATCTTTTATTATCCATGCTAGAATTGTATTGATTGGAAACTCAAATACATGTGTGGATACATAGACAACACACTATCCCTAGTGAGCCTCTAGTTGACTAGTTCGTTGATAAAAGATGGTCAAGGTTTCCTGGCCATCGGCAAGTGTTGTCACTTGATAACGGGATCACATCATTAGGAGAATCATGTGATGGACAAGACCCAAATTATATACATAGCATATTGATCGTGTCATCTTATTGCTATTCTTTTCTGCCTGTCAAGTATTTATTCCTATGACCATGAGATCATATAACTCACTGGCACCGGAGGAACACCTTGTGTGTATCAAACGTCACAACGTAACTGGATGACTATAAAGGTACTCTACAGGTATCTTTGAAGGTGTCCTTGAGTTAGTATGGATCAAGACTGGGATTTGTCACTCCGTGTGACGGAGAGGTATCTCGGGGCCCACTCGGTAATACAACATCACACATAAGCCTTGCAAGCAATGTGACTAAGTGTAAGTCATGGGATCTTGTATTAGGAACGAGTAAAGAGACTTGCCGGTAATGAGATTGAAATAGGTATGCGGATACCGATGATCAAATCTCGGGTAAGTAACATACCGAAGGACAAAGGGAATGACATACGGGATTATATGAATCCTTGACACCGAGGTTCAACCGATAAGATCTTCAGGCAATATGTAGGATCCAATATGGTCATCCAGGTCCCGCTATTGAATATTGACTGAGGAGTGCCTCGGGGCATGTCTACATAGTTCTCGAACCCGTAGGGTCTGCACACTTAAGGTTCGATGATGTTTTAGTATAGTTGAGTTATATGTGTGGTTACCAAATATTGTTCAGAGTCCCGGACGAGATCACGGACATCACAAGGGTTTCTGGAATGGTCCGAAAACGAAGATTGATATATAGGATGGTTTCATTTGGTCACCGGAAAGTTTCGGGCAATGCCAACAGTGTACCGGGAGTGACGAATGGGTTCCGGGAGTTCACCGGGAGGGGCCCACCCACCCAGGAGTGAGCCCAAGGCACTAGGGTGGCGCCACATGCCCTTAGTGGGCTGGTGGAGTCAGCCCAAGGGGCCCATGGCGCGACATAAGAGAATACCAAAAGAAAGTAAAAGAAAAAGGGAAAGAGGGAGGTGGGAAGGAAGCGGAGGACTCCTCCTTCCCAAACCGAATTGGAGGAGGAGTCCTCCTCCTCCCTTGGCCGGCGCACCCTTGAGTCCTTGTGCCTGAAGGCTAGCCCTCGCCCTCCCTCCTATATATATTGGTGGTTTAGGGTTGATTTGAGACATAACTTTTCCACGTGCAACTAAAACCTATACCACGTAGTTTTACCTCTAGATCGGATTTATGTGGAGCTCGGACAGAGCCCTGCAGGAGTAGATCATCACCACCACCGAAGAACTCATCTACTTCTCCATCTTGCTTGCTGGATCAAGAAGGCCGAGATCGTCATCGAGCTGTACGTGTGCTGAACGCGGAGGTGCTGTCCGTCCAGCGCTAGATCGGGACGGATCATGGGACGGATCGCGTGATGGTTAATGGGACGGTTCGTGGGACGGTTCGAGGGACGTGAAGACGTTCCAATACATCAACCACGTTTCTTAACGCTTCCCTCTATGTTATCTACAAGGGTACTTAAATCTAATCTCCACTCGTAGATGGACATCACCATGATAGGTCTTCGTGTGCGTAGGAATTTTTTTGTTTCCCATGCAATGTTCCCCAACAGGCGGAACACCGTGCAAGCTCCATCTTCCCCAAATCAATCCACGAAAGCAGGAGTAGGTTTTTACGCTTCTCAGTGGCCCGAACCTGGGTAAACGCCCTGAGTCTCATCGTTGTCCTGCCTCATAGTTTCTACTCTCTGTGCCACGTGATCTCCCCACCGAACCACGAAGGGGCCAATGGTCCCATAGGTGATCGAGTGCACACCTGCCACGACATATTTGGCATGCCAAGTAGGGGCACCCGTTCACTTGCGCAAACCCGAATTTGCGAGCGCTTTATCAATCTTCATGAGCATCCGCTCCACCTGGAGCGTCGAGGAAGAAGAACATCATCACTTTATGAGCATTTTTCTCTCCGAGCCCTTCCACGCTCAGCATCGTGGGTGCATCAATGGTAATGGGGACCGTCGATGTCATGGCTGATGTGTCTGACGCGGATAGCGCAGCCATGGTGAAGACGTCGCCAGGGGAAGAGGCGGACTAGGAGACTATGCCATTCCTATCAAAATCGTCAAGCTAGCACACCTAACCCCTGGGGATGTACGGCTATGAGTGAATGGGGAAGGAAAAAAAGGAAAGGTACGTGGCGATACCCTTTCTGTTTTCTCCTTGCCCACGATGGGGAACGTGAAGGGAAGAAAACACCAATCGAGGAAGGAGGGAACGGCGAATGTTGGTAGACACCCACCAAGATATATAAAAAGTCGTAAAGAAAGATGATTTGACTTGAACGTTGGATTTTCGTTAAAGCTTGAATTTTTCATATTCCCCTTAGAGACCAAAGGTTTTGTATGGTGAATCTGGTGCGTAATGGAACCTTGTTGTCTTCCTGATCGTGCCCCTATTTTGTTTTGAGCCTGCTCAACAAAACAAGCGGCAGCATCGAAGACCGATGAGGAAAAATTCGCCGGCCGCGTGTCCTCACTTGTAGAATGCTAAGGACTTGTTCCTCGAGGCAATCGCGTCAGCACGTTGTTGGCGAGCAACCAGAGCGCACAAAGAAAGTAACCATACGAATACCGGGAGGAAAGCAAAGGGGGATGGCATGCGATTACATAAAGACACTAGTTCAGCACAGAGCAAGGATAGTGCATGGTCTGATACGACATACATATTGTGTCTTAAATACACGATAGCACGACGGCAGGAGTGGGTCAAAGCTAACTCCGACGGCTTCCCTGGACCCTTGGGACTATGAGGACCTTGTTAGCAAGAGGGCGCGCCTTATCCGCGGCAACGAAGACATCAGCCCCCGGTGGTAGCATCTTGAAAATGTTGGAGAGGTCGACCTCCAGGTGGAAGAAGGCGAGGTTGCTCAAGACCATGAAGAGGGCATCACGAGCCAGCTTCCAGAATTCATCGGCGAAGCAGGCTGCCCTGTCATCCTTGTACGTATTCAACCCCTTGATCAAGCCCTCGAAGAAGAGTGTCAGCTTGATGCTTGGGATTTCATGCCGACCAACGAAGAAGGCCCAACTCTTCATGTTCATGCTTGTAAGGTCGGTGGTGAGGACTCAGCAGTGTCAACCATGCTCTTGAACCAGAGGTCGCGCTGCTCAACCTGGTTCTTCATCTTGTATTCTACTTCCTTCTTGAGAGTTTGGGCATTGGTCAGTTCCATCTGTAACACGTTCTCTTGAGCACAGGCAGATTCAATGTTCTTCTCCAGCGAGGCAAGTCTAGATTGCAAGACGAAAATGGTGTCGTTGGCGGTGTCGAGGTTTTGGCTCTCGAAAGAAAGCTGCGAGTGCGCCTGTAATGCCTAAGATGCGTCCCTTTCCTTATTTGGGGGCGAGGCCTCCAAAGGGAAAGGGGCGCATCTAAACATTTCGCAAGCGAGATAATCATAACATTACATAACTGAAAGAGTGACAAGTAGGGCATACACTTGCCATATGATAAGAGTATAGCATAAAGCTTGCAGACACACATTATTCAAAGCATAGTTTAGTCCAGCTACGGACAACATGAAAACAGATAAAGCTATGAAATCCCGCATGCTGGCCCCACGATCACGACCACGGCCTCTAGTCCTCTGGGTAAGTCACGTACAATCTGCCAGAGTCCTCATCGAACTCCCACTTCAGCTGACTGTCATCAGGGTCTCCAGCATCAGGCGTACCTGTAGACCTAGTTCACCATAGACCTACGGGTCCGTAGCTAGTAGCTAGATGGCTTCTTTTCTCTCTTGGATCTTCAATACAAAGTTCTCCATGATCTTCATGGAGATCTATCCGATGTAATGTTCTTTGCGGTGTGTTTGTCAAGATCCGATGAATTGTGGATTTATGATCAGATTATCTATGAATCTTATTTGAGTTTCTTCTGATCTCTTATATGCATGATTTCATATCCTTGTAATTCTCTTCGAGTTGTGGGTTTTGTTTGGCCAGCTTGATCTATGATTATTGCAATGGGAGAAGTGCTTGGTTTTGGGTTCATACCGTGCGGTGACCTCACCCAGTGATAGAAGGAGTAGCGAGGCACGCATCGTGTTGTTGCCATCAAGGGTAAAAATATGGGGTTTTCATCATTGGTTTGAGTTTATCCCTCTACATCATGTCATCTTGCTTAAGGCGTTACTCTGTTCGTCATGAACTCAATACACTAGATGCATGCTGGATAGCGGTCGATGTGTGGAGTAATAGTAGTAGATGCAGAAAGTATCGGTCTACTTGTTTCAGACGTGATGCATATATGTATGATCATTGCCTTAGATATCGTCATGACTTTGCGCGGTTCTATCAATTGCTCGACAGTAATTTCTTCACCTACCGTAATATTTGCTATTTTGAGAGAAGCCTCTAGTGAACACTATGGCCCCGGGACTACTTCACACCATATTTTCAGCCTTACACTTTTACTTCATTGCACTTTTCGCCTACAGATCTCACTTTGTAATCAATCTTGAAGGGATTGACAACCCCTTTATAGCGTTGGGTGCAAGCTCTTTTGTGTTTGCGCAGGTACTCTGGACTTGACGAGATTCTCCTACTCGATTGATACCTTGGTTCTCAAACTGAGGGAAATACTTACTGCTCCTATGCTGCATCACCCTTTCCTCTTCAAGGGAAAAACCAACGCAAGCTAGTCTCCGTCAACGTGTCAATTTCTGGCGCTGTTGTTTGAGAAGTAGCAGAAGGATTTCTGGCGCTGTTGCCGGGGAGGATCAAGTCAAGAACTCATCCAAGTAAGTGTCGCAAACTCATCTCTTGCATTTACTTTGTTTGCCTCTCGTTTTCCTCTCCCCCACTTCTGAAAATCAAAAATTTACAATTTTTTTTGCCTTTTCCGTTTGCCTTTTTCGTTCGCCCTTTTCTCCCGCTTGCTTTCTGTTTGCTTGTGTGCTTGCTTGCTTGCTGAAGTCACCATGACTGAAAACACCAAACTTTGTGACTTCTCGAATACTAATAATAATGATTTTTAGTACTCCGATTGCTCCCGCCACTAGTGCGGAATCATACGAAATCAATGCTGAGTTGCTGAATCTTTTTACGAAAGAGCAATTCTCCGGCCTTCCTAGTGAAGATGCCGCATCCCATCTTAATATCTTCACTGAGCTTTGCGATATGCAAAAGAAGAAAGATGTGGATAATGATGTGATTAAATTGAAGCTTTTTTTCTTTTCTCGTTGCGAGATCGAGCAAAAACTTGGTTTTCGTCTTTACCCAAAAATAGTATTGATTCTTGGAACAAGTGCAAAGATGCTTATATATCCAAGTATTTTCCGTCGGCTAATATTATCTCTCTGTGTAATGATATCATGACTTTTAAGCAACTTGATCATGAACATGTTGCACAATCTTGGGAGAGGGTGAAATTGATGATTAGAAATTGTCCCACTCATGGCTTGAGTCTTTGGATGATTATACAAATCTTTTACACTGGCTTGAATTTCGCTTCTAGAAATATCTTGGAGTCCGCCTCAGGTGGAAGGTTCATGGAAATCACGTTAGGAGAAGCTACAAAACTCCTAAACAATATCGGCAAACTACTCTCAGTGGCACACTGAAAGGTCACCTACTAGTAAAAAGGTACATGCTATAGAAGAAATTAACTCGTTGAGTGCTAAGATGGATGAGTTAATGAATTTGGTTGCTAGTAGAAGTTCTCCTTTAGATCCTAATGATATGCCCTTGTCTTCCTTGATTGAGAGTAGCAACGCTAGCTTGGACGTTAATTTTGTTGGTAGGAATAATTTTGGCAACAACAATGCTTTTAGAGGAAACTATGTTCCTAGGCCTTTTCCTAGTAACTCCTCTAATAACTTTGGCAACTCCTACAACAATACTCATGGAAATTACAATAGATTACCCTCTGATCTAGAGAGTAATATCAAAGAGTTTATCAACTCGCAAAAGATTTTCAATGCGTCCATAGAGCAAAAACTACTCAAAATTGACGATTTGGCTAGGAGCGTTGATAGAATGTCTAGTGATATTGATGGTTTAAAAGTTAGATGTGCTCCTTCTAAGATCAATATGGATGAAACTTTGAAAGATATGTGTGTTTCCATGAGTGAGAGCAAAGAAAGAATCGCCCAAATTCGTGCTGGACATGAATGGCTTAAAAAGGCATGTTCTCATGATAAGAATCACGGATATATTAAAGTGCTTGGCGTGACTCCCATTGAACCTTTGTTTTCTTGTGTCAAACCTAATGATGACGGGGCTGGATAGGAATCCACTTTGGTTGAAAAACGCCCCAATGATTCGGAGTCCATCTATTTTGATGCTAAAAGCATTGAAAGTGGAGTAGAAATATTAAAACCTTGAGTAGTAATGAAATTACTACTTTGTATTTCAAGGAATTCAATTATGATAGTTGCTCCTTGATTTAATGCATTTCCTTGATGCAATCCATGCTAAACTCTCCACATGCTTATAGCCAAAACAAGGCCTTTACCGATCATATCGTTGAAGCTATGATAAAATCTCTTGAAGAAAAACTTGAATTGGAATTTTCTATCCCTTGAAAGCTTCGTTATGAGTGGGAACCTACTATCAAAATCAAAATCAAAAACTATGAATGCAATGCTTTGTGTGATTTGGGTGCTGGTGTTTCCGCGATTCCAAAGTCTTTATGTGATGTTCTGGGTTTTAATGAGATTGAGGAGTGTTCTCTTAATTTGCATCTTGCGGATTCTACTATCAAGAAACCCATGGGAAGGATCAATGATGTTCTTATTATTGCAAAGAGGAACTATGTACCCGTGGATTTCATTGTGCTTGACATTGTTTGCAATCATACATGCCCTATCATTCTTGGTAGACCTTTCCTAAGGACTATCGGTGCTATCATCGATATGAAGGAAGGGAATATTAGATTTCAATTTACTTTAAAGAAGGGCATGTAACACTTTCCTAGAAAAAAATAATATTGCCCTATGAATCCATGATGAGGGTCACTTATGGTTTGAGCACCAAAGACGACGATACGTGATTCTATCGCTTTATGCTTAGCTAAGGGCGTTAAACAATATCGCTTGTTGGGAGGCAACCCAATGAATTTGTCTTTTTTCTTCTTCTGTTTTGTTGCATTCACACTATCATAATTCTGTTATGATTGTGTCTTTTGTGTTTCTTTCTATGTTTGAGCCAAGCAAAACCTTTATGACTAGTCTTGGTGAGGGTTGTTTGATCCTGCTGGAAAAAGACAGAAACTTTTCGCTCACGAGATGATTTTTCATTTTTATTCAGAAAGAGCTTCTGAGTTGATTCTTTTTGCTTCTGGTTGATATGCCTTTTTCCCAGGCAGTCGTAATTTTTCAGAATTTTTGAGTTAATAGAAGTATACGAAGTATACAGATTGCTACAGACTGGTCTGTTTTTGACAGATTCTGTTTTTGTTGAGTTGGTTGCCTGTTTTGATGAAACTATGGTTAGTATCGGGGGGTACTAGCCATGGAAAAGTGAGAATACAGTAGCCCAACACCAATATAGATAGAATTCAAGTTTGCTACAGTACCAAAAGAAGTGGTAGTTTGTTTTCTTGTGCTAATGTTATCACGAGATTCTGTTTAAGTTTTGTGTTGTGAAGTTTTCAAGTTTTGGGTGATGTTCTCATGGAAAAATGGATAAAGAGTGGAAAGAGCTCAAGGTTGGGGATGCCCAAGGCATCCCAAGCCAAATTCAAGGACACCAAAAAGCCTAAGCTTGGGGATGCCCCGGGAAGGCATCCCTTCTTTCGTCTTCAATCCATCGGCAACATTACTTGGAGCTATATTTTTATTCACCACATGATATGTGTTTTGCTTGGAGCGTCTTGTATCGTAGGAGTCTTTTCTTTTTGTTGTGTCACAATCATCCTTGCTGCACACCTTTTTGAGAGAGAGACATGCACTCATCGTGATTTTGCTTGAATGCTCATAGTGCTTCACTTATATCTTTTGACCTAGAGAATTTTGCTCTATGTGCTTCACTAATATCTTTTTAGAGCACGGCGGTGCGTGACTTGGTAGTTGGCTTATGCTATGAAAGTAGTCCCAAAGGTGATAGGTACCCAAAGAGGATACAAAAACCTCCATCTTCATGTGCATTGAGTAGAAAGAGAAGTCTTGATTCCTCTCAATTAGTTTTGAGACGTGGATTTGGTAATATTAAGAGTTATGTTAGTAGGGTGTTGTCAATCTAGAAATACTTGTGTTGAAGTTAGTGATTCCCGTAGCATGCACGTATGGTGAACCGCTATGTTAGGAAGTCGGAGCATAATTGATCTATTGATTGTCATCCTTGTGTTGAGGTCGGGATCGCGCGATGGTTAACACCTACCAACCCTTCCCCTAGGAGTATGCGTTTAGCACTTTGTTTCGATTACTAATAAAAACTTTCGCAACAAGTATGTGAGTTCTTCATGACTAATGTGAGTCCATGGTATAGATGCACTTTTACCTTCCACCATTGCTAGCCTCTCTAGCGCCGCGCAATTTTTGCCAATGCACAAACCCACCATATGCCTTCCTCAAAACAGCCACCATACCTACCTACTATGGCATTTTCATAGCCATTCCAAGATATATTGCCATGCAACTCCCACCGTTCCGTCTCATGACTTGTGTTGTCACTCTCATGTTTCCATTGCATGATCTTAAGATAGCTAGCGATATGTTTCAACGTCATACGCCAAGCTAGATCGTTGCACATCCCGGTACACTGCCGGAGGCATTTCCTATAGAGTCATCATCGTTCTAAGCTTTGAGCTGTGAGTAAATAAAAGTGTGATGATCATCATTATTAGAGCATTGTCCCATGTGAGGAAAAAAGAGGCCAAAGAGCCCAAATAAAAAAAAGATAAAAAAAGAGAGAGGCCTTAGAGCCCAAATAAAAAAAGAGAAAAAGAGAGAAGGGACAATGCTACTTTATTATTCCACACTTGTGCTTCATAATAGCACCATGTTCTTCATGATTGAGAGCCTCTCGTTTCGTCACCACCATATGCTAGTGGGAATCTTTATTATATAACTTGGCTTGTATATTCCAATGATGGGCTTCTTCAAATTGCCCTAGGTCTTCGTGAGCAAGCAAGTTGATGCACACCCACTAGTTCTCCTTTTGAGCTTTCACATACTTACAGCTCTAGTGCATCCTTTGTATGGCAATCCCTACTCATTCACATTGATATCTATTAATGGGCATCTCCATAGTCCTTTGATACGCCGAGTCAATGTGACCATCTCCTCCTTTTTTGTCTCACAACCACCACCACACTCTATTCCACGTATAGTGCTATATCCATGGCTCACGCTCATGTATTGCGTGATAGTTGAAAAAGGTTTGAGAAAGTAAGAGTGCGAAAACAATTACCTGGCCAATACCAGGGTTGTGCGTGATTTAAATTAGCTGTGTGGGGATGATGGAGCATAGCCAGACTATATGATTTTGTAGGGATAACTTTCTTTGGCCTTGTTATTTCGAAACTTCATGATTACCTTGCTAGTTTGCTTGAAGTATTATTGTTTTCATGTCAATAGCAAACTATTGTTTTGAATCTCACGGATCTGAACATTCAGGTCACATGAAAGAAGTTACAAAGGACAACTATGCTAGGTAGCATTCCACATCAAAAATTCAGTCTTTATCACTTCCCTGCTCGAGGACGAGCAGGAGTTAAGCTTGGGGATGCTTGATACATCTCCAATGTATCTATAATTTTTGATGGTTTCATGCTATTATGTTGTCAAACTTTGGATGTTTTGTATGCCTTTTATATATTTTTTGGGACTAACTTATTAACTCAGTGCCAAGTGCCAGTTCCTGTTTTTTCCGTGTTTTTGACCCTTTTCAAAGGAAGATTTTAAACGGAGTCCAAACGGAAAGAAACTTCCAGAAAGATTTTTTCCGAAACAGAAGACGATCGGGAGACTTGAGAACCAAGGCAGGGGGTCACCAGGGACCCCACAAGCCCCCTAGCCGCGGCCAGGGGGCCCCATGCCTCCCAGGCTTGTGGGCTCCCTGGGCCTCCTCTGCCCTAGGTCTTTCGCCTATATATTCCCTAAAATCCCAGAAACAATCAGGGGAGCCACGAAAACACTTTTCCGCCGCCGAAGCTTCTGTCTCTGCAAGATCCCATCTGGGGCACGTTCTGTTGCCCTGCCGGAGGGGGGATTCGGATATGGAGGGCTTCTTCATGAACACCATGACCTCTCCGATGATGCGTGAGTAGTTCACCATAGACCTACGAGTCCATAGCTAGTAGCTAGATGGCTTCTTCTCTCTCTTGGATCTTCAATACAAAGTTCTCCATGATCTTTATGGAGATCTATCCGATGTAATCTTCTTTGCGGTGTGTTTGTCGAGATCTGATGAATTGTGGATTTATGATCAGATTATCTATGAATCTTATTTGAGTTTTTTCTGATCTCTTATATGCATGATTTCATATCCTTGTAATTCTCTTCGAGTTGTGGGTTTTGTTTGGCCAGCTTGACATATGATTCTTGCAATGGGAGAAGTGCTTGGTTTTGGGTTCATACCGTGCGGTGACCTCACCCAGTAATAGAAGGGGTAGCGAGGCACGCATCGTGTTGTTGCCATCAAGGTTAAAAAGATGGGGTTTTCATCATTGGTTTGAGTTTATCCCTCTACATCATGTCATCTTGCTTAAGGCGTTACTCTGTTCGTCATGAACTCAATACACTAGATGCATGCTGGATAGCGGTCGATGTGTGGAGTAATAGTAGTAGATGCAGAAAGTATCGGTCTACTTGTTTCCGACGTGATGCCTATATGTATGATCATTGCCTTAGATATCGTCATGACTTTGCGTGGTTCTATCAATTGCTCGACAATAATTTGTTCACCCACCATAATATTTTCTATTTTGAGAGAGGCCTCTAGTGAACACTATGGCCCCCGGGTCTACTTCACACCATATTTTCAGCCTTACACTTTTACTTCGTTGCACTTTTCGCCTTGAGATCTCACTTTGCAATCAGTCTTGAAGGGATTGACAACCCTTTATTGCGTTTGGTGCAAGCTCTTTTGTGTTTGCGCAGGTACTCTGGACTTGACGAGATTCTCCTCTTGGATTGATACCTTGGTTTTCAAACTGAGGGAAATACTTACTGCTCCTGTGCTGCATCACCCTTTCCTCTTCAAGGGAAAAACCAACGCAAGCAAGTCTCCATCAACATGTCAATTTTTGGCGTTGTTGTTTGAGAAGTAGCAAGCAAAATGGTTTAAATTGCCATGCTGCTGATTGTTCCTCTCTTGCAATAGCTGAATTAACATCTGGCTGTTAGCATTTGTTGCAGCCATCACCGCTTGCCATGCCTCTGTAGGAGGAGGCGGCGGCGGAGGAGGAGGCGGTGGCGGAGCACCAGCACCCTCGCGACCCGGATTCTGGCGAGTTGGTGGATCCATCCTAAAGACGGACAACACATTAGGCCAGAGAATAACATTCAAGGTAAAGCTGAATCAATAGGCAGAAATATCTGAAGAATAATATTTAGCAATTGCACTCGAACAAAATAGTAAAAATGCTTCCTCAAAGCGACTGTCGACAACATCTGATTAAAGACCACTTGCAAACCAAGTATGAGCTAGAACTGCTCGGAACAAACGTGTGACAGAGATTCCATCCGATATCTTCGTGGATATGATCGCACGAGCTCGAGCTTACAGTAGCCATCATGTGCAAGGCAGTGCACACGACATACGAAGCATCTCCGAGTCGTAGCAAGCTACAAGGACTCATAAGACACAACGAGAACCGCTGTAAAACGACCGTGAACAAACGTACCCAGTGAATGTCAAATCCCAACCTCACATCATGCATTTGTAGGAAGATAGCCCTATAACTCACTACCTGATATCCCACCTATGAATTCCCAAAATATCTGGTCATGCAATATGGTCCACGGATACAAGGAGTAATATCACTCAACTCCTATACTAATCCGTCCAGTGTATCACATCCGTCAACACATAACCAGAATCTCGGAACTTCATCTAACACAGACCCTCGTGATCACAATGATAAAAAGTGTGGCGATACATCCGGAACACTCTGCACCAGTACTGGGGAAGCCGGACTCCTCCCGTCACTACTAGTATTGAAGCAATTATGAACATCCTCTGTCCTGAGATACTAAGAGATCTGAATGATAGCGATGTGCTCAAGAATCCCCTGGAGCTCAACTCCCCAGAAGAAATCAAGTCAGATTGGAGGCACCAAGACAGAACTCCGTCACATCGACATTATATAGATTCCAAAAATATCCGCGTGATCCTAATTTTTTTTTGAGCGGGAAGAGGGGTAGAATTGAGATTTCCTAAGTCGTGAACCTCACCAGAGCATAGAAGAGGAGAAAAAAGAAACCTACTCTTTGATATAACTAAGACTCAAATAGTTTTACTAGACTCGACTCGGCCAAGTTTGATCACACAAAGGCGCCTATGGTCGTAAGGCTCTGATTACCAACTTGTAACGACTAAGATGCGGCCCTTTCCTTATTTGGGGGCGAGGCCTCAAAAGGGAAATGGGCGCATCTAAACATTTCGCAAGCGAGATAATCATAACATTACATAACTGAAAGAGTGACAAGTAGGGCATACACTTGCCATCTGATAAGACTATAGCATAAAGCTTACATACACACATTATTTAGAGCATAGTTTAGTCCAGCTACGGACAACATGAAAATAGATAAAGCTATGAAATACCGCATGTTGGCCCCACGATCACGACCATGGCCTCTAGTCCTCCGGGTAAAGTCACGTACAATCTGCCAGAGTCCTCATCGAACTCCCACTTCAGCTGGCTGTCATCAGGATCTCCTGCATCAGGCGTACCTGTACCTGTGGGTGTTTGTAGTAAACCGTGAGCCACGAGGGCTCAGCAATCGAATGACCTTGGTATCGAATCTAGCCGAGTTAATGGGTGAGGAAGGTTAAGTGTATGGGTTTGCAGCAATCTAAGCATATTTGGTGGCTACCTTACGATGATCAGAGTAAACATATGGTGGCCTACGCAAGTCGGTCGAGCACTAGATTGATCACTAAGTGATCCTGAACACCTACTTACGTCAGACATAACCACACCGTGTTCTCGATCAGAGAACGATCTCCGAAAGTGACAGTCACGGTTACGCACACAGTTGGCAGTTTTATTAGGATTACTTTAAGTTGTCTAGAACCGGATGTTAACAAAATATCCATATTTGCCACATAACCGCGGGCACGGCTTTCCGAAAGATTAAACCCTACAGGGGTGCTCCAACTAGTCCATTACAAATTACCACATGCCGCATAGTAATCCTCTATCACGAAACTCGTGATCTCGTTGGTTCCTAAGAGGAAAACCTCAACTTTGAGGAGACCCAAAGTTTCACCGAAATTCCAATGCGCAAGATATATCGCTAAGGTAAGAAAAAGGTAGCAGGACCTCCTGACGTGTCGACGAACCCGATAAGAGTCGCGTATCTTAGTCTCATGACATGCCCGATAAGCGAAGCGTACGATGGCCTGATAGAGATCGCCCGAGTTGCCCCGGATTGGCCCCGCACGGTGCTCTAGTTTGTACCAACACTCATGAGGAGCACTGGCCCGGGGGTTGATTAGGTTCCTCGGGGTAGCTATTCCCTATGCATTTAATTATTAGGTTATTAGCAAATTAAAACCAAAGTTGGGTCCTGCCGGACAAGCCTTAACACTATACAATTTATCAAGGGGGTCCCCATAACAACCCCGAACGTGTTAGGAGCGATCATTTATGGAATAAAACACCGGTAGCCGAAACTAAGGCGGCAACAACGGAACAAATCACCCGGCAAAAGGCTAGGCCTTCCGTTATTTACCAAGTATATAGGTGCATTAACTAAATAGTAGTTTAAACATAATGATATCAAAATGCCCATGGTATCACATGGACCAGCTTGCACCTGCAACTAGGAAAGCTATTCATTAGAGGTTGAGCAAGCCTACTTAGCCAAACAATATTTGCTAGGACAGAGAAGTGTTTGAGGTTTCATGGCAAAGGAAGATGGCATATATATCAAGTGGTAGGAAGTGAGCATGTAACGAAGGAAACATGATTCTAACCATAACAAAGCTAGAAACGGTGTCAAGGTCACGGTCATCTTGCCAGTGATTTCTTCAGCCTGGAACTGCTCTTGTTCTTCCTGCACGTACTCTCCAGAATCCACGTACTCGCTCTCCGTTCCTGATGCTACCCAAGACAAGATAACAACAAATAAACACCAACAAAACACAATGCAACAACCAACATGATGCATGGGTGATGAAGAGATCATGCATCACTAATCTAGTCACTTTCACATGCATTAGTTGAGTTAATTCAATGCTGGACAGAACCTCATGTTAATTTATCTTGACATGCATGAATATGGCATAATCATGTGCATCACGAGAAAACGAAGCAAAAACATATAAAGAACGTAGTGAAGGGAGTCTCGGATCAACCAAAAACTACGAAACAAGTTACAAAGGCCTACGGGTGCAAAACTGCCACAAACACAACTAACTGGGCACTCACTGGTGTAACCAGGATGCCAAGTGATCAAGCACCACAATACAAGTGGAATGGTGCCTAAGAACACACCACACCATCAACCAATGCTCACACAAGCTCTAAAACCATACAAGCATACAATCTATTTTTAACAGCAACATAGCAGTTTGACTACAAGATCTACAGCAGCTACTGCCCTCTAAATAATTTCAACAAGACATGAATATGAAGCCATACAACTGCATTACAACCTCTAACAAAAAGCTAAGGAAAAGGAATCACCCAGAAGAAGATCTACAGCCTCTAACTTGGACAAAATATCACGGATTGGGGCTTGGTGAAAATAACAGATTTTCACCCGGTGCTTATGCTCTGAAGCATTTTGACAGGCTCCAAAATGACATCTACAGGAGGTGTATACGTGTGCAATTTCACAGGGAGCTAGACAAACATAACAACTAACAAACATTAGTTTATTGCTTGGCCTAATTCCCAACACACGAGCAAATACACACAAGACAACAGGGAAAGAAAATAACTCCAGATTCCGAGACTTAGGGAAATTCTCAGGGTTTCACAAAGCTGACAGATTCAGTCAAGTGCCCACTTTGACAGGGCACAATAGGTACATGGAAAAACCTAAGAACAACATGAATGCCCCATGGTGTAGAGGGGTTCACCCACTACCATTCCTTCAAGGAATTATTCGCAAAGGCCCAAAGCACCACCTGATATAAAGCTCTAAACAGGGCATGAAAATTAACAGGTGCAACACTTAGTGAAATTTAGAGCATGCAGAAAACAGATATCATAGCAATTTTAGAGCAAGGTTTCCACTGATATGTTGCCTTAGCAAAAGAAAGAAAAATACCAGGACATTCACAACAAGTTTATCTAACACTTTTATGTTGATAGCAAGTTTTAAACATGCATAGATAAAATCATGGAAAATGGACAGAAGGGCATCACAATAGAAAATAGCAGTTTATTAAGTTGCTCTAAAGTGAAATCTGATTGCACCAGTGGATTCCTGGGATGATTGTACCCCAAAACTCATATTCATACCTATGTACTTGCATGAAGCATCAATGCACAACAGAAGCTTGAAAATTAACACATGGATTCATATAAGCTACAAGTTACTTATTGCCATACATGGAAGCTACCATATTTGGCATATCCACACTTGGACACCTGCTAGAAATGGATTTGGCACAAGCTAGACTACCTAAGCATGACATAGCATCACAAACATGGCTAACCTACATGGGGAGAGGTGTTCATTGATACGTCCATTTTGCATCATGCTTTCATGTTGATATTTATTGCTTTTTGGGCTATTATATTACTTGTGGTACCATATTTATGCCTTTTCTCTCTTATTTTGTAAGGTTTATTTGAAGAGGGAGAATTCAGGCAGCTGGAATTCTGGACTTGAAGAGGAGCAAATCCTAGTCCACTATTCTGCACATCTCCAAATGCCATGACTATTTACGTGGATTTTTTCTAGAATATATTAAAAATACTGGGCGAAAGAACTACCGGAGGGGGGCCACCAGGGCCCCACAAGCCCCCACTCCGCCACCACCCCCCTAGTGGCGGTGGGCAAGCTTGTGGGCTGCCTGAAGGCCCACTAGCCCCCTCTTTTGCTATATGAAGCGTCCTGGTCTGGAAAAAAATCAAAGGGGAGCTTTTTCGTGGTTTCGCCGCCGCCACGAGTCGGAACTGGAGCAGATCCAATCTAGAGCTCCAGCAGGACGATCCTGCCGGGAAACTTCCCTCCCGGAGGGGGAAATTGTCGCCATCGTCATCACCAACACTCCTCTCGTCGGAGAGGAGGCATCTTCATCAACATCTTCATCAGCACCATCTCCTCTCCAATCCCTAGTTCACCTCTTGTAACCAATCTTCGTCTCGCAACACCGATTGGTACTTGTAAGGTTGCTAGTAGTGTTGATTACTCTTTGTAGTTGATGCTAGTTGGATTACTTGGTGGAAGAGTTTGTGTTCAGATCCTTGATGCTATTCATTACACCTCTAATCATGATTATGATTATGTTTTGTGAGTACTTACTTTTGTTCCTGAGGACATGGGATAAGTCATGTTAATAATAGTCATGTGAATTTGATATTCGTTCGGTATTTTGATATCCCGTATGTTGTTTTTCCTCTAGTGGTGTTATGTGAACGTCGACTACATAACACTTCACCATATTTGGTCCTAGGGGAAGGCATTGGGGAGTAGTAAGTAGATGATGGTTTGCTGGAGTGACAGAAGATTAAACCCCAGTCTATGCGTTGCTTCGTGAGGGGCTGATTTGGATCCACTAGTTTAATGATATGGTTAGACTTTGTCTTAATTCTTATTTTGTAGTTGCGGATGCTTGCGAGAGAGGTTAATCATAAGTGGAATGCTTGTCCAAGTAAGGGCAGTACCCAAGCACCGGTCCGCCCACATACCAAACTATCAAAGTAACAAACGCGAATCATATGAACATGATGAAACTAGCATGACAGAAATTCCCGTATGTCCTCGGGAGCGTTTTTCCTCCTATAAGACTTTGTTCAGGCTTGTCCCTTGCTACAAAAGGGATTGGGCCACTTGCTGCACCGTTGCTACTACTTGATACTTGTTACTCTTTGCTTGCTACGTTTCACCTCGCTACACAATCACTTGTTACCGCTACTTTCAGTACTTGCAGTTATTACCTTGGTGAAATCCGTTTATCAGAGCCTTCTGCTCCTCGTTGGGTTTGACACTCTTACTTATCGAAAGGACTACGATTGATCCCCTATACTTGTGGGTCATCAAGACTCTTTTCTGGCGCCCTTGCCGGGGAGTGAAGCGCCTTTGGTAAGTGGAAATTGGTAAGGAAACATTTATATACTGTGCTGAAATTTATTGCCACTTGTCACTATGGAAACTCTTCCTTTGAGGAGTTTGTTCGGGGTATCTTCACCACGAATGGAAGCAAGACGAGTTGCTCCTCAAACTGAGGTACCTACTGAAAATATCTTTTATGAAATTCCTTTGGGTATGCTTGAGAAACTGCTGGCTAATCCTTTTATAGGAGATGGATATTCACATCCAGACTTTCATCTAATCTATGTAGATGAAGTTTGTGGTTTATTTAAGCTTGCAGGTTTGCCCGAGGATGAGGTAAAGAAGAAAGTATTTCCTTTATCTTTGAAGGATAAGGCGTTGACATGGTATAGGCTATGTGATGATGCTGGATCATGGGGCTACAATCGGTTGAAATTGGAATTTCATCAAAAGTTCTATCATATGCATTTAGTACATCGTGATTGGAACTTTATTTATTACTTTTGGCCTCGTGATAGGGAAATCATAGCTCAAGCTTGGGGGAGGCTTAAATCAATGCTATATTCATGCCCCAATCATGAGCTCTAGAGAGAAATCATCACTCAAAACTTTTATGCCCGGCTTTCTCATGAAGATCGTACCATGCTTGACACTTCTTGTGCCGGTTCTTTTATGAAGAAGGATATTGATCACAAGTGGCACTTATTGGAGAGAATCAAACGCAATTCTGAAGATTGGGAGCTGGAGGAAGGTAAGGAGTCAGGTATGAATTTCCAGTTTGATTGTGTTAAATATTTTGTTGAGACAAACACTTCTAGAGATTTTAGCGCTAAGTATGGACTTGACTCTGAGATAGTAGCTTCTCTATGTGAATCTTTTTATGCTCATGTTGATCTTCCCAAAGAGAAGTGGTTTAAATATCATCCTCCTGTAGAAAGCAACATCGACAAAACCAATCTAGTTGAGGAGAAAATCATAGCTTTTAGTGATCCTGTTGTTCCTTGTGCTTACACTGAGAAACCACCATACCCTGCTGGGATAAAGGATTATTCTAAAGCTCCAACTATGATACGTAGGGGTTACATTAGACCACTTGCACCCCCCCTGAGGAGATTAGAGTTGAACCTAGTGTTTCTATTATCAAAGATCTCTTAGCCGAAGACATAGACGGGCATGTTATCAAATTCTGTGAGGACTCCGCTAGAATTGCTAAACCTCACGTGAAAGACAAACACGGACCTGTAGTTGGCCTGCCCGTTGTTTCTGTTAAGGTAGGAGATCACTGTTACCATGGTTTATGTGATATGGGAGCTAGTGTTAGTGCAATACCCCATTCTCTATATGATAAAATCAAAGATGAGATTGCATCTGCTGAGTTAGAACCCATTGATGTCACTATTACGCTAGCTAATAGAGACACTATCTGCCCTCTGGAAATTGTGAGAGATGTAGAAGTCTTGTGTGGTAAGACGAAGTATCCTACTGATTTCCTCGTCCTTGGTGCTGCACAAGATAGCTTTTGTCACATCATATTTGGTAGACCCTTTCTCAACACTGTCAATGCTCACATTGATTGCATTAAGCAGACTGTCACAGTAAGTTTCGAGGGTGTGTCTCATGAATTTAACTTCTCCAAGTTTGGAAGAGAACCCCATGAAAGAGAGTCGTCTGGTAGGGATGAAATCATTGCTCTTGCCTCTATTGCCGTACCTCCTACGGATCCTTTAGAGCAATATCTGCTTGAGCATGAAAATGATATGCATATGGAGGAGAGAGATGAGATAGATAAAATTGTCTTAGAACAATATCCTATTCTCAAGAATAATCTGCCTGTTGAACTGCTTGGGGATCCTCCCCCACCAAAGGGTGATCCTGTGTTCGAGCTTAAACAGTTGCCTGATACTCTTAAGTATGCCTATCTGGATGAGAAGGAGATATATCCTGTCATTATTAGTGCTCTCCTCTCAGAGCGCGAAGAGAAGAAGTTACTAAAAACTCTGAGGAAGCACTGCGCTGCTATTAGATATATTCTTGATGATCTTAAGGGTATTAGTCCTACTCTATGTCAGCACAAGATTAAAACCGACCCTGACTTTAAACTAGTTGTGATCATCAAAGGAGATTAAATCCTAAGAGGAAAGAGGTCGTTAGAAAAGAAATATTAAAGCTTATGGAAGCAGGAATCATTTATCCTGTTGCTCATAGTGATTGGGTAAGTCCAGTACATTGCGTACCTAAGAAGGGAGGTATCACCGTCGTTCCTAATGATAAGGATGAACTAATCCCACAAAGAATTATTACCGGCTATAGAAAGGTGATAGACTTCCGGAAACTGAACAAGGCAACCAGGAAAGATCATTATCCTTTGTCGTTCATCGACCAAATGCTAGAAAGGCTATCAAAACACACACACTTCTGCTTTCTAGACGGTTACTCAGGTTTCTCGCAGATACCTGTGGCACAATCTGATCAAGAGAAAACCACTTTCACCTGCCCTTTTGGTACCTTTGCCTATAGACGTATGCCTTTTGGCTTATGTAATGCACGTGCCACCTTCCAAAGATGTATGATGGCTATATTCTCTGACTTTTGTGAAAAGATTGTCGAGGTTTTCATGCATGACTTCTCCGTTTACGGGTCTTCCTTTGATGATTGCCTCAGCAACCTTGATCGAGTCTTACAGAGATGCGAAGAAACCAACCTCATCTTGAATTGGGAGAAGTGCCACTTTATGGTTAATGAAGGTATCGTCTTAGGACACAAAATCTCTGAAAGAGGCATTGAAGTTGATAAGGCTAAGGTTGATGCAATTGAGAAAATGCCTTGCCCCACAGATATCAGAGGTATACGAAGTTTCCTAGGTCATGCTGGTTTCTATAGAAGGTTCATTAAAGACTTCCCTAAGATTTCTAGGCCTCTTACCAACCTCTTGCAGAAGGATGTTCCTTTTGTTTTTGATGAGGATTGTGAGGAAGCCTTCCAAATACTTAAGAAGGCTTTGATAACCGCACGTATGGTTCAACCACCTGACTGGAACTTGCCCTTTGAAATCATGTGTGACGCTAGTGATTTTGCTATTGGTGCTGTTCTAGGACAAAGAGTTGACAAGAATTTGAATGTCATTCACTAAGCTAGTAAAACTCTAGACAGTGCCCAAAGAAACTATGCCACTACGGAGAAGGAATTTTAGCAGTCGTGTTTGCATGTGAAAAGTTCAGATCTTACATAGTTGACTCCAAAGTCACTTTTCACTCTGATCATGCTGCTATCAAGTACCTTATGGAGAAGAAGGATGCTAAGCCTAGGCTGATCAGATGGGTTCTCCTGCTACAGGAATTTGATTTGCAAGTTGTTGACCAAAAGGGTGCTGATAACCCTGTAGCAGATAACTTGTCTAGGCTAGAGAAGGTCCTTGATGACCCACTACCTATTGATGACAGCTTTCCTGATGAGCAATTAAACGTCATCCACACTTCTCATAGTCCACCGTGGTATGACGATTATGCAAACTATATCGTAGCCAAATACATACCACCTAGTTTCACCTATCAGCAAAAGAAGAAATTCTTCTTTGATTTGAGACACTACTTTTGGGATGATCCTCACCTTTATAAGGAAGGAGTAGATGGTGTTATTAGACGTTGTGTGCCTGAACATGAACAGGGACAGATCTTGCTGAAGTGTCATTCCGAAGCCTACAGAGGACACCATGCTGGAGATAGAACTGTCCATAAGGTATTGCAATCAGGTTTCTATTGGCCCACTCTCTTCAAGGATGCCCGTAAGTTTGTCTTGTCTTGCGACGAATGCCAAAGGATAGGGAACATCGGTAAGCGTCAGGAGATGCCTATGAACTATTCACTTGTCATTAAACCATTTGATGTCTGGGGCTTTGATTATATGGGACCCTTCCCGAGTTCCAATGGGTACACTCACATCTTAGTTGTTGTGGATTACGTTACTAAGTGGGTAGAAGCTATCCCCACTAAAAATGCTGATCACCACACCTCTATTAAGATGCTTAAAGAAGTCATATTCCCAAGATTTGAAGTCCCTAGATACTTGATGACTGATGGCGGTTCACACTTCATTCATGGTGTTTTCCGTAAGATGCTAGCTAAGTATGATGTCAACCATAGAGTTGCATCTCCTTATCATCCTCAGTCTAGTGGTCAAGTGGAGTTGAGTAATAGGGAGATCAAGTTGATCCTACAAAAGACTGTCAATAGATCTCGAAAGAACTGGTCTAGCAAACTTGACGATGCACTATGGGCTTATAGGACTGCTTATAAGAATCCCATGGGCATGTCACCGTATAAAATGGTTTACGGTAAGGCCTGTCATTTACCTCTTGAGCTGGAACACAAAGCTTATTGGGCAATCAAAGAGCTCAACTTTGATTTCAAACTTGCCGGTGAGAAGCGATTGTTTGATATCAGCTCGTTAGATGAATGGAGAGGGCATGCATATGAGAATGCCAGGTTGTTCAAGGAAAAGGTTAAGAGATGGCACGACAAATGAATACAGAAACGAGAGTTCAATGTAGGTGATTATGTCTTGCTATACAATTCTCGTTTGAGATTCTTTGCAGGCAAGCTTCTCTCTAAATGGGAAGGTCCCTATGTTGTCGAGGAAGTATATCGTTCTGGTGCCATCAAAATCAATAACACGGAAGGAAATTTTCCTAGAGTGATAAATGGGCAAAGAATCAAGCATTACATCTCTGGTACTCCCATAAATGTTGAGACCAATATCATCAATGTCATAACTCCAGAGGAGTACATAAGGGATGTTTATCAGCCTGTTTCAGACCCTGAAAATGAAGATGTATCTGTTTCGGCAAGAAATTGGACTCCGATACTTTTCTAATAGGAAATTTCCTCAGTTTTGGAATTTTTGGAAAATTAGAAAAATAAAGAAGCAGTCCGGAGAGCAAATGAGGCAGCCACAAGGGCCCACTCCGCCACCACCCCCCTAGTGGCGGTGGGCAAGCTTGTGGGCACCTCGTGTGCTTCCCGGACTCCGTTTTCTTGCGCAGGACTCCTTCTGGCCCAGAAAAAATCAATATATAGTCGCCCGAAGGTTTTGATCTTCGTATCGCATAGTTTTCCTCTGTTTTCGTTTCGAGCTTGTTTCTGCCGCAGATCTAGATCATCATGACTTCCTCAAACGCTCCTAAGGACAAGATCTTCGAGAAGGTCATCAATCCCTACCTCACGGAAGTGCTGAAACACCCTCAATCTATCAAGATGAGCGAGGGGATGTTGCACATCCGTGATGTTGAGGGGCCTAAGAAGACCGGAAGCGTGGAGACGAGGCTCGAAGCAATGGAGCAACAAGTCTTCAAGTGCCAAGGGATGGTTGAGCGTGGACTCAACGCCAACCACACGATGATCACGGAGTTCACTAGCAATCACAAGATGGATGCCATTGATATTGGGAAACACCTCTCCAGGCTTTACGATAGGGTTGACCAACTTCAGGGCCAGATCTATGACCTGCAGAATCAAAACTGTGAGTATGAGTACAGATTTAAATCAATAAGGTTGGCTGCAGATTTGAGGATTCCAGCGACTCGTTCATCCTGCCATGATGGAGCACCTATGCCTTGGAAGACGGAGGATCAGACTACTCCAACAACACCACCATCACCACCAAAGGAAGACAACTAAGCATTGGTATGGGCAATCCCCTTGGCTTCTGCCAAGCTTGGCGGAGTTGCCCTGGTATCGTATCACCTTTATATCTTTTGCTTTTACCTTTGTTTTAGTTCTTTCCTTTTCAGTTTTTATTTCTTCTTTTAGAGAAATAAGTCTTTAGTTTCTAGTTTGAGTCTTTTGATTTTGTCTCTCCCCCGATGTATTCGAGCTTACGAGCTATATAATAAAGAGTGTCATAGTCAAGGGCTTTGCTTTGTGCCATGATCAAAAGTATGAAAAGAACGATAGCATGAAAGATCATGAGATGATCTTATGGAAAGTGATAGCTTCACATATGACACGTATGATGATTGAAACTTGTTGAGAATAAATCAACATACACCTCAGTCATTGTTGCAATTAATAAGAAGTAATAAGGAAAGAGAGGTTCACATATAAATATATCATCTTAGACACTTTTTACAATTGTGAGCACTCACCAAACTATTACATGCCTATGAGTAGATGTTGGACAAGGAAGACAACATAATGAATTGTGTTTGCTTGGTTCCAAACAATGTTATATGATTAGAGATCCCTTAGCATGTGACGATTGCTTCCACCTCATATTAGCCAAAACTCTCGCACCAAGTAGAGATACTACTTGTGCATCCATAAACCTCCAACCAGTTTTGCCATGAGAGTCCACCATACCTACCTATGGATTGAATAAGATCCTTCAAGTAAGTTGTCATCGGTGCAAGCAATAAAAATTGCTCTCTAATATGTATGATCTATTAGTGTGTGGAAATAAGCTTTGTACGAACCTATGGTGAGGAAGACATAAAAGCGACAGACTGCATAATAAAGTTCTTTGTCACAGGAGGCAATATAAAGTGACGTTCCTCCGCACTAAGAGGACACACATTCAAACCTCAAAAGCGCATGACAACCTATGCTTCCCTCTGCGAAGGGCCTATCTTGTACCTTTAATTTTTACCCTTGTAAGAGTCATGGTGATCATCACCAATTCCCTTTTTGCCTTTGTCTTGGATACCGTCACATGCTTGGGAAAGATCTATATTCATATATCAACTTGGAGTTGAGTACTCATGCTTTATTTTTGTTGACTTTACCCTTGAGGTAAATCGTCGGGAGGCAAAACTATAAGCCCCTATCTTCCTCTGTGTTCAGCTGAAAATTTGACACCATGAGTACCACGTGAGTTGTAACAATTGTGCAAAACAAAAGAGATGATTGAGTATGTGGGTTTGCCTTACAAGATCTTATTTGACTCTTTCTGATGTTGTAATAAATTGCAATTGCTTCAATGACTATGGACTATTGTTGGTCACTTCTCAGTAAGGTTTTTGCTTCATGCTTTGCATTGTGAAGGAATTGTTACTTTCCCATAAGAATCTTTATGATGTATTGCTGTCCTATGTGTGATCATGATGCCCTCATGTCCGTATTATGTTTTATCGACACCTTCGTCGCCAAACATGTGGACATGTTTATGGAACTTGGTTTTCGCTTGAGGACAAGCGAGGTCTAAGCTTGGGGGAGTTGATACGTCCATTTTGCATCATGCTTTCATGTTGACATTTATTGCTTTTTGGGCTATTATATTACTTGTGGTACCATATTTATGCCTTTTCTCTCTTGTTTTGCAAGGTTTATTTGAAGAGGGAGAATTCAGGCAGCTGGAATTCTGGACTTGAAGAGGAGCAAATCCTAGTCCACTATTCTGCACATCTCCAAATGCCCTAAAAATTTATGTGGATTTTTTCTGGAATATATTAAAAATACTGGGCGAAAGAACTACCGGAGGGGGGCCACCAGGGCCCCACAAGCCCCCACTCCTCTACCACCCCCCTGGTGGCGGTGGGCAAGCTTGTGGGCTGCCTGAAGGCCCACTAGCCCCCCTCTTTTGCTATATGAAGCTTCCTGGTCTGGAAAAAATCAAAGGGGAGCTTTTTCTTGGTTTCGCCGCCGCCACGAGGCGGAACTTGAGCAGATCCAATCTAGAGCTCCAGCAGGACGATCCTGCCGGGGAAACTTCCCTCCCGGAGGGGGAAATCGTCGACATCGTCATCACCAACACTCCTCTCTTCGGAGAGGAGGCATCTTCATCAACATCTTCATCAGCACCATCTCCTTTCCAATCCCTAGTTCATCTCTTGTAACCAATCTTCGTCTCGCAACTCCGATTGGTACTTGTAAGGTTGCTAGTAGTGTTGATTACTCTTTGTAGTTGATGCTAGTTGGATTACTTGGTCGAAGAGTTTATGTTCAGAACCTTGATGCTATTCATTACACCTCTGATCATGATTATGATTATGTTTTGTGAGTACTTACTTTTGTTTCTGAGGACATGGCATAAGTCATGTTAATAATAGTCATGTGAATTTGATATTCGTGTATTTTGATATGTTGTATGTTGTTTTTCCTCTAGTGGTGTTATGTGAACGTCGACTACATAACACTTCACCATATTTGGGCCTAGAGGAAGGCATTGGGGAGTAGTAAGTAGATGATGGGTTGCTGGAGTGACAGAAGCTTAAACCCCAGTCTATGCGTTGCTTCGTGAGGGGCTGATTTCGATCCACTAGTTTAATGCTATGGTTAGACTTTGTCTTAATTCTTCTTTTGTAGTTGCGGATGCTTGCGAGGGAGGTTAATCATAAGTGGGATGCTTGTCCAAGTAAGGGCAATACCCAAGCGCCGGTCCACCCACATACCAAACTATCAAAGTAACGAACGCGAATCATATGAACATGATGAAACTAGGATGACAGAAATTCCCGTGTGTCCTCGGGAGCGTTTTTCCTCCTATAAGACTTTGTTCAGGCTTGTCCCTTCCTACAAAAGGGATTGGGCCACTTGCTGCACTGTTTCTACTACTTGTTACTTGTTACTCTTTGCTTGCTACGTTTCACCTCGCTACACAATCACTTGTTACCACTACTTTTAGTACTTACAGTTATTACCTTGCTGAAATCCGTTTATCAGAGCCTTCTGCTCCTCGTTGGGTTCAACACTCTTACTTATCGAAAGGACTACGATTTATCCCCTATACTTGTGGGTCATCATTCATCCACACACACACACATGAACACACACACATGCCCAAGGCATATGTGCTCACTCATGCACATGCACATGTGGTCTCACACACACACACAACACCTACATCTACACATGCTCATCACACGCATAGAAGATACACACCCCACCTTAGGTATATACACACACGCACATATATAAGCCTACTTGCACAAGTGTAGATGTGCATATACACATGCACACATACACTCCACACACCTACACTCTCAACACACACACAAGCTATAAAACCCTAGTGCAAATGGGGAAGAAGAGGTCGGAGAAGCACGTCGGCATCGAGCAGAGCGATCCGCACGGAGCAGAATGACGACGACGCAGATGGGGAAGGGCCTGTCGACGTGGTGGTTCCCCGGGGCTCCTAACGCCGAGAATGGAACGCGGGGAACAACCACGAGCTCCTGGACATCCTCGCCGACGCCGGGGACGACGGCGACGCGGTGTAGACGACGGTGACCTTCCTCTGTCTCTCGGAGCTGCTCTCTGACCTACCTAGAGGAGCTTACCTGGGGGAAGAAAAGCAGGAGAAGGAGGAGAGGGTGGCGGCGCGAGGGAGGAACCCTAGGCACGGACGCCAAGGTGGGTTATAAAGAAGGAGGAGGGAGGAACAATGTGCGGCACCCATGTGCGCGCACGAGCAGAGGAGGAGGGACGCACGGGAGGAAGAAGGTGGAGGGGAGGAGAGCCACTGGTGAGTGGGGCCTCGGCGCCTCGCTCGAAAGGAGAAGAAGGCACGGTGTCCCCGTGGGCTCGAGGCCATGGGCAAGCCCACAACTCTCTCATGCACAGCACAACTAACAGGAAAGAAAAAGTTTTTTCCTTTTTGAAATATGGTTTTACACCTAAATTCAAACAGATTCAAGCAATAGGATTTGGTAAAAAGTAAAAAATAGATAGGCCATGAGGGAATTATGCCCTATTTAACAAAATTAATTAATAGATTTTTAGGACAAGATAATTCACACCTAAAACAGAAATTAGATGTTGTTTTGCTCTAAAACCCTCATTAAACCAAAGTCCAAAACAACAATGAGATCAACTCCTACACTCACAATTAAATCTTATAAATCATTAACATTTTTATAACAGGTTCAAGCAAAGTTTAAAACACAAGTTAGAATAAATAATGGGATGATTGTTTTGCAAGGTTTGAAAACACCACACTCAATCCAAACACTTAGATGAGCACTAGCACTTCCATGATGGACCAAACACTAGCAACACAAGTAAGGGGAGGTGCAAAGAATGCAAAAGAATGCCATGATGCAAGATGATGACATGGAATGATGGCCACATGAAATGATAACCTCCTCATAACTTCCATACATGGTTCAACAAGGTCTCCACAAGTAAGGAAAGGAATTACAATTAAGGAAAGGGAAACATCTGGGCTGTTACAGCGCCTCTTCGAGCGTGGTTTGCACCTACCGTGCTTCTTTTTTGAGGGCCTTGGTCTCCTTGTCACTTCTGGCAAGCAACTCCATTAGTGTGCTCAACTGGGCCTCCAGATTGGTCTTAATAGTAGCCACGAAACCAAGCTCGTCAGACACCTTCTTCAACTGGGCAACATAAGTCGAGGAGAGCGTGTCAAGAGCAGCTTTCCGGCCGTCCTAGAGCTCATTCGTGCATTGCAGAATGCGGGCCTCCAACTCGTCGTCCTTATCATGGAGGGAAAGTTCGAGGGCCTCTTCCCGGGAGGAGATTTCTGCCTCTGTGGCATCCAGATGCGCTTTGCGCTCCGCCAGACGGACCTCCTGGGCTGCAACGTCTTCCTTGGCCATGATAGCATCTCATGTTGACTATTAATGGAACGGACCTACTAGTTGTACCACTCCCACAGTCATTTCCCTTGCCCCTCAACTGTCGGCCCATAAGACTGCCCTGCTCGCGTTGCTCTTTGACTGTGTGTGCTTGAGGTCATACCTGCTCTTCACATCCTTGATCCTGGCAACCATGGATTCCAAGAAAGCCACGTCCTTGGCGCTGTTAGCAGGATCATCGACCCCTCCAACTTTCTGACGCAGCGGCACTAGTGCCCGCTTTATTTAGTCGACGATGTCTGCGCCCGCTGAGAAGGATATGTTTGCAGTTGGAGGGCATAGTGGAGCAGTGACCATCACTAGTTGGTTCGAGGAGGATTGCAGAGACGACGACAGAGGATATCGCGGAAGCAAGGGTCTCAAAGACTGAAGGGGGGCCTTCCCCTATATGACTACGGGTGGGATAGTTGAGCTGTCGGGGTTTAATGTCGTTATCTTAGGGAACTCCTGAAGTTCCCCGACAATCGAGCCATGACCTTCTGTAGCAGCACTCTTCTCTGCCTATGCGGCAACAAATTTCCCAATACCAGCCACCTCTTCCAGCAACTCCGGTTCTTCGGGCGATAATGCTATCATCAAAAGAAAATAGCGAGCAAAATGAAGTCAAATAGATGATTAAAAGAAAGATAGAAGGCAGGGGAAGTGAAATCACAAGCAAGTGAATCCCTCCCGATGAAGACGGTTGCCAAGAGGTTTTGAAAGGAAGGCCCCTCCTGGCGGGCCTCTCCCTAATGAACCTCTCCCGTCTCCGTCTCCGGGGTAGGGGATGCTTTTCTTCGTCCTCGCCACGGGACGGGGATTGCGCTTGGATTTCATGGTGGAGGATGGCCCGGGGGCTAGACACGGGGTTCTCCCGTGCGTCCCCCGCCAGGCCCATGTCTACCGTGGGATCCCGCCATGCCGCGGATCTGGCCCGTTTTGCCATGTGCACAAGGGTATCCTCGTCCTCGTCCCTCTCAAAAGATGATCATAGGAAAATCTGTCAGAGCATAAAAAATGAAGAACTTTGACAACAATTGTGGTTGAAGAGCTTACTGTGAAGCAATGAGCATGGATCCCAGCTCATACGATGCAGGCGACAAAGTTGATCTACCCCTCTTCAGAGGTGGTGGAGCGGGGTTTGCCGGCAGAGTTGGGGCTTCGAGTAGAGGCGAGCTGGACGAAGAAGTTGAAGCTAATCCTATCTGAAATTATATCCCGGGAACAGGCTGGCTCATAGCAAACAATATTATTTGTGCCTACTAGTTCTTACACTTGATGAGAAGGAGTGAGGCTAAAACCAATTTTTTTGCCCTAAAGTTAGACATGATGAAAGCTTATGAGAGGTTGGAATGCCCTTATCTTCAAGCTATGATGGAAAATCTAGGATTTTCACCATGGTGAATTGAAACATTGATGGGTATGGTCAAATCATTATCTTTTTGGCGCTCTTTAATGGTGAAAAACGGATCACTTTAAACCTTCGAGATGCATAAGACATGGAGATCCAATCTCCCCTTACCTTTTTTGATTGCAGTAGAGAGCATTTTCTTGCATACTAAAATTTATTTCTCATTTATCTATTGTTGAGGGAGTTAAGGTGACACCAACGGCTCCGATCATTATCCACTTTTTGTTTCTAGATGACCCTCTTGTTGCTTTTGAAGTCAAGTAGGGAGGGAAGGTTGGAGTTTCAAACCTTCTTAATACCTATTGTGTCCTTGGGGCAGAGGGTTAACCACGAGAAATCTTTTGTTTGTTTTAGCAAAGGTTGCCCTCAAGCCGTCACAAAAAGTTCCAAGACTGCCCTTAATGTACAGAAGGACTCGATTACAGACAAATATCTGGGCATGCCTACCGACATTGGACATTGCAAAAAATGGCACTTTCAAGTATCTTAAGGACAAAGTTTGGAAGAAATTAATGGAATGGATGGAAAAACTCATGTCATTCACAGGTAAAGAGGTGCTGATAAAAGCCGTGTCACAAGCTATCCCGTCTACTCTATGACCCGCTCAAGATTGCGTAGAGGCTACTGCGAGAGCCTGCCATCAATAATTCACTAGTTATGGTGCAAAAGCAAAGAGAGAATAGGAAACCGTTTTGGATAGCATGGGATGCCATGACCCGTCCATAAAACATGGGAGATTTGGGTTTTTGTGAGACATATATTTTTAACTAACAATTTTTTTTGCCACGCATGGCAAATGTGACCCGAACTCGCTTAGTGCAAGAATTTTGAAAACGAAATATTTTCTTGCATCTTCCTTGTTGGAGGCCAAATTTGGTTCACATCAATCTCAAATTTGAAGATCCATTATTGATGGAGGAGGTATTCTAGCCCCAGACTAATTATGAGAATGGGTGTTGGGGAGTCAACTAGCATATATTTGTACACAGAACTAGACCCCAAGGGATGGAACGATGAATGCTTTTACCCCTTTGATCTAGTCCCCACCTCAGCTAGTTTCACTAATTGATGCCACTTTAGCTACATAAAGAGAGAACTTGGTTTGGGCGGTGTTTTTTCTATTTGATGTTGAGGCTATATTGAAGACCCCACTATGAACACGGGAACTGGACGAATTTTGGGCTTGAAGTGTTGATGAGACGGGCTCCTTTTTAGTTTGTTCGACTTATAATATGCTAGTTAATACAAAATTGGGTGGGCGTCGCTTTGGAAAGTCCAAGTACCTTCAAAATTTAAAGTTTTCTTATTAGGACGCACTCGACACGAACTTCCAACAAAAGGGCCGCTTCACCACGGAAATATGACACACATCGGCACTTGTCCTCTTTGCAGCACGGGGGCACATGGAGACACACTTTACTGAATTCCTACATGGCCATGAGTTTCTAGGAGCTCTCTCTTCTCGATTTATGGTTGAGCATATGATCTCAAATGACGAGGAGAACCCAAGAAATTGGTTATTTGCAATGCATGAAACTGTCTTGCATGAAGATTTCATAAGAAATTTATGTGTTACCTAGAGCTCAAGGAGGAAAGCATTTCACAAAGAAAACTTTCAAGAGCCCTACAACGATTCATAGTTTCATAACAAGTTTCTTGTCAGACCTACACATCATTCAGAGGTGGTCGACGGTCGGGGCTAGAAGTGCAACTAAAAGATCCATCCATTGGATAGCTCCTTTAGTAGACAATGTGAAGTTCAATGTTGATGCGATAGTATCGAGACATGGTGATTTTGGTACACTTGGTGCGTGGTGCAAAGATCGCAAAGGTAATTTTTAGGTTTCTTCAGCTGTTGTTTTTAGTGCTATCACTGACCCGACAACCCTCGAAGCACTAGCCATTCGGGAAGGTTTGTCGCTAGCGGATTATCTCTATGTCCAACATATCCATGTGGCCTCAGATTGGAATGTCATGGTGGAAGCCATCAAGGCATGAAGTTCTGGTAGCCATGATGCAATCGTCTATGAAATCCTTATCGTTGGAGGACCTTTATCTCTACTAATTTCATTCATTAATATAGGGGTTCAAATATCGAAGCTCACAATCTCAGAAAGCATGCACTTTCATTAGGGGTTGACCGCCAGGCTTGGCCAGGCCAATCCGACAATCTTTTTACGTTCATGCAAACATTGTGATAGATTAACAAAGCTTGCGAGATTGCCTAACAAAGATTCAACTTTGTTTTCCTATTTTTTTTCAAAATAAACTAAATATGGACATTCCAACACTTAGATTGACCGAAAATTTCTTAAAAATCATGAATTTCAAAAAATATTAAAAAATAAATATGAACATCTATAGAAAAATGTTGATAACATTAAAAATATGTTAGTGTCACTTAGATGTTTAACACGCGTTAAAACACTTTTCATGCATATTAAAAAAGTCAAACACCTATATTTTTTTATTATGCGCTTAAAAATGTAATTAGGTATTTAATTTATTTAAATATGCATACAAAATGTTTCCAGTGTGTCAAAAACATGTACAAAGTGTATTAAAACAAGTAGACATAAAAATGTTAATTGTTTATTTGAAATTATGAAAGGGATAAAAATGGTATGTATTCATACCAAATATATATATGTGCATGAAAAAGAAAATATGCATCAAAAATATATATTCGAAAAGATGATAATGAAGTATTTATAAAATGTTCAACGTGTACACAATAACGCTTTAGTTGTATATGATTTCTTTTATGTATTTTAAAATCTTAAACATGTATTTAAATTATTCATGTCTATACGACAAGAGAAAAAAAAACCCGACGAAAACCATGCAAAAAACAAAAAAGATGAAAAGCGAGAAAGAAATAAAAAAAATAAAAAATAAAGAAAACCAATAGAAAAAACCAAAACAATGAAAAAACAAAGAAAACCAAGGAGGAAACCAAGAAAACAAATAACAAGTAAAAACAAAAAAACAAAATAAGCCAAAGAATAACAAAAAAGGGAGAGAAAAATAAGTTAAAACGAAGAAGAAATGAAGAAAACCAACAAATAACTAAGTAAACAGAAAAATCAAAAAACCAGGAGAAGTAATAAAGAATCCAAAAAGAAGAAGAAAAAGAAGTGAAATGGCAGCAACAAACACAATAAACAACGTGTGTGAATGGACACTAGAAATGGTCCGACAACGTACTATACGCTACACGCAAAGCTTGATGCGAGACAAGAATTACTGTCGTCGTATGCCTGATATAGGTCTCGCGTGTGAGAATTGAGATGAGAACATCTTTACGCGGCTCAACCAATGAAGGTTTTGAAGGGCGCCTCCATGTGCCTTTCAAGCCACTAGAATTTGAGGCACACATTTTGAGCCTTTCACAACTAGTTATGGGCTGGGCTTGCAGGTTGTTCGAACCCGCACTAGGCCCATACAGGACTGCATATGCCATGCATGTGGTCATCATATTTTGGTCGCCTAACTTAACGTCCAATTTTGATAGGAATTTAGTGGCCTCACCTAATTTATTTAGTCTTATGTCTTTCTATACTAATTAATGGCCTGCCAGTTGGGATCGCGTGTGTCATATTAAAAGTCTACCATTTTTAGAAGCAAACATACCATAAGATCAATTTTTTAATATTTTAAATAGCTTGCGATTTTTTTACTAATATATGCATACATATAATGCATATTCAATGTTGGTAGAATATATTTTTTGTGAGATATTTGGTAAAATATTAATTGTATGCTAATATTAGGTAATATATTAATTGCATGATAATTACATGGTTAGCATGCATATTGATATTTACTATATTATTTATTGCATGCTAAACATATTAAGCACTAACTATTGAAGCAACCTAAGTCATTCCATTGAAAATAAATTGATGGCTAAGTTTAGTTGGGTTTGAGCTTTGGGTCTTTTATATGGAAGATAACGATTATAGACTCTTGTAATCAATGGTTTTTTTGTCTCTCGGGCTAGGTAAGGTTCGTGCTGGGCTTTCAAATTCCTGACCGAAATGCCAAGCCTAAGCCCAGCCTGTTCTCAAACATCATAATATCTGTGTCTCCTATCAAACCATATTAATTGCCTAAAAATAAAAACATATTAATATGTTAATTTTAAAATATAAAAATACATTATTATGGCTATATTTTAGAAAAGGGAATTCTAGTGCCAAGGCGTTCATGCATATGCGCTAATACGCGATGTTGGCATTGTCGTTTGATAAGGTGTGGAGGTCGTGTGTGCGCAACATGCTAGCTAGCATGGATCTAGTAAGCCGGAGGAAGGGAAATTTGTGGACTCACAAAACACCTTTGTGGAATCGCCAAACACTATTGTTTCTCTCGAGTGGGTATAACATCAATTCCTCGCATCCATAGCTCTTTTCCTCTTTGTGATAGCTTTTTTTACCCCAACCCTATTTTCTCTAGATGTCCCCGCGCTAGCACATCACTATGATCGATTTTGGCAAGGAATCAAGACCACATAACCGCACAATCTCAGTTGTCAATGGATCTAGCATCTCCGATAGAGCATCAAGCCCGTGTGACCAACCAGATCCGCACAACCTCCCACAACGGTTGCACACGATCAAATTTAGCTTTGATAGGAGATAAAGCCTATGCAACGATGCGTTTATCTGGGTCAAGGTATGAATTGCGATGCTCCAATTTTCCTGTGATTTGGGATATATATGGAGGGGGTGCATGGTGTGGTTAATTTTATGGGGCAAAAAGAGGAGGTGAGGTTTGGATGGGGAGGCTAGGCCTGCAGAGATTAGGCGATTTGGGAGAGGTTAGTGTGTTGTGGGATGTTGAATCTTTGATGGATATGTTGGGTGCACATGTGGATAGATCCATGACAAGGGGTGACTTTTGGTTCGTCTAGTTGCACATTTTTTGGTTTTGGAGTTGATGGAGTGACTAAAATGGTGGGAAGGTGATGCACCTGGACATCACCAACGCACACCTAAACAATACACAACTCGTTCAATTTCATGCCAGGACGATCATTTTTTGTAGGAGATGAACCACTTGTGATGTTCTTTTTTTGGCGGGCATTATTTTGTGTCTACTATAGTATGACAACATAGTACATGCGCGGGTATTTGATGCATGAGTTTTTGTTGATGTTTACATTACCTTTCACACCACGAGGTGGCTTGATTTGGTGACTTTCTGTGACATACTTTAGCCATCTATATTGATAGTTACCAGCCAATGTGTTGTTCTTTTACCATTGTGCTTCCACAGAGGATAATGTGGCTACCATGATAATTATAATCAAATGCCATGTTCTTCATTATGTAATCGTCATTACTCTTTTTTAATCTTTACCATAGATGCTTATAGTTTTTGCCATGTGTGAACAATGTTCAAGATTATCTATTTATTTATTCTACTCTGCTTGTTTGATCTTGCACATACCATGGTCGTGTCCAACTAATTTTCCACAATGAAACATTTTTTGCTTCACTCGCGAGATCGTGCTTATTACGTTCAACACAATTCCTATCTTCCTTGCTGTTTTTGGAATTATGAAAATGTGTATACCAACTTGCGAGGACGACATGCTTTTATATACTATATACCAAGTCTTTATCTCAACAATTTACCACATTTAACTATTAGCTCGTGGTTTCTTTATTTTAATTTTTCATGTAGGGCTTATGGCAAATAAATAGAATGCAAAGTTAACACCGCAACCCCTAGCACCTGTCGATGGGAAACCTTATAACAAGTTAGTTTATTTCATCACCCATACTTATTTCTACAACACTAGATACTTTCCCAATTACCAGCCTGGTCCACACTTCTACGCTCTCAGCCACGCGTTTATCTTGGTCCAGCATGGCAGACTGCCGAAGTGTAGAGTTGTAGGATGCACGTTCACACGCTAGTGGATCCCAAATCTACCAATTTTCAAGCACGTGTGAAGCTATTCGTTTCTAGGCTTGGGGACATATGCTTGTAGAACATCTAACATGTACAACTGAACTAGGTTGGGCAAAGGTTGTATGAACTAAGGATTCTTCGCTAAGGTATTCTGCAACTTTTGCATGATCTAAACATATATATATATATATCTATATATATATATATATATATATATATATATATATGGCAAAGCCATGGTATTTGAGGATGGATCTAAAACCTATCCACTCTTGGGAGTTGGATATTCCTATCTAACTTACTCCATAATGAAGTGTTTTCATATCAAGGTGTTTTTCAACTTTCTCAAAAGGTTAGAGTAGAGTTTGGGGCCAATACATAATGCTAGAGCACAAATCACCGAGAGTGTTGGTTCACGTGTGATCCCGAACAATGTATGCATTTGTATTCTTTTGGTGTACTATCATACTTCACTCACATTGTTGCCAATCTCATCTTACTCTACTTTTTTGTTTTATTATGACCTATGCATTTTCTAAATTCCAGTTGGTAAATATTACAAAACCTAATGTAATGTAAATCTAGCAAAGCTACTATATATTGAACATAATAAGTCAATTTAAAGATGGTGGCCCATCAATCAGAGACAATGTCACACATCGGAACATTAACCATATTTTGCACGATCATATTATGTCAGAATTTATAGAAACCCTAGCATATATCCTCCCCTTTGTGCTACCACTCTCATCCGACCCGTTGTCATTTGGGGAAACCCTAGCATATCACATCCCCTTCGTGCTACCACCCTCATCCCACCCATTGCCACATAAAGGAATGTATATAAAATGTTAAGGTAACCAATCAATGTTACATACGAAACGTAATAACTATACGAAGTGAAAGGGGTTTTATGTTTTTCTACTGCCACTAGATACACTCATCGTTCCTCCTATCCCACCCAAGATTTATCTATGCTCTTTGGCTCGTCTCCTTGCCTCCTCGCCACTTTGCCACCGAGCCCCACGACATGTGCACACAAAACGAGCACCCCTGCCTCGCTCGCTCTCAACTTGTCGGGCAGGGCGGCACAGCGAACGCTAGGTTTCTCAACAAATCCGCCGGCCCCGCCTCGCCTTCTCACACTCGTCACCATTGACCCTCTCCTCTCCGTCATCATCGCCACTAGCCCCGCCTTGCCTTCACTATCCTCTCAGCCGTCGCCACTTCTGGCCCCACCTTGCCCTCCTAGTCCTCTCCGCCTCACCCACCCTATCTCCACTATCGGCCTGGTGGTCCACGCCGTCGGCCTTGTCGTCCCCGCTGTCGGCCTGGTCGTTTCCACCGCTAGCCTCGCACCCCTCTGCACCGCGTGCTCATGGTTCCTCCACCCTAAAGCTGCAACCCCTCTCCCAACTCTCCATTGTACTCTTTTTAGCTAGAAATCTAAGGATTGATTATTTAATTTGTTAGATATTGTTTGAAACAACAAAGTGTTAACAATTCATCAAAAAAATATATGCCTAAGGGCATTACAGACATTTCAACACACAACACTTTCCACAATCTCAAACTACAATCTCCAAAAAGAACTCGACGATAGATTCTGGAAGAATTTTCTAGAATCTTGATTTGATAGAATCCTGCAGCAAAGGAACTGGCCCTATTTCTATCATAAGGGGCACCTCCCTAGCGATCTATGTTGCTATTATGTCCTTTTATGTCAACCATCTTCCATTGAACAAATCTATGACAGGGACCAATGATCTGTTCACCTTAACATATGTCCATCACTAACTCTTTCTAGTAAAATAATTTCCTCTTCTAGACCCACCACTGGCCCATGACCTCCTCAATACTCTAACCATATACCTCATATGCCTACATGCCCATCCCCATCTTCCATGATGGTAGACGCTTCGCTTTCTTGTTACGTCATTCTCTGACATAGAAAGTGACAATCGGTGGGAAAAGCCACCTCCGGCCATGTCATTGACCATTAGTATGGTAAATTGTGACCTAAACTATAAACCTTGTAGAAGTCATTGAAGGGTCTAGGATCACTGGACATGAAATAACAATTGTCCATCAAATTTATATCTGGTGAGTATTCGGGAATTCTGTTCCTGAACTGGGCAATAGCGAACTTTAAATGACATGAAAATAATAGGGACCACTAATTTTCACATAAAAAGGTTCAAATCAATCAATGCCACATCCTATTATCGGTAGTATTTGTATCCTTGAGGGATTTTTTTGCGGATGCTGAAAAAATTGGGATCTCTCTTGCCCTTCTTCCATACCCACATCATGCACAACAGAGCGTCAAGGTATTGCGTCATGTCGATGGGGTGGTGACTAGCTATGTATATCCATACATCACCCTTCTCATTACAAACCAACCACTTATTATACTTTATATTCCAATGACTTAAGTTGGGAGCAAGCAAGAGAGGAGATCAATTTGGGGGTGGGGTTGCATCAAGGTGTTGGTATCTGGCACATCCCATCCTAGCGTTGGCGGTCTAGGAGTCGGATCCTCTTAACTTAGGAAAGGAACTCATGTGAGCTACAACCACCCGACTTTCCTTTCCTCTAGTTTCATTAACAATACTTATTTCAATTTTTAAAAGGCTGTTTTCAATTTTCAAGCGATTCATTTCAACTTTTAACATGACAATTTCAATTTTTGCAAATGCCCGTTTCAATTTCAAAAGCGTTCTTCCTTGCTTTCCCTTTTTTACACAAGGAGAGCATGGTAGTACCAAATTTCTAGGCAATAAGACATTTTTGAGATGATTTTTTGGGAGAAGGTATGGTAGCTCCCGGGTGTCCCTACACCCTCATGAACAGTAAATTCAAAATAATAATAATAATAATAATAATAATAATAATAATGTAATAAAAAGAATCTGAAATTTGTGACATCAAATATGCTCAAACGTTTTAGGTCCTTGCAAAATTTTGTCAAGAAATATCATCTGCTGAGCTCTACATATAAGAAAAAAAATTCAATGTTCAAAAGGTGCTCAAAATTTGGAGTGAAATAATTTTCTAGTGTAGATCTCTTTAAATATTTTTTCTATATGAAATTTTGCAAATGCATACAAAGTTTGAGCATATTTGATTCACGAAATTTCAGTTTTTTTCTATTTATTTAATTTACTGTTCATGAAGGTATAAGGACACCATGCAGCTAAAAAATGAATCATTTGAAAAAAATATAAAATTGCCTAGTTAAAAAGAATCAAATAGTCATGCGGGAAATGAATCTTGTGAAAACAAATACGTCCTCACTAGTCTTGTTTCCATGTTTGCCTGGTTAATTGGACATGTGAACTTATTGAAAGGTTACGAGCGACTGACATTATCCATCCGTTCCAGCTAGTTGATGTACCTGGACGGACGGACGTCGTTTCGGTTGGAGATGCGGCGAGCGGCTGATATTATCCATTTGTTCTACAGTAGCTAGCTGCTGTACCTGGACATACGTCATTCTAGATGGAGATGGCGGCGAGTGATTTGAGCAGATCTAAATTTCGTAGACTGTTTCTGTTGTATTTTCTTCCCTATCTAATAAAGATCGACCTATGGCCCTTCAAGATTTGAGCAGGTCTAGGAAATGGAACGGCACGCTGAGATTTGCTTTATATTGTTTTGTTGGCACGGGAAGGAGGTATAAACCGAAATGGTAAGAAGACTAGAGGGGTATCGCAACACGAGGGAGAAGGGAGCGGGAGTTTATGTCTGTTTGAAACGTGACATCATCGTTCATATTTCTTTCCATGTTTTGGTTTGGTCATTTTCTTTAACTTAGGTTTTGTATCTATGCCCGGCTATTTGCCCATGTGCACGGGAAAAATGAAGAGATTAGGGTTTTAGCTCTTACTCCCTTCGTTTTCAAATATTTTTTTAAATTTTTTATTAAAGACCACATACGGATGTATATAACCATACTTTAGAGTGTAGATTCATGCATTTCACTTCGTACGTAGTCTTAGTAAATTTTTTAAAAAGACTTGCATTTAGAAACGAATGGAGTAGAAAGAAACATGCACGAGGATGTCATGCTTCTAACGGGCATGAAACGCTCGCTCCCTCCTCCCATCATGTTTCACTGTTTTACCATTTCGATTTATACCCCCTTATTTCTCGGACAAAAATATATTGTATAAAGCAAATTTCAACACATCGTTCCGTTCTCTAGATCAGCTTAAATCCACCCGCACTAGTAGAAAAGGGGGCTTCCGTCCCAGCTCAATTTACACATTAGTCCCGGTTCCATTACGAATCGGGACTAATGTTAGCATTAGTCCCGGTTCGAGCGGCAACGGCGCCGGTCGGTCATGAGTCCCGGTTCATGTCTCGAACCGGTACTAAAGGATTTGGAGGCTTTAGCCCTGGTTCGCGTCTTGAACCGGGACTAAAGGGTAGACCTTTAGTCCCGGTTCGAGACACGAACCGGGACTAAAGGGGTTGTGATTTTTTTTTTCTGTTTTTAAATTTATTTTCTGTTTGTAGTTTCTGTTTTAAATTGCTTGTATCTTTTAGGATATTTAATGTTTTTGAGTGATTCTTTTGCATTAGATTTAAAATTTTGTCTAGTTTCTGTTTGTGCAATTAGTTTTCAAATTTGAATGGTTTAAATTTGAATTTGTTCAAATTTGATTCAAACCCAAATTATGAATAACTTGAATTTACAAATAGTTTATAATTTAATTATTTTTTCTCCTAGTCATTTGTTAGATTGTTGTCACAGTAAGATTTATTTGATTATTTTTAGAATAATTTAAATTATGATTTTAATTAAAATAATATTGTTTTGCTTATATAGTTTGCTTAGTCATTTAATTGTTGTTTATTATTATTATTAGTTAGTTCTTTCTGTAGATTTTAACACGTTATAGTATGGTGCATATTGAATGAATAAAAAGTCTGGAGTTAAAATAATTTTAATAAAATGCCTTTGTAGCAGATGGGTTTTCGTCTGAAACCTTAATACTTCGAAGGATGATCCAGTTTGTACACGAAGTGCATGCAGTTTTTGTCGTAACTCTTTCAACTTTTTAGCACATGCCATGTGGGTGAAATGATGATACCATGCCAAGTTTCAACCTTTTCAGAGTTCATTTGTATTGCTTTTTAATTTCAGGGTCAATTAGCTTAAAAAATAAGTTAATGATTGAAAAATACCAAATGAAGTCAGAAAATGTTGAAAATTTATGATGTGGCTTTGAATTGTGTATTTTGAACACACAAAAAGTATGGAGTTTAAATAAGTTTTAAAAAATGAAATCCCTTTGTAAGAGATGAATTTTCGTTCGAAACCCTAATACTTCGAAAGAGATTGTCCATTTTATACACGAAGTGCGTCCAGTTTTTGTCGTAACCCTCTCAACTTTTTAGCACATGCTATGTGGGTGAAAATATGATATCATGCCAAGTTTCAACCTTTGGAGGGTTCATTTGTCGGACTTTTCAATTTCAGGGTCATTTAGGTCAAAAAAATATCATTAAATGCATGAAAAATAGCAAATGAAGTTACAAAGGGTTGAAAATTTAGGATGTGGTTTTGAATTGTGCATATTGAATACACAAAATGCACAAAAAGTTGAATGGACTCTTGGCTAAAGGTGATTCTGGAATTTTCAAACTCTACCCCGTGGACCTACTTTTTTTTGTTTTGTAGAAAATAAACACAAATTATAAAATCTTCAAAAAATAAAATCCTTTGAGATGTAGTTAGGTTTTAGTGCCTAGTTGGTATACAAATTTTGAGATATGAATTTTGACAGTCTTTTCAAAAAAGGAAAAAAATGTAAAACCATCATAACTTTTGCATACGACGTCGAAAAAAAAGTTTAATATATCAGAAAAAACTGGAGAAAAATTGGGACTTGTTTTCACCGGGGTTTGCCTAGTGTAGTTTTCTCAGATGCTCATAATTCCAAATGTAAAAAAGTTATTTCAAAAAAGGTTTTTTTCCAGAAAAATAAGAAAAATAACTTTATTTAAAAATATCAGGTTGTTTTTATTGAAATTCACTATTATTATTACATAGATAGTTTATTTTAATAATTGTTTGAATTCAGAAAATTAAATCATGTGATATGACATCAAGACACCAAGTTGTTTAGGATTGATAGCTTAATATTGTCATGAAAACAGGAACTGCAGACTTGGCAACTAGGGGTGATAGAACCAGAAAGTTAAGCGTGCTCGGGCTGAAGCAGTTGGAGGATGGGTGACCGGTCAAGAAGTTAGACGATTTGGAATGAGTAATCCACGCTAGAGCAGTGATGATAATTAGAGATTAAATTGTCAAATAATTCAAGGATTTGAAAATTGGAATAAAACATAAAAACAAATCAAAAAATATTCGAAAATAAAAGTTGAAAAAGAATTATTATTTTTACCTTTTTGGGTCAAACAAACAAAATAAACAGATGGATCCTTTAGTCCCGGTTCGTAACTAGAATCAGGACTAAGGGTCCTCCCTCCCGCTCGCTCCCAGCCCCGCCACGTGGAGGCACATTAGCCTCGGTTCGAGGCCGAACCGGGGCTAGCATTAGTCCCGGATTATTAGTCCCGAAACCGGGACTAATAGCCCAAACGAACCGGGGCTAAACGCCTTTTTTCTAGTAGTGCCGCCTCCATCTCCACCTGGAACTGGTCCGTCCAGGTAACAACAACTAGCTAGAACAGATGGATAATATCAATCGTTCGTAATTCTATCGAAAAAGGCCTTTGCCCCGCTTTATAGATAAAGCGAACCACCGAGCCACAACATCCAACAACAGTCACAACAACACACACGCCGTACTGGAGGTAGCACTACACCACAAGGTACCAAGGTTACGCTGTGGGCACAACACAACAAGCCCAAACAAAGGAAAAACAACATGGCAGCGCGGCATAAAACAGAGGGCCCTCTAATCCGGCTCTGGAGGTGATGGAGGGAGCAGCGACGCCAAGCGGAGAGCCATCGCACAAAGACGAGAGATGATGGAGTTGATGGCGTTTCGGTCCCGCGAGCGGCTAAGCGGTCGCTAGAGCTGCACGTAACTCCACAATTTGAACAACGCGTTAGAAGCACGACGAAGAGGAACACGTTGAATAACAAGCTTATTCCGGACAGTCCACAACGTCCAGGCCCAGACACCCATCGTCAACCACCTAGTGTGGCGGACAGATGGGGGCGAGCAGGTGAGGTAAGTTTGTGTGGCACTAGGTGCCACTGACCACTTTGCGTAAACAACCCCACAGGAATTGCACGGACATGCAAGAAAATAAGATGTGATTAGAATCCCCTTCCTTCGCACAAAGCGGACAAATGCCATCCCCTGGCCCGTTCCGCTTAAGGACCTCGACGCTGGAGGGAAGGCGTCCACGAAGCCACTGCCAAAGGAATATCCGGATCATCAAGGGGAGCCGAATCTCGCAGAGGGCCGCGAAAGGCTCGATGCTTTGGAATGGCGCAATGGCCTAGTATAGGGATTTCATAGAGAAGCATCCCAATGGCTCTAATCGCCAGGAGATGCGGTCATCGGGCCGATCCAAGTCCGGCGCATGAAGGGCGATGGACTCCAGGAGGTCCTGCCAGGTGAGCGTGTCCATCGGCCCAAAAGGACGTCTAAATGCGAGGCGTCCTAGGTCCATGAGGGCCTCCTCCACCGAGATTCGGGGGACGTCCGCTATAGAGAATAGGGCCGGGAACCGAGCAGCAAAGGCGGACTCGCCGGCCCAGCGGTCAAACCAGAACATGGTGGATGCGCCAGAGCCAACCTCGATAGAGGTCCCAATGCAAAGAACTGGGAGCAGCTGGATGAGGGATTTCCAGAACTGTGATCCCCCAGACCGCTCGCAGAAGGCCAGAAGTTGGGTGCGCAGGTACTTATTCTGAATAATGTGGAGCCAAAGGCCTCCCTCGCCCCTTGAAATCCGCCAGATCCAATGAGTGAGCAGGGAAATATTCATACACTTGGAGGACATGATCCCCAGGCCACCCTGGTCGCGTGGTTTGCATATCTTCGACCACCGAACCATGTGGTACTTCTGCTTATCCCCGTCGCCGGCCCAGAAGAAACGCGCCTGGGCCGTGGCGATCTCGTGGTGGAGGTTCTCTGGCAAGCTGTAAAATCTCATCAAGAAGAGCAGCAAGCTGGACACAGAGGAGTTGATGAGGACCGTCCTGGCATCCTTCGAAAGCCATCGTCCCTGCCACGGTTCAATACGGGGCTGCAGCTTGGCCACCGTAGGTTGCAGCTCCGCCAGTGAGAGACGGGAGTCACTGATAGGGATCCCCATGCATGACGTGGGGAAGGATCCCAGCTGGCAATTAAGATGGTCGGCAATGCTCTTGGCCGTGACAGGAGGGTAGCCCAGGACCATGACCGCACTCTTATTGAAGTTTATTTTGAGACCGGACATCTGCTGGAAGTGGAGGAGAAGAGATATCAGGTTCGAGAGGTCATCATCCGAGCGCTCAACCATTATGATCGTGTCATCCGCATACCGCAGAAGATATACGCCAAGATCACCCACGAAGTGTGGAACGATGCCGCGTATGTGGCCGACCTTCTAGGCCTTGTCAAGGATGGAGGCAAGTGCATCGACCACCACGTTGAACAAGAATGGGGAAAAAGATCACTCTAGCGAACGCCACACATGGTGGGGAAGTAGGGTCCGATCTCCCCATTGATGTTAACTGCGGTACGACTAGAGGATACCATCTGCATCACCCGCGTCACACACCTGTCGTCGAATCCCTTGCGCAGTAGAACTTCCCGAAAGAAATCCCAGCTAACAGTGTCGTAAGCCTTATGAAAGTCCAACTTCAGGAAGATTACCTTGAGGTTCCTAGAGCGAACCTCGTGGATGGTCTCATGGAGGATGAGCACCCCATCCAGGATGAATCGACCGCAGATGAAGGCCGATTGAATAGGGTGGGTGATCCTATGAGCGTGAAGGGTCACCCTATTGGCGTACCCCTTTGCCAGGATGCGGAAGATGACGTTGATCATCGTGATCGTCCAGAATCGACTGATCTCAGCTGCACCTGGAACTTTGGGCATGAGCGTGATAATCCCGAAGTTTAGGCGAGCAAGGTCAATAGAGCCAACAAAGAACTCGTCAAAGATGGCCATGACCTCCAGTTTATTTTTGGTAAGTACACATGTCCAATTATCCAGCAAACACCGAGACATGACTAGTGATGCCATATTTTTTTTACATGACTATCTACTTGTTAACTAGTCAATTATAAAATTTCACATGATTTATTTTTGGAAAACACTAGCTTTCAGCCGCTTGCGTAGCTCTTCGATCAATTCTGATCGAGCGCTCACGCTCGTGACAAAATCAGACCCGCGCAATCAGTTTTTCTCATGCAATAAGGGTATTGTTTTAGTAGATTTCTGCAACACATGACTAGTTTCAGAAAGAAAAAAATGATTCGATGCTGAAGTTTTTTTTTCCTGTAACTGGGGTCTTGTTGCAAAAGGTTTCTGCAACATATCTTTTGTTTCAAAAAGAAAGAAGAGTTTCGGTGGTGAAGTTTTTTCCTGCAAGTGGGGTCTTATTTTAGAAACATGGCCCGAGTTGCAGCGCAGCGCCCGACATTAAAGAGTGAGTGGCCAGACATTGCAACATGAGGCATGTTTCAGAAACATATATAGCTACAGTTGTAGAAAACGTCGAATAAGCGACAGCCGTGAGAGGTCGTCACCATCGTGCTGGACTGGAGCTAGCAGCTGCTCACGGGGTTGAGGCGCAGGAGGAGCAGCAACTCCGGTGAGCGCGGCGTTCCATGGCCGAGACGCTGAGGCCATGGTGGCTACGCTCTAGCCTAGAGTGTGGACTGTCTCGTCGAGCTGCTACCTCGACAAAGCTTCACAACAAGGTCTTTGTTGCAAAGCCCCTAAGTGCAACAAGGTAGTTGGTGCAAAGATCCTCGGTTTAGACGATAGATCGAACGATTGTTTCGGATGACATCTGATGGTTACCGATGCGGCCGATTTAATTGATTTATCATCCGACGGACGAGGTAGCAGTGTCCTTCATTTTTTGATGAACATGTCCAAATAGCCAGGCAAAAACGGAAACAAGACTAGTTGGGATTTTTTGATAGCTTACCACATATGCTAATCCCATGTGGTGGAAACAAGACTAGTGAAGACGTATACTCCTTCTGGATTTTTTATTTTTTTTACGAGAAACTCCTGGATTTGTAGCCATCCGTGGAAAGAAACACTTAAAACCCTCCCTCTCTCCATGCATTTCTTTCCTTTTGAACCTCTCTCCTTTTCTCCCAACTACTACCCTATATATGAAGCGAATAGAGTCGCGTTCCATTTCGCAGATCTCAGAATTGAAATTGCCCCGCCGCCACCTCCACCGGAACGGAGTCCTTCCAGGAGGTACAACAGCACAGATGTCAATTGCTCGTTTTATGCATGCCAATGATCCTAGATTTCTAGATCTCGTAGCGCTCATATACGCGTTTTGCTTGTGTTTGCTGGTTATAGATACAGAGAGCAACGTCATCGTCAATGGGCATGCCGTTCGACCACCAGGCGGCGTCGTGGGGGCGCCGCACCCCGGCGTGGCTGAAGCCGCTGCTCGGCGCGGAGTTCTTCAAGCCCTGCGCCGATCACCCCTATCTGGTCAAGAACGAATGCAACCATTACTGCCTCGACTGCGCTGGCGAGGACGACGCCGTCTGCTGCACCCTGTGCGTCTCCGCCCACCGCAACCACCGCGTCGTCCAGGTACGTAACGCGTATAAGCCAGAGCATTACTCACGTCCCCGGCACGCTCTAACGACGGCGGCGGCGTCGTGGTTGGATGCAATTGCAGATACGGAAGTCGTCGTACCGCGAAGTGATCCGGGTGGCTGAGCTTAAGGCGGTGGCGGATGTCTCGCTGGTGCAGACGTACGTCATCAACTACGACAGGGTGGTGTTTCTGAACCGGCGGCCGCAGGCCCCGCAGCACGGCGTCAAGTGCGTCGGCCCCGCCGGCGCTTGCCGGGAGTGCGGCCGGGGACTCGTGGACGCTAACTTCCGTTTCTGCTCACTGGGCTGCAAGGTACATGCACGCGTTCACCCTCGCCTATCATTATTGCCTTCCATGTCTGTACGTTCGCTGTGAGGGCACCACGTGGCTAGATACTGGAGTATCACTTAATTGAAATCGATCTTTGAATTGGACGGACAACATCCGACGTTCGAAGGTATAACCTTTTGTTGTGAAACGTTCGTATATCTTTTTTTGGAAAGAAGATCTAGTGGATACGGCCGGGATGCAGACCATATTGATGGCTTTGACGGATGCCACCCGGCCAGCTCACGCTGAGGTCGCAAGCTCCAGCCTCCATGCTCCCAGGCGATCTAGCCTGCGATCCGATCTGGTCCCGAGCACGACGGCCATGGCGCATGAGCCATCTCTCCATCAACATGCCCATGGCATCGGCCGGAGAGAGGCCAACAACACGATGTACATCCATATTGGCGACTGGCGATGCTGGGTGCCGAGTGCCGACCACCCCACTTCATGCTCCAGCCGCAGCACAGTGTCCGCCTCGGCGGCATCATACCCTGTGCATCCTTAGCTTAGCGTCCACCGCACGGGTACTGGCGCCATTTGGCCAGTGCCCCTGCCTCCGGGCTCCGGCAGCCAGTCCGCGAGCACGATGTGGTCAAGTTGGCCAAAGACATGCTCCTCCATGGGAGAACCTCCAGGAGGAATCACGCCGAAAGAGAACACTTCGGAGAGGGTCGTCGCCTGGGCAGGTGTGCATCAACTCCGGCGCCAACCAAGTGCGTGCTCTGTGTATCGGCGCCATGGTCGTAAAATCTCGCGAGGCCAAGTCGCAAGCACATTGCCCGGCCGACTTGATGTCTCAGGTGGATGAGGACCTGCTCCCGGTTCTCATGCATGTAGGCCAAGCACGAAGCCACGCCTTCACCTACAGGCCAGGTGCCTAAAAATTCTTTTGGTTCAAGTCGATTCACTCGCGTGCAGTCTTCGTCTTCAGTTTTCTTCCTCGTGCCACCCCGTCCCTATGGAAAACCCCACCAACGCTGGGCCGACGCCTACTCCCTCACCCGCGCCCGCGGCGGTGTCGCGTACTCGCGTGCGCCTTGCTTCCAAGGTCGGTCCATAGGGCAAAAGAGGCAACCGCCCCAGGGCATGAGAGCAACAGGGCCCCGAATTACTAAAATTATATGCTAGTAATGACCATATTATTGTACATTATATATCCGAAATATTATTTTTATACCTAAGAAGATTCAAATTTTCTAAGAGCAAATTCACAACACTTACTAATAGTGTATATAATTTGAGAGAAAATTCAAACGTCATGCATGTCATAATAAAATATATGTTAACTAGATTTCTATATTCAGATGAACCGAAAACTATTTATTTTATAAACTAGGAAATTTTGGTATACACCAAATTAAACTAGTCACATTCTAGACGACCTTATCAAATATCAAATCATATGTGTGCAAAAGTAGAGTCTACAATTTTCTATGTTCTTCGATAATACAATAACTGTGTTATTTGGATTACAAGTACAAATCATTTGGCATACCATTGAGGTTTATATAATCTTACCTAACGCTAGAATCTATTATTAATATACATATTTAGATTGAATGATTTATAAATCTCTATCATAACATTCAATGATACTAATATACACGGACACACATACAAATATTTATTTATACATTGCGTGGTAATACAATTTAAAAACTTAATTCTAAGAGAAAAATATATATTATATTATTAAATTTAGGAGAAGCAAAATTTTAGTGATATACATTTAGACTGCATATCGAACAGAGAACACTATAAGTATTATTTAGCGAATTTTCTATGGTTCTCACTATGCTAGCTAAGTAATATTATAAAAGTGTACTAACTAAAGATATGGTATTGTACAACTAGTTTAAATAAGTACAAAAGTCATCCCTCTAAGGCCCATCCTTATCCCCGACCCGCGAGTAACCCACACCCTGCATAATGGTAAATTTCACAAACATCCACAATGATTTTATTAACATTTTCAAATATCCCGTGTCTTGTCAAGCTTCCTCCTCATGGATCTGAGTGATGAGGTGCTTAAATGTTTGATGGTTTCAATGGTAATGCCATGGTGCGGGTTGGCTAGTTTTCCATGACATTTTAGCTTACGGTCGGGTTTGCCAGTGAGTTCTTTCATAAAAACCCATCAACTTTATACACATTCCTTTATTCTCTTCTATGTAAAAAGGTAGTGCACCTACTGCTTTCTATCTTTTTTTTGAAGAAGAAATCAATTACTTTCATTCATTTCTTTTATAAAAATAACAAACATTCAAGTATGGATAGCCATCCACCCAAGTGATAAATTGCATTATATTGATTGAGTAGTTTAGATCTGTCTTATTTGCTTTAAACTTCTAGAAAATCATCTATAGCTTGTATGACATCATGTATATCCAAGGAAAAACACTTTTTGTTAGTTTTATTCATCAATATATGTATCCAATATCGCGGGTGGACATCCACCAGAGTGATAAAATGCAGTATATTCTTTGAGTAGTTTATGTTCGTCACATTCCCATGCACTAGCTAGCTAGTCTATATACTTTACTAATGGAAATGTATGTTTTTGTTAATGTCAGCTTGATGGAATGGTGTTTGATGCCAACTTGACATTCATGGTTCATCCGAGGTGCCACCGGGAAAATTCAGGGTCAAACACAGAAGAAGAAGGCGAGGAGGACGGTGATCCGTCGGGGCCTAGCGACCCTCCACCAGGCTGGATCAGCTACCGTCGCCGGCCCCGGAAGGGTGTCCCTGAACGGGCACCCTTCTTTTGATCTTGTTTGTTTTTGGTCGGTTGTTACCGATTTCGACATTGTTTTCATTTGCGCATCATTTCTAGAATAACAAGATTTTCATTAGAAACATGTTGACCTATTCCTTCTCATGTTCTAGAGATGGGAAACGATATTTTTCGATTGGCCTAATAATGGTGAGGTAGCATCCTCGAAGATACATTATGCATGTTGTAATGCCAATGTCTTGTATTTATTTACAATACTGTGGATGCTCTATCGCCGTTGTATTGATATTTTTATTTTTCTTGGATGCTATGATATCATGTTTGATATTTTATTTTCGATAGAAAAATCATTTTACACTTGAAATTTTGTTTTAGTTTCCTGTTCAAAGAAATATTGAGCTTTGTTTACCCTCCGAGTTAGAATAGTCCCACAACGCTGCTCCTCTCCCCTACGTCAGCCATCCAATTTGTGTGAATAAACCATTAGTAGGAAAAGGGTCTTTCGGCCGAGGGCCGAAAGACCATTAGTCCCGGTTCAAACCAAAACCGGGACCAATACCAGGCATTGGTCCCGGTTCGGTTCATCTCATTAGTCCCGATTCAGGGCAAAAACCGGGACTAACGATGCGGCGACAGCCACGTGGCGTGCCGCGGATCATTAGTCCCGGTTTGTGGCACGAACCAGGACTAAAGGGCGAGCTATTGGTCCTGATTTTAGATAAAAACCGGGACTAAAGTGTTGCCTATATAAACCCTCGCCCCTGCCCACCCTCTCCTATGTTTTTGGGTGTTGAGGTGTGAGCACGCATGACATGCTCTTGCCACTCTAGTTCATGCACATGAGGTGTTCGATGAAATGCCCGAGCCACCATATATGAGAGAAGAAGAATGCCGACTGTTGTTGTGGGGGTCGCTTCCCCTTCTTCTCATTGTGCTAGATATTTGTTATGCACTAGGGGAAGAAGGAGTAGCGACCATCATCGACGGTCGAAAAATCAGGTGAGGGAGTGTCCACCATATATGAGAGAAGAAGGATGCCGACTGATGTTGTGGGGGCCGCTTCTCCTTCTTCTCCTTGGGTAGATATTTGTTATGCACTAGGGGAAGAAGAAGTAGCGTCCATCATCGATGGTCGAAAAATTAGGCGAGGGAGTGTCCACCATATATGAGAGAAGAAGAATGCCTACTGTTGTTGTGGGGGTCGCTTCTCCTTCTTCTCTTTGTGCTAGATATTTGTTATGCACGAGGGGAAGAAGGAGTAGCGACCATCATCGACGGTCGAAAAATGAGGTGAGGGAGTGTGCACCATATATGAGAGAAGAAGAATGCCGATTGTTGTTGTGGGGGTCGCTTCTCCTTCTTCTCATTGTGCTAGATATTTGTTATGCACTAGGGGAAGAAGGAGTAGCGACCATCATCGACGGTCGAAAAATCAGGTGAGGGAGTGTCCGCCATATATGACAGAAGAAGAATGCCGACTATAGTTGTGGGGGTCGCTTCTCCTTCTTCTCTTTGTGCTAGATATTTGTTATGCACTAGGGGAAGAAGGAGTAGCGACCATCATCGACGATCGAAAAATCAGGTGAGGGAGTGTCCGCCATATATGAGAGAAGAAGAATGCCGACTATTGTTGTGGGGGTCGCTTCTCCTTCTTCTCTTTGTGCTAGATATTTGTTATGCACTAGGGGAAGAAGGAGTAGCGACCATCATCGATGGCCGAAAAATCAGGTGAGGGAGTGTCCATCATATATGAGAGAAGAAGAATGCTGACTGTTGTTGTGGGGGTCGCTTCTCCTTCTTCTCTTTGTGCTAGATATTTGTTATGCACTAGGGGAAGAAGGAGTAGAAACCATCATCGACGGTTGAAAAATCAGGTGAGGGAGTGTCCACCATATATGAGAGAAGAAGAATGTCGACTGTTGTTGTGGGGGTCGCTTCTCCTTCTTCTCTTGGTGCTAGATATTTGTTATGCACTAGGGGAAGAAGGAGTAGCGACCATCATCGACGGTCGAAAAATCAGGTGAGGGAGTGTCCACCATATATGAGAGAAGAAGTATGCCGACTGTTGTTGTGGGGGTCGCTTCTCCTTCTTCTCTTTGTGCTATATATTTGTTATGCACTCGCGGAAGAAGGAGTAGCGACCATCATCGACGGTCGAAAAATCAGGTGAGGGAGTGTCCACCATAGATGAGAGAAGAAGAATGCCGACTGTTGTTGTGGGGGTCGTTTCTCCTTATTCTCCTTGTGCTAGATAGTTTTTATGCACTAGGGGAAGTAGGAGTAGCGACCACCATCGACGGTCGAAAAATCAGGTGAGGGAGTGTCCAACATATATAAGAGAAGAAGAATGCCGACTGTTGTTGTGGGGGTCGCTTCTCCTTCTTCTCCTTTTGCTAGATATTTGTTATGCACTAGGGGAAGTAGGAGTAGCGAGCATCATCGACGGTCGAAAAATCACGCGAGGGAGTGTCCACCATATATGAGAGAAGAAGAATGCTGACTGTTGTTGTGGGGGTCGTTTCTCCTTCTTCTCCTTGGGCTTGATATTTGTTATGCACTAGGGGAAGAAGGAGTAGCGACCATCATCGACGGTCGAAAAATCAGGTGAGGGAGTGTCCACCATATATGAGAGAAGAAGAATGCCGTCTGTTGTTGTGGGGGTCGTCTGTCCTTCTTCTCCTTGTGGTAGATATTTGTTATGCACTAGGGGAGGTAGGAGTAGCGACCATCGTCGACGGTCGAAAAATCAGGTGAGGGACTGTCCACCATATATGAGAGAAGAAGAATGCCGACTATTGTTGTGGGGGTCGCTTTTCCTTTTTCTCCTTGTGCTAGATATTTGTGATGTGCCTTTGAATGGTGCATTTTGAACACACAAAAAGTATGGAGTTCAAATAAGTTCAAAAAAAAACAAAATCCCTTTGTAACAGATGACTTCTTGTTCGAAACCTTGATACTTCGAGAGAGATTGTCCGTTTTGTACACGAAGTGCATCCATTTTTTGTCGTAACCCTCGCAACTTTTAGCACATGCTATGTGGGTGAAATGATGATACATGCCAACTTTTAACATTTTCAGAGTTCATTTGTAGTGCTTTTCAATTTCAGGGTCAACCAGCTCAAGAAAATAAAGTAAATGCACGAAAAATAACAAATGAAGTCAGAAATTGTCGAAAATTTGTGATGCGCCTTTGAATGGTGCATTTTGAATACACAAAAAGTATGGAGTTCAAATAAGTTCAAAAACATGAAATCCCTTTGTAACAGATGAGTTCTCGTTCGAAACCATTATACTTCGAGAGAGATTGTCCGTTTTGGACACGAAGTGCATCCAGTTTTTGTCGTAACGCTCTCAACTTTTAGCACATTCTATGTGGGTGAAATGATGATACCATGCCAAATTTCAACATTTTCACAGTTCATTTGAAGTGCTTTTCAATTTCAGGGTCAACTAGCTCAAAAAAATAAAGTAAATGCACGAAAAATACCAAATGAAGTCAGAAATTGTTGACAATTTGTGATGTGCCTTTGAATGGTGCATTTTGAACACAAAAAAGTATGGAGTTCAAATAAGTTCAAAAAATGAAATCCCTTTGTAACACATGAGTTCTCGTTCGAAACTATGATACTTCAAGAGAGATTGTCCGTTTTGTACACGAAGTGCATCCAATTTTTGCGTAACTCTTTCAACTTTTTAGCACACGCTATGTGGGTGAAATGATGATACCATGCCAACTTTGAACATTTTCAGAGTTCATTTGTAGTGCTTTTCAATTTGAGGGTCAACTAGCTCAAAAAATAAAGTAATGCACGAAAAATACCAAATGAAGTCAGAAATTGCTGAAAATTTGTGATGTGCCTTTGAATGTTGCATTTTTAACACACAAAAAGTATGGAGTTCAAATAAGTTTTAAAAAATAAAATCCCTTTGTAACAGATGAGTTCTCGTTCGAAACCCTCATACTTCGAGATAGATTATCCATTTTGTACACGAAGAGCATCCAGTTTTTGTTGTAACACTCTCAAGTTTTTAGCACATTCTATGTGGATGAACTCATGATACCATGCCAACTTTCAACATTTTCAGAGTTCATTTGTAGTGCTTTTCAATTTCAGGGTTAACTAGCTCAAAAAAATAAAGTAAATGCACGAAAAATACAAAATGAAGTCAGAAATTGTTGAAAATTTGTGATATGCCTTTGAATGGTGCATTTTGAACAAACAAAAAGTATGGAGTTCAAATAAGTTTAAAAAAATGAAATCCCTTTGTAACAGATGAGTTCTCGTTCGAAACCCAAAAAATTCGAGAGAGATTGTCCGTTTTGTACACGAAGTGCATCCAATTTTTGTCGTAACTCTCTCAAAGTTTTAGCACATGCTATGTGGGTGAAATGATGATACCATGCCAACTTTCAACATTTTCAGAGTTCATTTGTAGTGCTTTTCAATTTCAGGGTCAACTAGCTCAAATAAATAAAGTAAATGCACGAAAATTACCAAATGAAGTCAGATATTGCTAAAAATTTGTGATGTGCCTTTGAATAGTGCATTTTGAACACACAATAAGTATGGAGTTCAAATAAGTTCAAAAAAATAACATCCCTTTGTGACAGATGAGTTCTCGTTCGAAACCCTCATACTTCGAGAGAGATTGTCCGTTTTGTACACGAAGTGCATCCAGTTTTTGTTGTAACACTCTCAAATTTTAGCACATTCTATGTGGATGAACTGATGATACCATGCGAACTTTCAACATTTTCAGAGTTCATTTGTAGTGCTTTTCAATTTCAGGGTTATCTAGCTCAAAAAAAAAGTAAATACACGGAAAATACCAAATGTAGTCAAAAATTGTTGAAAATTTGTGATGTCCTTCTGAATGGTGCATTTTGAACACACAAAAAGTATGGAGTTCAAATAAGTTCAAAAAAATGAAATCCCTTTGTAACAGATGAGTTCTCGTTCGAAACCCAAAAACTTTGAGAGAGATTGTCCGTTTTGTAAACGAAGTGTATCCAATTTTTGTCGTAACTCTCTCAAATTTGTAGCACATGCTATGTGGGTGAAATGATGATACCATGCCAACTTTCAACATTTTCAGAGTTCATTTGTAGTGCTTTTTAATTTCAGGGTCAACTAGCTCAAAAAAATAAAGTAAATGCACGAAAATTACCAAATGAAGTCAGAAATTGCTGAAAATTTGTGATGTGCCTTTGAATGGGGCATTTTGAACACACAAAAAGTATGGAGTTTAAATAAGTTCAAACAAATAAAATCGCTTTGTAACAGACGAGTTCTCGTTCGAAACCCTCATACTTCGATAGAGATTGGCCGTTTTGTACACGAAGTGCATCCAGTATTTGTTGTAACCAAGGTTGTCAGAATCGCGATTCTGAATCGGATCAGAGCTTTGTTGGTAGGATCGTGAATCATAGAATCATAACTACCAGGATCGTAGGAACTTAGATTGTACGAAAGATTCACTAACCCAAGTCCGATCATCACGTGAGATGAGGTTGTTTCAATGGTGAACATATTCATGTTGATCATATCAACTATATGACTCATGTTCGACCTTTCGGTCTCTTGTGTTCTCAGGCCTTGTTTGTACATGCTAGGATCGTCATGTTTAACCCGAGTGTTCTACATGTGCAAAACTGGCTTGCACCCATTGTATGCGAACATAGAGTCTATCACACCCGATCATCATGTGGTGCTGCGAAACAACGAAATTTGGCAACGGTGCACACTCGGGGAGAACACAAATTTGTCTTGAAATTTTAGTTAGGGATCACCTTATAATGCTGTCGTCGTTCTAAGGAAAACAAGGTGCATAAAAGGATTAACATCAAATGCAAATCATAAGTGACATGATATGGCCATGAACTTTTGCTTTTGATCTCCATCTATAAAGAACCGATATCATCTCCATCGTCACCGGCATGACACCAAGATCTCCATCATTGTGTTACCGTCAGGGTTGTCGTGCCAACCAAGTTTCTACTACTATTGCTACCGTTTGGCAATAAAGTAAGGCATTACTTAGTGCTTAATCATTGACATGTAGGTCATACAATAATTAAAGACAACCCTATGGCTCCTGCCAGTTGTTGTATGCATCGACATGAAAGTCGATATTAACTACTACAACATGATCATCTTATACATCAAACATATATCGTCATGTCTTTGGCCAAATCATATCACAACATACCCTGCAAAAACAAGTTAGACATCCTCTAATTTGTTGTTGCATGTTTTACGTGGCTGCTATTAGTATCTAGCAAGAACGCTTCTTACCTACACAAAACCACAAAAGTGACATGCAAGTTCTATTTAACCTTCTACAAGGACTGCCTTCATCGGATCCGATTCAACTAAGGCGGGAGAGACCGACACCCGCCAGCCATCTTGTGCAACAAAGTTATATGTCAATCGATGGAACCGGTCTCTCGTACATGGACGAGTAAAGTTGGTCCGCCGCTTCATCCCACAATACCGATGAATCAAGAAAAGACTAAGCAGCGAAGCAATCTAAATATCAACGCCCACAAACTCCTTTGTGTTCTACTCATGATGTCATCTACGCATAGACCTAGCTCATAATGCCACTATTGGGGAACATTGCATGGAAAAAAATTACTACGCTCAGCAAGATCAATCTAGGAGATGCACATCTATGAGAGGAGGGATTGTATCTACATAGCTATGTAGATCACTAAGAGGAAGCGTTAAAGAACACGATTGATGTAGTGGTACGTCTTCACTATCCTATCTCGATCCGTCCGGAACTCCCTATCGAGCACCGAATGGACGACACTTCCGCGTTCAGCAGACGTGCAGCTTGATGACATCTCTGCCTCCTCGACCCAGCAAGCAAGGGCAAAGTGGTAGATAAGTTCCCCAGAAGCGCAAAAACATGACGGTGCTGGTGGAGCATCTGTCCCGACAGGGCTTGACCAAGCACTACCAGAAAATCTAGAGAAGGACACAATCTAGAGAGAGAGAGAGGCTACGCCGTGGCGTGTGTCTTGCAACACTCCCTCCCCTGTCATATATATAGGTGGAGAGGAGGGTTCCCATCTCGGCCTAGGGTTTCCCCTTTGGGGGGCGGTCGTCAAGGGGTGGGGTGCGGCGGCCCTATGGTGCCTTGCCATCCAAGGCAAAGGGTGGTCGCCCCCTTTGTGGGCTTAGCCCCCACCTCCTGCTGCATGGGCCTTGATGGGAGGGGTGGCCAGCCCACCAGGGTCTGGTGCGCCACCTCTCACAGCCCATGGTGCCCTTCAGGGCAGGTGAACCGTCCTAGTGAACCCCGGAACACTTCTAACACTCCCTTCACAAAACCAACATACTCCAGAACCTTTCCGGACCTCGAATACCAACTTCCTATATATCAATCTATACCTCCGGAGCATTCTAGAGCTCCTCGTGACGTCCGAGATCTCGTCCAAGACTCTGAAAAACTTTTTGTTACCACAATAGATAACTCACTAATAACAAATCGTCATCGAACCTTAAGTGTGCAGACCCTGCGGGTTTGAGAACTATGCAGACACTCTCCGATCAATAACCAATAGCGGGATCTGGATGCCCATATTGGCTCCTACACATTCTATGAAGATCTATATGGACCGAACCACGATGTCAAGGATTCAATCAATCCCATATATTGTTCCCTTTGTCCATCGGTATGTTCCTTGCGTGAGATTTGATCGTCGGTATCTGCATATCTACTTAAATCTCGTTGCCGGCAAGTCTATTTACTCATTCCGTAGTACAAGATACCGTGGCTAACTCTTTAGTCACATTGCTTGCAAACTCATTCTGATGCTGTATTACCAAGTGGGCCCTGAGATACCTCTCTGTCACACAGAGTAACAAATTCTAGTCTTCATCCATGTCAACTCAACAGACACCCTCAGAGATACCTGTAGAGCACCTTTATAGTCACCCAGTTACGTTGCCATGTTTGATACACACAAGGTACTACTCCGGTGTTAGTGGGTTTGCATGATATCATGGTTATAGGAACAAACACTTGACATGCAGAAAACAATAGCAATAAACTTACACGATCATATGCTACATTCATAATTTTGGATCTTGTCCATCACATCATTCTCTTAATGATGCGATCCCGTTATCAAATGACAACTCATGTATATGGCCAGGAAACCTTGACCATATTTGATTAATGAGCTAGTCCTTTAGAGGCACACGAGGGATAATATGTTATCTATGTATCCACACACGTATTTGAGTTTCCAATAAATACAATTCTAGCATGGATAATAAATGTTTATCATGAACAAGGTAATATAATAATAACCACATTATTATTGCCTCTTGGGCATATTTCCAACAAAAACAACCCATAGTCATCCTTTCTGGTACGACGTCGTATCGAGGGTGACCACGTCACTCCCTCCACTAGTAATGCGGGCTCTCTACCAATATCGACCAAAGTAATCAAGAAAGCCCCGTACCTTAAGGGGTATCATGGTTGCACATGTAAGGTCGGCATAGTCATCACATCCTAAATCTAATCCAATTTCGGAAATACACACACATCTTGCCTCGGTACACCACTTCTTTCTCAAGTGTTCACCTAACTCAACACCATCTCCATCGGGCATTAGTGGCTCCCGACGGGGTTTTTGAAAATTCTTAGAAATCACATATTTTTCGTCACCATGCATATTCCCACCCCATTTGCACAGCAAATACATATCATCATAACTACTTCCCACCCGCACAACCCTCAAAGGAAGGTAGGGTCATGCTCAGTGCAAGTATCAATGAGGAGTTATCGGAGACAACCCACCAAGGTGGTCACAAATTCAACATGGTTCAGTTGCAGCGAACTTAAGTGTTGTATGACATGAATAAAAATGGTTTCAAGACATGGTCAAGGGGTTGCTTACCTGGCTCAGCAAAGTATTCAAGATCATAACCAACTTCTGGTCGAACTCCGACCACCCTGTCTAATTTGTCAACTACCACCAGAAACAACCATAATAATCCACACAATAAGACATCAACCAAAAGTGTTAAAAAAAAGAAAATTTAGTTTTCTAGGATAGCAATGGTCATAAGAATAATACCTAAAGTTTCTATAATAGATTTGGATCACTACAAATATTTGAACGGTGGAAATGTAGGTATCATTGACCCCACAAGAAGTCTACAGAAAATATTTTCCTAAAAATGAGTCTAGGGACTCATTCAATGGATCATGATTTTAGAAGTATATAGGAATTTAATTCATTGGATTTGGAGTTGTGAGGAATTTCCTATGAATTTACTAAGGTGACTTAAATGAGAAAAGAGCTATTGATTTGATCCAATAAAAACATAGCATAGGAAAATTGTTAACCTTAGCTACATAAATACGGGATGATTTTTGGAGTACCTAGAAATTCGAATCACTCCATTTGGAGTGTTCAAATTATGAATTTAAATTTAAACATGTAAAAACTTCTGGAGAAAAGTTATGGAAGTTGTGCCCAAAGATATCTTGGATATTTAGAATGTTTTAGGAATTTGAACCATCAAATATGGAGGTAATGTTTTTTTATGAATTATATAATTATATTTGGAAAGAAAAATCCCAGAGGATTTACCAAAGGTGGCTGGGATAAGTGGCGCACGGGGCGCATGATATTGGAGTGGCTGGCCCAGTGGCTCGGCCTGGAGGTTGTGGTGGGTGATGTCGAAGGCACACCACAGCAGTATGCCATTTGTGGGTGAAGGCGACACCGGGCCAGTGTGTCTCCACTAGAAATGTTGGGCCCGAGCTGTTGGGTCGCTGGTAGGCGGGCTCCACCACGCTCTCTCTCTCCCGCCTCCTTCTCCTTCCTCTCGATAGGAGATAGAGGAGGGTATCGATCGCCATGGTTCCAGGTATTTCGTCGCCCGAGGCATGGAGCCAGCAGCCTGGGCGGATGCCCGGCTTCGTGCAACGCTCGAGGGTTTTCGCACCGGTCGCAAGGGTCGCCAGAGCGAGCAGTTCAATGGGAGAGCAGACGGGAGCGAAGACGATCTCACACATGATGGTGTGGTCGGGGACAGGAGACAAGGTGATGAGGGAGAGTATTTTTGCAACGCTGGTGCATGTTGATGAATTATAGAGGGGAAGGGAGCGATCGTGGGGCGCTGATTTTGAGTCGCGGTCAATGGAAGAACTCTGACCATGGGGGTGGACGCCAAAATCTAGGTTTAGATGATTTCCTCATATTTCCCACATGAGCATGCCACCTTTGGGTTTGGTTTGATGAATTGGAATGCAAATGATGTTGTAGTAAAACTTGGGGGCAGTGGTATGAGCAGAACTATGGGATAGAGGAATAAATGGATAGCCATGCTAAAAGAGAGAGAAAGAGAGGGAGTTACCTCCCCCAAATAATTGAGAAGGCCATGGCAAATTTATTGGAGGTAGAAGGGGGCTAGCAAATGCTGTGGTGGTAATTTGAGGGCAAGGAGATCGTTTTTGGGTCAACTTGGCTTGTCCACTAGTTTGTGTCAGAAGGTGTTTGTGATGTGTTTGGGCTAGGCAGTTGAAATCTATGGCCTTTATATGTACAAGGAGTAAATGGTAAGACCAATTGGTCCTGATCACCAAATTTGAGATTATTGGATGAAAGTTGACAATACAAACTTGGTAAACCCTAAAAATGGACATAAATGGTTTTCTCTCGATCTTTTAATGTGAATTAGTTCCCCCTAATGCACCACTTGGTGTGGTGGCATTATTTGAGGATTAGAGCATGCCCAAAAATTTCGGACCAAATGGGTAAACTTCACAATGGAATATTTCCCAATTCCAGAAATTAACATAGATTGTTCGGGGAATTTGGACAAGTTTTCTTTATTTTCCTTGATGCACCACTTGGTGTGGATATGAATTGTTAGGGTATTATAACATGTCCACAAAGCTGGATCACAAATGGAGGTACTTGGCAATGTAAATTTGTTCAAGTTTGGATCTGGATAATGAGAGTTTTGGAATATTTTGGCAATTTTATCACTTATATCATGTGTGACTTGCTAGAATTTTCCTTGAATTATTTGAGAATATTTACTATAGAAATATTCCAATTACTTCAAATATGTAGAAAGGGATTTGTCCAATATTTTGAACATGACCATGTGTTGAAACTCTTATATATGGAAAATCTATGCCCAATGAGTTTTCCTAAATTTTCAAATATTATGGGAGCATAAAAATAATTTTACCATATAAAAGACTATTTCTAGCACTAGAGAACAATATTTAAATGACATAGTAAATTAACTTTTAAAATAATTATTTTGTGGTTTTGGGAAGTATTTATTATAATAGGATCCAAATAAAATTTTTGGAGCAAAACATCTTCCCTAACTTAAGGACTTGTAGTACAATTCTCGATTCAAGGTTTTTTGAAAGCTTAAATTAAATAAATACTTTTTGGGAAAAATATATTTTATAAAAATAGTTTTAGGTTCTATACACATGGCATGGTCATTGAGCAAACATTTGGATCAAGGAGATGAGTCTTGAGAGAAGGATAATTTTTGTGATTTAAAACACAATCAAATAAGCAGGCAATTAGCAATCAGTTCAAGCATCACATCACACAGAAAATAAATTTTTGGCCCTCATTTTCTAGTTATATTGACTTAGTTATGAGAGGCAAACACACGGCGTTTCAGCCAGCCACTCCAAGAGACCGTATACGCATGGCTACGGTGCAGCTGGCTGTACCGCTGTTCGCTACCGAGTGTGACCAGGCGAGGCGGCACAATGGTGGAGATAGAGCCAACCACTCCATGATATCGTATACGCATGGCTATACTAGAGTCAGCCGTACTGCTGACCGCTGCCTATTGCAACCAAGCAAAGTGGCACAGTGGTTGCACAATGCCACCTACTCCCTGATGCTGCACATGTGTGGCTACATTGGAGCCGGCCGTACCTGTGGGGACCCCAAATCATATGTCGTGATCACCGAATGTACGTGCACAGTGATCCCAGATATCAATGTTCATTGAACACACATAAACTGTATAACTAGAGTCTTACATCTATTACATATCGTTTTACTCCAATATGGCCTTCATGGCCAAGTCTTCATATGTTTGCAGCGGAAAGTCTTCTTCGATAGCGTGGACCCATGCCATCAACCTTAACCCTACAGGCATTCTGACTGAGAAGCGCACTAGCTCGCACGAACGACATGAAGGTATTCTTCATCATATCATATTCTCTCATGCCTGGTCAATGAAATAACAAGTGGCAAGCCAATGAGTTATTTGAATGTACTTGCAAGCAACCCATGTTTTGAGCAAGGCAATAATAATGCATGATATAGCAGTAATTAGTTAAGTTGCAGAAAGCTAGTTTTGAGTGCAATGTCATGATCAATCAACTATTAAAAGCATGCATCAAGAGGTTGCAGATATCCGTATGAAGAAACTATAGATATCATCATAGGCGGGGGTTGAACATCTCATGTTCATTCATCATGTCAAGTCATCTAACTTAGCTCAAGTAGCATCTTTCTCACATAATCAACTTTCTCTATCACACGCACTTGGTTTATGCGAAATCATATGGATGTAGTTTAAGAAGTACCACCCAAGTATCCTTGACCTTGTACACGGTGATTCGAATAGTTTTACACTGTGCACAGGTTGCATGCTGTACCCACAAGACTCAGGGAACTGCATTGTCATCCATGGCACTCAGTATATTACATACCCGAGGTAAGCACCTGAACAATGCCTTTCCCCTAGAGACATTCAACAAAGAGTCCCCATGATTGGTACCCAGCCTTCATGATGTACATCATGAGGGCTTCGATCCAGATCGTATCATCCACGAAAGGACTAACAGTGTGCCCGATGTCTGTGAAAAAACCCATGACCACCCTACCTGGAACGACCTTGTCTCGAGAGAGTGATTCGACTCTCCCACCCCTTGAAATGCGGGCTCTCTAATAGCATCGACCAAGGTAATCAACAAAGCCCCGTCCCATAAAGGGGTATCGTGGTCTCACATGTAAGGTTGGGACGGTCGACATATCTTAAATCTCTCCTGTTTTTGAAACCACACACACAACTTGCCTCGGTACACCACTTCTTTCTCAAGTGGTTACCTAGCTCAACACCATCTCCCTCGGGCATTAGTGGCACCCGACGGTTTTTTTGCAGAAGTCTTTGAAATCATTTCCTTTCTAGCATCATGCATATCTCCCATCCCATTTGTGTAGCAACAACTCAGCAACATATCGAATTCCCGCTTGCACAACCGTCATAGGAAGGTAGGGTCATGCTTAGTGCAAGTATCAACGAGTAAACATGAGAGTCAACCCACAGAGGTTGTCACTGATTCACATGCTTCAGATACAACAAAATATAGTGCCATATGACATGCATAAAAGGGTTTCATGGTCATGGTCAAAGGGCTGATTGGCTGGTTGAGCAAAGTCTTCGAGGTCTTCTGACACTTCTCGTCCAACTCCGAGCACTTCATGTACTTCTTCAACTATTATTGGAAGCAACCACGATAAGCCACACAACAAGCAAAAAAGCAAAGGTGCTATATAAATAGGACTTTTATTTTTGTTAGACATCTCTGGTCATAAGAAAAATTCCTAAAGTTTGTTCTAGTGGATTTGTATCACCGGGTATTTCTAAACGGTGGAAATGGAGGCATCACTGGCCCCACAAGGAGTCTACAAAAACATTTTTATAAAAGAGTGGTTGTTACTATCAATTAGGGAATGATTTTAGAAGAATATTGGAACTGGTTTCACTTGGTTTGGAGTTGGTATGAATTCCTTCAAGATTTACTCAGATGGAATAAATGGAAAGGGGGCCATTTATTTGTTCAAGGAGAAATAATGCATGATAAAAATGTTTGCCTAGGCTAGAAAAATAGAGCATGATTTTATAGACAACTAGGAACTTGAATCACTCCATTTGGAGTTGATTTGGATGCTCTAGGGATTTTGCAAGGTGGGGGATTGATATATTAAAATTTGAATATGAATATTAATACTATAGAAAAAATCTTTGGAAAAATGTGCAATTAATGCACATATTTAGATAGCACATGATTTTAGGAATCTGCAGGAATTTGAATTTCCTATATTGGACTATGAATTTAGTATGAATTATCTAATCCCTCTTGTAAAAGAAAAAGAACAAGGGCTTTACCATATGGGCCACAACAGCGCTCAAGATGCAAGTTAATAAATGGGCTGGCCCGATAGCGTAGTTGCGCCCCGCAGTAGCCAGGTTGAAGGTGTACTCCCTAGAGTACACTTTCTTTGCACAAAGGTGTCTGAACCGGTGAGCCATTTCCACTTAAACAACCGGGCTCGGCTAGCCAGTCGTTGATGGGTGGGGCCTGCTTGTCGGGTTCACCCCATACGTCCTGCTCGATCTAAGGTGAGACAAGGAGGCAGGGCCGACGCATGTCAGCGCTGGTCCCGGTGGTGCCACGACCACCGACACGCTCGATGGAGAGAGTCGTGCCACCCCGAGGTCTCCGTTTTCGCCAAGGTTGGCACCAGGTTAAGCGGTTCCTCGGCCACGGTGGAAGTAGCTGACAACGACAGTGGGCCCGGCGCAATAACCAACAAGAGGGGAGAAGTTGAGCGTAGGGGAGCTCCATATTGCATGGGGTCGTGTGGTGAGGTTTTGAGAGGGAAGGAGCGACAAGGTAGCTCGAATTCGAGTGAGGCCCGACGTGAGATGTCTAGCCACGGGAGCGAATGGAGGGTGAGAGAGGAGAGATTGGCTGGTCGAGGAGGTAATTAGGAGGGAGGGGAGCGAGAGGGGACAAGTGGGCTCGGGGAGAGGCTAAAATAGAGGGGGCGACCGACGGGAGCTCGAGTTGCGTCGACTGCGGTCTCGCGTGGTGAGCACATGTATCAGAACCACCTTGGAGGCTTGCTGGCATTGCGGAGGGGCATGGATGGTCAAGTTGGATCCCCTAGCACATGCTAGTGCTCTATCGAGGCCGGACATGAGCTACCCGATGAGGTCAAGTGGCAGAGCGTCGTTCCTACCTACCATCAGCGTGGTCACCCGCAAAGGCTTGTCCAGGACTATCCTGTGGTCAGGCCTATTTGTCTAGCATACAAGGTATGCGTGCCAGAGGGCTCTTAATAGATTTGGATTTGAGTGGAGGTGCTTTTCACTAAGGCCAAGTTTGTAGCAACAATCTTGGGGTCTAGCAAAAGGGTTTTGACTCGAGGGTATTTGGGACAAAACCTTGTCTAGTGGACCTATGTATGGAAGGACTACTTGACCACCAATTTGCAGCTCAAGGAGGTTAGTGTAGATAGTACTTGTAGTATAAGGACCCATTTGCTGCGAGAATCTAATTTTAGATGTTGTGTTCATAATTTCCACATGATCATGCCATCCTTGGTTTTGATTTGATGCATTAACATGGAAGCGAAGTTGGGGGGGAGTTTGGAGGCATTTTCATGCATACAATAATTGGAGAGGGGAAAAGGGGTGCTGCCATGGGGAAAAGGAGAGGGAAAGTGAGGTAGTTACCCTCCAATAATTTATCAAGGGCCATAGCAAGGTTACTGGATGTAGAAGAGGGTCAGAAAACACTGCGGTAGAAAATTGGAGGCAAGAGGAATCTTTATGGGTCAACATTGTTTATCCTCTAGATCATGGATGAAGTTGTTTGATGCTGTCCAGTGGCATCTAGGGGTATCCAATGGCATTGAGACTTACCAGGGGTAAATGGTAATGCCATTTGGCTCTAATCAGCAACTTTGAAATTATATGGTGATAGTTGACAATGTAAACTTGATAAACCCTAGAAATTGGCAGAAATGGACTTCTCTGTATAAATCCATGCGAATTAATTCCCCCTAATGCACCACTTCATGTGGTGGTTTTATTTGAGCAATTGAGAACGCCAAAAAAGTTTGGGATCAATTGGAGAAACTTCACAATGCAAATATTGTCAATTATGGAAATCAACACAAGTAGTTTTGTAGGGCTTTAGACAAGTGGATCTGGTCCACTTGGTGCACCACTTGGTGTGGATGCATCATTAGCGTATTGGAACATGTTGACAAAATTTGAGCACAATTGGAGACACTTGGCAATGTATAGTTGCTCAAGTTTAGTTCTAGATAGAGAGGTTTTGGAATATTTTGGTGAATTAAATCAACTTGAATTGATATGATACTTGGCAAGATTAGCACATATATCATATGTGACATGCTAGATTTTTATTGGGATTTATTGAGAATATTTCTAATAGAAATATTTCAAAAGCTTGAAATAGGAAGAAACGGTTTTGGATGGTTTTGCCCAATATTTTCGTGGGGACCCCGACTTATGAGTCGAGATCGCTGAATGAACGTGCTCAGTTATCCCAGAGATCAATGCTCACCGAACACACAAATACTGAATATTGAGAGTCTTACATCCAAGTACCGAATTATTACATCACATGACCGAATGGTCAAGTTGACAAGGTAGGGCCTATAAGGCCAAATCACACTAATACAACTAGTGGCAGAAATCTTAGGGCTAAGCGGGTGCCCATGCCATCAGCCTACAGCAACATGCATTCTGACTGGGAAGTGTCCTAGTTCGAAGTGCCGTCTCTGAAGACGTACTCCTCTCCAAACTCCGGTCCTTCCATGTCTGGTCAATAATATAACCAGTGGCAAGCCAATGATTACTTTGAATGTACTCGCAAACAGCCATGATATGAACAATGCAATTGATATGATAACAAATAATATGCATCTTTGGTGGATAACATCTTGATTGTAAATAAACATGATCATGGATGTGCTACATAAGATAGATGGTAATTAGAAGAATAGTTTATAGATATCAACATATCTGTGAAGGGCTGAACACTCCGGGTTTACCCGATATGCCAAGTCACCAAATTTCCTCATATCAACTATTTTATATTAACACCATTGTACACACACACACACTCACACACACTTGGTTTATGTGGAAACAACTGGACGTAGTTTAAGCAGGATTACCCAAGTGTCCTTGACCGTGAACACGGCTATTCGAATAGTTTTACACTTTGCAGAGGTAGTACGCTAGACCCATGAGATCCGGGAAATTTCCGTGTCATCCATGACTCGCGGTATATAACATACCCGAGGTAAGTACCCGATCAATGCCTTTCCCCTGACGATACTAGACAAAGAGGTCCACTCGATTGGTATCCAGTCCACATGATGTACGTCTTACGAGCACCGACTTTGGACAGTATCATCCATGCGGGGACCAACGGTGTGCCTGGAACACGTAAAAACAGCATAGTCGCCCTACCTGGCATGACCCCATCACGGGAGTGACCACACATCACTCCCGCCACTAGTAATGTGACTCTTTGCTAGAACCGACTAGAGTAATCAACAAAGCCCCATCCCATAAAGGGGTAACATGGTCGTACATATAAGGTTGGGACAGTCGACACATCATAAATCTAATCCCATTTTCGAAACCACTCACACCAAAATACCCGCTGCATCACTTCACCAAAAGTGGCCACCTAACTCATCATCACCCTCGGGCATTTGGTTTTCATAAACCTTTGATTTTTACCATCGTCATGCTCATGATTCTACTATGCTTAGCTCTACTTGTCAACATGATATAAACATGATCCTCATAGGTGGTAGGATCATGCTCAAAATGCAAGTGCTCCGGAGGTGCCATCGGTAACATCACTTCAATAAATTACGGAATCTTTTATGATCACATGCCACGGAAATATTTTCTACTCTTAGCATGCAATATAAAATATGCTCAAACATGGTCAAAGGGCTGCTTGGCTTGGTCAGCTAAGTATCCGGCCTCTTCGGGGTCTTCAAGTCCAACTCCTTCGTCACACGAGGTTTCTATTATCGTAATAAATAAAAAGCAATAAGTACCTCAATCCAAAACAGATCGCAAAGTCACTTTAAATTTTTTGTTTAATTCTGTTAAATCCATATTGTTATTTTTAAAATATTTGTCTCTGGTTTTAGTGAAAGAAATTTATAAAATCAATTTAACAGAAGCAAAACTATTCCAAATGAGCCTTTTTAAATATTATAACACATAATAGTTGTTACAAAAATTCATCCAAGGGTTCTGTTAAATACTTCAAATTTAAAAAAAATTAAGGTGGAAGTATAATAAATTTATACTGGATAAATATTTATATAAAAATCATTCAAAACCAAACTTTAAATAAAAGAAGAAGGGCAACAACCGTGGCCTGGCTTGGCCTAGGACTGGGTCGGCCCAGTGGCCAGCCAACGAGCCTGCCCACGCACGCGCGCCATCAGGTTTGAACCTGACACACAGGCCCATGCGGTTAGTGGCTGCGGGCAGCAAGGGAGAGAGAGATGGGCCACCGATAGGTGGGGCACACCTGTCGGGGTCGTCTCCTACATCTGGACAAACAGGAGGAGGAGCATGTCGGCGTGGCTACCGACGTCCTCAGGCCCTAACAATGGCAGGAATGGGTCCGGCTCGTTGCCCGTACCTAGTGGTGGTCGAGTCGATGACGGGGGGGGGGGGCTCTGGTTCAACGATGATGAGGTAGCCGTGGCGGAGGGGTTTCGTGTGACAGTGGAGGTGGCAGCTACGGGCACGGATTCGCTCGGGCGAGAGAGGGGAAAGCTTCCTCGGGTCACAGGCAGTAGGTTGGAGAGGAAGAGGGGCTCAAGAACCTCCGTGTATCCGGAGATCAAGCAGAGCTCCGAGGTAGAGGGGCCTCGATCGATCTTGAGCACCGAGGCTCTACTTTCTCAATGGGGTGGCTAGGGAGGTGATTGGGGTCTAGGTGGAGTGGAGTGAGGGGTTCTGGAACAAGGGGACGGGCTATAAGTCGTCCCGCGATGGTGAGCCGACTCGGGTGAGCCGGTGATCCACCGTGGTGCGCATGGGGGTGCAGAGAGAGCCTGGGGTCTAAACCACGGTCTCAGGACGTGGTTTTGGACCTCCGGGACTCACTACGAGAGAGGGGGAGAGAGGAGTGGTGCGCATGCGTGGTTGTGCTCCTCTAGCGCTACTGGTGCGAGCGGGCACGCGTCGCACCGGCTCTCAGCTTGGGAAAGGAGGGCCCCTGGGGGTTGCCTGATGCAGAGGGGCTGTCGGGGGATAGGGGAGACACCGCGCGGATAGTGGAACTGGCCGAGGGAGTCGCTCCCACATCGGTTGCTCTCTGTAGTGCGCCCAAAGCGCAGCTTTGGCATGCCACGGTATGCTGGCATGCTTTGGGGTGCCTTGGACGAATCTGGCGTGTCCTCGGCACCAAATATGGCTTAGGGAGATAACTGGAATTTTCTAGGAATTTATTGAGAATATTTCCTTTGGAAATATTTCAAAACTTCAAAACAAACAAAATAGGTTTACAGGGTTTTACTCAAATATTTATAATATAAATATGGGTTGAAAATCCTATGCATGGAAAATATATGTCCTTTTGAGTATCTCCAATTTTTCTTAGATTTTTCTAAGGCAGAAAAGTATTTTTCCATTTAGGAATATCATTTCTGGCCTCAGAAATGGACATGCAAATAAAATAGGGAAATAATTCATAAAATAATTATTTTATGGTTTTGATGAACTAAAATAGTTTTAGGACCAAATCACCAACTTTGGATAAGAGCACTTCTAGCCATCAAAGACTTGTAGTGCAACCCAAAGGAGGGTTTTGAATTAACTAGAAATAAGAAAAAGGTTTTTGAGCATAATTAATTTATGAAAAATATGGTTTTTATATCACACAACCAAGCATACAAGCATATAATGACATTCATGGCACTCACATCATTGATTTTGGAAAAGTTTTAATAAACTCAGATTTTTGAATTACACAAGAAGTGTAGTGAAAAAAAGGTGTGACAGACCTATCCCCCTTACAAGAATCTCGTCCCCAAGATTCCTAAGCTAGGTGCTAAAAAGGTACGAAAATTCAGATGGCAGATAGTCTTCACGCTCCCATGTTTCTTTTGCTTCGGTGTGGTTGCTCCACTGAACCTTGAAATACTTGATGGTGAGGCTTTTGGTGCAATGCCCTGCTTCATCCAAGATGCGAATCGGCCTCTCACGATAAGTGAGATCTGGCTAAAGGTCGATGGCCTGATGGTCAATGTCCTTACAAAGATCTGCACGGTTTGGCGCTTGGAGACCCTTCCGAAGTTATCACTCGTGGAAGACGTTGTGCACACCCGAAAGTTCCGGAGGTAGCTCCAACTGGTAAGCAACTTCTCCACGCCTTGACATGATCTTAAAAGGTCCAATGAACCTTGGAGCAAGTTTCCCCTTGATGTGGAAACACTTGGTTCCCTTGAGAGGTGTCACACAGAGGTACACCTGGTCTCCGGGAATGAACTCCACTTCCCCGCGGTGAGAATCCGCATAGCTCTTTTGTCGCGACTTGGCTGCCTTCAAGTTTTCTCGGACAAGCTGTACCTTATCTTCTGCCTCTTGCAGAACTTTCGGCCCAAAAATCAACCCTTCGCCGGTTTCGGACTAGTTGAGCGGGGTGCGGTACTTCCTTCTATACATCACTCCCAATGGGGCCATCTGTAGACTGTACTAGTAGCTGTTGTTGTATGAGAACTCAGCGAACGGCAGACAGTCTTCCCATTTGGCACCATGTGCCAAGACACAAGCGCGCAATATATCCTCGAGTATCTGGTTTACTCTCTACGTCTGTCCGCCCGTCTGTGGGTGGAAGGCGGTGCTGAAAGAGAGCTTGGTTCTGACGACTTCTTGGAACTTCTTCCAGAATCTTGAGGTATACTGCTGGTAGGCGCGGCCAGGGGGGGTGGCCGTGCCTCCTGGGATTGTGGCCCACTGGATCACCTCCTTCGGTGGATCTTTGCACGGTTATTTTTCATATATTCCATAAAAAATCCTCGTAAATTTTCAGGTCATTCCGAGAAGTTTTATTTCTGCACAAAAACAACACCATGGCAATTCTGCTGAAAATAGCGTTAGTCCGGGTTAGTTCCATTCAAATCATGCAAATTAGATTCCAAAACAAGGGCAAAAGAGTTCGGAAAAGTAGATACGACGGAGGAGTATCAACTCCCCAAAGCTTAAAGCCTTGCTTGTCCTCAAGTAATTCAGTTAACAAAGTGAAAGAGACAAAAGAAAAACTTTGACGAACACTGTTTGATCTTCTTGTTGCAACTATGTCTAACTCATATCCAGAGTTTCAGCAAGATCACAAGCAAACCACATAAGCAAATGACATCTAGGTCTTACGGTAAACACATATCAATGGCATAATCAACTAGCGAGCAAATAATAATAAGTCTGGAACGTCAACACTCCAGTCAAAACAATCATAAAGTAGTACGAATAGATGGTATCTCGCTAGCTCTTTCTGAGACCGCAAAACATAAATGCAGAGCACCTTCAAAGACCAAGGGCTGACTAAACATTGTAATTCATGGCAAAGAAGATCCAGTCACAGTCATACTCAACACAGTTAAAAGCAAAGCATAAAAATGAAAGATGTGCTCTCTAATTGGTGCTTTTGTAAGAGGAGGATGACTCAACAGGAAAATAAATAGACAGGCCCTTCGCAGAGGGAAACATTGATTTGCAGAGGTGCCAGAGCTCAAGCTTTGAAAACAAAGATAATAATTTTGGGTGGCAAGCTTTCATTGTCAATGCAATGACTAAGAGTTCTCAACATCTTCCATGCTACGCATGCTATAGGCGGTTCCCAAACAGAAAACTAAAGTTTTGACTCCCCCACCACCAATCAATCACACTCCACGGCTAGCCGAACACTCGGGTACCGTCCATACCAACATCAATCCTGGGGGAGTTTTGTTTGCAATTATCTTTTCGATTTGAGCATGGAACTGGGAATTCCAATTACCGGCCCCTTTCTCGTGCATGATAGTGAATAAACACATAGAGAGGATAATACGCCTAGCATGGAAGATACTAATAGCCCCCTGTCACCACATGAGCGGTTCGGGCATGCAAAACAGATTATTTCTTGAAGATTTAGAGTGTGGCACATTCAAATTTACTAGGAACGGCAGGTAAATACCGCATATAGGTAGGTATGGTGGACTCATATGGAACAACTTTAGGTTTATGGAAGTGGATGCACAAGCAGTATTCCCGCTTAGTACAAGTGAAGGCTAGCAAAAGACTGGGAAGCGACCAACTAGAGAGCGACAACAGTCATCAAAATGCATTGAGATTAACTAACATTGAGTGCAAGCATGAGTAGGACATAAATCACCATGAACATGAATATCATAGAGGCTATGTTGATTTTGTTTCAACTACATGCGTGAACATGCGCCAAGTCAAGCTACTTGAAACATTCAAAGGAGGATACCATCCTATCATACTACATCATAGTCATCTCAACATTCATGTTGGCAACCAAGGCAAACCATTATAAGCTCCTAGCTAATTAAGCATGGCATCAGCAACTATGATCTCTAAGTTGTCATTGCAAACATGTTTCTCTCACAACAAAGCTGACTTAGGAACAGTGAGCTAGTCATATTTACAAAAACAAAATAGATCGAGTTCATACCAGCTTTTCCAGGCTCAGTCACTTCATCATATATCGTCATTATTGCCTTTCACTTGCACGAACGAACGAGGTGAACAATAATAAGAGTGCTCGTGCATTGGACTAAGCTGGAATCTGCAGGCAAACACAAAGGAGAAGACAAAGTAATATGGCTCTACGACAGCTAAATAGGTATGCATGCGAGAGCCACTAAACATTGTAACCATGGTCTTCTACCTTGACCCAAAGAAAAAGAAAACTATTTACACTGGAAAGCTCCCAACAAGCAAAAGAAGAAAAAGAAAATCTTTTTGGGTTTTCTCAAACTAGACAGACACACAAAAAGAAAACAAAAAAAAGAAAATAAACTAGCATGGATGATACAGTGGCAAAGTGTGAACACCGACGAACAAAGTGAAAGCATAAGCAAGCATGTAAAGTCGATGAGAAACACATACTCCCCCAAGCTTAGGCTTTTGGCCTAAGTTGGTCTACTCCCAAGGAGGGAAATAACCAGCTCCGGGGTACTCCGGAGTGGACTGAGGATGCCACTGCTGTGTGAGCTCCTTTGGCTCCCACTGAAAAGTGGCGTGTGGTACTCGACTGGTGGCTCGGGCACGGGCACCTGTTGCTGGGCCAAGCCCCAATATGCGTAGATGTCCGAGGGCATAATAATGTACCAGCCTGCATGAAGATTAAACAAACAAGGAGCAGGCAAAGTAATAGTCTCACGAGTACCCTGACTAAATACCAAGTTATAAATCATCCTTCTGTTTATATCTCTATCAAGACAGTCATGGCGAACCATGCTATCGTAATCTAGATATCTCTCGGGAAGAAGAATTTCTTCTTCCTCGTCCAGTCTAATAGGTATCTCAAAGTGTCTAGCAAGACGGGTAGCATAGATACCTCCATAGACAACACCTTTAGAACGGTTCATGTTCAACCGTTGAGCTACTATAGTGCCCAAGATGTAAGTTTTATCATTATAAAGGGCTTCGCGCAAGACCGCAAGATCTGGGGAACTAAGTGACCCAGCTTTCCCACGGCCAATCAAACATTTTCCCACAAATAATGAGAAGTACCGAAGCATGGGAAAATGAATGATAGCAGCTCTAGCGCAAGACACTCCTCTCTCCTCTCCTACATCAATTTTATCTATGAAAGCCTCCAAGTCCCGTGGACGAGGTTCACGAATATCCCCAACATAAGGTAATTTGCAAACATTGCAAAAATCCTGCAGTGAGATGCGCTGGGGGATATCATAAAGTTTGAACTCAACCATAGGAGGATTCTTCCTCGCATAGAAGTTAAAGCTTTGTACGAAGATATTAGTGAGGAGGAGGTATTGCGGACACTTATCTTCAATGAAGGCGGTAAGGCCTGCGTTCTCCACCAAGTGATAAAAGTCCTCATAATGTCTGGCCGTGCGTAAGAACACATCGCTTGGCCACTCGCACGCTCGAACTTCTGCGACTCGAGGGGCCGGATACTTGGGCTTATTCTCACTTCCATCATGTTTGGGGTCACGGCTTGAAGAGCCTCTTAAGAACCTCGTCATCTTTTCCCTTTTCTATCTCTGAAAATTTCTGAAATTTTTAGTGATTCTATGGAAAAGTGAATAAGGCTCAACAAAACTCGTAGCAACTACTCCCACAAGTGCCTAGAGGCCATATTACGCATCAAAACTACTTGGGACCAGCTAAAATTAGCATGCAAAGCTCAAGAACATGGTCACCAAGGCAGGAAAAATACGCGAAGTATAAGGCACTAGAGCAAAAACTAATTGGACCAATGGAGGGGTCACTTACCAAGGAGTAATTTCACCAAAACAGTTCGGAGAATGGTGCTTTGAGCAAGGAGATCGAAAGTCCCAGCAAGAAGAGCAAGAACATGGGTTTGAGATGTGAAATGATTTTTTCTGGAGGTAGGAGAAGTAGATGGGAGCTAGAATGAGTGTAGGGGGTGCACGTGGGCCCTCACAAGCCTGGTAGGCGCGGCCAGGGGGGTGCCCGCGCCTCCAGGGCTTGTGGCCCACTGGTGCAGCCCCCATACTAGCTCTTCGTCCCAGTATTTTTCAAAAAATCCAGAAAAAATCATACTTGATTTTCAGGACGTTCGGAGAACTTTTATTTTTGGGGTACTTTTCTACGGGACGCTAAATCTATCATTTTTCTTCTAAGCAACCGAAAGTGAAAGCTTGGAACAGAGGTTTGTGACTCCTCGATTCATCCATCTCATGGTCATCGAAAGAAACCCGTCAATGAGGGTGATCAAGTCTCCTTGACAAACTTTTTCGAATCGCAAAAGAGAACGAAGAATTTTCGAATAGTCACTAGGTAACCTCAATGGGGATGTGTATCTCCCCAACAAGCAAATCATACTTCATCTTGATAGGAGGAATAGGGCATTCAAAGCTCCCAATAAGAATCGATGAAGTTTTTTCGATAGCATTGATGCAATGTACTCGATATTATTTCTTCGGAAAGTGCACCGTATGCTCATTACCATTGACATGGAAAGTGACATTGCCTTTGTTGCAATCAATAACAGCCCCTGCAATGTTTAAAAAGGGTCTTCCGAGGATGACCGCCATGGCATCGTCCTCGAGAATATCTAGAATAACAAAGTCTGTTAAGATAGTGACATTGGCAACCACAACAGGCACATCCTCGCAAATGCCGATTGGGAAAGCAGTTGATTTGTCAGCCATTTGCAGAGAGATTTCAGTGGGTGTCAACTTATCCAGTTCAAGCATACGATAAAGAGAGAGGCATAACACTAACACCGGCTCCAAGGTCGCATAACGCAGTTCTAACGTAGTTTCCTTTAATGGAGCAAGGTATAGTGGGCACACCGGGATCACATAGTTTCTTAGGAGTTCCACCCTTGAAGGTATAGTTAGCGAGCATGGTAGAAATCTCAACCTCAGGTATCCTCCTCTTATTAGTCACAATATCTTTCATGTACTTAGCATACAGAGACATTTTGAGCATATCTGTCAAATGCATTTGCAGAAAGACATGTCCGATCATTTCAACGAAGCGCTCAAAATCCTCATCATCCTTTTTCTTGGATGGTTTGGGAGAAAAGGGCATGGGTTTCTGAACCCATGGTTCCCTTTCTTTACCATGCTTCCTAGCAGCGAAGTCATTCTTATCGTATCTTCTATTCTTAGGCTGTGGGTTGCTACTGCAACAAAAGACCTTCCAACGGTGCTAGAAATAGGCGTGTTACGGCACCAGGAATCCTTCTGCTATGGCTACGCCTTAAGGGACTTCCTAGGCAAATATGCAAAGGATTTCCCCGTGGCCTTGGAGCCTTGCGTTGCTGTTCCCTCGAAGCGGAAAGGGTGATGTAGCACAGTGGTGGTAAGTATTTACCTCAGTTTGAGAACCAAGGTATCGATCCAGTGAAGGAGTATCTCAAGTGCCTACACAAACACAAAAAGCTTGCTCCCAACGCTATGAAGGTGTTGTCAATCCCTTATAGATTGTTCGCCAAGTGAGAACTGAAAGCAACAAAGTAACAAAGCAAAGTAAAAGCAAAAGTGGAAACGATAGGTGCGAATAGACCCGGGGGCCGTAGTGTTTACTAGTGGCTTCTCTCATGAAAGCAAGTAGACGGTGGGTGAACAAATTACTGTCGAGCAATTGATAGAACCGCGCAAAGTCGTGACATCATCTATGGAAATGATTATATCTATAGGCATGACGTCTAAAACAAGTAGACCGATACTTTCTGCATCTACTACTATGACTCCACACGTCGACCGCTATCCAGCATGCATCTAGTGTATTAAGTCCAAAAGAACAGAGTAACGCCTTAAGCAAGATGACATGATGTAGATGGACAATCTCATATCTACGACAAAGCCCACCTTGTTACCCTTGATGGCAACTACACGATGTGTGCCTTGCTGCCCCTACTTTCACTAGGAAAGGTCACCACACGGTAAGAACCCAAAACCAAGCACTTCTCCCGTTGCAAGAATCATAGATCTAGTTAGCCAAACAAAACCCAAGACTCGGAGAGACTTACAAGGATATCAAATCATGCATATAAGAAATCAGCAAAGACTCAAATATATATAATAGATAATGTGATCAGAAATCCACAATTCATTGGATCTCGACATACACACCGCCAAAGAGGATTACATCGGATAGATCTCCATGAAGATCATGGAGAACTTTGTATTGAAGATCCAAGAGAGAGAAGAAGCCATCTAGCTACTAACTACGGACCCGTAGGTCTGAAGTGAACTACTCACGAGTCATTGGAGGGGCGATGATGTTGATGTAGAAGCCCTCCAACTCCAAAGTCCCCTCCGCCAGGGCACCTAGAAGGGTCTCCAGATGAGATCTCGCGGAAACGGAAGCTGGCGGCGGCGTAAAAGTATTTTCGTGGATCCCTTTTTTTCTGTATTTTAGGGAATATATAGGCGAAGGATCTAGGTCAGGGGGGCGCCAGGGAGGCCACAAGCCTGCCATCCACCGCCCCCCTGGTGGCGGATGGGGGGCTTCTGGGCCCCCTATAGCCCTCCTGGCTTGGCCCTCAAGCCCCGTGATCTTCTTCCGTTCGGGAAAAATTTATTTCGGGGATTCTATTTCGTTTGGACTCCGTTCCAAAATCAGATTTGAAAAGAGCTAAAAAAACAGAAAAAACAGGAACTGGCACTTTGCACTGAATTAATAAGTTAGTCCCAAAAAAAAGATATAAAATGTACACAAAACATCCAAAGATGACAAGATAACAGCATGAAACCATCAAAAATTATAGATACGTTTGAGACGTATCAAGCATCCCCAAGCTTAGCTCCTGCTCGTCCTCGAGTAGGGAAGTGATAAAGAACGAATTTTTGATGCTTTCATGCTACCTAGCATAGATATCCTTTGTAACTCCTCTTATGTGACGTGAATGTTCAGATCTATTAGATTAAAAACAATAGTTTTCTATTGACGTGGAAACAATAATAGTTCAAGCAAACTAGCAAGGTAATCATGAACTTTCAAAATAAAAAGGCCAAGAGAAAGTTATCCCTACAAAAGCATATAGTCTGGCTATGCTCTATCATCATTGCACAACGAATTTAAATCATGCACAACCCCGGTATTGGCCAAGTAATTGTTTCACACCTTTACTTTCTCAAACCTTTTCAACTCTCACGCAATACATGAGCGTGAGCCATGGTTTTAGCACTATAAGTGGTGTGGAGTGTGGTGGAGGTTGCAAGACAAAAAACAAGGAGAAGATGGTCACATTAACTAGGCATATAAATGAGCTATGGAGGTGCTCATCAATAGATATCAATGTGAATGAGTAGGGATTGCCATACAAATGATGCACTAGATCAAAGAGTATGTGAAAGCTCTTAAAGAAAACTAGTGGGTGTGCATCCAACTTGCTTGCTCACGAAGACCTGAGGCAATTTTGAGGAAGCCTATCATTGGAATATACAAGCCAAGTTATATAATGAAAATTTCCCACTAGCTATATGGTGGTGACAAAACGAGAGACTCTCAATCATGAAGATCATGGTGCTTAATATGTACAAGTGTGGAAAAGTGGTAGCATTGTCCCTTCTCTCTTTTTCTCTCATATATTTTTTTTGGTGGGCTCTTTGGCCTCTTTTTTATTTTTATTTTGGTGGGCATCTTTGGCCTCTTTTATTTCCTCACATGGGACAAGGCTCCATCAATGATGATCATCACACTTTCAACTCAAAACTTAGAGCAACGATGACTCTATATGGAATGCCTTCGGTAGTGTACCGTTACAATGATCTAGCATGGCATAGACATTAATGGAAACATCATGCTAGCTATCTTACGATCATGCAATGGCAATGTAGACGTGGTGGCACAAGTCATGGTGGTAGTTGCACGACAATATATCTCGGAATGACTTTGAAAAAGCCATAGTAGGTAGGTATGGTGGCTGTTTTGAGGGAGGCTAATGGTGGGTTTGTGCACCGGCGAAAGTTGCACGACACTAAGAAGATAGTGATGTTGGAAGGTGAAAGTGCATCTAAACCTTGGACTCAACATTAGTCATGAAGAACTCATATAATTGTTGCAAAAGTTTTATTAGTAATCGAAACAAAGCATTCAACGCATACTCCTAGGGGAAGGGTTGGTAGGTATAAACCATCGCGCGATCCCGACCGCCACACAAAGGATGACAATCAATAGACTAATAATGCTCAGATTTCATCACATAGTGGTTCACCATACGTGCATGCTACGGGAACCACTAACTTCAACACAAGTATTTCTAGATCCACAACACCTTACTAGCATGACTTCAATATTACCAAGACCACAACTCAAAACTAATTGAGATGAATCAAACTTCTCTAACTATTCAATGCACATGAACGTGGAAGTTTTCGTATCCCTTTGGATAACTACCCCTTTTGAGACTACTTTCAAAGCATAGATCAACTACCAAGCCATGCACCGCTGTGCTCTTAAAGATAAAGTGAAGCACATATAGCAAAAGTATCTAGCTCAAAAGATATAAGTGAAGCACATGTGAGCTGAATTGTCTACCAAAAGATATAAGTGAAGCTCGACAAAATCACGGTGAGTGCACGTCTCTCTCTCTAGGTGTGCAACAAGGATGATTGTGAAACAAAAAAAATAAAAGACCCCTACGATACAAGACGCTCCAAGCAAAAACACATAACATGTGGTGAATAAAAATATAGCCACAAGTAACGTTACCAATGGATTGAAGATGAGAGAGGGGATGCCTTCCCGGGCATCCCCAAGCTTAGGCTTTTATGGCATCCTTGAATCTCTTGGGGTGCCTTGGGCATCCCGAAGCTTGAGCTCTTGCCACTCTTTATCTTTTTGTCCATAAGAACTTCACCCAAAACTTGAAAACTTCACAACACGAAACTTAAACAGAAACTCGTGATAACATTAGTATAAGAAAGCAAACCACCACTTCCTTAGGTACTGTAGCAAACTTAAATTCTACTTATGCTGATGTTGGGTTACTGTATATTCAATCTTCCATGGATGATAACCCCCGATACTATCCATAGTTTCATCAAAATAAGCAACCAACACAACAAAAACAGAATCTGTTAACAGCAGACTAGTCTGTAGCAATCTGTATATTTCGTATACTTCTGTTACTTCAAAAATTCTAAAACATTAGGAGGTCTGAAGAATTTGCGTAGCAATAAACAGCAAAAATAATCAACTCAAAAGCTCTTACAGAAAAAAATGAAAATTCTTTTCGTGAGCAGAAACTTTCTGTCTTTTCCAGCATGACCAAACGATCATCCCCAAGACTAATCCTAACGGTTTTTCTTGGCACAAACGCAAAAAGAAACACAAAAAACACAATCATAACAGAATTATGAAAGTGTGGAAAACACAAAACAAAAGAAAAAGGATAGATTAGTTGGGTTGCCTCCCAACAAGCGCTTTTGTTTAACGCCCTTAGCTAGGCAAAAGGTGATGGAATCTAAGCCTAACATACTTCCTATGCATATGCATTTTATAGGGAAACAAATTGGCAAGACAACCAAAAGTTACCAAATGCAAGGAATAAGAAAGAGACAATAGAAATCTCCACATAACGAGAGGATATTTGGTAACATGAAAGTTTCTACCATAATATTTTCCTCTCTCATAGAAATTACATGTGGAATCATATTCAAATTCAACAATATAGCTATCCCATGGGATATTCTTTTCTTGATCCACATGCATGCAAAGTTGACGCTCTTCAAAAATACTGGGATTATCATCAACTGAAGTCATGACTTCTCCAAACCCACTTTCAATATTATTGCAAATATCATATTCATCATGAGGTTTAAACAAATTTTCAAGATCGTAAGAAAGATCATCACCCCAATCATGATTATTACAATAAGTAGTGGTCATAGCAAAACTAGCATCCCCAAGCTTAGGGTTTTGCATATTTTTAGCATGATTGTCACTAATAGAATTTGTAGTGAAACCATTTCAATCATGCTTGTCATCCAAGGAGCCCTCATGAATCACTTCATAAATTTCTTCCTCATAATTTTCAGATTCACGCATTTCAAGCAAAACTCCATAAAGATAGTCAAGTGCACTCAACTCACTAGCAATTGGATCAACATAATTGGATCTCTTAAAGAGATTAGCAAGTGGATGAGGATCCATATCACTAGATTTTAAGCAAGCGAAGATGCAAGCAAAGGATCCATATCAACATAATTGGATCTCTTAAAGAGATTAGCAAGCGAAGATCCATATCTACTCGGGCTATCACCATATCCGTCTGTATGGCCCCGATGAATTAAAAACAGCCTTCATCACCCCATTCGGGTGCTTCTGCTACATCACTATGCCATTTGGTTTGAAGAATGCAGGAGCAACCTTTATGCGCATGATCCAAAAATGCCTCCTCGACCAGATCGGTCGGAATGTGGAGGCGTATATGGATGACATCGTAGTAAAGTCACGCAAAGGTTCCGACCTGCTGACTGACTTGGCAGAAACATTCGCCAACCTTCGTAGGTACGATATCAAACTCAACCCGGCCAAGTGTTCATTCGGTGTTCCCAGCGGCAAGTTACTCGGTTTCTTTGTTTCCGAACGAGGGATCGATGTCAACCCCGAAAAGATCGGGACCATCGTCGGAATGGAGCGGCCGGTTAGAATACACGATGTTCAAAGGCTCACAGGTTGCCTAGCGGCTTTGGGCAGGTTTATCAGTCGACTCGGCGAGAAAGCACTTCCTCTGTACCGACTCATGAAGAAATCAGATACTTTCGAGTGGACAGACGAAGCCCAAGTTGCATGCGACGACCTCAAAGTCCTACTCTCCACCCAGCCGGTTCATACTGCTCCGCTCAGTAAAGAGCCCCTTCTTCTGTACATCGCGGCTACAAATCAAGTCGTTACCACTGTTCTCACAGTCGAACGAGAAGAAGGAAAAGCATACAAAGTTCAGCGGCCAGTGTATTACGTCTCCGAAGTCCTGACTCCTTCCAAGCAGAGGTATCCCCACTATAAAAAACTTATCTACGGGATTTACATGACTGCGAAGAAGGTGGCTCATTATTTCCAAGACCACTCGGTGTGTGTCGTTTCTGATGCTCCGTTGTCGGAAATCCTCCACAATCGGGACGCATCGGGCTGAGTGGCGAAGTGGGCAATGGAGATGTTGTACTGCGACATCAAGTTCGAGGCCAAGAAAGCTATAAAGTCTCAAGCACTAGCTGACTTCATAGCAGACTGGGTAGAACAACAGCAACCGACCCACATCTACTCGGCTCATTGGACAATGTTCTTCGATGGGTCCAAGATGTTGAATGGCTCCGGCGCTGGCGTTGTGATCGTATCGCCAAAGGGCGACAAACTCAAGTATGTGGTGCAGATACACTTTGATTCCTCCAACAATGAGGCAGAGTATGAAGCTCTCCTTTATGGACTGCGCATGGCCATCGCACTCGGCGTCCGTCGCCTAATGGTCTATGGCGATTCGGATTTGGTGGTTAATCAAGTGATGAAGGAGTGGGACGTCAGGAACCCCACCATGACCACATACTGCAATGCAGTGAGGAAGCTCGAGAAAAAGTTTGAAGGTCTAGAACTCCACCATGTTCCGAGACTGAAGAACCAAGCAGCTGATGAGTTGGCAAAACTCGGATCCACTCGGAGACCAGTCCCGAGTGACATCTGCCTCGAACACCTCCACCTTCCCTTAGTTAAAGAAGATCCTTTCACAGAGGAACCAGTACAACGAAAGAGCTCGACAGATCCGACTGAAGTCGACGTACCTGCGGTGGTTGATTTGATCATGGAGATTCTTGCTGTCATCCCCAATTGGACTGTGCCGATCATTGCATACATCCAGAGGCAAGAATTACCAGAAGACGAAGTCCAAGCCAGACAGATCGTCCGTAGGTCAAAGTCGTTCACTGTCATTGATGGCCAGTTGTACAAGGAAAGCGTTTCAGGCGTTCTTCAACGATGCATCTCCCCTGAGGAAGGACAGTTAATCCTGGAAGAAATTCACTCGAGAACTTGCGGTCATCACGCCTCTTCAAGAGCAATCATCCAAAGCATTCAGAGCTGGCTTCTTTTGGCTGCAGGCGAATGAAATGGCGAAAGATATGGTCGACCGATGTGAAGGCTGTCAGTTCTACTCTAACAAGTCCCACAAGCCAACATCTGCGTTGAAGGCAATCCCTCTTGTTTGGCCGTTTGCAGGATGGGGATTAGATACAGTCGGTCCATTCAGGACAGGCCAAGGGGGATTCACACATCTGTTGGTGGCAGTCGACAAGTTCTCAAAATGGATTGAAGCCAAGCCCATCAAGAAGCTCGACGCCCTAACGGCCATCAAGTTTGTCAGGGACATCATCTCCAGATTCGGTGTACCTCACAGCATAATCACGGACAACGGAAAAAACTTTGACTCGGATAGATTCAAAGGTTTCTGTGCAGGCCAAGGTATCCGAGTGGATTTTGCATCTGTGGCGCATCCCCAAACAAACGGACAAGCAGAGCGGGCGAATGGACTTATTCTGCAAGGTTTGAAGCCTCGACTCCTGCGAGAGGTGGGACATGCCGCTGGCGCATGGGCCACCGAGCTACCTTCGGTGCTTTGGGGTCTCCGCACAACCCCGAATAGATCTACAGGGCGATCCCCGTTCTTCCTCGTTTACGGAGCAGAAGCGGTCCTTCCGAGTGACTTGCTTCACAACGCTCCACGAGTTGAACTCTTCTCCGTAGTTGAAGCAGAATAAGGAAGGCAAGACGGAGTGGATCTTCTAGAGGAGGAGCGCGAGATGGCACTGACTCGCTCAACCATTTATTAACAAGACCTGAGGTGCTTTCACGCGCGACACGTCAGGAGTCGTACATTCCAAGCAGGCGACCTCGTGCTCCGAGTGGATCAGCAGAGACCTCACAAGTTGGCTCCCGCCTGGGAAGGACCCCTCATCATCTCCAAGGTGCTGAACAACGGAGCATACAGACTCTACAACATCGACAGGGAAACGGACGAGCCGCGAGCATGGAACGAAGATCTCCTGAAGCGCTTCTACACGTGACCGTCGACTGAAGCAATGTAAAGAACAAATATTGGTGAAATAATACAAAGAAGATTGAGTTTTTGCAGATTCAAAATTCTTCCGCGGTCACAGACTCCGGTCTCAAAAAAAAAAAACTTAGCTGCGATCCAGAATCGCCTAAGTACTAACTATCTCCGAGTGTGCACTAAACGTCACACTCGGGGACTTAGCTGTGATCCAGAATTGCCTAAGTACTAACTATCTCCGAGTGTGCACTAAACGTTGCACTCAGGGACTTAGCTGCGATCCAGAATCTCCTAAGTACTAACTATCTCCGAGTGTGCACTTAACGTCGCACTCGGGGACTTAGCTGCGATCAAGAATCGCCTAAGTACAAACTTTCTCCGAGTGTACACTAAACGTCGCACTCGGGGACTTAGCTGCGATCAAGAATTGCCTAAGTACAAAAGTTTCTCCGAGTGTGCACTTAACGTCGCACTCGGGGACTTAGCTGCGATCAAGAATCGCCTAAGTACAAACTTTCTCCGAGTGTGCACTAAACGTCTCACTCAGGGACTTAGCTGCGATCAAGAATCACCTAAGTACAAACTTTCTCCGAGTGTGCACTAAACGTCGCACTCGGGGACTTAGCTGCGATCATGAATCGCCTAAGTACAAACTTTCTCCGAGTGTGCACTTAACGTCGCACTCGGGGACTTAGTTGCGATCAAGAATCGCCTAAGTACAAACTTTCTCCGAGTGTGCACTAAACGTCGCACTCGGGGACTTAGCTGCGATCACGAATCGTCTAAATACACACCTTCTCCGAGTGTGCACTTAACGTCGCACTCGGGGACTTGTCTGCGATCAAGAATCACTTAAATAGAAAGCTTCCTTCGAGTGTATCTCACAGATCCACTCGGAGGCTTAGTAGACCCTCATTGAGGCTCATGTAGATGTCAAGATCATTGACAATTACATGAGTAGCAGAACCTCATTGAGGCTCATGTAGATGTCAAGACTACTGACAATTACATGAGTAGCAGAACCTCATTGAGGCGCATGTAGATGTCAAGACCACTGACAATTACATGAGTAGCAGAACCTCATTGAGGCTCATGTAGATGTCAAGACCACTGACAATTACATGAGTAACAACTAGCTCCGAGTACGACCTGACAGTCGCACTCGAAGACTTAGCCGCGACCCCAAATCGCCTAAGTACTCTATTGCCTTCGAGTGTATCCTACAGATCCACTCGGAGATTCAGCAGACCCTCAGTGAGGCTCATGCAGATGTCAAGACAACTGACAATTACATGCTACGCATGTTTGCCATTTCCTTCACCAAGGAACGTCAAACAAAAACCACGAGCCAAAATCATATCAACAACTCTTTGGCAAAAGAAGAGCAAAAGATTCGATTCAAATTCAAAGTTCACCTAAGGATAGTTGGCTCGGTGTAGATCAAGCTTATCCACACCGAACCATGAATGTGACGGCCAACAGCAGTGGCCAAAGTTTCTTACAACCAACACTCGGCATACCGAGGTAAAAGTTTTCTTAAACGTCGTCAGGACTGGCGCTGGGACTGGCAGGCTCTACGAATGTATCGAGGTCGATCCCGTCGGCGATGCGGGTGGCGCTCTCAAGGAAGGTCTCCATGAAGTCTTCGAATCGAAGCTTTTTTGTGTTAGCAACTTGCAATGCCTTCAGCTTCTCTTCGCGAGCCTCCTTGCAGTGCACTCGGACCAGCGACAGAGCGACATCCGCACCACAGCGAGCCGCAGACTTCTTCCACGCCTGCACTCGGTTCGGGACCTCCTCCAGCCAAGTCATCAAGCCTTCCATCTCGTGCGGAGACTCGTCTTCAGGACAATGCTCCTTGTCGATTCGGCCGACGACCTCTCTCAGTCGACCGATGAAAGGTCCAACTTTACCCAGGCGAATGTGCGCTCGGAGCAGATCTCGATTGGCGTCCTCGCCGAGTGGAACGTTCACAAGAAACGACCGCTCAACGTCAGCTGCTTCAACCTCAGCGTCCATGCAAAAATCTGCAAAGACAGGACGAGCAAACAGTAAGCGCAGAATGAAATACACAGTCCACAAGCACTCGGAAAAACAGAACTTACCACCGAGAAGCGCTATCATCTTCCGGGCCCGGTCACTGACGTAATTTTCCTGTGCTATGCACCACCTGTTCAACACTTTCATGTGTCCCATCAGCTCGGTCCTTTGTTTCCCCATTTTGTCCACTTCAGCAGTCAATGCCTTGTTTGCCTCACGAGCCTCCTCCAAGGACTTTTCTCGTTCAGCCAGAACATCCTTCATACCAGCCAACGCAACCATTGCTGCATCCAGTTCCCGAGCAAACTGCACCTTTTCAGCCCTCAGAGTCTCGTATGCTGATCCCATCTCGCAAGTTTTCTGCAAGTCAGCGCCAAGAGACGATTAGACAAATTCAACAAGGACAACAATAAAAATTCTAAGTTCTTCAGACCCCTTCCGACGCAAGCAGTCGACAACGGTCTCGGGGACTACACCCAGTGGGTTCACTAAGAGTGACCCCACTCGCATGAAGCTCAAACAGGTCCGCCCTATTGAGATACATGACAAAAAACAAGCCTATGAGGTTATTACTACTCGACCTGAGTAAAATTACTCTCGGAGACTCATCCAGTAGGTGCACTCAGAGTGCCCCCACTGCTGACATTCGAACAGATTAGTTTTTGATCTGATCAAGTTAAAGAAAAAGTGTATAAAGACAACTGCCGGTGCAAGCACTCGACAGAAGTCTCGGGGACTACACCCACTGGGTTCACTAAGAGTGAACCCACTGCAAAATAATCATACAATATCCGAGTGCATTGCTCAAACACCTAGTGGGTTACAAGAGGAAAGCAAATACTTACTAGCCCACTTACTCGGATATCATCCCGCAGTTCCAAGCTTCGCTTGTACACGGACACGATGGAGTCGTACGCTTTCTTAGCCTCTCCCGCCATCAGCTCCGCCTGCACCATGGTCCCCTTGGCAGCTCCCACCTGATCTTCCGTGAGGCGCTGGACATTGTACTCGACAGTTGATGGACCTGGCATCGTAGGAGGCTCCTTGGGCATCCCAAGGCCTGCTCCAGTCGGTTCAGCAGCGATCAGCGCCGTTTCAGTCGACGGCATCGCCTTAGTCGGCGGCGCGTCCATGGCGAGAGTAGTAACCGGTGGAACAGCCTCAAGGACAGGCACCGCAGCTTGCTCAGACCTCCCCTGGTCGTCCTCCTCCACATAAATCACCCATGAGGGAAACCCGACCGAACGGCATGAGACCACAGGAAAAAGGCAAGACCAAAGACAGAATTCGCGATGCAATAACGTAGACTCTCGGAATCGCTACGACGCACCTGGCTGAGATGTGGCAACGTTGTCCATGTCCATGGGATCGTCCCCCTGGCGTGTCGGAGAGGTAGCAGAGGTGGCAACTCTGTCGAGTAAAATTCATTCGACCAATAAGCAGGAGTTCAATCAAATACTCAAAGAAGATAGAAGAACAATGCACTGACGTGGAGGTGACGGGAACTGTGACCCTCATCCGCGGTAAAGCCTTCCGAGGCTTAGATCCACTCGGTTTGGCCACCTTAGAGGGCTGACCCGCAGGCTCAGCAGCAGAGTCCCTGGTCCTCTTTGTGCTCCGAGCACTCGGAGCCACGGGAACGGCTGGCGAGGCACTCGGTACCACAGGAGCAGCTGGCGGCGCACTCGAGGACGCTGGAGGGGCCGAAGGAACCGCAGGTTCGTGACGACGCTTAGTCCAAAGCTCTGGCGGTGGAGGTGGCGAGTTCTGCTCCTCGTCTGCTTCTTCTTCTTCTGCGGAGTCCTCCTCACCTGTCTCCCCATTGTCGGATACGTACTCAACGCTCTCCACACTGCCCTCCTGGCTGCCTTCCTCCTCCTCGGCCGGATTCCCGTTCGAGACAGGAGAAAACCAGTTAGTCCACGCCTGCACAAGATACAGTCGACAACATCAGACGTCAGACAGTGATTCAAGAAAGCGATAAATCTAAGACAGTCGTGTGCACTCGACAAGTTGTACTCACCTCATTCGGAGGAGCGTTGTCGGCGCGGAAGGCCTTCACTCGCCGGGACCCTCTGGGGTTTTCGCAGGCGCCTGTGATGTTGAGGACCCATGACGCCACCGTCTCCCCGGTCACGCACTCGACGTTGGTCCGAGTGGAGTCCTCAGGCCCCGTGTAGTGCCACATGGCGTGGTGTCGAGCTAGCGGAGGCTGGATGCGCCGGCCCAGGAAAACCTCCAGCAAATCTATGCCGGTGACTCCCCTTCGGACGACATCTACAAGTGCATTGACTAGAGGCTGGATATGGATTTTCTCCGCCTTCGTGAGCGCGAGCTGCTTAGGCGGAGCCGGTCGGTCTAAGCTAAAAGGAGGCAATCCTGTTGTGGCATTCGGGCAGGCAACGTCCTGGCAGTAGAACCATGTCGACTGCCAGTTCCTAACAGATTCACTCAACTGAAGAGCGGGATAGCTACTTTTACTCTTCTTTTCGAAGCCTAAGCCTCCGCAGAGCTGGAGAAGGTGAGTTTTATCATCCGACTAGTTAAGTCGTTTGATGGTTTGGGATCTAGCAGAGAAGATGTGTTTGAAAAGCCCCTAATGGGGAGGACAGCCGATGAAACACTCGCACAACATGACGAAGGCAGAGAGATGAGCTGTGGCATTTGGGGGAAAATGGTGGAGCTGCACCCCGAAGTGGTTCATTATACCTTTGAAGAAGGGATGTGGGGGCAGAGAGAAACCACGATGCACGTGGCTGAGCAGCAAGACGCGCTCCGCCTCCCGGGGCGCCGGCTCGGTCTCACCCTCCGCCGGCAACCACCACGACTTGTGCGCAATCATTCCGTGCTCCACCAACTCCAGCAAGTTCTCCTCCATCACCGTGGAGGGGAGGAAATCCCCCTCGATCCACCCCGCCGGTAGCGCTCGCTGCCGCCGCTGAGTAGGAGCCGCCGCCTTCCCCTTCTTCTTCCGCGCCTCTAGCTTGCTAGTCTGCCCCTTTGTCATGGCGGAGGCTGCGGATTCGCGAGGGAGAAGGAGAGGGAAGGAGCTTGGCATGCGCAGGTGATGGCGAGAGAAGCGGAGCAAATGCAAGTTATCCGACGAGTGTAATGAAAAAACCCTCGCCGCAGAGGGTTAAATAAGGTTCCGACTGGGTCAATAGCAAGTGGCCCCGAAATCTTATCCCCCGACCGGTCGCGGCGATATCAGTGGAGAAGATGAAAGCGCGGGAATCGAGGCGTGAGGTACTACTCAATTGCGATGACGTCATCCCTGCTGAGCGCGCGGCAACCGAAATTTGAGGATCCCGGAAAATCCGCCGCTGTCAGTTGACTGGTCACGTCAGAAGATACCATGAAAGCACTCGGTCCCCGACGGTTCGTTTCGCAAATACATCCACTCGGATCATTGGTCAAAGAAGATAAAATGGATCGAGGCAAACAACGCCAAAGTCGAATCCGTCCCAGTCGGATCCGTACTCCAGGCATCGCTTTGTTGTTCCAACCCCAATCCATTCGGGGACTAATGATGGGGTTATTGTCCTAGAGTAGGGTCATTGGCCTGCCCTATAAGTCCTACCCAAGGACTACTCTTCATAAGGGATAAGGCCCTTAGTCAGTTCCGACTGAATTAAGGACTTCCCATCATCCAGTCAGTGACGAATCCTCCATCGTCCAGTCGGAGATGAGCATTCGGAGTGTATCAAACTAACCGACTGGATTCCACTCCGCGCATCGTAACCCCCTGGAGGGAAACGGTCGTACGTTTCCATGTGCCTTTATTAGCATTTAAGACACACGTTACCTGTAACGTAGGCATTTATTTGCCACTACTCCACCCCTGTGCACCGAACCATTGTGAAGGGCAGCGCACTCTATATAAGCCGCCCTTCCCCACTAGTGCAGGGGTTAGCAATTCACTGTAATCCATATTCCACTCGACAACAAGCTCCCAGAGCACTGAGACGTAGGGCTATTACCTCCACCGTAGAGGGGCCTGAACTCATACAACCTCGTCGTAGCTAAGGCTCTGCCCATCCTTTCGTACCCTACACATCTACTGTCAAACTTATACCCACGACAGGGATGCACTAGAAGGCATCTCCTGTTTCTTCTTCAACACTATCGGTATATCTTACTTGGAGCTATATTGTTATTGTTCACAAAATATGTGATTTTCTTGGAGCCTCATTTTATTTTGTTCAGTATTTGCTACTTGTTACTTATAATCTTTCTTTTCCAAAAAAGGTTTCTATAATTGCCTTTAGAATGCTTGAATTGCATCTGCGAGGTGTGCTGTATAAAAACAGAAACTTTTGTTGTAGTATTTGAATTATGAGATTTTACTCGAAGGTAGAAAATTTCTGAAATTTTATAAAGTACTTTCATACATATTATTTATCTTTTTCTAAATTTTCAGATTTTTTGGAGATACACAAGTACACTGTTTAAATTAATTTCTACAAGTTGTTCTATTTGGACAGACTCCGGTCATAGTTTTGGTATCTACTTATCCTAGAGTTTTCATGGCTTATATCGGTACATATAAATAGTGGAAATAATAGTATACAATACCTAATATTTGGAAATTATTATGCAACTTGTCTTCGCAGCATACGAATTGTTGATTTATTCTTATGTGTACTAAGTTATCTCACGAGTTCTATTGAAGTTTTGTGTGAATGAAGTTTTTGAGACTCATGTGAAACAGGGATGTGAGGGGATTGAATGGGATACAAAAGCTCCATCTTTGGGATGCCCAAGGCACCCCAAGTAAATATTACAAGAAGTTTCAAGCATCAAAGCTTGGGTATGCTACGCATCCCAACTCTCTTCGTTGACAATTATCGGTTACCAATGTTGATCTTAAGTTTTCATTCATCCACATGTGCTATTCTTGGAGCTTACTTTGTGTTTATTATTCCCTTTTATTTTATGCATGATGGTGGCTTGAGATAATCCTTGGTACATTCATAGAAGGCTTCATGTGCTTCAATTAAATCTTTTGAGTATGGCTTTATTGAATGCTTCTTGTGCTTCACTTATATATTTTGAGCTTGGATATTGGTCTCTCTATATTCATTGGAGAATGCTCTATGAACTTCACTTATATCTTGTTGATAGTAGTTTGATGATCACTGGTGTGCTTCACTTATATCCTAAGAGAAAATGTTGAATGTGTTGGGAACGTTGCATGGGAAACAAAAAAATTCCTACGCACACGAAGACCTATCATGGTGATGTTCATCTATGAGAGGGAGATTTGATCCACATACCCTTGTACATCGCTCAGCGGGAAGCGTTTAAGAAATGCAGTTGATGTAGTGGTACAACTTCGTGATTCAAATCACTGTCGTCCCACGATCCGTTCCGATCTAGTGCCGAACGGACGACACCTCTGCGTTCAGCACACGTACAACTCGATGACGATCTCGGCCATCTTGATCCATCAAGAGAGACAGATAAGTAGATGAGTTCTCCGGCAACGTGACGGCGCGCCGGTGTTGGCGATGATCTATTCTAGAGGAAATCTAATCTAGAGGAAGAACTACAAGGTGTAGGTTTGAGTTGCACGTGGCAAAGTTGTGCCTCAAACAACCCTAAACCTCAAGTATATATAGGAGTCAAGGGGTGGGTAAAGCCCTTAGGGGGCCGGCCAAAGAGGCCCTCCTTGGGTAGGCCTAAGTGGGAAGGGAGGAGCCCTTCTCCAATCCCACTTGGATTAGCACTCCTTCCTTATTTTCCCACCTCTTTTGGATTTTTCACTTTTTCCTCATGGGCTTTCCTTGGATGACTTTGTCAGCCCATTATACCTTATTGCACATACAATAAACCCATGTGGACCCCTTGGGGCGTGGTGGGCCCACCCAGTGGGCCTCCGGAACCCATTTGTCACTCCCGGTACACTGCCGGCAATGCCCGAAAACTTTCCAAAATCCAAACACCAACTTCCTATATATCAATCTTCATTTCTGGACCATTCCGGAAACCCTCGTGACATCCGTGATCTCATCCGGGACTCCGAACAACCTTCAGTCACCAATAAATATAACTCAATTATACTAAAACACCATCGAACCTTAAGCGTGCAGACCCCGCGGGTTCGAGAACTATGTAGACATGACCCGCGACACTCCTCGGTCAATATCCAATAGCGGGACCTAGATGTCCATATTGGATCCTACATATTATACGAAGATCTTATCGGTTGAACCTGTGTGCCAAGGATTCATATAATCTCGTATAACATTCCCTTTGTCCTTAGGTATGTTACTTGCCCGAGATTTGATCATCGGTATCCCTATACCTATTTCAATCTCGTTACCAGAAATTCTATTTAGTCGTTCCGTAATACAAGATCCCGTGACTTACGCTTGAGTCACATTGCTTGCAAGGCTTGTATGTGATGTTGTATTACCGAATGGGCCCCGAGATACCTCTCCGTCACACGGAGTGACAAATCACAGTCTTGATCCATGCTAACTCAACGGATACCTTCGGAGATACTTGTAGAGCACCTTTATAGTCACCCAGTAATGTTGTGACATTTGATACAGACAAGGTATTCCTCTGGTGTCAGTGACTTACATGATCTCATGATCATAGGAATGAATACTTGACACGCAGAAAACAATAGCAACAAAATGACACGATCACATGCTACGTTCATAATTTGGGTCTTGTCCATCACATGATTCTCCTAATGATGTGATCTCGTTATCAAGTGACAACACTTGTCTATGGCCAGGAAACCTTGACCATCTTTGATCAACGAACTAGTCAACTGGAGGCTCACTAGGGACAGTGTGTTGTCTATGTATCCACACATGTATTTGAGTTTCCAATCAATACAATTCTAGCATGGATAATAAACGATTATGATGAACAAGGAAATATAGTAATAACTAATTTATTATTGCCTCGAGGGCATATTTCCAATAGTCTCCCACTTGTACTAGAGTCAATAATCTAGTTCACATCACTATGTGATTATAATGAATCTAACACCCATATAGTTCTGGAGTTCGATCATGTCTTGTTTGTGAGATAGGTTTTAGTCAACGGTTCTGAACCTTTGAGATCTGTGTGAGCTTTACAAATCTTCATGTCATCTTATAGATGCCGCTACTACGTGCTATTTGGAAATATTCCAAATGACTACTCTACTATACGAATCCGGTTTACTACTCAGAGTTATTCAGATTAGTGTCAAAGCTTGCATCGACGTAACCCTTTACAACAAACTCGTTCATCACCTCCATAATGGAGAAAAATTCCTTAGTCCACTTGTTACTAAGAATAAGTTTGACCGTTGTTTAGTGATTCAATCCTGGATCACTCTTTGTACCCCTTGACAGACTCATGGCAAGGCACACATCAGGTGCGGTACACAACATCGCATACTTTAGAATCTACGGCTAAGGCATAGGGGAGACCTTTGTCCTTTCTCTTTCTTCTGCCGTGGTCGGGATTTTGAGTCTTACTCAAATTCACACCTTACAACACAGCCAAGAACTCCTTCTTTGCTAATCCATTTTGATCTCCTTCAAAAACCTGTCAAGGCATGCATTTCATTGAAAGTTCTATTCAGCATTTTGATCTATCTCTATAGATCTTGATGCTCAATGTTCAAGTAGCTCCATCCAGGTCTTCCTTTGAAAAACTCCTTTCAAACAACCCTTTATGCTTTACAGAAATTCTATATTACTCCCGATCAACAATATGTCAACCACATATACTTATGAGAAATTCTATAGTGCTCCCACTCACTTCTTTGGAAATACAAGTTTCTCATAAACCTTGTACAAACCCAAAACTTTGATCATCTCATCAAAGCGTATATTCCAACTCCAAGATGCTTGCACCAGTCCATAGAAGGATCGCTTGACCTTGCATACTTGTTAGCATCCTTAGGATCGACAAAACCTTCTGGTTGTATCACATACAACCTTTCCTCAAGGAAACCGTCGAGGAAACAATGTTTTGACATCCTATGTGCAATATTTCATAAATAATGCAGCAACTGCTAACATAATTCCAACAGACTTTCAACATTGTTACGAGTGAGAAAGCTTCATCACAGTCAACTCTTTGAACTTGTCGGAAACATATTTGCGATAAGTCGAGATTTTCTCAATGGTGACTTTTCACCATCATCGTCTATCTTCTTTTTAAAGATCCATATTTACTTAATAGTCTTATGACCATTAAGTAGTTCTTCCAAAGTCTACACTTTGTTTTATACAAGGATCCTCTCTCGGATTTCATGGCCTCCAGCCATTTGTCGGAATCCAGGCCCACCATCGCTTCACCATAGCTCGTAGGTTCATTGTTGTTCAACAACATGACCTCCAAGGCAGTGTTCCCGTACCACTCTATAGTAGTACGCGACCTTGTCGACCTACGAGGTTTGTAGCAACTTGATCCGAAGATTAATGATCACCATATGAACAACTTACTGCGCCCTGCTACACACTGGTTGAAGTGACGGTTCAATATCCTCATCTAGTTCCACTACTCTCCCACTCAATTCTTTCGAGAGAAACTTTTCCTCGAGAAACGACCCGTTTCTAGAAACAAACACTTTGCTTCCGGATCTGAGATAGGAGATGTACCCAACTGTTTTGGATATCATATGAAGATGCATTTATCCGCTTTGGGTTCGAGCTTATCAGACTGAAACTTTTTCACATAAGCGTCGTAGCCCCAAACTTTCAAGAAACGACAACTCAGGTGTCTCCAAACCCCATTTCATATTGTGTCATCTCAACGGAAATACGCGGTGCCCTATTTAAAGTGAATGCGGTTGTCTCCAATGCATAACCCATAAATGATAGTGGTAATTCGATAAGAGACATCATAGTATACACCATATCTAATAGGGCGCGGCCATGACGTTCGGACACACCATCACACTATGGTGTTCCAGGTGGCATGAATTGCAAAAAAAATTCCACATTGTCTTAACTGTGTACCAAAACTGGCAACTCAGATATTCGTCTCTATGATCATATCGTAGACAGTTTATCCTCTTGTCACGACGATCTTCACTCTGGAATAGCTTTGAACTTTTGAATATTTCAAACTTGTGATTCATCAAGTAAATACTCCTGTATCTACTCAAGTCGTCAGTGAAGCAAGAACATAATGATATCCACTGCGTGCCTCAGCACTCATTGGACTGCATACATCAAAAATGTATTACTCCCAGCAAGTTACTCTCTTGTTCCATGTGGTATGTTTTGCATGTCTGAAGTAATTCAAAATCAAGTGAGTCCAAACGATCCATCCGCATGGAGTTTCTTCATGCGTTTGTACCTACAGGTATGGTTTGCATGTCTCAAACGTTTCAAAAATGAGTGAGTGCAAAGATCCATCAACATGGAGCTTCTTCATGCATTTTATACCGTCATGACTCGAGTGGTAGTGCAACAAGTAAGTGGTACTATCATTATGATTTTGTATCTTTTGGCATCAATATTATGAACATGTGTAGCAGTACGATCGAGATTGAATAAACCATTGAAGGTAATTATTCAAGAAAATAGAATAACCATTATTCTCTTTAAATGAATAATCGTATTGCAATAAACACGATCCAACCATGTTCATCCTCAATGCAAACACCAAATAACAATTATTTAGGTTTAACACCAATCCCGATGGTAGTGGCAGCGTGCGATGTTTTGATCACATCAACCTTGGAAACATTTCCAACACGTATCGTCACCTCGCCTTTAGCTAGTCTCCATTTATTCCATAACTTTTATTTCGAGTTACTAATCACTTAGCAACCGAACCGGTATCTAATACCCTCGTGCTACTAGGAGTACTAGTAAAGTACACATCAATATCATGTACTATACTTCTGTCGACTTTGCCAGCCTTCTCATTGCTAGAAAAAGTATTGTAGCAGGTAGTAGCAGTGTAACGAGTAACAACAGTGGCAAGGAACAGCAGTAGTGACAGCAGTAGCAAGTAGCAACAGTAGCAAGTAACATCAGTAGCAAGTAACAGTAGTAGCAAGTAACAGTAGCAACAACAGTAGTAACAGCAGCAGAGCAAAACAAGTAACAACAGTAGTGGGACAAACTCGTAGGCAATGGATCGGTGATTCGTTGGATAACATTCATCATGCAACAGTTATAACACGGAGAGATATATGGCTAGCTCCCGTTCGTCAATGTGATGTAGGCATGCATTCCGTGTGTAGTCATACGTGCTTAGGGAAAAGAACTTGCATGACATCTATTGTCCATGCCTCCCGTGGCAGCGGGGTCCAAATGGATACTACGGGATATTATGGTTCTCCTTTTAATAAGGAACCGGACCAATGCATTAGCACTTGGTGAACACATGAACTCCTCAAACTATGGTCATCATCGGGAGTGGTTCCGGTTATTGTCACTCCAGGATTGCCGGATCATAACACATAGTAGGTAACTACAACTTGCAAGATCGGATCTAAAACACACATATATTGGTGACAACATAATAACTTCAGATCTGAAATCATGGCACTCGGGCCCTAGTGACAAGCATTAAGCATGGCATAGTAGTAGGAACATCAATCTCAGAACATAGTGGATACTAGGGATCAATCTGTTGGGGAACGTCGCATGGGAAACAAAAATTTTCCTACGCGCACGAAGACCTATCATGGTGATGTCCATCTACGAGAGGGGATGTGTGATCTACGTACCCTTGTAGACCATACAGCAGAAGCGTTAGTGAACACGGTTGATGTAGTGGAACGTCCTCACGTCCCTCGATCCGCACCGCGAACCATCCCGCGATCAGTCCCACGATCTAGTGCCGAACGGACGGCACCTCCGCGTTCAGCACACGTACAGCTCGACGATGATCTTGGCCTTCTTGATCCAGCAAGAGAGACGGAGAGGTAGAAGAGTTATCCGGCAGCGTGACGGTGCTCCGGAGGTTGGTGATGATCTTGTTTCGGCAGGGCTCCGCCCGAGCTCCGCAGAAACGTGATCTAGAGGTAAAACCGTGGAGATATGTGGTCGGGCTGCCGTGGCAAAAGTTGACTCAAATCAGCCCTAAAACCCCACTATATATAGGAGGAGGAGGGGGGAGCCTTGCCTTGGGGTCCAAGGACTCCCAAGGGGTCGGCCGAACCTAAGGGGGAAGGTCTCCCCTCCCAAAACCGACTTCTACTTGGTTTGGAAGGTGGAGTCCTTCTTCCCTTTCCCACCTCCTTTTTTTTCTTTTCTCTTTGATTTTTTTCCAATGCGCATAGGGCTCTTTTGGGCTGTCCCACCAGCCCACTAAGGGCTGGTGCGGCACCCCCAATGCCTATGGGCTTCCCCGGGGTGGGTGGCCCCCCCGGTGAACTCCCGGAACCCATTCGTCATTCCCGGTACATTCCCGGTAACTCCGAAAACCTTCCGGTAATCAAATGAGGCCATCCTATATATCAATCTTAGTTTCCGGACCATTCCGGAAACCCTCGTGACGTCCGTGATCTCATACGGGACTCCGAACAACATTCGGTAACCAACCATATAACTCAAATACGCATAAAACAACGTCGAACCTTAAGTGTGCAGACCCTGCGGGTTCGAGAACTATGTAGACATGACCCGAGAGACTCCTCGGTCAATATCCAATAGCGGGACCTGGATGCCCATATTGGATCCTACATATTCGACGAAGTTCTTATCGTTTGAACCTCAGTGCCAAGGATTCATATAATCCCGTATGTCATTCCCTTTGTCCTTCGGTATGTTACTTGCCCGAGATTCGATCGTCAGTATCCGCATACCTATTTCAATCTCGTTTACCGGCAAGTCTCTTTACTCGTTCCGTAATACAAGATCCCGCAACTTACACTAAGTCACATTGCTTGCAAGGCTTGTGTGTGATGTTGTATTACCGAGTGGGCCCCGAGATACCTCTCCGTCACACGGAGTGACAAATCCCAGTCTCGATCCATACTAACTCAACTGACACCTTCGGAGATACCTGTAGAGCATCTTTATAGTCACCCAGTTATGCTGCGACATTTGATACACACAAAGCATTCCTCCGGTGTCAGTGAGTTATATGATCTCATGGTCATAGGAACAAATACTTGACACGCAGAAAACAGTAGCAACAAAATGACACGATCAACATGCTACGTCTATTAGTTTGGGTCTAGTCCATCACATGATTCTCCTAATGATGTGATCCCGTTATCAAGTAACAACACTTGCCTATGGCTAGGAAACCTTGGCCATCTTTGATCAACGAGCTAGTCAACTAGAGGCTTACTAGGGACAGTGTTTTGTCTATGTATCCACACAAGTATTGTGTTTCCAATCAATACAATTATAGCACGGATAATAAACGATTATCATGAACAAAGAAATATAATAATAACTAATTTATTATTGCCTCTAGGGCATATTTCCAACAGTCTCCCACTTGCACTAGAGTCAATAATCTAGTTCACATCATCATGTGATTTCACCAAATCCAACACCCATATAGTTCTGGGGTCTAATCACGTCTTGCTCGTGAGAGAGGTTTTAGTCAACGGTTCTGAAACTTTCAGATCCGTGCGTTCTTTACAAATCTTTATGTCATCTTATAGATGCTGCTACTACGTGTTATTCGGAAATGCTCCAAATATCTACTCTACTATACGAATCCGTTTCACTACTCATAGTTATTCGGATTAGTGTCAAAGCTTGCATCAACGTAACCCTTTACGGCGAACTCTTTAACCACCTCCAAAATCGAGAAAAATTCCTTAGTCCATCAGTTACTAAGGATAAATTTTGACCACTGCTAGTGATTCAATCATGGATCACTCTTTGTACCTCTCAACAGACTTTGAGTCAAGGCACACATCAGGTGCGGTACCCAGCATGGCATACTTCAGATTCTACGGCTAAGGCATAGAAGACGACCTTCGTCTATTCTCTTTATTCTGCCGTGGTCGGGTTTTGAGTCTTACTCAAATTCACACCTTACAACGCAACCAAGAACTCCTTCTTTGCTGATCTACTTTGAACTCCTTCAAAAAACTTGTCAAGGCATGCATTTTATTGAAACTTTCATTAAGCGCTTTTTGATCTATCTCCATAGGTCTTTGATGCTCAACGTTCAAGTAGCGCAATCCAGGTATTCCTTTGAAAAACCCTTTCAAACAACCTTGTATGCTTTACAGAAATTCTACATTACTTCTGATCCACAATATGTCAACCACATATACTTATCAGAAATTCTATAGTGCTCCCACTCACTTCTTTGGAAATACAAGTTTCTCATAAACCTTGTACAAACCCAAAATCTTTGATCATCTCATCAAAGTGTATATTCCAACTCCGAGATGCTTGCACCAGTCCATTGAAGGATCACTGGAGCTTGCATACTTGCTAGTATCTTTAGGATCGACAAAACCTCCTGGTTGTATCACATACAATGTTTGCTCAAGTGAACCGTCGAGGAAACAATGTTTTGACATCCTACGTGCAATATTTCATAAATAATGCAGCAACTACTAACATAATTCTAACAGACTTTTAGCATCGCTACGAGTGAGAAAGACTCATCATAGTCAATAGTTTGATCTTGTCGAAAACATCTTTGCGACAAGTCGAGCTTTTCTTAATAGTGACATATCACCATCATCGTCTGTCTTCCTTTCAAAAATCCATATTTACTTAATAGTCCTTTGACCATCAAGTAGTTCTTCCAAAGTCTACACTTTGTTTTCATACATGGATCCTCTCTCGGATTTCTTGGCTTCCAACCATTTGTCGTAATCCGGGACAACCATTGCTTTCTTCATAACTCGTAAGTTCATTGTTGCTCAACAACATGACCTCCAAGACAGGGTTACCGTACCACTCTGCAGTAGTACGCGACCTTGTAAACCTACGAGGCTTGTAGTAACTTGATCCGATGCTCGATGATCACCATCAACAGCTTTCACTTCAATTGGTGTAGGCACCACAGGAACAACTTCCCGCGCCCTGCTACACACTGGTTGAAGTGATGGTTCAATAACCTCATCAAGTTCTACCACCCTCCCACTCAATTCTTTCAAGAGAAACCTTTCCTCGAGAAAGGATCCGTTTCTAGAAACAAACACTTTGCTTTCAGATCTGAGATAGGAGATGTACCAAATTGTATTGGATATCCTATGAAGATGCATTTATCCGCTTTGGGTTCGAGCTTATCAGACTGAAACTTTTTCACATAAGTGTCGAAGCCCCAAACTTTCAAGAAACGACAGTTTAGATTTCTCTAAACCTCAGTCTATACTGTGTCATCTCAACGGAAATACGCGGTGCCCTATTTAAAGTGAATGCGGTTGTCTCTAATGCATAACCCATAAACGATAGTGGTAATTCGATAAGAGACATCATAGTATGCACCATACCAAATAGTGTGTAGCTATGACTTTCAGACACATCATCACACTATGATGTTCTAGGTGGCCTGAACTGCGAAAACAATTTCCACATTGTCTTAACTGCGTACCAAAACTCGTAACTCAGATATAAATTTCTATGATCATATCGTAGACAGTTTATCCTCTTGTTACGACGAACTTCACTCTGAAACAGAATTGAACATTTCAATATTTCAGACTTTGTGATTCATTAAGTAAATACTCCTGTATCTACTCAAATTTTCAGTGAAGTAGGAACATAATGATATCCACTACGTGCCTCAGCACCCGTTGGACTGCATACATCAAAATGTATCACTTCCAACAAGTTACTATCTTATTTCATCTCAATGAAAACAAGGCCTTGCTCATGTGGTATGATTTGCATGTCACTAGTGATTCGAAATCAGGTGAGTACAAAGATCCATCAGCATGGAGCCTCTTCATGCAATTCATACCAACATGACTCAAGCGGCAGTGCCAGAAGTAAGTGGTACTATCATCATTAACTCGTATCTTTTGGCACCAATATCATGAATACGTGTAACACTATGATCGAGATTCAATAAACCATTGAAGGTGATTTTTCAAGAAAATAGAGTAACCATTATTCTCTTTAAATGAATAATGGTATTGCAATAAACACGATCCAATCATGTTCATGCTTAACGCAAGCACCAAATAACAATTATTTAGGTTTAACACCAATCCCGATGGTAGAGGGAGCGTGCGATGTTTGATCATATCAACCTTGGAAACACTTCCAACACGTATCGTCACCTCGCCTTTAGCTAGTCTCCGTTTTCGCCGTAGCTCTCATTTCGTGTTACTAATCACTTAGCAACCGAACCGGTATCCAATACCGTCATGCCACTAGGAGTACTAGTAAAGTACACATCAACATCATGTATATAAAATATACTTCTTTCGACTTTTGCCAGCCTTCTTATCTACCAAGTATCTAGAGTTGCTCCGCCTCAGTGGCTGTTCCCCTCATTACAGAAGCACTTAGTCTCGGGTTTGGGTTTAATCTGGGTCTCTTCATTAGTGCAGCAACTATTTTGCCGTTTCACGAAGTATCCCTTCTAGCCCTTGCCTTTCTTGAAACTTAGTGGTTTTACAAACCATCAACTATTGATGCTCCTTCTTGATTTCTACTTTCGCAGTGTCAAACATCGCGAATCGCTCAAGAATCATTGTATCTATCCTTGATATGTTATAGTTCATCACGAAGCTCTCACAGCTTGGTGGCAGTGACTTTGGAGAACCATCACTATCTCATCTGAAGATTAACTCCCACTTGATTCAAGTGATTGTCGTACTCAAACAATCTGAGCACAAGCTCAACGATTGAGCTTTTCTCCTTTACTTTGTGGACAAAGAATCTTGTCGGAGGTCTCGTACCTCTCAACAAGGGCACAAGCATGAAATCACAATTTCATCTCTTTAGAACATCACTTATGTTCCGTGACGTTTCAAAACGTCTTCGGCGCCTTGCTTCTAAGCCATTAAGTATTTTGCACTGAACTATCGTGTAGTTATCAGAAACGTGTATGTCGGATGTTCACAGCATCCACAGAAGACGCTCGAGGTGCAGCACACCGAGTGGTGCATTAAGGACATAAGCCTTGTCTGCAGCAACGAGGACAATCCTCGGTTTTACAGACTCAGTCTGCAAAGTTTGCTACTATCAACTTTCAACTAAATTTTCTCTAGGAACATATAAAAATAGTAGAGCTATAGCGCAAGCTACAACGTAATTCGCAAAGATCATTAGACTATGTTCATGATAATTAGTTCAATTATTCATATTACTTAAGAACACCCACTCAAAAAGTACATCTCTCTAGTCATTTGAGTGGTACATGATCCAAATCCACTATCTCAAGTCCGATAATCACGTGAGTCGAGAATAGTTTCATTGGTAAGCATCTCTATGCTAATCATATCAACTATACGATTCATGCTCGACCTTTCGGTCTCATGTGTTCCGAGGCCATGTCTGCACATGCTAGGCTCGTCAAGCTTAACCCGAGTGTTCCGCGTGCGCAACTGTTTTGCACCCGTTGTATGTGAACGTTGAGTCTATCACACCCGATCATCACGTGGTGTCTCGAAACGAAGAACTGTCGCAACGGTGCACAGTCGGGGAGAACACAATTTGGTCTTGAAATTTTAGTGAGAGATCACCTCATAATGCTACCGTCGTTCTACGCAAAATAAGGTGCATAAAAGGATTAACATCACATGCAATTCATAAGTGACATGATATGGCCATCATCATGTGCTTCTTGATCTCCATCATCAAAGCACCGGCACGATCTTCTTGTCACCGGCGTCACACCATGATCTCCATCAACGTGTCGCCATCGGGGTTATCGTGCTACTCATGCTATTACTACTAAAGCTACGTCCTAGCAAAATAGTAAACACATCTGCAAGCACAAACGTTAGTATAAAGACAACCCTATGGCTCCTGCCGGTTGCCGTACCATCGACGTGCAAGTCGATATTATCTATTACAACATGATCATCTCATACATCCAATATATCACATCACATCGTTGGCCATATCATATCACAAGCATACCCTGCAAAAACAAGTTAGACGTCCTCTAATTTTGTTGTTGCATGTTTTACGTGGTGACCATGGGTATCTAGTAGGATCGCATCTTACTTACGCAAACACCACAACGGAGATATATGAGTTGCTATTTAACCTCATCCAAGGACCTCCTCGGTCAATTCCGATTCAACTAAAGTTGGAGAAACTGACACCCGCTAGTCATCTTTGAGCAACGGAGTTATTCGTAGCGATGAAACCAGTCTCTCGTAAGCGTACGAGTAATGTCGGTCCGAGCCGCTTCGATCCAACAATACCGCGGAATCAAGAAAAGACTAAGGAGGGCAGCAAAACGCACATCACCGCCCACGAAAACTTTTGTGTTCTACTCGAGAAGACATCTACGCATGAACCTAGCTCATGATGCCACTGTTGGAGAACGTCGCATGGGAAACAAAAATTTTCCTACGCGCACGAAGACCTATCATGGTGATGTCCATCTACGAGAGGGGATGTGTGATCTACGTACCCTTGTAGACCGTACAGCAGAAGCATTAGTGAACGCGGTTGATGTAGTGGAACGTCCTCACGTCCCTCGATCCGCCCCTCGAACCGTCCCGCGATCAGTCCCACGATCTAGTGCCGAACGGACGGCACCTCCGCGTTCAGCACACGTACAGCTCGATGATGATCTTGGCCTTCTTGATCCAGCAAGAGAGACGGAGAGGTAGAAGAGTTCTCCGATAGCGTGACGGCGCTCCGGAGGTTGGTGATGATCTTGTTTCGGCAGGGCTCCGCCCGAGCTCCGCCGAAACGCGATCTAGAGGCAAAACCGTGGAGATATGTGGTCGGGCTGCCGTGGCAAAAGTTGTCTCAAATCAGCCCTAAAACCCCACTATATATTGGAGGAGGAGGGGGGAGCCTTGACTTGGGGTCCAAGGACTCCCAAGGGGTCGGCCGAACCTAAGGGGGAAGGTCTCCCCTCCCAAAACAGAATTCTACTTGGTTTGGAAGGTGGAGTCCTTCTTCCCTTTCCCACCTCCTTTTTTTTTTCTTTTCTCTTTGATTTTTTTCAATGCGCATAGGGCTCTTTTGGGATGTCCCACCAGCCCACTAAGGGCTGGTGCGGCACCCCAAATGCCTATGGGCTTCCCCGGGGTGGGTGGGCCCCCCCGGTGAACTCCCGGAACCCATTCGTCATTCCCGGTACATTCCCGGTAACTCCGAAAACCTTCCGGTAATCAAATGAGGTCATCCTATATATCAATCTTCGTTTCCGGACCATTCCGGAAACCCTCGTGACGTCCGTGATCTCATCCGGGACTCCGAACAACATTCGGTAACCAACCATATAACTCAAATACGCATAAAACAACGTCGAACCTTAAGTGTGCAGACCCTGCGGGTTCGAGAACTATGTAGACATGACCCGAGAGACTCCTCGGTCAATATCCAATAGCGGGACATGGATGCCCATATTGGATCCTACATATTCTACGAAGATCTTATCGTTTGAACCTCAGTGCCAAGGATTCATATAATCCCGTATGTCATTCCCTTTGTCCTTCGGTATGTTACTTGCCCGAGATTCGATCGTCAGTATCCGCATACCTATTTCAATCTCGTTTACCGGTAAGTCTCTTTACTCGTTCCGTAATACAAGATCCCGCAACTTACACTAAGTCACATTGCTTGCAAGGCTTGTGTGTGATGTTGTATTACCGAGTGGGCCCCGAGATACCTCTCCGTCACACGGAGTGACAAATCCCAGTCTCGATCCATACTAACTCAATTAACACCTTCGGAGATACCTGTAGAGCATCTTTATAGTCACCCAGTTACGTTGCGACGTTTGATACACACAAAGCATTCCTCCGGTGTCAGTGAGTTATATGATCTCATGGTCATAGGAACAAATACTTGACACGCAGAAAACAGTAGCAACAAAATGACACGATCAACATGCTACGTCTATTAGTTTGGGTCTGGTCCATCACCTGATTCTCCTAATGATGTGATCCCGTTATCAAGTAACAACACTTGCCTATGGCCAGGAAACCTTGGCCATCTTTGATCGACGAGCTAATCAACTAGAGGCTTACTCGGGACAGTGTTTTGTCTATGTATCCACACAAGTATTCTGTTTCGAATCAATAAATTATAGCACGGATAATAAACGATTATCATGAACAAAGAAATATAATAATAACTAATTTATTATTGCCTCTAGGGCATATTTCCAACACAATCCCCCTCAAAACTAACTCGATTACATGATAGATCTCATCCTACTCATCACCGCCCAGCTTGCCTACAAATAGATTACTCAAAAACGATGAAGAGCTTCGTGGAATTGGAGAGGGAAGAAGGTTGATGATGACGATGGCGACGATCTCCTTGATCCGGAGCCCAAAACGGACTCCAGATCTGCCCTCCAGATGAAGAACAGGGTGTGGCGGCGCCTCCGTGTCGCAAACGCGATGAAATCTTCTCTCCTGATTTTTTCGGGACGAAAGGGAACAAATAGAGCTGAGTTTGGGGGCGGCAGAGCCATGTGGGGCCCACAAGCTTGGTTGCCGCGGCGACGGGGGAGGCCGCGGCGTCAGGGCTTGTGGCCCACCGGCCCATCCCCTCCGGTGGATCTTTGCGTAGCTATTTTTCCTATTTTCCAGAAATATTATCCGTAAATTTTCAAGATGTTCCGAGAACTTTCATTTCTGCACAAAAACAACAGGATGGCAATTCTGCTGAAAACAGCGTCAGTCTGGGTTAGTTCCATTCAAATCATGCAAATTAGAGTCCAAAACAAGGGCAAAAGAGTTTGGAAAAGTAGATACGATGGAGACGTATCAACTCCCCCAAGCTTAAAACCTTGCTTGTCCTCAAGCAACTTAGTTGACAAACTGAAAGAGAAAGAAAAACTTTGACAAACTCTGTTTGATCTTGTTGTTGCAACTATGTCTAACTTATAACCAGAATTTCAGCAAGATCACAAGTTAACCACATAAGCAAGTGACACATAGGTATCATGGTAAACTAATATCAATGGCATAATCAGCTAGCGAGCAAATAATAATGAGTTTCTGATACCAACAATTCAATCAAAACAAGCATGAAGCAATATGAATAGGTGGTATCTCGCTAGCTCCTTCTGAGACCGCAAAACATAAATGTAGAGCACTTTCAAAGATCAAGGGCTGACTAAACATTGTAAGTCATAGCAACGAAGATCCAGCCACAGTCATACTCAATATCAACCAAAAGCAAAGCATAAAAATGACAAAGGTGCTCTCTAATTGGTGCTTATATAAGAATAGGATGACTCAACAGGAAAATAAATAGACAAGCCCTTTGCAGAGGGAAGCATTGATTTGTAGAGGTACCAGAGCTCAAGCTTTGAAAACAGAGATAATAATTTTGGGTGGCATACTTTCATTGTCAACGGAATGACCAAGAGTTCTTAATATCTTCCGTGCTACTCATGCTATAGGGCGGTTCCCAAACAGAAAAGTAAAGTTTTAACTCCCCCACCACCAATCAATCACACTCCACGGTTAGCCGAATCCTCGGGTACCGTCCATACTAACATCAATCAGGGGGAGTCTTGTTTTACAGTTTTGTTTTCGATTTAAGCGTGGAACTGGGCATTCCAATTACCGGCCCCTTTCTCATGAATGACAGTGAATAAACACATGTCAAGGATAACATGCCTAACATGGAAGATACCAATAGCCCCCTTTCACCACATGAGCGGTTCGGGCATGCAAAACAGATTATTTCTTGAAGGTTTAGAGAATGGCACATGCAAATTTACTTGGAACGGCAGGTAGATACCGCAAATAGGTAGGTATGGTGGACTCTCATGGAAAAACTTTTGGGTTTATGGAAGTGGATGCACAAGCAGTATTCCGCTTAGTACAAGTGAAGGCTAGCAAAAGACTGGGAAGCGACCAACTAGAGAGCGACAATAGTCATCAAGATGCAATGAGTTTGACTAACATGGAGTGCAAGCATGAACAGGATATAAATCACCATGAAAACGAACATCATAGAGGCTATGTTGATTTTGTTTCAACTACATGCATGAACATGCGCCAAGTCAAGCCACTTGATTCATTCAAAGGAGAATACCATCCTATTATACTACATCATAGTCATCTCAAAATCTATGTTGGCATTCAAGACAAACCATTATAAGCTCCTAGCTAATTAAGCCTGGCATCAGAAACTATATCTCTAAGTTGTCATTGCAAACATGGTTCTCTCTCCACAAAGCTGAATCTGGAACGACAAGCTAGTCATATTTACAACAACAAAAATAGATAGAGTTCATACTAGCTTTTCTAGTCTCAGTCACTTCATCATATATCGTCATTATTGCCTTTCACTTGCACGATCGAACGATGTGAACAATAATAAGCGTGCTCGTGCATTGGACTAAGCTGAATCTGCAGGCAAACACAAAGGAGAAGACAAAGTAATATGGCTCTTTGAAAGCTAAACAGGTATGCATACAAGATCCACTAAACATTGCAACCAATATCTTCTACCTTGACCCAAAGAAAAAAAACTATTTACATGGTAAAACTCCCAACAAGCAAATGAAGAAAGGAAAATCTTTTTGGGTTTTCTCAAAAGGACACAAAACAAGAAAACAAGAAAACGAAAATAAACTAGCATGGATAATACGGTGGCAAAGTGTAAACACCGACTAACAAAGTGAAAGCATAAGCAAGAATGTAAGGTCGGTGAGAACACGTACTCACACAAGCTTAGGCTTTTGGCCTAGCTTGTTCTACTCCCAAGGAGGGAAATAACCAGCTCCGGGATACTCCGGAGCGGACTGTGGATGCCACTGTTGTGTGTGATCCTCTGGCTCCCACTGATAAACTGGCGTCTGGTACTCGACTGGCGGCTCGGGCACGGGCACCTGTGGTTGGGCCAAGCCCCAATACACATAGATGTCCGAGGGCATAATAATGTACCTGCCTGCATAAAGGTTGAACAAAGAAGGAGTAGGCAAATAATAGTCTCTCGAGTACCCTGACTAAATACCAGGTTATAAATCATCCGTCTACTAGCATCTCTATCCAGAAAATCATGGCGAACCATGCTGTCATAATCCAGATATTTCTCAGGAAGAAGCATTTCTTCTTCCTCGCAAAGTCTAGTAGGTATGTCAAAGTGTCTAGCAAGGAGAGTAGCATAGATACCTCCATAGACGACACCTTTGGAACGGTTTGTATTCAACCGCTGAGCTACTATAGCACCTAGCCTATAAGTCTTATCGTTATAAAGGCCTTCGCACAAAACCGCAAGGTGTGGAGAGCTAAGTGATCCAGACTCCCCACGGCCAATCAAACATTTTCCCACAAATAATGAGAAGTACCGAAGCACAGGAAAATGTATGCTTGCAATTCTAGCGCGAGACACTCCTCTCTCCTCTCCAACAGCAATAGTACCTATGAAATCCTCCAAGTCCCGTGGATGACGATCATGAATATCCCCAACATAAGGTATTTTTGTATACATTGGAAAAATCCCGTAGTGTCATGCACTGGGGGATATCGTATAACATGAACTCAAGCATAGGAGGATTCTTCCTCGGATAAAAGTTGAAGCTTTGAACGAAAATATTGGTGAGGAGGAGGTATTGTGGGTACTTATCTTCAACGAACGCGGCAAGACCTGCGTTCTCCACCAAGTAATAAAAGTCTTCATAAAGCCCAGCGACGCGCAGAAAATCATCACTTGGCCACTCGCACGCTCGAATTTCTATGACTCGAGGAACCACGTACTTGGGGTGGTTCTTCTCATCCTCCTTGGGGTTACGGCTTGAAGAGCCTCTCAATAACCTCCTCATCTTTTCCTTTTTCTAGCTCTGAATTTTTTTGAAATTTTTAGAGACTTCGAAAGAAAAGTGAGTAAGGATTAACCCAACTCGTAGCAACTACTCCTACTAGTGCCTAGAGACCGTATCATGCGCTAAAACTACTTGGGACCAGCTAAAATCAACATTTCAAGCTCAAGAACAAGGTCACTAAGGTAGCAAGAATACGCGAAGGATAAAGCACTAGAGCAAAAACTAATTGGACCAATGGAGGATTCACTTACCAAGGAGTAATTTCCCCAAAATGGTTCGGAGAATGGTGCTTTGAGCAAGGAGATCGAAAATCACAGCCAAATGAGCAAGACCACGGGTTTGAGCTGCGAAACCATTTTTTCTGGAGGTAGAAGAAAAGGATGGGAGCTGGAATGAGTGGAGGGGGTCCCTGTGGGCCCCACAAGCTTGGTTGCCGCGGCCAGGGGGGAGGCCACGGTGACAGGGCTTGTGGCCCACTGGTGTGGGCCCCAGGCCAGCTCTCTGTCCCAGTATTTTTCAAATATTCTAGAAAAAATCATACTAGATTTTCAGGACCATCGGAGAACTTTTATTTCGGGGTACTTTTCTCCGGGACGCTAAAAGAGAAAATAGGGAAAACTAAACTAAAACTATCATTTTTCTTCCAAGCAACAAAAATTGAAAGCCTAAAACAGAGGTATGTGACTCTTTGATTCATCCATTTCATGGTCATCGAAAGAAATCTGTCAATGGGGTTGATCAAATCCTCATACAAAACCTTCTCGAATCGCAAAAGAGAACGGAGAATTTTCGAATAGTCACTAGGTCACCTCAATGGGGATATGTATCTCCCCAATAAGCAAATCATACTTCATCTTGACACGAGGAATAGGGCATTCAAAGCTCCCGATAAGAATCGATGAAGTTTTTTCGATAGCATTGATGCAATGTACTTGATATCGTTTCTACGGAAAGTGCAATGTATGCTCATTACCGTTGACATGGAAAGTGACATTGCCTTTGTTGCAATCTATAACAGCACCTGCAATGTTTATAAAGGGTCTTCCGAGGATGACAACCAATCGTCCTCGGGAATATCCAAGATAACAAAGTCTATTAAGATAGTGGTGTTAGCAACCACAACAGGCACATCCTCGCAAATGCCGACAGGGAAAGCAGTTGATTTGTCGGCCATTTGCAGAGAAATTTCACGGGTGTCAACTTATCCAGTTCAAGTCTACGATCAAGAGAGAGAGGCATAACACTAACACCGGCTCCAAGGTCGCATAAGGCACTTCTTACATAGTTCCCTTTAATGGAGCAAGGTATAGTGGGCACTCCGGGATCACCAAGTTTCTTAGGAGTTCCACCTTTGAAAGTGTAATTGGCGAGCATGGTGGAGATCTCAAGATCTGGTATCTTCCGTTTATTGGTCACGATATCTTTCATATACTTGGCATACGGAGAAATTTTGAGCATATCAATTAACCGCATCTGTAGAAAGACGGGTCTTATCATTTCAATAAAGCGCTCAAAATCCTCATCATCCTTTTTCTTGGATGGCTTAGGAGGAAAGGGCATGGGTCTCTGAACCCATGGCTCCCTTTCTTTACCATGCTTCCTAGGAGTGAAGTCATTCTTATCGTATCTCTTAGGTTGTGGGTTATCAGGATTAACCATAGGTTCAATCTCCACATCCTTATCATTGCTAGGTTGAGCAGTATTATGAACATCGTTGTCCATATTGTCACCAGGTTCATGTTCATCACCAGATTGTGTTTCTGCATCAGACGCAGAAATATCATTTGGTTCTTCAGGTGTGACGGTATTTGGTGAACTGACATGTAGGTTTCTATCATCCTTCTTCTTCTTCTTAGGATGACTGGGTGTATCAGCATTAATTCCTTGAGAATCTTAATCAATTCTCTTAGGATGGCCTTCAGGATACAAAGGTTCCCGAGTCATTTTGCCTCCTCTAGTAATGACTTTGACAGAGTTGTCATTTAATTCATTGAGCAAGTCATTCTGAGCTTTAAGTACTTGTTCTACCTGAGTAGTAATCATAGAGGCATGTTTACTCAGAAGCTTCAGATCATTGACATTTCTGTCTACACAAGCACTTAAATGACTAAGCATACGAGTACTTTGTTCCAAATGTCTGCTAACATAATCATTGAAACTCTGTTGTTTGGCAACAAAGTTGTCAAATTCATCAAAGCATAAGCTAGCAGGTTGTTCAAAAGGAATGTCACTCTCATCAAACCTACGCAGAGAATTCACATCTACTACTTGTATCGGGTTATCGAGACCATGGATCTCTTCGATGGGCGGTAGATTTTTGACATCTTCAGATCTAATGCCTTTCTCTTGCATAGATTTCTTGGCTTCTTGCATATCTTCGGGACTGAGGAATAGAATACCTATTTTCTTAGGAGTTGGCTTAGGAGGTGGTTCAAGAATAGTCCAAGCATTATCGTTGATCAAGATGTTATTCAGTAGAATCTCAGCTTGTTCTATAGTTCGTTCCCTAAAAACACAACCGAGAGAATTATCTAGGTGGTCTCTAGAAGCATAGGTAAGTCCATTATAGAAGATATCAAGTATGTCGTTCTTCTTAAGAGGGTGATCAGGCAAAGCATTCTGTAGCTGGATGAGCCTCCCCCAAGCTTGTGGGAGACTCTCTTCTTTGAGTTGAGCAAAGTTGTATATTTCCTACAAGGCAGCTTGCTTCTTACGGGCAGGGAAATATTTTTCACAGAAGTAATAGACCATATCCTGGGGACTACTCACACATCTAGGAGCATGAGAAGTGAACCAGGCTTTAGCGTCATCCTTTAGAGAGAAAGGAAACAACTTAATGATATAGTAGTAGCAGATCTTCTCCTCACTAGTGAAAAGGGTGGCTATATCGTGTAGTTTGGTAAGATGGGCTACGACGGTCTCAGACTCATAACCGTGGAAAGGATCAGATTCAACTAGAGAGATTATCTCAGGGTCGACAGAGAATTCATAATCCTCATCGGTGATAAAGATAGCTGAAGTGGCAAACTTCGGGTCGTATTTCATCCTAGCTTTCAGAGATTTTTCCTTCCACTTGAGAAGTAATTTCTCAGCGTCATAGGCATCCTTACACGCAAGAAAATCCTCAGCTATCTCTCCCTCCATAACATAACCCCCAGGTATATCAAACAATTCATATCTAGGAGAGCTAGATCTAGCAGGAGCAAAAGCAGCTTCTATCTCAATAGTATCGGCAGTTTCAGAAGCATCACGAGCATTGGCAGTAACTCTAGAAATATGAGCATCAAGGAATGCCCCTAGTGGCACATTAGGCAAAGTAGTATCTCTAGCCGTATCAAGCATAGCATTATCAGGAAAAATAGCATCTCTAGCAGCATGAGGCAAAGCAGTATCAAGCATAGCATCTCTAGTAGTATAAGGCATAGCATCTCTAGCAGTATCAGGCATAGTATCTCTAGCAGTAGCATCATAAGCATCATCAAGCACATGCAACATATCAAGATTTCTGGCAGGAGGTGGTGTCGCAAACTTACTCATAAGTGAAGGTGAATCCAGTGCAGACCTAGATGGCAGTTCCTTACCTCCCCTCGTAGTTGAGGGCAAGACTTTCGTTTTTGGATCTTTCAGATTCTTCAGAGTGATCAGCAGATATAAATCCCAAGTGACTGAGAGAATATAGCTATCCTTCCCCGGCAACGGCGCCAGAAAAATGCTGTTGACATGCAACTATTCCTGACTTGATGCCTCCACGGAAACGGAGCCAGAAAAGAGCCGCTTCCAGTTGCTCAACAATTAGAAATTGTCTTGCAATAGCCCACGAGCGCGTGGGATCGCGGCAGTTTTCGAGGGTAGAGTATTCAACCCAAATTTGTTGGTTCGCACAACGGGAAGTGAAAGAATATTCTCAAGTATTAGCAACTGAATGCGTCATATTCAACCACACGTGAAGGATTAGTGTCTGCAAGCAAATTATGAGTAGCAAAGTAGTATGATAACAATGGTGCCAGAAATGATCTGTTGACGGCAGACTATTCCGAACTGTTGTATCAATGGCACCAGTAAGTTGCCCGTGGATGGGAAATATTCTTTCCCGACAACGGTGCTAGAAAAGGTATTGTAGCAGGTAGTAGTAGTGTAACGAGTAACAGCAGTGGCAAGGAACAGTAGTAGTGACAGCAATAGCAACTAGCAATAGTAGCAAGTAACAACAGTAGCCAGTAACAGTAATAGCAAGTAACAGTAGCAGCAACAGTAGTAACAGCAGCAGAGCAAAAAAAGTAACAACAGTAGTGGGACAAACTCGTTGGCAATGGATCGGTGATTCGTTGGATGACATTCATCATGCAACAGTTATAACACGGAGAGATACGTGACTAGCTCCCGTTCGTCAATGTGATGTAGGCATGCATTCCGTGTGTAGTCATACATGCTTAGGGAAAAGAACTTGCATGACATCTACTGTCCATCCCTCTCGTGGCAGCGGGGTCCAAATGGATACTACGGGATATTAAGGTTCTCCTTTTAATAAAGAACCGTACCAATGCATTAGCACTTGGTGAACACATGAACTCCTCAGACTATGGTCATCACCGGGAGTGGTTCCGGTTATTGTCATTCCGGGGTTGCCGGATCATAACACATAGTAGGTAACAACTTGCAAGATCGGATCTAAAACACACATATATTGGTGACAACATAATAATTTCAGATCTGAAATCATGGCACTCGGGCCATAGTGACATGCATTAAGCATGGCAAAGTAGAAGCAACATCAGTCTCAGAATATAGTGGATACTAGGGATCAATCCCCGTCAAAACTAACTCGATTACATGATAGATCTCATCCTACTCATCACCGCCCAGCGAGCCTATGAATAGATTACTCACAAACGATGAAGAGCTTCATGGAATTGGATAGGGAAGAAGGTTGATGATGATGATGGCGACGATCTCCTTGATCCGGAGCCCAAAACGGACTCCAGATCTGCCCTCCAGATGAAGAATAAGGTGTGGCAGCGCCTCCGTCTCGCAAACGTGATGAAATCTTCTCTCCTGATTTTTTTGGGACGAAAGGGAATAAATAAAGCTGAGTTTGGGGGCGGCAGAGCCATGTGGGCCCCACAAGCTTGGTTGCCGCGGCCAGGGGCCGAGGCCGCGGCGTCAGGGCTTGTGGCCCACTGGCCCGTCCCCTTCGGTGGATCTTTTCGCAGGTATTTTTCATATTTTCTAGAAATATTCTCCGTAAATTTTCAGGACGTTCCGAGAACTTTCATTTCTGCACTAGAACAACACCATGGCAATTCAGCTGAAAATATCGTCAGTCCGGGTTAGTTCCATTCAAATCATGCAAATTAGAGTCCAAAACAAGGGCAAAATAGTTTAGAAAAGTAGATACGATGGAGACGTATCACTCATCTACCAAGTATCTAGGGTAGCTCCGCCTCAGTGACCGTTCCCCTCATAACAGAAGCACTTAGTCTCGGGTTTGGGTTCCATCTTGGGTTTCGTCATTAGACCAGCAACTGGTTTGCCGTTTCATGAAGTATCCCTTCTAGCCCTTTCCCTTCTTGAAACTAGTGGTTTTACTAACCATCAACAATTGATGCTCCTTCTTGATTTCTACTTTCAAAGTGTCAAACATTGCGAATCGCTCAAGGATGATCATATCTATCCTTGATATGTTATAGTTCATCATGAAGCTCTAGCGGCTTGGTGGCAGTGGCTTTTGGAGAACTATGACGATCTTATCTGGAAGATTAACTCCCACTTGATTCAAGCGGTTGTTGTACTCAGACAATCTGAGCACATGCTCAACGATTGAGCTTTTCCCCTTTACTTTATAGACAAAGAATCTTGTCGTTGGTCTCATACCTCTCAACAAGGGCACGAGCATGAAATCTCAATTTCATCTTTTAGAACATCTCTTATGTTCCGTGACGTTTCAAAACGTCTTCGGTTCCTTGCTTCTAAGCCATTAAGGATTACGCACTGAACTATCACGTAGTCATCAAAAATGTGTATGTCAGATGTTCGCAACATCCACACATGAGGCTCGAGGTGCAGCACACCGAGTAGTGCATTAAGGACATAAGCCTTCTGCGCAGCAATGAGGACAATCCTCAGTTTTACGGACTGAGTCTGCAAAGTTGCTACTATGATCTTTCAACTAAATTTTCTCTAGGAACATATAAAAAACAGTAGAGCTATAGCGCAAGCTACATCGTAATTTGTAGAGACCTTTTGACTATGTTCATGATAATTAGTTGAATTAATCATATTACTTAAGAACTCCCACTCAAAAAGTACATCCCTCTAGTCATTTGAGTGGTGCATGATCCAAATCCACTAACTCAAGTCCGATCATCACGTGAGTTGAGTATAGCTTCAGTGGTAAACATCTCTATGCTAATCATATCAACTATATGATTCATGCTCGACCTTTCGGTCTCTTGTGTTCCGAGGCCATGTCTGCACATGCTAGGCTTGTCAAGTTTAACCCGATTGTTCCGCGTGTGCAACTGTTTTGCACCCGTTGTATGTGAACATTGAGTCTATCACACCCGATCATCACGTGGTGTCTCGAAACGACGAACTGTCGCAACGGTGCACAATCGGGGAGAACACAATTTCAACTTGAAATTTTAGTGAGGGATCACCTTATAATGCTACCGTCGTTCTAAGCAAAATAAGGTGCATAAAACGATTAACATCACATGCAATTCATAAGTGACAAAATTTGGCCATGATCTTGTGCTTCTTGATCTCCATCACCAAAGCACCGGCATGATCTTCTTGTCACCGGCGCCACTCCATGATCTCCATCATTGTGCCACCGTCAAGGTTGTCGTGCTATCTATTCTATTACTACTAACGCTACAACCTAGCAATATAGTAAACACATCTGCAAACATAAACGTTAGTTTAAAGACAACCCTATGGCTCCCGCCGGTTGTTGTAGCATCGACGTGCAAGTCGATATTAACTATTACAATATGATCATATCATACATCCAATATATCACATCATGTCTTTGGCCATATCACATCACAAGCATACCCTGCAAAAACAAGTTAGACATCCTCTAATTTGTTGTTGCATGTTTTATGTGGCTGCAATGGGTATCTAGTATGATCACATATTACTTACGCAAACACCACAATGGTGATATACAAATTGCTATTTAACCTCTCCCCAAGGACCGCCTCGGTCAAATCCAATTCAACTAAAGTTGAAGAAACAGGCACCCGCCAGTCATATTTATGCAACGAGTTGCATGTTAGTCGATGAAACCAGTCTCTCGTAAGCGTACGAGTAATGTCGGTCCGGGCCGCTTCAATCCAACAATACCGCTGAATCTAGAAAAGACCAAGGAGGGAAGCAAATCAAACATCAACACCCACAAAAACTTTTGTGTTCTACTTGAGATAACATCTATGCATGAACCTGGCTCATGATGCCACTCTTGGGAACATTGCATGGGAAACAAAAAAATTCCTACGCACACAAAGACCTATCATGGTGATGTTCATCTACAAGAGGGAGATTCGATCCACATACTCTTGTAGATCGCTCAGTGGGAAGCGTTTAAGAAATGCGGTAGATGTAGTAGTACAGCTTCGTGATTTAAATCACCATCGTCCCACGATCCGTCCCACCATCCGTTCTGATCTAGCGTCGAACGGACGACACCTCCGCATTCAGCACACGTACAACTCAATGACGATCTTGGCCTTCTTGAGCCAGCAATAGATACGGAGAAGTAGATGAGTTCTTCGGAAGTGTGACGCCGCGCTGGTGTTGGTGATGATCTATTCCTGCAGGGCTCCACCCGAGGTCCGCATAAATCTCATCTAGAGGAAGAACAACGAGGTGTAGGTTTGAGTTGCACATGGCAAAGTTCTGTCTCAAACAACCCTAAACCTTGAGTATATATAGTAGGAATCAAGGGGTGGGAAAATCCCTTAGGGCGCCGGCCCAAGAGGCCCTCCTTGGGTCGGCCAAAGTGGGAAGGGAGGAGTCCTTCTCCAATCCCACTTGGATTAGGACTCCTTCCTTATTTTCCCACGTCTTTTGGATTTTCCACTTTTTCCTCATGGGCTTTCCTTGGATGACTTTGTCAGCCCATTATACCTTATTGCGCATACAATAAACCCATGTGGACCCCTTGGGTATTGGTGGGCCCACCTAGTGGGCCCCCGGAACCCATTCGTCACTCCTGGTACACTGCCGGGAATGCCCAAAAACTTTCCGGAATCCAGACACCAACTTTCTATATATCAATATTTGATTCCGGACCATTCCGGCAACCCTCGTGACGTCTGTGATCCTATCTGGGACTCCGAACAACCTTCAGTCACCAACACATATAACTCAACTATAATAAAACACCATCGAACCTTAAGTGTGCAGTCCCTGTGGGTTCGAGAACTATGTAGACATGACCCGAGACAATCCTCGGTTAATATCCCATAGCGGGACCTGGATGTCCATATTGGATCCTACATATTCTAGGAAGATCTTATCGGTTGATCCTCTGTGCCAAGGATTCATATAATCCCGTATAACATTCCCTTTGTCCTTCGGTATGTCACTTGCCCGAGATTTGATCGTCGGTACCCCTATACCTACTTCACTCTCGTTACCGGCAAGTATCTTTACTCGTTCCGTAATACTAGATCCCGTGAATTACACTTGAGTCACATTGCTTGCAAGGCTTGTATGTGTTTTTGTATTACCGAGTGGGCCCCGAGATACCTCTCCGTCACACGGAGTGACAAATCCCAGTCTTGATCCATGCTAACTCAACGGAAACCTTCGTAGATACCTGTAGAGCACCTTTATAGTCACCCAGTAACTTTGTGACATTTGATACAGATAAGGTATTCCTCCGATGTTAGTGAGTTACATGATCTCATGGTCATAGGAATGAATACTTGACACGCAGAAAACAATAGGAACAAAATGATACGATCACATGCTACGTTTATAATTTGGGTCTTGTCCATCACATGATTCTCCTAATGATGTGATCCTGTTATCAAGTGACAACACTTGTCTATGGCAGGAAACCTTGACCATCTTTGATAAGCGAACTAGTCAACTAGAGGCTCACTGGGACATTGTGTTGTCTATGTATCCACACATGTATTTGAGTTTCCAATCAATACAATTCTAGCATGGATAATAAACGATTATTATGAACAAGGAAATATAATAATAACTAATTTATTATTTCCTCTAGGGCATATTTCCAATAGAATGAACTTAATATCATAAAACGAGAAATTATATAACCTTCATACGCTTGTCCCAAGGGGAGTAGTGACTTCACGTACTAAGAGTATAAGGAATAAAAATTATTGGAGGTTAGCAATCATAGCATTGTTCACTTGAAAAATACATGAAAGAATACTGAAGGAAGAGAGATTTCACATATAAAGTTACTATATTGGATATCTTCTATGATTGTGAGGCCCCATTATTTATTTTCAAACTTGATCAAGTAGTTGACGTTGGACAAGGAAGACACCTTAATGGTTACGTTTGATTATATTCACATAAATGTTATATTGTCATGTATCCTCTATCATATGGTGCTTGCTTTAGATCCTTTTCTAGCCCAAAAATTCGCACTAAGTACAGATACTACTTGTGCATCCATAACCTTTAAACCCAGTTTCTTGCCGTGAGAGTCCAACATACCTACCTATGTATTGAACAAGATCCTTCAAGTATGTTCTCATCGGTTCATAAGGCAATAATAATTTCTCTTGCACATGTATGATCTTTTATTGCAAGGGAAAATAATCGTGTACGATCATGTGATGGCAAAGAAATAAAACAAACAGACTGCATAAAGAAGTTTGCTATTACAAGGGGCAATATAAAGTGACGTTCCTTTTCATTAAGAGATTACACATCCAAAAAGAAAAAGCGCATAACAACCTCTACTTCTGTAGCGACCCGACTCAAGACGAGTCAAGCCTCTGGTGTTTCCGTACCATCCCAAGATCATGCTGGTACACACACAGTACATAATGTATATATTCAAGAGTTCAATCACACAACTTTATTAATCGAAATCTCGTAAAGAGTACTTTATTACAATAAAGGATTACAATAAAGTGGCTGAAGGCCAACTCATGAGATTATCTAACGAAGACTAGCGGAAGCATCAGGTAGATGAGTCCATCCGACTCCAAGGGCATGTCGCTGAGCGTAGATCGTAGCCTCACTCCTGGTGGAAAAATTACTCTGCAACATGATACGTTGCAGCCGTATAGGTCAGCATATTGAATATGCCGGCAAGTCATCAAAGAGAGGAGTAAAATAATAATCAACTATCTCTACATGCATATTTGGCCGGTGGGGCTAAGTTTTGCATAAAGCCAGTTTTATCCTACAACAAGAGAGGCTAAAAACAAAATATTACTACATTGTTTGTTGTTAACGAGATGGTTCCGCCAACCAATCTTGTACCCGAATAGTTGTTAACACCCACATCATTATTAAGTTGTGTCGAGAGTTCAGGGGAAATTCAATGCCTTCGGCTCAAGTTGTCCATGACCGTGGACACGGCTAATCGATTAGGTTGGGCACTCTGCAGAGTTTTGCACACGTTCCCCACAAGATTTGATCGCCTCCGGGTTTGTCCTCGCACTTCGGGGTGTTTGAAGACCGGATGATCAAAACATGGTCTTTCAACGGGTCCCTCTGAATCCCTGTCGGTGCCCATCCATTCCTACCGTTCGTCTACATCTGCTAGCACCGCCTGTCCAGAGTTGCCGCATTGTCCAACCAAGCCAGAGCCCATAATGACTTGTGGCTGTGCAGGTAAGCCTTGAGTCTTGATGTCTCCGTCCGTCTCTTCGAGCCTGGGTGAAGCTTTCCGCAGGATGACATGGCCTCTCCAGCATCCCGGGCATCCACTTGGTTCTCCAGGGAGCCGATCAACCATCCTTCACCCAGAGTTGCATTGCGTCCAAGGCCTTGAAAATCTTGTCTTAGCCGGTCTTGATTATTATATCAACCTCGCATCACTCGTGATATACACTCAACCGATAACCCGTTTACTCAAGCATAGCATTAAGAAATTGTCGTCCCGGGGCCAAGTATCGGGGTTGTTGTGTTCCTACCACATGATACTACAACTTATGCTAAAGTTTCCAAGTACCTAGGCAGCATGCAAATTGGGCAAAGAAGGTGATCTACCATGCATCGAAAACATAAGTAAAATAACATGATCAAAATGACTTACCTTGATGATAGTTGTCTTGCTCGAGCGCTTCTAAGTAACACGCTTCGCACTCCGTATGATCTACCGATACAAACAGAAAGCGCACCATAAGCACTTCAATCATGCCACAAGTAAAAATAACATCACAAGTAAGGCATTGCGAAAGCCTAAGTAAAAGAGTTCATCACGCGCCGGTATGGCAGAAACTTGTTTCTGTTGAAAACACGAGTAAAAATACTTTACAAATTTTGACACTTCTACCATAGTAAGATTTTATCACTAGGAAGCAGTAGCAAAAAGAATCAACTAAAAATCATTTTTCAAACTCCTGGAATAGGCAAAACAAGGTTTAAACTAAATCTGATCTAACTTATATTTGAAAATTTCAAACATAGACAAATTATATGTTTTGAAACACTACAAGCAATTTGTGAGCTACTTGAGAAAGAATCAATGTCATTGGACTTCGGAATAAAAAGTTGTGGCCAAAACAAAACAGAAACTTTCTGTTTTTGAAATTTAGACAGAAAAATATGAAGCTAACTAGTACAAAAAAGAGGGTACACGTGGCATGTGGCTATAGGCCGAGGGGAGCGTTTCTTGCAACGCTTTGGGCAGACGGCCTAGGCTAAGCAAAACTCGTTGGTTAAATGATAAGTGAACTAAAAACCGCTGGCTTTCTAAACTAAACTGAAAGGGTACTAAAGGATCTAATCTATACCCTACAGCTAAGATCCAACGGTGCAACGAAGAAAAACAAAAGAACAGAGAGATGGGGGGAAGTCTACCGTGGCTGGCTGGTACTACGGCGGGGTGGGGCGTCGCCGGCGAGGGAGGGAGCTCCGGGGGGGGGGGGGGGGGCGGGGGCGGTGGAGAGTCGGGGAGGCGGCGGCGGGGTGGTCCTCCTCCGAGGAAGGGGCTCCGGGGCGTCGGGCGGCGACGGGTGGCGCTCGAGGAGGCGGCCGAAGTGGCAACAGGTCGGGCTGCTGCGGCGAGGGGCTCGGGCGGCGAGGGGACGGGGCGGGGTGGCGACGAGGGTGGGAACGGGGCGGCTCGGGTGCGGGCTCTTATATAGGCCAGGGGAGAGGAGTAGAAAGGAAGGAGGAGAAGTGCATCGGGGAAGAAATCCCGTGCTCCTGGTGCTGCTCGGTCTCGGGTAGAGGAAAGGAAGGTGAGGAAGAAGGGTGGCCGCGGGAAGAAAAAAATCGGCCAGTGGGGCCCAGCGGGAAGTGAGAGAGAGGCGGGGACGGGAGGCTCGGTCGGCCGAGAGTTAAGGGATTCAATCCCAGGGGCGGTGGGATTCGGCCCAGGCTTATAAGGCGCTCGGGGGCGGCGGCAAAAAGAAAAAAAAACTTTCCTATTTATAACTTTTTTCCGAATAAAAAAAAATAAAGTGAAAAAAGGAAATAAATCACAATATTAATATAGGGTATTATATACCAAAAAAATCAGAAAAATATTTTCTTCCCGAATAACATTTTTCCAAAGCAAAAATAAAAACTTAAAAAAAAATGTTTTTTTCAGAAATTCCCAAATTGGTTTTATTTCTTTTTGCAAATATTTTTGCAAATAATCTTTGGGTTTTCTTAGCTCCAACATTTCAGAAATTTGCCCGCACGTTGGAGGGTCATTTTCCTCCCCTCTCTCTCTTGCGTGCAATAGAGTATTTTCTCCGGGCATTTCTCGCGCGAGGAAAAATAGAAATGCAAAACAAAAGACAAAAGAATTTCACGTGCTAAATTTATTTCAAGCAATATGCATAGATGCTTAGCTACAATGTAAAACATTCCCAATTAGGAAAATTGGGATGTTACAAACCTACCCACCTTAAGATGAATCTCGCCCTCGAGATTCGGGTTGGCTAGAAAATAGGTGCGGGTGGTCTCGACGAAGATCCTCTTATCGTTCCCAGGTGGCTTCTTCCTCGGTGTGGTGGCTCCACAACACCTTGCAGAACTTGATGATCTTGCTGCGGGTAAGTCTGTTGGCAGTCTCGAGAATCCTGACGGTTTTCTCCTCATACGTCAGATCACTGTCTAGCTGTATGGCCTCTAGGGGCACTGTATCTCTCAACGGAACATCGTCCATATCAGCGTGGCATTTCTTCAACTGGGAAACATGGAAGACATCATGAACTCCGGACAATCCTTCCGGTAGTTCCAGTTTGTATGCAACTTCGCCTCTACGTTCAAGAATTTTGTAGGGGCCAATGAAACGAGGTACTAATTTTCCTTTCACACCGAATCTCTTGATTCCTCGAAGTGGAGACACCCGAAGATATGCTCGGTCTCCCAGTTCGTACGTTGCTTCCTTGCGTTTGCTGTCGGCATAACTCGTCTTCCTGGACTGTGCTATCTTGAGTCGGTCACGAATAAGCTTGACCTTCTCTTCAGAATCTCGGATGAGGTCGGGACCAAAAAGTTGTCGGTCTGCAACTCCATCCCACATCAACGGTGTTCTGCACCTCCTTCCGTATAGAGCTTCGAAAGGGGCCATCTTCAGACTGGTCTGGTAGCTGTTGTTGTATGAGAACTCGGCATAAGGTAAATTGTCATCCCAACTAGACCCAGAGTCTAGTGCGCAAGCTCTCAACATGTCCTCCAGAATCTGATTGACTCTCTCGGTCTGTCCATCTGTCTGCAGGTGAAAAGCTGTACTGAACTCCAATCTCGTTCCCAAGGTTTCATGCAGTTGGTGCCAAAATTTGGATGTGAACTGAGTCCCTCTATCGGACACAATGCTCTTCGGTACTCCGTGCAGACATACGATCCTCGTCATATATATCTTGGCCAGCTTGGCACTCGTGTAAGTAGTCTTTACCGGGATGAAGTGAGCTACCTTGGTCAAACGATCGACCACAACCCAAATAGAATCATAGCCAGAACGGGTCCTGGGTAATCCTGTGATGAAGTCCATACCAAGCTTTTCCCATTTCCACTCGGGTATCGGCAGAGGTTGGAGCAATCCTGCTGGCTTCTGATGCTCGGCTTTTACTCGCTGACAAACATCGCATATTGCTACGAACTCGGCAATGTCTTTCTTCAATCCTGTCCACCAGAAACTTTCTTTTAGATCCAGATACATCTTGGTGTTACCGGGGTGTATCGAGTACGGGGAATCATGGGCCTCCTGAAGTATCAACTTCCTGAGTTCGGGATCATTGGGCACATAGATGCGATCCTCAAACCATAAAGTTCTGTGTTCATCCTCACGAAAACCTTTAACCTTCCCGTCTTCCATTTTCTGCTTAATCTCAGCTATCTCCTTGTCTGATTTCTGTGCTTCGCCGATCTTTTCTGTCAAAGTGGACTGAATTTCCAGAGTGGCAACAAATCCTCTTGGAACTATCTCCAATTTGAGCTCTCGGAGGTCATCGACTAACTCCTGGGGTAATCCTCCAGCTGTGAGGGTGTTCACATAACTCTTGCGGCTCAACGCATCGGCTACAACATTTGCCTTGTCTGGGTGATAATGCAATCTCAGGTCATAGTCCTTGATCAACTCTAGCCATCACCTGTGTCTGAGGTTCAACTCCTTCTGCGTGAAGATATATTTCAGGCTCTTATGATCAGTGTAAACAACACAACTATTTCCGATCAGGAAATGTCTCCAGGTCTTGAGAGCGTGCACTACGGCTGCTAGTTCCAAGTCATGCGTGGCATAATTCAACTCATGAGGTCTGAGCTGTCTGGATGCATAGGCTACAACTTTGCCTTCTTGCATGAGCACTCCTCCGAGTCCTTGATGAGAAGCATCACAGTAAACCTAGAAATCCTTCCGAATGTTCGGCAATATCAGCACTGGGGCTATAACAAGACGTTTCTTCAGCTCTTGAAAACTGGTTTCACATTCCTCAGTCCAAATATACTTGGATTCCTTCTTCAACAACTCTGTCATGGGCTTGGCAATCTTTGAGAAATTCTCAATGAACCTCCGGTAATATCCGGCAAGTCCGAGGAAACTGCGGATCTCCTTGACTGAAGTGGGTGCTACCCATTCGGTGACTACTGCGACCTTGGCGGGGTCCACTGCTATTCCTTCTCCTGAGATGACGTGTCCAAGAAATCCGACTTCCTTCAACCAAAACTCACATTTGCTGAACTTTGCATATAGCTTATGCTCTCGAAGCTTCTCCAGAACTAGACGCAGATGTTCCTTGTGTTCCTCTTCGTTCTTGGAGAATATCAGTATGTCATCGATGAACACCATGACAAACTTGTCCAAGTATTCCATAAACACCTTGTTCATCATATTCATAAAATATGCCGGAGCATTAGTCAGTCCAAATGAGATGACCGTGTACTCATACAAGCCGTACCGAGTGGTGAAGGCTGTCTTGGGTATATCCTGTTCACGAATCTTCAACTGATGGTACCCGGATCGAAGATCGATCTTTGAGAATACGCGAGCTCCAACTAACTGATCAAACAGATCATTGATCATTGGCAGGGGGTACTTGTTCTTGATGGTCACATCGTTCAAGGCACGATAATCGACAACCATTCTCACGGACTTGTCCTTCTTTTCAACCAAGAGCAATGGGGCTCCCCAAGGTGAAGAACTTGGGCGAATATACCCTTTGTCCAATAACTCCTTAATTTGTTTCTTGATTTCTATCAAGTCATTTGCGGGCATCCGATAGGGTCTCTTGGATATCAGGGCTGTTCCGGGTAATAGCTCAATCAAGAACTCAATCTCTCTATCGGGTGGCATGCCCGGCAATTCCTCCGGAAATACATCTGGGTACTCCTGTACAATCGGTACTTCCTCCTGGACTACTCCCGTGAGAGAGTTTACTCGCTTACTCCGGGTCAGGTGCTGAGACACGTACTTAATCCACTTCTGCTCGGGGGTGGTGAGCAAAATGGACTTAAGGGCACAATCGATATTCCCTTCATACTTGGCCAACCAATCCATGCCTAGGATTGCATCCAATCCCTGGGACTCTAATACGATGAGATCGGTGGGAAAATTATGGTTCCCGATGTTGAGATTCAAAGCCTGGCATCCTATCCCGGCTGTCATCATGCCTCCTGGGGAACTAACCTTAATAGGTTGGCTGAGGGTTCTAGTTGGCAAACTATACTTTTCCACAACTACCCTTGATATGAATGAAGGTGTTGCACCAGAATCAAAAAGTACCAATACTGGATGTGAATTTAGCAAAAACTTACCAACCACAGTATCGGGGTGATCATAGATCTCTTCAACATCAAGGTGGTTCACCTGAGCTCGAGGAAAAGGATTGGGCTTCTTTGCTGCAGAGTTGCCGTTGCCATTTCCATTTCCCTGCTTGTTCTGGGGACAATCAGTGTCATAGTGTCCCGTCTTCTGACACTTGAAGCAAGTGATGTGAGTCAGATCCTTCTGAGCTGGAGCTGAATGCTGCTGAGTGCCGGTACCGCCATTCTTGAAGTTGCTGTTGTTGCGGTGGTTCCCATTTCCTCAATGGTTGTGGCCTCCATGGTTGTGCACCGGGTGGTTATGCTGAACGTGTCCTCCAAACTTACCGGATCCAGTCCCGGTATTCCCTGAATACGGGGTGTAGCGAGGCTTCTGCTGAGTGCCGGAGTTGAACTTTCCAACCCCATACTTTCGCTTGCGGTTCTCCATCTGCTAGTGTTTCCCTTCCAAGATGAGGGCCTTATGAACCAGCTCCTGGTAGTTGTTAAAGGTGGCGACAGTCCACTGAATGCTTAGCTCATCATTGAGTCCTTCCAAGAACTTTTCCTGCTTGGCTGCATCATCGGCCACATCTCTAGGTGCATAACAGGCGAGCATGCTGAATTCATCGACGTATTGGGCCACAGAGCGATTCCCCTGGCGTAAGTTGCGAAACTCATGCTTCTTCAGACTCATTGCACCAGCTGAGACATGCACGGTGCGGAAGGCTTGCTTGAATTGCTCCCAAGTGACTCCAGCAATGGGGTAAATGGTGGTGTAGTTCTCCCACCAAGCAGCTGCAGGGCCTTCAAGTTGGTGCGCGGCAAAACGCACCTTCTCAGCTTCAGAACAACTAGCAGTGATAAGTTCACGCTCCATCTTGCGGAGCCAATCATCTGCCACAATGGGCTCAATGCTGCTGGAGAAAGTTGGAGGGTTCAACCTCAAGAAACGGGTGAGATTGTCGGCCTGGGGTGGGTGACGGTTGTTGTTATTGTTCTGGTTCTGGATGATCAGCTGCATTAGGGTGTTTTGTTGCTGGATCAACTGGGTGAGTTCCGGCAGAAAGTTGGACTCAGGGGCGCGTCTCGGAGGCATCTGATGTTTGTAGAGGGGTGAGATTAGCAGAGAACAATGGTCTAAGAGGAATTACACTACCCATATGAATGCAACACACAAGTATCACACCACACATTTATTCAATATCATCAAAAGGTTCACACGGGGATACAAAATTCGATAATCCTAAACATCGGCCTAAAACGTATAACGATAAAGTAAATTTGGTGGTCTAGTCTAATTGTCCTCCTCAGAAAAGCATGGTGACGGGTCCTTCGGTGGAGCTTTCTTCATAGTCCTCGTCGTTGCTGATCAAGGGGGCTATGTCTCCTTCGGGATGAAGGTTCTCGCCCATGTCCAGTTCCTCCTCCAGGTATGCAACTCGAGTCTTCAGCTTCTTGATCCGCTCCAGAAAGTCCTTCGCCTCCAGTTCGTGCTCATAGTGGGCTTCCTGGGCTGCTTCTTCTAGTTCAAGCTCGCGGAGTGACAGTCGCTTGATCTTCCTGGCGTCCTTGATCACGTGATGCTCCAGCGTCCCGCTGTACTTTTCCAAGGTCTGAGCATAAGACAAGAGAGCGTTCTTGGTCTTGCCTGAGATGATTTCTCCGTCTTCGTTTCTCCGGGATACGGTGAATAGGTTTGGAGAAATAGGGCAGCCTTTGTATTCTTCTTTGATACGTCCGAGTGCACAATGGATCGCCATGTACCTTCGAGAATCCAGTTGGGTGCGATGAACTTGAAATCCATCGGCTCAGTGCACGGCGGGAATGTCCTTCCGGGAATTTGCACCTCGATCCTGTAGTATGAATCCTCCGGGTAAGACGAAGTTGGCTTCCCTGTGATAGTCGGTAGAGCAATCCTCAAATCCTTGGCAATCTGCACCAGCTCCTTTCAGAATGGCATAGTGGTGTCGGGCTGGCAAAACTCCGTGAACTTAACAGGGACGAAGGTGGCCATCTAAACATTGGAAAATCGGAGAGAGGTCAGAAATGATCAGAAGAGGAAATAGAAGATTTATAGACATAAGAGAAAATAGTTCTCTTCCTAAGGCTTTTCCATTCCTAGAGGTTACGTCCTAAGGTCAGCGTGTGCTCTCAATACCATTTCTGCAGCGACCCGACTCAAGACGAGTCAAGCCTCTGGTGTTTTCGTACCATCCCAAGATCATGCTGGTACACACACAGTACATAATGTATATATTCAAGAGTTCAATCACACAACTTTATTAATCAAAATCTCATAAAGAGTACTTTATACAATAAAGGATTACAATAAAGTGGCTGAAGGCCAACGCATGAGATTATCTAACGAAGACTAGCGGAAGCATCAGGTAGATTAGTCCATCCGACTCCAAGGGCATGTCGCTGAGCTTAGATCGTAGCCTCACTCTTGGTCGGCAAAGTACTCTGCAACATGATACGTTGCATCCGTGTAGGTCAGCATATTGAATATGCCGGCAAGTCATCAAAGAGAGGAGTAAAATAATAATCAACTATCTCTACATGCATATTTGGCCGGTGGGGCTAAGTTTTGCATAAAGCCAGTTTTATCCTACAACAAGAGAGGCTAAAAACAAAATATTACTACATTGTTTGTTGTTAACGAGATGGTTCCGCCAACCAATTCTCGTACCCGAATAGTTGTTAACACCCACATCATTATTAAGTTGTGTCGAGAGTTCAGGGGAAATTCAATGCCTTCGGCTCAAGTTGTCCATGACCGGGGACTCGGCTAATCGATTAGGTTGGGCACTCTGCAGAGTTTTGCACACGTTCCCCACAAGATTTGATAGCCCCCGGGTTTGTCCTCGCACTTCAGGGTGTTTGAAGACCGGATGATCAAAACATGGTCTTTCAACGGGTCCCTCTGAATCCCTGTCTGTGCCCATCCATTCCTACCGTTTGTCTACATCTGCTAGCACCGCCTGTCCAGAGTCGCCGCGTTGTCCAACCAAGCCAGAGCCCATAATGACTTGTGGCTGTGCAGGTAAGCCTTGATTCTTGAAGTCTCCGTCCGTCTCTTTGAGCCTGGGTGAAGCTTTCCGCAGGATGACATGGCCTCTCCAGCATCCCGGGCATCCACTGGGTTCTCCAGGGAGCTGATCAAACGTCCTTCACCCAGAGTTGCATTGCGTCCGAGGTCTTGAAAATCTTGTCTTAGCCGGTCTTGATTATTATATCAACCTCGCATCACTCGTGATATACACTCAACCGATAACCCGTCTACTCAAGCATAACATTAAGAAATTGTCGTCCCGGGGCCAAGTATCGGGGTTGTTGTGTACCTACCACATGATACTACAACTTATGCTAAAGTTTCCAAGTACCTAGGCAGCATGCAAATTGGGCAAAGAAGGTGATCTACCATGCATCGAAAACATAGGTAAAATAACATGATCAAAATGACTTGCCTTGATGATAGTTGTCTTGCTCGAGCGCTTCTAAGTAACACGCTTCGCACTCCGGATGATCTACCGATACAAACACAAAGCGCACCATAAGCACTTCAATCATGCCACAAGTAAAAATAACATCACAAGTAAGGGTTTGCGAAAGCCTAAGTAAAAGAGTTCATCACGCGCCGGTATGGCAGAAACTTGTTTCTGTTGAAAACACCAGAAAATATACTTTCAAATTTTTGAAACTTCTACCACAGTAAGATTTTATCACTAGGAAGCAGTAGCAAAAAGAATCAACTAAAAATCATTTTTCAAACTCCTGGAAATGCAAAACAAGGTTTAAACTAAATCTGATCTAACTTATATTTGAAAATTTCAAACATAGAGAAATTATATGTTTTTAAAAACTACAGTAAATTTTTGAGCTACTGAAAAAAGAATCAACGTCATTGGAGTTCGTAATAAAAAGTTGTGGCCAAAACAAAACAGAAACTTTCTGTTTTTGAAATTTAGACAGAAAAATATGAAGCTAACTAGTACAAAAAAGAGGGTACACGTGGCATGTGGCTATAGGCCGAGGGGTGCGTTTGTTGCAACGCTTTGGGCAAACGGCCGAGGCTAAGCAAAACTCGCTGGTTAAATGATAAGTGAACTAAAAACCGCTGGCTTTCTAAACTAAACCGAAAGGGTACTAAAGGATCTAATCTATACCCTACAGCTAAGATCCAACAGTGCAACGAAGAAAAACAAAAGAACAGAGAGATGGGGGGAAGTCTACCGTGGCTGGTTGGTACTCCGGCTGTGTGGGGCGTCGCCGGCGAGGGAGGAAGTTCCGAGGGGGGGGGGGGCGGTGGAGAGTCGGGGAGGCGGCGGCGGGGTGGTCCTCCTCCGAGGAAGGGGCTCCGGGGCATCGGGCGGCGACGGGGTGGCGCTCCAGGAGGCGGTCGAAGTGGCAGCAGGTCGGGCTGCTCCGGCGAGGGGCTCAGGCGGCGAGGGGATGGGGTGGGGTGGCGGCGAGGGTGGGAACGGGGCGGCTCGGGGGCGGGTTCTTATATAGGCCAGGGGAGAGGAGTTGAAAGGAAGGAGGAGAAGTGCATCGGGGAAGAAATCCCGTGCTCCTGGTGCTGCTCGGTCTCGGGTAGAGGAAAGGAAGGGGAGGAAGAAGGGTGGTCGCGGGAGGAAAAAAATCGGCCAGTGGGGCCCAGCGGAAAGTGAGAGAGAGGCGGGGATGGGAGGCTCGGTCGGCCGAGAGTTAAGGGATTCAATCCCAGGGGCGGTGGGATTCGGCCCAGGCTTATAAGGCGCTCGGGGGCAGTGGCAAAAAGAAAAAAAACCTTTCCTATTTATAACTTTTTTCTGAATCAGAAAAAAATAAAGTGAAAAAAAGGAAATAAATCAAAATATTAATATAGGGTATTATTTACCAAAAAAATCAGAAAAATATTCTCTTCCCGGATAACATTTTTCCAAAGCAAAAATAAAAACTTAAAAAAAATGTTTTTTTCAGAAATTCCGAAATTGGCTTTATTTCTTTTTGCAAATATTTTTGCAAATAATCTTTGGGTTTTCTTGGCTCCAACATTTCAGAAATTTGCCCGCACGTTGGAGGGTCATTTTCCTCCGCTCTCTCTCTTGCGTGCAAGAGAGTATTTTCTCCGGGCGTTTCTCGCGCGAGGTAAAATAGAAATGCAAAACAAAAGACGAAAGAATTTCACGTGCTAAATTTATTTCAAGCAATATGCATAGATGCTTAGCTACAATGTAAAACATTCCCAATTAGGAAAATTGGGATGTTACAACTTCCCTCTACAAAGGGCCTATCTTTTACTTTTCTATTTTTAGTTATATGCAATAGTCAATAATGTCCATCCATATTCCATTCTATATATGAATTCTTTAGTTGGCAAGCATCATGTGGTGGGGAAAGATCCGGGCACATATATCCAGTTGGATATGGGTGATAATGATTCATTATTGTTGACATTATCCTTGAGATAAATAAGTTGGGAGGGAAATCAGTCACCCCCTATCTTCCTATGTGTTTGATTGAAACTACTTGTTCTAAAAATATATCTTTTGTGTCATGAATCATTGAAGACCAAATGATAGCTGAGTATGTGGAATTTGCTAAATCAAAGTTCTTACATAGACCCTTCCTGAAAATAAGATGAATTGTAATTGTTTGATGACTGAGAACATAGTTTTCTAGTATTCAAGAAAGTTTATGGTCTATACTTTAAATGTGAATACCTTGTTACTTGATCATGAGAAGTTCTATGAGAAAAGAGTTATTATTTTATGATGCTAGAAAAAGTGATTGGTAGTAACATTGATCAAACTTATATACTATTTTAGCATTCACACTTCATAAATTATTTCTTTTATCATTTACCTACATGAGGACGAGTAGGAATTAAGCTTGGGGATACTCATACGTCTCCAAAATATCAATAATTAATGAAGTACGCATGCGAATGTTCTACAACTTTCACATACTTTTGGCAAAATTTTATATTATTTTTGGTACTAACTTACTTATCCAGTGCCCAGTGCTAATTCAAGTTTTTATTTATTTTCTTTTTTTGTAGAAATTCCATATCAAGCAGAGTCCAAACGCGATAAAAATTTACAAAGTTTTTTTTTCTGGAATACATGTTAATTTTAGGAAGAAGAATCAACGCCGCACGATGCCCGACGCTCTCACAAGGTAACATGGCGCAACAAAGGGGGTGGCTGCGCCCGGAAGCCTTGTGGGCACACCTTAAGTCAGTTGGGGCCCTTCTTTTGCCTAAAGAATGTTATCTTTTTGTTAAAAATCATATCAAAATTTCAGCCCGATCGGAGTTACAGATCTTCGGATATTTAGGAAATGGTGAAGGGCCACAAAATAATAGCGAAAACATGAGAGAAGGAGGGAGATGGAGAGATGCAATGTTGGAGGGGCTCTCGCCCCTCTAGGAGCCATGGTGGCCAATGAACAGAGGGGAGAACCTTTCCCCATCTAGGTAGAGGCCATGGAGGAGGAAGCCTGAGGGGGGAGGCTCTCCCCCCTCTCTTTTGGTGGCGCCGGAGTGCCGCCGGGGGAACCATTGCCACGGTGATCGATTTCATCAAAATCACCGTCTCCATCAGCTTCCCTCATTTATCTATGGCGGTACACTCTCCTGCACCCATCTGTAATACCCTACATTAACATGTTTCATACCACATATTATTAATCAATTATGTGTTGCCATCCTACGATGTTTGAGTAGATCTATGTTGTCCTTGGGTTGATTGATGATCCTGATTGGTTTGAGTGTATGTTTTATATAGGTGATGTCCTAAGGTGCTTCCGTGAGGCGCACACATGAAGGATTCATGCTGGATTGTGTTGCAATATGTTCGTGATTCGCATATAGTGGGTGGCCAGAGTAACAAAAGCTTACACCCGAGTAAGGGAGTTGTTTGCATATGGCAGTAAAGGAGACTTGATTTTTAATGCTATGGTTGGGTTTACCTTAACGATTTCTAGTAGTTGTGGATGCTTTCTATAGATCCAATCATAATTTCGAATGATCCATGTATGGTCTGTATGATAGGTCATGCCTTTGCCTCATATAAAATTGCAATAATGATTACCAATCTTATTATCAATTGCCTAGGACGATTCCACACACCATACCATCATTATTCCACACTCGCTATTTGTAATATACTATAATATATTCTAACTATATTTAGTAAGCGACTATTTTCATATTTTTCTTCTCCGTTATCATGCAAAGCTATCCTCTCTATACCCACAACATGGCTTTATTTCTCGTTACTAGATACAAGCAAATATTCGGTGTATGTAGAGTTGTAACGGTGGCACATGGGACATGTGGGAACATTGATCTTACATGTAGCTCCTTGTGGGTTCGACACTCCATACTTACCACTTCCATGTTTGGAAATTTCTACAATGATTCCTTGCACTTGAGGATTATCACTTGCAGTCTTTGTTGGAATGATTAATGACCAGGTGGGAGTCGCCTTTCATAACCATGTGTTTTATACCGAGAGCTATAGCCACTCGGAGTCCAACTATCAACTCCTCATACTCGGTGATGTTCTTGAAGACCTTTTCATGATTGAAGTCTAACTTTATAGAGTAAGACATCTAGTCCACTATGGGCGACGTGAAGACAAGGCCAGCCCCCACTCCTTGGAGTGAGAAAGCATCGTCGAAGTTTATTATCCACTGTTCCGGGGTTTCCTGCTCTAACAACGTGGATTGCTCCCGGACTCTCGGGGCCACAAGCGTCCATTCTACTATGAACTCCGCCATGGCATGGCTTTTGAAAATCTTGGTTGCGACGAACTCCAAGGAGAAATCTTGAATATAGATTCCCCTTTCCGCCAAAAGTGTAGTGGCATTGGAGCTGTGCACGTCTGATACGTCTCCAATGTATCTATACTTGTTTTGTTCCATGCTATTATATCATGTTGATTGTTGTTTTCTGTGTGTTTTTGGATTTTCAGGAAATAAGTACCAAACAAAGTCCAAATGCAACGGAACTTTTTGACAACATTTTCTTGGGAAAAACAAGACGTAGAATCTTCGGAGGGAGACCAGAAACCAGAGGTGGTGCCAAGATAACACAACATGCCCTAGGGGGTAAGCGCGCCCTAATGGCTTGGGGCCATGATACATCCCAAACGTATCTATAATTTTTCCTTGTTCCATGATCTTTTGGGTCACATTGTTATATGTTTTGCTACACTTCTATATCATTTTACACATATTTAGACTAACCTACTAACTCAGTGCACACAGTGCCAGTTTCTGTGTGCTGATGTCTATTTTGCAGGGGCTTTTACCCAATTTTTCGAAGCCGGAAAAAATCCTGAAAATATATATATAAGAAATCAATGAAATGGAAGCTTCGGATCACCGAAGGAGGGCCATAGGGGGGCCAGGGGCCTCCCAGGCAGCCTGCTGGTGCGGCGAGGCCCTAGGCCGCACCAGGAGGTCACCTGGGTAGGTCCCACCTCCTCTGGTGCCCTCCTTTGGCCTATATTTAGGGTCCTGAGAAGAAACCCTCACAGACGCTTCCCGGAATTTCTCCATCGTTCCGCCACCACAACGCTTCCAAGATCGGAAGCGTCAGGAGACCTCTTCCCGGCACCCTGCCAGAGGGAGGATTGACCTCCGGGAGCTTCTCCGCGGCCATGGATGCTTCCCGGACGTGCCGTGAGTAGTCCTCCTTGGACCGTGAGTCCATGACTAGTAGCTATGTGATGTCTTGTCTCCAATCTTGTGCTTCAGTGGTTAGTTCTTGTGAGCTGCCCTACATGATCAAGTCATCTATGTAATTATCTTGCTATTGCTATGCTCGGTTTGTTGGGACCCGATGGATTATGATATTATGTTCAGATTGTTATGAGTAATATATTTGATTATCCTTTTATATTATGTTCCTTAGTGATTCATGCATGTTCTCCGTTGCTTTTTATTGCTTTGGCCAAGGAGTAGATTGTAACTACAAGAGGGAGCGTTATGCATGATTGTGGGTTCATCCCCTCGATGTCTAGCTTGAGTGACAGAAACATGAGACTAGGCGATGTGCTTGTTGCCACCAGGGAGAAAACAACGGTGCTTATGACCACGGTTGCAAGGATTGTTTACCTTATGCATAGTTCGTTAATGCAGTTTTCCGTTGCTTTGAGTTTATACTTTGGGTGGGGTTCGCAACTTAATACCGAAGTGATATTGTAGATAGATATCTCAAGGTAGATGATTACTAAGTAGATGCTGATGAATAAACGGTCTACTTGTCTTGGCGTACTGCCCATTACTATTGAACCTCTAACTATCAAGGAGCATAATTAGCATTGCGGTGCGATCATAATTCTATCAATTGCCGAACTTTGATTTGTTTACCCAAGCATAGTTCTTTATCGTCTGTTGGGAGAGAGATATCACTAGTGAACATCATGTGACTCCGGTCGATATCACCATCATTGTTTACACCACCATCATTTACCGCTTTCATTTACTTTTCCGTTGCAATGACTATTACCTTCCCGCTTGTGTTTTGATACTTTGCAAACTCTCTGTACTCGTTGGGAGTAAGGTTATTTCTTGTGTGTGCAGGTCCACATCTTCTGTTGACCAGGACAGGAGACACCTACTTGTTGAACCTAGGAGTCCTCCTAGTTTGATAAACCTTACGATCTCTGTGTAAGGGAAATTTGCTACTCATTACATCTCCACCTTCCACTTGGCGTAACCAACGAGGGACGAGAAGTATATGCATCAACTCGTCATCAGGCCACCCCCTCGCGCCTCCTCACCTAACCCCCCCTGTATAAATCTTCTATAATCGAGAAAACACTTGACAACCACTCAAAACACTTCTCCGCCTTTAGAAGTCTTTGTTCCACTGTGATCCCATCTAGACACGTGTTCCGGTGCACTACTGCTACCTCTTGAGCGTGCGTTGGATTTTTCCCTTGAAGAGGAAAGGGTGATGTAACACAGTAGCAGTAAGTATTTCCCTCAGTTTGAGAACCAAGGTATCAATCCAATAGGAGTATCAAGGACGAAGCACCAATGTACCTGCGCAAAAACAGCAAACTTGCACCCAAGCTACAAAGGGGTTGTCAATCCCTTCAATATTGATTGCAAGGTGAGATCTGTAGGCAGAAAGTGCAACAAAGTAAAAGTGTAAGGCTAAAAATATGATGTGAAGTAGACCCGGGGGCCATAGTGTTCACTAGAGACTTCTCTCAAAATAGAAAATATTACGGTGGGTGAACGAATTACTGTCGAGAAATTGAAAGAACCGCGCAAAGTCATGAGGATATCTAAGGCAATGATCATACATATAGGCATCATGTCCGAGACAAGTAGACCGATACTTTCTGCATCTACTACTATTACTCCACACATCGACCGCTATCCAGCATGCATCTAGTGTATTGAGTTCATGGCGAACAGAGTAACGCCTTAAGCAAGATGACATGATGTAGAGGGATAAATTTATGCAATAGATATAAACCCCATCTTTTTACCCTTGATGGCAACAACACGATGCGTTCCTCGCTACCCCTTCTGTCACTGGGTGAGGTCACTGCACGGTATGGACCCAAAACCAAGCACTTCTCCCATTGCAAGAATCATAGATCAAGTTGGCCAAACAAAACCCACAACTCGAAGAGAATTACAAGGATATGAAATCATGCATATAAGAGATCACAAGAAACTCAAATAAGATTCATAGATAATCTGATCCTAAATCCACAATTCATCGGATCTCGACAAACACACCGCAAAAGAAGATTACATCGGATAGATCGCCATGAAGATCATGGAGAACTTTGTATTGAAGATCCAAGAGAGAGAAGAAGCCATCTAGCTACTAGCTATGGACCCGAAGGTCTATGGTGAACTACTCACGCATCATCGGAGAGGCAATGGTGTCGATGAAGAAGCCCTCCGTATCGGAATCCCCCCTCCGGCAGGGCACCAGAACGTGCCCCAAATGGGATCTTGCAGAGACAGAAGCTTGCGGCAGTGGAAAAGTATTTTCGTGGATCTCTCTCGTGGTTTTGGATTTTTCGGGGATTTATAGGCGGAAGAAGTAGGGCAGACGAGCCACAGGGGGCCCACAAGCCTGCTAGGCGCGGGCCCCGTGGCCGCGCATAGAGGGCTTGTGGCTTCCCCTGGTGGCCTGTGCCTTGGTTCTCACGCCCCCTACGTATCTTCTGTTCCCGAAAAAATATGTTCGGAAGTTTTATTCCGTTTGGACTCCTTTTAATATTCTCCTCTGAAAAGGGTCAAAAACACGGAAAAACAGGAACTGGCACTTGGCACTGAGTTAATAAGTTAGTCACAAGAAAGATATAAAAGGCATACAAAACATCCAAAGTTTGACAAGATAATAGCATGGAACCATAAAAAATCATAGATACGTTGGAGACGTATCAAGCATCCCAAGCTTAACTCCTGCTCGTCCTCGAGTAGGGATGTGATAAAAACTGAATTTTTGATGTGGAATGCTACCCAACATATTTGTCATTTGTAACTTCTTTCATGTGACATGAATGTTCAGATCCGTCAGATTCAAAACAATAGTTTGCTATTGACATGAAAACAATAATACTTCAAGCAAACTAGCAAGGTAATCATGAACTTTCAAAATAACAAGGCCAAAGAAAGTTATCCCTACAAAATCATATAGTCTGGTATGCTCCATCATCCCCACACAACTGATTTAAATCATGCACAACCCCGGTATTGGCCAAGTAATTGTTTTCGCACACTTAATTCCTCAAACCTTTTTCAACTCTCGCACAATACATGAGCGTGAGCCATGGATATAGCACTATAGGTGGAATAGAGTGTGGTGGAGGTTGTGAGACAAAAAGGAGGAGATGGTCACATCGACTCGGGGTATCAAAGGGCTATGGAGATGCGCATCAATAGATATCAATGTGAAAGAGTAGGGATTACCATGCAATGGATGCACTTAGAGCTATAATTATGTGAAAGCTCAAAAGGAGAACTAGTGGGTGTGCATCCAACTTACTTGCTCACGAAGACCTAGGGCAATATTGAGGAAGCCCATCATTGGAATATACAAGCCAAGTTATATAATGAAGATTCCCATTAGCATATGGTGATGAAAAATCAAGAGACTCTCAATCATGAAGAATATGGTGCTATTATGAAGCACAAGTGTGGAAAAGATAGTAGTATTGTCCCTTCTCTCTTTTTCTCTGTTTCTATTTTTTTGTTTGGGCTCTTTGGCTTCTTTCCATATATTTTTTTGTGGGCAACTTTGGCCTCTTTTTTATTTCCTCACACGGGACAATGCTCTAATAATGATGATCATCACACTTTTATTTACTCACAGCTCAAAGCTTAGAATGATGATGACTCTATAGGAAATGCCTCCGATAGTGTACCGGGATGTGCAACGATCTAGCTTGGCGTATGACTCGCTAGCTATCTTACGATCATGCAATGGCAAAATGAAAGTGACGACACAAGTCATGAGACGGAACGATGGGAGTTGCATGGCAATATATCTCGGAATGGCTATGAAAATGCCATAGTGGGTAGCTATGGTGGCTGTTTTGAGGAAGGCATATGGTGGGTTTGTGTACCGGCGAAAGTTGCACGGCACTAGAGAGACTAGCAATGGTGAAAGGTGAAAGTGCATCTATACCATGGACTCACATTAGTCATGAAGAACTCACATACTTATAGAGTACGTTTTTATTAGTAATCGAAACAAAGTGCTAAACGCATACTCCTAGGGGAAGGGTTGGTAGGTGTTAACCATCGCGCAATCCCGACCACAACACAAAGGATGCCAATCAATGTATCAATTATGCTCCGACTTCCTAACATAGCGGTTCACCATACGTGCATGTTACGGGAATCACTAACTTCAACACAAGTATTTCTAGATTCACAACACCCTACTAACATAACTCTTAATATTACCAAATCCATGTCTCAAAACTATTTGAGAGGAATCGAACTTCTCTTTCTAATCAATGCACATGAATATGCAAGTTTTATTGTATCCTCTTTGGGTGCCTATCACCTATGGGACTACTTTCATAGCACAAGCCAACTACCAAGCTACTTAGAGAGATCACTCTCAAAAAGATATAAGTGAAGATCGAGAGTTCTTATTTCTCCAAAATATAACACTGCCGTGCTCTAAAAGATCTAAATGAAGCACATGTGAGCTAAATTGGCCAACTCAAAAGATACAAGCGAAGCTCAAAGAGTATTCTAGCAAATTCACGATGAGTGCATGTCTCTCTCAAAAGGTGTGTCGCAAGGATGATTGTGACATAACAACAAAAAAATACTCCTACGATACAAGACTCTCCAAGCAAAACACATATCATGTGGTGAATAAAAATATAGCTCCAAGTAACGTTACCGATGGATTGAGGACGAAAGAGGGGATGCCTTGCCGGGGCATCCCAAGCTTAGGCTTTTTGGTGTCCTTGAAATTTATTGGGATGCCTTTGGCATCCCCAAGCTTGAGATCTTTCCACTCTTTATCCCATTGTCCATGAGAATATCACCCAAAACATGAAAACTTCACAACACAAAACTTAAACAGAAACTCGTGAAATCATTAGCATAAGAAAACAAACCACCACCTCTTTAGGTACTGTATAAAACTTGATTTCTATTTATATTGGTGTTATATTACTGTATTCTCACTTTTCCATGGCTAGTACCCCCCGATACTATCCATAATTTCATCAAAATAAGCAATCAACACAACAAAAAACAGAATCTGTCAAAAACAGACCAGTTTGTCGCCATCTGCATACTTCGTATACTTATATTATCTATGAACAATTACGAAAATTAGGGAAATTGGCATATCAACCAGCAGCAAAAATAATTAACTCAAAAGCTCTTTCTGGATAGGAATGAAAAATAATTTCGTGAGCGCAAAGTTTCTGTCTTTTTCAGCACGATCAAACTACCATCACCAAAACTGATCATAAAGGTTCTACTTGGCACAAACACAAAAAGAAACGTAAAAACACAATCATAATAGAATTATCATTGTGTGGACACAACAAAACAGAAAGCAAAAAGCAAAGATAAATTCATTGGGTTGCCTCCCAACAATCGCTATTGTTTAACACCCTTAGCTAGGCAGTAATAATTCAATGATGCTCACACAAAAGATAAGAATTGAAGCACAATGAGAGCATCATAAAGCATGTGAAAATCACATCTAAGTCTAACATACTTCCTATGCATAGGCATTTTATAGGGAAACAAATTATGAAGACAAGCAATAACTACCATACGCAAGGAAGAAGAAAGAGACAATAGCAATCTCAACATAACGAGAGGTAATTTGGTAACGTGAAAGTTTCTACCAAAATATTTTCCTCTCTCATAGCAATTACATGTAGGATCATAATCAAATTAAAGAATATAGCTATCACAAAGGATATTCTTTTCATGATCCACATGCATGCAAAGTTGGTGCTCTTCAAAAATAGTGGGATTATCATCAACTGAAGTCATGACTTCTCCAAACCCACTTTCAATATTATTGCAACTATCATATTCATCGTGAGGCTTAAACAAATTTTCAAGATCATAAGAAAAATCATCACCCCAATCACGATCATTGCAACAAGTAGTGGACATAGCAAAACTAGCATCCCCAAGCTTAGGGTTTTGCATATTTTTAGCATGATTGACACTAATGGGATTTATAGTGAAACCATTGCAATCATGCTTTTCATTCAAGGGGCCCTCGTCAATCACTTCATAAATTTCTTCATCACCATTTTCAGATTCACGCATCTCAAGCAAAACTCCATAGAGAAAGTCAAGTGCACTCAATTCACTAGCAATTGGATCAACATAATTGGATATCTTAAAGAGATTAGCAAGTGGATGAGGATCCATATCGATAGAATTTCAGCAAGCGAAGATGCAAGCGTATTGAAGGCACATAGCACACAAGCAAAGGAAAGGCAAACAAAAAAGGCAAATATTTTTGTAAATTTTTGTTTTTCACAAGTGGGGGAGAGGAAAACGAGAGGCAAAAAAGTAAATGCAAGAGATGAGTTTGCGACAGTTACTTGGATAAGCTTCACATAGAATAATTCCCAGTGCCAGAAATTGACACGTTGGAGGAAGACTATTCTTGACTTGATGTTCCCCGACAATGGCGCTATAAATTCTTCTAGCTACCTCTTGAGATTGCGTTGGATTTTTCCCTTGAAGAGGAAAGGGTGATGCAGCACAGTAGTAGTAAGTATTTCCCTCAGTTTGAGAACCAAGGTATCAATCCAGCAGGAGTATCAAGGATGAAGCACGAATGTACCTGCGCAAAAATAGCAAACTTGCACCCAATGCTACAAAGGGGTTGTCAATCCCTTCAAAATTGATTGCAAGGTGAGATCTGAAGGCGGAAAGTGCAACATAGTAAAAGTGTAAGGCTGAAAATATGATGTGAAGTAGACCCGGGGGCCATAGTGTTCACTAGAGGCTTTTCTCAAAATAGCAAATATTACAGTGGGTGAACGAATTACTGTCGAGCAATTGATAGAACCGCGCAAAGTCATGAGGATATCTAAGCAAATTATCATACATATAGGCATCACGTCCGAGACAAGTAGACCGATACTTTCTGCATCTACTACTATTACTCCACACATCGACCGCTATCCAGCATGCATCTAGTGTATTGAGTTCATGACGAACAGAGTAACGCCTTACGCAAGATGACATGATGTAGAGGGATAAATTTATGCAATAGATATAAATCCCATCTTTTTATCCTTGATGGCAACAACACGATGCGTGCCTCGCTACCCCTTCGGTTACTGGGTGAGGTCACCGCACGGTATGAACCGAAAACCAAGCACTTCTCCCATTGCAAGGATCAGAGATCAAGTTGGCCAAACAAAACCCACAACTCGAAGAGAATTACAAGGATATGAAATCATGGATATAAGAGATGAGAAGAAACTCAAATAAGATTCATAGATAATCTGATCATAAATCCACAATTCATCGGATCTCGACAAACACACCGCAAAAGAAGATTACATCGGATAGATCTCCCTGAAGATCATGGAGAACTTTGTATTGAAGATACAAGAGAGAGAAGAAGCCATCTAGCTACTAGCTATGGACCCAAAGGTCTATGGTGAACTACTCACGCATCATCGGAGAGGCAATGGTGTTGATGAAGAAGCCCTCCGTATCCGAATCCTCCCTCCGGCAGGGCACCAAAACGTGCCCCAGATGGCATCTTGCGGAGACAGAAGCTTGCGGCGGCAGAAAAGTATTTTCGTGGATATCTCTCGTGGTTTTGGATTTTTTGGGGATTTATAGGCGGAAGAAGTAGGGCAGACGAGCCACAGGGGGCGCACAAGCTTGCTACGCGCGGCCCCCCTAGCCGCGCCTAGGGGGCTTGTGGCCTCCCCTCGTGGCATCTGCCTTGGTTCTCACGCCCCCTGCGTATCTTCTGTTCCAGAAAAATTCTTTTCAGAAGTTTTATTCCGTTTGGACTCCGTTTAATATTCTCCTCTGAAAAGGGTCAAAAACACGGAGAAAACAGGAACTGACACTTCGCACTGAGTTAATAAGTTAGTCCCAAAAAAGATATAAAAGGCATACAAAACATCCAAAGTTTGACAAGATAATAGTGTGGAACCATCAAAAATCATAGATACGTTGGAGACGTATCAACTACCAGAGGCGGGATATATCACGGGTACATCGACCTTTTTGCTCGAATGGGGATGTGTGAGTAGTCTACCCATGACCTACTGGTCCATATCTGGTACCTACATGGCTATATATATATATATATATATATATATATATATATATATATATATATATATATATATATATATATATATCTATGTTCTTCAGTACAAAGTTCACCGTGATTCCAACGTGATCTATTCGATGTAATCTTTTTTGCGGTGTGTTTGTTGGGGTCCGATTAATTGTGGGTTCATTATCAGATTATTCATGAAAATATATTGAGTCTTCTCTGAATTATTTATGCATTATTATTATAGCTTCATATTTCTCTTTGATCTATCAGTATGGTTTGGTCACCTAAATTAATTTATCTTCAGCATGAGGGGTGCATTGTAATGGGTTCAATCTTATTGTGCTAAATCCTATTGACAGAAGGGGATATGGCACATATTTTTATATCTTTGATTACGGATAAAAATATGGGGTTTACTCATATTAGTTGAGTTTACTTTGTGTACATCATGTCATCTTGCTCAGAGCATTACTCTGTTTCATACTTAATACTCTAGATGCATGCTCGATAATGCTCAATGAGTGGAGTAATAGTAATAAATGCAGGCTGGTGTTAGTCTACTTGCGTATGGATGTGATGCCTATATATATGATCATTGTCATGAATAAATATTTCATAACTATGCGCTTTTCTATCAAATACCCAATGGTAATTTGTCCACCCACCGTATGTTATCTTCGAGAGAGATGTCACTAGAGAAAACTATGGCCCGCGGGTCTTCACAAAATATAATACCAAAACCGTAAAAATATTCCTGCCATTTAGATTCTTTTATTTTATTTTCTATTTATATTATCTATCTATTACTACTTAATACTTGTAAGGAACGAGTTAACGGGGCTTGACAACCCTCTTGCCCGTGTTGGGTGCAATTGTTTGCTCTTTTTTGTGTATATGCTGACAGCGAGAATTTACGTGGTTCTCCTATTTGTTCCATAACCTTGGTTCTCAATGAGGGAAATACTTATCTCTATTGTGATGCATTTCCTCTCCTCTTTGGGGAAAAACACAACACAATTTACAAGTAGATGGAAGAATTTCTGGCGCCGTTGCCGTGGAGACATAATCAAACTCTCATCAGGTACGTACACTACAGGAATTAGCTTCTTTGTCGTCTGCCATCACAGACGACAAAGAGTAATCCACCGACGGCAAAGAGTAATAGACAGACGGCAAAGAAAACTCCTGTCGGCAAAAATTCTGCGTCAGCCTATGACGACATTGTAGTTTCTTTGCTGTCAGCCTCACCGAAACGAACGGCAAAGACCTTTGCCGTCATCTTTTCGTAAGGGCAGTCGTCAAAGAGGTCGAGACTTCAGCCGACAAGCGTTGCCTCCATTAGGGCTAACAGAGGCTTTGTCGTCTGCCTCGCCCTCTTCTTTTGTGTCTGCCTCCACCTCCTCTCCCCCCTCCACTCTTTGCCGTCTGCCTCCACCTCCCCCCACCACACTCCACTCTTTGCTATCTACCTACCCCTCCTCCCCCCTCCTCTGTGCCCTCTTCTTGGCTGTCTGCCCCCCTAGGAAGAAGATGACAAAGAGACTATATGGCCAGCTGCTGCTGCCGAGGTTGCAAACTGGGCGCCACGTGGCACCTTTTCCATTAGCTGCCTGATGGCAAAGGCCTTTGCCATCAGCTGGCAGACGGCAAAGAGCCTATATTGTCACAGTTTTGTTTTTTTGTTTATTTCACAGCACATATACATATACATAGCACATATATAGGTCACAACACATATTCATAGCACAAAGTTTCATCCATATATACACATATACATATAGTTCCACATATATTGTTCATCCATATATACATATACATATAATTCCACATTGTTCATCAACTCAAATGAAAACTAGAACTAAAGCACTCCATCAATGCCAACTTCCATGCATGTAGTACATCCAATCTGCAAAATGGGAATAAGAAAGTCAGAAAAAGAACAACAACAACATATATATGAAAAATAAGCTAAATTGAAGACGAAACAGAAGAAGCAAGAATAGAACAAGGAGAAGAAAAACAAGAAGGAGGAGGAGGAGGAGGGGAAGGAGAAGGAGAAGGAGAAGGAGGAGGAGAAGAAGAAAAAAGAAGAAGAGAAGAAGAAGGAGAAGGAGGAGTCTCCTCCTTCTCCTTCTTCTTCTCTTCTTCTCCTCCTCCTATTTCTTCTTCTCCTTCTCCTTCTATTATTCTTCTCTTCTTCTTCTTCTTCTTCTTCCTTCTTTTCATTTCTCCTCTTCTCCTCTTCTTGGAGCTAAATTAGCTAACTATGTCTTTTTGCAGCTAAATGGGCTAATTATGTCATTCTAGAGGAAAACAAGCTAAGTATATAATATTAATGAGCTAACCAAGGTTCTTATGCCATTTTGAGCTTATTATGTCTTTTAGGAGCTTAATTAGTCATTTTATTGAGCTAACCAAGGTTCTTATGATGTTTTTACCTAACTAAGCTACTTATGTCATTTTGGATGATAATTGGCTAAGTATGTCTTTGTTGGGGAAAATAAGCTACATTGAAGAAGAAGAGGAGAAGGAGGGAAGAAGAAGGAGAATAATGAGGGCTCCTTCTCCTCCTTATCCTTCTTCTCTTCTTCTCCTCCTCCTCCTTCTCCTTCTCCTGCTCTTGTCTTTGTCTTCTTCTTTTTGTTCTTCCTTTTCATTTCTCCTCTTCTCCTCTTCTTGGAGCTAAATTAGCTAACTATGTCTTTTTGGAGCTTAATGGGCTAATTATGTCATTATAGAGGAAAACAAGCTAAGTATATAATATTAATGAGCTAACCAAGGTTCTTATGCCATTTTGAGCTTATTATGTATTTTAGGAGCTTAATTAGTCATTTCATTGAGCTAACCAAGGTTCTTATGATGTTTTTACCTAACTAAGCTAATTATGTCATTTTGGATGATAATTGGCTAAGTATGTCTTTGTTGGGGAAAATAAGCTAAATTGAAGAAGAAGGGGAGAAGGAGGGAAGAAGAAGGAGAATAAGGAGGGCTCCTTCTCCTCCTTATCCTTCTTCTCTTCTTCTTCTCCTTCTCCTTCTCTTGTCTTTCTCTTCTTCTTTTTGTTCTTCCTTTTCATTTCTCCTCTTCTCCTATTCTTGGAGCTAAATTAGCTAACTATGTCTTTTTGGAGCTTAATGGGCTAATTATGTCATTATAGAGGAAAACAAGCTAAGTATATAATATTAATGATCTAACCAAGGTTCTTATGCCATTTTGATCTTATAATGTTATTTTGGAGCTAAATTGGCTAATTATGTCATTGTTGGGGAAATTAAGGCAAGGAGAATATGAAAGAGGAGAAGAAAGAGGTGGAGGAGGTGAAGAAGAAGAAATAAATAAGAAGGAGGAGAAGGAGGACGAGGAGGAGAAGGACTAGAAGGTCCTTGGCCTTCTCCTCCTTCTCCTCCTCCTCCTCCTCCTTCTCCTTCTTCTCTCCTCCTTCTTCTTCTTTCTTTTCATTTTTCCTATTTCTTCTCCTCTTCTCCTCTTCTTGGAGATAAATTAGCTAACTATGTCTTTTTGCAGCTAAATGGGCTAATTATGTCATTCTAGAGGAAAACAAGCTAAGTATATAATATTAATGAGCTAACCAAGGTTCTTATGCCATTTTGAGCTTATTATGTCTTTTAGGAGCTTAATTAGTCATTTTATTGAGCTAACCAAGGTTCTTATGATGTTTTTACCTAACTAAGCTACTTATGTCATTTTGGATGATAATTGGCTAAGTATGTCTTTGTTGGGGAAAATAAGCTAAATTGAAGAAGAAGAGGAGAAGAAGGAGGGAAGAAGAAGGAGAATAACGAGGGCTCCTTCTCCTCCTTATCCTTCTTCTCTTCTTCTTCTCCTCCTCCTTCTCCTTCTCCTTCTCTTGTCTTTGTCTTCTTCTTTTTGTTCTTCCTTTTCATTTCTCCTCTTCTCCTCTTCTTGGAGCTAAATTAGCTAACTATGTCTTTTTGGAGCTTAATGGGCTAATTATGTCATTATAGAGGAAAACAAGCTAAGTATATAATATTAATGAGCTAACCAAGGTTCTTATGCCATTTTGAGCTTATTATGTATTTTAGGAGCTTAATAAGTCATTTCATTGAGCTAACCAAGGTTCTTATGATGTTTTTACCTAACTAAGCTAATTATGTCATTTTGGATGATAATTGGCTAAGTATGTCTTTGTTGGGGAAAATAAGCTAAATTGAAGAAGAAGGGGAGAAGGAGGGAAGAAGAAGGAGAATAAGGAGGGCTCCTTCTCCTCCTTATCCTTCTTCTCTTCTTCTTCTCCTCCTCCTTCTTCTCCTTCTCCTTCTCTTGTCTTTCTCTTCTTCTTTTTGTTCTTCCTTTTCATTTCTCCTCTTCTCCTATTCTTGGAGCTAAATTAGCTAACTATGTCTTTTTGGAGCTTAATGGGCTAATTATGTCATTATAGAGGAAAACAAGCTAAGTATATAATATTAATGATCTAACCAAGGTTCTTATGCCATTTTGATCTTATAATGTTATTTTGGAGCTAAATTGGCTAATTATGTCATTGTTGGGGAAATTAAGGCAAGGAGAATATGAAAGAGGAGAAGAAAGAGGAGGAGGAGGTGAAGAAGAAGAAATAAAGAAGAAGGAGGAGAAGGAGGACGAAGGACTAGAAGGTCCTTGGCCTTCTCCTCCTCCTCCTCCTCCTCCTCCTCCTTCGCCTTCTTCTCTTCTCCTTCTTCTTCTTTCTTTTCATTTTTCCTATTTCTTCTCCTCTTCTCCTATTCGTGGAGCTAAATTAGCTAACTATGTCTTTTTGGAGCTTAATGGGCTAATTATGTCATTATAGAGGAAAACAAGCTAAGTATATAATATTAATGAGCTAACCAAGGTTCTTATGCCATTTTGAGGTTATTATGGCATTTTGGAGCTAAATGGGCTAATTATGTCATTGTTGGGGAAATTAAGGCAAGGAGAATATGAAAGAGGAGAAGAAAGAGGAGGAGGAGGAGAAGAAGAAGAAATCAAGAAGAAGGAGGAGAAGGACTAGAAGGTCCTTGGCCTTCTCCTCCTCCTCCTCCTCCTCCTTCTCCTTCTTCTCTTCTTGTTCTTCTTCTTCTTTCTTTTCATTTTTCCTATTTCTTCTCCTCTTCTCTTCTTGGAGCTCAATTAGCTAACTATGTCTTTTTGGAGCTATATGGGCTAATTATCCTATTTTAGAGGAAAACAAGCGAAGTATATATTATTAATGAGCTAACCAAGGTTCTTATGGCATTTTGGAGCTAAATGGGCTAATTATGTCATTGTTGGGGAAATTAAGGCAAGGAGAATATGAAAGAGGAGAAGAGAAACTTACCATAGTGGTCATCAAGGAGGAGAAACACCTGGAGAAGGGTCGTGCGATGCCACTGGGAGTTATTCTACAGAATAGATATTTTGCAATGTCTCAGTTAGCATGATGACACTCAATTATTAATATTAGTTTATAATGAAACTCACCGTGTCAATCGAAGAGAAGACGGGCATCGGCGGAGGGACTTGACCGCTCTTCTCCCACAGACCCTGAAGAGTGGGTCGTATTAGTTAGTAATGAAACAGACATTAAACACATGATTTGGCTAATGTGAAAAAAAAACTTACCACAAAAGGCTCGTACAGGGCCCGTTGACCCGCCTCATTCCGGGCCCTCTCCTCAATCAATCGTGTCGTGCTCTGGTCCCTCTCATCAAGAGCATCCTGAAGAGCAGCCTGGCTTGCCAATCTCTCTTTCTCAATAGCAGCCTGGTTTGCCGCTCTATCTTTCTGAAGGGCAGCCTGAAACACCATTCCTCGTTACCACAATAATGATCTATGGTGACACACATAATGAAATAGATGAAAGTTTTCTTAGTCCGTACAACTAACCTCGATGGCAAGATCGACTGGCCGTGGACGATGTGTTATCTCAGGACAGCTGCTCGACTGGCCAGCCTTGATCTTTGGGAGAGTGAGTGGACAACGTATTATACCATCTCCAATGGCTATCGAGCCATGGGGCCTCCCGCCACCAGATATCATCACCAGCTCTGGATCCAAAGGTTCCTGGCTAGGGTTAAAGTCATCCCCTTTCGTAGCCTTCCCCGTGTCCCTGTATGTCACGAGCTTGTGGTGGGATGATATGTTGGTGAAGTTATTTGGATCATCCAGGTCAGACTCAGAGAATGCCTTTTCCTTCTTGTACGAGGCAGTATGGGCCATGCCATAAAGGCCGTACAAGTGTGGCATCTCCGTCTTATTGTGATGCGCCTAAAAGAGAGGAACAAAATATTAGCATGAAGAATGAATTGCATAAATCATGAAGCAAATCACATACCCAGTTTCGTCCGAACTAAAGTAAGTTGGCGCTGCCTTGATGGTGTGGCACACCAACCATTTGGCTAGGCCGATCCTTCGCATTCTCGTGGACGGCTCGCCAGCTGCCTGTGCACCACTCATCAACCAACGCCTCCCAACAATCCATCTTATCCGCACACCATCTCGGGGGCACCTGTAAGTTATTAGAAAGAATTCTGAGCGCTACGCCTATGAATTAAATCAAGAAAAATACGTAGAATGACTTAAGAATAGGTAATTACCTTCATGTATTGCTCCTTCTTCAGAAACTTTCCGCGGCAATCCTTCTTCTGATTCCTAATACCATGCGTGGCGTAGTAGTCTCGAATAGCCTGCGGCCGAGCCTCATGGCGTAAGTTATGTATTAACCGCCTACACTCGGCCTCGAGAACCTTGGTCGCCTCCTCCTCATATCCATCCTCACACCTATAGAAGGTCTGCAATCAAACGTGAAAACACTGATTAGTACAATAATTAGCTATATTGTTAATTTTAGATTGTGTGAAAGGATATTTTACCCAAAATCTCTTGATCACCATCTCGGCCCTCGTGTGGAAAAAGACACCATCTATAATCTCCTCCGGCGGGGCCTGCGCAGCCTGGTAGTGCTCCTAGGAAAATCCTAGTGTAGGAACCTGACCCTCACCAGGCAACGTGACAAACCCCGGGAAATTTGTCCGGTAAAGCACACCAAGGACGGAGTTCGGCCTGCGGACTCCACGAGGGTGTGCCCATCCCCTGCAGTATGATAAGGTCAACGCATTAGATATTTGTACAAACTTGAAGGCAAAAGCTAAAAAAAGAGTAAATGTACTTACCTATCTCCTTCAGGTTTAATCACCGGCCTCTACTCGCGGGTAGCCGGCATGACCGGGATACGTGTACTACCACGCTTGTACACGATGGCCCCGTCCACCTGCATATCGCCCTCAGTATCCGTAAACTCATCCCCGCCATCCCCGCCCCCTGAGCCACCCAGACCCTCGGTCCAATCCGGCAACTCGGTCCGATCTGGCCAGGTATCCCATCCGGGCCTCTCCATGTCGGGTGAAGCCTCCGGAACCATAGTCTCGTGGGCCGAATGCACCTCGACCTGAGGCTGATCCTGGACCGGAGTCTCATCAGACAAATGCCCGTCAACACCAGGCTCCTGGACCGGAGTCCCCGTAGCCTCCTCCACGAACGGGTCGACCATAGTAGTCCTATGCTCGGGTGAATGAGCTGGTGGTGTTGGCGAGGACGGCTCAATAGTCCTCCTGGATCTTCCGCGGCCACCACCTCTCCCTGTACCCTTCCCCTTCTTCAGTACCCGACTAGCACCTCTCCCACTGGGCAATGCCGCCGATGAAGAAAAACCCACGGGTGGTGTCGACAGACTGTGTGCAAGGCTCTACGGAGAGATAGGGGTGGAAGGGAAGTACCACCCCTCGTGCGGGGCGGCTGGGAAGAACCCGTCGAGCGCTCTGGACCAGCGCCCACCATCTTTCAACACCTGGCGACCTGCCATAATAAACATTAAAAGACATTAGTACAACATAAAAAATTGAATAACTGACATGAATAATAATATGTACATGAATAATCTATACTATTAATAAAGGAGCAAACGAGAACTTTTCTAAGTACACACACCTATTAGACCGACAAAAAACAAACACCAATCACCACCACACAATTAGTCAACAAATTGCAATCTAACGGCCTTCCACCAACTATGCACCACGACGGTGTGCAGTTACCAAATTCACCAAAGGCTGACCGTGCTCCACCTCCACCTCCATCCTACAGCGAGCAAACAAAAATAGATCCAGCAGTTGCACCTGCCCGCAAAAAAAAAATCGAGCCAATCAATCTACAGAAATTTAGCCACAATTAACGGCAACAAACATGTCCTCCTCACACCATACACCGCAGCCACCCACCATGTCCTGCACCATCGCCGTCGCCTCCGCCTGCGCCTGCGCCTCCCCCTCCGCCTCCGCATCCGCTTCCGTCGCCGTCGCGAACTCTTGCTGCGAGCAGCGTCGCCATCGCCAACTGTTGCCGCGAGCAGCCTGGAGTCCATCCGCCAGGTAGACAACAGGGACGCCAGGCGACGAAACGTGGCTGCAGATTCAAAAAGGAAGCACAGGTGCACAGTTTGAGTTCTCTTGCATTTTTTGGTATGGACATAGAAACAAATGATGATAGGTTACAGAAAAACAAGTATACCAAATTAAAGGAACACATATTTTTATTTGCAAAGAAAGCAACCTTTGACAGCCACATAATCAGATGTTGTATACCAAATTAAAGGAACACATTTTTTTATTTGCAAAGAAAGCAACGTTTGACAGCCACATAATCAGATGCTAAGGGATCAACCAACAAACAAAATGGTTATCATTTTGACCATGGCTACAGTTGGAACAAACTTTTTCTCAATAAATAATGCAGAAGAATACACGGATGAACTGGAAATAAATGAAGAAAGTAGGATTATGTAGAGAGGAGTATTGATCCAGCTTCTAAATGAACTTTACATAGATAAAGAAGAACCGAAATGAAGTTGATTTACTGAAAATATATCATAGAGCAGTTTTCATGTAACTAAAATTATAGAGGTGCGAGGAAGCGGTACCTGTTTCGGTCATAGTATTACGAGCAACCATCTTGGGAAATTGGTTAGCATAACCGTAATCAGAAACTTGGTAATGCTAATCATACTCATCACAAATGAGCTGAAAGATGTCACTATCCACATACAATCCATCTGGTTTGATTTGAGGAGCAAGAATGATACTCTGGGAGAAACTCTTGCGTGAAGGGTAGCCTTTCAATTGCGCTAGGCCAGTAACCAACAGAGTGATGGCTCCATCCCATGATTGCAAGAAATTAGCCGTTTTAATCTCGACCTTTTGAACATTCATGGACATCAATATATCATTGATTTCCTGCATAATTCGAAAGAACAAAAGGTGAGAGAAATCAGAAACCTTAGGTTTGTAAGCTGAAAGCATTAACTCAAGACGATCTATAAGAATATAAATTATAGATCCCGTTACTTCAATGCCCAACTTTCAAGAAACTGAACTATGAAACACCCGAAAGCACAACAAGACCATGGAAGTATAATCCATGTGCTTGACTCACTACGCACGACAATGCACCACAAGGACCCACGCTACAACTGTTAGTAGTTTTTCATAAGATTTATTTTTATTATTTGTCGCTTGTGCAATAGCTACAAGGACTGGAGGATCTATTCAAATATGCATCCAAGCACATGGAATTAAAATCCGATAAGTGAAATGATCTAAATGTTACAACATGGAAAAGAGAAGAATGATCCTAATATAACTACTTATTGACTCTTATCCATGATTCTAACAAAAGCAAGAACCAAGAGCCAAAGGGTATCAGCAGCCTTCAATTAGATAGAATTGTACATGATAGTGGGGGTAAAGGGAGTGGGAGCATCGGGGAAAGAATCAGTATCGGATACAGTATCCGATAGGGATACACTGGTTTCTGGAACTATCTGTGTTTTGTAGTAGCTTACCTCTCTTGTGTCATTGCTGTAGTTAATTTTGACTGAAACTTCTTCAGGTTAATTTTCCCAGCTTTTAGATCCTTTGCATGGACAACTGTTGCAATACAACGCACATATCATAATCTATAATAAGACATTTTGTAGCAGGTTATTTTGTGTAAGCTCCAGAAGGCACGGATTACAATACAAAAAAAGCTCGAACAGAGAGACCCTGTGAAGAACTTTCTGGTACATCCATCTCGCCTAGTCTTATAAACACAAGGGTTTGATTACAAAATTATTAAAAAACGGTGATCACCTGATTATGTTTTCTTTTTCAGTGTTACTTTCTTCTAGAAAGATCTGCAAGCAATGTCCTAACTTCTGAAGTCTCAACTCTCAGACAGTTCAGGTGATTAGGGCCAAAAGAACTAATATCCATTGATTTCAGATCATTATTTTTATTAAAGGCACAATCCAAACAATTTGTGGCATGATTATTATATTTTTAAATTAGACCATAGTAATTTCATGTTGTTTATGGTTACTGTTTTGGCTACTGCAATTTTCTGACATCTTTAATCATGCTTCTCAAAATTAAATGACATCAATATTCATATGAAGGCTAAGATATGTCAGATTCCAACGGTGCTGGGGCGCGCACCCCATTTCAGGACATAAGTAACAATCAAAATTTGGGTAACTATCATCAACCTTTCCTAAATTCTAATAATGTTATTGTTGTTGCTTATGTCCCAAGTTGCGGTGTGTATTTATGCACACCCTAAAGAATTAAAGAGGCACAGGAACGAAGAGTATTATGCATGCAATAAAGATGACATTCTTAAGAGACGTCGTGAGGCCCGTGATAAGAAACCTGGTTCAAGACCAATGCTTACTGACCAGCAAAATGAAACAAATATGCCCGCGTCTATGTCCCGAGGTAAAAATGCCCTCCACAAGATCAAACTTCGCGATAGCTTAGGGTCCATGCCACTTCCTGGGCACACACACACACACACAAAGAGAGAGAGAGAGAGAGAGCATGATTAACTGGTGTCATCAACCCACATAAGAAAATAGAGAATTTTAAAATTAAGTATAAGTGCTACTGACGCAGACTTCTACAAGTTTGGATAGGAGCTATCTAGCACATGCAATATATAGCAAGAACAAGCAGACCTTACAAGTTAATAGTGTTGTCAAACACATCGTCCATGCCATAAAGATCAAGTAATCGTTAGAGCTCAGATATTGATATTGATATCTACTACTATTTAGGTACAATAGTTTGTTTTCTCTTATTAGGACTTCTAGTCATGTATAAAAGGATAGGTGAACAATTGAGATTGACTTCAGAAAATAGAAAGATCTCTTCTATTTCTTGAGTCAATGCATCATAAGTGCAAGCACACATGACCAGTAAAAACTCTGTTTTCTAATCATGAGAGAAAGAAAGGTCTCTTCTGGTTCTAAAGTCTCCAATGGACTCCTCATGACAACAGGATAGCATATCAATACTCAAGCTTGGAGGGCAGCACATAGAGAGGACAACCAGTTATCAAAACCACCAAAAGTGCAAAGACATCAACATAGGAACCATGCAGGGCTATACCGCTGTAGCCTCCCTCGAAGCCGTTGGCATCGGCGTTGCCGTGGTCGCGCCTCCGGTCGGTCCGGCCGAACCCGCCCCTGCGGCCGCCCCTTTCGTGCTTGACCACATCCTTACGGCTACCCCTCGTGTCCTCTGCTGTAGCAGAAACCGCATCGCACCATGAGCAGCAGAAATGGAACCTCGCATCGGAACATGAATCCAGCAATCAAATCGGAGAGAGGGCAAATCGAGGTGCACTCACCGGGCAGCGGGGTCTTGGCGGGCTACTTGGAGGCCAGCTTGGCTGGGGCCGGGGCGGCGGCCTTGGGCTCGGCGGCTTTCTTGGCGGCGGCGGTGGCGAGGAGCTGCGAGGGGTCGTCGTCGAGGAGATCGAATCTAGGAGGAGGCCGCCGACATGGACGATGGGTTGGCTTGGATTAGAGGAAGGATTGGGGCTCTCGAGGTGGTAGAACCCTAGCCGCCCGGTGAGTGCTGTGTTGCGGAAGCTGAGTGCGAGTGTGTGTGTGGTGTGATGTGTGTGTGGTGTGCTGTGTGGTGTGATGTGCGGAGTGTGCTGGTGTGATGACGAAAATGGGGCTGGAGGTTCGAGGTAATTACGGGCGTGCGTGTAGTGGAGGGTATTGGAGGTGGGGGTGGTTTGGTCATTTTGAGGAGGGTTGTTGGGACGGCTGTAGTGGGCTTCGGGGCTGGGTGTGGGCTTCAGGGGTGGGTGTCGGCCTGCCCTCTCTTGATGTATGGGCCTGAAGAGTTGATGATTATGGAAATGCAATTTCTATTTCTCATTTGCATTAGAAAAAATAAACATTATGGAAATGATTCTATATTGACTACTCCCTCCATTCCTAATTATAAGTGTTTTTAAAATTTCTAATATAAATCACATATAGGTCAAAGTGAGTGAATCTACACTCTAAAACATGTGTATATGCATCCGTATGTAGTGCATAGAATTCTTTAAAAAGACTTATATTTAGGAACGGAGGGAATATACAGACACTAAATATCTCATATGTTCTTTACGGATAAATTCACCATGTTGATTGCCTTGGATGTATGATTTTTTGCTAATTATGAAGAAGAATTTTTTTATGTACGGTTATTCGTGCGTTGCACGTGCATGCTTACTAGTAAAGATTAAAAAATATAAAATTTAAGTTGTGAATCTTACAAACTAATAATCATCATCAATAAATGCATCATCATCATCACTATCACGCATGTCTTCATGAATGATGTGCTCGTCGGGTTCAACTGCGTGAAGTTGTGAAAGGCCTTTCTTTAATCGTTTAAGCATTGACAGGTCATCCGCATCAGTAACCTCTACGAGTTCCAGGTATTTTGGTTCCGGCTCAGGGGTGGAGTCAGATTCATTGTCGCTGTCTACTTCCATGTTCTTGGGTGAAGCACGGCGGTTCTTGAAACGTTTCTTGGAAAGACGTGTTTCTTGGAAGAATTCTCCATCATATGGGTCTTGGTTAATGTGAGGTTCATAATCCTGTTCATTTGGGAGAGGTGGTCTGACATGTGGCGGCACTTCATAAACAACATACCAACCTTCCAGATTCTTATCCGTTTGACATGCCCACGGTAGATAGAAAACTTGGGTCGCCTGTTGAGCTGTAATATAGACATCGGGAACATCTAACTGAGTGTTTGGATTGATTTCGACTAGTCCTATTTGTTCATGAGTCCTTCTAGTCTCCTTCGGTGGAACCAATAACATTTGAAGACTACGACGTTCGGTGGGTTTTCACCATAGAATTGAAGTTCATAAATTGCTTCAACTCTTCCATAATACTCAATAACACCTTCGCCGATAGCAGAGACACCACAATTTGTAGATTTCCGGTCGGGCATGATTCTTGAGACCAAAGATTTTTAATTTTTCAAGGCTCGCTCTCCTCTTTAGATTCGCTGCATACCCATCGGGGAACATCAAGTGCATTTTGACCCACAAGATAATTTCCCTCATAGCTGGCCTTCCAAGATTGAACCAGGCATTTGGCTTCGACCACTTCTACTTTCCTTTGCCTTCTCACATGTTTTGTAACGGTCTCTGACATAGTGTCTCTTGATCGACTCTAGCCTTAGTGTTATCCTTTGTCTTCCCATCTATGTCGAACAATTTATCAAAAATAGCCTCTCCGATATTCTTTTCAGTGTGCATCATGTCGATATTGTGTGGAAGAAGGAGGTCTTTGAAATAAGGCAGATCCCAGAAGCATGGCTTGTGAGTCCAGGCGTGTTTTGAATTATACCCCTTGAAATACCCTGGACGCTCTGGATCAGGCTCGAGGGCGTTTAACTGATCCAGGATCTGTTGGCTCGAGGGTGTAAAGTTCTTCTTGTCTTTCCTGAACTGATGGTCAGGATCCAAGAACTGTCTATGCTAGTAAAAGCAAGAATACTTCCGACCCTCCTATAGCCAATGAAACTGAAGAGCTGCCTTGCATTGGGGGCACGGGAACCTTCCATGCACACACCATCCAGAGAATAGTGCATACGCCGGCAAGTCATGCATAGAGTACATGTACCACACATGCATTTTGAAGTTTTGTTTTCTAGCGGCATCGTATGTCTTGACCCCATTATCCCAAGTGTCTTCCAATTCATCCTTAAGCGGCTGCAGGTACACATTCATATTCTTCCCTGGATAATTGGGCCCTGGAATTATCAACGTCAGAAATATGTTCTTTCTTTGCACAATCTGTCCGGGGGGGGAGATTGAGTGGAATGACAAATACATGCCAACAACTATATTTGGTTTCCGTCATGCCGAAAACAAAGATTCAAGAGGAGACACACCAAGCACCTTAAGATCTTCGTGATTTGCATCACAAATTTTAGGTTTAGCTGCCATCTTATGGAATAAGGTAGCCTGCTTGTGAGAAATTTGGCCCACCAATTTTCAAGGTGAGCAAGCTGAGAATTAAGTGCAAGGAAATCTTTGGCCATATCATCAACTTCTTTATTCAAACAGACCAAAAAGGAATTTTGCTCTTTTAATTCCCTACAGAAGTAACTATTTTGGTCAAACTCAGAAGACAGGAAACCTTTGACATTAGTTTCAAACTCCTCCAATTTTCTGAAATAGTCTGGTTTGGCCATGAGGAAAGGTCTCTCACGAACAAGCCTAAGAGCAGGCAAGGAGAACGGGCGAAAGGGAACGGCAAAAAGGAAAAATAAAAAAGGCAAAGGACAAGGGCAAATGAAAACGGCAAATGTGAAGTGGGGGAGAGGACAATGAGAGGCAACTGGCAAAAAAGTAAATGCAGGATATGAGTTTGTGAGACCTACTTGGATAGATCTCTCCTTCCCCGGCAACGACACCACAAATACTTCTGCTAATGCGACAAAAGACCTTCCAACGGCGCCAGAAACACGTGCTGATGGGAGACTGTTCTTGATACTCCTCAGCAATGGCACCAGGAATCCTTCTGCTATGGCTACGCCTTTAGGGACTTCCTAGGCAAATATGCAAAAGATTTCCCCGTGGCCTTGGAGCCTTGCGTTGGTGTTCCCTTGAAGCGGAAAGGGTGATGTAGCACAGCGGTGGTAAGTATTTCCCTCAGTTTTGAGAACCAAGGTATCGATCCAGTGAAGGAGTATCACAAGTGCGTGCACAAACACAAAAAGCTTGCTCCCAACGCTATGAAGGGGTTGTCAATCCCTTATAGATTGTTTGCCAAGTGAGAACTGAAAGCAACAAAGTAACAAAGCAAAGTAAAAGCAGAGGTGTAAACGATAGGTGTGAATAGACCCGGGGGCCGTAGTGTTTACTAGTGGCTTCAGTCATGAAAGCAAGGAGATGGTGGGTGAACGAATTACCGTCGAGCAATTGATAGAACCACGCAAAGTCGTGACACCATCTATGGCAATGATTATATATATAGGCATCACGTCCAAAACAAGTAGATCGATACTTTCTGCATCTACTACTATTTCTCCACACATCGACCGCTATCCAGCATGCATCTAGTGTATTAAGTCCAAAAGAACAGAGTAACGCCTTAAGCAAGATGACATGATGTAGATGGGCAATCTCATATCTATGACAAAGCCCACATTGTTACCCTTGATGGAAACTACACGATGTGTGCCTTGCTACCCCTACTGTCACTGGGAAAGGTCACCACACGGTAAGAACCCAAAACCAAGCATTTCTCCCATTGCAAGAATCATAGATCTAGTTGGCCAAACAAAACCCAAGACTCAGAAAGACTTACAAGGATATCAAATCATGCATAATAGAAATCAGCAAAGACTCAAATATATATCATAGATAACCTGATCACAAATCCACAATTCATTGGATCTCGACAAACACACCGCCAAAGAAGATTACATCGGATAGATCTCCATGAATACCATGGAGAACTTTGTATTGAAGATCCAAGAGAGAGAAGAAGCCATATAGCTACTAACTACGGACCCATAGGTCTGAATTGAACTACTCACGAGTCAATGGAGGGGCGATGATGTTGATGAAGAAGCCCTCCAACTCCAAACTCCCCTCAGGCAGGGCACCGAGAAGGGTCTCCAGATGAGATCTCGCGGAAACGGAAGCTTGCGGCGGCGGAAAAGTGTTTTCATGGACGCCCTGATTTTTTCTGGATTTTAGGGAATATATAGGCCAAAGACCTAGGGCAGGGGAGCGCCAGGTAGGCCACAAGCTTGGTTGCCGCGGCCTCCCCCCTGGCTGTGGCAATAGGGCTTGTGGGCTCCCTGTGGGCCCACTTGCTTGGCCCTGAATCCTCCTGATCTTCTTCCGTTATGGAAAAAATCATTTTGGGGATTTTATTCCGTTTGGACTCCATTCCAAAATCATAAGTTAGTCCTAGAAAAGATATAAAAGGTAAACAAAACACGGAAAAATAGGAACTGACACTTGGCATTGAGTTAATAAGTTAGTCCCAGAAAAGATATAAAAGGTAAACAAAACATGCAAAGTTGACAAGATAACAGCGTGAAACCATCAAAAATTATAGATACATTTGAGACGTATCACGACTTGACAATTGCCCCGAGCTCGCATAAATCCTGCGTGCGTAGTTGAACCGTCATTGTTGTCAATTGCCTTGTGCCGCCTCCTTGTGTCTTCCTTCTTGCATAAGATGTTCCCATCCACCAAGCGACCATCACCCTTCTCTCACAGTGCTGCTGCAGCTCCCCCAAACAAGGAGGGTGAGCGAATGGCGGCGGAGGATGGGCACTCGGCACCGGAACCCTCCAAAGGTAGGTCCAGACGCTGAATTGCGAAGGTTTGAGAAGATTGTCCCCGTGGTCATGGTTGGCTCGAGCGAATGGGGGCCAACCAAGATCTTGCCGGCATTAGCCCCCTTGCTGAGCTATCAACAACCTTCGTCGCCCTTCATCTCCCGGCGCTCTTCTCCGGCTTGCTTTCCCCATTCTTGGAGTTCTTCAATGGCGTGCTCGTGCATTACGAAATTCATGCGCTGCATATTTGTCAGGGTCCGTTCTCCTACTATCATCTTTCATCTTCCTGTGCGAATCCTTTCTTGGCGTTCCTCCCAGGGCGGACGCGACCGTACCCGACCAGTGCTTTGGTTGCACGTCCTCCCTCGGTGGCGTTTTTCCGGTACTTCTTATCTCTCAAGCTGACCATACCTGACCAGTGCTCTGGGTGCACGTCCTTCTAGGTCGTGGACGTGACGATGGGTGAGTGCATCGATATGAAGATCAATCACTTTGTCAAGTGTTTGATGGACGCAGGGTAGTGCAACCCCTTGCTCCTGACCCCATCCTCTCCAATGGCCCCGAGCGCCAGGTGGAAGCATGTGCGGCTCAATGACTCAAGGTTGTCGTTGGTGTGGGGGAGATTGGAGACCTTCAGGGAAGCGGGGGTGATAGCCACGCTGGTCGTGATGGAGGTCCTCAGGCGGCGGATTGCCCCCCTTCAACATCACTCTTGCCCGATGTGTTCCTCGGCCTAACGATCCCATGCTCGTGGCCTCCGAGAGGTTAGTCCGCCATGAACTCCTGAGGAATGCCTTGAGCACGATGGGCCAGCTTGGGGTAGAGCTTCGGGACATAGACAAACACTTTGTCAAGGAACGCCTGCGCTTGGCTTGCAGTGGCACCAGCTTGAGGTGTACGTCAAGCTGAGCCACTGCCAACATGAAGCGGCGCGTTCGAAGGCGGAAGCATCTGCCACCTCCGCAAGGGAGGCGTGTAAGCGCGCCCTCCGCGAAGCTGAAGGAGCAGTCGAGCGCCACGAGGCCGCAGAGGCCTGTGAGTAGGAACTTTAGGCTTCCAACAAAGCTTTGGAGCAGCATCTTCGGGGGAAGCGTGCGAGCTCGCCCTTCACGAGGCAGACCTTCAGGTCCTCGAAAAGTAGCTTGCCTTGGCATCATCGGAGGTTGGCTTTGAGCGCGAGGGGCAGGAGTCGCTCGATCGAGAAGTTGCCAACACCAAGGCCACCTACAACCAACAGGTAGAAAAGATCCAAGGTGAAGCCAATGCGTGCGTCGAGCGAGCCCGAGAATATTACAAAAGCAAGCTACAACTATAGGAGAGCCACTTCACGGCTCGACACATAAAGATGCAGCGCGAGATAGATGGCCTCAAGGAGGCCATTACACTTGCTGGAGGCTGGGAGGAGGCTGCACTCCAGGCTTAGCCCATCGCCACAGCAGAACTGGAGTCGCTCCATGGGCAAGTGAGTGGTGTCACTCCCCTCGTGGAGCGGGCGACTGACGAGGAGAGGGAGTCCCAGTGGTTGCAGCTCCTGCGCTCAAAGATGTTCCAAGGCCTCAAGCGGCGATCACGCCGAGCCCTAGGTTTCATATGCAGGGGGAGCATCCCCAGTCCTGCCGTACCCGGTGATGCATGGTACCTTGACTTCTTCACCAAGATCGTGGAACATTTTGAGGGAGGCGCCCAACAAATGGGGGCCCCATCAAGGAAGATAGCCATGATCTCCTGTCCTAGGTGGTGACTCGCTTCTTCATAATCCTCTTCCACACTGATCCCACTTTGATTTCGAGGCCGCGATGGCCCCCGTTCCTGAGGCAAGCTACGACACCCATGGGAAGTCGGTGAGGGACCACGTCGATGCACTGAGTGCGTAGTTCGCCCTCGATGGCTTCGAGGGTGTCGGGTGCCGAGGGGCATGTGCTAGATGAAGATGATGATGAAGCTGGAGTGCACGGGGACGACGACAACGACGACGAGAGTGGTGTGTCCCTCTAGGCCTCTATGGCCCCATGGCCTTGCCGGCTTCTAGTCCCTTTGAGGAACAAAGCCAACACCTTCTGTTTGATCTCCTTGTTCTTGTCATGAATATTTGTCTTTGTATGGATTTCTCTTGTGTTATTCCATAGCTTCTGTCGTCCAATGTGTAGCCCGTATGCAGGGCTTAGCTGCCACCTGGGGACCAGGCAGCGATTACCTGGGTGAGGCCAAGTAGCGACGATGCCCAGGGAAGGTCGGGGTCCTCCGGAGGCGGTATGCCCAACAGGTTGTCCTTTGCACGATGTTGCGCCTTCACGCGGGTCGTTTTACCTCGGGGGCACAACGCACATTCGTCAACTTTCTTTTGCATGGCACACGAGGGAATTAGGCTCTAAGGCCTTGGTGAGGTGGTGCGTGCAGGAACAGCCCGTAGACGGAGCCTGATAGGCCCGTGGACGAAGCATGGATCTCGGGAGTGGACACCGTATACTAGCCCCCGCTCGTGTGACGCTCAAGAGGGAGGTGGACAGTGTGTGTGGTGAGAAAAGAGAAAACCAAGGAAACTCTGTGAAAACTAGAAGACCAAGATCTTTATGAAAACCAGAGACAGACTCGTTTACAAGCCCAAAGGGGAGGTGCACTTGCCATGTCTAGCATGAGTCAGCCTCGTGAGCTTGCTTACAAGTCAAAAAGGGAAGAAGGAAAAGCGGCTGCCATACCCAGCACGGATCAACCAATACACAAAGCACATGAGACGTCTTCTTTGATCGATCCCAAGCACGATGCAAGGGCTTCCACTATGGCGTGGGCATAATCTCAGCTCTATAGTTATTCCACCAGCGTTGAGCATAGGGACTTCCACATGGGCATTGGAGGGACCCTCCACCGCGGCCACGACATGGCCCGTCGTGGGGTTATAGTTAGGAGGCCCCGGGGTGTATACATGCCACTCATTCTTTCGTGGGAGTATCATGGGTAGAACCTCCGGAGATGCTGAATGTTCCATGTGTTAGCCACCGTGCTCCCACCCTCCATCTCCAGGCGCGACTAGAGGCCTAGAGACATGGGCGATCCTGAAGGGCCCCTCCCACACGAGGGACAGCTTGTGAATGCCCTCCATGGAGAGGACCCGCCTTAGGACAAGATCTCTGACTTTGAGGGTGCGGGGGCGGACATAGTGGATGTGGTAGCTCCATAGGGCGTGCTGGTATCTCGCGGCATGAAGAGCGGCCCAGTGGCATGCCTCCTCGAGGAGAATGAGGTCGGCTTCCTCCGATCCGCCTTGATGTGCTTCATCAAATGGCAGCACCCATGGGGAATCATACTTGAGCTCCGCGGGGAGGACTGCCTCAACCCCGTAGATGAGGAAGAAGGGGGTCTCGCCGGTGGGCTTGGTTGCTGTCAAGGTTTTGTCACGGTAGATGTCCACGTGAATGGACTTAGTGGTGAACCTATCGTCAAGGTGTGGCAACTCGAAGAGGTTAATCGGGAGCTGGAGGTGGATTTACCCAGGTTCGGCCCCTCCGATGGAGGTAAAAGCCTACGTCCTCCTTTGTGTCTATATTGATGGGGATCTTGATTACAAGGATGCGTAATTGCTAACCTAGCTCTCGAGAGTTTCTTATGTGATCTTTCTAGTTCAAGGGCTCTCCTTTATATGCACGTAGAGGCCTCGAGTTTACAACACAGTCTGGGTCAAATAAACACCCGTGACTTACTACAATTCTATTTTGTCTTTCTTCCCAAATTAGTAAAACTTCTAGCGTCTCATGCCTTGTGGTCCTTGAGTAGCCGTCTTCTGGTGCTGGACCGTCGGGAGCTTACTAGATAAGTCGTTTGGTCCATCATCTTGTCTCTGGCCTACAGTTTGACCTGGCCCAGTATGGCGGGCTACACCTTGGCCTTATATCCCCGACATTAGGCCCTAGGTAGCCTTAAACTTGTTCTCATCAAGATCCCACGATCAAATTATGAGCCAACAATCTTTCATCTTTTATCTCTGAAATAAATCTTGAATGCGGGTTAAAGTGATGTTGGGTCATTCCTTCTTCTTTGAGACTTACCGCTTCTCAGGTTATATTCGGGTGATGTCATCATGCTGACCACTATAGTCCAAGTCATTATAGTGAATCTTTTCGAAGAGAGCATTAAATCTGGTCTGGCGCAAAAATCCAGGCATACCTAGCCGCTAATGTCATGAGACTGTTCTGTTTGAGTCCCCTTCCTTTCCTTATAAATAGGTATGCAAACCCAATGTTATCCTTTCATGTCTTATTCTTCCTCATATTGAGTACAACGATGACTAGACCTTCCTAAGTATGTCGCCCGTGCATTGGATCTTCCTCGTCTTTGTCGCGCTGCACACAGCTACTACCTTTCTACAACGACAGCTGGTACACATTCTTTCTCTCGAGGGTCTGTAGATTCGTTAGTGCGTTCTACCTGTGTTCATCAAATCTTCGAAGAAATATTCTAATGATCCACAAAACTTTAACCCTTTGTGCATCCATAAGCCTGTTGCAACCTCATCACCCAGTTTTTACTGCATAGTTTCGAAACGAAACCCTGTAGGAGAAATTTGTATAGTAAATGTGAGTTTCGGTTCCTCTACCAGTTTAGAACATGTATTTCCTCTATTTTCTGCGTATACTTATACCCGTCATGAGAGGTGTCACTTGTCGAAACCTGTTTGTGAATAATTTCCCGCTAAGTCCCCCATGGAGTTTGCCTTCAAACATCTTTCGGTGGTTGCTGCCGGCTTAAACACCCGGTTATAGCATTGACCGGCTTAAGAACATTGTTCTGTAACACTTTTTGGTGACTTAATCACTCCTTGAAATAAAGATCAGTTGGCTGCTACTATCTCATACTTAACTCATTCCTGTTTATTATATTTTGTAGGTGTTTCAAGCCATCCAAATGGACCCAAAGAATTCCAAAGCTTGTAGCTGGAACAGGTCCCAAGAGTCCAAGCTTACCTAGAATAACCTTGTGAGTGAGGGATTCTTTCCGCCTCGGAAAGATATAAGCTGCCGGGCTCCTAAAGAAGAGCCTTACCGCAGCCTGAGCAAGGAGAAGTTGTCATTTCTGACAATCACTTGTGAAGAGGCTTTCAACCTCCCGACTCAAAATTCTACCGGGACCTTCTGCATTTCTTCAATCTCAGGCCCCAAGATAGTGCCCCCAATTTTATGACCAACATATGTCAGTTTCAAGTTTTGTGTGAGGTATATCTCCAAATTGAGCCGTCAATGACTCTATTTAGGGAGTTCGTCTACACCAACCGCCAGAATGAAGTAAAAAACGATCCTTCTTGTGAACTTGGCGGGATATCCTTCCAGAAAAGGAAAAATATCAGTTCCCTGAGTCAAAATTGACGAGTCATCCGAAAAGATGAAACAAGACCTGGTTTTACTGCAAAAAACCCGCTCTTGCACATGAAAATCCATTGCTGGATTATAAATTAGAGAGGATTGGTAACAACGCGGTGTTCCTGGGTTCGCCAACAGAGGAAGAGATGGATACAATGGCTCCTATTCGCCCAAAGTTAAGGGCCTTCATTGCCCATGGCCTCACCGGGATATACCTAATCTGCTACTGGTTAAGGTGGCGCATCGAGCCTTTCAGTGTAAGACCCGGATTAATGTGCAACTTTTCAGGCGCTTCATGCAACGTCCAGCGCTTCTCCACCCAAGATATATCCAATGACTTCCTCACTAAAGAGAAGAAGATGTTTTTCTCCAACTCGAAGGAGAGGTGCACTATCACTGGTTCGGGGCCATTCTATATGTTGAATCCTCCTCCATCGGTATAGATCTTTTCTCATTAGGTATATTCTACTACTATGCTGAGTTTATTTTTACTCGCCATCTTAATCATGATCTTTTCTTTACAGGAGGGTTCTAGCTTTTGGAACGTCAAACCTCAGATGGATGTTCCTTCCATGAGCCAAGGAAATGATCCGGCTCAGGGTGATCTGGCTCTTGGTTCATATTTAGAAGAACTATCTGAGGTAGAACTTGACTCACTTGCTTGTTTGTTTACCAATGCTGACACGCCTTCTTCTCAGGACGACTCTGAGGCCAGCCAAGCCGGTGATCCTAAGGTAATTCCAATTTCTTCCAGTTCCTGAGTAAAATTTGTTACAAGAAGGACCAGGCAAGCCATCTAGAAGGTAAAAATTCTGAATCAAGCCACTCATTTAGCGACTAATTTTCTGTTTAAGGAAACACAGTTGGCTGGTCAATGATAACTGAAGACCCGGAGTGACATGGGCGCGTTGGACCCAGGCTTGTCAAATGCACCACCGTCTCGCAAGCCTCATGTTGAGGTACTGTATAATTTTACCGACTCTTTTATAAAGCTGGTCTCTTTTAAAATAGACTCCCAGTCTTTATCTTGTCCTTAATTCAGGAATATTCCCCATCTTTGGGCGCCTCATTAGCAACTCAACTCCCATTTTTAATATCAACCATGGGTAAACTTCTGATCATGATATGATTGCCTATTGTTAGCTTTCTTAGTATAATACTTGACTTCTAACTTGTATTGGGCCAAGGCAACTTTATATAGTCGCATTGCTGGGTCATATTCTCGTGTTGAGAACCAAGATTTTTTGGATTCCCAAACCGAAAACAGCCACCAAAGTTGACACTCCTCGAGAGAACATTCCAGATGTTGTGATCAATCCGAAAATCGTTGTTGAAACATCCCTAACAGATGAGAAGGGTTTTAATGGACGAACCAGCAAAAATTACAAGTCCCTTAGTTTTTTCTCTGGTTAATCCAACGAGTATGGCTCGTGTGCATGATCCCATTCCCTAGGCTGATCAGTATACTTCAGCGATTATTTTTGTTGAGGAATAATTTCAAGCTCATGTTGCTTCCACCTCTCTTGCTAAAATTGTGACTATGGAGGAGATAATAAACTTGGAAGAAAGTAAAGCCGGATTAGAGCTTCCAAATTTGTCTTTGTTAAGCATTGAAGAAATCCACCAACAATAATTGACCCGGCTGACTCAAAGCTGGGAGATTGAAGCTAAAATGATATGCGCTCTAAAGGAAAAATATGAGGTAAAGACTCTTTCTTGACTGTTTCCAATTATATTATCTTTGCATATTATCTTCAGCCCCCAAGGGCCGGCTTATTATACAAATATGGTAAGCTAGTTCTTTTGGAACTAATCCAATATGAGCTTCATCCGTAGCCCCCATGAACGAAGTTATCATGACGATGACAAGTAGTATTTTTAAATGAAGATTTGACTTGTAGCCCCCAAGAGCCGGCTCAACTCCTTTGAGATGAGTCGGGTCTTGATGATTTTGTGATCGGAATTCAACCTCTAGCCGCCGAGGGCCGACTCATCTTCTTGAGATGAGTCGGGTCTTGCTCTATCATGTGTTGTGGAAAGAACTGACATGCATTAGCACCCAAGTGCCAAGTATATTGCTCGCAATATGCTTGGGACTTGTTTATATTCTTTTTTTTCATAGCCATTATCTTGTCGTACCTACGCATATCGTCACCTTACTATTGTTTATAGTAAGTCATCCTCAGGACATGTCATAATCCCATTTTTTTATAAACTACGTATGTTTGCGACATGTACATAGGAGATGCCGAATCTATGTCTGCAAACCTGCAGAGGCATGTTAAGGAAGAGGCGAGGCTTAGGACTAAGGCTGAATCCACGGTGGCTCATTTCCAGAACTCCGTTTGTCAGGTACAGGATCGTCTTGAGCAAGCCATGTAGAAATTTGAAACACAGAAATTTGCCCTCTTAGCCCGTGCCAAAAAAGCCGAAGGGAAGCTTGGCCCTTTGAAAGAAAGTTACGAGATTGTGGTGAAGCAACTTAGCGAGATGCTGACTACCATCTTTGGTAAGATCTCGAGATCTTCATCCCTTTGCGTTTCTTATCCTTGATGTAAAAAAGGGGGATGAATCAAAATTTATATTTTTCCTTATGTCTTCATGCAAGCCAAACAGATCAGTCCCTGGTGCAACCACCCCTGATGAAACTTAAAGCAATTTTTTCCTATGTGGAATAACTGTACACCTGGTTTGCTTACACTATTATGGCTGCCAAGAATCCGAAATACCCGCCACTGACCCTCAAAGACCTGCTAAATCAGCTCTCCACTGTGCTGCAATGGGTCTCAGATACCCGGAAATTGGCAGTTCGTGGTGGGGCATATTTTCATCTTGCGCGTGACAAAGCATATATACTAAACTCGATTTGGTGGCTCTAAATCATGGTTTCCCACAGTATAAATTGGACGGCTCTGAATTTACTCGAGAAGATTTTGCTCGTGTAATGAAGGAGACTCGACCGCTGGCGACTCTTCTGGCAGAGCAGGTGGACACATCTCAGTATTATGATGCACACACTATTGATAATGAACGCATCCCAATGCCCGAAGATGAGCCTTCTGACTAATGTCGCCTCATTATAAGAGAAAAACTGCCCCTAGCGTTCGTGCTTCCTATTCAACTGAAATGACCCTAAACTTTGAGTCGCTGAGGTCAATTCGATTGATTCAAAAAGGCTAGCAAGACATTGATGATGATGATGAATCGGAAGAGTAGGATTCTCAATCAGCCGACAAAGAAGACTGCAGGCGAGTCAAAAATAGCTTTCCTAGCAAAAAAACTAGTCCCATGCATTCTTGAATCAAAACATCTTTGAATTTTTAACAACTCTAGATGTGAGTTTGTAATATGGGTAGTAAAACTTCTGAAATGCTTTTGGCCATGCTATCGAGCGTGCTTGTTTCTGCTTTCTTAGATCGCTGTAGAAAACCTTGTCATGACTTCCCTTCATCCCGATATTTTTACCAAAAATGCTTGCCCTTCTAGGCTCTGGATATTCGATAGTTTATAAACAAAATAGGTCATCAAAAGTATTGTTTGCAGAATCCATTACGCTCTTATGCAATGAGCCTTTGAACTGGTCATGATGTCATCGCAGTTTTGATAACCCGGTCATCCATGATGGGCCGGTAAATATGGCTTGTTCCTGAAAAGTTAAGACGTACGACTTGCAGAGAAACCAGTATATTTAATAAGAAGGGTAAATGAGACACGACAAAGAAGTAGGACTTCAAGCCAGCAAAGAAACTTGATTTCCGCGACCCACCCCTTTAATTTCTCACAACATTGTTGTAAGAGATGTGCAATCTAAACTGATCATAAGATGATTCACTATTGGAATTCAGAATTTTGCCGTCTGCCTTGCCTTTGCCGTCTGCTGACGCATGTCAAAGGTACTCTTTGCCGTCAGCTGTCACAGTGTTGACGGCAAAAATGTGGCTTATGGCAAAGGTTTAATTTGCCGTCGGCCACCTCTTTGCCGTCCGCTGGCGGACGGCAAAGGAGCCCTATGTGGACGGCAAAGGGTGGGCAGACGGCAAAGCCCCCCCCCCCCAAACGCCCGAAACCCCACCCCACCCACCCCGCCCCTTTGCCGTCCGCCACCCTACCTTTGTAGACGGCAAAGGGGGCATGGCCCTAACGGCTCCGGCACCTCTATAGGCTCTCACCCTGCACCCACTCCCTACCCGCCTACTCCCTCTCTCTCTCTCTCGCGCGCGCGCCTTCGTCTGCCCACCCCGCCGCCGCCGTAGCTCCCCTCCCCAGCCACCCGCGCCGCCGCCCCCCTCCCACCTCCCTCCCGACCGCCGCCCCCCTCCCACCTCCCTCCCGGCCACCGCCCCCTCCCACGTCCCTCCCGACCGCCGCCGCCCCCATCCCACCTCCCTCCCGACCACTGCCCCCTCCGACCTCCAACCCAGCCGCCGCCCCCTCCCACCTCCTCTCGGCCGCCGCCCCCTCCGACCTCCCTCCCGGCCGCTGCCCCCATCCCACCTCCCTCTCAGCCGCCCCCTCCCCTCCCACCACCCTCCCAACCGCCGGCCCCCTCCCACCTCCCTCCCGGTCGCCGCTCCAGCGTCACCTCCCCTGTGCCGGCGACCCCGGCGCCCTCCACTCCGGTTAGTACGGTTTTTATAAATTTTTTCTTGTTTTTTCTTATTCTTTTTGCTTGAATGTCCCAATAATAAAAAGAAAAAGTAGAAAAAGTAGAAGAAGAATATGTAGTTTAGTGCTAGGTTTAGTTTTTTATTTCTGTTTTTATGTTAAATTAGTTAGTTAGTTTATTAGGTAGAAAAAGTAGATAGAAAAGAAAAAAATAGATAGAAAAAAACGTAGAAGAAAATAAGAGAATAATAAACTAGAAGAAAAAAGAAGAAGAAGAAGAAGAAGAAGAAGAAGAAGAAGAAAGAAGAGAGGAGGAGAAAGATAAAAGAAAGAAGAAGAAGAAGAAGAAGAAGAGGAGGAGGAGGATGAGAAAAAAGATGAAGAATAATAATAATAAGATGATCAAGAAGAAGAAGAAGAAGAAAAAGAGGAGAGAGGATAAGAAGAAAGAAGAGGAACCCGACCCCCGACCCCCGCCCCCCGACCCTTGGTGCCCGATGCCACCAACCCCCGACCCACGCCCCCCTACCTACGATGCCACCGACCCCCGGCGCCCGACGCCACCAACCCCCGACCCTCGCCCCCTACCTCCGACGCCACTGACCCCCGACCCCCGACACTCGACTCCCGACCCCCGACTCGACTAACCCCCGACCCCCGACGCCCGACGCCATTGACCCTCGACTCCAGCCGCCACTGACCCTCGACCCCCGACGCCCGACGCCATTGACCCTCAACTCCCGACACCATTGACCCTCGACCTCAGACCCCCCAACCCCCGACACCACTGACCTTCGACCCCAGACCCCCTACCCCTGACCCCCGATGCCACTAACCCCCAACCCCGACCCCCGACACCTCTTCGATCTCTTGTTGACCGAAAAGACCCCAACCCACGAGGCTAGTGACCCTCGACACCCAACAACACTAACCCCCGACCACCAATACAACTAACCCGCGATCGCCGACGCCACCGACACCCGGCACCACCGACCATCGACGCCACCGACACCCGACACCACCGACCATCGATGCCACTAAGCCGACGGGGGTGATAGTTTTCTAAATTATGAGTTAGGCCACATATTTTCTGATTATGTTAATTATAAATACATCATATTTGTGTTGATCGTGTGAATTTCAATGTGCAGTTGTTCGACAACCTCCACGCGCGTTGGACGAGCTCTGCCCCTGCGTTTGTTGGTGAGCACAAATGACTTCTCCTTCTACCCCCTTAATTTTCTCTGTTCCGGTCTTCGTGCCGATGAAACTTGCTAGCTATAGGTTTCTTCAATCATGAGTATGCGTGAACAGTATGTGTCTCCCGTTCGAAAGGGCGACATCTATAAATATGCATGGCTTTGCATATTTATAACCGCCATGCTTTCGAATTGTCCAACGTTATCCATGGACAGCCGGAGTATGTGTAGATTGGGTTCGTTTTCCCGTATGCTGTGCTCCGGATCCGTTGCGGAATTTCGTCTGTGCCTCCATGTTGTTCTTTGGGTACACATCCTCTCTGCTTATTGCCGAGACATGTATCAGGAGAACAATGGGGAGGTGCTGCCGAAATTCTGCATCGCATCTGGAGCAGAGCATGGGAAAACGAACGCAATCTACACATACTCGGGTGGGATTAGGACCTATCTTTACCTATTAGCATGTAGGTTGCATGGACATAATAAAACTGACAAACTTGATTAGCGGATGAATATAGATGATGAATTATATATTTCTTTCTTGTGCGCCCATAGGTAGCTAGGCAACATCAGTGATCGTTCTTGGATGTACACTGGTCACCCTAATCAGAAAGACATGACCAATGAATGGTTAACAAAAACCAGGGGTTTTGTGAGAGCCGCATTTACAAATGGCCAGCAAAAAACATGGTGCCCCTGTCCCAACTGCGACAACTGGAAAAAGCAGACAGAGTTTGAAATGGCTAAACACCTACAGAAGTGGGGTTTTACGCCTAATTATACGGTGTGGACTTTTCATGCTGAGTCTGACCAACGTGCCAGAGCTGAGGTGATTCGTCGTCGCACCGATGAGGATGGTATCGGGATCGAAGACATGGTGCAAGACTTTGACGTTGCTCGGGATTCGGATGATGAGATGGAGCAATCTGCAAAGGCCTTCTATGAAATGTTGGAGTCTTCAAAACTTCCTCTCCACGAGCAGACTGAGCTTTGTCAGCTGGATGCCGTCTTGCAAGTAATGGCTCTGAAGGCTCAATTCAACCTAGGCAGAGAATGCTATGACGCGATGATGACGATATTTGGATGTGCCTTATGTAGGCTTGAGTATGCGGCCTTGAACTATTGCCCCATTTGCAATTCTTCCAGGTATATTGTGGTAGACAACGGTATGGGTGAGAAGAATCAGACCAAAATCCCCATTAGTGTTGTTCGGTATCTGCCAATCGTACCAAGAATTCAACGCCTTTTCATGGTCGGAGAGACGGCTAGACACATGACATGGCACAAATTGGGCAATAGAACCGAACTAGATGCGGATGGGAACAATATGCTGGTACACACTTCAGATGGTTTTGCATGGAGGCACTTCGATACATTACATTAGGATAAACCGGAAGATCCAAGGCATCCTAGAGTTGCCATCAACACAGACGGGTTCAATGTGTATGGTATGATGGCAGCACAATACAATTGTTGGCCTGTATTTGTCATTCCACTCCGTTTGCCACCCGGAGAGATTATGAAAAGAAAGAACATTTTCCTGACGTTGATAATTCCAGGGCCCAACTATTTGGGGAAGAATATGAATGTGTACATGCAGCCGCTTAAGGAAGAGTTGCATGAAGCCTGGGATAATGGGATCAAGACCTATGACGCGGCTACCAAAATAAATTTCAAAATGCATGCCTGGTACATGTACTCGACGCATGATTATCCGGCGTTTGTGCTATTCGCTGGCTGGTGTGTGCATGGAAGGTTCCCGTGCACCACGTGCAAGACAGCTCTTCAGTTCCATTGGCTACAGGCTGGTCGCAAGTTTTCTTACTTCGACATGCGTAGTCAATTCCTGGATCCTGACCATAAGTTCACAAAAGACAAGAAGAATTTCATCAAAGGTAGAGTTGTCAAAAACACTGCACCAGCTGCGTTGATAGGCCAACATACCCTTGATCAGTTAAACGCTCTCGAGCCTGATCCTTTGCGTCCATGATACTTCAAAGGGTATAATACGGAACACGCCTGGACTCACAAGTCATGCTTATGGGATTTGCCTTACTTCAAAGACCTCCTTTGCCCACACAACATCGACGTGATGCACACTGAAAAGAATATTGTGGAGGCCATTTTTGGTACATTGTTCGGCATAGAGGGGAAGTCAAAAGATAATCCTAAGGCTAGAGTCGACCTGGAGGCTCTGTGTGATAGACCGTTGCAAAACTTGCGACAACGGAAAGGAAAGGAAAGCATAGTGAAGCCAAAGGCATGGTTCAATCTTGAAAGGCCAGCTATGAGGGAAATGCTGTTGTGGGTGAAAATGCGATCGATGTTCCCCGATGGGTATGCTGCGAATCTAAAGAGGGGAGCGAGTCTTGAGAAATTGAAAATATTTGGTCTGAAGAGTCATGATTGGCACATATGGATTCAGCGGGTAACGCCGGTGATGTTGCGTGGCTTTATCCCTGAGGATGAATGGCTAGTACTGGCAGAGCTGAGCTATTTCTTCCGTTCTCTTTGTGTGAAAGAACTATCGCCTGGCGAGCTAGATGAAATGGAAGAGTTGGCGGCGGAGTTGATCTGCAAATTAGAAAATTTCTTTCCACCGGGCTTCTTTAATTCAATGCAGAATTTGATTTTGCATCTCCCGACCGAGGCAAGAATGGGGGGGGGGGGGGCGTTGAAAATCGATGGTGCTACTCAACTGAGAGGATGCAGAAGACGCTTCAAGCTAAGTTTAAAAATAGACGTAGAATTGAAGCATCGATAGCCGAAGCATTCATTACTGAGGAGGCGGCAAACTTCGTGACAGCACAATACAAAGCCAAAAATCATCATTTGCATAACCCGAAGCCTCACTACAATGATGGCGATCCAAAAAAAAGTTCGATCCAACCTTAGCCTATTCAAAGGTAAGCTCGCACCATCCGGTGCTTCGAAAGGGAAATCGTTGGATGTCGAAGAATGGCAGACCATTTCATTGTATATCTTCACCAACCCAACAGAAGTGCGGTCGTACATCGAGTAAGTTCTCGGTAAATTATAGCCGATACGTGGCCGAATTCTCGGATGGAGCGGTCATCGAAAAGGATTCCGTCGAAGAGTATGACCTTCTCACAAAGCATGGAGGCGATTATCCCGGTTTCATCTCTTGGTTCAAACAAAGGGTAATTAATTACCATTAATGGCCCATTTGTTTTCTTTGTATAATTTGTGGCTAATGCATCCATTCTTTCGTATTGAACTTGTAGGCTGATGCAGAGTCTATGGATGCCAAGTTGAGACAAGTCGCTAATGGTTTTGACTATAAGGTCCGTTCTTTTGAAAAATACAACATCAACGGGTATCACTTTCATACCTTTGCAAAGAGCTATCTATGCCCGACCTAGAGTCTACAAATTGTTCTGTCTCTACTATCGGCGAAGGAGGCACCGAGTATTATGGAAGAGTTGAAGCAATTTATGAACTTCTATTCTATGGTGAAAACCCACCGACCGTCGTAGTCTTCAAATGTTATTGGTTTGAGCCGAGGGAGACTAGAAGGACTCATGAACATATAGGACTAGTCGAAATAAACCAAAACACCCACTTAGACGTTCCAGATGTATATATTACGGCTCAACAGGCGACACAAGTTTTCTATCTATCGTGGGCCTGCCAAACTGATCCAAATCTCAAAGGTTGGGATGTCGTTTATGATGTGCCACCACATTTTAGACCACCTACCCTCAATGAAGAGGATTACGAACCTCACATTAACCCAGACACATATGAAGGATAATTCTTCCAAGAAACATGTATGTCCAAGAAATGTTTCAAGAACCGCTCTACTTCACCCTAGAACATTGAAGTAGACAGCGACAGTGAATCCGTCTTAACCCCTGAGCCCGAACAGGAACAACTGGAAGAAGAAGAGGTTAATGCTGCGGATGACCTGTTACTTCTTGACCGATTACATAATGGTGACCATCCACATGTTCTTCCTGATAGTGATGATGATGATGCATTTATGGATGATAGTGATGATCATGATGCATTTATTGACCCCGAAGCATATATAGACGAGCACGATTTTATTAGTTCATGTCAGGTATTCAACTATTACTATATATAAATTTTGAGTTCATGTTAGGTATTCAATTTTTATTAGTCATGTTGGTATTTTTGACGATGATACACTTAAATTATATACATTTATTACGCATGTTGGTATTTATGTTGTACTAATTTCATTTACTATTTGTCATGACAGGTGTTGAAAGATGGTGGGAAAGGATCGAAAGCACTCCGTGGCTCCTTCCTCGTCGGCGGGTGGTGGGATGGGTACTTCCATTCTTGCCTCGCCTCTTCGGAGAGCGTTGCTCTCTACTCTGCATGGAGCGCCCCCCGTGAGAGGAGGTCGACCCCCCGTGAAGCCGAGAGGTACTAAAGGTATTACTCATGTTGGTATTTATGTTGTACTCATGTTGTATGCATGTTGGTATTTATATACATTTTATTACTCATGTTTGTATTTATGTTGTACTAAAGGTACACGTGGCCACGGGAGAGGTAGGGCGGTGGCTGCCACACCTTCCTCGCCGCCACCCCAAGCTGATTCACCTGAGCACATGACTTCTAGGGTGGATTCGTCTGAGGTGGAGGCTACACGGTCTCCGGTTCATGAGCCTCAGGTCGACGAGCCTTCGACCCACGAGACTCGTGTCCTAGAGGCTACATTCCAGGCGACTCCGGAGCAAAGCAGGGATGAGGATACGTCCCTAGAGACAAAGTGGTATACCTGGGCTGAGCCAAGTGGCCATGCTGATAGCGACGAGGAGCTGGGTGAGGGGGCTACCATCTACCAGCGTGGTAGTTCGGGGCTCCCGCTCTTGTCGGCGACCCGCGAGCAGAGGTGGTCGATTAAGCCAAATGGGGACAAGTAAGTTAATTTACTCTTATTTAACCTTTTGCCTGCACGTTTTCTCAAATATCTAATGTTTTGGCTTTAATTTGTCATACTGCAGGGGCTGGATTGTTGCCAAGGGTGTCCGCAAGCCCAACAACATCCTTGGTGTGCTTTGCCGTCAAAACTTCCCAGGGTTTGTTACGTTGCCCACTCGGGAGCGAGAGGTAGGAATGACCTGGGAGTACTACTTGGGTGCCCCGGCCCCGCCGGAGGTGGATATCGACAGTGTTTTGTGCCACACGAGGGCCGACATGGTGATCCGACAGTTCTGGGTAATTTCTCCTATACACAATTGTAAATCAACCATAGCTAGTTATTGTACTAATCGGTGTTGTCTCGTTTGCAGACCTACTAAAAGTGTGAGGAGGGATACGAGGAGGACGCGGCAAAGGTTATCGATACCGAATGTCACCGCCTACTTCAAAACTTCCGGCACGAGGCTCGGGTGCAGGCTGTTCGAGACTGCTATGCCTCGCGGCATATTAGGAAGGACAAGGTGAAGTGCTATGGTTCTAAGATGTAGAAGGAGCATTACATGAAAATAATTACATATTATTAAGGCTTTGTAGTTAGTTTCATTGATTTGGTTCGTACGCGCTCAAATTTCTGTTTATTAACTTAGGTGCCCCCGAGATGGTGTGTGGATAAGATGAATTGTTGGGAGGCCTTGGTGGATCAGTGGTGCTCCGAAACATGGGAGGCCAGCCACAACAACGCCAAGGAGAGGCGTGGAAAAATGGTTGGTGTACCACACCATCAAGGGAGCGTCAAGTTAATCCAATTTGGCGAAACTGGGTATGTGGTTTGCTTCATGCCTCATGCAATTCATTCTTAATGCTATCTTGATCCCTTTACTCATACAATTTTCCTCTCTCTCTTTTAGGCGCATTACAATAAGACGGAGGTGCCACAGATGTACGACCTATATGCGATGGCCCATACTGCCTCGTACAAGAAGGTCAAGGCATTCTCTGAGTCTGACCTCGAGCATCCAGAAAACTTCACCAACATCTCCTCCCACCACAAGCTCGTGAAGTACAGAGATCACGGGAAGGCGAGGAAAGGGGACGACTTTAACCCGAGCGAGGGGCCTATTGATCCAGAGCTGGTGATCATAGCTGGCAACGGGAGGCCCCATGGCTCGATCGCCATTGGATCCGGCCTTATACGTTGTCCTAGCACTCTCCGGCAGATAAAGGCACGCCAAACAAGCTCCTGTCCTGAGATAACACCTCGTCCATGGCCAGTCGATCTCGCCATCGAGGTTAGTTTAATGGACTCAACTATCTTTCCGCCTTATGTTGTGCGTTGGAACCAATATGATTACAAAGCTAACAATGAGTTGTGTTGCAGGCTGCTATTTTGAAACAGAGAGAGGCAATGCAGGCGGTTTTGGCGGAGAAGGATAAGGAGATGAGGGAGCTGGACGAGAGGACGACTACATTGGTGGAGGCGGAGAGGGCACGGAATGATGCGTCTAACAGGGCCATATACGACCTCATCGTGGTAAGTTTCTTCTTCATATTATTTCAAATCTTGAATTTTAATGCCTGTTTCATTAATAACTAAAAAGTTTGACTTGTTGAAACCAAACGTACAGTCTATGTGCGAGAAGACCGTCCAAGTCCCTCTGGCGATGCCAGTCATTAACATGACGGGGACAGTGAGTTTCATTGCAATGTAGTGATCTTAAGAGTGTCCTCATGCTAACGACACATTCCAAACGATGTTTGGTACAAAATATCTCCCGAAACGCATCACACGACCCTTCTACAATGGAGCCTTCTCCAGGGTAGCCTTCTCCAAGTGAAACAAGCCAGAGCCATCGTGCTTCACCGCTGTGATGACGATAATGGTATGTTATTTCTAGTGTTTTGCTGAACAACCGCATAATGGTCCAATATGGCTTAATAAGCATAGCTAGCTCCAAAATGACATATTTAACCCAAGTTAGCTCCAAAACGACATATAGTTAGCTTGGGTTCCACTTAAGTGACATAATTTGCTTACTTAGCTCCAAAATGACCTATTTAATAAAAAATGACCTATAGTTAGCTAAGTTCTCTCCTAAATGACATAATCAGGCTTACGTAGCACCAAGATGACCTATTCCCCCTAACATAGGTATTAAAACGCCTATAATTAGCTTAGCTAGATTAAAAATGGCTTAATAAGCATAGTTTGCTCCGGAATGACCTATTTTACCCAAGTTAGCTCCGAAATGACCTATAGTTAGCTAGGCTTCCACCTAAATGACTTAATTAGCTTAGTTAGCTCAAAAATGGTGTATTTAATAAAACATGACCTATACTTAGCTAATTATCCTCGGAATGACATTATTAGCTCCAAAAAGGCATTCTTAGCTAATTTAGCTCGAAGAAGAGGACAAGGGGACAAGAAAGAGGAAAAATGAAAAGAAGGAAGAAGATGAAGAAGAAGAGAAGAAGAAGGAGAAGGAGAAGGAGGAAGAAGAAGGAGAAGAAGGAGAAGGAGGAGAGAAGCTCCTTCTCCTTCTTCTCCTCCTTCTTCTCCTTCTTCTTGTCCTTCTTCTTTTCTTCTTATTCTCCTCTTCCTTCTCCTCCTCCTCCATCTCCTCTTCCTTCTCCTCTTCCTTCTCCTCTTCCTTCTCCTCCTCCTTCTTGTTTTACTTGGCCTTCTTATTCTCTTCTTGCTTCTTCTCTTTCTCTTCTTCTACGTAGCTTAGACTCATCCAACAAAGACTAAATTGGCCAATTATCCTACAAAATGACATAATTAGCTTAGTTAGGTGAAAACATCATAACAACCTTGGTTAGCTCATTAAAATGACCAACTTATCTCAAAAATCAAATAATAAACTCAAAATGGCATAAGAACATTGGTTAGCTCATGCATATTATATACTTAGCTTGGCTTCCACCTAAATGATATAATTAGCCAATTTAGATCCAAAATGGCTTAATAAGCATAGTTTGCTCCGGAATGACCTATTTTTCCCAAGTTAGCTCCGAAATGACCTATACTTAGCTTGGCTTCCACCTAAAGGACATACTTAGCTTAGTTAGCTCCAAAATGGTCTATTTAATAAAAATGACATATATTTAGCTAATTATCCTCCAAAATGAAATAATTAGCTGCAAAAAGGCATAATTAGCTAATTTAGCCCAAAGAAGGGGACAAGAGGAGAAGAAAGAGGAAAAATGAAAAGAAGGAAGAAGAAGAAGAAGAAGAGAAGAAGAAGGAGAAGGCGAAGGAGGAAGAAGAAGGAGAAGAAAAAGGAGAAGCAGGAAGAAGAAGGTGAAGAAGGAGAAGGAGGAGAGAATCTCCTTCTCCTTCTTCTCCTCCTTGTTCTCCTTCTTCTTGTCCTTCTTCTTTTCTTCTTCTTCTCCTCTTCCTTCTACTTCTCCTCCTCCTTCTCCTCCTCCTACTTGTTCTTTTACTTCTCCTTCTTCTTCTCTTCTTGCTTCTTCTCTTTCTCTTCTTCTACGTAGTGTAGACTCATCCAACAAACACTAAATTGGCTAATTATCCTACAAAATGACATAATTAGCTTAGTTAGGTGAAAACATCATAAGAACCTTGGTTAGCTCTTTAAAATAACAAATTTAGCTCAAAAATGAAATAATAAGCTCAAAATGGCATAAGAACTATGGTTAGCTCATGAATATTATATACTTAGCTTGGCTTCCACCTAAATGACATAATTAGACAATTTAGCTCGAAAATGACTTAATAGTCATAGTTTGCTCCAAAATGACATATTTTACCCAAGTTAGCTCTAGAATGGCCTATACTTCGCTTGGCTTCCACCAAAATGACATAATTAGCTTAGTTAGCTCCAAAATAGCCTATTTAATAAAAAATGACATATACTTATCTAATTATCCTCCAAAATGACATAATTAGCTCCAAAAAGGCATAATTAGCTAATTTAGCCCAAAGAAGGGGACAAGAGGAGAAGAAAGAGGAAAAATGAAAAGAAGGAAGAAGAAGAGGAAGAGAAGAAGAAGGAGAAGGAGAAGGAGGAAGAAGAAGGAGAAGAAGGAGAAGGAGGAGAGAACCTCCTTCTCCTTCTTCTCCTCCTTCTTCGTCTTCTTCTTGTCCTTCTTATTTTCTTCTTCTTCTCCTCTTCCTATTCCTTCTCCTCCTCCTACTTCTTCTTCTTCTTCTTCTTGTTTTTTTTCTCCTTCTTCTTCTCTTCTTGCTTCTTCTCTTTTTTCTTCTACGTAGGTTATTTTCCCCAACAAAGACATACTTAGCTAATTATCCTCCAAAATAACATAATTAGCATAGTTAGGTAAAAACATCATAAGAACCTTGGTTAGCTCATTAAAATGACTAATTTAGCTCCAAAATGACATAATAAGGTCAAAATGGATTAATTATCATTGTTGGCTACAAAATGACATATTTTATCCAAGTTAGCTCTAGAATGACCTATACTTAGCTAAGTTCTCTCCTAGATGACATAATAAGGCTATGCAGCTCCAAGATGACCTATTCCACCTAACTTAGCTATTAAATGGTCTATACTTAGCTATGTTCTTTCCGAAATAACCTATATATACTTCTTCATCTAGTATTCTTCTTCTAACTTTCTTATTTGTCATTTTGCATATTACATTCACTTCATGGGAAGCTTGGATCATATTGATGGAATGCTTGAATATGATTTCTTGTACCATTGCTTCATGGAAGCTTGTATTGAAACTATTGTAGTATATGGATATATATGAAACTTTGTATACATGGATGAAACTGGTGTAATATTTGGTTTGGTACGGATGCAACTTGCATAATATGTATGTACTATGGATGAAAGTTATTTTAATATGGTTATGAGTACGAAAAAAATATTATTTTTGTCAAATATATATATATATACTGATTATTGTGAAAATTGCTGTATATAATAGGAAATAAAATAAAAGGGGTTGTTTTTAGCCTTTGCCATGAGGGGCAGACGGCAAAGGACTCAGGACAGGCGGTAAAGAGGGGAGAGAGAGGGGCTGGGTCCCCCCTTTGCCGTCAGCCCCCTCATGGCAAAGGGGGGAGGGCAGACGGCTAAGAGGGGAGAGAGGTGCTGGGTCCCCCCTTTGTTGTCAGCCCCCTCATGGCAAAGGGGGGAGGGCAGACGGAAAAGAGGGGAGAGAGAGAGGGGCTGGGTGCCCCCTTTGCTGTCAGCCCCCTCATGGCAAAGGGAGAAGGGCAGATGGCAAAGGGGGGAGAGAGAGAGGGGCTGGGTCCCCCCTTTGCCGTCAGCCCCCTCATGGCAAAGGGGGAGGGCAGACGGCAAAGAGGGGAGGCCTGCCGTTAACACTTAACGGGACCGTCTGTGGATCTTCCGTCCCATTTAATTTGTCGTCTGCCCCCTCATGGGAAATATTCTTTGTCGTCCACCTTACAAAAGCAAACAACAAATAGCCTCTTCACCGGATATTTTTTTGCCGTCTACTTTGCCGTCTGCTGACGGACGGGAAAGCCTTTGCCGTCAGCCATGGCAGACAGCAAATTCTTAGATTCCCATAGTGATTACAGTTTCCATAGCCTACCTATCCATGATAACCTTTAAATAGTATTCAGCCCTGAAAAGTTTAGGACGCAAAATTACGCAAAAGATTCAACATGATTCAAAGGCCGGCTTAGTGAGACGTGGTAAAAAGGAGACCAGCTTTCAAGGTTCAAGTCTTGCTTCAGTGAAGCGGGTGCGATAACCCAAGGTTTATCCTTACTTTCATTATGCTGGTTCTCACGTGATAAACCAATGTTTTAACCTTGCTGATTCAGGGTCCACAATGAATTGAATAGTCAAGAGTACATTGAGTCACCTCATCGGTGTCGCATCGAACATACATGCATGTTTAACCATTTTGTGGCGTCTCTGCCGGATCAAGAGTGTGAGAAAGCTAAACTCGATGAGTTGGAAGCCCCCAAGTGACCTATGATCATGGAAAAGACGCCATTGGATTGCACAAGACAATGCTATTATTGCCAAACAATCTGGAGACCAAATAAGCCGACTAGTTTCCTTTGATCATAATTAGATAAATCTGATGATTCGTTTAGAGCTATAAGCCCGCAAGTAACATATTAAATAATAGAGACTCATGCTCAATTTATGGTTAAAAGATGAAATTTATTAGTTCCAAAATATCAGAGAAGTATGTACGTGATTTTGGGGGTCGACACAGAGATAATGAGACGGTGGCTCTAATATGATAGGGCCGAAAAATTGGCCGGGTTGACTTACTCAACTAGTGTCTTACTTGAGGGGGTGTCTACCAGCATCGTCTGTGAGGGATTTGAACTGTTCTGCAGCGCAGGACGACTCAGCATAGGCCACATCGCCTTCATCACATTATTGCGCTATCTTTCAGCTGCCTCCTATCGTTATGTTGCCTTTTGGACCTGGCATCTTGAGTTTGAAATAGATGTAACAAGGGCGAGCCATGAAACAAGCATAAGCCAGCCTTCCAAAGAGAGTGTGATAAGGGCTTCTTGTCTTCACTACCCCCAAACATTAAGGGTTTACACCTGGAATTATGCTCATCCCCAAAAGCAACGTTGAGCTTAATCCACCCAACCGGATATGCTTACTTTCCAATAATAATTCCATGTAAAACCGTGGAAGAAGTTTGCAGACTGTTGTTGCGCAAGTTCATCCATCAAAATGTCTCATAGTATAAGATGTTGATTCTAGTCCCTCCATCCATGAGGAATTTTGTGAGAGTATAACCACAAACCTAAGGCATTACTACCAAAGCTAGATCTCTCGGTTTATCAGTCTAGGGAGGGTGATCCTCTCTGCTCTAGATGATTGGTTATTCGAACGAGTTGAGTTATAGTGGGACCGTCGGCTGAATCACATTGATGGATTTCTTCTTACACTTCATGTCCTCTTTTTAACCATTGGTGGTGAAAATGGCGTATTGACCATTATTCAGCTGCTTAGCATTGCTTTGAAATCCAGATGGATTGCAATGTTGTTGATTGCCTTGATCAAAATGTTTCCCATTACCAATGTTTCCTTGACACTCATAATCTGATCTTGAGACTCGTGGCTCATCATACCCCGATCCTGGGAAAGCGCCATACGAGCCGCCTTGCGAGCCGAGTTGCACATACTGACCCAGATGTCCCTCATTAGCCCCTCGGTGGCTCCGGAACGCTTGATTCTGGAAATCCTCAATGATGTAGCAATTTCCCATGAGTGAGTAGACGACTTATCCTGGGTGCTGTGCTTTGGGAGCACGCCTTGAGTGCATCCTCGTAATTGCAAGACTTGTTCCCATTGTAAGGTCCCCCAGAGCGGCGTTGACTCTTGAACCCAATATTGGTTTTAGCCACAAACTCTCACTCGCCCTCAGACCATTTGTTATTTTGGCCTCCCTGGTTTCCACCTTGCTAGTTGCCCTTGCCACCTTCAGCCTTCTTTTTATTACCGAATTTCTCCTCATCTGAGCTGGGATCTTCAGTTCTTTCTGATTCGGCATATCTTGTCAAAACATCCATCAAGTCGCCGATGTCTCGGGTCTTCCTCTTTAGGTGACCGAGCTTGAGAACCAACGGTTGGAAATGACAATTTTTCTCTAAGATCAGAAGAACTTGGGAAGCAGTAATGCTGTCCCATGAGTGGATGATTTCTGCAACCCAGCAACTCCAATGATGGGTTGACTCGCCCGCCCGCTGGACGTAGTTTTGAACATCCACGCTTGTCATCAGGATCTTGCATGTTCCTTGGAAATTCTTGATAAAATGTTCCTTCAGCCCATCCCTTGTATTAATAGAATTGGGAGAATTATTTTTCAGCCAGGTCCGAGCCGGCCCTTCAAGCATCATCGTTAAATACTTTGTGCATACCACATCACTCACGTCGAGCATATCCGTACCCAACTCATAAATTTCAAAGAATTATACCGGCTGGAGATCTACTGTGTAGTTTGGCACCTTGCGAGGTCCTTCAAAGTCCTTAGTCATAGGCTTGCTGCAAAGAGCCGGAGATAGACAAGGAATGCCAATCATCCGGGTGCTATTTCTAGCTCCATGTGTTGCTGTCTGGGCTCCGCCACATGCGGTTGAGCCGCCCGCTTTGCAACTACTTCCTCCTCCGCTTGCTGGGAGGCTCTCACTGCATCAACCCGGGTTTGGGCACTCTGTAATCTTGGACGGGTTGGGGAAACCCAAGGCCGCTATCGCCGACCATTACTGGAAACAACCGGCCACTCCTCATGATGGCTGATATTAGGTGTGGAGTGCATATGATCTCGACTATATAAGAACTGCGATTGTTTGGCCACTTCTGTATTCAGCATATATATCCATGGTCTTTCTAGCCTCAACCTCAATCGATGTGTTTCCGTCAATACGGCACGTCTCCAAGATACGTGTTGCAGCGAGCATATTGCCAACGGTGTTGGAAAAGTGGACCTGTGGTGTGTGAAAATGTTGTGGTGATGCCTGAGCCGGCGGTGGCTGAGAGGTCTCTACCTTTCCATGCAACGGATTTTGTGCAACGCGTGGCTTGCGTGGACTGGGAAACAAAAACAAACGAGTCGACGTTAGGTTTTGCGGCAACCTGGACATATGCTTCCTGTGGTGAACTGCCTCCTGAGCATTTTGTCAAAGACATTAGCCGCCATGTGTCCGTCCTCAAACAATCCCACTCATCTTGGATTCGAGTCTGCAACTCTGTCATCCTCGTGTTCTTGTCCATTTTCGCGTGAAGTTTTTCTAGTTCCACGTTACGCTCCTCCTGGTTTTCCACAGTGACAGAGCCCTAAAAAAGTTTGGCCATCTCAGCCACCAGATCACTCATCGCGTGAGTCGACATTTTTCCTGACCCGTCAGCGCCATTGATAGATTGACCCGTAGTCGGTGCGGCTCCCGCCATGTAGATCGTGACTAAATGATACGGTTCATCGAACTCCCTGGTGGCTTGTTCTTCTGGAATGTCCCTCGGTCCATCACTGAGAGGCAAGATAGATCTAGTGTCTCCTATTGATGACTCACCATCATGGTTGTCGAGGATAGCCTTGTTGCCCACCGGCTCATCCAGAAGGTTGAGCCCTGGGTGAAACCGAAGAAAACGTGTCGACGACCGGCTTGACGTTGATCGTTTGGACGCACCGAGCCGAATCAACAATGTTGGTGTAGCTGTCCGACTTGGGCGCCCACGCTTCGATTTGGCCGAAGGGGACGTGCTGGCTAGACTTGGCAAAGTTGGACTGAAAGTCCCTGCCTAGATTGTTGGTGCAACAATCGCTATGGTGATTCTTGATCATCATAGAAACCGCATACCTCCCATACCCTGGGCAGGTTCCCTCGAAGGACTCAATTCCACCACGCAACAACCCCATGGTGGGTGCTAACTGTCATGGTTTTGTCATGGCAGATGTCCTCGTGAACGAACTTAGTGGTGAAGCCATCGTCACGGTGTAGTGACTCAAAGAGGTTAACCAGGAGCGGGAAGCGGATTTACCCAGGTTCGGCCCCTCCAATGGAGGTAAAAGCTGATGTCCTCCTTTGTATCTATATTTATGGGGATCTCGATTACAAGGATGCCTAATTGCTAACCTACCTCTCGAGAGTTTCTTACTTGATCTTTGTGGCTCAAGGGATCTCCTTTATATACAGGTAGAGGCCTCGAGTTTACAACAGAGTCTAGTTCAAATAAACACACGGGACTTACTACAATTATATTTTATCTTTCTTCCCAACCTCGGAAAATTCTGGCGTCTCTTGCCTTGTGGGCCTTGAGTCATCGTCTTCTGGTGTTGGACTACCGGGCAGCTTACTCGATAAGTCTTTTGGTCCATCCTCTTGTCTTCAGCCCATAGTTTGACCTGGCCCAGTATGGCGGGTTACACCTTGGTGTTAGAGCCCCAACAGTCGCGATAGTGCGAATGGACCACAACACGGATTGTAGCTCGTTGAGTCAGCCCTTTCCGCAAGCTTCGAGCTTCTTCTTGAAGCTCCTGGTCTTGAGGACCTTGAGGACCTCGGCGTTGGCACGCTCGGCCTAGCCATTACTGCGCGGGTGTGCCACAGAGGCGTAGCATATCTGTGTACTAAGGTTAGCACAATATGACTTAAAGAGACCACTTGTGAATTGGGAACCGTTGTTGGTGATGATGTGGTTGGGGACTTCGAATCAACGCACGAAGCCCTTGATGAACTTGACGGCCAAGCCGACCAGGATGGTACAAATTGCTTCGACCTCCGTCCACTTGGTGAACTTGTTGATGATGACATAGAGGTAGCGGTATCCGCCAGGCACGTGCGGGAAGGGGCCAGAGATGTCCAGCCCCCACACCTCGAAGAGCCAAGAGAGCGGAATTGTGTCTAGACCTTGTGCTGGTTGATGGATCTCCTTAGAATGGAACTAACACACCACGTAGGACTGGACCAACTCAGTGGCATCACAAAGCACCACGGGCTAGTAGAAGCCCCTGCAGAACGCCTTACCGACGAGGGTGTTCAATGAGAAGTGGTGCCCGTAATCCTCTCCGTGGATGTCGGCGAGTAGCTCACACTCTTGCTACTCCGAGATGCACCGCAATGAGACACCATTGGGCCGCCTTATGGTACAGCTTGCCATCTTGCAGGATGTAGGCGATGGCCTACCGGACGACGCGCTCCGCTCCCTCTTCTTCCCTATGGTTGTAGCCACGGAGCATGTAGGCCTTGAGCTCGGCGGTGTAGTCACCTTCTTGGGGCTCCAGTGCCAGCAACATCCGATCTCCTAAGGGCGGGCGGCAGTCCGGCATGCCCATCAATGGCGCGGGCGGTAGCCCCACAGGCAGCGGTGCGGTGCAGGTGATGGGCGGCACGGCCGACGGCTTGAGCAGCCATTCCTCTAAGACACCAGGCTGCTTGGACTCCCGGCGTGACGCCCTCTTGGCAATGTTGTTGGCCTCCTTATTGGCATTGCGAGGAATGTGCCGCAATTCTAAACCAAGGAACCATTTCTTGAGCTTACGTACCTCCTCCGGGTAGGCCACCATTTGTTGAGCCAATTCTAAATCGTCCTTGGTTTTGTACTTCTTGTTGGAGAAATTGACAAGGAGTTGGGAGTCACCATTCACAACAAGGTGCTTGACGCCGAGGGCGGAGGCGGCTTTGAGGCAAGTGATCGGGCCTTTGTATTAAGTAATGGTGTTGGAAACCTTCATGTTGTGAGTGTAGAACAACTGGACCGTTCAATAGAGCTTGTTTCCTTTCTGCGAAGTGAGCACCATGGCAGCCACTGCGCTCTTGATCGGGCGCCCCTAGAAGTAGTGGTGCAGCTTTCTGGAGGCAACAAGGAATTTGAGGAGGAGGTTTTGCTGCATGAGATAATGATCAAGCAGATCCCGTAGTACTGTGCTGACATAGTACCCAGGGTGCTCCACGTGCCTTGCGACCGTGGTGTCATTGTCGCACCCATCAAGGGGCGGGAACTTCTGAAGGTGGGGCATCACATGTCTCGGGAGCCTCCTATGGCGAGGCAGCCTCCTTAGGGGAGGCACCCCTCGGGGGAAGGGGTAGCCTCCTGAGAAGGGATGACCCCCGGAGTGGGGGTGACCTCCCGAGGGGCGCCCGTGCTTAGCCCCAATTAAGCCCACACAAGATCTTGTGGCACCTATTGGGTGGCCGCCGACTGCTTCTTGGTGCGAGTAGTGACTTCCCCCTCCACAACGAGGGTTGCGAAGGCCGTTCTGCCTCAGGGGTCCATGCGAACGGACCCGACCATGCCATCATCTTGAAGAACGACAATGCCCGCTCGCCGAACATGGATATGAAGTGCCCTGCGGAGGCTAGGCACCCTGCCAGCTTTTTAGTATCCTTGAGGGTTTTGGGAGGGCGCATCTACTCGATAGCCTTGACCTTATTCGGGTTTGCTTTAATACCTTGATGCGACACGAGAAATCCTAGGAGCTTGCTGGAGGGGACCCGAAACACACACTTGTCGGGGTTGAGCTTCAGGTTGACCTTTTGTAGATTGGGAAAATTTCCTCTAAGTCCTCGATGAGCGTCCTGGCCTCACGCATCTTGACCACGATGTCATCCACATAAGCCTTAGTGCTCCTCCCCAACTAAGGCCCTAGCGCGATCTGCATTAGTTTCTGGAAGGTGGCACCAACACTCATTAGTCCGAAGGGCATGCTGACATAGCAGAACACCCCGCAAGGGGAGAGGAAGGCTGTTTTTTTTCACATCTTCCTTGGCCATGTTGATCTGATGGAAGCTCGAGAAGGAGTTCGAGAAGCACAATAGGTTGCAATAGGTAGTAGAGTCCCCGACCTGGTCAATGCATGGGAGCAGGAAGGGGTCCAGTGGAGAGGCCTTGTAAAGGTTGGTGAAGTCGACGCACATCTGCTCCTTGTTGTCCTTATTGGGGACGATCATGGGGTTAGCGAACCATTTTGCGTGGCACACCTCATGGATGATCCCGGCCTCTTGCAGCTTCTGCACTTCCTGCTCGATGAAGTACTATTTTTCGGGTGCTCGACGCCGCACCTTCTAGTTGAATGGGTGTGCATTCGGGCACGCTGCTGGGTGATGCTCGATATCGTGCCTCGGTCCCCTAGGTAGGTCGGTCGCCTTCCACGCGAACGCGTCCACGTTTTCCCTAAGGAAGGCGTTGAGCATGCTCTCTTGCTCTAGAGCGAGGTTGGCACCTATGGTGAAGGTGGGGCCCGAGCTGCTATCATTTAGTGGCACGTTCTTCGTCTTGGTCCAGTCTTGCACGAACTGATGTTTCGTTCTTGTTGGGGCCACCTCGAGTAGACTGTCGGGAGTCACCTCCTTGCTTCCATCACTTGCGCACCCAACTACCGGGGCTTTGTGTGCTTACCTGAGGCAAATCACCGTGTCCCTCTCGTCACATCCGATGGTCAGGACACCGCTGATGCCAGGGAACTTGAAGATGTCGTACCCCAAACGAGTCGCCGCCATGAATCTAACAAGAGCGGGTTACACCAGGATGGCGTTGTACAGGAGCTCGATGCGCGCCCCATCGAAGTCGACGAGCTCGGTTGGCTGTTTGAGCGGGTGTCGAAGGTGATGGGGAGACGGATCTGGCCAAGAGGGGCCACAGTCTTGCCAACCCCCCGAGGTGGTCCCCCGCACAAAAGGTGATGTTGGGCGACGCCCGACAGGACCGAGCACGGTCCTCGAAGGCCTGACATTTCCTCGCAATTCCAGGGCTGTGCTTGCCCCACGGAAGGACGACTTGGATTGGATGCCGTTGCCCAATGTCTGGTATCCATCTAGGATGCAGCGACCTCGCGCCGCCACCGGCACGCCCCAGTGCCACCGCCAGCCAGGGGCATCTCGCGCTGATTCATGCTCGGGCCAATGCCTCGAGGGTTGCACTCCATACCTCCAGCATACATCAATTGGAGTTAGGCGATGGAGGAAGCGCCCTCGCCCCTCTGGCAGCGGCGGTGAGTTTGACGCACCTGCCCTGCCCGACGATGGGCCCTGAGCCCAGTAGCTGAGGATGGAGAGGCCGATTTTCCCCACGAGGCAAGGCCCGGGCTTTTGTCTGTTCACGGCCGGTGCGAGGGAGGTGGGCCACGGCGCGGCCGCCATCCCACTATTTGAGAAGGCACGGAGAAGCCTGCCGTCCTCGAGCGATGGGCCGATGAATACGGAAGCGGGAGTGCACCGAATATCAGCATACTTTCCCGTGGGCGTCTACCATGGAGTTGTCGAAGCCCGAGTTGAACAGAGTCAGAGAACGGTTGTGGAACCCTATCAGGCGCGCCTAATGTTGGAATCGGGGCTCCAAAGACCCAGGAAGGTTCGATCTATGGGGTGTGCTTGCTCTCCTACCCTATCCTACCTCTCGAACTCTCTGTAACTCTCCGGTGGCTCGATATAAGGAAAGCAAACGAAAACGCGCGAGCTGTTTACCCAGGTTCGGGACACCTTGTGGTGTAAAACCCTACTCCTCCTTTTCTGATATCTTGGGGTGGAAGACGAGTACAAATGTAGGTTCTTGCCCTAGTGGAGATAATGGGAATCGGGGTCCTTTCTATGGAGCTTGAGCCTCTCTTTTAAACTGGCCTTGGTCCTCTTCCCCGAAAACATTAGGCGGAAACGGTTTCCACAACGGCCATTTCGAATGGGGACAATAGTACGGACTACCTTGACAAAGGTGGTTTTCGCCTGCCAAATCCCTTCTTCGTGATGCGCTGGTGGGATCGGGGCTGACCTTCGTCCTGCCGAGCCCTAAGTCTTGGTTCTCTTGCACCGACCAGGAAATTTTTGGGAGGTGCTTTGGGGGCCTGCCAACTAGCCTCGCTTCTTTAGTAGGAAAGCGGGAATCCCCCTGTCCAGGTCTGCTCGCATAGCTCATGCGTCGCGTGTGCAACTTGCATCACCCACGCACTACACATGTCCGTGGGGCCCCACTAGGATTCTGTTGGCGAAGCCTCCCTACGAGGGCCTTGGGTGTAGCCTTAGGGCACATCATTGCAGTGAGCGCCCTTTCGCAACCCTCGACAATGATCCTGAGATGCTCGCCTCGCAAGGCCATGTCCCTCAGGAGGGTCTTCCTGGTTTGGCCCGCCGATGGGTTGGGCGAGGCTTGAACGTCCATGCAACGCCTAGGGGTTGTAGTGCGATGGGCCTGGGCACCCACGGTCCCATGGGTCCGATATACAGACACATTATCATTCACTTGTTTTACACTCTACTTGCGTAGCAATGTTATCTTTATATTTGTCACATAGAAACAGAAAGTAAAACAAGAAGCTTAATATAAATGGATCCTCATCCACTTGCTAATCTTTTCAAAATATCTAATTATATCGAACCAATTACTAGTGAGTTGAGTGCACTAGATTATCTTTATGAGATCTTGATTGAAAATCATGAATCTAAAAATTGCGGTGAAGCGTAAAAAGAAATATATAAAGTGATTCATGATAATTCCTATAATGAAATGCATGATTGCAATTTTGCTACTATGAATTCTATGATATCAATTGTGCTAGTGATCATGATTAGGGTGATAATCATGATAGTTCTTGTGATCTTGAGAATTCTGAGATTTCAGTTAAATCTACTATTGATAATGATATTTGCAATGCTACTAAAAGTGGTTATGGAAGAGCGTCAAATTGAGCTAACAATGATCCCACAAGGTGGAGAATGATCAATCTTATGAAATTGTTGATAAACTTGGGTTTGAAGAGGTCATGACTTTAGTTGATGTTAATCACACTACCTTGGAAGATTATAAGACTTGTATGCATATGGATCATAAAGAGAATATTTTACATGATGGTTAAATTATTGAGTTTGATTATGCTCCTACATGCAATTATTATGAGAGAGGCAGTTATGGTTATTGGAATTGGCATGTTACTCAATTATCTCTCTTTGTGTTGAAATTATTAATGCTTCACCCTTCATATTTCCATATGCTAGATGTTAATTGTCTGGATAATTTGTTTTCCTCTAAAATGCCTATGTGTAGGAAGTATGTGAGACTTATATGTGTTTTCACATGTTTTTGATGCTCAGTTTCTGCTTCAATTCTTGTCTTTTATATGTGCATCATCATTATCCCAAGCATATCTTCATGGCTATAAAGAAAGAGCTTGCTGGGAGTCAACCCAATACTTTATATTATTTTGTGTTAACATGATTATTGTTGGTGTAATGATTATTTTTTAAGTTTTTAACACATTGTTTGTGCCAAGTGAAGTCTTTGGGATGATTAGTAGAGTTGATCATGTGTAAAAATCAGAAACTTTTATGTGCAGTGCGCACTTTCTATGATTTTACTGGAATATCTTTTCTATATAATTTTTTTACAGATCCTTGATATAAAAATTACCGAGGTCGTCATATTGTATTATAATTATTGGAGTTACATAAGTATGGTTTTAGTGACGATCATTACTGACTATTCTGTTTTGGACAGATTCTGTTTTTGCCTGCATTGTTTGCTTGTCTTGATGATGCTATGGGTTATATCGGGGGGGGGTATAATTCAGGGAGAAGTTAGAATACAAAACCATATGCAATAATCAAATATGAATCGAGTTACAACAATACCTAAGTTTATGATTTGCCTATTATACTAACTGATCACACGAGGTTTCTATTGAGTTTTGTGTGTGATCACAATGGATGAATGAATAATGAGCGGCAAAACTCTAAGCTCGGGGATGCCCAAGGCACCTAAAGGTAATATCCTAGGAAGACACAAGGGTCTAAGCTTGGGGATGCCCAGAGGGCATCCCCTCTTTCATCTCCATTCCATTGTTATGTCACTTGGAATTATATTTGTATTCATCACAAGATATGTGTTTTGCTTGGAGTGTCATGTATTCAAAGTTGTCAGAATTGTGATTCTGAATCGGATCGCTTCTCCGTTGGTAGGATCATTAGTCGTAGAATCATAATTACTAGGATCGTAGAAACTTAGAGTCTATGAGCAAAATTATAGATTCGGAGGGGGTAGTTTGGATCGTAAGGTCTTAAGATTCTAAGATTTGAGTTGCGATTGTGACAACTTTGCGTGTATTATGATTTCTTTTGTTTTCCTTTTCCACAATCATTGTTTTTTGGACACACCTATTTAAGAGATACACATGTTCATCATGATTTGTTAGAATATTCTTTGTGCTTCACTTATATCTATTGGTCTAAGCAGTTTCTCGAGTGCTTCACTTATATCTTTTAGAGCACGTAGGCATGTAGATTTTATAGAAATAATTGCACTCTCATTCTCCATTTATATTTATTTGAGAGTATAATGGGGAGTAACGCTAATTTGCATGGGTTATAAGAGTATTTAAAAAATGATAGTTATTCAAGGAGGATATAATAAAAACATTCATGTAGCACATAAAAGAGAAATTAATGATAATAATGTGCTAATATGAAAGGGCATGAGTACATGGTTTTTGGTTAGTAGGAATATTAGTAATTAAAGGGTGTTACCCGTCATTCATCTAAATATTGGTTATGACATGGTGATGATGTGTGAACATTCTTATTCCTCCTTGAAATCCTAGTGTTGTCCAGGTCGGGGCACGCGATAGTTAACTCCTACCAACCTCCTCCCTAGGGGCATGCGGTAGTACTTTGCTTCAAGAGAGCTAATAAGTCTTTGAAATAAGTATATGGATTCTTTATGACATATGTGAATCCATGGATGTATGCACACTCACCTTTCCGTATTTGTTAGCCTCTTCGGTATTGTGCATTGCCCATTCTCACCTCGAGGATTGGTCCAACCTTTGTCGATGCGTCAAACCCCATGATATGATACGCTCGATCACACACAAGTCACCTTATATCTTCCTGAGAACATCCACAATACCTACTTATCATAGCACTTCCATAGCCCTTCGGAGATATATTTCCATGCAAGTTCCACTGTTACATCACATGACATGTGTGTTTATAGTCATATTTCTTTCCATGATCATGTATCTAACATGGTATTAATGGAAAAGCCACCGTTAATAATTTTACATGTTACATTAGATCATTGCACATCCTGGTATACTGGTAGAGGCATTCATATAGAGTCATTTCTTTCATCATCATTAAGTTTTTATATCGAGTTGTAAGTAGATTAAAGTGTGATGTTCATCATTATTAGAGAACTATCTCGGTGAGGAAAGCATGAGGAAGACTGTGATTCCCCCACAAGTCGAGATGAAACTACTAAAGAAAAAAATATAAAGGGAAGAAAGAAAAATAAAAAGAAAAGGAAAAAAGAGAAAGAAATAGATGAGAGAATAGAGAGAAGGGGCAATGCTACTACTTCCTTTTCCACACTTATGCTTAGATAGAGCACCGTGTTGTTTATACAGAGAGTATCATGAGTTGTCATTTTCACATCCTAGTGGGAAACTTCCATTATAGAACTTGGCTTGCATATTTCGATGATGGTCTTCCTCAAATGCCCGAGGTCTTCATGTGCAAGCAAGTTGGATGCACACCCACTTAGCTTCCATTGAGATTTCATACACTTATAGCTCTAGTGCATCTGTTGCATGGCAATCCCTACTCCTCACGTTGATATGGATTGATGGGCATCTCCATAGCTCGTTTGTCCGCCTAGTTGATGCGGGACTTTCTTTTCCATGTTTACTCCTTTCGATCTCTAACACCATACTCTATTACACCCATATGCTATGTCCATGGTTCACACTCATGAAATTAGTGAAGTCAAAAATGTTTAAGTGCGTTAGAAGTATGATCCAATTTCATGAATTAACATCGTGGTGCTCATCATTTATACATATCTGGTGAACATGGGGAGTAACATTCTTCAGGGATCAGATATTTTGAAAGTTAATGATTGTGTTATTTTGTTTATGGATATTACTATGTTGATATTTATTAGTTCATCATTTCTCAATTATCATAACTGAAATAGATTACATGTTAGGTAGCAAGTCACATCAAAAATGTTTTTTATCATTTATATACTCAAGGACGAGCATGAATTAAGCTTGGGGATGCTAATACGTCTCCAACGTATCTATATGTTTTGATTGTTCCATGCTATTATATTATCATTCTTGCATACTTTATATGCATTTATATGCGGATTTATATAATTTTAGGAACTAACCTGTTAACCTAGTGTATTTGCAAGTTGCTGTTTTCTACGTGTTTTTGGATTTCCAGGGCATCAGTACTAAACGAAGTTCAAATGCGACGAAATGTTTTGATGATTTTTTATGGACAAAATAAGACCTGGAACCTTCGGAGGAAGGCCAGGCACCAGACGAGGTGGTGCCAAGCCAAGAGGGTGCGCCCTAGGGGGTAAGCATGCCATGATGCCTTGGGGCCACCCCCCTAGCGCATCCTGACCAAACTCCGCCTCTGTAAATCTTCTAAAATTGGGAGAACACTAGACAGCCACCCACTCAAAACACATTCTTCGCTGTCGCAAGTCTCTATTCTGCCGTGATCCACCTGGAGCCCTATTTAGGTATGCGGCCAGAGTGGGGATCAATCCTGGAGGGCCTCTACATCAACTTTGCTGCTCCCATGGTGATGTGTGAGTAGTCTACCACCGACCTACGGGTCCATATCAAGTACCTGGATGGCTATCTCTCTATCTTTATTCTTCAATACAAAGTTCACCGCGACTCTTATGGTTATCTGTTTGATGTAATCTTCTTTGTGGTGTGTTTGTTGGTATCCAATGAATTGTGGGTTTATGAAAATATATTGAGTTTTCTCTGAATTCCTTATGCATGATTATTATAGCTTCGTATTTCTCTCCGATCTAGCAGTTTGGTTTGGCCAACTACATTGATTTATCTTGTGGTGATCAATCCCAATGACAGAAGGGGATGTGACACGTATTTGTATTGCATCCATTAGGATAAAAAGGTGTGGTGTAGCGACCCGACTCAAAAAGAGTCAAGCCTCTGTGTATTTGTGCCATCCCTGGATTAGTATGCTGGCACACACAGTACATCAATGTATATATCAAAGTGCAATCACATGTAAATAACGTAAAATTGATATATACCTCAAAATCTCAGCGGAAACAATCAAGGGAGTGGAGTCCCAATAAACACCAACGCCAGGTTGAGTGCAGACCGTAACCCTGAATCATACTCTTACTCGTCGTAGAAAGTATCTGCAACAGAGGATGTTGCAGCCGTGTAGATCAGCATATTGAATATGACAGCAAGTCACAAAAGAGAGGAGTCAAAATATCATCTATACTATATGGATATATGGCAGGTGGGGCTGTAGTTTAAATTTTGCGTAAAGCGATTTTTTCCTACAACAAGAGAGAGGTAAAAGCAAAATTTACTACATTGTTGGTTCTTAATGAGAAGGTTCCACTAACCATTTCTCATACCCAAGTTACGAATAACCCTTACATCATTAACTTATTTCTATTGAGAATTCCTGATAGCTTCAGTTCCTTTGGCTCAAATTGTCCATGACCGTGGACACGGCTAATCAATTTGGTTTGAGTACTTCGCATAGTTTTGCACACGTTCCCCACAAGATTTGATCGCCTCCGTTGGAGTCCTCGCACTTTGGGTCTTTGAGAACCGGATGATCAAAACATGGTCTTCCAAAGGGTTCCTCTGAGCCACTGTGTATGCCCATCTAATCCTACCATTCTTCTACATCTCGTAGCACCGCCCGTCTAGAGTCACCATGATGTCCAACCAAGCCAGAGCCTATATTGACTTGTGGCTGTGCAGGTAAGCCTCGGGTCTTGAATTATCCATCCATCACTTCGTGCCTGGGTGAAGCTTTCCGCAAGTTGTCATGGCGCTTCCCCATGCATCCCGGGTCATCCACTGGTTTCCCCAGGGAGCCCATCAAAATCGTCCTTCACCCAGAGGTATATTGCATCATGAGGTCTTGAAAGTCATGGAGTATTCAGGTCTTGATTATTAGGTTCTCACAACACTCATGATAAACACTCAACCAAACCCATCAACTAGAACCATAGCCAAATAACGTCCCGGCCAAAGTAACAAGGATCTTAAGGGTGCTTATCACAAGATACTACTCAAGAATCAAAATCTCCAAGTACCTACTTTGCATGCAATTGGTGGAGAAAGTTGAAACTAATGCAATAAAACCATAGGTAAAAATATGATCAATGTGAACTTTCCTGGTAAGGTTGATGAAGATGATTATTGCTCACAGAAAATAACTTGATAGAACTATACGTCACTCTCCGATGAAATCTATATAATCAAACATAGTATTCATATAAGAAATCATACTAGGAATCATTCTAACAATCAATATCACAACAACAATTAAAATTATCTAGTAAATCAAATCAAACACGAATCCAAAAGAAACTCCAAAGAAAACTATTGCGCCTTCTACTACAACAACACAAGATAGTTTTTATCCTATTTAAACTTAAAGGAAAAATAAAACACTAATAATAGTAAAATAACAGAAAATAAAATATAAAATTAACTAAGATAACAGGAAGTATTTTTCATAAAACAATGTTATTTTGAAAATATTTTCAAATAGGAAACCAACTAGCAACGAAATCAATTTGCAAGTTATTACCGAACTAGAATTGAATTCATGCTATCAAATAGAACTAAAATTTGGTTGTTGTTGAAAACCTACTGTTAACTAACAGAAAACAAAAATATAACTTTTCACAAGTATAAAAGAAAACAAATTAAAAAAAATTATAGCAAAAGAAGTAGCAAAAAACATAAAAAGAACTAAACATAATCTGTTTTGCTTAAAACCCTAATTTAAAATATCCTAAAAATGCTGAAATTAAACCCACTGATAAATATTATCACTAGTGATTAGTAGCTAAAATAATCAACTGAAAAGGTATTTTTAAACTCCTGATATTCCCAAAACAAGGTTTAAACCAAATCTGTTTAAATTCAAAATTTAAAAATTCAAAAAACAATTTGTTGGGCCCACGGGATAGATGGGATTTTTATGAAATGGTAGAAAATAGAATCATTTGATTTAGAGTTGTGGACTAATACATATGAATTTTCTAAGTTTCCTCTTTTTCTGAAAAAACTGTTACATGATTTGTGAAGATTACCGGAGATAGTCCCGGAGTTGGAGAAGAGGACAGGGAGGTGGCTCCGATGGCCGGCCGAGGCGACGAAGGGGTTAAGGTGGTGACGGAGGGTCTCCGACGCGTCGAGGTGATGTCGGAGGGGTGCGGGGGCGATGGGAGGAGGCAACACGAGAAGCTTTTCGAGGTTCGACTCGGGCGGACTCCGGCGAGGCGGCGGGGAAACTGCGGTGAGTGATTCATGCGGCTCTCATGGGGAAAAGAGCGAGAGAGAGGAGAGGAGTTGTTATAGGGGCTCGGGAGGGGATGAGAAGGTAGGGGTAGGGATCTCCGCTTGGATCCAGCGAGGTCTCTGCTGACGTTGTGGTGCACGGTAGAAGGAAGGAGGAGATTGTGAGGAGGAAGAAGAATATACGGGCCAGATTCGGTACGGGCCCATGGTAGTTATTTTCCTAATAAGCGCAGTTTTTCTATTATGAAAAATGAGGAACGAAAACCTACGATAGGAAATAAATCCTACTCCGAAAATATTAGTATAATATATCAAAATAATCAGAAAAAAATTCGGACAATGTGGACATTTTCTTTTGCACAAAACAAAAAACTTTATAAAAAAATATTTTTTTAAACCCAATAAAAACCAAATTTGGTCTTTTAAAACTTTTGGCACTATTTTTCTTCTGACTTTTTGGGGTGTCATGTTACCTCCTCTCTTACTTGCTAGGCAAGGTATTTATTAGAAAAGTTTGCGAGTAAAAATCTTGAGACAAAATAAATTCGAATCAAATACCGAAAGAATTTCAAATGGCACCATCATTCAAATTCTTTATAGTTGAAGAACTCAAGTTATCTTTTCTCATTGATTTTAAATGGATGAATTTGAATTCATAGTAAAAGGGGAAACACAATTTATTCCCTCTCAATCAAAAGTGTAAAAAATTTCGAACTTTCACTCAAATTTAATCACTCAATCAATCAAACCATGAGTCAAATATTTATTATAACATTCCAAAATTTTGGGATGTTACAAACCTAGCACACTTAAAATGACTCTCATCCTCGATATTCGAAGAGGCTAGAGAGAAAAGGTTAGTGTTTGGGGGTCTTCTAACTAACCCAATCTCCTGCAAAGTGGGTGCGACCACACTTCAAATTAGAGTTACCGGTCCCTTAAAATTAACAATCCTCTAGGGTCTTGGCATCAAACTCCTCACATTCTTCATACTAACTCCTTTGGTGATGCTCTTCCATTATATTTATAACGTTTCACTCAAAATCCGATGTCTTTACGTTGTTATAAGCTTCTTCCGTCACTTGGTCTTCTTAACTCACAAGTCTCGTGACCATTCTAAATAACCTATCGATGATTCTCATGGTCATCTACCACTTGTAGTTATGCCGCAGAGATAAGGGTCTTGGCTTCATCCTCACCCTAAAAAATTTCTACACGTGACAACAAATGCCATGTACATGGGGCTTTCATCATACCATTCTAAGGCTTAAACAAAAGCTTCAAAGAACGTCGTCTCTCTCTATGGGTAAGTCTCTCAGATTTACCATTCCGAATAGCAAGAGAATGATAAGATTAAGTTGTCATGCTGGCCAAGCCATGTCGCACTGAAATCATTACCTTGTATAAGGCTTAGTGAATCTCGTATTCTAACACTTGGGCGTACTCACAAGCATTGTAGAATTTCTCTTGTACACGAATGAAGTTCGTACGAATACATTGGTTCTAGAAGCCGAACAAAACATCTACCGTATTCTTTACCACTCTCAGTTTTACGCATGCTCCTAAGAAAACGTTTCTGATATGTCATAGCTTATTCCTTCATGCTCTTGGGGCAACCTTTATGAAAATCTTGGGACGCATCCTTGGTACAGGTTGTATTCCTTGAACTCATTTTCCTTTCCATTGGTCTATTTATCCTTAGGTATTGGTTCCTCATAATAATTCCTTCATTTCATCCTCATTCTATTCTCGAAATTCCACTTCAAAAGTACTTGGTTACAAATGTTGTCACCCGCATAGTTTGATATGATCCAGCATTTCCTTCAATTGTATATAGTGGATTTGGCTCCTTGGTATGCATGGTAGATTCCTACTCCTTCTTGGTTCATGTGGGTTTACCGATTACTACCACACTTAAAATAAAATATACTCATGCCTGCGTAGACCATATTTTCTCATATCCTCCAAAATGGTGAGAGATCTTTGTTCATATTGAAACAACTTATACAATTCAACGTAAGAAATCATGACACAATAAATTCCATTGATTTGGATTTGTAGACTAATATATATGAATTTTCTAAGTTTGCTCTAAGTTAGCTCACCGGAGATAGTCACCGGAGTTGGAGAAGAAGACAGGGAGGTGGCTTTGGTGTTCGGCCGAGGCGGCGGAGGGGTTCAGGCGGTGGCGGAGCGGCTCCGGCGCGTCGAGATGATGTCGGAGGGGTGCGAGGGCGACAGAAGGAGGCAACACCAGAAGCTTTTCGAGCTTCGGCTGGGGCGGACTCCGGTGAGGCGGTGGGGATGCTACGGCGAGGGATTTGGGCGGCTCTCGTGGGGAACGGAGCGAGGGGAGGAGAGGAGTTCTTATAGGGGCTCGGGAGGGGCTGAGATGGAATTGACAGGGAGATCCCCTCGGATCCGGCGAGGTCTCTAGTGACGTTGTGGTGCACGGTAGAAGGAAGGAGGAGATCGTTAGGAAGAAGAAGAAGATACGGGCCAGATTTGGTACGGGCCCAGGGCAGTTATTTTCCTAATAAGCGGAGTTTTTCCTATTATTCAAAATTAGGAAAGAAAACCTATGATAGGAAATAAATCCTACTCCAAAAATATTAGCATAATATATCAAAATGATCAGAAAAAAATTCCCACAACGTGGACATTTTCTTTTGCACAAAAGAAAACTTTATAAAAAAATATTTTTTTTAAAATCCAATAAAAATCCAATTTGGTCTTTTAAAACTTTTGGCACTATTTTCCTTCTGACTTTTTGGGGTGCCATCTTACCTCTTCTCTTACTTGCTAGGCAAGGTATTTATCAAAAATTTTGTGATTGAAAATCTTGTGCCAAAATAAATTCGAATCAAATACCGAAAGAATTTCAAATGCCACCATCATTCAAATTATTTATAGTTGAAGCATTCATGTTATATTCTCTCACTGATTTTAAATGGATGAATTTGAATTCATAGTAAAAGTGGAATGTCATTTTATTCCCTCTCAATCAAAAGTTTTTAAAATTTCGATTTTTCACTCAAATTAAATCACTCAATCAATCAAGCCATCAGTCAACTATTTATTATAACATTCCAAAATTTTGGGATGTTACATGTGGTTTATTCATATTAGTTGAGTTTACTTTTTCTAGATCATGTCATCCTTCTCCAAGCAATATTGTGTTTCATAGTTAATAATCTGGATGCATGCTGGATAGCGATCGATCAGCGGAGTAATAGTAGTAGATGCACGCAGGTGTCGGTCTACTTGCTTATGGATGTGATACCTATATATATAATCAATGCCATGAACAAATATTTCATAACTATGTGCTTTTCTATTAAGGTCCCAACGGTAATTTGTCCACCAACCGTATGTTATCTTTGAGAGAGCTGCCACTAGACAAAACTATGCCCCCCGGGTCTTCGCGAAATATTTTACTAAAACCCTAGAAATATTTCTGCCATCTATATTCTGTGATTTTATTATATACTTATATTATCTATCTATCACTACTTAATGCTTGCAAGTAAAAAAGTTCAAGGGGCTTGACAACCCTCTTGCCCGCGTTGGGTGCAAGTGTTTGCTCTTTTGTGTGTAGGTGCTGACGGCGATAGTTTGCATCGTTCTATTATTGGTTTGATAACCTTGGTTATTGGTGAGGGAAATATTTATATCTACTGTGATGCATCTCCTATCCTCTTTGCGGGAAAATCCAACACAATTTACAAGTAGCAAGCACGCCTTCCAAGCAAAACTCGATGTTGACCTTGATGAGGTGCCATTGGAAGTAGTGTCGTAGTTTGCAGGAGACCACTAGGAGGTCATACAATAGCTTATGAGGCATAGGATATCTCTCCTGGGCTTCGCGAAGAACCATTCTTATGAAGTACATCGTATGTTGGACTATGGGGCCCTTCGTGTGTTTTGAAATCTTCCCTTGTGTTGGCTGGCCAGCTATTCATAGTTTGCGATGTGGCTACGATGTAGAGCAATAGTTGTTCATTCGACCAGGAGGCCACCTTGATGGGGGAAGTTTTCAGATATCTTTTCATATCCCTAAAAGGACAATAGCTTCCTAACGTTGTTTTGGTAATTAATAACAACATATGTGTCATTGAACTAGTGAATTCTATCCAAGTATATTTCAGAAAAGTTTAAAGATGCATCGGCTAAAGGATTGTGAGGATAACCCCTTGATGCAATATCGGGACCCCGATCCTAAGCCATAAGAATCCACCCTGTAACACATCACATCACTTTGCGGTCTCACGCACGGTTAACCCCACGGCTGCCACCTTACCTTGGACGGGACCGTTTGTTTCTTTTGACTCACGTATGCAAGTGTGTCGCTAGAATTCCAATGTCAAAGAACTCGGGTCGACATAACTAGTTATAAACTCAAGTGGAATGTCTGTACAGAGACATGCATATATAAACCAGGAAAGCAGGTGTCGGTCATCAGCGTGTGTAGACGAGTCATAGCAAGATACAAGGACTCCATTACGCCGCGAGACATTTCCCCGAAGGGACATACACAACAGCAAAGAAGGATACATGTCGGTCAACCAATGTGCCTGGAGCAGTAGCAAGCTACCAGGGCCGAGCGGAATCACAAAGGGGAATTTCTCTGTAAATAGTACTACTGAAGGTGCACAACTAGGTGTCGAACCCCATACATATCATAGCATATCATTCGTACGCATGACATCCTCAATAGACATAGATACAACAATGGCATCACAACATAACCATACAACGTCACAATATTTATTTAGAAGGCTCAGAAGAGCCTTGCATAATAAGTTCATACAGGTAGTGGTCACATGACCCGACACTCAAGTCATACACACAAAGTCGTACAAGCCATGCGGAAGCATTAAAGCTGTGTGAGTACAGACAGATGTAAGGTGAAGGCTTAAAGGGTGACTATCTATAGTTCCCTTCCAAAGGGGTCAGGTCGTAGCTGGGACACCAGCTACTCGTCATCGTCAACATCTAGGTAGAACCCACCATATGGTTCGTGGGTATCTTTTGTAACAATTATTAAGCAAACATGAGTTCGAAATTACTCAACAAGACTTTAAATCAGAACTATCTACTCATGCACATCTATCAACAAGGGGTTTGTGGGGATTCATGCAGCAAGCCATCTTTGACTGTTGGCGAATCTGTACTAAAACTACAAGTAGTTTTGAACAAGTTTTGAGAAGTCGTACACGAGTCCATTATCTTCACAACAATACACTACCATGGATCCTTTCTCGTCTCCCTACGATAATGCCATCCATGGTACTCACACTTGTCTTGATACTTTTATGAGTAGCCATTAAAGTTATCTAGGAACAACATATGTTTCCAAGTAGTCCATATCTGAGGACGCGGCTATTCCAATAGATCATAACCCTACAGGGGTCTACTTATTCACACACGCTCTCGCCACTTATTGCCATGTGCACTTCACGCACCTCGGCAACCTTCAAGCGGAAGCCCAACGAGGGAGTCGGCCACGACCGTTAACCAAACTAATAACTAGTCGAGGTTTATCGCCTATATGGGATTGAACTCACACGGAATTCCGGCCAAAGTTTCTGCTACAGCCGCAAACGATGTGCGCAGGGTTACCAAGCCCACCATCCGGGTGCCACTTGATACATTGTGCCACTGCCTACCGCGTCGCAGCCCACCTCTAAGGTTAACACTATGCACGGCCCCTAGCATATACTACAAACACCATAAACTACTTCGAACTCACGGACCCAGTACGAGGCGGTTAATAAGCCAAGATGGTCCATTAGGTATCCCAACGTGTAGTAGTATCTAGTCTTGGATCACATACACGAAACTCAGTTCCTAAGAACGGTTTCGATGAGACAACACGCCATGTACTCCTACATAGCCTCTCACCGGTACCTTTACCAAATCAGGTTTAGTACTTGACTTTAAACACCAGAACACATTCATTCACTCCAGTTCATCATCCAGATGAAACAGGCCTGACACAACTCTAAGTATAGCAAGCATTGTATTGTAAAGCACATCATGTCTGATGAATCTACCAGGTATGCTAGGTTGCATGGTTTAGCTATTTACTGTGGCAATGACAGGGCATGCATAGGAATTGGTTCAACTTATGAAGCAAAAGCATTTGAAATGTTGTGTCCTAATGCAATAAATGAGAGCAAAGCTGGTTTGAATCAAAGATTCAAATGCCACTTCAAATAAGGTATTTTCAAATTACCTTTAACTGGTTTGACCTGATTCTCAGATATAGCTTCTTCTATCATGCATGATAATAGCACCAATGGATTCTTTGTATTTTTTTTGATAAATTTTCATATATAAATTATTTCAATCTGAGTTAGAGATTATTTTCTATGAATTTTAGAAGTTTTATACATTTTCTGGAATTGTTTTTTAAATAGAAAATCAATTATTACGACAGCTCATCACTAGCATTACGTGAGCAGGTCAACTGACCGTGCCACGTCAAGCCTGATAACTAGGCCCACACGTCAGTGACACATGCCTAATTCCTGGTCAAACCCGACGCTGATTGACGGCTTATTAAGGCGGCCACATCAGCCCTGATCGGAGCATGGTCGTCGGTGTCGTGGTTTTTTCACGGCAGATGTCCTCGTGAAAGGACTTAGTACTGGAGCCATCGCACCTTGGTGGCGACTCAAAGGGGTTAAGCGGGAGAGACACGGCGATTTACCTAGGTTCGGCCCCTCTGAAGAGGTAATAGCCTACGTCCTGCTTTGATGTGTATTGATATGGGTTCCATTACAAGGAAGGCGTAACTCGCCTAAACCTAGCACTCGATGATTTCTAACCTCCCCTCTGTCCCCCGGGACTCTCCTTTATATACAGGTCGATCCCCTAGGGTTTACAAGGATTCTTTCCTTCCTACCATTTGTGACCCCTGCGGTTTCTAAGTCGCCACCTTCCGAAGCTTGGAGACCTTCCAAGAGCCACAACCGTCATACGACCTTGATTCGGCCACAACGAGGCCCAACTAAATGTTTGGTGAATCGCCCAATGGATGACCCGGCCCAACTAGGGCGGGTCATCCACAGGTAGTATCCCCAACATTAGGCCCCAAATTGACTTGAACCTTTTAGCTTCATGCCAATATTTTTTCTCCATTAAAGGCGATTCATTCCCTATTTTTTCCTTCATCTGTCAAAAAATTGCAGGCCCGCCATTGCTTCCTAGAATTTGAAAATTCCTTGAGTCGCCAGATCCTTACCAATCGGCCTTTTCTTACTCCCTTCTTTTTTCTTTAGGAAGATCACCACAACTCCAACGGATCTTTAGCGCATTATTATCCCGAAATTTTCGGCGCACATTTATAGCGAATCTTTTATCCCCCGATGGTTCCCGCTCATGGTGCCTCGATTCTTGCACTTGCCTTGATAAATAGGCCGAGGGGGGACAGAACTATTGCTTCTCACCTACCAGTCCCGTCACCTTCCTCCCCACCGGCACAACGAGAAAACCGCACCGCCCCGAGGAATCCGCCGCCGTCCGTGCCTTCGGCCTTCACGCGAGGAGCTCCGATGCCGCCTGTGAACTTTCACCGTCGTCCACCCTCGCGCCGCAATCAACATATCCGCCATCGGCATCGTCGACTGCATCGCCGTCGGCCACCTCGCCGTTCACTTCGAACCTCGCCGCCGCCAGAAACTTCTCTGATCGACGGGACGCCCGCGCTTCTCCAGCGAACCCCATCTCCGTCGACTCTTCTCTCTCGACAACGCCAGGCTAGGGCTTCCGCCTATCTTTAAGAGTAGATTTTCTTCTTGTTCGGGCTTCCGCCATTTCCGTGTTTTTGAAGCTCGTTGCATATAGATGCTATCTGCTTCGAATCGATTAACACGAGTGCCGATTGGATAGCCAGTGCCCCGAATACCTTTACTTATCCACGGTACTCGCGAATCTTTGGACAAAATGTCTCCACCAAACGAGGGGCATCACTTGATAATAAACTGTTCGTGCCCAGTTATATTCCGTAGGTTTTCACATTTGTCTGGTAGATCCACTCCTTATTTACTGTTTGCAAAAAGTTGTTTGTAGTCTTCACCCCCTAGCGCTTCAGGATGAAACGACTTTACCATTCTCAGAGCGTAGCCTTTGGGAATGACCATGCTTCCATAAGTCGCCATAATAACCCAACTCGGCCCTTTGAACTGGCGGGCTAAATCTTTCTTTAATCAAACTATTTGGCGGGTTAAATGAACCGATTCCATTCCATATAGTAGGTGTCCAAGATATGTAATATCATACTTTTACTTACTTGTAGCATGGGCGCCGTCTTCAAGAGTGACTGGCTTCCTATCAAGGTTGAGGACGCTGTTTTAGCCAATTATGTGAAAGCGGGCTGTTTGGATTCTCAAGATGCCATTGGCTGGCGCATCGGGTTAGGAGAAGATCTCCCTAACCCCAAAGAAGGGTAAATAGTAGTTTTTGTCGAACACCTGGAACGGGGTTTTAAGCCGCCCGGATCGAAATTTCTCAGGGACGCTTTGTCCTTTATGAACGTCCGACTCCAGGATCTGGGACCCAATTCCATAAGCAATTTGAGCCAATTCCAAGTTCTTTGTGAAGCTTATCTACGGATCAAGCCTTCTGTCCCCCTATTTTGGTATTTTTTCCATCTGAATCGCCAGACGGAATTCCACAATGGCCCCAGTTTGGAACTCGGCGGCGTCAACGTCCAGCGCCGTAGGGATAGTCCGTTCCCTTCGCTCACCATGCCTAGCCATCCCAAGGGCTGGGGCGAGTCTTGGTTTTATTGTCAAGAGACGTCTCCTGCTGGTGAGAACAAGCTTCTAGGTTACAGGCCAACTCGCCTTCGGGTCAACTTCAAGCTCCCAGACAAGCTTACCGAGGAAGAGGAGTCGGAGTTCATCCCCATACTATCTGAGCTAAGGTCCCTGACGAACAATGATCTTACCGGGGTCGACCTAATCTGCTGCTGGGTTGAATGGCGTATTCTCCCTCTGAGCCGCCGAGATGGTCTGATGTGTGAGTTTGACGGCACCCTGGATCATCCTCAATGCTACTTTCACAAAGCTTTAACGGAAAAGGACACTGTTACCATCATCAAAAAGTTGACTGGCGAACCTGCGGGAAAATGCGGCCAAATCGGCCTTAAGCCGTTTTGCAAAATTAACCCGGCGCCCAAGGTAACCAAACCTGACTCGCCCTCGGTATTTATCCCTTATGCTTTACTGCTATCGTGGTTTCGTAATATATACCATTTCGGAAAGGTGATAAGTTCTGGTCAGGAGACCCAAAATAGCAAGCCATGAAAAATGTCAAGCCGCCTTCTAAGAAAGCCAAGGGTAAAGGAAAATCTGCTGCGGCTGAGCCATCCGAAGTCGACGAATCTCAAGTCGGCGATGCACTTTCAGAGGTACAAATCCGTCCTCTTTTCACTCGCCACCTGTCACTGTTTAACCTTTTATTTACATCTTTCCCTTTCCCTGAAATAGAATGAGGATAACGAAAGCTAAGAAGACTCTGTTGAGGTAATTTCCGTTTCCTCCGATTCATCTCCTTCTCCACCTAAGCCGGCTAGGCGAATTTGTGGGAAAGTTCCCTTCTCTCATCCAAATGCTTATCTGGAGCCGAATTTCCTACTGAAGAAAGCACAACAAGCCTCAAATCGGAAAACGCGAAGTCACTCTGGCGACCTGGTATCCGGCCTTCCGGCAAAAAACAAAGGAAAACCAAGCGAGGTACTATTTATGAATAGCCATTCTGCATTTCTCTTTGGGTCACGCTTGTAACCCGCTTGTATGATTGACATATAACTCTTTTGCAGAATTCTCCTCCTACCTCGGGCGACTCAGTGATGTCAACACTTCCGCCAATGATTCAAGTTCCGGGGTAAGTCTTTTGATAATCTTGTCGTGACCTTTAAGAATAATGAACTTTCCAATTCCTTAACGTGCGTATTCTCCTTTTTTGCAGGGCACAAGCCAAGAAGAGGAAAACCAGCGGACTAACTCCTGACGCAGCTCCAGACCCCATGAGGGAAACAACTCCAACTCCAGATCAAGCTGAGCCCGCGACTCAAGTAGATCTCCCTGAGTCGCCGAGAGAAGCAATGGACGCCCCCAAGCCGCCGAGCCCATTGACAACAACGGAAGACCCAGATGTCGTGGTTATTACTGGCTCTAGCTTTTCTAAACCGGCGGCGACAGTTTTGTCCAAACATGTAGCATCCTCCTCTCAGGCCATTCCCGAGTCTAGGCTCTCCAAGGCGAAAATTTCCGACTATGCAAATTTGGAGTTTAAGGAACTCTGTTCTGGCTTTGCAAGTCGCCTGGAGGCGAGCTATGAGATGGAGAAAAACCTGCTGAAGATGTTAAACAACAAACATGAGGTATATTTTGTTTATACTTATATTATTCCCATTAACCCCCAAGCGTCGGGTCATCAGTAAAAAGATGAGCCGGGTCTTCGAAAATTTAGAAAAACCTTCGCGACCAGTAACCCCCAAGGGCCGGGTCATCAGGAAAAAGATGAGCCAGGTCTTGAAAATTTAGAAAAAGCTTCGCGACCAGTAACCCCCAAGGGCCGGGTCATCAGTAAAAAGATGAGCTGGGTCTTGATTTTTGTATAATTTCACCTGAAAAAATTATACATTAGCCCCCAAGTGTCAGGGATATTGCTTTGCAGTAATTCTGAGACTTGCCCTTATTTTAAACTTTCAATAGGAACACCTTGCTCAGACCGAATCGGCGCTGGGCGATTTAAGAAAAAACTTAGCAGGACAACAAGACGCCCGAGCTAAGTCCGAGGAAAAATGTCAATTGGCCTTTACCGAACTGGTAAAACTCAAGGCCGAGTTGAAAGAAGCTCAGGCTGAACAAAATGCCGCCTTGAAGAGGGCAGAGAAAGCTGAAGCTAGGCTGGCCACTGTACAATAGCAACTGTCCGGCTTAAAACGTCATATCTCCAACATGACGCAAGCCGTCTTTGGTAAGCCTTACTTAAATCTTCAACCTCATCCCCCTTTTTTTTTCTTTTTTTTAGTCATAATACTGATGTTAAGTCGCTAATCATCATAATTCAGGTCCAAAAGCCGCCAACCTGCAAGAAGACTGTGTGTTGATGCTGAAGGCGATTTATACGTTGACAGAGCAGTTGTACACAGGCAGTGTGTTGACCGTCAAAGCTGTGATGGGTGCCAAAGAACCTATTACTTCCATCAAGAAGGTACTTGGATGCTTGTCTACACTTCCCCCCCATATTGGCGAGTAAACTCGGTCAGCCGCCCGGAAAGGTGTTCTGACTGCCCTGAGTCGTTGCTTAGCATATGCTCCAGAGATTAACTTAGAAGAAGTAGCCGGTGGCTTCCCTCAGCTCAAGGACGATGGATCAGAATTTGTTGAAGAGGATTACCAAAAAGTCGTCAAGGATTCTCGGTTGGCTGCAACTCAACTCGCCGCAAGCCTTGATTTAACAAAATACCAGGCGGCTTACGATAGCAGAAATAAGAAAGTCAGCCCGCCAACCTTCGTGATGACCAGCCTAACTCCTCGGCGGCCCAAGAATCCTTTCGACTTGGAAGCAGACTTGGCATCAATTCTGACCGACGAAGACGACTTTGCTGCTTTGGCCAGATGCAATTGGGTATTGGGCGACTTGCAAATCGAAGTTGGCCAGAGCTCATGCCAGGATGATCCCAAGGCGTTAACGAAGTAAGCTTTACTAAATTTGGCCTGCGAGCCATGTAATAGGTCCTTTTTCCGCAAGTCAGTACTGTTTTTGATGATACCTTCTGCGAGAACGCTTATATCGTCTTTAAGGCGATTTGAAATATTTGACCCGCCTGAATGCTTAATTCGCCAAGGATGGAACAATTCTTATCACCCTCCTGTCTTAAACTTTGAAAAAATCATATGTGAAAACAAACAAACTATGGACATTTTCAACAAGCATCAGAAAGAAAAGGCTTAAAACCTTCAGGATTATGCCACAACGAAAAACAGCAATAGTAATTTCGTCGGCTCATAAGGTCGCGACAGGGGGAGGCGAGTCAGAAAGCTCGTGCACCCACCCTAAATGCAGGTTTCGTCGGCTCATAAGGTCGCGACAGGGGGAGGCGAGTCAAAAAGCTCGTGCACCCACCCTAAATGCAGGTTTCGTCGGCTCATAAGGTAGCGACAGGGGGAGGAAAGTCAGAATGCTCGTGCACCCACCCTAAATGCAGGTTTCGTCGGCTCATAAGGTCGCAACAGGGGGAGGCGAGTCAGAAAGCTCGTGCACCCACCCTAAATGCAAGTTTCGTCGGCTCATAAGGTCGCGACAGGGGAGGCGAGTCAGAAAGCTCGTGCACCCACCCTAAATGCAGGTTTCGTCGGCTCATAAGGTCGCGACAGGGGTAGGCGAGTCAGAAAGCTCGTGCACCCACCCTAAATGCAGATTCTGTCGACTCATATGCTCGCAACAGGATGACACAATTTGCTTTTTGATAGAGAAGCCCCGAAGTCGGGGAATATTTTATTACTTCATAATGAAAGTGAAAAACTTACAAAGTGTAAAGCTTAAGAGCTTAAGTGTAGTAATGCCGCAAATGGGCAATATTCCGGGGGTGAGTTGACTCAGCCTCTGTGGTCGGTCAATTAGGCCGAAGATCCACCAAATAGTAAGAGCCATTGCGAAGGTTCTTGCTGACGACGAACGGCTCTTCCCAAGGGGGTGACAACTTGTGCATGCCCGCTCGATCTTGTAGCAGACGAAGCACTAAGTCGCCTTCCTGAAAGGTCCGACTCTTAACCCGGCGACTATGATAACGCCGCAGATCTTGCTGGTAGATAGCCGAACGGGCCGCAGCCAGGTCACGTGCCTCCTCCAAGGCATCCAAAGAATCTTGACGCGCCAGCTCATTATCTTGCTCCACATATGCGGCGACTCTAAGGGAGTCATGCCTTATGTCCACAGGAAGAACAACCTCTGCTCCATAGACCAAAAAGAAAGGGGCGAATCCCGTGGACCGGTTCGGGGTAGTCCGAATAATCCACAGTACGGAAGGTAACTCTTCAACCCAACACCCTGGAGTCCTTTCTAGAGGAACCATGAGTCGGGGCTTGATCCCTCGCAAGACCTCTTGATTCGCCCGTTCTGCTTGCCCGTTAGATTGCGGGTGAGCAACCGTAGAAATATCAAGCCGGATATGTTCTCGACGACAAAAATCCTACATCGCCCCTTGGGACAAGTTAGTACCATTCACTACTGGAATCCAGAAATTTGCCGTCAGCCAGTTCTTTACCGTCTGCTGGCTGACGGCAAAGAACCTCTTTGCCATCAGTTGACACAATACAGACGGCAAAGAACTGACACATGGCAAAAATACTATTTGCCATGTGTGGGTCCTTTGCCGTCTGCCAGCGGACGGCAAAGAGCCCCAGGGCAGACGGCAAAGGGGACGCGTGGGCCCCATGCCTGCCGCGTCCGAAATCCGGGCCCTTTGCCGTCCGCGGGCCTTTGCCGTCAGCCGTAAGGCCCTTTGCCGTCTGCCTTACGTCCCTTTGCCGTCGGGGGGCGGACGGCAAAGGGGCCTCCCTATAACGGCTGTTACCCCCCACCTCGCTCACTGTCTCTCTCTCTCTCTCTCACCCCGACCACTCTCACCCCTGCCGGCGAGATCCCCTCCCCGCGGCGAGCCTACCCCCCCGGCGAGCCCACCCCCCCGGCGACCCCCTTCCCGCGGCGACCCACCCCCTCCCCCTGCCGCCGCCGCCCCCTGCCGCGCGCCGCCCCCTGCCGCGCGCGCCCCCTGCCGCCGCCCCCTGTCGCGCGCCGCCCCCTGCCGCCGCCCCCTGCCGCCGCCCCCTGCCGTCGACGCCCCCTGCGGCGAGCCCCCAGCCGCGCGCCCCCGTGCCGCCGGCGCCCCCTGCCGCCGCCCCCTGCCGGTGAGTTTTTTTTGTTTTTCTTTTTAAAAAAGTTAATTACTTTAGTTAGTTTATTAGGTTAGTTTTTTATTATATATAGGGTAATTTAGTTAGTTTATTTGGTTAGATTATTAGGCTAATTAGGTTAGTTAGTTAGGTTAGAAGAAAAAAAGCAGAAGGAAAAAAAGCAGGAGAAGAAGAAGAAGAAGAAGAAGAAGAGGAGGAGGAGGAGGAGGAGGAGAAAAAAGAAGAAGAAGAAGAAGAAGAAGAAGAAGAAGAAGAAGAGGAGAGGAGGAGGAGGAGAAAGAGGAGGAGAAAGAAGAAGAAGAAGAAGAAGAAGAAGAAGAAGAAGAAGAAAAAGAATAGAATGAGAAAAAGAGGAGGGGGAGTAGGAGGAAAAAAAGAAGAAGAAGAAGAAGAAGAAGAAGAAGAAGAAGAAGAAGAAGAAGAAGAAAAAGAGGAGAGAGGAGAAGAAGAAAGAAGAGGAAAAGGGAACCCCGGCACCCCGAAACTGACCCTCGACCCCCGACCCCTGACGCCCGACGCCACTGACCCCCGACCATCGACCTCCGACGCCACTGACCCCCGACCCCCGACCCCCGACGCCACTGACCCCCGACGCCACTGCCCCCGACCCAGCCCCTCGGCCCACGACTCCCGACCCCCGACCCCCGACGCCACTGACCCCCGACGCCACTAACCCTCGACCCCCGACGCCACTGCCCCCGACCCAGCCCCTCGGCCCACGACTCCCGACCCCCGACGCTCGACGCCACCAACCCCCGACCCCCGAGGCCACTGACACCCGACGTCACTGACCCTGGACCCCCGACGCCACTAACCCTGGACCCCCGACGCCACTGACCCCCCACAACCGACGCCACTAACCCCCCGACCACCGATGCCACCGACCCTCGACGGCACTGACTCCCGACGCCACTAAGCCCCGACCCCCGACACCTCTTCTGCCTTCTTTTGAACGAGAAGGTGCTTTTCGGCCTTCCAGAGGCCCACGGGGTCATAGTTTTGAAAATTATGAGTTAGGTCACATATTTTCCGATCATGTTAATTATAAAAACATCGTATTTGTGTTGATCGGGTGAATTTCAATGTGCAGTTGTTCGACGACCTCCACGTGCGTTGGACGTTTGTTGGTGAGCACAAATGACTTCTCCTCCTACCCCCTTAATTTGCTCTGTCCCGGTCTTCGTGCCGATGAAACTTGCTATCTATAGGTTTCTTCAATCATGAGTATGCGTGACCAGTATGCGTCTCCCGTTCGAAAGGGCGACATCTATAAATATGCATTTCTTTGCATATTTATAACCACCATCCTTTCGAATTGTCCAACATTATCCATGGACAGCCCGAGTATGTGTAGATTGGGTTTGTTTTCCCGTATGCTGTGCTCCGGATCCGATGCGGAATTTCGTCAGTGCCTCCCCTGTTGTTCTCCGGGTACACATCCTCTCTGCTTATTGCCGAGACGTGTATCAGGAGAACAGCGGGGAGGTGCTGCCGAAATTGTGCGTCGCATCTGGAGCAGAGCATGGGAAAACGAACCCAGTCTACACATACTCGGGTGGGATTAGGACCTATCTTTACCTATTAGCGTGTAGGTTGCATGGACGTAATAAAACTGACAAACTTGATTAGCGTATGAATATAGATGATGAATTATGTATTTATTTCTTGTGCCCCCATAGGTAGCTAGGCAACATGAGTGATCGTGCTTGGATGTACACTGGTCACCCTAGTCAGAAAGACATGACCCATGAATGGTTAACAAAAACCAGGGGGTTTGTGAGAGCCGCATTTGCAAATGGCCAGCAAAAAACATGGTGCCCCTGTCCCAACTGCGACAACTGGAAAAAGCAGACAGAGTTTGAAATGGGTAAACACTTGCAGAAGTGGGGTTTTACGCCTAATTATACGGTGTGGACTTTTCATGGTGAGTCTGACCAACGTGCCAGAGCTGAGGTGATTCGTCGTCGCACCGACGAGCATGGTACCGGGATTGAAGACATGGTGCAAGACTTTGATGATGCTCGGGATTCGGACGATGAGATGGAGGAATCTGCAAAGGCCTTCTATGAAATGCTGGAGTCTTCAAAACGTCCTCTCCACGAGCAGACTGAGCTTTGTCAGCTGGATGCCATCGCACAAGTAATGGCTCTGAAGGCTCAATTCAACCTAGGCAGAGAATGCTACGACGCGATGATGACGATATTTGGACGCTTTCTACCCAAAGGCCATGTACTGCCTGCAAACCTGTACCAGTCAGAGAAAATCCTCCGTGTACTAAAGATGCCCTATGAGAAGATACATGCCTGTGAGAATGGATGTGCCTTATTTAGGCTTGAGTATGCGGCCTTGAACTATTGCCCCATTTGCAATTCTTCCAGGTATATTGTGGTAGACAACGGCATGGGTGAGAAGAATCAGACCAAAATCCCCATTAGTGTTCTTCGATATCTGCCAATCATACCAAGACTTCAACGTCTTTTCATGGTCGAAGAGACGGCCAGACAGATGACATGGCACAAATTGGGCAAAAGAACCGAACTAGATGCGGATGGGAACAAGATGCTAGTACACACTTCAGATGGTTTTGCGTGGAGGCACTTCGATGCATTACATAAGGATAAATCGGAAGATCCAAGGCAACCTAGAGTTGCCATCAGCACGGATGGGTTCAATGTGTATGGTATGACGGCAGCACAATACAGTTGTTGGCCTGTATTTGTCATTCCACTAAATTTGCCACCCGAAGAGATTATGAAAAGAAAGAACATTTTCCTGACGTTGATAATTCCAGGGCCCAACTATCCGGGGAAGAATATGAATGTGTACATGCAGCCACTTAAGGATGAGTTGCAAGAAGCCTGGGATAATGGGATCAAGACCTACGACGCGGCTACCAAAACAAATTTCAAAATGCATGTGTGGTACATGTACTCGACGCATGATTATCCGGCGTTTGCGCTATTCGCTGGCTGGTGTGTGCATGGAAGGTTCCCGTGCACCACATGCAAGGCAGCTCTTCAGTTCCGTTGGCTGCAGGCTGGTCGCAAGTATTCTTGCTTCGACATGCATAGACAATTCCTGGATCCTGACCATAAGTTCAGAAAAGACAAGAAGAATTTCATCAAAGGTAGAGTTGTCAAAAACACTGCACCAGCTGCGTTGACAGGCCAACAGACCCTTGATCAGTTAAACGCTCTCGAGCCCGATCCTTTGCGTCCAGGATACTTCAAAGGGTATAATACGGAACACGCCTGGACTCACAAGTCATGCTTATGGGATCTCCCTTACTTCAAAGACCTCCTTTGCCCACACAACATTGACGTGATGCACACTGAAAAGAATATTGCGGAGGCCATTTTTGGTACATTGTTCGGCATAGAGGGGAAGTCAAAAGATAATCCTAAGGCTAGAATCGACCTGGAGGCTCTATGTGATAGACCGTTGCAAAACTTGCGACAACGGAAAGGAAAGCAAAGCATAGCGAAGCCAAAGGCATGGTTCAATCTTGAAAGGCCAGCTATGAGGGAAATGCTATTGTGGGTGAAAATGCGGTTGATGTTCCCCGATGGGTATGCTGCGAATCTAAAGAGGGGAGCGAGTCTTGAGAAATTGAAAATATTTGGGCTCAAGAGTCATGATTGGCACATATGGATTGAGCGGGTAATGCCGGTGATGTTGCGTGGCTTTATCCCTGAGGATGAATGGATAGTACTGGCAGAGCTGAGCTATTTCTTCCGTTCTCTTTGTGCGAAAGAACTATCGCCTGGCGTGCTAGATGAAATGGAAGAGTTGGCACCGGAGTTGGTCTGCAAATTAGAAAAGATCTTTCCACCGGGCTTCTTTAATCCAATGCAACATTTGATTTTGCATCTCCCGACCGAGGCAAGAATGGGGGGGCCCGTTCAAAATCGATGGTGCTACTCAACTGAGAGGATGCAGAAGACGCTTCGAGCTAAGTGTAAAAATAAACGTAGAATTGAAGCATCGATGGCCGAGGCATTCATTACTGAGGAGGCGGCAAACTTCGTGACAGCACACTACGAAGCCAAAAATTATCATTTGCATAACCCGAAGCCTCGGTACAATGATGGCGATCGAGAAAAAGTTCGATCCAACCTCAGCCTATTCAAAGGTAAGCTCGCACCATCCGGTGCTTCGAAAGGGAAATCGTTGGATGTCGAAGAATGGCGGACCATTTCATTGTATATCTTCACCAACCTAACAGAAGTGCGGCCGTACATCGAGTAAGTTCTCGGTAATTTATTGTTCCGCAACTTCTAATTGCTTTGAACCACTCTTATTCCCGGATATTTGATATAGTCGATACGTCGCCGAATTCTCGGATGGAGCGGTCATCGAAAAGGATTCCGTCGAAGAGTATGAGCTTCTCGCAAAGCATGGAGGCGACTATCCTGGTTTCATCTCTTGGTTCAAACAAAGGGTAATTAATTACCATTAAGGGCCCATTTGACTTATTGGTCTAATTTGCGGCTAATGCATCCATTCTTTCGTATTAAACTTGTAGGCTGATGCAGAGTCTATGGACGCCGAGTTGAGACAAGTCGCTAATGGTTTTGACTATAAGGTCCGTTCATTTGACAAATACAACATCAACGGGTATCACTTTCGTACCTTTGGCAAAGAGCTATCTATGCCCGACCTAAAGACTACAAATTGTTCTGTCTCTGCTATCGGCGAAGGAGACACCGAGTATTATGGAAGGGTTGAAGCAATTTATGAACTTCTATTCTATTGTGAAAACCCACCGACCGTCGTAGTATTCAAATGTTATTGGTTTGAGCCGAGGGAGACTAGAAGGACTCATGAACATATAGGACTAGTCGAAATCAACCAAAACACCCACTTAGATGTTCCCGATGTCTATATTACGGCTCAACAGGCGACACAAGTTTTCTATCTACCGTGGGCCTGCCAAACTGATCCAAATCTCAAAGGTTGGGATGTCCTTTATGAAGTGCCACCACATTTTAGACCACCTACCCTCAATGAAGAGGATTACGAACCTCACATTAACCCAGACACATATGAAGGAGAATTTTTCCAAGAAACACGTATGTCCAAGAAACGTTTCAAGAACCGCTCTACTTCACCCCAGAACATTGAAGTAGACAGCGACAGTGAATCCGTCTTAACCCCTGAGCCCGAACAGGAAGAGCTGGAAGAAGAAGAGGTTACTGCTGCGGATGACCTGTCACTTCTTGACCGATTACATAATGGTGGCCTTCCACATGTTCTTCTAGATAGTGATGATGATGATGCATTTATTGATGATAGTGATGATCGTGATGCATTTATTGACCCCGAAGCATATATAGACGAGGACGATTGTTATTAGTTCATGTCAGGTATTCAACTATTATACTATATATAAATTTTGAGTTCATGTTAGGTATTCAATTTTTATTAGTCATGTTGGTATTTATGTTGTACTAATTTCATTTACTCTTTGTCATGACAGGTGTTGAAAGATGGTGGGAAAGGGACGAAAGCATGCCGCGGCTGCTTCTTCGTCGGCGGGTGATGGGATGGGTACTTCCATTCCTGCCTCGCCTCTTCGGAGAGTGTTGCTCTCTACTATGCAAGGAGCGGCCCCCGTGAGAGGAGGTCGACCACCCGCGAAGCCGAGAGGCACTAAAGGTACACGTTGTATTCATGTTGGTATTTATGTTGTACTCATGTTGTATGCATATTGGTATTTTATTACTCATGTTGGTATTTATGTTGTACTAAAGGTACACGTGGCCGCGGGAGAGGTAGGGCTACATGGTCTCCGCCACCACCCCAAGCTGATTCACCTGAGCACAGGAGGACTTCTAGGGTGGATTCGTCTGAGGTGGAGGCTACACGGTCTCCGGTTCACGAGCCTCGGGTCGACGAGCCTCAGGTCGACGAGCCTTTGGCCCACGAGACTCGTGTCCCAGAGGCTTCCTTCCGCACGACTGCGGAGCACAGCAGGGATGAGGGTACGTCCCAAGAGACCCAGTGGGATATCTGGCCTGAGCCAACTGGCCATGCTGGTAGCGACGAGGAGCTGGGTGAGGGGGATACCCAGTGGGATACCGTCTACCAGCGTGGTAGTTCGGGGCTCCCGCTCGTGCCAGCGACCCCCGACCAGAGGTGGTCGATTAGGCCAAATGGGGACAAGTAAGTTAATTTACTCTTATTTAACCTTTTGCCTTCACGTTTTCTCAAATATCTAACGTTTTGGCTTCAATTTGTCATACTGTAGGGGTTGGATTGTTGCCAAGGGTGTCCGCAAGCCCAACAGCGTCCTCGGTGTTCTTTGCCGTCAAAACTTCCCAGGGTTTGTTACGTTGCCCGGTCGGGAGCGAGAGGTAGGGATGACCTGGGAGCACTACTTGGGTGCCCCGGCCCCGCCGGAGGTGGAGATCGATGGTGTTTTGTGTGACACGAGGGCGGACATGGTGATCCGAAAGTTTTGGGTAATTTCACTTTCACACAATTATAAATTAACCATAGCTATTTATTGTACTAATCGGTGTTGTCTCGTTTGCAGACCTTCTACAGGTGTGAGGAGGGATACGAGGACGACGCGGCAAAGGTTATCGAAACCGAATGTCGCCGCCTACTTCAAAACTTTCGGCACGAGGCTCGGGTGCAGGCTGTTCGAGACTACTATGCCACGCGGCGTATTAGGATTGATAAGGCGAAGTGCCGTGATGCTAAGATGGAGAAGGAGCATTACATGAAGGTAATTACATATTATTAAGGCTTTGTAGTTAGTTTCCTTGATTTGGTTCTTACGCACTCAATTTTCTCTTTATTAACTTAGGTGCCCCCGAGATGGTGTGTGGATAAGATGGATTGTTGGGAGGCCTTGGTGGACCAGTGGTGCTCCGAAACGTGGGAGACCAGCCACAACAACGCCAAGGAGAGGCGTGGCAAAATGGTTGGCGTGCCACACCATCAAGGGAGCGTCAACTTAATCCAATTTGGCGAGAACTGGGTATGTGGTTTGCTTCATGCCTCATGCAATTCATTCTTAATGCTATCTTGAGCCCTTTACCAATACAATTTTCTGCTCTCTCTCTTTTAGGCGCGTCACAATAAGACGGAGGCGCCACAGATGTACGACCTTTATGCGATGGCCCATACTGCCTCGTACAAGAAGGTCAAGGCATTCTCTCAGTCTGACCTCGAGCATCCAGAAAACTTCACCAACATCTCCTCCCACGACAAGCTCGTGAAGTACAGAGATCACGGGAAGGCGAGGAAAGGGGAGGACTTTAACCCGAGCGAGGGGCCTATTGATCCAGAGCTGGTGATGATAGCTGGCAACGGGAGGCCCCATGGCTCGCTCGCCATTGGAGACGGCCTTATACGTTGTCCTAGCACTCTCCGGCAGATAAAGGCACGCCAAACGAGCTCTTGTCCGGAGATAACACGTCGTCCACGGCCAGTCGAGCTCGCCATCGAGGTTAGTTTAATGGACTCAACTATCTTTCCGCATTATGTTGTGCGTTGGAACCAATATGATTACATTGCTAACAATGAGTTGTGTTGCAGGCTGCTATTCAGAAAGAGAGAGCGGCAATGCAGGCGGCTATGGCGGAGAAGGATAAGGAAATTAGGGAGCTGGAGGAGAGGACGACTGCATTGGTGGAGGCGGAGAGGGCACGGAATGAAGCGTCTACCAGGGCCATATACGAGCTCTTCATGGTAAGTTTCTTCTTCATGTTATTTCAAATCTTGCATTTGAATGTCCGTTTCATTAATAAATAAAAAGTTTGACTTGTCGAAACCAAATGTACAGTCTATGTGCGAGAAGAACGGCCAAGTCCCTCCGCCGATGCCAGTCATTAACGTGGCGGGGACGGTGAGTTTCATTTCAGTGGAGTGATCTTAAGAGTGTCCTCATCCTAACTACACATTGCAAACGATGTTTGGTGCAGAATATGTCCCGAAACGCATCGCACGACCCTTCTACAGTCGAGCCTTCTCCAGGGCGGCCTTCTCCAGGTGAAACAAGCCAGAGCCACCGTGCTTCACCCTAACTTAGGTATGTTATTTCTAGTGTTTTAATAAAAAATAGCTAGACTTCCATCTAATGACATAATTAGCTTAGTTAGCTGCAAAATAGCTAGACTTCCATCTAATGACATAATTAGCTTAGTTAGCTCCAAGAAGGAGGAGAGGGAGGAGGAGAAGAAGAAGGGGACAAAAGGATAAGAAGAAGAAGGAGAAGAAGGGGACTTCCTCTTTTTCTCCTCTTCCTTCTCCTTCTCCTCCTCCTCCTCCTCCTCCTTTTTCTTCTTCTTCTCCTCTTCCTTCTCCTCCTCCTTCTTTTACTTCTTCTTCTCTTTCTCTTCTCCTATAGTTAGCTCGGGTTCCACCTAAATGACATAATTAGCTTAGTTAGCTCCTAAATGGCCTATTTAATAAAAAATGACCTATACTTAGCTAATTATCCTCGAAATGACATAATTAGCTCCAAAAAGGCATTCTTAGCCAATTTAGCCCGAAGAAGGGGACAAGAATAGAAAAAGAGGAAAATGAAAGCAAGGAAGAGGAAAAAGGAGAAGAAGAAGGAGGAGAGGGAGGAGGAGAAGAAGAAGGGGACAAAAGGATAAGAAGAAGGAGAAGAAGAAGGAGAAGGAGCTCCCGCTCCTTCTCCTTCTTCTTCTCCTTCTTCTTCTCCTTCTTCTCCTTCTCCTCTTCCTTCTCCTTCTCCTCCTCCTCCTCCTCCTCCTTTTTCTTCTTCTTCTCATCTTCCTCCTCCTCCTCCTTATTTTACTTCTTCTTCTCTTTCTCTTCTCCTATAGTTAGCTAGGGTTCCACCTAAATGACATAATTAGCTTAGTTAGCTCCTAAATGGCCTATTTAATAAAAAATGACCTATACTTAGCTAATTATCCTCGAAATGACATAATTAGCTCCAAAAAGGCATTCTTAGCCAATTTAGCCCGAAGAAGGGGACAAGAATAGAAAAAGAGGAAAATGAAAGCAAGGAAGAGGAAAAAGGAGAAGAAGAAGGAGGAGAGGGAGGAGGAGAAGAAGAAGGGGACAAAAGGATAAGGAGAAGGAGAAGAAGGAGAAGAAGAAGGAGAAGAAGAAGGAGACGGAGCTCCCGCTCCTTCTCCTTCTTCTTCTCCTTCTTCTCCTTCTCCTCTTCCTTCTCCTTCTCCTCCTCCTCCTCCTCCTTTTTCTTCTTCTTCTCCTCTTCCTCCTTCTGCTCCTTCTTTTACTTCTTCTTCTCTTTCTCTTCTCCTATAGTTAGCTAGGGTTCCACCTAAATGACATAATTAGCTTAGTTAGCTCCTAAATGGCCTATTTAATAAAAAATGACCTATACTTAGCTAATTATCCTCGAAATGACATAATTAGCTCCAAAAAGGCATTCTTAGCCAATTTAGCCCGAAGAAGGGGACAAGAATAGAAAAAGAGGAAAATGAAAGCAAGGAAGAGGAAAAAGGAGAAGAAGAAGGAGGAGAGGGAGGAGGAGAAGAAGAAGGGGACAAAAGGATAAGAAGAAGAAGGAGAAGAAGGAGAAGGAGAAGGAGAAGGAGCTCCCGCTCCTTCTCCTTCTCCTTCTCCTTCTTCTTCTCCTTCTTCTCCTTCTTCTCCTTCTCCTCTTCCTTCTCCTTCTCCTCCTCCTCCTCCTCCTCCTTTTTCTTCTTCTTCTCCTCTTCCTCCTCCTCCTCCTTCTTTTACTTCTTCTTCTCTTTCTCTTCTCCTATAGTTAGCTAGGGTTCCACCTAAATGACATAATTAGCTTAGTTAGCTCCTAAATGGCCTATTTAATAAAAAATGACCTATACTTAGCTAATTATCCTCGAAATGACATAATTAGCTCCAAAAAGGCATTCTTAGCCAATTTAGCCCGAAGAAGGGGACAAGAATAGAAAAAGAGGAAAATGAAAGCAAGGAAGAGGAAAAAGGAGAAGAAGAAGGAGGAGAGGGAGGAGGAGAAGAAGAAGGGGACAAAAGGATAAGAAGAAGAAGGAGAAGAAGGAGAAGGAGAAGGAGAAGGAGCGGGACGCTCCTTCTCCTTCTCCTTCTCCTTCTCCTTCTCCTTCTTCTCCTTCTTCTCCTTCTCCTCTTCCTTCTCCTTCTCCTCCTCCTCCTCCTCCTCCTTTTTCTTCTTCTTCTCCTCTTCCTCCTCCTCCTCCTTCTTTTACTTCTTCTTCTCTTTCTCTTCTCCTATAGTTAGCTAGGGTTCCACCTAAATGACATAATTAGCTTAGTTAGCTCCTAAATGGCCTATTTAATAAAAAATGACCTATACTTAGCTAATTATCCTCGAAATGACATAATTAGCTCCAAAAAGGCATTCTTAGCCAATTTAGCCCGAAGAAGGGGACAAGAATAGAAAAAGAGGAAAATGAAAGCAAGGAAGAGGAAAAAGGAGAAGAAGAAGGAGGAGAGGGAGGAGGAGAAGAAGAAGGGGACAAAAGGATAAGAAGAAGAAGGAGAAGAAGGAGAAGGAGAAGGAGAAGGAGCTCCCGCTCCTTCTCCTTCTCCTTCTCCTTCTTCTTCTCCTTCTTCTCCTTCTCCTCTTCCTTCTCCTTCTCCTCCTCCTCCTCCTCCTCCTTTTTCTTCTTCTTCTCCTCTTCTTCCTCCTCCTCCTTCTTTTACTTCTTCTTCTCTTTCTCTTCTCCTATAGTTAGCTAGGGTTCCACCTAAATGACATAATTAGCTTAGTTAGCTCCTAAATGGCCTATTTAATAAAAAATGACCTATACTTAGCTAATTATCCTCGAAATGACATAATTAGCTCCAAAAAGGCATTCTTAGCCAATTTAGCCCGAAGAAGGGGACAAGAATAGAAAAAGAGGAAAATGAAAGCAAGGAAGAGGAAAAAGGAGAAGAAGAAGGAGGAGAGGGAGGAGGAGAAGAAGAAGGGGACAAAAGGATAAGAAGAAGAAGGAGAAGGAGCTCCCGCTCCTTCTCCTTCTCCTTCTCCTTCTTCTTCTCCTTCTTCTCCTTCTTCTCCTTCTCCTCTTCCTTCTCCTTCTCCTCCTCCTCCTCCTCCTCCTTTTTCTTCTTCTTCTCCTCTTCCTCCTCCTCCTCCTTCTTTTACTTCTTCTTCTCTTTCTCTTCTCCTATAGTTAGCTAGGGTTCCACCTAAATGACATAATTAGCTTAGTTAGCTCCTAAATGGCCTATTTAATAAAAAATGACCTATACTTAGCTAATTATCCTCGAAATGACATAATTAGCTCCAAAAAGGCATTCTTAGCCAATTTAGCCCGAAGAAGGGGACAAGAATAGAAAAAGAGGAAAATGAAAGCAAGGAAGAGGAAAAAGGAGAAGAAGAAGGAGGAGAGGGAGGAGGAGAAGAAGAAGGGGACAAAAGGATAAGAAGAAGAAGGAGAAGAAGGAGAAGGAGAAGGAGAAGGAGCTCCCGCTCCTTCTCCTTCTCCTTCTCCTTCTTCTTCTCCTTCTTCTCCTTCTCCTCTTCCTTCTCCTTCTCCTCCTCCTCCTCCTCCTCCTTTTTCTTCTTCTTCTCCTCTTCCTCCTCCTCCTCCTTCTTTTACTTCTTCTTCTCTTTCTCTTCTCCTATAGTTAGCTAGGGTTCCACCTAAATGACATAATTAGCTTAGTTAGCTCCTAAATGGCCTATTTAATAAAAAATGACCTATACTTAGCTAATTATCCTCGAAATGACATAATTAGCTCCAAAAAGGCATTCTTAGCCAATTTAGCCCGAAGAAGGGGACAAGAATAGAAAAAGAGGAAAATGAAAGCAAGGAAGAGGAAAAAGGAGAAGAAGAAGGAGGAGAGGGAGGAGGAGAAGAAGAAGGGGACAAAAGGATAAGAAGAAGAAGGAGAAGAAGGAGAAGGAGAAGGAGAAGGAGCTCCTGCTCCTTCTCCTTCTCCTTCTCCTTCTTCTTCTCCTTCTTCTCCTTCTTATCCTTCTCCTCTTCCTTCTCCTTCTCCTCCTCCTCCTCCTCCTCCTTTTTCTTCTTCTTCTCCTCTTCCTCCTCCTCCTCCTTCTTTTATTTCTTCTTCTCTTTCTCTTCTCCTATAGTTAGCTAGGGTTCCACCTAAATGACATAATTAGCTTAGTTAGCTCCTAAATGGCCTATTTAATAATAAATGACCTATACTTAGCTAATTATCCTTGAAATGACATAATTAGCTCCAAAAAGGCATTCTTAGCCAATTTAGCCCGAAGAAGGGGACAAGAATAGAAAAAGAGGAAAATGAAAGCAAGGAAGAGGAAAAAGGAAAAGAAGAAGGAGGAGAGGGAGGAGGAGAAGAAGAAGGGGACAAAAGGATAAGAAGAAGAAGGAGAAGAAGGAAAGGAGAAGGAGAAGGAGCTCCCGCTCCTTCTCCTTCTTCTTCTCCTTCTTCTTCTCCTTCTTCTCCTTCTCCTCTTCCTTCTCCTTCTCCTCCTCCTCCTCCTCCTCCTTTTTCTTCTTCTTCTCCTCTTCCTCCTCCTCCTCCTTCTTTTACTTCTTCTTCTCTTTCTCTTCTCCTATAGTTAGCTAGGGTTCCACCTAAATGACATAATTAGCTTAGTTAGCTCCTAAATGGTCTATACTTAGCTAATTTCTCTCCGAAATAACCTATATATACACTACTTCATCTAGTATTATTTTTCTAACTTTCTTATTTGTCATTTTGCAGATTACCTTCACTTCATGGGAAGCTTGGTTGATGGAATGCTTGAAGACGATTTCTTGTACCATGTGTTGTATTGAAACTATTGTAGTATATGAATATATGAAACTTTGTATGCTCGTGGATGAAACTAGTGTAATATATGGTTTGGTACGGATGTAACTTCCATAATATGTATGCACTATGGATGAGAGTTATTTTAATATGGTTATGAGTACGGAAAGATATTTATTTATGTCAAATATATATATATCCTGATTATTGTTAAAAATGCTGGATATAACAAAAAACAAATAAAAAAGGGGCTGGTTCCCCTCTTTGCCGTCTGCCCCCGCATGGCAAAGGGCGGGAGGTAGACGGCAAAGGGGGGAATCTGCCCCCCCTCTCTCCCCTCTTTGCCGTCTGCCACCACATGGCAAAGGGGGGGGAGGCAGACGGCAAAGGGGGGAATCTGCCCCCCCTCTCTCCCCTCTTTGCCGTCTGCCACCACATGGCAAAGGGGGGGAGGCAGACGGCAAAGGGGGGAATCTGCCCCCCCTCTCTCCCCTCTTTGCCGTCTGCCACCACATGGCAAAGGGGGGGAGGCAGACGGCAAAGGGGGGAATCTGCCCCCCCTCTCTCCCCTCTTTGCCGTCTGCCACCACATGGCAAAGGGGGGAAGGCAGACGGCAAAGGGGGGAGGCCTCCGTTAACACTTAACGGGGACGTTGCAATATATGCCGTCCCACTTATTTTGCCGTCCGCCCCCTCATGGCAAAGATTCTTTGCCGTCCGCTTTGTGAAAGCAGACGGCAAAGAGCCTCTTCACCAGATTTTTTTTACCGTCTACTTTGCCGTCTGCTGACCGACGGCAAATCCTTTGCCGTCCGTGGTAGCCCCCTTTGCCGTCCGCCTTGGCAGACGGCAAATTTCTGAATTTCAGTAGTGATTATCAGTAATAATGCTGTGCGGATATCCAAACTGGAAAATCAGCTTCTTCAAAAATTTGACCGTTGTCTCCGCATCGCAAGCTCCAACAGGTTCCGCCTCAACCCACTTGGTCAATTTATCAACCGCCACCAATAGGTGGGTCTTCTTGTTGGAGGACATTTTAAAGGGACCAACCTGTCCAGCCCCCAAACTGCGAAAGGCCAAGTAATGGGAATCATTCTCAATTCTTGAGCCGGCACGTGAGCCTGCCTCCCATAACGTTGGCACCCTTCGCACCGGCGAACTATGTCTTCTGCATCTGCGTGAGCCGTCAGCCAAAAGAAACCATGACGAAAAGCCTTTGATACCAAAGAACGTGACCCAGCGTGATGTCCACAGTCTCCGGAATGAATGTCATTTAGGATCGCGCATCCTTCTTCAGGGGAGACACATCGCTGAGAAACCCTAGAAGTGCTCCGTTTATACAACTCGCCATTAATGATGACCATGGATTTGCTGCGCCGAACGATCTGGCGAGCCAAAACTTCGTCGGTGGGTAACTCGCCGCGAGTGAGATAAGCCAGATAAGGAAGAACCCAATCCGGAATGACATGGAGAGCTGCCACGAGCTGGGACTCGGGATCTGGTATCGCTAATTCCTCCTCTGAGGGTAAGACCACGGATGGTTTATGCAAGATATCCAGAAAAACATTAGGGGGAACCGGTTTTCTCTGTGAGCCGAGTCGCGAGAGGGCGTCAGCTGCCTCGTTGAGTCGCCGGTCAATATGGTCCACCTGATAGCCATGAAAATAACCCGCTACGTCAGACACAACTCGTCTGTAAGCCGCCATCATGGGATCCCGAGAGTCCCAGGTACCCGAAACTTGTTGCGCCACCAAATCGGAATCGCCAAAACACCTGACTCGTGTTAGATACATCCCTTTCGCGAGTCGTAAGCCATGAAGCAAAGCTTCATATTCCGCCGCATTATTAGTGCAGGGAAACATGAGTCGGAGAACGTAACAGAACTTATCTCCTTGTGGGGATACTAACACCACACCAGCCCCCGAGCCTTCCAGCTGCCTAGATCCATCAAAGTAAATAGTCCAGTAGGTAAGGTCAGGCCGGTCTTCCGGAACCTGTAGCTCGGTCCAGTCGTTAACGAAATCAACTAGTGCCTGGGATTTGATAGCTGTGCGGGGAGTATACTGTATGTGATGAGACCCAAGCTCTATCGCCCATTTGGCGATTCGCCCTGTTGCCTCCCGATTCTAGATAATATCACCAAGGGGGGTAGAACTCACCACTGTGATTGGGTGCTCCTGGAAGTAATGCTTAAGTTTTCGACTCGCCATAAACACCCCATAGACCAGTTTTTGCCAATGCGGGTATCGCTGTTTGGAAAGAGTTAACACCTCGCTGATGAAATATACTGGGCGTTGCACTGGGTATTCCTTCCCTTCTTCCTTTATTTCAACGACCACAGCCACACTTACTGCCTTGGAATTCGCCGCGATATACAGAAGCATAGGCTCCTTTTCAGTCGGGGCTGCCAGGACCGGCGGGTTAACCAATTGGCGTTTTAGGGCCTCAAGCGCCTGGTCTGCCTCATTTGTCCACACGAATCGATCAGACTTCCTTAATAATTGATAAAAAGGAATCGCCTTTTCCCCTAGGCGGCTCACAAAATGACTTAAAGCCGCAATGCGACCCGCCAGCCGTTGAACTTGATTAACATTCGCCGGCTTTCCGAGAGAGGTAACCGCTTCGATCTTGTCCGGGTTAGCCTCGATGCCGCGCTCCGATACCAAGAAACCCAGCAATTTTCCTGCAGGTACACAAAAAACGCACTTGGTAGGATTTAACTTCATCTGATATACCAGTAAATTATCAAAAGTCTCCTTAAGGTCTTCAAGTAGTGTCTCCCCCTGGCAGGTCTTGATCACAATATCGTCGACATAGGCATGGACGTTGCGACCAATTTGGTTACGACGACAATTCTGGATACAGCATTGATAAGTCGCCCGCGCTTTTGAGTCCGAAAGGCATGGACACATAGAAGAAGGCCCCGAAGGGGGTTATGAAGGCCGTCTTCTCCTGATCTTCCACGACCATCTTGATCTGGTGATATCCTCAATAGGCGTCGAGAAAACACAATCGTTCGCATCCCGCCACCGAGTCAATGATTTGATCGATGCGGGCAAGAGCGAAAGGATCTTTGGGACAAGCCCAGTTGAGGTCTGTGTAGTCACTGCACATACGGAAAGTGCCATTCTTCTTGAGTACCAACACCGGGTTAGCCAACCATTTTGGGGTGAAAAACTTCCACGATGAACCCGGCGGCTAAAAGGCGGGCGACTTCTTCTCCAATCGCATTGCGTCGTTCCTCGTTCAATCTGCGAAGGTACTGCTGGATAGGTTTGCATTTTGGGTCAAGTTAAGATGGTGCTCAGCGAATTCTCTCGGTACACCAGGCATGTCAGAAGGTTTCCATGCGAAGATGTCCCGATTCTCATGGATGAATTCGATGAGCGCGCTTTCCTATTTGGGGTCCAGACCCGTCGCAATGGTGAACTGCTTGGATGAATCGCCAGGCACGAAATCGATTGTCTTAGTGTCATCCGTCGGTTTCAACTTGAGGGGCGACTCAGAATCTGTAGTCGGCTTCTTGAGTGGTGACATGTCAGCCGGGTCAACATTGCCCCGATGGTGCTTGACCTCTTCCGCCGCACAGGCGACTTCCGCATAAGCCACGTCCCCTTCTTCACATTCCTTTGTGATCCTTCTATCTCCGTCAACCGTGATGGGTCCTTTAGGACCAGGCATTTTGAGCTTGAGGTAGACGTAGCACGGGCGGGCCATGAAGCGGGCGTAAGGCGGTCGCCCGAACAACGCATGGTATGGGCTTTTCAGCTTGACCACCTCGAAGATTAGAGACTCCGACCTGTAATTTTGCGCAGTTCCAAATGCTACTGAGAGCCTGACCCGGCCTATGGGATAAGCCGACTTGCGCGGGACAATTCCGTGGAAAACCGTGGTCGAAGGCATCAAGTCTTTCTCCAATAGATTCATCCGCTGGAAGGTGTCGAAGTATAGGATATTGATGGTGCTTCCACCATCCATTAATACCTTTGATAGGGTGTAACCCCCCACTTGGGGAGCCATGACTAATGCCAGGTCGCCCGGGGTATCTATTCTTGGCGGGTGATCCTCCCTGCTCCATGTTATGGTCTGCTCGGACCAGTGGAGATATCTGGGAATCGCTGGCTCAATTACACTGTACGCCCGGTGACTTACCTTTTTATCACGCCTGCAAGCATTAGTGGTGAAAACGTGGTACTGCCCATTACTTAGCTGTTTGGGATTGCTGCGGAAGCCCCCATTGTCATCCTGGTCCTGGGGAGCTCCCTGTGGGGGCGGCTGCTGGAAAACTCCCGGCGGGTTGTACCGCCGCTGGTGGTGCACCGGGTACTGGCCGCCGCCTGGTTGCGGGCCTCCCTGAGCCCCCTGTTCGGGAAAGCCGTCGAAGGGGTTCTGCCTTTGGTTGGACGTGTCGAGTTGGTCCTCGCGCTGGTTTGGATCTTCGTTTTGGCTCTTCTTAATTGCCTCCGCCCGAAATTCTCGCATCACGAAACAGTTTTCCCAAGAATGACTCGCCGGGCCGTCAGCCATGGCGTGGTGCGGGCAAGGGCCCTTGAGTAACTCTTCATAGTTACGCGGCCTTTTCCCACTTAAGCCTCGGTTCTTCTTTTTTCCATCATTAGCATTGGTGTTGGCGACCAAGTCCGAGGGCTCCTCCTGCGGTCTATGCTTGCCATTGGTCCCCTGATTGTGAAGGTTGCGTCCCTGGAAACGGGTATGGTTTTTGGACAACTCGCCCTTTTTGGGCGAGTTAGCCTTTTTGGGTGTCCATTAGTTTGCCCATGTCTTGGACCTTCCGTTTGAGTCGCCCCAACTTCTGTACTAAGGGCTCGTAATGACAATTGTGCTTGAGGATGAGCACAGCTTGAGCCACCGTAATACCATTTGACGAATGAATAATTTCTGCCACCCGCCGCGACCAATGGTGGGCCGATTCGTCCGGGCGCTGAACACAGTGTTGTAGATCGACAATCGTCATTGGACGTTTGCAGGTTCCCCGGAAGTTTTTGATGAAACGCTCTTTTAACTCGGCCCAGGACTGGATGGAATTGCGAGGCAAATTTTTCATCCAGGTGCGTGCCGACCCCTCGAGCATCATAGTGAAGTATCGGGCGCAAACCGCCTCGTTTACGTCGAGCATGTCCATGGCAATCTCGTAACCCTCGATCCATGACATTGGTTCGAGGTCTAGTGTATAATTAGGCACTTTCCTTGGTCCCTTAAAGTCTTTGGGCATCCTTTCGTTCCGAAGGGCCGGGGATAAGCATGGTACCCCAACTCACCCTCCGCCCCCTACGAGGGGGCCGGGGCGTCTTGGATATTCGGGAGAACTCGGCCCGGCGGGTTCCGCTCGGGCGGGTTGTCCTGCGGGCAGTGTCGCGGCCCACTGTTTACGGCAGGCTGGTCCTCCGGCCTGCTCCTCGTATAGCTTGCCTGAGGGGTGGAGTGCAACCTCTCGAGGCTATGCGAGAACTGGGCGTTTTGAACCACCGCTGTTTTCAACATCTCGATGGTGTTCCTCGCTTCAATCTCAGCTCGGGTGTTACCGTGAATCGGAAGGGACTCCAGGTGGCGAGTTGCGGCAAGCACGTTATCCACCGGGTTGGAGAAGTGGCCTTAAGGGGTCCGGAAACGAGGAATTTGACCCTCAATCGGCAGAACCGGCGGGTTAGGTGGGCGGCCCGATCCTCCTGCCAGGGTGGCTCCCATCCCGGGGGTTCGGGGAGTGTCGAACAGACGGGTCGGGTTGAGGTCATGGGGCGGGCGACCCTGGTGTCTCCGCTGATGGACGGCGTCAGACGCGCGCTGCTGTCTTTCGAGCCGCCAGTTGTCAGTGTTTAATGGCATCCTTTCGGCCGTGATTTGGGCTTGTCGAGTCTCGATCCTGGCGGACTCCATCTCAGCATCCTGGTGGGCCTTTGCCACCGCCTCTCTGAGCTTTGCTAACTCTGCGTTTATCTCCTCTTGGTTCTGTGGCGTGAGGGGAGTCGCCATTAGTCTCGTGATTTCCGCTGCTAAATCCACCAGGACTGCGGATGCACTTCTGGATGTCCCGCCGGTCGCATCGCCTCCGGTAGGGTTTTGTGCGGGTTGAGTTGCCCCAGCCATGTAGATGGCGATCTGGCGGCGGGTTCGATCAAGGATTTCCGGATCCATGGCCAGCGACAAGCCTCCGAGACCGTCCCCACGGAGAGACCGGATGGAATCTGAATCGCCCATGGATGACTCGTCGTCAGAGTTGACCGGGGTAACTTCCTGAGTCGCCAAGTGTTCTAGTTCCCCCGATCCCTGCGTGAACCCCACAAAGACCGGGCGAGTTAAATTCTGTGTTATGACTGGGCGGACGTACCTGGCCGGCTCGACGATGTCGGTGGAGATGTCCGGCTCAGGAACGGATGATTCGATCATGCCGATGAAGATGTTGATCTTGCCGAAGGGGACCTTGTAGCCAGATTCGATAGAATTCGCTTCAGGTCCCCATCGCTGGTTGTCGATGTAGGTTATCCCGCGGCGGCTCCGAGTCATGAGCGCCGTCGCGTAACTCCCAAACCCTGGTAGGGCTCCCTTTGAGAACTCAACTCCACCGTGCGTAGGCCCCACGGTGGGCGCCAACTGTCGTGGTTTTTTCACGGCAGATGTCCTCGTGAAAGGACTTAGTACTGGAGCCATTGCACCTTGGTGGCGACTCAAAGGGGTTAAGCGGGAGAGACACGGCGATTTACCAAGGTTCGGCCCCTCTGAAGAGGTAATAGCCTACGTCCTGCTTTGATGTGTATTGATATGGATTCGATTACAAGGAAGGCGTAACTCGCCTAAACCTAGCACTCGATGATTTCTAACCTCCCCTCTGTCCCCCGGGACTCGCCTTTATATACAGGTCGATCCCCTAGGGTTTACAAGGATTCTTTCCTTCCTACAACTCGTGACCCCTGTGGTTTCTAAGTCACCATCTTCCGAAGCTTGGAGACCTTCCAAGAGCCACAACCGTCATACGACCTTGATTCGGCCACAACGAGGCCCAACTAAATGTTTGGGTGAATCGCCCAATGGATGACCCGGCCCAACTAGGGCGGGTCATCCACAGGTAATATCCCCAACAGTCGGCGACCATCCGACATGGCGGAGGATCGCCCGAGGGTGCTACGGGCGGCGGATGGGCCGGCGAAGGGCCCCAGCAAGTAGCCCACAGTTGAGCACATCCATTTGAACCATCCACAGGTCCGGGGGTGGACGAAGCAAGGTCGGCGACGAGCTTGGTGGCTGCCGGAGTTCGGGCAAGCTCGAGGTCGAGTGTCTAGGATGCAAAACTGTCGGGGCTTGGCTTCTACAGTACCTACGCGATCCTACGAGCTCGATGGCGGCCTCGGAGGGACCAACTGAGCACGGGAGCATCGTCGCCGTCAAGGACCGCACGACGGAGCTCCATGGGCTCGGATCAATCGGTGACTACGGAAAAGAATCGACAGTGAGAAGAGGGGGAATGAGTCCTGCGGCTCACAGGGATTGCAGCAGCGTCGAGAGCGAGCTCGTGGACGGCCTGTTGACGGCGAATCGACGACGGTGGCTTCGATGGCGGGAGGACGAAGACGACCTCGGGGCTGCGAAAGTAGGACCCTGCCGTCGCATGGTTTGGTGGAGAGGTCGATGGCGTCGAGGTGGTTGTTATGAGCTTCTCAGAGGCGAGAGGGAGAGGTGGAGCTAGCCTAGCGACGGCGAGCTCGAGAGACAGCCATGGCGAGCAGAGAGGGTTGGAGAAGCATAGAGGGGTCAATGGGGAGAGGGATGGATCCAGGCAACTCCTCAGTCCTAACCAACTCGCCAACACAATGGGGAGGCCAGGCAGGCAGGCAGTTGCGTGCCAAAGACGCGGCAAGCGACGGTCATCTCCTCCCCTTCCACTCGACAGGAGAAAGACGACAGGCGAGGCCCAAGTGGGCTGGGCCAGAGCGCCAGGTAAGTTTCTTTTCCTTTTTTTCTATTTGGTTTCAATTTTACAATTCTGACATTTGTTCTAATTTTGTTTGGGCACAAAACTAAAACCAAAAACCCTGAAATTAGTTATGGGATGTATTTGGAATATTTCCAAACTCTACAAAATATTTCAGGATTTTTTAGTTGTGTAAATATTTATAGCTATTTATTTTGACAATTTCAGTGTCTTCTGTGGATAATTTGAATTGTCCAAATTGCTTTAAAAATATAGTTCACCCCTGATATGTAGTTGTCAACATTTATAAGACATGGTGAACATTCTTGAAGGCCATTTTGGGTTCATTTAAAATCACACCATATTGAATTGATTTAATTAGGTGAGGTGCTACGGTTTTCTTATTCCCCATTTCACTTTAGCGAAAATTAAATATGTTGCACCCTCTAGCTAGCACAAAGCAAATGAAAATCAGGGATGTGACATGCAAGTAATGGAATATGATTGGACAAGCATCAAGCTACAAGAATCTACATTTTATATTTATGAGAAATCACATTTGAGTCCATGGGAAAGCCAATACTATTAAAACGGGGTGAGGTATGTATGATGAATTGGTTCCTCAAGTGCTTAGAGATAGCACCAAAAATACTCAACCATTGTACCATAATATTCTCTATCCAAAGGCTAAACATAAAAATTGGTGCCACCAACAATTTCCACTCGGCCTACCGATTTTTCCATAGACAGAACCTAAAGCAAAACCCTAGAATCTCGGTACCACCAACTTCCACTTTGGTGGCACCGGAAATCGGTGACCAACTTTCTGGTATGTCTATTTCAAGAATCGGTATTTCTGAGTTTTGGAATCAGTCTCACCGAGATTTGCAAACTACCCTAGGTCACCATATCGGTACCACCGAGATTCCTATATCGATCTCATCAAGAATTTAAAAGTTGCCACATTTAGTTCAACTCGGTGCCACCAAGATTCATTTTGGTTTTGTGGAGTTGGGAAATAATGTTGTAATGGTTGGATTTTTGGAGATGCCTCTATATACCCATCCAACACCTCTCATTCATAGAGGAAGCACTCAAAACACACATACACTTGCCATATCCATTTTTCTGAGATACAGCCACCTACTCATGTGTTGGGATCAAGATATTAGAAATCCATCTATTTGAAATGTGACTCCCAAGTTGCTTTCCACCCAATTAATCTCTTCTACCCATGCCAAATATCTAAGAGTGTGATTGAGTGTTGATGGAGTATCTTTTGAAGCACGAGATCCAGGAGTTAATTGTACTACAACATCTATTGCAGGGTGGTGCCTCCGAGATTGGTTAGCTGTCGCTTGGTAGCCCCCTACTTCGTGTTGTGGAGTTGAACCAAGAAGTTTGTAAGGGCAAGGAGATAGCCTACTTCATGAAAATCTACCCTGAGTGAGGCTAGTCCTTCCTGGACATAAGCCATGGTGGAATAAACGAGGCTGCTTCTCCATGGACCCTCCGTGGGTTGGGCACTCCGTGGACTCGTGCGACCATTACACTCCATGCGTTGAAGTATCCACTAACTTGGGAGTAAGATAGCACCACTTATTGGAACCATGCCAAAAATCAGCATGTCAACCTTAGCGGTTGATCTTCCTATCCCTACCATCTAATTACATTTGTATGTCATTACTTTCCATTGCTATACTCTTAGATATGCATGTGCAGGGTGTGCTTGACTAGTCATAATTGCTAAAACTGACCCATACCTAAAATTTGGAAAAGGCTAAGTTTTATTTGGTCAAGTAGTCTAATCACCCCTCTCTAGACATACTTCGGATCCTACAAGTGGTATCAAAGCTTTGGTGTCCATTGAATTGGTTTCATGACCTTGGATAGTATGGCATCTATTGAGGGAAATTACCATCGTAAAGGTTCATATTTTGATGGTACAAACTTTGATACATGGAAACATCAGATGGAAATGTATACTCGTGGTCACAACCCCTCTGTTTGGGCTATTGTTCGTGTTGGTTTGCAAGGTGATTTATTTGGTGATGGAAAGGAACCGGATTGCGATGCGACAACGGAAGAATTGAAGATGTTGCAATAAAACGCTCAAGCATGTGGTATTCTTTTCAACTGCCTATGCCCCAAAGAGTTCAACAGAATCAACCGTCTTGTGAATGCAAAGCAAATTTGGGATACTTTGGTTGACATGAACAAAGTTATCGATTCCATCAGGGAATCTAAGTTGGATGTGCTATAAAGTCAGCTTGACAAGTTCAATATGAAGGATGGTGAAGGAGTCACTCTAATGTACTCTAGGCTAGCTCTCATCACAAACAAGATTGCCTTCTTAGGGAGCAAAGAGATGACCGAAAAATTCATCAGCAATAAGATACTTAGAGACTTGGATGGGAAGTATGACACCGTGTGCACATTGATCCAAATATTGCCAACCTACAAGGATCTCAAGACAACAAAAGTCATTGGAAGGATTGTCACTCATGAAATATCACTCAAGGACAAAGAAGAGTTGCCCAAAAGTCAATCGGTGCTTACAAAGCTTCAAGTGATGCTCCTTCTACTTCAAATGACAAGCTTGTCACCAATGAAGAGATAAGACTCATGGTCACAAAAATAAACAAGTTCTACAAGAGTAGAGGGGAAGAGAGAAGCTCGAGTTCAAGATATGAAGAGAAGCGTTCATCTAGTAGTGACAAGGACTTCTATAATTGTGGAAATCCCGTTCACTACTCCAACGAGTGCTCGTCTCCCGACAAACGAAGAGAAGAGTCACCTTGGAGACGAAGCTCAAGAGAAGAGTCACCTCATAGATAGAGAACGAGTAGAGAAGATCGTTATGAACGAAGACCTTCCTGGAGAAGTAAGGAATCAAAGAACAAAGACAAGTACACCAAGGGCCACTCAAAAAGAAGACATCAAGCTCATGTTGGTGAATGGGTATCTGGCTCCGAGTCCGACAACCAATCCAAGAGAATTTATCACTCCAACTCCAACTATAGTCAAGATGAAGGTGCTGCTGGTCTTGCACTCGTATCCTCCAACTCCTATGACATATTTGATTCACCAAATGAAAGGGTTGGAACCTACTTCATGGCTAAAGTGCCCAAGGTATCACACCCCAATTACTTTGACTTCTATAGTGATGAGGTTGACTTGCTAGGAGAAGATGACTTGCTCTTTGGTAAAACTAGTGATAATAATGAAAGTGACCTTGATGGTAATCATGCTAGTCAAGAGAAGTCGTGTGATGCTGATAATAATAAGAATGAACTTCTAACTAAATAATTAATCACTCTTAAGTTAGCTCATGAATCTACTCTAGAAGATTAGAGAGAGATTGCAAGAACTCAAGACAAATTACGCTTCGAGAAGCTAAAATTAGAACAAGAGCATGAGTTTCTAATATGAATCAATGATGATCTTCGCAAGAAGAGTTCTTCTTATCTATCCAAATGATTAATCTTGTCTACTTTTGTTCCACATGTTAAACCTAAGCACACTAGTAACAAAGGAAAGAGAGTTTCTTCATCTAGTAACAACAATGCCAGTGTTAAATCAAGTGATGTCGTTTCTAGTAGCTCTCTTGATTCGAGTAATGATTCTCTTAGCCATGTTATAGTTGAGCAACTAAACGATTTATTGACATAAATTATAGAGAGATGTGTCTTTAAGAGTCTTGCCGGAAGTAATAAATTCAAGTAAATTGTGCGCAAGATAGGAGGACACTGGAAGAAGCAAGGTGTTGGCTACCTTAATGCCAATGAAGTTGAATCAGAAGAAGGGCAATATTCCAACCCGAAGTTTGTTCCCCAAAAGGATAAGTATGGTCCTACTGTCCCCAAAGGAACAAGCACTCAAGATGACCTTCCATCATGAGACCACAAGGGCAAGGATAAGCTTCAAGAGCTGTAGATTCATTTGAGGAGGAACCCCAAGCCATGGTCAAGTGGACTCCCAAGGCCACTACTAGCTCTACTTCATCAACAGCTACCACAACTCCAAAGATTCCCATAAAGTTGATGTGGGTCCCCAAGAAAAAGGACTATATAAGTTCTTGAGGGGTGATTCCGCCAATGAAATTCACTCTTATTCATTTTGCCAAGAACTATACGTAATCAACTCCAACCATATGCATTAGTTCAAGGAGTCGCATGTTCCCTCAAAGGTAAGAAAGGGGCAAGTTAATTAATGTACAATAGACATCATGCCACATGTACTTCACTCATGTAGGTGAGAAGAGTAAGAAAAAACAAGGATTGCTCCCAACTCAACATGAACTTCATCAGCAATGAGCATCCACCACTACCTCACCTACATGAAGTCTTATATAACAAAACCCAAGGGTAGTCAATCCCTCTTAGGGGGTATGTCACATCAAGGGGGAGCTTTACTCTAAGACTTGAGTATAAGCATCTCTTAAGGTGTCAACACATTGAAAGCTTTATGTAATAGTGGCAACCCCACTTGTGCTGGAACGATGAGAATGACCTAAGACCAAATATTCTTGCTTGGCTCCTAAGTCAATATACACATATAGGATGACATTCTGATCGCCAAAGTGCTTGGTAGATACAAGTGTGGTTGTGCATGTTTGCCATATTTTATTTGACATCCTAATGTGTGAGCATGTTGGTATGCATATCTTTTCTCATTCGAGGATATTGCATTGTTGTTATTCCGCTCTTCATTTTCAATTTCCCAATTGGATATACAAGAATGCCTAAGTACCCCTCTAGCTATCTACGCTTTCTCGTCTAAAATTCTATTAATGCTACATCATGAAAATTCATCAAGCACTTTAGGGACACTCTATGTGCGGGGCACTCAGAGATCCGTCTCGACAGAGCTGACTTCAAAAACCTCCCATCTGCCACTCCGGTTGATTAGCTCGAAATCTCGGTCCCTCTGAAGCACTAAGGTTGATTAGGTTTTATAATCTCGGAACCACCGATCTGTAAATGTCCGCTTCGCGAAGTTCTACTATCACCTCACAGTTATGGAACGGTGGCACCAAAATTTCCAACTCGGTGTCACTGACAGCAGGCCATATATATATATATATATATATATATATATATATATATATATATATATATATATATATATATATATCCAGCGGACTCTACCTGCGAAATTCATTCTTCAAATGTCATCCCCGCAAACCCTTGCTACCATCCTCTCATCTCCAGGACACCATCGTTTATTTCCCATGGGCCCTCGACGTAGAAGTCCTCGTCACTGTAGGAAATCTCTCTGTCTCCACCACCATAGGAGATCTTCACCAAGCTAGGGTAAAGATCTCGCGCCTCTTTGCGCCCCCATATCTGATTCATGCGCAAATAGGTCAAGTCCGTCTACAATTCATGCATGCAATGCTCCTAACCAAAAGAAATCTCCATTAGATTAAAGAACAAATAGTTTTTAGGTTTAATTTTCTGCAAACCAAATCTCTGTGTCATCGAATCAGAAGAATCTGTCTGAATGATTTGTGTTTAGGGCTACAAAGAACAATCTCGATGAAACCAAGTTGCTCTTTTCGGCGAAACATAAAAGGCTGCCAAGTTTCTATTGAGGAGGTTGTTTGTCTTGGTAGCTCCAAATTTTTTGACTCCGAGGAACCGAAATTCTATTTACAGGAAGTTAAACTTAAGACTTTGAGTTCAAATTTTTGAAACTTCTATGCTTTGTGATGGTAATCCACTACTTCCCTTCTACTTCTACTCATAGGGTCAGCTTGTTTGCTTGGTTGCTTGTCAGTATGTCAGGTTCAGATGATAGCCAGAATGATTCAAGAGAACCTAGTGTGTAAATGTTCTCTGGCACTAGTTCTGACAGGACTACTTCTGACACATGTACTCCAAGTTCCATGATTTGCCCAAGGCAGCTACCAGGTCCAAGAAGAAGCTTAACTCAGATGAGGAGGATGTTGACTTCATGCCAGAAGAAAGCATTCCCCAAAAGCATAAGGAGAGAACCACAGTTAGTAAAACTGTGAGAAAGGAGTATGCTAGGACTGATTGTATGAGAGATCCAAATACTTCTTAGAAAGGGATGAAACTCACCCTTGTGAACCCTTCTTCCAAGCAAGCTAAGAAGCTAGGATAGAAGATGATCAGGAAGGGGATAATACATGTTGTTGGGAGGCCAACTTCCATGTATGAAGATCCAACAAAAGCTGCTGAGGAAGAAGAAGAAGAGGAAACTGGTAATCCACCTCCTCCAACAAGAAGAAACTCATGGCAGATGTTATGCCCAACAAGTCTGCACCCCATACAAAACCATCCGGTCCCAAGTTCAAGAAGCCAGTAGCTCCCAAGAGGATTACAAGGGATATCCATGTAGCAGAGAAGAACAAGGGATCTGCATCCATAGATACTACTGTACAGAAAAAAGAAGACATTTCTACGCTGAGGAAGTTGAGAGCTCAAATTCCATTGCACAATGATGCTCACCCAGTTGTAGAAGACATAAAGAAGAGAAGGGATCAGGGCCTAAGACAGTGGAGAACTGTAGATCCTTATGTTGTCAGGAGGAGAACAACTGTTGGTCCTTGTTTTCATACCGATGAGCAACAAGATTTCTATGAGACAGTATTGTTGCACAAGAGTCCTACTCTAAGCGACACTTGATATTTATACTAGGACAATATCAAGAAACTTGAGGACTTATTTCCTCATGTGAGAGAAAATTTCAGGGTTATTGACATTGAAGACTTTGTTGGTAAAGAAATGTCTGCCTCGAACGATGAGATGATCATGCAATTTTACTCCACTCCACACTTTTACCCAAATGGTAGGATTGTATGGATGACTGAAGGTCATAGATATGAGTAAACTATGGATGAGTGGGCTATAATCATTGGTGCCCCAAAGGCATAAGATGGTGACTTGAATGTGTACTCTGAGTGAAAAATGAATCACAACACTATGGCTCCATCTAGTGCCCAACCAGTATCTGAAGACACACAAACTTGGCTCCATCTACTTTCTATAAGCAAGCATACCCACTACAAACCCCATTACAAGGTACACCCTAATGCCCAAGTCAGGAGGCGAGAAGATGATCACAGGGTATTCCATTAACATTCTGCACCACGTTGACACCCACACAAGGATTGAACTAATGGATCTGTGGATCATGTGGATATGGTCTATGCATTCAGATGCTCTATGCATTCAGATGCTCATCAATGCCAAGATTGGGAAGCATGCATATCAGCTTGATGTTGGGAACGTTGCCTGGGAAACAAAAAATGTCTTACGCACATGAAGACCTATCATGGTGATGTCCATCTATGAGTGGAGATTAGATCTACGTACCCTTGTAGATCGCACAGCGGGAAGAGTTAAGAAACACGGTTGATGTAGTGGAATGTCTTCACGTGCATTGAACCGTCCCAGGAACCGTCCCGCGATCCGTACCACGATCCGTTCCGATCTAGCGCCGAACGGACGGCACCTCCGCATTGAGCACACGTACAGCTCGACGATGATCTCGGCCTTCTTGATCCAGCAAGCAAGACGGAGAAGTAGATAAGTTCTCCGGCAGCGTGACAGTGCTCCGGTGGTGGTGATGATCTACTCCTGCAGGGTTCTGCCCGAGCTCCATAGAAATCCGATCTAGAGGTAAAACTATGTGCAATAGGCTAGAGTTGCACGTGGCAAAGTTGTGTCTCAAAAATCCCTAAACCACCACTATATATAGGAGGGAAGGGGAGGGGCTATGCTTGAGGGACAAGGCCCTCAAGGTGCATGGACTCCAGGAGGAGGAGGACTCCTCCTCCAATTCGGCTTGGGAGTTTCTTTATGTGGCGCCATTTCATTTTTCTTCCCACCTCCCTCTTTCATTTTTCTTTTTCTTTTCTTTTGGTAGTTTCTTTATGTGGCGCCATAGCCCTCTTGGGCTGACTCCACCAGCCCACTAAGTATTTGTGGGACCACCCTAGGGCCTTGGGATCACTCCCGGGTGGGTGGGCCCCTCCCGGTGAACACCCGGAACCCATTCGTCACTCCCGGTACATTGCCGGAATTGCCCGAAACTTTCCGATGACCAAATGAAACCATCCTATATATGAATCTTCGTTTCTGTACCATTCTGGAAACCCTCATGACGTTCGTGATCTCATCCGGGATTCCAAACAACATTTGGTAACCACGCATATAACTCAACTATACTAAAACATCATCGAACCTTATGTTTGCAGACCCTACGGGTTCGAGAACTATGTAGACATGACCCGAGGCACTCGTCGGTCAATATCGAATAGCGGGACTTGGATGCCCATATTATATCCTACACATTATCCAAAGATCTTATCGGTTTAACCTCAGTGTCAAGGATTCATATAATTCTGTATGTCATTCCCTTTGTCCTTCGGTATGTTACTTGCCCGAGATTCGATCGTCGGTATCCACATACCTATTTTAATCTTGTTACCGGCAAGTCCCTTTACTCATTCCGTAATACAAGATCCCGTGACTTACACTTAGTCACATTGCTTGCAAGGCTTGTGTGTGATGTTGTATTACCGAGTGGGCCCCGAGATACCTCTCCGTCACACGGAGTGACAAATCCCAGTGTTGGTCCATACTAACTCAAAGGACACCTTCGGAGATACCTATAGTGCACCTTTGTAGTCACCCAGTTATGTTGCGACGTCTGATGGACACAAGGTATTCCTTCGGAGATCCCAGTGTTGATCCATACTAACACCACCTATGGGAACCACGCCAATACCTTTGTCAACCTTTGCGAATGATATTCCTATCCCTACCCTATACTCAAATTTGTATGTCATTACTTTCCATTGATATACTCTTAGATATGCATATGTAAGGTGTGCTTGACAAGTTAGAATTGCTAAATCCAGCCCACAACTAAAATTGGGAAAAGGCTAAGTTTTATTTGGTCAAGTAGTCTAATCACGGCCCCTCTAGACATAGTTTGGATCCTACAATCCTAGAAATCCTGCTCCGCCTCTCGGATCCATTCAAAGGACCCCGTACACTAAATGATCTTCAAAAATGGTGCAGCGCATTCTCCCAGTTTTAAGATAAAATGCCCCAACAGGGCAACACATCCCGTCAATCACTGCATATCCTTGTGGCGCTTCACGGTCTACATTTCCTCTAGACCTGAATCTTTTCTGTGTTATATTCAATGCCCCTATGCAATAACGGGAAACCTAGCAGCTTTCCGGAAGGGACCCCGAACACGCATTTGTCAGGGTCAAGCTTGATGTTGGCTTTTCAAACATTGACAAAAGTTTCCTCTAGGTACAAGATTAGTGTATTGTTCTAGTGGGTTTTCATGATGATGTCGACGACGTAGGCCTCCATGTTGCAGTCCATATGGGGCCGAGGGCAGTCTGCATGAGTGTCTGAAAGGTCGCTCAAGCATTTTCCAGCCCAAACGGCATGCACACGAAGCAATAGACCCACGAAGGTGTACTGAACACCTTTTTTCCTCGTCCTCCTTTGCCATCTTGATCTGGTGGTATGCCAAGAAGGCATTGAGGAAGGAGAGGAGGTCCGATCCCATTGTAGAGTCGATGATTTGGTTGATCTGAGGTATGGGTATGGGTCATTTGGACATGCCTTGTTCATGTCGTTGAAGTCCACGCATAGTTGTAAGTCTGCGTTGGCCTTGGACATGCCTTGTTGATGTCCTTGAAGTCCATGCATAGTTTTTCTGTATGCTGGACGATGAACACCTGTTTCTCGGGTGACGATTGCTGGATTTTTGCTTGATGGGACAACAACCAGTACACACCGCCAAATGGTGCTCGTTCACCTCCCTATGAATAGCGGGCATGTGTGACACTGTACAAGCAAACAAGTTAGCATTTTCTCACTGGAAGGCGATGAGCATGCTTCCTATTTGTATGTCAGGCTTCCACCTATAAGGATGGCGGTCCCCTTTTATTCATCAAGTGCTACCTTCTTGGCCGAGGCCCTTTCCTTCATCATTAATATCCACCGACGGGGAGACAGATGTAACACCCCAAAAATCGGGTTATTGATTTTTGTGCTGTTATTCCTTCCTAGCTTTTCTCTCCCAGATTTTTCCTCTGGAATTTGGGAAATGACCAGGTGAATCCAGTCTATCCCCAACCTCTCAATGCCTTTCCCATGTCCTTGTTGTTGGGGGACGTCGCATGGGAAACAAAAAATTTCCTACGCGCACGAAGACCTGTCATGGTCATGTCCATCTACGAGAGGAGATTTAGATCTACGTACCCCTGTAGATCACACAACAAGAAGCGCTAAGAAATGCGGTTGATGTAGTGGAACATCCTCACGTCCCTCGATCCGACCCGCGAACTGTCCCACGAACCGTCCCGCAATCCGCCCCATGATCCGCTACGATCTAGTGCGGAACGGATGGCACCTCCGCGTTCAGCACACGTACAGCTCGACGATGATCTCGGCCTTCTTGATCCAACAAGCAAGACGGAGAAGTAGATGAGTTCTCCGGCAGCGTGACGGCGCTCCGGTGGTGGTGAAGGATCTACTCCTGCAGGGCTCCGCCCGAGCTCCCCAGAAATACGATCAAGGGGAAAAACCGTGGTGTTTGTGGTCGGGCTGCCGTGGCAAAAGTTGTCTCAAATCAGCCCTAGAACCCCACTATATATTGGAGGAGGTGAGGGGAGGCTTAACTTGGGGTCCAAGACCCCAAGGATCCACCGGCCAAGGAGGTGGAGGAGTCCACCTCCAATCCTTCCCACCTTTTTTTTCCTTTTCTCTTTGATTTTCTATCTCCTGCGCATAAGGCCCTTTTGGGCTGTCCCACAAACCCACTAAGGGCTGGTGCGGCACCCCTAAGTCCTATGGGCTTCCCCGGGTGAGCTGGCCCCCCCGGTGAACATCCGGAACCCATTCGTCACTCCCGGTAAATTCTCGGTAATGCCCGAAAACTTTCCAGTAACCAAATGAGGTCATCCTATATATTAACCTTCGTCTCCATACCATTCCGGAAACCCTCGTGATGTCCGTGATATCATACGGGACTCCGAACAACATTCGGTAACCACACATATAACGCAATTATACAAAAACATCGCTGAACCTTAAGTGTTCAGACCCTACGGGTTCGAGAACTATGCAGACATGCCCCGAGGTACTCCTCAGTCAATATCCAATAGCGGGACCTGGATGCCCATATGGGATCCTACATATTCTCCGAATAACTTATCGGTTGAACCTCAGTGTCAAGGATTCAGGCAATCCCGTATGTCATTCCCTTCGCCCTTTGGTATGTTAGTTGCCCAAGATACGATCGTCGGTATCTGTATACCTATTTCAATCTCGTTACTGGCAAGTCTCTTTTCTCGTTCCGTAATACAAGATCCCGTGACCTACACTTAGTCACATTGCTTGCAAGGCTTGTGTGTGACGTTGTATTACCGAGTGGGCCCCGAGATACCTCGCCGTCACACGGAATGACAAATCCCAGTCTTGATCCATACTAACCCAACGGACACCTTCGGAGATACCTGTAGAACACCTTTATAGTCACCCAGTTACGTTGTGACGTTTGATACACACAAGGCATCCCTTCGGTGCCAGTGGGTTATATGATCTCATGGTCATAGGAACAAGTACTTGACACGCAGAAAACAATAGCAATAAAATGACACGATCAATATGCTACGTTCATAGTTTGGGTCTAGTCCATCACCCAATTCCCTTAATGATGTGATCCAGTTATCAAGCAACAACACTTTGCACATAGTCAAAAAACCTTGACTATCCTTGATCAACTGGCCAGCCAACTATAGGCTTGCTAGGGACATTGATGTGTCTATTTATCCACACATGTATCTATGTTTTCATTCAATACAATTATAGCATGGATAATAAACAATTATCTTTAAACAGGAAATATAATAATAACGATTTATCATTGCCTCTAGGGCATATTTCCAACAGTCTCCCACTTGCACTAGAGTCAGTAATCTAGTCCTCACATCGCCATGCGATTTACATTGTAATAAATCGAACACCCATACAGTTCTGTTGTTGATCATGTTTTGCCCGTGGAAGAGGTTTAGTCAGCGAGTCTGCTACATTCAGATCCGTGTGCACTTTGCAAATATTCACGTCCTCTAACTCGACGTAGTCGCGGATGAGGTTGAAGCATCATTTGATGTGTGTGGTCTTCTTGTGAAACCTTGGTTCCTTTGCTAAGGCAATGGCACTAGTGTTGTCACATAAGAGAGTCAATGGATATAGTGCGCTTGGCACAACTCCAAGATCTGTCATGAACTGCTTCATCCAGGCACCCTCCTTTGCTGCCTCTATGGCAGCCATGTACTCCGCTTCACATGTGGAATCTGCTACGATGCTCTGCTTGGAACTGCACCAGCTTACCGCATCCCCATTAAGAATAAACACGTATTCGGTTTGACACTTAGAGTCATCTGGATCGGTGTCAAAACTTGCGTCGACGTAACCTTTTACGACGAGCTCCTTGTCACCTCCATACAAGAGAAACATTTCCTTAGTCCTTATCAGGTACTTTAGAATATTCTTGACCAGCATCCAGTGATCCACTATTGGATTACTCTGAAACCTTCCTGCCATACTTATGGCCAAGCTGACGTCTAGTCTAGTGCACAACATTGCATACATGATAGAACCTACGGCTGAAGCGTAGGGGACGGCACTCATTGTCTTTCTATCTTCCGCAGTTGCTGGGCACTGAGTCTTACTCAATTATGTACCTTGTAACACTCGCAAGAACCCTTTCTTGGACTGATCCGTTTTGAACTTCTTCAAAACTTTATCAAGGTATGTGCTTTGTGGAAGTGCTATCATGCGTTTCGATCTATCACTACTGGAATTGAGAAATTTGCCATCTGCCATGCCTTTGCCGTCTGTTGATGCATGGCAAAGATCCTCTTTGTCGTCAGCTGGCACAAAGCAGACGGCAAAGAGGTTGCCGATGGCAAAGATTTTATTTGCCGTTGGCCATCTCTTTGCCGTCTGCTGACGCATGGCAAAGGCCCTAGAGGCGGACGACAAAGAGAACCCAGACGGCAAAGGGGCGCCACCCTAACGGTCGAAGCCCACCCCACCCCATCCACCCCTTTGCCGTCCGCCTCCCAGCTTCTGCAGACGGCAAAGGGGGGCTCCCCCTAACGGCACCCAGCCCCCCACCCCCGCTCCCTTAACGGCACGCTGCACCCCCGCTCCCCTCGATCTCCTGCCCACTACAGCGCCGCCGCCACCACCCCCTTCACTGCTCCGGCCCACCGCCACCGCCCACGACCGGAGCTCCCCGCTCCCCTCCTCCCCGCCTCCCTCCTCCCTGCGGCCCTCCTCCCCGCGGCCCTCCTCCCCGCCGCCCATGACCGGAGCTCCCCGCTCCCCTCCTCCCCGCAAAGGGGCGCCACCCCCACGGCCGGAGCTCGCCCTCCCGTCCTCCCCGCGCATGTCCTCCCCACGCCCCTCCTCCCCGCCGCCCAGGGCCGGAGCTCGCCCTCCCCTCCTCCCACTGCCCTCCTCCCACTGCAGGTAAGTTTTTTTTCTTTTTTTCTTTTTTTCCTGTTTTTTCTTTTAATCTAGTACATAGTATATAGTATAGACCTATAGTGTGTAGAAGAAGAGGAGGACATATAGTGTATATAGTATAGACATATAGTGTATATAGTATATAGTATAGAAGAAAATAAGAGAATAGTATAGACATATAGTGTATATAGTATATAATATAGAAGAAAATAAGAGAATAGTATAGACATATAGTATATAGACATATAGTGTATATAGTATTGACATAGGGCCGGGCCGACAAAATTCAAGGCCCTGTGCAAACTCGAAAATGAGGCCTATCTTCCGCTAACCGAGCTACACTTTTCTTTAGCGGAGTAATCTAAAGAAGATCACATAAAAGGTGTAAATTCCAAACCATATGTAGTAGTGTTTTAGTGAAAATAATACACACTTGATACATTTTGTTCCCATTGATTATTATATCGGCAAGTTCATCCTTGAAACAATAAGGCCATCTCGTGTGGGCCGAGGAAAAAAAGAACTGAGGGTTATATCCAACTCTTGTGCACTTTAATAAAAGGCGGCAAAACATTTGATAAATGGCATTCAAATTGCAGAGGAAGTACACAGAAATTTAGACAATGTATAAAATAATACTTAGAGAGCCTATACAGTGAATATTGGACAACACCAACACTGAATTTTGTACAACAAAATACTGAAATTGGGACATCACATACACTGAAATTTACATATAGCAAGATGAATGAAATTCTGACAGAAAATAAACGGGATTATGGAGAACATCACATCAACTAGACTTTATCAGTGTCAAGAATGAGCTCACCGGGAGGAGGGGATCCAAGTGGCCTGGCATTTGGCTTCCAGGACTTAAGCTGCGCCATGTAGATCCAGCTTGACGATGTCCTAGACTCGTGGGCGGCACAACCAGCCCCAGAGGAAAGACAACCCGGTGAATCAGGCTAGGTCCCCGACGTTCCCGGTGGCTTAGCACAACAGGTCCTCCTCAGATGGAGCGGCGCGTGCGGCGGGGGATCGTACTTGTGTGCTGGAGATGTAGCGTGTGCGCGACGGCGGCTCCATGTATGCCGGTGCCCACACACTGCGCTTCTTGGACCAGCACCAGATTGATCTATTGTGGCTACAGAGAGGAGCCAGCGATGGATCCATTTGATGGGCTGCGTGCTACCAAGTTGGGCCTTCTACAAAAAATGGGCTATAAGCCAATACTTTGTTTAAAAAATCTGGGGCCCCCAAAACTGGGGGCCCTGTGCGGATGCACAGGTTGCACACCCATGGGCCCGGGCCTGTATAGACTTATAGTATATAGTATAGACATATAGTATATAGTATAGAAGAAAATAAGAGAATAATAAACTAGAATAAAAAGGAAGAAGAAGAAGAAGAAGAAGAAGAAGAAAGAGGAAAGGAGGAGAAAGATAAAAGAAAGAAGAAGAAGAGGAGGAGGAGGAGGAGGAGGAGAAAGAAGAAGAAGAATAATAATATGATGATCAACAAGAAGAAGAAGAAGAAGAGAGAGGAAAAGAAGAAAGAAAAGGACCCCGACCCCCGACCCCCGGCCCACGACCCCCGACCACTGACGCCACCAACCCCCGACCCTCGACCCCCGACCTCCGACGCCACTGAGACCTGAGTCCCGACCCCCGACGCCCGACACCACTGACCCCCGACCCCCGACTCCCGACCCCCGACTCCACTAACCCCCAACCCCCGATGCCCGACGCCATTGACCCTCGACTACAGAAGCCACTGACCCTCGACCCTCGACCCCCGACGCCCGATGCCACTGACCCTCGACTCCCGAATCCACTGACCCTCGACTCCCGACCCCCGACGCCCCTGACCCCAGACCCCCGGGTACACATCCTCTCTACTTATTGCCGAGACGTGTATCAGGAGAACAGCGGGGAGGTGCTGCCGAAATTCTGCGTCGCATCTAGAGCAGAGCATGGGAAAACGAACCCAGTCTACACATACTCGGGTGGGATTAGGACCTATCTTTACCTATTAGCGTGTAGGTTGCATGGACGTAATAAAACTGACAAACTTGATTAGCGTATGAATATAGATGATGAATTATATATTTATTTCTTGTGCCCCCATAGGTAGCTAGGCAACATGAGTGATCGTGCTTGGATGTACACTGGTCACCCTAGTCAGAAAGACATGACCCATGAATGGTTAGCAAAAACCAGGGGGTTTGTGAGAGCCGCATTTGCAAATGGCCAGCATAAAACATGGTGCCCCTGTCCCAAGTGCGACAACTGGAAAAAGCAGACAGAGTTTGAAATGGGTAAACACCTGCACAAGTGGGGTTTTACGCCTAATTATATGGTGTGGACTTTTCATGGTGAGTCTGACCAACGTGCCAGTGCTGAGGTGATTCGTCGTCGCACCGACGAGCATGGTACCGGGATTGAAGACATGGTGCAAGACTTTGATGATGCTCGTGATTCGGACGATGAGATGGAGGAATCTGCAAAGGCCTTCTATGAAATGCTGGAGTCTTCAAAACGTCCTCTCCACGAGCAGACTGAGCTTTGTCAGCTGGATGCCATCGCACAAGTAATGGCTCTAAAGGCTCAATTCAACCTACGCAGAGAATGCTACGACGCGATGATGACGATATTTGGACGCTTTCTACCCAAAGGCCATGTACTGCCTGCAAACCTGTACCAGTCAGAGAAAATCCTCCGTGTACTTAAGATGCCCTATGAGAAGATACATGCCTGTGAGAATGGATGTGCCTTATTTAGGCTGGAGTATGCGGCCTTGAACTATTGTGGTAGATAACGGCATGGGTGAGAAGAATCAGACCAAAATCCCCATCAGTGTTCTTCGATATCTGCCAATCGTATCAAGACTTCAACGTCTTTTCATGGTCGAAGAGACGGCCAGACAGATGACATGGCACAAATTGGGCAAAAGAACCGAACTAGATGCGGATGGGAACAAGATGCTGCTACACACTTCAGATGGTTTTGCGTGGAGGCACCTCGATGCATTACATAAGGATAAATCGGAAGATCCAAGGCAAGCTAGAGTTGCCATCAGCACGGATGGGTTCAATGTGTATGGTATGACGGCAGCACAATACAGTTGTTGGCCTGTATTTGTCATTCCACTAAATTTGCCACCCGAAGAGATTATGAAAAGAAAGAACATTTTCCTGACGTTGATAATTCCAGGGCCCAACTATCCGGGGAAGAATATGAATGTGTACATGCAGCCGCTTAAGGATGAGTTGCAAGAAGCCTGGGATAATGGGATCAAGACCTACGATGCGGCTACCAAAACAAATTTCAAAATGCATGTGTGGTACATGTACTCGACGCATGGTTATCCGGCGTTTGCGCTATTCACTGGCTGGTGTGTGCATAGAAGGTTCCCGTGCACCACATGCAAGGCAGCTCTTCAGTTCCGTTGGCTGCAGGCTGGTCGCAAGTATTCTTGCTTCGACATGCATAGACAATTCCTGGATCCTGACCATAAGTTCAGAAAAGACAAGAAGAATTTCATCAAAGCTAGAGTTGTCAAAAACACTGCACCAGCTGTGTTGACAAGCCAACAGACCCTTGATCAGTTAAACGCTCTCGAGCCTGATCCTTTGCGTCCAGGATACTTCAAAGGTTATAATACGGAACACGCCTGGACTCACAAGTCATGCTTATGGGATCTCCCTTACTTCAAAGACCTCCTTTGCCCACACAACATTGACGTGATGCACACTGAAAAGAATATTGTGGAGGCCATTTTTGGTACATTGTTCGGCATAGAGGGGAAGTCAAAAGATAATCCTAAGGCTAGAATCGACCTGGAGGCTCTATGTGATAGACCGTTGCAAAACTTGCGACAACGGAAAGGAAAGCAAAGAATAGCGAAGCCAAAGGCATGGTTCAATCTTGAAAGGCCAACTATGAGGGAAATGCTATTATGGGTGAAAATGCGGTTGATGTTCCCCGATGGGTATGCTGCGAATCTAAAGAGGGGAGCGAGTCTTGACAAATTGAAAATATTTGGGCTCAAGAGTCATGATTGGCACATAGGGATTGAGCGGGTAATGCCGGTGATGTTGCGTGGCTTTATCCCTGAGGATGAATGGCTACTACTGGCAGAGCTGAGCTATTTCTTCCGTTCTCTTTGTGCGAAAGAACTATCTCCTGGCGTGCTAGATGAAATGGAAGAGTTGGCGCCGGAGTTGATCTTCAAATTAGAAAAGATCTTTCCATCGGGCTTCTTTAATCCAATGCAACATTTGATTTTGCATCTCCCGACCGAGGCAAGAATGGGGTGGCCCGTTCAAAATCGATAGTGCTACTCAACTGAGAGGATGCAGAACACGCTTCGAGCTAAGTGTAAAAATAAACGTAGAATTGAAGCATCGATGGCCGAGGCATTCATTACTGAGGAGGCGGCAAACTTCGTGACAGCACACTACGAAGCCAATAATCATCATTTACATAATCCGAAGCCTCGGTACAATGATGGCGGTCGAGAAAAAGTTCGATCCAACCTCAGCCTATTCAAAGGTAAGCTTGCACCATCCGGTGCTTCGAAAGGGAAATCGTTGGATGTCGAAGAATGGCGGACCATTTCGTTGTATATCTTCACCAACCTAACAGAAGTGCGGCCGTACATCGAGTAAGTTCTCGGTAATTTATTGTTCCACAACTTCTAATTGCTTTGAACTACTCTTATTCTCGGATATTTGATATAGTCGATACGTCGCTGAATTCTCGGATGGAGCGGTCATCGAAAAGGATTCCGTCGAAGAGTATGAGCTTCTCGCAAAGCATGGAGGCGACTATCCCGGTTTCATCTCTTGGTTCAAACAAAGGTTAATTTATTACCATTAAGGGCCCATTTGATTTATTGGTCTAATTTGTGGCTAATGCATCCATTCTTTCGTATTAAACTTGTAGGCTGATGCACAGTCTATGGACGCCGAGTTGAGACAAGTCGCTAATAGTTTTGACTATAAGGTCCGTTCATTTGACAAATACAACATCAACGGGTATCACTTTCGTACCTTTGGCAAAGAGCTATCTATGCCCGACCTAAAGACTACAAATTGTTCTGTCTCTGCTATCGGCGAAGGAGACACCGAGTATTATGGAAGAGTTGAAGCAATTTATGAACTTCTATTCTATGGTGAAAACCCACCGACCGTCGTAGTCTTCAAATGTTATTGGTTTGAACCGAGGGAGACTAGAAGGACTCATGAACATATAGGACTAGTCGAAATCAACCAAAACACCCACTTAGATGTTCCCGATGTCTATATTACGGCTCAACGGGCGACACAAGTTTTCTATCTACCTGGGCCTGCCAAATTGATCCAAATCTCAAAGGTTGGGATGTCGTTTATGAAGTGCCACCACATTTTTGACCACCTACCCTCAATGAAGAGGATTACGAACCTCACATTAACCCAGACACATATGAAGAAGAATTCTTCCAAGAAACACGTATGTCCAAGAAACGTTTCAAGAACCGCTCTACTTCACCCCAGAACATTGAAGTAGACAGTGACAGTGAATCCGTCTGAACCCCTGAGCCCGAACAGGAAGAGCTGGAAGAAGAAGAGGTTACTGCTGCGGATGACCTGTCACTTCTTGACCAATTACATAATGGTGGCCTTCCACATGTTCTTCATGATAGTGATGATGATGATGCATTTATTGATGATAGTGATGATCATGATGCATTTATTGACCACGAAGCATATATAGACGAGGACGATTGTTATTAGTTCATGTCAGGTATTCAACTATTATAGTATATATAAATTTTGAGTTCATGTTAGGTATTCAATTTTTATTAGTCATGTTGGTATTTATGACGATGATACACTTAAATTATATACATTTTATTACTCCTGTTGGTATTTATGTTGTACTAATTTCATTTACTCTTTGTCATGACAGGTGTTGAAAGATGGTGGGAAAGGGTCGAAAGCACTCTGCGGTGCTTCTTCGTCGGCGGGTGATGGGATGGGTACTTCCATTCCTACCTCGCCTCTTCGGAGAGTGTTGCTCTCTACTTTGCAAGGAGCTCCCCCCATGAGAGGAAGTCGACCCCCCGTGAAGCCGAGAGGCACTAAAGTTACACGTTGTATTCATGTTGGTATTTATGTTGTACTCATGTTGTATGCATATTGCTATTTATATACATTTTATTACTCATGTTGGTATTTATGTTGTACTAAAGGTACACGTGGCCGCGGGAGAGGTAGGGCTACACGGTCTCTGCCACCACCCCAAGCTGATTCACCTAAGCACAGGACTTCTAGGGTGGATTCGCCTCAGGTGGAGGCTACACGGTCTCCGGTTCACGAGCCTCGGGTCGACGAGCCTTCGACCCACGAGACTTGTGTCCCAGAGGCTTCCTTCCAGGCGACTCCGGAGCAAAGCAGGGATGAGGGTACGTCCCAAGAGATCTAGTGGGATACCTGGCCTGAGGCAAGTGGCCATGCTGGTAGCGACGAGGAGCTGGGTGAGGGGGATACCGTCTACCAGCGTGGCAGTTCGGGGCTCCCGCTCGTGCCAGCGACCCCCGAGTAGAGGTGGTCGATTAGGCCAAATGGGGAGAAGTAAGTTAATTTACTCTTATTTAACCTTTTGCCTTCGCGTTTTCTCAAATATCTAATGTTTTGGCTTTAATTTTTCGTACTGTAGGGGTTGGATTGTTGCCAAGGGTGTCCGCAAGCCCAACAGCGTCCTTGGTGTTCTTTGCCGTCAAAACTTCCTAGGGTTTGTTACGTTGCCCGGTCGGGAGCGAGAGGTAGGAATGACCTGGGAGCACTACTTGGGTGCCCCGGCCCCGCCGGAGGTGGAGATCGACGGTGTTTTGTGTGACACGAGGGCGGACATGGTGATCCGAAAGTTCTGGGTAATTTCTGTTTCACACAATTATAAATCAACCATAGCTATTTATTGTACTAATCGGTGTTGTCTCGTTTGCAGACCTACTACAGGTGTGAGGAGGGATACGAGGAGGACGCGGCAAAGGTTATCGAAACCGAATGTCGCCGCCTACTTCAAAACTTTCGGCACGAGGCTCGGGTGCAGGCTGTTCGAGACTACTATGCCACGCGGCGTATTAGGCTTGAAAAGGCGAAGTGCCGTGATGCTAAGATGGAGAAGGAGCATTACATGAAGGTAATTACATATTATTAAGGCTTTGTAGTTAGTTTCCTTGATTTGGTTCTTACGCGCTCAAATTTCTCTTTATTAACTTAGTTGCCCCCGAGATGTTTAGTGGATAAGATGGATTGTTGGGAGGCCTTGGTGGATCAGTGGTGCTCCGAAACGTGGGAGGCCAGCCACAACAACGCCAAGGAGAGGCGTGGCAAAATGGTTGGCGTGCCACACCATCATGGGAGCGTCGACTTAATCCAATTTGGCGAGAACTGGGTATGTGGTTTTCTTCATGCCTCATGCAATTCATTCTTAATGCTATCTTGAGCCCTTTACCAATACAATTTTCCTCTCTCTCTCTTTTAGGGGCGTCACAATAAGACGGAGGTGCCACAGATGTACGACCTGTATGCGATGGCCCATACTGCCTCGTACAAGAAGGTCAAGGCATTCTCTGAGTTTGACCTCGAGCATCCAGAAAACTTCACCAACATCTCCTCCCACGACAAGCTCGCGAAGTACAGAGATCACGGGAAGGCGAGGAAAGGGGAGGACTTTAACCCGAGCGAGGGGCCTATTGATCCAGAGCTGGTGATGATAGCTGGCAACGGGAGGCCCCATGGCTCGATCGCCATTGGAGACGGCCTTATACGTTGTCCTAGCTCTCTCCGGCAGATAAAGGCACGCCAAACGAGCTCTTGTCCGGAGATAACACGTCGTCCACGGCAAGTCGAGCTCGCCATCGAGGTTAGTTTAATGGACTCAAATATCTTTCCGCATTATGTTGTGCGTTGGAACCAATATGATTACATTGCTAACAATGAGTTGTGTTGTAGGCTGCTATTCAGAAAGAGAGAGAGGCAATCCAGGCGGCTATGGCGGAGAAGGATAAGGAAATTAGGGAGCTAGAGGAGAGGACGACTGCATTGGTGGAGGCGGAGAGGGCACATAATGATGCATCTACCAGGGCCTTATACGAGCTCTTCGTCGTAAGTTTCTTCTTCATGTTATATCAAATCTTGCATTTGAATGTCCCTTTCATTAATAAATAAAAAGTTTGACTCATCGAAACCAAATGTACAGTCTATGTGCGAGAAGAACGGCCAAGTTCCTCCGCCGATGCCAGTCGTTAACGTGGCGGGCACGGTGAGTTTCATTTCAGTGGAGTGATCTTAAGAGTGTCCTCATGCTAACTACACATTTCAAACGATGTTTGGTTCAGAATATGTCCCGAAACGCATCGCACGACCCTTCTATAGTCGAGCCTTCTCCAGGGCAGCCTTCTCCAGGTGAAACAAGCCAGAGCCAACGTGCTTGACCCTAACTTAGGTATGTTATATCTAGTGTTTTAATAAAAGATAGCTAGATGACATAATTAGCTTAGTTAGCTCCAAAATGACCTATTTAATAAAAAATGACCTATACTTAGCTAATTATCCTCGAAATGACATAATTAGCTTAGTTAGCTCCAAAATGACCTATTTAATAAAAAATGACCTATACTTAGCTAATTATCCTCGAAATGACATAATTAGCTTAGTTAGCTCCAAAATGACCTATTTAATAAAAAATGACATATACTTAGCTAATTATCCTCGAAATGACATAATTAGCTCCAAAAAGGTATTCTTAGCCAATTTAGCCCGAAGAAGGGGACAAGAGGAGAAGAAAGAGGAAAAATGAAAGGAAGGAAGAAAAGTAGAGGAGAAGAAGAAGGAGAGGGAGGAGGATAAGAAGAAGGAGAAGAAGGAGGAGAAGAAGGAGAAGGAGCTCCTCCTTCTCCTTCTTCTTCCTCCTTCTTCCTCCTTCTCCTTCTCCATCTTCTTTTCTTCTTCTTCTCCTCTTCCTTCTCCTTCTCCTCCTCCTCCTCCTCCTCCTCCTTCTTTTACTTCTTCTTCTCTTTCTCTTCTTCTACATAGCTTAGACTCATCCAACAAAGCCTAAATTGGCTAATTATTCATCTAAATGACATAATTAGCTTAGTTAGCTCCAAAATGGTCTATTTAATAAAAAATGACCTATACTTAGCTAATTATCCTCGAAATGACATAATTAGCTCCAAAAAGGCATTCTTAGCCAATTTAGCCCGAAGAAGGGGACGAGAGGAGAAGAAAGAGGAAAAATGAAAGGAAGGAAGGAAGAAGAAGAGGAGAAGAAGAAGAAGGAGAGAGAGGAGGATAAGAACAAGGAGAAGAAGGAGGAGAAGAAGGAGAAGGAGCTCCTCCTTCTCCTTCTTCTTCCTCCTTCTTCCTCCTTTTCCTTCTCCTTTTTCTTTTCTTCTTCTTCTCCTCTTCCTTCTCCTTCTCCTCCTCCTCCTCCTCCTCCTTCTTTTACTTCTTCTTCTCTTTCTCTTCTTCTACGTAGCCTAGACTCATCCAACAAAGCCTAAATTGTCTAATTATCCATCTAAATGACATAATTAGCTTAGTTAGCTCCAAAATGACCTATTTAATAAAAAATGACCTATACTTAGCTAATTATCCTCGAAATGACATAATTAGCTCCAAAAAGGCATTCTTAGCCAATTTAGACCGAAGAAGGGGACGAGAGGAGAAGAAAGAGGAAAAATGAAAGGAAGGAAGAAGAAGAAGAGGAGAAGAAGAAGAAGGAGAGCGAGGAGGTTAAGAAGAAGGAGGAGAAGAAGGAGAAGGAGCTCCTCCTTCTCCTTCTTCTTCCTCCGTCTTCCTCCTTCTCCTTCTGCTTATTCTTTTCTTCTTCTTCTCCTCTTCCTTCTCCTTCTCCTCCTCCTCCTCCTCCTTCTTTTACTTCTTCTTCTCTTTCTCTTCTTCTACGTAGCTTAGACTCATCCAACAAAGCCTAAATTGGCTAATTATCCATCTAAATGACATAATTAGCTTAGTTAGCTCCTAAATTGTCTATTTAATAAAAAATGACCTATACTTAGCTAATTATCCTTGAAATGACATAATTAGCTCCAAAAAGGCATTCTTAGCCAATTTAGTCCGAAGAAGGGGACGAGAGGAGAAGAAAGAGGAAAAATGAAAAGAAGGAAGAAGAAGAAGAGGAGAAGAAGAACAAGGAGAGGGAGGAGGATAAGAAGAAGGAGAAGAAGGAGGAGAAGAAGGAGAAGGAGCTCCTCCTTCTCCTTCTTCTTCCTCCTTCTTCCTCCTTCTCCTTCTCCTTCTTCTTTTCTTCTTCTTCTCCTCTTCCTTCTCCTTCTCCTCCTCCTCCTCCTCCTCCTCCTTCTTTTACTTATTCTTCTCTTTCTCTTCTTCTACGTAGCTTAGACTCATCCAACAAAGCCTAAATTGGCTAATTATCCATCTAAATGACCTAATTAGCTTAGTTAGCTCCAAAATGACCTATTTAATAAATAATGACCTATACTTTGCTAATTATCCTCGAAATGACATAATTAGCTCCAAAAAGGCATTCTTAGCCAATTTAGTCCGAAGAAGGGGACGAGAGGAGAAGAAAGAGGAAAAATGAAAAGAAGGAAGAAGAAGAAGAGGAGAAGAAGAAGAAGGAGAGGGAGGAGGATAAGAAGAAGAAGGAGAAGAAGGAGAAGGAGCTCCTCCTTCTCCTTCTTCTTCCTCCGTCTTCCTCCTTCTCCTTCTCCTTCTTCTTTTCTTCTTCTTCTCCTCTTCCTTCTCCTTCTCCTCCTCCTCCTCCTCCTTCTTTTACTTCTTCTTCTCTTTCTCTTCTTCTACGTAGCTTAGACTCATCCAACAAAGCCTAAATTGGCTAATTATCCATCTAAATGACGTAATTAGCTTAGTTAGTTCCTAAATGGTCTATTTAATAAAAAATGACCTATACTTAGCTAATTATCCTCGAAATGACATAATTAGCTCCAAAAAGGCATTCTTAGCCAATTTGGTCCAAAGAAGGGGACGAGAGGAGAAGAAAGAGGAAAAATGAAAAGAAGGAAGAAGAAGAAGAGGAGAAGAAGAAGAAGGAGAGGGAGGAGGATAAGAAGAAGGAGAACAAGGAGGAGAAGAAGGAGAAGGAGCTCCTCCTTCTCCTTCTTCTTCCTCCTTCTTCCCCCTTCTCCTTCTCCTTCTTCTTTTCTTCTTCTTCTCCTCTTCCTTCTCCTTCTCCTCCTCCTCCTCCTCCTCCTCCTTCTTTTACTTATTCTTCTCTTTCTCTTCTTCTACGTAGCTTAGACTCATCCAACAAAGCCTAAATTGGCTAATTATCCATCTAAATGACCTAATTAGCTTAGTTAGCTCCAAAATGACCTATTTAATAAAAAATGACCTATACTTAGCTAATTATCCTCGAAATGACATAATTAGCTCCAAAAAGGCATTCTTAGCCAATTTAGCCCGAAGAAGGGGACGAGAGGAGAAGAAAGAGGAAAAATGAACGGAAGGAAGAAGAAGAAGAGGAGAAGAAGAAGAAGGAGAGGGAGAAGGATAAGAAGAAGGAGGAGAAGAAGGAGAAGGAGCTCCTCCTTCTCCTTCTTCTTCCTCCTTCTTTCTCCTTCTCCTTCTCCTTATTCTTTTCTTCTTGTTCTCCTCTTCCTTCTCCTTCTCCTCCTCCTCCTCCTCCTCCTTCTTTTACTTCTTCTTCTACGTAGATTAGGCTCATCCCACAAAGCCTAAATTGGCTAATTATCCATCTAAATGACATAATTAGCTTAGTTAGCTCCTAAATGGTCTATTTAATAAAATGGCTTAATAATAAATGGCCTATAATTAGCCTAGCTAGATCAATGGACGTGATGCACACTGAAAAGAATATTGTGGAGGCCATTTTTGGTACATTGTTCGGCATAGAGGGGAAGTCAAAAGATAATCCTAAGGCTAGAATCAACCTGGAGGCTCTATGTGATAGACCGTTGCAAAACTTGCGACAACGGAAAGGAAAGCAAAGAATAGCGAAGCCAAAGGCATGGTTCAATCTTGAAAGGCCAACTATGAGGGAAATGCTATTATGGGTGAAAATGCGGTTGATGTTCCCCGATGGGTATGCTGCGAATCTAAAGAGGGGAGCGAGTCTTGACAAATTGAAAATATTTGGGCTCAAGAGTCATGATTGGCACATAGGGATTGAGCGGGTAATGCCGGTGATGTTGCGTGGCTTTATCCCTGAGGATGAATGGCTACTACTGGCAGAGCTGAGCTATTTCTTCCGTTCTCTTTGTGCGAAAGAACTATCTCCTGGCGTGCTAGATGAAATGGAAGAGTTGGCGCCGGAGTTGATCTTCAAATTAGAAAAGATCTTTCCATCGGGCTTCTTTAATCCAATGCAACATTTGATTTTGCATCTCCCGACCGAGGCAAGAATGGGGTGGCCCGTTCAAAATCGATAGTGCTACTCAACTGAGAGGATGCAGAACACGCTTCGAGCTAAGTGTAAAAATAAACGTAGAATTGAAGCATCGATGGCCGAGGCATTCATTACTGAGGAGGCGGCAAACTTCGTGACAGCACACTACGAAGCCAATAATCATCATTTACATAACCCGAAGCCTCGGTACAATGATGGCGATCGAGAAAAAGTTCGATCCAACCTCAGCCTATTCAAAGGTAAGCTTGCACCATCCGGTGCTTCGAAAGGGAAATCGTTGGATGTCGAAGAATGGCGGACCATTTCGTTGTATATCTTCACCAACCTAACAGAAGTGCGGCCGTACATCGAGTAAGTTCTCGGTAATTTATTGTTCCACAACTTCTAATTGCTTTGAACTACTCTTATTCTCGGATATTTGATATAGTCGATACGTCGCCGAATTCTCAGATGGAGCGGTCATCAAAAAGGATTCCGTCGAAGAGTATGAGCTTCTCGCAAAGCATGGAGGCGACTATCCCGGTTTCATCTCTTGGTTCAAACAAAGGTTAATTTATTACCATTAAGGGCCCATTTGATTTATTGGTCTAATTTGTGGCTAATGCATCCATTCTTTCGTATTAAACTTGTAGGCTGATGCACAGTCTATGGACGCCGAGTTGAGACAAGTCGCTAATAGTTTTGACTATAAGGTCCGTTCATTTGACAAATACAACATCAACGGGTATCACTTTCGTACCTTTGGCAAAGAGCTATCTATGCCCGACCTAAAGACTACAAATTGTTCTGTCTCTGCTATCGGCGAAGGAGACACCGAGTATTATGGAAGAGTTGAAGCAATTTATGAACTTCTATTCTATGGTGAAAACCCACCGACCGTCGTAGTCTTCAAATGTTATTGGTTTGAACCGAGGGAGACTAGAAGGACTCATGAACATATAGGACTAGTCGAAATCAACCAAAACACCCACTTAGATGTTCCCGATGTCTATATTACAGCTCAACGGGCGACACAAGTTTTCTATCTACCGTGGGCCTGCCAAATTGATCCAAATCTCAAAGGTTGGGATGTCGTTTATGAAGTGCCACCACATTTTTGACCACCTACCCTCAATGAAGAGGATTACGAACCTCACATTAACCCAGACACATATGAAGAAGAATTCTTCCAAGAAACACGTATGTCCAAGAAACGTTTCAAGAACCGCTCTACTTCACCCCAGAACATTGAAGTAGACAGTGACAGTGAATCCGTCTGAACCCCTGAGCCCGAACAGGAAGAGCTGGAAGAAGAAGAGGTTACTGCTGCGGATGACCTGTCACTTCTTGACCAATTACATAATGGTGGCCTTCCACATGTTCTTCATGATAGTGATGATGATGATGCATTTATTGATGATAGTGATGATCATGATGCATTTATTGACCACGAAGCATATATAGACGAGGACGATTGTTATTAGTTCATGTCAGGTATTCAACTATTATAGTATATATAAATTTTGAGTTCATGTTAGGTATTCAATTTTTATTAGTCATGTTGGTATTTATGACGATGATACACTTAAATTATATACATTTTATTACTCCTGTTGGTATTTATGTTGTACTAATTTCATTTACTCTTTGTCATGACAGGTGTTGAAAGATGGTGGGAAAGGGTCGAAAGCACTCTGCGGTGCTTCTTCGTCGGCGGGTGATGGGATGGGTACTTCCATTCCTACCTCGCCTCTTCGGAGAGTGTTGCTCTCTACTTTGCAAGGAGCTCCCCCCATGAGACGAGGTCGACCCCCCGTGAAGCCGAGAGGCACTAAAGTTACACGTTGTATTCATGTTGGTATTTATGTTGTACTCATGTTGTATGCATATTGCTATTTATATACATTTTATTACTCATGTTGGTATTTATGTTGTACTAAAGGTACACGTGGCCGCGGGAGAGGTAGGGCTACACGGTCTCTGCCACCACCCCAAGCTGATTCACCTAAGCACAGGACTTCTAGGGTGGATTCGCCTCAGGTGGAGGCTACACGGTCTCCGGTTCACGAGCCTCGGGTCGACGAGCCTTCGACCCACGAGACTTGTGTCCCAGAGGCTTCCTTCCAGGCGACTCCGGAGCAAAGCAGGGATGAGGGTACGTCCCAAGAGATCCAGTGGGATACCTGGCCTGAGGCAAGTGGCCATGCTGGTAGCGACGAGGAGCTGGGTGAGGGGGATACCGTCTACCAGCGTGGCAGTTCGGGGCTCCCGCTCGTGCCAGCGACCCCCGAGCAGAGGTGGTCGATTAGGCCAAATGGGGAGAAGTAAGTTAATTTACTCTTATTTAACCTTTTGCCTTCGCGTTTTCTCAAATATCTAATGTTTTGGCTTTAATTTTTCGTACTGTAGGGGTTGGATTGTTGCCAAGGGTGTCCGCAAGCCCAACAGCGTCCTTGGTGTTCTTTGCCGTCAAAACTTCCTAGGGTTTGTTACGTTGCCCGGTCGGGAGCGAGAGGTAGGAATGACCTGGGAGCACTACTTGGGTGCCCCGGCCCCGCCGGAGGTGGAGATCGACGGTGTTTTGTGTGACACGAGGGCGGACATGGTGATCCGAAAGTTCTGGGTAATTTCTGTTTCACACAATTATAAATCAACCATAGCTATTTATTGTACTAATCGGTGTTGTCTCGTTTGCAGACCTACTATAGGTGTGAGGAGGGATACGAGGAGGACGCGGCAAAGGTTATCGAAACCGAATGTCGCCGCCTACTTCAAAACTTTCGGCACGAGGCTCGGGTGCAGGCTGTTCGAGACTACTATGCCACGCGGCGTATTAGGCTTGAAAAGGCGAAGTGCCGTGATGCTAAGATGGAGAAGGAGCATTACATGAAGGTAATTACATATTATTAAGGCTTTGTAGTTAGTTTCCTTGATTTGGTTCTTACGCGCTCAAATTTCTCTTTATTAACTTAGGTGCCCCCGAGATGTTTAGTGGATAAGATGGATTGTTGGGAGGCCTTGGTGGATCAGTGGTGCTCCGAAACGTGGGAGGCCAGCCACAACAACGCCAAGGAGAGGCGTGGCAAAATGGTTGGCGTGCCACACCATCATGGGAGCGTCGACTTAATCCAATTTGGCGAGAACTGGGTATGTGGTTTTCTTCATGCCTCATGCAATTCATTCTTAATGCTATCTTGAGCCCTTTACCAATACAATTTTCCTCTCTCTCTCTTTTAGGGGCGTCACAATAAGACGGAGGTGCCATAGATGTACGACCTGTATGCGATGGCCCATACTGCCTCGTACAAGAAGGTCAAGGCATTCTCTGAGTTTGACCTCGAGCATCCAGAAAACTTCACCAACATCTCCTCCCACGACAAGCTCGCGAAGTACAGAGATCACGGGAAGGCGAGGAAAGGGGAGGACTTTAACCCGAGCGAGGGGCCTATTGATCCAGAGCTGGTGATGATAGCTGGCAACGGGAGGCCCCATGGCTCGATCGCCATTGGAGACGGCCTTATACGTTGTCCTAGCTCTCTCCGGCAGATAAAGGCACGCCAAACGAGCTCTTGTCCGGAGATAACACGTCGTCCACGGCAAGTCGAGCTCGCCATCGAGGTTAGTTTAATGGACTCAAATATCTTTCCGCATTATGTTGTGCGTTGGAACCAATATGATTACATTGCTAACAATGAGTTGTGTTGTAGGCTGCTATTCAGAAAGAGAGAGAGGCAATCCAGGCGGCTATGGCGGAGAAGGATAAGGAAATTAGGGAGCTAGAGGAGAGGACGACTGCATTGGTGGAGGCGGAGAGGGCACATAATGATGCATCTACCAGGGCCTTATACGAGCTCTTCGTCGTAAGTTTCTTCTTCATGTTATATCAAATCTTGCATTTGAATGTCCCTTTCATTAATAAATAAAAAGTTTGACTCATCGAAACCAAATGTACAGTCTATGTGCGAGAAGAACGGCCAAGTTCCTCCGCCGATGCCAGTCGTTAACGTGGCGGGCACGGTGAGTTTCATTTCAGTGGAGTGATCTTAAGAGTGTCCTCATGCTAACTACACATTTCAAACGATGTTTGGTGCAGAATATGTCCCGAAACGCATCGCACGACCCTTCTATAGTCGAGCCTTCTCGAGGGCAGCCTTCTCCAGGTGAAACAAGCCAGAGCCAACGTGCTTGACCCTAACTTAGGTATGTTATATCTAGTGTTTTAATAAAAGATAGCTAGATGACATAATTAGCTTAGTTAGCTCCAAAATGACCTATTTAATAAAAAATGACCTATACTTAGCTAATTATCCTCGAAATGACATAATTAGCTTAGTTAGCTCCAAAATGACCTATTTAATAAAAAATGACCTATACTTAGCTAATTATCCTCGAAATGACATAATTAGCTTAGTTAGCTCCAAAATGACCTATTTAATAAAAAATGACCTATACTTAGCTAATTATCCTCGAAATGACATAATTAGCTCCAAAAAGGTATTCTTAGCCAATTTAGCCCGAAGAAGGGGACAAGAGGAGAAGAAAGAGGAAAAATGAAAGGAAGGAAGAAAAGTAGAGGAGAAGAAGAAGGAGAGGGAGGAGGATAAGAAGAAGGAGAAGAAGGAGGAGAAGAAGGAGAAGGAGCTCCTCCTTCTCCTTCTTCTTCCTCCTTCTTCCTCCTTCTCCTTCTCCATCTTCTTTGCTTCTTCTTCTCCTCTTCCTTCTCCTTCTCCTCCTCCTCCTCCTCCTCCTCCTTCTTTTACTTCTTCTTCTCTTTCTCTTCTTCTACGTAGCTTAGACTCATCCAACAAAGCCTAAATTGGCTAATTATCGATCTAAATGACATAATCAGCTTAGTTAGCTCCAAAATGGTCTATTTAATAAAAAATGACCTATACTTAGCTAATTATCCTCGAAATGACATAATTAGCTCCAAAAAGGCATTCTTAGCCAATTTAGCCCGAAGAAGGGGACGAGAGGAGAAGAAAGTGGAAAAATGAAAGGAAGGAAGGAAGAAGAAGAGGAGAAGAAGAAGAAGGAGAGGGAGGAGGATAAGAACAAGGAGAAGAAGGAGGAGAAGAAGGAGAAGGAGCTCCTCCTTCTCCTTCTTCTTCCTCCTTCTTCCTCCTTTTCCTTCTCCTTCTTCTTTTCTTCTTCTTGTCCTCTTCCTTCTCCTTCTCCTCCTCCTCCTCCTCTTCCTTCTTTTACTTCTTCTTCTCTTTCTCTTCTTCTACGTAGCCTAGACTCATCCAACAAAGCCTAAATTGTCTAATTATCCATCTAAATGACATAATTAGCTTAGTTAGCTCCAAAATGACCTATTTAATAAAAAATGACCTATACTTAGCTAATTATCCTCGAAATGACATAATTAGCTCCAAAAAGGCATTCTTAGCCAATTTAGACCGAAGAAGGGGACGAGAGGAGAAGAAAGAGGAAAAATGAAAGGAAGGAAGAAGAAGAAGAGGAGAAGAAGAAGAAGGAGAGCGAGGAGGATAAGAAGAAGGAGGAGAAGAAGGAGAAGGAGCTCCTCCTTCTCCTTCTTCTTCCTCCGTCTTCCTCCTTCTCCTTCTGCTTATTCTTTTCTTCTTATTCTCCTCTTCCTTCTCCTTCTCCTCCTCCTCCTCCTCCTTCTTTTACTTCTTCTTCTCTTTCTCTTCTTCTACGTAGCTTAGACTCATCCAACAAAGCCTAAATTGGCTAATTATCCATCTAAATGACATAATTAGCTTAGTTAGCTCCTAAATTGTATATTTAATAAAAAATGACCTATACTTAGCTAATTATCCTTGAAATGACATAATTAGCTCCAAAAAGGCATTCTTAGCCAATTTAGTCCGAAGAAGGGGACGAGAGGAGAAGAAAGAGGAAAAATGAAAAGAAGGAAGAAGAAGAAGAGGAGAAGAAGAACAAGGAGAGGGAGGAGGATAAGAAGAAGGAGAAGGAGGAGAAGAAGGAGAAGGAGCTCCTCCTTCTCCTTCTTCTTCCTCCTTCTTCCTCCTTCTCCTTCTCCTTCTTCTTTTCTTCTTCTTCTCCTCTTCCTTCTCCTTCTCCTCCTCCTCCTCCTCCTCCTCCTTCTTTTACTTATTCTTCTCTTTCTCTTCTTCTACGTAGCTTAGACTCATCCAACAAAGCCTAAATTGGCTAATTATCCATCTAAATGACCTAATTAGCTTAGTTAGCTCCAAAATGACCTATTTAATAAATAATGACCTATACTTTGCTAATTATCCTCGAAATGACATAATTAGCTCCAAAAAGGCATTCTTAGCCAATTTAGTCCGAAGAAGGGGACGAGAGGAGAAGAAAGAGGAAAAATGAAAAGAAGGAAGAAGAAGAAGAGGAGAAGAAGAAGAAGGAGAGGGAGGAGGATAAGAAGAAGAAGGAGAAGAAGGAGAAGGAGCTCCTCCTTCTCCTTCTTCTTCCTCCGTCTTCCTCCTTCTCCTTCTCCTTCTTCTTTTCTTCTTCTTCTCCTCTTCCTTCTCCTTCTCCTCCTCCTCCTCCTCCTTCTTTTACTTCTTCTTCTCTTTCTCTTCTTCTACGTAGCTTAGACTCATCCAACAAAGCCTAAATTGGCTAATTATCCATCTAAATGACGTAATTAGCTTAGTTAGTTCCTAAATGGTCTATTTAATAAAAAATGACCTATACTTAGCTAATTATCCTCGAAAGGACATAATTAGCTCCAAAAAGGCATTCTTAGCCAATTTAGTCCGAAGAAGGGGACGAGAGGAGAAGAAAGAGGAAAAATGAAAAGAAGGAAGAAGAAGAAGAGGAGAAGAAGAAGAAGGAGAGGGAGGAGGATAAGAAGAAGGAGAACAAGGAGGAGAAGAAGGAGAAGGAGCTCCTCCTTCTCCTTCTTCTTCCTCCTTCTTCCCCCTTCTCCTTCTCCTTCTTCTTTTCTTCTTCTTCTCCTCTTCCTTCTCCTTCTCCTTCTCCTCCTCCTCCTCCTCCTCCTCCTTCTTTTACTTATTCTTCTCTTTCTCTTCTTCTACGTAGCTTAGACTCATCCAACAAAGCCTAAATTGGCTAATTATCCATCTAAATGACCTAATTAGCTTAGTTAGCTCCAAAATGACCTATTTAATAAAAAATGACCTATACTTAGCTAATTATCCTCGAAATGACATAATTAGCTCCAAAAAGGCATTCTTAGCCAATTTAGCCCGAAGAAGGGGACGAGAGGAGAAGAAAGAGGAAAAATGAACGGAAGGAAGAAGAAGAAGAGGAGAAGAAGAAGAAGGAGAGGGAGAAGGATAAGAAGAAGGAGGAGAAGAAGGAGAAGGAGCTCCTCCTTCTCCTTCTTCTTCCTCCTTCTTTCTCCTTCTCCTTCTCCTTATTCTTTTCTTCTTGTTCTCCTCTTCCTTCTCCTTCTCCTCCTCCTCCTCCTCCTCCTTCTTTTACTTCTTCTTCTACGTAGATTAGGCTCATCCCACAAAGCCTAAATTGGCTAATTATCCATCTAAATGACATAATTAGCTTAGTTAGCTCCTAAATGGTCTATTTAATAAAATGGCTTAATAATAAATGGCCTATAATTAGCCTGCAACATGACCTATTCCCCCTAACTTAGGTAATAAATGGCCTATAATTAGCCTAGCTAGATCAAAAATGGCTTAATAAGCATAGTTTGCTCCGGAATGACCTATTTTACCCAAGTTAGCTCCGAAACGACCTATAGTTAGCTAGGGTTCCCCCTAAATGACATAATTAGCTTAGTTAGCTCCTAAATGGTCTATACTTAGCTAATTTGTCTCCGAAATAACCTATATATACACTACTTCATCTAGTATTATTCTTCTAACTTTCTTATTTGTCATTTTGCAGATTACCTTCACTTGACGGGAAGCTTGGAAAATATTGATGGAATAATTGAAGATGATTTCTTGTACCATGGGTTGTATTGAAACTATTGTAGTATATGAATATATGAAACTTTGTACGCACGTGGATGAAACTGGTGTAATATATGAAACTTTGTATGCACGTGGATGCAACTTGATAGCTGGATATAAGAGGTTATTTTAATATGGTTATGAGTACAGAAAGAAATTTATTTATGTCAAATATAAATATATATCCTGATTATTGTTAAAAATGCTGGATATAACAAAAAATAAATAAAAAAGGGGCCGGTTCCCCTCTTTGCCGTCTGCCCCCACATGGGAAAGAGGGGGAGGCAGACGGCAAAGGGGGGAATCTGCCCCCTCTCTCTCCCCTCTTTGTCGTCTGCCCCCACATGGAAAAGGGGGGAGGCAGATGGCAAAGGGGGGAATCTGCCCCCTCTTTCTCCCCTCTTTGCCGTCTGCCCCCACATGGCAAAGGGAGGGAGGCAGACGGCAATGGGGGGAATCTGCCCCCTCTCTCTCCCCTCTTTGCCGTCTGCCCCCACATGGCAAAGGGGGGAGGCAGACGGCAAAGGGAGGAGGCCTGCCGTTAACACTTAACGGGGATGTTGCACCCTTTGTCGTCCCAGTTAATTTGCCGTCTGCCCCCTCCTGGCAAAGATTCTTTGCTGTCCGCTTTGGGAAAGCAGACGGCAAAGAACCTCTTCACCGGATTTTTTTTACCGTCTACTTTGCCGTCTGCTGACCGACGGCAGAGCCTTTGCCGTCCGTGGTTGCACCCTTTGCCGTCCGCTTTGGCAGACGGCAAATTTCTGAATTTCAGTAGTGTATCCCTATAGATCTTAATGCCTAAAATGTAAGCAGCTTCTCCTAGGTCCTTCATAGAGAAACTTTTATTCAAGTAACCTTTTATGCTCTCCAAAGCTCCACGTTGTTTCCAATCAGCAATATGTCGTCCACATATAATATTAGAAATTCCACAGAGCTCCCACTCACTTTCTTGTAAATACAAGATTGCCCAACCACTTGTATAAACCCAAATGCTTTGATCACCTGATCAAAACGCTTATTCCAACTCCGAGATGCTTGCACCAGTCCATAAATGGATCGCTGGAGCTTGCACACTTTGTCAGCATTCTTAGGATCGACAAAACCTTCGGGTTGCATCATATACAACTCTTCCTTAAGAAAACCGTTAAAGAACGCCATTTTGACATGCATCTGCCAGATTTCAAAATTGTAAAAGGCAGCTATTGCTAACATGATTCGGACAGGCTTAAGCATCGCGACCGGTGAGAAAGTCTCATCATAGTCAATTCCTTGAACTTGTGAAAACCCTTTGCCACAAGTCGAGCTTTATAAACGGTCACATTACCGTCTGCGTCTGTCTTCTTATTATAGATCCATTTATTCTGAATAGCCTTGCGGCCTTCAGGTAGTACTTCTAAAGTCCACACTTTGTTCTCGTACATGGATCCTATCTCGGACTTCATGGCCTCCAGCCATTTGTTGGAATCGAGCCCACCATTGCTTCTTCATAATTCGCAAGTTCAGCGTTGTCCAACAACATAATCGTCAAGACAGGATTACCGTACCACTCGGGAGCAGTACGTGATCTTGTCGACCTGCGAGGTCCGACAGTAACTTGATCCGAAGTTTCATGATCATCATCATCAACTTGTTCCTCAACCGGTGCCGCAAAAACAGGGGTTTCCCCTTGCCCTGCACCACCATCAAGAGGAATTAGAGGTTCGACAACCTCATCAAGTTCTATCTTCCTCCCACTCAATTCTCTCGAGAGAAACTCCTTCTCAAGAGAAGCTCTGTTTTTAGCAATACTTTGCCCTCGGATTTGAGATAGAAGGTATAACCAACTGTCTCCTTTGGGTAACCTATGAAGACGCACTTTTCCGCTTTGGGTTCCAGCTTTTCAGGCTGAAGCTTTTTGACATAAGCATCACATCCCCAAACTTTAAGAAACGACAACTTTGGTCTTTTGCCATACCACAGTTCATATGATCTCGTCTCAATGGATTTTGATGGTGCCCTATTTAAAGCGAATGCAGCTGTTTCTAATGCATAACCCCAAAACGACAACGGCAAATTGGTAAGAGACATCATAGATCGCACCATCTCTAATAAAGTACGATTACGATGTTCGGACACACCATTATGATGTGTTGTTCCAGGCGGTGTAAACAGTGAAACAATTCCACATTGTCTTAAGTGAGTACCAAACTCGAAACTCAGATACTCACCCCCACGATCAGACCGTAGGAACTTGATCTTCTTGTTACGATGACTTTCAACATCACTTTGAAATTGTTTGAATTTTTCAAACGTCTTAGACTTGTGCTTCATCAAGTAGACATAACCATATCTACTCAAATCGTCAGTGAAGGTGAGAAAATAACGATATCCGCCGCGTGCCTCCACACTCATCGGACCACACACATGGGTATGTATGATTTCCAACAAGTCACTTGCACGCTCTATTGTTCTGGAGAACGGAGTTTTAGTCATCTTGCCCAAGAGGCATGGTTCGCACGTGTCAAGTGAATCAAAGTCAAGTGACTCCAAAAGTCCATCGGTATGGAGTTCCTTCATGCGCTTTACACCAATATGACCTAAGAGACAGTGCCATAAAAACATGGCGCTATCATTGTTAACTCTAACTCTTTTGGTCTCAATGTTATGTACATGTGTATTATCACTATCAAGATTCAATATGAACAATTCTCTCACATTGGGTGCATGACCATAAAAGATATTACTCATAGAAATAGAACAACCATTATTCTCCGACTTAAACGAGTAACCGTCTCGCAATAAACAAGATCCAGATATAATGTTCATGCTTAATGCAGGCACTAAATAGAATTTATTTAAGTTCATAACTAATCCTGATGGTAACTGAAGTGAAACTGTGCCGACGGCGATTGCATCAACCTCGGAACCATTTCCCACGCGCATCGTCACATCATCCTTCGCTAGTCTTCGCTTATTCCATAGTTCCTGTTTCGAGTTGCAAATATGAGCAACAGAACCGGTATCGAATCCCCAAGCACTACTACAAGAGCTGGTCAAGTACACATCAATAACATGTATATGAATATACCTGACTTTTCCTTGGCCACCTTCTTATCAGCCAGATACTTGGCGTAGTTGCGCTTTGAGTGACCCATACCCTTGCAATAATAGCACTCGTTTCAGGCTTAGGTCCAGCTTTGGGCTTCTTCGTCGGATTGGCAACAGGCTTGCCGCTCTTCTTTGAATTACCCTTCTTTCCTTTGCCGTTTCTCTTGAAACTAGTGGTCTTATTCACCATCAACACTTGATGCTCTTTACGGAGTTCTGACTCTGCGACTTTCAGCATCGCGAATAAGTCGCCGGGTGACTTGTTCATCCCCTGCATGTTATAGTTGAACACAAAGCTCTTATACCTTAGTGGTAGTGATTGAAGAATTCTGTAAGTGATAGCCTCTTGCGGGAGTTCAATCCCCAGCTCAGCTAGACGGTTTGAGTACCCACACATATTGAGCACATGTTCAGTGACACACGAGTTCTCCTCCATGTTGCAAGCATAGAATTTATCGGAGGTCTCATACCTCTCGATCTGGGCGTTCTTCTGAAAGATAAATTTCAACTCCTGGAACATCTCATATGCGCCATGACGCCCAAAGCGTCGTTGAAGTCCCGGCTCTAAGCCAAACAATATTGCACATTGAACTACTGAGTAGTCATCCTTGCGTGCTAACCAAGCGTTCTTAGCATCTTGGTCAGCCGCGGCGGGTGGTTCATCTCCTAGCACAACATTAAGGACATAATCCTTCTTCCCAGCTTGCAGGAGCAACTTAAGATTACGAGCCCAGTCTACAAAGTTGCTTCCATCATCTTTCAACTTAGCTTTCTCTAGGAACGTATTAAAATTCAGGGTGACTGTCGCGTGAGGCATTGATCTAAAACACAAATATTTTCAAAGTGGACTTTGACTATGTTCAAGATAATTAGAGTTTAACTAATCAATTTACTTGGTAAACTCCCACTCAAAAAGTACATCTCTCTAGTCATTTGAGTGGTTTATGATCCAATTCCACTAGCTCAAGTGCGATCATCATGTGAGTTGACGATAGTTTCAGTGGTAAGCATCCCTATGCTAATCATATCAACTAGATGGTTGATGATCGACCTTTTGGTCTCATGTGTTCCGAGGCCATGTCTGCACATGCTAGGCTCGTCAAGCTGAACCTGAGTGTTCCGCGTGTGCAACTATTTTGCACCCGTTGTATGTGAACATTGAGTCTATCACAACCGATCATCATGTGGTGTCTCGAAACGACGGACTGTAGCAATGGTGCACAGTCAAGGAGAACACAATTTCGTCTTGAAAGTTTAGTGAGAGATCACCTCATAATGCTACCGTCGTTATAAGAAAAATAAGGTTCATAAAAGGATTAACATCACAAGTGACATGATATGGCCATCATCATGTGCTTCTTGATCTCCATCACCAAAGCACCGACACGATCTACTTGTCACCGGCGCCACACCATGATCTCCATCAACATGTCACCATCGGGGTTGTCATGGTACTGATGCTATTACTACTAAAGCTACGTCCTAGCAATATAGTAAACATATCTACAAGCACAAACGTTAGTTTAAAGACAACCCTATGGCTCCTACCGGTTGCTGTACCATCGACGTGCAAGTCGACATTAACTACTACAACATGATCATCTCATACATCCAATATATCACATCACGTCATTGGCCATATCATATCACAAGCATACCCTGCAAAAACAAGTTAGACGTCCTCTAATTGTTGTTGCATGTTTTATGTGGTTGCAATAGGTATCTAGTAGATCACATCTTACTTACGAAAAAACCAAAGCGGAGATGTGCAAATTGCTATTTAACCTCTCCAAGGACCGCCTCGGTCAAAACCAATTAAACTAAAGTTGAAGAAACAGACACCCGCCAGTCATCTTTATGCAACGAGGTTGCATGTCAAGCGATGAAACTAGTCTTTCGTAAGCGTACGAATAATGTCGGTCCGGGCCCCTTCAATCCAATAATACCGCTGAATTGAGAAAAGACTAAGTAGGGCAGAAAATCGAACATCACTGTCCACAGAACCCTTTGTGTTCTACTCGAGATTACATCTACGCATGAACCTAGCTCATGATGCCACTGTTGGGGAACGTCGCATGGGAAACAAAAAATTTCCTACGCGCATGAAGACATGTCATGGTGATGTCCATCTACGAGAGGAGATTTGGATCTACGTACCCTTGTAGATCGCACAGCAGGAAACGTTAAGAAATGTGGTTCATGTAGTGGAACATCCTCACGTCCCTCGATCCGCCCCGCGAACCGTCCCATGAACTGTCCCGCGATCCGTCCCACCATCCGCTCCGATCTAGTGCCGAACGGATGGCACCTCCGCGTTCAGCACACGTACAGCTCGACGATGATCTCGGCCTTCTTGATCCACCAAGCAAGACAGAAAAGTAGATGAGTTCTCCGGCAGCATGACGGCGCTGCGGTGGTGGTGAAGGATCTACTCCTGCAGGGCTCCGCCCGAGCTCCGCAGAAATACAATCTAGAGGAAAAATCGTGGTGTTTGTGGTCGGGCTGCCGTGGCAAAAGTTGTCTAAAATCAGCCCTAGAACCCCACTATATATAGGAGGAGGGGAGGGGAAGCTTGCCTTGGGGTCCAAGACCCCAAGGGTCTGCTGGCCAAGGAGGTGGAGGAGTCCACCTCCAATCCTAGTCCAACTAGGATTGGAAGGTGGAGTCCTTCCCTTCCTTCCCACATTTTTTTCCTTTTCTCTTTGATTTTCTATCTCCTGCGCATAGGACCCTTTTGGGCTGTCCAACCAGCCCACTAAGGGCTGGTGCAGCACCCCTAAGGCCTATGGGCTTCCCCGAGTGGGCTACCCCCCCCCCCCTGGTGAACATCCGGCACGCATTTGACACTCCCGGTACATTCCTGGTAATGCCCGAAAACTTTCCGTTAACCAAATGAGGTCATCCTATATATCAACCTTCGTCTCCGGACCATTCCGGAAAGCCTCGTGACGTCCGTAATCTCATTCGGGACTCCGAACAACATTCGGTAACCACACATATAACTCAACTGTACGAAAACATCGCCGAACCTTAAGTGTGCAGACCCTGCGGGTTCGAGAACTATGCAGACATGCCGCGAGGTACTCCTCAGTCAATATCCAATAGCGGGACCTGGATGCCCATATTGGATCCTACATATTCTCCGAATAACTTATCGGTTGAACCTTAGTGTTAAGGATTCAGGCAATCCCGTATGTCATTCCCTTCGTCCTTCAGTATGTTACTTGCCCAAGATTCGATCATCGGTATCCGTATACCTATTTCAATCTCGTTACCGGCAAGTCTCTATTCTCGTTCCGTAATACAAGATCCCGTGACTTACACTTAGTCACATTGCTTGCAAGGCTTCTGTGTGATGGTTTATTACCGAGTGGGCCCCGACATACCTCTCCGTCACACGGAGTGACAAATCCCAGTCTTGATCCATACTAACCCAACGGACACCTTCGGAGATACATGTAGAGCACCTTTATAGTCACCCAGTTATGTTGTGACGTTAGATACACATAAGGCATCCCTCCGGTGCCAGTGGGTTATATGATCTCATGGTCATAGGAACAAATACTTGACAAACAGAAAACAATAGCAATAAAATGACACGATCAATATGCTACGTTCATAGTTTGGGTCTAGTCCATCACACGATTCCCTTAATGATGTGATCTAGTTATCAAGCAACAACACTTTGCACATAGTCAGAAAACCTTGACTATCCTTGATCAACTTGCGAGCCAACTAGAGGCTTGCTAGGTTCATTGTTGTGTCCATTTATCCACACATGTATCTATATTTTCATTCAATACAATTATAGCATTGATAATAAATGATTATCTTTAAACATGAAATATAATAATTATTATTTATCATTGCCTCTAGGGCATATTTCCAACACTTGTGCCAGCTTGCCCTTGTTGAGTAAACTCCGAACCTCTTTGAAACCTTAGCTCTGAAATATTGGAACTGGGAATCCTGCCTTTGTGTTTACAAAGGAACCATCATTTCCCTTGCTCTGATAATCCTCCCAAAATTCCCAAAGATCATTCTTCCCTCATAAACTCTAGAAGTGCAAAAATATTGCCAAGTCATATGCAATATTTCTCCTCTAGAATTAATTCCTGTTTCTGCCTTTCTTAGGAATTAAATCCAAGAAAATATCTATCCATCTCCCAAGGTCATGAAAACTTGTGGAGAAATTCTTTGTGGTCATATGAAGCTCTCATAAAATAATGGCCATCACTAAGTAGGGAAAATGCATTTTTCCTATTGAAAGCCAATATTGCATTTTGGGGCCTTTCCAAAGGAACTACCATTTTGGTAGCTAAGAAAAATCTCAAATAATTTGTGGAGCTTCTCATATCCATATATTCATGATTTCCATAAAAATATCAAGTTCCCCAATTCAAAAATTGAGCACAACATCCCTTTGCAAATTATGTCCAGATTTTCAGTTTGCAAAGGAAGTGCTTGATTCCTTGTTTCCCTTGAGCTGAAATTTTGCAGAGCAGTTCATTATGAGAAATTATGCTTGTCCACCAAAATTTAGCCCATTCCCTCAAGCCAATCTTTCCCAACAAATTATTTAAGATTAGGTCCAGATTGGAGCACTATGAAGAAAGTACCATTTACAGTGACTTCATATACCTAAATCAAGAGTCTCCTCCAAGTTTAAGCCATTTCCATCTATCCAATTAACCCCAGCATCATCTTCTTCATTTCTGGTTAGATTGCCAAGTTACAAAGTAAGTACCCCCTAGACTTATTTGTTTGTGCTGAATTTTGGACAAGATAGTGACCTTAGTGAGTGGTCAACCTCAGCCAAAGATCATGCCAAGAGGTGCACTGTGGTGGCCACACCACAACACAAACACCTTGATGTTAGAGACTATTTGGCTTTGGTTTGGTCACATCATTGCTCCTCAGTGCCATCGAGATGCATAGGTCAACTCAGAGCAGTGTGTAGATAAGCCTAGACATGATTTGAAAGCTTGTGGGGCATGGTAATGCTGTGGCACCGTGGTGACCACGTGCAGACCGTGCCAAAACTGAGCTCTATGCATTTGAGTTGACGGGTTCTAGCTTGTCTTGGAGTGCTGGAAAGCTCCCCACTATCCCCCCGCACCCTCTAGATCCCTCTCCGCCTTGTCCACTTGCTCCTGGAGGTGAATGGTGACGGAATCTCGCCATGGTTCTCGGAGCTTCTGCCGGCGTCGCGAGCATGTCTCCCCGGAGCTATTTAAGGATGTCCCCGAACATCTCACGTGAACCCTCGAGCTCTAGCAGCCGGTCCCGACCCTACACAGGCCCCGCCGTGGCCCCGCATGACGGCATCGAGCTCGGCCGGAGCCGGTTCTTCCCGCATTGAGGTGGTGGTGCAAATGGCCGCCTCGGGTGCCCCCGTGGCCACCCCTAGGCGCGGCGAGGAGCAGCGGCCCCTGCGCCCTCGGGCCAACCCTTCCGCGCGACAGAGCGATGGCAGTCGAGGCGGTTGGCGCCCTTCCCTGGCTTGTATCGCGATGAGGAGAGAGGTAGGAGATGACCCAGGGAGGAGAGAGAAATAGGGAGGAGAGAGAGATAGAGAAGAGAGAGAGGTAGGGTGGGCCCCAGTCATCAGAGAGAGAAAGGAGGTCAACCCGGCCCCCTAGTCAGTTTAAGTGGAAGCGCATTTCTCAAAATATGCTTTCCCTGTTGGAAAGCGTATTCTAGCCGAAGGCGCGATCTACTTCAGCCCTAGGGATCTTTTAGCAATATTTCTTTTTATAGACTAGTCCCTGCAGCTCCAACAACCATAACTCCACGACCGTAGCTCCGATTGAGCCCTTCGAGAGAGAACCCTCTCCGGCAAATCTTTCCGGTGTTTTATCGCGCTTATTCCTGGAGTATTCGTCGACACTCAAGCAAGCCAACCTCTTATCATGAGCTCCGGACTTGCGTGATAACTTTGCTTGCACCCTGTGTGTTTATCTGTATCACCTGTTAATCTGCCTTTGCATACAACTGTGATGACATTAGTAATAGTTACGAGCATTACTTTTCATCTAATATATGCCCTCAAACTTTGCTCTGTGATGTTATTGCATATTTAACTTAAAATACTTAGGTCCGAGTGCATAGTAATGTGTTGTAGGAGATGCCGACGAACCCTTGCTCGCATTTTTTCAATAACGGCACCATGCCTGAGTCTGAGCTGTTTTCGGCCGTCCGGGGTGGATGCCAACTTTATATTTCTATTGTCAGCAGCTAGCTCGTGTTCTGAGCTGCTTTTCCGCCGTCACGGGCAATTATTGAATTTCTTTCCGTGGCAGTGACCCTATGCTCTGAGCTGTTCTTCGGACGTCTTAGGGAACTGCTACATTCTTCTTATCAACAGAGTCTCATTCTCTGAGCTGCTTTCCAACCGTCTTGAGTCGGGGTTGTGTTATTCTGGTGGCTACCGATTTATTTGCCGATTTTAGGCGAGGGTTCTGAGGGTCTAACTTATAGAACTTGTAAGGTAATAGTTTTCCATTCACATCCTATTGTATTATTGACTCATGATATGGAGATTGCTTGTGGTGTTTCTACCGTTGCTATTTCATACATAGTTATTATCATGGTAAGTTATTGTTGATAACAACCAAGCTTGATAAATATGTTTTTAAAACTAAACCTAGTGGGTTGATCTTGAGTCACCTGTTCGGGCTTACCCGTGTAGCCACATTTGTCGTTGTGGGACGGCCTTGACTTGGTTTGATCATGTGCTCTTTCACCGGTACCTCCAAAGAGGGAGGGTTATGCACGAGTGCTACCCTGATCAGGTAGGGGGTGATAACCCTGTGAGCCAGTTGAGTTGTTTGTGCTGGTGTCCCCGTTTGGTACAGTTTAGTTTGGCCACGATGGTGGCAGGTGTCATGAGGACACAGGGCCATCCAGGGCAGGACTCCAAGGGAGGATGAATGCCGGTGGTACGATAAAAGAGTCACGGATCAGAGAAGTGTCATTGGAGCAACACTGGTCCACCCGAATCGGATCACGAGGTCAATGCTCCATAGTGTGGGTAAAGTGTGCAACCTATCGAGAGTGTCAAACCTATTCGAATAGCCGAGTCCACGGTATTGGACAGCCCGACCAGACCTCAATAGACGGTCAACTGTAGGAGTGTTAGTAATGATGGTAGAACTCATCTTGTGTCGACATCAGAGGATGTCAGTGATACAATATGTTAGTCAAGATATGGCTATATAGGTGACTACTTGATTTGGAGGTGATTTGGATTCGTTCAGGTTGTATTACGAGTATGTCGAGGGTTGTGGAATTACCCCGAAGAGAGTAAGTTGATATTTAGTAACAATAAGCTATTTCAGCATTTGTTGTGATCTTTGCCATGCTAGGTAGATTACACGTTTAATCCATGTCATGCTATGCTTGATTCATAATTTTCCTGTTAATTCCATGCCATGCTTAGAATAGCTATTATATAATTATTATGCTTGCTTCGTTATCTGCTGTTTGGATGCTATGTATTTGGTTGTCTTGCGAGTACATTCAAAGTACTCACCTGGCCTTGCACGTGGCTAGTTGTAGGAGAAGACTCGTCATGCTAGATCGTAACCCAACCAGTCCTGCAAGTTATGGAGCCCAACGAGTGACGTCGTTGCCACTATATCAAGACCTCTGCTGCCATTTAGTTAGCCTTGGAGTTGTGTAATATTGTTGTAAGCAATAGTATAGTAATACTCCTGTATATTAATAAAGCCATTTTTACCTAGAATTGCTATATCATGTTTGTGGCGTGCGTCTGGTCTTATCCTGGGGATGGGCGTGCGTCGGCCCTCTTTCGGGGTGCCGCAAGACGTGGTATCAGAGCTAGGCTGGTTGTAGGTTACCCCAGCCCCAAGACCACCCTAGATTCAACGGGTAGTGAGCCTAGTAGATTTGACCCATCTCTAGCATCCGACATGGCCACTATTGACCAATAGATGGCACAGTCGGAATGGACGTGCCCCTACCTAGTTGTCCGCCCACCCAGCCACTCTAGATTGGACCCTGACCCTACCCAGTTGTCGGCCATGCCAGCGTATCTTCTACCCAGCACGAGAAGGATCTACGGCATCTTGATGTGTTCCAGCCCGACTGCCTATTTAAACCCTTCCCACTTGTGAGCCGTAGCTCTCCCCACCCAGTAAGCTAGAGCCCTGCAAGAGAACCCACGCTAGTATCCTCAAACCAGCAACCATTGCCAGTTCCTCCAAAACACCCACTTTCCATAGCCGAACACTAGCCAATTGTTATCCTGGATTTTCTCCCATCCTTTCGAGTATGCTCTCCCGGGCCCTTGGCCCTAGTAAGCACCCAGTGTATTTGGTGTTCCAGACAGAACCTGTCCCCCATGTTTGTTGGTTCCATCCAAAGGTGCATATGAACCCAGGTCCAACAGCGGATGGGAAACCCACAAATTTTCATGGCAAACCCATGCCAACTCTTGTGTTGGCTGTCCAGATAGCTGCTGCGGAAGCCATCACCCGTCTTCGCTTTAAGTTTCCGCAAGTGGCGGAGATGCAGGAGTTTCTCTGTTATACCTCTGCGTCAGACGCAGGCTGCAATTTCTCCAGCACAGTCGAAGATGCAGACCCAGCAATACCTCGTGTGATCAAGTTTGCTTCTGCCCAGAGATTGTTGCTCTTCAGCGTCCTTAGAGAGTTCAAAACCGTTCAACATGACACCACACGGGTTGTTACGGAAGCATACCGTGCGGCCTGTCAATTGGCGCCCTAGTCCACCCGTTCCCTATTGCCAAACCCAGTGCCACCTGAGCAGCAAGTACTGCCCTCGGAACCCGTGGACCCATATCAACCCGGGAAGATCCACTGGAACTCCATTCTGGGAGCTATCAGGCGACTGCGTCATCGGGATGTGTTCCGTCAAGTTCCCCTTGCAGCTCCAGCAGTTGAGCCCCAACCCATAGAAGTGCCCGAAGACCAAGACAAGAGTTGGCTCAGCCTTCGTCCCCCAGGAGAGCCCCAGCAAGAGTAGGCCCATTTGTGGCTTCGGCACTGAGCGAAGCTAGGAGATGCTGCAAGGAGGTGTGCTGCGAAGACTGTTTCTTCGCCCGTGTCTAGGATTAGGACGCTGTAGTTTGGAGTGAGTTGTTGTTAGCCGCCACGTAGTGCTGCGTGTTGTTGTACTGCTTGTATTGCTCGTGCATGTGTGCTGTTGTAATGTCATGTATTCTTATTTTCCCTGTGTGCTTGGATCATGTGTCACCCTGTTAAGCAGAAATGTTTAACAGAGCTGGCATTGGATTCTTAACAAGATTCTAGTCAGTAGAGCACTTACACCTAATAACAGTAGACTCACCTAGAGTCCCTAATAAAATGCGAGCTAGTATAGGTGTATGTATGCCAGGAGTACATACACCCACTAGCATTAAAACACCTTAATGAAATCTGCTTGATATGATTCTTTCTGCATTGTGCGACCATGTGCATTCTGCATCTGCTTTCATATTACTCTGAATAGATTGGTTGTGCATTGTGTGAGCAATGTCTGCATACTAGTTGCAATCTCGGAGAAATTCTGAGAAATTTTATTGCAGCATAGGCTGTTACAACCCTTCCACACCAAGACCTAAACCTAGATTTTACCCCCAGTACCCACTGGTTGTGGATGTTGTTCACCAAGGAGCAACCACCAGCGTGGTCTCCACACTGATAGAGCTCCGCTGACTGCACCACACTAACTCCAGACCCAGCGGCGCCTTTACCACCATCTTGCGTGATGTTTACAGGTCGCCCTTGCCTCCCCCGCCAGAGCTTATTTCGCTGGCCTGAGACGACGTAGTTGACCCTCATCCATCCCTTTAGCCGCGGCATCGCAATGATCATCAAGGATCATCATGCACAGTAGCAGCGAGCCGTTGACCAACACCGCCAGTAGACCAGCCAGTAGGATCGTGAGCAGCTCCGACCCCATGCCAGCCATTAGCGCCGTACCTCGCGCTCCCGCAACCAGAAAGAGAAGGAGAAGAGAAGGAAGAAGTCAGGTAGGATGCGAGGTAGAAGAGAGAGGAACCGCGGTCGTTTTATAGCCCCAACCTGGTGTATGGTGAGCAAGGTCCTGGAGCCCGCGCATTGCTCGATCACCAGCGTCCAGGAGCGAATCCGCGAGCAGTGCCGACCGGCGTTGACCCGCGATGGGAGTGCTCTCTGCGTAGGCCTCGTGCACGCCCACACTATCGTCCTAGGGTGCTTTACACCATAGGAGCTAGGCGTGCGCATTTCCTAGCCGCACTCCAAACGGCGCAAGAGCGAGAGATAGTGAGAGCCGTTGGCCGGAGAAAGAAGAAGAAGAAGGCTGCCAGTGGGCCCTGGTACCACTTGCCAGCGAGAGAGGCCACTATTCATCGTGGTGCCCCAAGCATTTTTGGAAAAAGAAAATTATGCTTTTCTACAAATTATTGGGCTACCCAGTGACCCCCGCGTGCAGAGTAGATCCCGTGATATTTGTGTCTCGATATGGGTGTACCAGTTTTGGTGCTCTTAACTCGGTTGTTTTCAACCACAAGGTTAAGATCCAAGCCCAGAAGTTTTCTTAGGAGGTGTAGTAATAGTTTTGTGCTAAGCTAACCCTGGGAATCTCGAGGACGAGATTCTTCTAAGGGGGGAAGGTTTGTAACACCCAAAATAAGGTTATCTACTTTTGTGCTCTTATTCCTTCCTAGCTTTTCTCTCCCAGATTTTTCCTCTAGAATTTGGCAAATGACTAGGTGAATCTAGTCTATACCCAACCTCTCAATACCTTTCCCATGTCCTTGTGCCAGCTTGCCCTTGTTGAGTAAACCCCGAACCTCTTTGAAACCCTAGCTCCGAAATATTGGAACTTGGAATCCTGCCTTTGTGTTTACGAAGGAGCCATCATTTCCCTTGCTCTGATAATCCTCCAAAAATTCCCAGAGATCAGTCTTCCCTCATAAACCCTAGAAGTGCAAAAATATTGCCAAGTCATATGCAATATTTCTCCTCTAGAATTAATTCATGTTTCTGCCTTTCTAAGGAATTAAATCCAAGAAAATATCTATCCATCTCCCAAGGTCATGAAAACTTGTGGACATATTCTTTGTGATTATATGAAGCTGTCCTAAAATATTGGCCATCACTAAGTAGGGAAAAATGCCTTTTTCCTATTTAAAGCCAATATTTCATTTTGGGGCCTTTCCAAAGGAACTACCATTTTGGTAGCTAGGAAAAATCCCAAATAATTTGTGGAGCTTCTCATATCCATATATTCATCATTTCCATCAAAATATCAAGTGCCCCCATTAAAAATTTAGCACAACATCCCTTTGCAAATTCTATCCAGATTTTGTGTTTGCAAAGGAAGTGCTTGATTCCTTGTTTCCCTTGAGCTGAAAGTTTGCACATCAGTTCATTATGATAAATTATGCTTGTCCACCAAACTTTAGCCCATTCCCTTTAGCCAATCTTCCTCAAAAAATTATTTAACATTCTGTCCAAATTGGAGCACTGTGAAGGAAGTACCATTTATATTTGTTCAAATGGTATGCAAATTTTAGAGTGACTTCATATGCCTAAATGACGAGTCTGATCCAAGTTTGAGCCATTTCCATCCAGCCAATTAACCCCAGCATCATCTTCTTCATTTCTGGTCAGATTACCAAGTTACAAAGGAAGTACCCCCTAGACTTATTTGTTTGTGTTGAATTTTAGCCAAGATAGTGACCTTAGTGAGTGGTCAACCTCAGCCAAAGATCATGCCAAGAGGTGCACAGTGGTGGCCACACCACAGCACAAACACCTTGTTGTTGGAGACTATTTGGCTTTGGTTTGGTCACATCATTGCTCCCCAGTGCTGTCAAGATGCATAGATCAACTCAGAGTAGTGTGTAGATAAGCCTAGACATGATTTGAAAGCTTGTGGGCGTGGAAATGCCGTGGCACCGTGGTGGCCACACGCAGAGCGTGCCAAAACTGAGCTATGTGCATTTGAGTTGACGAGAGCTTGATTCGAGTGGGTACTAGCTTGTCTAGGAGTGCAGGCATGCTCACAAACAGTCCTCCCGCACCCTCTACGGTCCTCTCCCCCTTGTGCCCTTGCTCCTGGAGGTGACTGGCGATGGAATCTCGCCATGGTTCTCGGAGCTTCTCCCGGCGTCGCGAGCACCTCTCCCCGAAGCTATTTAAGGACGTCCCCGAGCCTCTGCCATGAACCCTCAAGCTCCAGCAGCCGGTCCCGACCCTCCACAGGCGCCGTCGTGGCCCCGCATGACGGCTTCGAGTTCGGCCGGCGCCGGTACTGCCCGCGTCGTGGCGGTGGCGCGGCAGGTCGCCTCAGGTGACCCCGCGGCCACCCCTAGGCGCGGCGAGGAGCGGCGCCCCCTGCGCCCTTCGGACAACCCTCCCGCGCGAGGGAGTGATGACAGGCGCGATGTCCGGCGCCCTCCCCTGGCCTTTGTCACGATGGGGAGAGAGGTACGAGACAAGCCAGGGAAGAGAGAGAAAGAGGGAGGAGAGAGAGAGAGAGAGAGAGGTAGGGCGGGCCCAAGACATCAGAGAGAGAAAGGAGGTAAACCTGGGCCCCCAGTCAGTTTAAGTGGAAGCGCATTTCTCAAAATACGGTTTCCCTGTTGGAAAGTGTATTCTGGCCGAAGGCGCGATCTACTTCAGCCCAGGGATCTGTTTGCAATATTTCTTTTTACAGACTAGTCCCTGGTGCTCTAACAACTATAACTCCACAACCGTAGCTCCGATTTAGCCATTAGAGAGAGAACCCTCTCCGACAAATCTTTCCGATGTTTGATCACGCTTATTCCCAGAGTATTCGTCGACCCTCACGCAAGCCAACCTCTTGTCATGAGCTCCGACATGCGTGATAACTTTGCTTGCACCCTGTGTGTTTATCTGTATCACCTCTTAGTCTGCCTTTGCATACAACTGTGATGACATTAGTAATAGTTACGAGCATTACTTTTCATCTAATATATTCCCTCAAACTTTGCTTTGTGATATTCTTGCATATTTAACTTCAAATACTTATGTCCAAGTGCATAGTAATGTGCTGTAGGAGATGCCGACGAACCCTTGCTCGCATTTTCTTCAATAACGGCACCATGCCTGAGTCTGAGCTGTTTTTGGTCGTCCGGGGTGGATTCCAACTTTATATTTCTCTTGTCAGAAGCTAGCTCATGTTCTGAGCTCCTTTTCGGCCGTCAGGACAACTATTGAATTTCTTTCCTAGCAGGTGACCCTATGCTTTGAGCTGTTCTTCGGCCGTCTTAGGGCACTACTACATTCTTCTTATCAGCACTTTCTCATGCTCTGAGCTGCTTTCCAGCCGTCTTGAGTTGGGGTTGAGTTATTACGGTAATGTCCCAGATCTATGTTGTAAAGAACGTTCTGGTGGCTACCGATTTATTTGCCGATTTTATGCGAGGGTTCCGAGGGTCTAACTTATAGAACTTGTAAGGTGATAGTTTGCCATTCACATCCTGTTGTATTAATGACTCGTGATGTAGAGATAGGTTGTGGTGTTTCTACCGTTGCTATTTCATACAAAGTTATTATTGTGGTAAGTTATTGTTGATAAATAACCAAGCTTGATAAATATGTTATTAAAACTAAACCTAGTGGGTTTATCTCGAGTCACCTGTCCGGGCTTACCTGTGCAGCCACATTTGCCGTCGTGGGACGACCTTGACTTGGTTTGATCGCGTGCTCTTTCACCAGTACCTCCAAAGAGGTAGGGTTATGCATGCGTGCTACCCAGATCAGGTAGGCGGTGATAACCCTGTGAGCCAGTTGAGTTGTTTATGTCGGCGTCCCTGTTTGGGACAGTTTAGTTTGGCCACGACGGTGGCAGGTGTCATGAGGACACACGGCCACCCAGGGCAGGACTCCGGGGGAGGATGAATGTCGGTGGTACGATCAAAGAATCACGGGTGAGACATGTTTTGTTGGAGCAACACTGGTCCACCCGAATGGGATCACGAGGTCAGTGCTCCATAGTGTGGGTAAAGTGTGCAACCTTTGCAGTGTGTCAAACCTATTCGAATAGCCGAGTCCACGGTATTGGACAATCCGACCAGACCTTAGTAGACGGTCCACAGTATCAGTGTTAGTAATGATGGTAGAACTCATCTTGCGTGGACATCAGAGGATGTCAGGGATATGATATGTTAGTCAAGAGATGGCTATATTGGTGACTACATGATTTGGAGGTGATTTGGATTCGTTCAGTTTGTATTACGAGTATGTCGAGGGTTGTGGAATAACCCCGAAGAGAGTAAGTTGACATTTAGTAAAAGTAAGTTATTTAAGCATTTGTTGTCATCTTGGCCATGCTAGGTAGATTACACGTTTAATCCATGTCATGCTATGCTTGATGCATAATTTTCCTGTTAACTCCATGCCATGCTTAGAATAGCTATTATGTAATTGTTATTTATGCTTTGTTATCTGTTGTTTGGATGCTATGTATTTGGTTGTCTTGCGAGTACATTCAAAGTACTCACTTGGCCTTGCACGTGGCCAGTAGCAGGAGAAGCCTCGTTGTGCTAGATCGTAACCCAGCCAGTCCTGCAAGTTACGGAGCCCAGCCAGGGACGTCGTTGCCGCTATATCAAGACCTCTGCTGCCATTTAGTTAGCCTTGGAGTTGTGTAATATTGTTGTAAGCAACAATACTATATTACTCCATTATTTTAATAAAGACATTTTTGCGTGGAATTGTTGTATCATGTCTGTGGCGTGCGTCCGGTCTTATCGTGGGGACGGGCGTGCGTCGACCCTCTTTCGGGTTGCCACAACAGACCTTTAGAAACGCCGGGAAGATCTGGATCATCCGGGCGTTGGAAGTTGCTACTTTCTAGAAGTGCTCGACACACCTAATAGCATCATCCTGGTCTGTATGGATGGTGATCACCCCCTTGGGACCTGACATCTTCACGGTGTTGTATGTGTGGTGCATATCGACCATGAATTGGGCCAAAGCAGGGTAACCCACAATGGCATTATACTGTAGGCCGAAGTGGGCCATGTTGAAGACAATGATTTATGTTCGGTAGTTCTTGTTAGTTCCAAACATGACGGGAAGGGCCACCTACCCCATTGGTGGGACAACCCTAGTTTTTTCAATGCATTAGTTTAACTATGAGTGTTGCATCATGTTCAAATTTTCTTTAAACTTCAAGTGGGGATTGTCAAAACCCTTGCAGTTCACTGGTTAAAGAAATTCCAACAGTTACATTTTTAATGAATCCAAAATGGCCTTCAATAATCTTCATCATCCATGATAAATTTTAGAAATAATATACCAAAGGTGATGATTATTTAACCAAGACATTTGAAATTTTAAAAAACAGGAAAGGCATGTGAAAATGGCCTTTAAATTGCGTCAACTATTTTAGTAGCTCCAATTTTTTTGGAACTAATTGTGGGGCATGGTAACAATATACTTAAACCCCAAAATATGATTATAGGGATTTTTATTATGGTTTAATAGCTAAAACAATTTGAAACAAAGGGCAAAAATTAGAAAAAGAGAAAAAATCAAAAGAAAAGGGAGAAGCCACCCGCACTTACGTGGCAGAAGAGGCCCACCCCACCATGGACAACCTCATTTTCTTCCTTGTTCGAGTAGGAAGAGGAGAAGGAGACTACGGCACTCACGGTCGAGTGCCACGCCAGAAGCTATCGGCCTACCTCCCCAAGCCAGCACGACAGGCGGGATAAGCACCCCGCTGTCGTCTGGGTCAGCCTGCCTCTCCATTTTGCCCCTACCTCTCTCCGTATCCCTCTGCTCTCCATAGTTGATGACACCGCGAGCTCACCGCTGCAATAGTCGCACCCTCTATTCCCCTCTCGCTTCCCCGACTCACCCACTACCTCCACCTCGACCTGCTAATCATTCCCACCGAGCCACGCCACGCCAGGAGAACGGCAACACCAACAAGTCGTCGTCTTCAACTTCGGGTCGCCGAAGATCGTTGCCATCCATATGACCCCACCAAGCCTTCCCCGAGATGTTGAGCTAGTGGTCGTGACTGATATGATCCCACGCTCTGTTTTCCCCTCTCCTCATATTCGACTGCCTCATGTAGCCATCGATTTTATCGGACCCGAGAGATCCTAACTACCGTTCATGTCGATGTCGTGGCTAGCTTTAGCTAGCCTCACGGCCGGGCACATCCCATGCTCACGAGGTTCCCAGCAAGCCATATAAGCTTCCATATCCTCCCCTAGCGCATTGTGGCCTCGGACCCTAGATCACCCGAGCTCCGGTGTCAGCCAAGGTCATCAACGGCGATGATTTCATCCACCCGAGCCCCTGGGATTTGTCCCATTGGATGTGCCCAAGTGTGCTGAGCATGTATATGTCTTGCAACATTGATTTGGTTGCCCGAGGAGGAATCCAAAGCCCCTCCTCCATCTTTGCCCTCGCTGACGCCTAACTGCCGGTGGGTTTGACCCCATTTGATGGGGGTTTGACCTCCCTAGGTCATAGACAGGCGGGCTAGGCCCAAACTAATATCAGATTATTTGCTAATTTTACTAATTAGTTTAATTAGTGTATGAGACACTAACATGTGGCCGCAGACATTCAGAGACACTTAGTTAAACTTAAAGAGATCTAATTAATTTAATTAACTTTAGTTAGTTAATTGAGACATTGACCAGTGGGACCCACTAGTTGGGTTTGACCTGGAACTGTGTGTTGACCCACTGACGTCACCGTAATGTTTTGCAAACGCAGTAAATCCTTTTCTGGAATTATTTTAATTTAATACTATTTAGGAAATTCCATAAACTAATATAAACTTCAATTTTTTTTGTAAATCAACTTTAACTCTGATGGAGAAGATTTATATATGAAAAATGATGAGAAAATTCAATCTATCCATTTGTACTACTTCCATCCATGTCATAACATGCTAAACCTACTGATAACCCACAAGTATAGAGGGTCAATTGTGGCCTTTCTCGATAAGTAAGAGTGTCGAACCCAACGAGGAGCTAAAGTTAGGAGAAATATTCCCTCAAGTTCTATCGACCACCAATACAACTCTACGCACACTTTACGTTCGCTTTACCTAGAACAAGTATGAAACTAGAAGTACTTGGTAGGAGTGATAGGATAGGCTTGTAAGAAAGTAAAGAACACGTAAATAAAACTAGGGGCTGGTTAGATAAAGAAACAACTATGAGTGTCCAACGAGTGTGGAAAAGTGGTGGTAGGAGTTGCGGAATTGTCCCTAAGCAAATGACTACGTTACTAGCTCGATAGCAAGTATCATGTGGGAGAGGCCTCTGCTAGCATCTCATCCCTTACTTGGAATTCTATGCACTTATGATTGGAACTATTAGCAAGCGTGCGCAATTACTAACGTTCATTAAGGTAAAACCCAACCATAGCAATAATTTATATTGGTCCCCCTTCAATCCCATATGCATCAATTTCTATGCTAGGTTTGAAGCTTCTGTCACTCTAGGCTGCCAATACATAGTCCTATAAACATAAAACTAACCCTATGGTGTGATCCACGCACGCGATCATATGATGGGCACCAAAGGACAACAACATAACCACAAGCAAATTAAACCAATCATAGCAATTCATCAATCACCGATAGGACAACGATAATGTACTCACACATCATAGGATAACAACACATCATTGGATAATAATATGTAGCATAAAGCACCATGTTCAAGTAGAGGGTACTGCGGGTTGCGGGAGAGTGAACCGCTGAATATAGATGGGGGAAGATGATGGAGATGTTGGTGAAGATGACGGAGGTGTTGGTGTAGATCGCTGTCACACGATGATGTCCCAGGCGGCGTTCCGGCGCCGCCGGGAGAGAGGGGGAGAGAGCCCCCCTCCTTATTCTACTTCCTTGACCTCCTCCCTAGATGGGAGAAGGGTTTCCCCTCTGGTCCATGGTCTCCATGGCGGCGGAGGGGCGAGAGCCCCTCCGAGGTTGCATCTCTCTCTGTGTCTTTCTGTTTCTACGCTCCCAGATTTTGCGTTTCACCGTTTCTTAAATCCTAGAGATCCGTAAATCCGATTGGGCTGATATATTTAACACCATTTTCTTCGGGATATTAGCTTTCTTGCAGCGAAAGTAGGGCACCAACCGCCTTAAGGAGTGGCCAGAAGCCTGCCTGCCGCAGGCCCACCCCCTGGCCGCGGCTGGTGGGCTTCTGGGCACTCTGTGCACCGTCTCGCGTTGATTCTTCTTCGCAAAAATCATAAATATTACAAAACAAATCCCCGTAAATTTTTATTGCGATTGGACTTCATTTGGTATGGATATTTTTCGAAAAAATGCAAAAAACAGGAACTGGCACTGGGCACTGGATCAATATGTTAGTCCCAAAAATAGTACAAAAAGTTGCCAAAAGTATATGAAAGTTGTAGAATATTGGCATGAAACAATCAAAAATTATAGATACGATGGAGATGTATCAGCATCCCGAAGGTTAATTCCTGCTCGTCCTCGAGTAGGTAAATGATAAAAAAGACAATTTTTGATGTTGAATGGTACCTAGCATAATCTTGATCGTATAATCTAATCATGGCATGAATACTAAAACACGAGTGATTCGAAGCAATAGTCTATCATTTGACATAAAGACAATAATATTTCAAGCAAAGGAACAAAGCAATCATGTCTTCTCAAAATATCATGGCCAAAGAAGTTATCCCTACAAAATTATATAGTCTGACTATGCTCCATCTTCCCCACACAACATATTTAAATCATGCACAACCCCGGTTTTAGCCAAGCAATTGTTTCATACTTTAGTGTTCTCAAACCTTCTCAACTTTCACGCAATACATGAGTGTGAGCAATGGACATAGCACTATAGGTGGAATAGAATATGGTGGTCGTGGAGAAGACAAAAAAGGACGAGATAGTCTCACATCAACTAGGCGTATCAACGGGCTATGGAGAGGCCCATCAATAGATATCAATGTGAGTGAGTAGGGGTTGCCACGCAACGGATGCACTAGAGCTTATAAGTGTATGAAAGCTCACAAAAGAAACTAGTGGGTGTGCACCCAACTTGCTTGCTCAAAAAGACCTAGGGAAATTTTAAGGAAGCCCATCATTGGAATATACAGGCCAAGTTATATAATTAAAATTTCCCACTAGTATATGGAAGTGACAACATAGGTGACTCTGTGTCATGAAGATCATAGTGCTATCTGAAGCACAAGTGTGGAAATAGGATAGTAGCAATTGTCCCTTCTCTCTTTTCTCTCATTTTTTTGTGGGCACTTTGGCCCCTTTTTTTATTTTTATATATTTTTTGGGTGGACATCTTTGGCCTCTTTTTGTAAATGGGCTTCGGTGGCCTCTTTTATTTCCTCACATGGGACAATTCTCTATTAATAATGATCATCACACTTACAACTTAATACTTAAAGCAATGATGACTCTATATGAAATGCCTTCGGTAGTGTACCGTGACAATGATCTAGCATAGCAATCACATCAAAAAAGGACAAGCCATGGAAAGATCATGCTAGCTATCTTACCATCATGCAATGGCAATATGGAAGTGGTGGCACATGTCATGAGACGGAACGGCGGTAGTTGCATGGCAATATATCTCGGAATGGCTATGAAAATGCCATAATAGGTAGGTATGGTGGCTGTTTTGAGGGAGGCTATATGGTGGGTGTAACGCACCGGCGAAAGTTGCGCGGTACTAGAGAGGCTAGCAATGGTGGAAGGGTGAGAGTGCGTATAATCCATGGCCTGAACATTAGTCATAAAGAACTCACATACTTATTGCAAAAGTCTATTAGTCATTGAAACAAGGTACTACACGCATGATCCTAGGGGAAGGTTTGTAGGAGTTAACCATCGCGCGATCCGACCTCCACACAAAGGATGACAATCAATAAATAAATCACGCTCCAACTTCATCACATAACGGTTCACCATACGTGCATGCTACGGCAATCACAAACCTTAACACAAATATTTCTAAGAAAACACAATTACTCACTAGCATAACTCTAATATCACATATTCATGTCGCAAAACTCTTGCAAGGAATCAAACATATCATATTCAGTGATCTACAAGTTTTATGTAGGATTTTATGACTAACCATGTGAATGACCAACTCCTGTTAACTCTCTAAATAGGTATATGTGAAGCATGAGAGTTTAATTCTTTCTACAAAAGATATGCCCCGCTCTAACAAATATAAGTGAAGCAAAAGAGCATTCTACAAATGGCGGTTTTCTATGTGTAGGGAAACAGGCAATTCAAACTTCAAAAGATATAAGTGAAGCACAAGAAGCATTCTATAAAGACAACCAAGGACTATCTCATACCAGCATGGTGTATAAAAGAAAAAGGAAAAATAAACACAAAAGTCGCTCAAAGCATTTGCACATATCATGTGACGAATAAAACTATAGCTCCGAGTAAAATTACCGATAGATTGTAGACGAAAGAGGGGATGCCTTCCGGGGCATCCCCAAGCATAGATGCTTGAGTCTTCCTTGAATATTACCTTGGGGTGCCTCGGGCATCCCCAAGCTTAGGCTCTTGCCTCTCCTTATTCCTTCATCCATCGTGCTCTCACCCAAAACTTGAAAACTTCAATCACACAAAACTCAACAAAACTTTGTGAGATCCGTTAATGTAATAAAATAAATCACCACATCAAGTACTGTTGTGAACTCATTCTAAATTCATATTAGAATTATATCTACTATAATCCAACTTCACCATGGTTCATACCCCCCGATACTACCCATAGATTCATCAAAATAAGAGAACAATGCATACAAAACAGAATCTGTCAAAACAGAAGAGTCTGTAGCAATCTGTATATTCTGTATACATATGATATGTCAAAGTAATGGGTTTCTGTAAATTGTAAATTAATTTCGTGAGCAGAAAGTTTCTGTGTTTTCTCAGCGTGATCAAGCAACTATCACCCAAACTAATCGTAAAGGTTTTACTTGGCACATTATTTATAAAACACACAAAGGAATTGAACAAGGGGGTAATTATTTTTGTGCGAAACTTCCATGAAAAATTCTACATTGTTTCCATGTGCATGACCACAAGTGTTCAAGGTCGACCCTCACTTCCGCAATGCATCACCTTTCAATCGCTTCTCTTTTTGAAAAAGTTTTAAGTTCCCCTATATATTTTTTTGTTTTTAAACTACATAAAAGCACTCAACAGAAATAAATGACTCTCTAAAACTTCCGGGTTGTCTCCCAGGCAGCGCTTTCTTTAAAGCCATTAAGCTAGGCATAAAGTGCTCAAGTAATGGATCCACCCGGATCCCAAGGTATATCAAAGCCAATTTTAATTAGCAATGATTTGAAATTTAGTAGTGAGCACAAGGTAACATATATCAAGCAATGACGAAGTCTAACTCTCTTCCTATGCATTGGCATGTCATAAAAGAACAATTCATACACACCAAGTAAAGGCCAATACATAGCATAAGCAGTTTCTTGCAATTTTATCGTATTGGAAACATAGAGAGGTGGAGATGTAGTTCCTCTCTCATAATAACTGCAAGTAGGAGTACTAGCAGTCCCTGGCAACGGCACTGGAGAAATGTTGTTGACGTGTTCCTGACTTGATGCCTCTGCGACAACGGAGCCAGAACTGCTCCTAGTTGCTCAACAATTAGCAATTGTCTTGCAATGGCCTACCAGCGCGTGGGTTTGCGGCAGTTTTTGAGGGTAGAGTATTCAAACCAAATTTGTTGGTTTGCCAGACAGGAAGTGAGAGGATACTCTCAAGTATTAGTAGCTGAATGTGTCAGATTCAACCACACCTGAAAGATTAGTATCTGCAAGCAAAGTATCAGCACCAAAGTAGTATGATAACAACGGCGCCAGAAACGATCTGTTGACGACAGACTATTCTTAACGGTTGTATCAATGGCGCCAGAAGTTGCTCGTGGACGGGAAATATTCTTTCCCGTCAATGTCGAGCGAAAAAGTATTGTAGCAGGTAGCAACAGTGTAACGAGTAACAGCAGTGGCAAGGAATAGCAGTGGTGACAGCAGTAGCAAGTAGCAACAGTAGTAACAGCAGCAGAGCAAAGCAAGTAACAGCAACAACAATAGTAGTAACAACAGCAGAGCAAAACAAGTAACAACAGTAATGGGACAAACTCGTAGGAAATGGGTCGGTGATTTGTTTGGATGATATTCATCATGCAATAGTTATAACACAGAGAGATATGTGGCTAGCTCTTGTTCATCAATGTGATGTAGGCATGCATTCCGTGTGTCGTCATACGTGCTTAGAGAAAAGAACTTGCATGACATCTATTGTCCCTCCCACCCGTGGGAGCGGGGTCCAAAAGGAAACTACGGGATATTAAGATTCTCCTTTTAATAAAGAACCAGAACAACGCATTAGCACTTGGTGAACACATGAACTCCTCAAACTATGGTCATCACCGGGAGTGGTTCCGGTTATTGTCACTCCGGGGTTGCCGTATCATAACACATAGTAGGTAACTACAACTTGCAAGATCGGATCTAAAACACAAATATATTGGTTACAACATAATAATTTTAGATCTGAAATCATGGCACTCGGGCCCTAGTGACAAGCATTAAGCATGGCAAAGTAGTAGCAACATCAATCTCAGAACATAGTGGATACTAGGGATCAGTCCCCGTCAAAACTAACTCGATTACATGATAGATCTCATCCTACTCATCACCGCCCAGCGAGCCTGCGAACATATTACTCACGAACGATGAAGAGCTTCATGGAATTGGAGAGGGAAGAAGGTTGATGATGACGATGATGAAGATTTCCCCTCTCCGGAGCCCAAAACGGACTCCACATCTGCCCTCCAGATGAAGAACGGGATGTGGCGGCGCCTCCGTATCGCAAACGCGACGAAATCTTCTCTCTTGATTTTTTCTGGGGCGAAAGTGAATTTATAGAGCTGAGTTTGGGGGCGGTAGAGCCACGTGGGCCCCACAAGCTTGGTAGCCGCAACCGGGGGGGCGGCGGCTACAGGGCTTGTGGCCCACTGGCCCATCCCCTCTAGTTGATCTTTGCACAGGTATTTTTCATATTTTCCTGAAATATTATCCGTAAATTTTCTGGACATTCCGAGAACTTTCATTTCTGCACAAAAACAACACCAAGGCAATTCTGCTGAAAACAGCGTTAGTCCAGGTTAGTTCCATTCAAATCATGCAAATTAGAGTCCAAAACAAGGGAAAAAGAGTTTGGAAAAGTAGAGACGATGGAGACGTATCAAGGAGCAGCAAGCACATGCAAATTATATTCATCAAAATCATCATGTTTAACATAAGGGACTATAGCTAGCTCATCTTCATCAGCATCATTCATATTGGCAACATGGCCACAAGCATAGCATGCATCAAGTTCATCAAAAAGGGATATTTCAAACGAATCCAAGGGATCATAGCATTCATCCTGCGGTAAGAACGAAGGGAAATTAAATAATGTATGAGTAGAAGAGTTACTCTCATTAGAAGGTGGACACGAGTAGCTAGTCCGCTCTTCCTCCGTTTCTTCTTCGCTCTCCTCTTCATCTTTTTCATCTAATGAGCTCACAATTTCAACATTTTCTTCTTCCATAGTTTCCTGCAAAATAATAGTCTCTTCTTGGGCAGCATGGAATTTCTCCTTAAATCGTTCAATATGGGCATTATATTCATAATTAGTATAACAATAATGAAGCATAGCCAAATTTTCAGATCGGTAAGGAGCATCATCATTATCATCACACCCTTTAAACACAGTCTCAATTTCATAAGCACCCATAAAAGCAACAAACTCTTCTATTTGCTCCACATGATACTAATCATATATACCATTAGCATAAGAAGACAAGGTTCTATGATCATTAAATTCACAAGAAAAGGGAAGGTGTGGAGCCTTCATCCTAGAGCAACAAGTAACACCATATCTCTTGCATAGTTCCCATAAAACTTTCCCTTTTTGAGCAAGCGATAATCCCTAAAGTATTCACGTTGATCCAACGTGTATCCCATTATATAATTGAATGAGGCTTTCTCAGGATTGTTAAAGAAGTGCATAATATTTTCCACATAACAAGCCTCGAGTGTTTTAGGAGGTTCCCCATCTCCAAGAGTAGCAAGTACACCTAATTTTTTTGGTATTTCACGTTCCATATCCATAACTAAAGATAGAGAACAACTTAGAACAGCAAATAAATCTACTTAGTGATAAAGTAAACAAGCGCACACGAGGATATTCACCCCACGCTATTGTTCCCCGACAACAGCGCCAGAAAAAGGTCTTGATAACCCACAAGTATAGGGGATCAATTTTAGCCTTTCTCGATAAGTAAGAGTGTCGAGCCCAACGAGGAGCTAAAGGTAGGACAAATATTTCCTCAAGTTCTATCGACCACCGATACAACTCTACGCACACTTTACGTTCGCTTTACCTAGAACAAGTATGAAACAAGAAGTACTTTCTAGGAGTGATAGGATAGGCTTGCAAGAAAGTAAAGAACACGTAAATAAAACTAGGGGCTGGTTAGATAAAGAAATAACTACGAGTGTCTAACGAGTGTGGAAAAGTGGTGGTAGGAGTTGCGGAATTGTCCCTAAGCAATTGACTACGTTACTAGATCGATAGCAAGTATCATGTGGGAGAGGCCTCTGCTAGCATGTCATCCCTTACTTGGAATTCTATGCACTTATGATTGGAACTATTAACAAGCGTCCGCAACTACTAACGTTCATTAAGGTAAAACCCAACCATAGCAATAAGATATATTGGTCCCCCTTCAATCCCATATGCATCAATTTCTATGCTAGGTTTGAAGCTTCTGTCACTCTAGCCTGACAATACATAGTCCTATCAACATACAACTAACCCTATGGTGTGATCCACGCGCGCGATCATATGATGGGCACCAAAGGACAACAACATACCCACAAGAAAATTAAACCAATCATAGCTATTCATCAATCACCGATAGGACAACGATAATCTACTCAGACATCATAGGATAGCAACACATCATTGGATAATAATATGTAGCATAAAGTACCATGTGCAAGTAGAGGGTACAGCGGGTTGGGGTAGAGTGAACCGTTGAATATAGATGGGGGAAGATGATGGAGATGTTGGTGAAGATGACGGAGGTGTTGGTGTAGATCGCCGTCACATGGTGATGTCCCGGGCGGCGTTCCGGCGCCGCCGGGAGAGAGGGGGAGAGAGCCCCCTCCTTCTTCTTCCTTGACCTCCTCCCTAGATGGGAGAAGGGTTTCCCCTCTGGTCCATGGTCTCCATGGCGGCGGAGGGGCGAGAGCCCCTCCGAGATTGGATCTCTCTCTATGTCCTTCTGTTTCTGCGCTCCAAGATTCCGTGTTTCACCGTTTCTTAAATTCCCGGAGAACCGTTACTCCGATTGGGCTGAAACTTTAACACAATTTTCTTCCGGATATTATCTTTCTTGCGGAAAAAGAAGGGCACCAACCGGCTTAAGGAGTGGCCACAAGCCTGCCAGCTGTGGGCCCACCCCCTGGCCGCGGCTGGTGGGCTTATGGGCACTCCGTGCACCGTCTCGCGTTGATTCTTCTTCCCAAAAATCATAAATATTCCAAAAAAAATCCCCATAAACTTTTATTGCGTTTGGACTTCGTTTGGTATGAATATTCATCGAAACAAAAAACATGCAAAAAACAGGAACTGGCACTGGGCATTGGATCAATATGTTGGTCCAAAAAATAGTATAAAAAGTTGTAGAATATTGGCATGAAACAATCAAAAATTATAGATACGACGGAGACGTATCACCTACTAATCAGGTCAAATCGGTGAAAAGGTATTTGAGATACCACATTTGGACACTGAGTTTGAATCTTTGATTTAAACCAAGTTCAACCAATCTGTTAGTAGATGTATTGGCTCATCGAATATCGTTTTGCGATGTCATGATCATGCATCATAATGTTGCACTTGTCATGTATTTATTTCTCCTTCGGTATTGTCCCCGCAGTAGGTTCTGGTTCTGAGGATACACATGATTATCTAGCTGAAGAACAGTACCCTACGACCGACCTGCAAGGCAAGCAACCCCTTGTGAACATTCTGATAAAATCCCATGCTCTTGCTCCTACGCTCATTTACTTCATTAGGACGGCAATGTTTCAACTGTTACATGATTCGGTAGATGAACCCATTACTTTGCATGATCTGTCATTGTTACAGCAAATAGCTAAACCAACCAACCTAACATACGTGGTAGATGCTTGAGCCATGTTGTGCCTTCACCTTCTATGCTTTCTATGCTTAGAATTGTGTCAGGTATGATTCATCTAGTTGATGAACCAGAGTGAAATGAATGTGTTCTAACAATGAGAATTAAGTGTTGAACCTGATTTGGTAGACGTAGCAATGAGAGGCCATGAAGGTGTACATGGCGGGTTGTCTCATTGGAAACGTCCTTAGGAATTGAGTACCACGTATGTTATCCAAGACTAGCTACTACCAAACATTGGGATACTTAATTGACACTCTCAGCTTGTTAATTGCCTCGTACTTTGTCCATGAGTTGCAAGTAGTTTGTGGTGTTTGTAGATTATGATGGCGGTTGTGCATAGCACTAACCCTAGGGGTGGGTTATGACACAGTAGGGAAGTGTCATGGTGTATCAAGTGGCACTGGAACGATGGGATGGGGAACCCTGCTCACATTGTTTGAGGTCTTAGCGAAAACTTCGACCAGACTTGCGTGTGGGATCAGTCTCAAATAGGCGATAAACCTAGACTAGGGTCTTTTGTGGTTAACGGTCATGGGTGACTCCCTCGTTGGGATTCCACTTGAAGGTTGCCGAGATGCATGACGTGCATATGGAGATAAGTGGCAAGAGCGTGTGTGAAGAAGTACACCCCAGTGCAATTATCAAATTGTTCGAATAGTTGCGTCCTTGGATACAGACTGCATGGAAACATATGTTGTTCATAGATAACCTTAAATGGATACTCATAAAAGTCTCAAGACAAGTGTGAGTACCGTGGATGGCACTTGTGTATGTTGGAAGACGGGAGAGAATCCATGGTAGTGTATTGTTGTGGTTATTAGTGGACTCGTGTGTGCTATCTCAACTTATTCAAACTACTGGTAGTTGTAGTACAAGATAGCTAATAGTCAAAGCTCGCTTGCTGCATGAAACCCCACAACTCCGTTTGTTGATATATATGCATGAGTAGTTAGATCTAGTGTAAGACTTGGTTGGTACATTTGTACTCACATTTTCTTAATTAACTGTTGCAGATAATGCCCACAATCCATCTCGTCGGTTCTTTCTAGACGTTGATAATGATGAGTAGCTGGTATCCTAGCTGCGACCTCGCCCCTCAGAAGGGGATTGTATATATTCAGGCCATGTGCCTTTTTATGCTTTCATTTGTTTGTACTCACACAACTTTATGATTTCGCATGGCTTGTATGAATTTGTGGTATGACTTGAGTGTCGGGTCATGTGACCCCTACCTATCTGAACCTATTATGCAAGGCTCTCTCAGCCTTTCAAATAAATAGAACACATGCCCATTCATTACAATGGCGGAAAAAAAATTAAAATGACTAAAATAGAATGACCAAATATAAAAATCTATCACATCCAAGTACCAATGGAGTGACGAAATCAAGTTCAAAAGTTAGTTCTTTTTATATCATTGTATACTCGTCGTAATCTCTAAACTTTACATGATTTACCAACAATATATACTATTTGAGGAGCCACACCAAACAATCTGACTGAATCACCTTACTAACCTTTTTTAGCATCAAAAGTATACCTACAAAGTAACAATAATAGAAAGCACAAAAATTTACTACCCTTCCAACAAACACGGTAAATATTGTTATCACTGTGTACTGAAATAACAAGAAATACTACATCGCAATTGGCCAATCAGTTCAAACATTTTACCGACTGGAAAGTTATTTTCCTACTATCCCATGACAACGAAGCTGGTGAAACAGAGAGTCGAGGTCATACTTCCTATGATTGCCTATCACTTGAATCATGGCCAGCTTCATGCAATGGTTGTATGTCACATGGTGCTGCTGTACAACCTTCATGAAGGAGTATTTGACGAACCCATACATGAAATGATGGTGTTATGGACTTATGGTACTGCAGCGAGTGGAAGGTGATGATGCAAATGCCAAAGATGTTGAACTTGGACATAAAAACAAAGGAACACGCTGGGCTTATCCTCGCACACTCGTGTTATAGAGACTCTGTTTTTTAGTTTTAAAACAGAGAAACAAAGACCTTCAGCCTATCCCTGCCCTTCTATATTTCCACTATTGAGAGAGGCGAAGAGTGAGGGATTTCGTCCCCCTCCATTTCGATGGCGCTTCCATGGGATTTCCTTCCCTTTTGGGTCCTCTCTGGCGGCAGAAGGGTGGGAGAACCCCGGATCTAGACAGGGTTTGGATGTGTGTGACATGTGGTGGTGCTCTCGTGGGGGCAGTGTCATCGTGTATGGTAATTAAGTCTCCCTGTTCCTTGCTCTTCTTCAGCGGCATCCTAGGCAATGTCGTTGAAGGATCTGTGGGAGTTTGGACAAGTGCCGCTATGGAGGCGACAACAATAGCAACACTGTTGGCCATTTTGTCTTCGAGCTTCAGCCATGCCACTTTGACGGTTTCGCTAGCATCATCGGGAAGTCTCGAGCGTTTGTGCAGGCCCATGGTCGCCGATTCTAGGCATCATAATTTTGTTGTGGCGACCTTGATGGGGATAGATGTTGTGTTGCTTTATCGAATCTGATTGCTCGTTGTTGCAGGTAAAATCCCCTATCCATATCTATTTCTTTAGGATTCGAAGATCTCGTCATGGTCGGAGATGAAAATTGCAGAAGGTAGGCCCTCGCTGCTTGGATTGTGGATCCCCACCCACACCATGTGCGGTTTAACCATGGCTATGGCCTCTGACGCAGGAGTGTTTCTCAATAATGTTGTGCATTTTCCTTTGGCGTTAAATTCGGCAAGATGCTAGAGTTCGTATTACCTGTCGAAGAGCAAACACAACAGTGGCTACATCTATGGTCTAGCGACGAGCGTGCGGGAACTGGGCATGCGCGTGCACTCATTCTATGTGTGCGAACGACGTAGCCTTAGGATAAACTCAAGGTCGAGTTTATCTCGCCCACCATGAAGGTCAAATGGCGAGGCGCTCAAGCTAGCGTGCGTGTGTCCGTTTTCCTCTTCCTTAATTAGTACAAGTACATTTATTTTGGTATTTGTTTTTTATTCAGGAAAAAGCCCTCCCGATTTTATTTTCTTCAAGAAAATGTGCCTCCCGGCCATGCCTAGAGCCTGCTCTTATTATTATACCCATGAGGCAACGAAAGAAAAGATAGACCCAGGAGGCTAGGTGAGGAAATATAAGAAAAATGATAGAGGCCAACTCCACGAACAATTCTTAAAAATCCCAACAAATCGGTACAAACGAAACCAGAATAACTTATGGATAAGAACTCCTAAGCGGGACAAAACCAAGAATATCACCTTGCTTTATCAGTAGGTATAGATGTTGTGTTTAAAGTTTTGTTGTGATGTAAGGTTGTATCTACACATAACGTCCATGTTGTGCGTATGTGTGACGTGCTTTGGTATGTGTGGGTTCGACACCTAGTTGTGTACCTTTAAGAGCCCTCTGTAAAGGAAAATGCCTCTTTGTGCTTCCATCGAGCAATGGTAGCTTGCTACTGCTCCACATACATTGATTTATTGGCATGTATCCTTGTTTGCTATTGTGTCTATCCCTACGGGTAAATTTCATGCGGTATAATGGAGTCCATGTAGCCTGCTATGTCTCGTCTACACACGGTAATAATGGAAATGTCACACGGTGAAATGGAGTCCATGTAGCTTGCTATGACTCTGATAATCCCCAAGTGCAAGGAATCATCATAGCACTTTCCAAAGATGGGAGTGGTAAGTATGGATGACGAATCCATAGTGAGCTAAAGCCAAGATCAAAACTCTTTCAAGTCCTATCTGCCAACAATAGACTCTACATACACCGAACGTTTGCCTCTATCTATCAATGAGAAATAAAATTGTGTTGTGGGTATAAATGGGATAGCTTTGCATGATATTGGAGAACAAAAATATGAAAATAGTCGCTGCCTAAATAAAGTTAGAATATATTACAAATAGCCAGTGTGGAATAATGATGGTATGGTGTGATGTATCATCTTTGGCAATTTACAACAAGATCGGTAATCATTCTTGCAATTTTATATGAGGAGAAGCATGACCTAACACACTTTACATACTTGGATCATATGAAATTACCATTGGACCTGTAGCAAGCATCCGCAAATACTAGAAATCATTAAGGTAAACCCAACCATATCATTCACATAAAGTCCCCTTTACTCCCATACGCTACAATCCTCATACTCGGTTGTAAGCTTCTCTCACTCTAGCCCCCCCCCAAACTGTAAGCGAATCCTGAAAGTATTGCAACACCCTACAGCTAGAATCCCTCATTTGTACGCGGCACATAGGAAACCATAGGAAAACACCCAAATAAAACATACACTGAAACCAATCAAGATCATCAATTAACCTAAAGGACAACATAAATCTACTCAAATATCATAGGATGGCAACACATCATTGATTAATAATAGGTGGCATGAAACACCATGTTCAAGTAGGGGATCACAACAGGGTGAGGGAGAGTGGACCGATGTAAAGAGATGAGGACAGTGATGAAGAGGGTGACGTTGATGAACACGGTCAACATGGCGATGGCTGCCCGGCAGCACTGTGGCACCACCGGGATATAGGGGGGAGAAAGTCTCCCCCTTAAGCTTCCTCCTCCATGTCCTCTCCCTAGATGGGGAGAAGTTTCCCCCTCTGGTCCTTGGCCTCCATGGCTCTCAAAGGGACAAGAGCCCCTCCAAGGTTGGATCTTTCTCTTTGTTTCTCTTCTTCTTTCGCTCCCATTTTCTCGCCCTTCCCCGTTTATGAAATATCCGGAGATCCGTACCTCCAATCAGGCTAAAAGTTTTTGGGGGATTTTTATCGAAAAAATATCTTTTGCATGGTGAAATAAGGACACCCACTAAATTAAGGGGGAGCTACGAGGTCCCAAGGCACGACCACCCCCTGGTCGCGCCCTGTTGCATCGTGCCTCCCACGGGCACCGTATTGTGTTTATTCTTCTTTCCAAAATTCACATATTTTCAACAAAAATCTACGTAAATTTTTATCGTGTTTATTCTTGTTTGTTATGGATTTTATGCGAAACAAAAAACACACAAAAAGAAGGAACTGTCACTATGCACTATGTAACTAAGTTAGTCAAAAAAATAATATAAAATGTTGCCAAAAGTATATGAAAGTTGTAAAATATTGGAACGAATACTTCATAAAACATTGATATGTTAGAGACGTATCGGACTAGTCTAAACTCGCTCATGACTGACACCTGCATTGTTGGGTCATGTATGCTTGTTCTTGTACGGATGTGCCACTTGGGTCTATAACTAGTCATGCCGACACGGGATCTCTCACATATGATTGCTAGTGACATATTCATATATGTGAGCCAAAAGACACAAACGGACCCGACCAAGTTAAGGTGACAGCCGTTGGGTTTACCTTGTGTGAGGCCGCAAAGTGATATTATGTGTTACATGCTGGATTGGCTTAGGATCAAGGTACGGACAATGGGGGTGGTTCTTCCGAAAGTTATACCTGAGAAAGGCATGGTGGGCATCACATAATCATAAGGAACATGTATCATCTTGAAGATCTTTGGTGATATGACATTTATTCCGGCCCCTCCGTCAATGATGTTTTTCGTGGCCTTTATATTCTGGATGGTGGGGGAGAGCATGATTGGCATGACTCCCATGGTTTTGGCATTCACGGGGTGGTCCATGAGGTCGAAAGTCACAAAAGTCCCGGACCACTTCAAGGGCTTGGCGGCCTCCCCCTCGGGAATGGCAGCAAAGACCTCTCGGGTGAGGCTTTTAAAGCCTGAGTTTGACTGAGAAGTATGTGACCCCTATGGATGCAAGCGACCACCGTAAGCTCCTTGAAGCCGACGTGAAAGATCTTGTTGGTGTCCTGACCATCTCCATCCTTCTCATGCCCTTGAGACAAGCAATCACGATGACCCCCGCATTGGCGTGTGCGCCCGCTCCTCACCCTCCTTCTATTCTCCCATCGCCATACCTTTTCCGGCATCACTCTTTCTAGTGGCCCTCCACCAACTTTTTGATTTCTCGGAACTGTGTAAGGCACAGTATGGTGTGTCATCTAGGATAGGAAATCTCTTCCTCCTTCTTCTCCCGCTTTCAATCAGGCTCGGCCATGGAGACCTTGGGCAGCTTGTGATTTAGGGCCTTCTTGTTGTAGGGGTGCTCCCTCTCGATCAACCATCGATGAAGACCGGTTCCAAAGCTTGGCCTCCCTCATGCACTTGTCTGCCAGCTCATAGAGTTGCACCGCCATGCGGACATCATGGACTGCCATCTTTTCACACATCTTAGGATCTGCTACACCTTTGTGGAAGGCCGTGACCACCTGCGCATTGTTGATGCGGTGGATCTTGTTGCAGACCTGACTGAAATGCTAGATGAATCTATAGAGCATCTCACCGTCCTTTTGTCGGATGGCATTTGAGTCAACAAACATGGAAGTCTGGTCGCGGGTCCCCTTGAAGTTGGTGATGAACCACTCGCACAGTTCATCCCTGGTCCCAATGGAGTTCGGTGGAAGGTTCATGAGCTACAAATGCGACGATTCCTTTAGGTCCATGGAGAAAGAATTGACCATGGCATACGTATGGCCATGAGCCGCCTAGATCGCCGTAGTGTCCATTTGAAGGAACTCTATGGGTCGCCTGAGCCATCAAATCAAAAGACACATCAGGCTCGAACGGGGTCGGCCAAACCACTTTGCGAAGCTCAGGGGTGAATCCCAGGCATCCCACCCCATGAGCACCGCCGAGGCACCCAAGGTGCCTTGCATAGGGTGTCCAGCCTCCACTATCCCTCAGACAAATCGGTCCTGCCACTCCCGGTGATGCTCGATGACTACACGCACGTTGTCCGCCAAGTGTTGTGCTAACTGTCGTTGCTCCCTATCTTCCTCTGGAGAGGAGGTCATAAATTGACTTGCCTCCCTGTGTGGTTGCGCACGAACCCGATGTTGCTCGCAGTCACGAAGGTGTTGTGGGGACAGCGTGCGCTTTAGGACGTGTGACCTCTTGTGAAGAATGTGTAAAGGCGTTCGTGAATGTGGTTGTTCTAGGGCGGTGATGTCGAGCATAAGTGTGTTCCGGGCTAGAAAAGGGCCATGCTCGTTCTCCTCCGACGGGTAACGTAGGAGCTTGCGCGCTACCTTAAGTGTTGTTGCCGTTGTGCAGATGTTGTGAAACATCGTCGTTGACGGAGCAACCAACACGTGAGTCTGTCCTCCCCACCATGAGGAAGAGGCGACTAGGTCGCGCTTGACACCCACATTTTGACCTGTGGCTCCTCCTTCCTCGTCCTACACCGCATCCCCCTCAGGACCGTGGAAACGGTGATGTTCCTCCTCCATGGGCGGAGGGGCCATAGGAGGAGGAGGAGGATGCGCCTGTCAGGCAGCACTAGCAGCCTCCTAACCCCAACACGGCATTGAGGAGTGCACTTCACGGTCACTTACTATCGGTGCACTAAAGACTGGGGTCCCTAGTGCCCCAGACTTGTGCACGGGCGCAAAGAGCCCCTCACGGAAGGGCATGGCAGGATCCACACAAGATGCACCCCCAAGATTACCAAGGCCCCGACAAGCCTACCTTGTTGGGAAGATAACCAAGGCCACGACCGTTAAGTGGGCGTGATGAACTCACCAAGCACAAGACCTCGGCAAGCCTCCCTTGCCGGGACGACAACCGAAGCCCCACCGGCAAGCTTCCTTGCCAGGACGAAGACCCAAGGCCCCGACAAGCTCCCTTGTCGGGATGACGGGCTAGGCACTGGAGGGCAACCGCCCTTGTCACAGTACCACCGCTCCCAAGTTCCAGCGCATTCCGCATGCGCCAGCGCAGGGGTCCAGGTGTCGAAACGCCTGGACATGTGTCTTCGCCAACACATTGTTGACAAGGACAAGACGTGCATTTAATGCACCTGACAGCGGTAGATGGATAAGCACCGTTCTAGGTTCACTGTAACTTCATGTGAACCTACCACCGAGCACTGTAGGTGACCCCTTTGCCTATAAAAGGAGGCCCTTAGCTCATTCTCAAGGGGTTAGACTCTTTGGACATTGGCCATAAGAACGTTATCATCAGTCACTATAACAAATAACAAAACACTTAATACAACTAGATGAGCAGGACGTAGGGTTTTACACGTAAGAGGCCTGAACCAGGGTAAAAAGGCTTGCCGGGTGTTGATCGTTAGCTTTGCTCTTGATGTTGTCTTTCCCCACCCTACAATCACAAGGGTTTCACGTTGATTCCCATAGGTCTCAACCTAGCATCACCGACATCTTTGGCGCGCCAGTTAGGGGGGGGGAAGGTTGCGTTAACCTGACCTTGCCATCAGCGCACCACCTCTTCTTCATCGCCATGGCCCCCAAGAGAAGGGCCGCTCCGGCGACCAACGCTCCTGTACCCAGCCCTCCTGCCCCAGAGGGGGCAGGAGAAGGTATAGGCACAGGACAAGGGGGCGGAGGCCCCGAGCTTCCGCAACATTATGGAGAGCAAACCCAGGAGAGTGGGGTCTCTCGCGGCTGCGGCGATCATCATCGCCCTGGTGCGTCGAAGGGCACGGCCGCGTGACCAACCGACTACGCGGCCACGTCCAAAGACGCGCCGCTGCCTTTCAAGGCGCCCACGCAAGCACACAAGTGACGCATCGCGGCCTTCTCAGGCCACGCATGACGGATCGCCCCAGGAGGGCGGTGATCCACCCCCACCTAAGGGGACCCCAGGACCCCGCTCTCGAGGCATGCCGAGGAGGCGTACCCGCTCTGTTACGGCGCGGGCTGGCGAGCCACCACGTGACCGATAGGGAGCTCCTTCTAACACAGTTAGAAGAAAGAGCCCCTCGAGGACTTCGCACATCTCGCCACCGCGCTGGGACCGCCGCTGGCACGCCAGCTTCCGGGTGCCCTCGCAACCTACCCTACGAGGTGGGCTGTCCAGCGTTTACCCGCGAATTAAGGCGAGTCCAGTGGCCCAACTCCCGTACTTTCAAGCCGGAGATCCCGTAAAAGTACGATGGAAGGACCCATCTGTCGGAGTTCCTTAGCATCTATACCATCAGGTCGCAGGATGCCAACTACTTCCCGTTGGTGCTCAAGCCCAACGTCAGGTCATGGTTGATGCACCTCCCCAAGAACTCTATTTCTTCCTGGAAGGAATTGTGTCAGGACTTTATTGGCGCTTTCACTGGCGGTCATCGATCTCCTGGTCAGGAATGCGACTTGCACATCATGCCCCAAAAGGAGAGTGAACCCCTACGCAAGTACATCCATAGGTTTAGCCGCATCCAACACAACATCCCGGACATCCACCCAGCTGCCGTCATCAGCGCGTTCCACCAGAATGTGCGCAATCGAAAGATGCACAAAGAGGTGGCGATGAACAAAGTACGTGATGTCACCGAGCTTTACGCTTTGGCGAACAGATGCACACGTGCATAAGAAGGAAGGAGGCTTCCCGGCGAGAACGTCGGTGTTGAAGCCGACTTTGAAGACAAAGACGCCGACGTCCCCACAAAGAGGGGAAAGCGGCGTAACAAGAAGCAGAACGGCAAAACTGTTTTCGCCGTCGTGGCAACTCGCGATGCAGACTCCGCCAAGAAGGCGAAAGCTGAGACCTCCAACAAGGATGCTGCCGGGTGTGGCTCCTGCTAGACCTTGGCGGCCGCCAACAAACCGGATGGCTCCGGTGCCCAGTACTGCAAGATCCACCGCACCAAGGTCCACGACCTCCAGCACTGTAGGTAGGGTGAATAGCTTGCCGAGAAGCAGAGAGCCGAATACCAGAGGTGCGATAATGATAAGGCCCAGCAAGGTGGCAAAGGGTTAGGCGGGAAGAAGGGAGCCCAAGGGGGCCGCCCCTTCAAGTCAAGGACAAGAAAGCAAGATGAAGACTGCCCCGACGACGACTCCAGCGTCCACGAATTCTAGAGGACAACGGACATGATGTGTCTTGAAGGAGGAGCCTCGTTGCATTCTTCCCACCGCCAGCTCAAGAAGTCGGCGCATGAAGTGATTGCGGTAGAGCCCTCCATCAGCGCCCGCAATCCCCTGAGATGGTCGCAGACACCGATCATTTTTGACTTTGAGGACAGATACCTCTCAAACGTATCTATAATTTTTGATGGTTTCACGCTGTTATCTTGTCTACTTTGGATGTTTTGTTTACCTTTTATATCTTTTTTGGGACTAACTTATTAACTCAGTGCCAAGTGCCAGTTCCTGTTTTTTTCTGTGTTTTTGACTCTTTTCACATCTGATTTTGGAACAGAGTCCAAACGGAATAAAATCCCCGAAATGAATTTTTCCAGAACGGAAGAAGATCGGGAGGCTTGAGGGCCAAGCAAGTGGGCTCACAGGGGGCCCACAAGCCCTGTTGCCGCGACTAGGGGGGAGGCTGCAGCAACCAAGCTTGTGGCCCCCCTGGCGCTCCCCTGCCCTAGGTCTTTGGCCTATAAATTCCCTAAAAACCCAGAAAAAATCAGGGCATCCACGAAAACACTTTTCCGCCTCCGCAAGCTTCCGTTTCCACGAGATCTCATCTGGAGACCCTTCCCGGTGCCCTGCCGGAGGGCACTTTTGAGTTGGAGGGCTTCTTCATCAACATCATCGCCCCTCTAATGACTCGTGAGTAGTTCACTTCAGACCTACGGTTCCGTAGTTAGTAGCTAGATGGCTTCTTCTCTCTCTTGGATCTTCAATACAAAGTTCTCCATGATCTTCATGGAGATCTATCCGATGTAATTCTCTTGGGCGGTGTGTTTGTCGAGATCCAATGAATTGTGGATTGGTGATCAGATTATCTATGATATATATTTGAGTCTTTGCTGATTTCTTATATGCATGATTTGATATCCTTGTAAGTCTCTCCGAGTCTTGGGTTTTGTTTGGCCAACTAGATCTATGATTCTTGCAATGGGAGAAGTGCTTGGTTTTTGGTTCATACCGTGTGGTGACCTTTCCTAGTGACAGAAGGGGCAGCAAGGCACGCATCGTGTTGTTGCCATCTAGGGTAACAAGATGGGCTTTATCGTAGATATGAGATTCTCCATCTACATCATGTCATCTTGCTTAAGGCGTTACTCTGTTCTCATGAACTTAATACACTAGATGCATGCTGGATAGCGGTCGACGTGTGGAGTAATAGTAGTAGATGCAGAAAGTATTAGTCTAGTTGTTTTGGACGTGATGCCTATAGATATAATCATTGCCATAGATAACGTCACGACTTTGCGCAGTCCTATCAATTGCTCGACAGTAATTCGTTCACCCATCATCTACTTGCTTTTATGAGAGAAGCCACTAGTGAACACTACGGCCCCCGGGTCTATTCACACCTATCGTTTCCACTTTTGCTTTTACTTTGCTTTGTTTCTTTGTTGCTTTTTGTTCTCACTTGACAAACAATCTATAAGGGATTGACAACCCCTTCATAGCGTTGAGTGCAAGCTCTTTGTGTTTGTGCAGGTACTTGTGATATTCCTTCACTGGATCGATACCTTCGTTCTCAAAACTGAGGGAAATACTTACCACCGCTGTGCCACATCACCCTTTCCGCTTTGAGGGAACACTAACGCAAGGCTCCAATGCCACGGGGGAATCCTTTGCATATTTGCCAAGGAAGTCCCTAAAGGCGTAGCCGTAGCAGAAGGATTCCTGGTGTCGTTGCTGACGAGTATCAAGACAAGAATAGTCTCTCGTCAGCACGCTTGTTTCTGGCGCCGTTGGAAGGTCTTTTCTTGTAGTAGCAGAAGTATTTCTGGCGCCGTTGCCGGGGAAGGAGAGCTCTGTCCAAGTAGGTGTCAGAAACTCACCTCTTGCATTTACCCTTTTTGCCAGTTGCCTCTCGTTTTCTTCTCCCCCACTTCACCAATTTGCCTTTTTCGTTTGCCTTTTTTTCGTTTGCCTTTTTCGTTCGCCCTTTTCTCTCGCTTGCTTTTTCTTCGGTTGTGTGCCATGTGCCTTCTATATGCTTGCATCTTCGCTTGCTGAAAATCTAGTGATATGGATCCTCATCCACTTGCTAATCTCTATAAGAGATCCAATTATGTTGATCCAATTGCTAGTGAGTTGAGTGCACTTGACTATCTTTATGGAGTTTTGCTTGAGATGCGTGAATGTGAAAATTGTGAGGAAGAAATTTATGAAGTGATTCACGAGGGCTCCTTCGATGAAAAGCATGATTGCAATGGTTTCACTATAAATTCTATTAGTGACAATTATGCTAAAAATATGCAAAACCCTAAGCTTGGGGATGCTAGTTTTGCTATGTCCACTACTTGTTGCAATAATCATGATTGGGGTGATGATCTTTCTTATGATCTTGAAAATTTGTTCAAACCTCGTGATGAATATGATATTTGCAACAATATTGAAAGTGGGATTGGAGAAGTCATGACTTTAGTTGAAGATAATCCCACTATTTTTGAAGAGCGTCAACTCTGCATGCATGTGGATCATGAGAAGAATATCATGAAAATATTGTGGTAGAAACCTTCATGTTACAAAATCACCTCTCGTGATGTTGAGATTGCTCTTGTCTTTTTCTTCTTCCTTGCGTATGGCAGCTATTGTTTGTCTTGACAATTTGTTTTCCTATAAAATGCCTATGCATAGGAAGTATGTTAGACTTATATGTGATTTTCACATGCTTTAGGATGCTCTCGTTGTGCTTCAATTCTTGTCTTTTGTGAGAGCATCATTGAATGCCTAGCTAAGGGCGTTAAACAATAGCGCTTGTTGGGAGGCAACCCAACGAATCTATACTTTTTCTTTTTGTTTTGTGTTTTCCAGACTTTCAAAATTCTGATATGATTGTGTTTTTTCTGTTTCTTTTTGCGTTTGTGCCAAGAAAAACCGTTATGATTAGTCTTGGGGATGATCGTTTGGTCATGCTTGAAAAGACAGAAACTTTATGCTCACAAAAAGAATTTTCATTTTTTTCCTGTAAGAGCTTTTGAGTTGATTCCTTTTGCTGCTGATTTCTACGCATATTCTTCAGAGTGTTGTAATTTTTCAGAATTTTTGAAGTACCAGAAGTATACGAAGTATACAGATTGCTACAGACTAGTCTGCTGTTAACATATTCTGTTTTTGTCGTGTTGGTTGCTTATTTTGATGAAACTATGGATAGTATCGGGGGGTATTAGCCATGGAAGGTTGAAAATACAGTAACCCAACATCAACATAAGTAGAATTTAAGTTTGCTACAGTACCTAAGGAAGTGGTGGTTTTCTTTCTTATACTAATGCTATCATGAGTTTCTGTTTAAGTTTCGTGTTGTGAAGGTTTCAAGTTTTGGGTGAAGTTCTTATGGACAAAAAGATAAAGAGTGGCCAGAGCTCAAGCTTGGGTATGCCCAAGGCACCCCAAGATGATTCAAGGATGCCATAAAAGCCTAAGCTTGGGGATGCCCTGGGAAGGCATCCCCTCTTTAGTCTTCAATCCATCGGTAACGTTACTTGGGGCTATATTTTTATTCACCACATGTTATGTGTTTTGCTTGGAGCGTATTGTATCGTAGGAGTCTTTTATTTTTGTTGTGCAAAATCATCCATGCTTCACACCTAGAGAGAGAGAGATTCACTCACCGTGATTTTGTCAAGCTTCACTTATCTCCTTTGGTTATAAGTGACTTGGTAGTTGATCTATGCTATGAAATTAGTCTCAAAAGGGGTAGTTATCTAAAGGGATACGAAAACTTCCACCTTCATGTGCATTGAATAGTTAGAGAAGTTTGATTCATCTCAACTAGTTTTGAGTTGTGGTTATGGTAATATTGAAGTTATATTAGTAAGGTGTTGTGGATCTAGAAATACTTGTGTTGAAGTTAGTGATTCCCATAGCATGCACGTATGGTGAACCGCTATGTGATGAAGTCTGAGCATGATTAGTTTATTGATTGTCATCCTTTGTGTGGCGGTCGGGATCGCGCGATGGTTTATACCTACCAACCCTTCCCCTAGGAGTATGCGTTGAATGCTTTGTTTCGATTACTACTAAAACTTTTGCAACAAGTATATGAGTTCTTCATGACTAATGTTGAGTCCATGGTTTAGAAGCACTTTCACCTTCCACCATCACTATCTTCTTTAGTGCCGTGCAAGTTTCGCCGGTGCACAAAACCCACCATTAGCCTCCCTCAAAACAGCCACCATACCTACCTACTATGGCGTTTTCAAAGTCATTGCGAGATATATTGCCATGCAAATACCACCATGACATGTGCCACCACGTATACATTGCCATTGCATGATCGTAAGATAGCTTGCATGATGTTTCCATTAATGTCTATGCCATGCTAGATCATTGTCACGGTACACTACTGAAGGCATTCCATATAGAGTCATCATTGCTCTAAGTTTTGAGTTGTAAGTGTGATGATCATCATTGATGGAGCATTGTCCCATGTGAGGAAATAAAAGAGGCCAAAGATTCCCACCAAAAAAAGAGGCCAAAGAGCCCATCCAAAAAAAAGAGAGAAAAAGAGAGAAGGGACAATGCTACCACCTTTCCACACTTGTGCATATTAAGCACCATGATCTTCATGATTGAGAGTCTCTCGTTTTGTCACCACCATATAGCTAGTGGGAAATTTTCATTATATAACTTGGCTTGTATATTCCAATGATAGACTTCCTCAAAATTGCCTTAGGTCTTCGTGAGCAAGCAAATTGGCTGCACACCCACTAGTTTTCTTTAAGAGCTTTCACATACTCTTAGCTCTAGTGCATCATTTGTATGGCAATCCCTACTCATTCATATTGATATCTATTGATGAGCATCTCCACAGCTTTCGCAAGGGTGATCCAAATTGGTTTTGAACCCCAACTCCATAGAAACTTGGAAGCCTACATGGATGACATAGTGGTCAAAACCAAGGACGGGTCGACCCTTGTGTAAGACCTGGAAGTACGTTTGCCAATCTGCGCAAAATCAAACTCAAGATCAACCCCGAGAAATCAGTCTTCGGTATCCCGTCTGGCAAGCTTCTCGCAAACTCAAGCTTCGTGTCCCAACGTGGGGTCGAAGCCAATCCCGACAAGATCAAGGCCATCAAACAAATTGAGGCACCGAAGCGCGTCAAGGATGTGTGACGCCTAGCCGAGTGTGTAGCTGCCCTGAGCCGATTCATTTCCAAGTCCGTTGAGCGCGCCCTACCCCTCTTCAAAATACTAAAGAAGACGGGGCCAATGAAGTGGAGTCCTGAGGCAGAAGTGGCACTACAAGATTTGAAGAAATACCTCTCCTCTGCACCCGTGCTGGTGGCCCCTAGACCCCAAGAGCCATTGCTCGTGTATCTGGCGGCGACAAACCAGGTGGTCAGTGCTGCCTTGGTGGCACAGAGGTAGGAAGGCGATGAAGCCCCGGCAAAGTCGTCACCACTCAATGAGGATGCGCACAACAGCGAGCAAGGGGCCCCTACGGAATTAGGGGGCAACCAAGGGAAGTCTTCGCCAATCGGCGAGCGTGAGCAAAAGAAGAAGTTGGTGCAATACCCAGTCTATATCGTCAGCACCGTCCTACAAGGGGCCAGGATGAGATATTTTGGAGTATAGAAGTTGCTTTTTTGCCTCTTCATGGCCTCAAGAAAGTTGCTCCACTACTTCCAAGCACATGAGGTTACCGTCGTCACTCGCTTCCCACTACAAAGGGTGCTGCGAAACCCTGACGCAACTGGCAGGATAGTGGAGTGGGCGTTGGAATTGTCTGGCTTCAGCCTCAAGTTCGAGAGCACCTCGACCATACAGAGCAGGGCCTTGGCAGAGTTCATTGCAGAATGGACCCCAACGCCAGACGAAGAAATACCAGAATCAACCCTCCCGGGTAGGGAATCAGACTAGGAATGGGTCATGTACTTCGATGGAGCGTTCTCCCTCCAAGACATCGGGGCTCGCGTGATTCTAGTTGCGCCCACCGGAGAGCATCTCAAGTACATGATCCAGATGTATTTCCCCCGGGAGAAGTCAACCAACAACACCGCAGAATATGAAGGGCTGCTCGCCGCACACAGGATCGCGACAGATCTTGGAATTCGGAAGCTCATCATCAGAGGTGAATCCCAGCTAGTCATCCGACAAGTCAACAAATACTATCAAAGCCCGCTGATGGAAGCCTACGTAGAGGAGGTGAGAAATTGGAGGAACGCTTTTACGGTCTACAGATGTAGCACGTACCCCGTGCCGAAAACACCATCATAAATGACCTATCAAAGCATCCATCACTTAAACTTCCTGTGCAATGAGGGACTTTTGTGCTACGACTGACTCATCCCTCCGTGGCACCATCAACCAAACCAGACAAAAGGAAGAAGCTTAACTCCGGCAAGTACTTCCCGACAGACTTGCCGAGGAGCCCCGGCAAGAACCTTGCCACGGAAGAAGTTGTTGGACCAGAAACAAAGCCTGCCGGGGGGGATCCCACCCCGACAGAAGAAAATGCCATTAGTCCTTGCCGTCGAGCCCAACGCTCCTGCATGGCCGCATCACATAGTCTGATACCTCCAAACTGGGGAATTGCTCGAAGAACCCAAAGAAGCAGAAAAAGTGGCCCGCTAGTCAAGCATGTACCAATTCGTGGATGATGCCCTGTACAGAAGACGACTGAACGACGTGAAGCTGAAATGCATTCCCGAGGAGGAGGGACTACAATTGTTGGCCGAGATACACAGAGGAATATGTGGATCCCACATAGGGTTGAGGGCCATTGCCGGGAAGGCGTTCCGGCAAGTTTCTTCTAGCCCACAGCCCTCTAGAATGCAACTACACTAGTAAATAAGTGTGAAGCGTGCCAGTTCCATTCGAGAAAGCTTCATCAGCCAACACAAGCTCTCCAAACAATCCCTATCTCTTGGCCATTCTCTATCTGGGGGCTCGATATTCTCGGGCCCTTCCCCTGCGCTGCCGGGGGCTTGTTTGTCGCAATCGACAAGTTCACAAAGTGGCCTGAAGTGGAGCCAGCGAGAAAGGTGACAGCGCAATCGACCGTCAAGTTCTTCAAGGCGATAGCCTGTCGCTTTGGCGTCCCGAACAGGATCATCGCCGACAATGGCACATACTTCACGAGCCGCATCTTCATGCAATACGCCCCGGACCTCGGCAGCAAAATATCCTTCGCTTCTGTCGCTCACCCTAGGAGAAACAGTCAAACCGAAAGAGCAAATGCCGAGGTACTACGCTGTCTCAAGACTAGGACTTTTGACAAGCTGCGCAAGCATGGAAGCCACTGGATTGATGAACTGTCGACTATTCTTTGGTTGATCAGAATGACACCAAATCGAGCCACCGGCCAGACACCCTTCTCCCTGGTCTATGGGGTGGAAGCAGTTCTTCCCACGGAACTCATCTATGCATCACCTCGGGTGCTTGCTTATGCTGGAATTGAGCAAGAGCAATTGCGCCCACACGATGCAGTGCTCCTCAAGGAGAGCCGGATTCAGGCGGTTGTGCGAGCCTCCCGGTACCAGCAAGCCTTGCGCCTCTATCATCGCCGCAAGGTACGAGCCAGAAGTTTTGAGGAAGGCGACCTTGTTCTACGGCACATTCGGTCGGCCAAGAATACCAACAAGTTGACGCCGAAGTGGGAAGGCCCATATCGGGTAGTGCGAGTCACCAGGCCCGACGCTGTCCACGTGGAGACCGAAGATGGCTTACCGGTGAGCAACTCCTGGAACATAGAGCATCTTCGAAAGTTCTACCCGTAGGGAGAGGTTGCCGGGATGACCGACGACCACCTTTTGTACAAGTCTTGCCGAAGTTGCATGTAATCCTTTGTACAAAGCCAGGGGAAGACCCTGAGCGCAGTCAAATAAATCCTAGAATTCCGCATCATCATATAGATTCTCATGATAGAAAACATGCATGCATCTATGATTTTGTGAAACGCATAAACTAACAAGAGGACCATAGCCCTTGCAGATAATTTCCCTTTTCTTCTTTCCCACAAAAGACACGTATAACCCCGCTCACAGGTTTTCCGTGGGGGGAAGATAGTGGGGACGCCCACGGCAATAGCAAGCGCCAAGATAATCCACTCAAGACCGAAAAAAGTAAACGCAACCGATAGATAAGTTGCAAACATTTTGAGTAAGTCATTGGGTTAGTACATTCCTCTCCTCTCTAAACAGGCTCGACTCTCTCACGTGGAAAACATGTGCACTAGGGATTACAGTCATGAGCCTCCCAGAGGTCGCCTCGAAGCGCGCTCAACAACTGAGGTGGCTTGTCCGGCAGACCTCTTTTGTAAAAAGCGTGCTCCGCGACCCACGGAAAAATCCGGAAGGGAGCTGAACATCCTGCCGGTAGTGACGGCCCCCGGCAAAGTATCACAGGAAAGAGAGAAGGGGGCAATAGAGGAAGAGAAGCACTGCTCTCTCAAACAAAGCATTGAATATACTACAAATAACGATAATTATGTTTAAAGCACAAGATTACAATAACAAGGAGCACGGGGGCTAGTCCCAACGTGAACCTTGCACTCTCTTAACTTTTTCTACCCTGTCAACGATAGGTATGACCTTCTCCTCAAAGGCCTTGGGGCCCACATCCTTTGGCAAGCGTACCATGGAGAGATTCAAATCGGGGTTCTTGTACGCCAGCTTGGTGAGCACTTTGAGGAGGACGTTTCGGCATAGCCGCTGGGCCTCGCTTGCCAGCCACGTCGCCTCGTCAGTCTGGAGACACTTCAGTGCGTCGGTCAGACTCTTGAAGAACAAGGCCAAATTGACGCTTGGAGGAGCCCCCGGAGAAGGAGAATGGCCAGGGCCTTCGAGATCCATCGTGGCCAGCTGGTCGGTGATGGCGGACGCAACATTAACAAGGCGCTCCGTCCACAATTTGACGACCTTCACATACTTGTTGTGGTCGACGGAGGCGGCGTCGAGCTGTTCCACCACGACTTGGAGCCTCAGAGTCAAATCCTGCTCCCGGGCCGGGCCCTCCTTGAGTGCCTCCTCCATGGAAGCCAATTTGGCCAGCAGGGCGTCCAGGGAGGCATTGGCGCTATGAAGCTGGGCGACCTTGTCAGTCGCAGTAACCTCCGCATCCGTCAAGCTGGCAAGGGCCTTGTCCCTCGCGGAGGAAAGTGCCGATACCTTGTCACGAAAGCCATCGAGCTCTTCTTCAAGCTCTTTCACCATCCCGGTGATCCCATCCTTGGCGACTATGGCGGCAGACGATCGATAAGTGACCTCCTGGAGATTGCCGGTATATTCCGAAGCCTGGACATCGAGGTCGCTCCTGAACCGGTCTTCCACCTCCTGAGTGCGCTGCATCACCAGTTCCTTGACCTCCTCGTCCTTGGTGCAGAGCCACTCGCTGAGGCAAGCTCGCGGCTGGCAAGCTCCTTCTCATGGTCTTCCAGGCGGATCCGAATGTTGGTGAGGCGGGCTTCCTCGGCTGAGGTTCGACGCCGAGACTCTTCCTCCTCCTTCTAGACGTCATCCGACCGAAGGTTGAGCGCTTGGTCCTCGGCCTTCAGCTTCTCGCATTCGTTCTGCAGAGCCTTGTAGGCCTCGTCGAAGTGAGCTAGCGTTTCTTCGAAACGCTTCTCAAATGGCTCCTACGCTGCTTTGATGACCGCCTCCCGAGAGGCCAACTTCTCCCTCCTGGCGCGGTACAAGGCTTGGAGCTGGCCGACGTGGTCTCTCATGGACAGAAAGAGCTGCTCCTCGCTGAGCTTTCCGCTGTCGATTTCCAGCCCCACCGAGGCATTTGGGCAACCGCCGGCGAAAACCTTCGCATCAACTCTCTCCCCGTCCACCAAGATCCTCGATCGCTCCGCCCTTGGTGCGACGACGAACATCTCCTCGCCGACACTGAGGTACGCACTGGCCGGGATACCGTCGGGCCTCGGAGGCTGACCGCCGCCTACCTCTCCTCCCGCAGGCTGGGATTCCTCGCCTCTGGCAGTCTCCTCACCCCCGGCGAGCGAAGAGTCGTCGGGATGCGCCTCCGGGCCCTCAACGGGCCCCGCTGCAGGCTCATGAATATCCTTCTCCTGCTCCCGCTCCTCGTGGGCGGCCCCGCGCGCCACGGCATTGGAGGCTTCAGCCGCTGCTTCGCGGGCGACCTCCGTAACCACGGCATCGACGTCCATCTCCTCCACGGGAGAAGGATGTGTGGGACACGAAGAGAAGACGAATAAGCGAGATTAGACAAATTAATCAACAAGAAAATTCAAGACCCAACTTGCGGATGCTTGTGGACATACGTTCACCATCCTCCTGTTGGTGGATGGTAGTTGTCCCCTCCCCGACGACGTCCGTTGCCGGGGGCTTGTCCTCAAGCTCCACAAGCTCAAGCGATACACGCTGGGGGCTTCGCAGGGTGCTGGACACGAGAGTGGCTGCAGGTGCCGGCGGAGCTTCCGGAGCATCCGCCAAGGGGTTGTTGATGGTTGGCCCCGTGGCACCTGCCGGGGGCCCTTCACCGGTCGGAGCATCAACATCCACCAAAGTATCGCCCTCGGCTGAGCGCTTGGGGCTTGCCGACAGCTCGCCAGTGGCTGGTGCCCTGGCGTTCTTCGCCGAACTTTGGGCCAGTGTCTGGGTGTCCCTGTGGGTAGACGACAACACCAAGTCAGCAAAAACACAAAGCAAACAAGGGTTAGGGGGAGACGGAATATCGAATTCTTACTCGTCCTCCTCCTCCTCTGAGCTCAGGGTCGAAATATCATAATCCACCTTCGCCCCGGCTCTCGTCAAGGGAGGCGCCTCCCTCGGACGTTTAGCGGGTGTAATAGGAGGGCCTTGATGGACAGGGATGTTGGAGCCAACGTGAAGGAGCACTCGCTTGGGCTTCCGGCAAGCCAAGCACTCCTCCGTCTCCTCCTCCTCATGCGCCCCAGCGGCAGGCATGCGTTCCTCTAAGGGCGTTCTCTGCCATCGAAGGCTCGCATACCTAGCCCCGAGGGTGAGGGTATGCTCCTCTACCTGGCGGGCGATGTGCGCTTCTTCTCCGGCAGTAGTATCGCGGACGAGGCCGGTCTCCTCCCGGATGGAGACCTCTGACAATCTGTCAACGAAAGACGAGACCATCTCCGCCGCGGGCTCCAGCCAGGTCGCGACCATGCCGTGAGCATCACAACCCGGCATCATCGCCGTGAGGTTGCTCAAGGCCGAGCTGTTGCACAGTGAGAAGACCCCTTGCGGCACCCGGATCTTCAGCTTGGATCTGAACAACTTATAACAGAAGTACCCAAGCTCCATGGTCGTCAGATTGTTGTCCACCCCCGGTCGCAGCCGCATGACATCCGCCACATTCACAAAGGCCTAGGCAGGCCTCCCTTCCTGTACTGGAGGGGGGGGTGATGCGCCTGCGAATGAAATCGGCGGCTACCATATCCATCGTCAACCCCGCGGCCCTGAGGCACAGGATCCTGGTGGTGGTGATGGTCAGCTTATCATCATCAGGGGACAAATCGCTCCATCACTCTCCCCGCGACCCAATCCTGGGGTCCTGGGCTCACAGCAGGACAGATATCCCTCCTGACAAATCCAACACCTTTTCCCCCACCACTCGTCCCACTTCTCATGAAGGGTGCCTCCCAGGGTACGCCTCCTTGCGCCCAGTCCTTGGCACCCAGGCGATGGAGCCCGAAAGGGCCTCCCCGCCCTGGATGCGAGGAGTGAAGTAGTGGTGGAAGAGAGCTGTGTTGGGGGTGATCCCGACAAAGTTCTCGTTGAGATGCACAAAGAAGGACATGCATGTCACCGCGTTCAGCGTAAAGTTGAGGAGCCAGAAGCCATAGGTGTGTATGTGGTCGAGGAAGAACTTTGAGAATGGCGAGCAAAGCCCGCAGAAGAAGTAGTCGGCAAACAAGGGGAACTGGTCCACCCCCACTTCCCATCCCAGGGAGCACCTGCGTGGCCGGGTGTGCCTTCGTCTCATCCGCCCACATGATCTGGTAGCGGTTCTTCAGAATGGCCATATCCAGACCCTTGGCGAAGTAGGCGTACTTCTTCCGCAGCCTCGCCAACTCCTTCTCTGAGGCAACACCCTTTCCCCCGGAGGCCGTCGGCGGCGTAACGACGGCGGAAGATGGACGCTGTCACCCGAAGCGGAACCTCAGGGAGGAAAGGGAGGCATGGGGGAGCTCTAGCCGAGGGTGGCGATGGCGGCGGCATTTGATATTGGAAAAGGACCAGGAACAGTGGGCTAGGAGAGATCGTGTTTCCCCCTCTTATGGGGACATGGGCTAACCCTTTGCCTACTCAAACAACATTTCCCCACGCTCACGGCAGCCTAGGACACCATGTGCATGACTCCCCACTCCGCACGTTCAATGTGCGATGAGGGGAAAAGCAACCCTCAGCAAATCCAGCCATGAAGGCTCGTGCACCTCTTTGGGCCTGGCCCAACAACGCTATGCACGCATGTGTGGCCCAGGCTCGGGGGCTCCTATCGGTGCACTAAAGACTGGGGTCCCTAGTGCCCCAGACTTGTGCACGGGCGCAACGATCCCCTAACGGCAGGGCATGGCAGGATCCAGACAAGATTCACCCCCAAGATTACCAAGGCCCCGGCAATCCTGCCTTGGTGGGAAGAAAACCAGGGCCACACTCGTTTAGTGGGCGTGATGAACTCACCAAGCACAAGACCTCGGCAGGCCTCCCTTGACGGGACGACAACTGAAGCCCCCCGGCAAGCTTCCTTGCCGGGACGAAGACCCAAGGCCCCAATAAGCTCCCTTGTCGGGATGACGGGCTAGGCACTGGAGGGCAACCTCCCTTGTCACAGTGCCACCGCCCCCCAAGTTCCAGCGCATTCCTCATGCGCCAGCGCAGGGGTCTATGTGTTGAAACGCCTGGACACGTGTCTTCGCCAGCACATTGCTGACAAGGACAACAAGTGCATTTAATGCACCTTACAGCAGTAGATGGATAAGCACCGCTCTAGGTTCACTGTAACTTCTCGTGAACCTGCCACTGGGCACTTTAGGTGACCCCGTTTCCTATAAAAGGAGGCCCTTAGCTTATTCTCAAGGGGTTACACTCTTTGGCATTGGCCAGAAGACGGTTATCGTCATTCACTGTAACAAACAACAAAACTTTCATTACAACCAGACGAGCAGGACGTAGGGTTTTACGCGTAAGCGGCCCTAAGCTGGGTAAAAAGGCTTGCCGGGTGTTGATCGTTAGCTATGCTCTCGACGTCGTCTTTCCCCGCCATACGATCACAAAGGTTTCACGCTGATTCCCATATGTGTCGACCAAGCATCACCGAGACTTACCGGGGCCCTAGATTGCCCCGATCACCCTGACACCGTGAAGAGGATCAAGCTTGAGCTCAAAGGAGAGAAGTTGACGAGTGTGGCGATGACGCAAGAGCCCGATGTCTTAGACCCCTATTTGGTTCAATAAATTTTGGTTTCTAAGAACCTACATATAAGTTGTCATCAACATACCTTAGAGAGTTCGGCGAGGGACTGAACGCGCTCGACTATCCTAAGTCATGAAATGATATATGATGGATGAACACGAAGAACTACCTAGGTTTGGGCCACCTTGGTGGTGTAATGCCCTTCTCATACTTTGTTGTATTGCACTGGTTGAGAGCTACAATATTTGTCTTACATTACTCGTTTTGACCGCTCCATCCTAGATCTCCCTGTAGCCCTATTTATACACCAGAACATAAGGCAAAGTCGATGGAGTGGAATATCAGCGTCCACCTCCATCCACCGGAGGTATCTCATTTGCACTGTAACATGCTACAATGAACACCTATGCTACACACACTCAGGTCATCATGCCACACTGTTGATGATTACTGATTTACATATTCCCATTGATGGGTGATCAAAAGTCAGACGACTTCCTTGTTCTGCATATTTCATTCCTAGGAGCGAACCGCCTTTGTTGTGTGGTCAAGAGACATTCCTTCCACCTTATTCCGTTTCGTGAGATAGTTGCATCGGGAATCCTTCCCGAGGCATGGCCACTGTTCACTTTGGGCTATCGGGTTACGTCTAGCCGTCATCCTCGCCTTCTTGCCCATTATGACAGCTCCTGGGAAGCCTTAGTTCACTGAATTAAGGATACCACATAATTTAGTGGTCCAACGAGTAATAAAGGATGCTAAAGAATGTTATCCATAGACATTTAATCATGTAAGCATGACATGATTCCGTCTTCCTAACTCAAGTACAAATCATGGTCACCCTGGCGTCAAGTTTGGCATTTGGTTCATACTTTTTCATGCGCTTCAGCATTTTCAACTAGACACAATACGTGAGTGTGATCCATGGACATAGCACTATGTGTGTAATAGTATATTGTGGTAGAGATGAATAGGAGAAGTCAAAAAGGAAAAGGCTCGCATCAACTCGACAGATCAGCGTGCTAAGAAGATACCTATCAAAGGATATCGATGCAAGGAGTAAGGATTAACTTGCAACAGATGCACTAAGAGATATAAGTATATGGAAGGTCAAATGAAACTAAGTTGGTGTGCATACAAGTTGCTTGCTCAGGAAGACCCTCGCATCTGAGGAAGCCTATCATCCGAATATACAAGCCAAGTTCTATAATAAATAATTCCCACTAGTATATGAAAGTGACAACTCAGGAGACTCTCTATATGAAGAACATGGTGCTGCCCTAAATCCCAAGTGTGGTGAAAGGATATTAACATTGCCGCTTCTCTCTTTTAATGTCATTTTTATGGTGGGCTCAGCTGGCCTCCCCCATTTTTCTCTTTTTTCATGTTGAGATCATTTAGCCACCCTCATCCCAACAAGTGGTGGAAGCATAGTCTGCATCATAATTTCCTCACCCGGACAATGTTGTAATAATGATGATCATCACACTTTTATTTACTTACAACTCGATATAATGATAAAGCTATAAAAATGACTCTATATGAATGCTAGTGTACTAGGATGTGCAATGATCTATGGTAACATGTAAACAATGATGAATGGTGGCTTTGCATCTAACACTTTGTCAGCTATATGATCATGCAATGCAATATTATGATGAACGCACAAGTCATATCAGGAAACGGTGGAAGTTGCTTGTCAACATATCTCGGAAAGGAAATGGAAATGCCATGATAGTTAGGTATGGTGGCTCTTTTGAGGAAGATATAAGGAGGTTTATATCTGATAGAGCATATCATATCACGGGGTTTGGATCCAATGCGAAGTTTGCACCAACTCTCGAGGTGAGAAAGGGCAGTGCACTATACCGAAGAGGCTAGCAATACGGGGAAGGGTGAGAGTGTGTATAATCCATGGACTCACATTAGTAATAAAGAACTCGTATACGTATTGTGAATGTTTTGTTAGCTCTCTCAAAGCAAAGTACTACGAATGTGCCACTAGAGAGGAGGTTTGGAGGAGTTAACCATCGCGCCCCCGAATGAAACAACACAAGGATTTCAACGAGGAATAAAATTGCTCCAACATACCGATCATGCCATAACCGACACTTTAATGAACAGGAGATCAAACCTTAAAATTGGTATTCTTACTAAACCATGATCATCCACTAGTGCACTCACATATTACTATCTTAATGTTGCCAAACTATTGCATGGAATAAAACATATCATATTCAGTTATGTACGCGTTTATTTAGGATTTTATGAATAATATGTTAATGACAAATTCCCGTTAACTCTCTAATTTTATATTGAATTATTGAGGAATACTTCATCAATTTATCAAGACTTTTGGGAAGGAAAGATCAGTTTGGACAATATCAATTGATTCCTTGTACCTTTTATTCCCAAAATCAATTATCCGTATGGACCCAATGATTTCAGACCAATTTCACTAGCAAATACATGACTAAAATTTCTCACCGAGTTGCTTGCTAATCGCCATCGAAAGGAGATCCTATTGTGTATCCATATGAACTAGTATGGTTTCCCCAAATGCAGGTCGATTCAAGACTACTTTGCTTGGACCTTGGAATATTTACATGAGTGCCCCGTCTCAAAGAAACCAATTTTAATTCTGAGACTGGATTTTGCTAAAGCCTTTGATATTGTGAATCATGACCTAATCTTGCTGATGCTAAAACTCAAAGGATGTTATGATACATGGATTTCCCTAATTAAATATTTTGTTTCATCTCGTAATTGATCCATCTTACTTAATGGGGTTCGTGGAAAGAAGTTCATGTTTAAAAAAGGTGTCACATAGGGTGATCCCCTCTCCCCAATATTGTTTGTTATAGCTGCTCACTTTTACAAACTATCACCAATGACATGCTTAGAAGAGGTGTTCTGGCACTGGCACTCCAAACCAATGACACTGATTTTTCAATAGTGTAGTATGTAGATGATTCACTATTAATCCTGCCTGCTGAAGATTCCTAGCTTATTGCTCTAAAGGAAATGTTGAACTTCTTTGAAGTATCAACCGACTTCAAGGTTAATATCCAAAAATATTGTATTTTCCAAATCAATGTAAGTCCAAAGGAAACTGCTAGGCTTGCTGCTTTATTTGGGTGGTAAGTAGATTCACTTCCTTTCACCTATTTAGGATTACATGTGGGCACAACCAGGCCTAGAAATCAAGATCTAGTCCCTCTCGTTGACAAATTGGAGTGGAGGTTATCACCTAGATCATGTGTCCTATACCAAGGATCTAGGCTACAACTTGTACTCTCTGCACTTTCATTAATGTCAATATACTTCCCATGTAGCGCGAGTCTTCGAGTAGGTATCATCAAGCAACTAGAAAGGGTTTTAAGGCAGTGCTTGTGAAGCGGTAACTCTGATACACCCATGATGTCTTTGGCAGCCTGGTCAATGGTTTGTAGGCCTAAGGAGCTGGTAGGAATGGGAATTTTCAACCTATCTATTTAGAACAGAGCTCTTCTCACAAAACTCTTGTCAAAGTTTTATAATAGGGTCGACATTCCATGGGTCTCCCTTATCTGCTCTACCTATTATGATGGTGTGACACCTCATGCAATAGTGTTGGGTGGTTCCTTTTGGTGGAGAGATATCATGAAACTAAATGACACTTTTAGACCCAACTCTGAAATAAGAGTCAACATGGGTGACTTTGTTCTGTTATGGCATAATGCATGGAGGTTTATGGGCTCCTCCAAACCACTCATGGACATATTCCTATAATTATTTTCTTTCGTCATTGATGACAAGTTATGTGTCTCGGATATCATCTCCAACCCACATCAAAGTGATCTTTTTAACCTATCCCTTTCTTCTGAAGCCTTGGAAGAATTTCAACACATTCTAACTGGTTCAATCTCCATGCAAAGGAATGATCAGGTCCCTCATGTTTGACATTGGATACCTAGCAAAGAATCATACTCAGCCAAACGATACGATATGATGATGCATGCACATTTTCCACTGGATGAACCACGTAAGTGTATTTGGGCTAGAAGATGCACAATGAAAGTTAAAGTCTTTGCATGGCTATTACTTATTGACAGATTAAACACAAGAGTCATGTGGCTAAGGAGACGCTCGAGCTCCCTAGATAATTATAACACTTTCCCAATTTACCCAACACAAACTTTGGAGGTTAGAGATCATGTTCTCTTCAAATGTGTATTTTCCAAAAGGGTATGGAACTACCTACATAGTACATGGCTAACAGATCTATCACCGAGGGAATGCATCATAGCAGCTAGCAGAAGCTTTGGTCACCCTTTTTTCTTGGATGTAGTATTTACTGATGCATGGAATATCTGGATTATTAGCGATGGAAAGATATTTAGGCATGAGAATCGATCCTTTAGAGCTTCTAAAAGGAATTTCATACTTGATATCACTCTTTTGTCTCACGGGTTTAAGACCTTTGTAAAGCCACTACTCTTGACATGGTTCAACACATCACCATAAGGCTTCAAGGTGGACCCTCCTGGTTGTTTTTGTTTTTATTCTTTGTAATTAGTTGTGTATGTACATATACCCCTAGGTATGTTTTCATTTTCCTTTTGTATATACGGAACTTTTTATTTGGGAGTTCAATAAAACACTGTGGGGCTATTGCCTTATAGTATTCAGTCAAAAAACCAATGTTCACTTTACCTAGTATAATAAATAAACTACTTTACGAGAATAAAATTATAAGTACTTTGTAGGTGTAATATGATAGTTTTGCAAGATAATAAAGAACATGGAAATACAAGTTAGGTGATGTTATAATAAAATGACAATTTTAGCGAGTGTGGATAATTAGTGGTAGGATTTCCGAAATTGTCCTAGGCAATTATCACAAGACCAGCAATCATTATAACAATTTTATATGAGGGAGAGGCATGAACTAACATACTTTTTGTACTTGGATGATATGAACTTATGATTGGAGATACTAATGTAATGCCCTATTAGGGGAGACGCGTGTTGAATATCGTAGCCATTTGTTGAAATTGCTCTCACATATTTATGAAAGTGATTCAACTATTTCCAAAATGTATCCATTTTATTTCCAAAAGGGTTAACAAAAAGTTCAGAAAGTAATCACATGATTTTATATAATTCATCCTACGAAGAATTGTAGACATAATACATAAGTACACATGCACCTATGATAGACAATCAATCTAAATGCCTTCTATCCCTTCTCTCAATGGCGTGATTTAGGTAGACGTTTTCCACCTTCCTCTCTTCTTTCATGAAGGCTATCTACTTGTCCTTCTCCATATTTGATTTCGGTACCAGCAAATTTTCTTCAGCGACCTTGTCGATTATAGTCCTCGCTCTCCCCTTCCATTCTTTGTCCACCCACTTCAAATATTCACACGTGTCATAGCCCTATAGTACATGTAAAAATGGAGTTAAATCGCGGATGTAACTAATAGACACATAAGATATAACTTTTTTGTTTATTTCAAACCTCCTTTGGGCAGTCCAGAAACCTACGCCCGTAATGAAATCCATCCTTTCGGACTCTACGGACTTGGCTAAAAAGGTGCCCGCATGTCTTCGTCTTTTGTATTATGTTGAACCAAGGACTTTGCTTGGACATCGGAATACTACAGTTTAACACACGTAAGATTTCATCGTCCTATTCACAAATACTAGTACATTAAGTAACCGAATGACGCACAACATTTCATGAAGGACATGGGTGCGAGGTTGAGTTACCTTTGTTGGTCGTTTCCTTCCAAACACCATCTTTGATGTGATCTTCTATTTACCTAGCAAGTCACCGCCACCGCTTTCTCCTGTGAGTCTATCACCACCTACACTGGTCGTGATGTCGTCACTGCTATCGATGTCGGGACGAGGATTGCTTGTCGGTACTGTCGATCCTACAACCTGGCGACCATCCTTCGTGCCTCCATGTGCAGATATGTTTTACCCCTCGACATCTAGGGTTTTTCTCAGGCCATAATGGTAAACAAGATAGATAAAGATTTTACAAGGTAGTATGCGAGGGTACGACTTTTAAGGGACCGTAGGTACATTAATTGACTTAATAGTACAATACCAAAGATGATCACAACATTGTAACTCAAAAATTTAGCATAAATCAGACATGTTCAGCATAATTTATATTAAAAAAAAAATATAATCAATATATCTCCCATGTTGAACCTTCTCTAGTTTGCGCTTCATAATCTTCATCTTCTAGATGTTTTAATGGATGGTCTGCATTACTTACCTTTCTTTGATCTGACAAACCTTGCTCGATGTGGTAGATCCATCTCCATACGGTTGAGCATGCATCCGCGTCCTCATACTAGTGATCTGCATTGGGTTTTCCCTCGAAGAGGAGGGGATGATGAAGTACAATATAGAGAAGTATGTTACCTTGGTGATAACCATGGTTATGAACCAGTAGGAGGACCACACAATTTCCCTTCTTCAACACCTACAAGCAAAACCGCAAACACATGCACCCAACATGGACAAGAGGGTTGCCAATCCCCTTGAACTCGTTACTTGCAAGCGATATGTAGTGATAGATAGGTAGTTCAAATATATTAAATATAAAAATTAAATTAAAATAATAAAAGTTAGCAAGGTGTTTAGTTTTCTAAATATATTTCTTAATAGACCCGGGCCATAGTTTTCACTAGAGGCTTCTATCCTGTAGAAACATATGATGGGTAAACAAATGACTGTTGGTCAATTGATAGAAAAGAGGATAGTTATGCAATATTTATTCATGGAAATTATCATTACATAAAGGCATCACGTCCATAAGAAAGTAGACTGACTCCTGCCTGCATCTACTACTTTTACTCCACCCATCAACCGCTATCCAGAATGCATCTAGAGTATTAAGTGAAACAAAGTAATGGTTGGAGAACAATGACACGATGTACACAAAGTAAATCAAATTAATATGAATCAATGCCACCGTTTTACCCTTATTGGAAGAAATATAATATGTTTCATGTCCCTTTCTGTCATTGGGATTGAGCACTGCAAGATTGAACCCACTACAACACACATCTCTCACTGAAGATAGATCAATATACTTGGACAAACCTAATCGATAGATCTGAGAGTTGCAAATCTATCACAAACATGCATATAAAAATTCAGAGAAGACACAAATATATTTCATGAATAATCTTAATGTAAACTAACAATTCATTGGATCCCAACAAATGCACACCACAAATTGATTACATAAGATAGATCACCCCGAGAATTGCAGTGATAATGGCAACGAAGAACATTGAGAGAGATAGACATCTAGGTATTAACTACGGACCCGTACGTGTGTGGTGAACTACACATCACAATGGGACCAGCAAGGTTGATCTAGAGGCCCTCCGATATTGGTCCCCTTGCCATTCGCCAAGGCACTGGAACAGGGATCCAGATGGGCACACGACGAAACAAAGACCTCCGATGACACAAAAAGTGTTTCCGGTTGCTCCATACTGTTTTTGGAGAATGTGTGAATTTATAGGACACAGAGGAGAGCTAGAGGCCAAGGGAGGTGGCCCCAATCCATTAGGACGCAACCACCCCCCAAGGAGGGCCAAGTTGGCTTGGCACCACCCTGTGTGTCCTCCAGTCTCCTTTTGAAGCTTTCAGGTCCTTACTTTGTCAAGAAAAACCATTACAAATTTGTGGTATTTGGACTTTGTTTGGTATAGTATTCCTGATAATCCAAAAACATGAAGAAAACAACAAGTCGCATTTGGCACTTGGTTAATAGGTAATGCTCAAAAATAATATAAGCCAACAAGTAAATGCCTAAAAAGCATCCTAGAATGAAAATATAATAGCATGGAACAATCAAAAATTATAGATACGTTGGACATGTATCTGCATCCCCGAGCTTAATTCATGCTCGTCCTCGAGTAGGTACATGATAAAAATAGAATTTTTGATGTGACATGCTACCCAACATGTAATCTCTTGCATGTATGATTATAGGCAAATGATGAATTAACAAACATCAGCATAGTAATATCCATAAACATAAGTGACATAATCATCAATTTTCAAAATATACGATCCTTAAAGAATGTTTACGCCCCATTAATTTTACCATATTAGCATGGCATGGCTCTGTCTTCACCACATAAATACGAATGTCAAGCACCACGGTGTTAAGCCAAGGAATTGGATCATACTTCTTAATTAGCACGCTTAAACTTTTTCTTACTCACTCAATACATGATCGTGAACCATGGACATAGCATATAGGTGGAATAAAATATGGTGGTAGGTTTCAAAGGGGTAAAACTGGACAAGCAAGTCTTGGATCAAATAAGCATATCAACGGGCTCTAGAGATGCCTATCAATCAATATCAATGTGAGGAGTAGGGATTGCCATGCAATGGACGCAATAGATCTATAAGTGTATGAAAGCTCAACTAAAGCTAAGTGGGTGTGCATCAAACTTGCTTGCTCATGAAGACCTCGGACATTTGAGGATGCTCGCCATCGGAATGTATGATCCAATTTCTATAATGAAAAAATTCAACTAGCATATGAATGTGACAAATCATTGGACTCTTTATATGGAAAACATGGTGTTACTTTGGACCACAAGTGTGGAAAAGGAGGTATTAGCATTGTCCCTTCTCTCTTTTCTCTCATTTTTTTCTTCTTTTCCTTTTTTTCTTTCTTTTTTCTCTTTCCTTTTTATGTCCTTTTTTTTGTTTTTTTTTCCAAAGACTCATCCTAACTTGAGGGGGAATCGTTGTGTCCATCATCGTTTGCTCACTAAGATAGTGCCCTAATAATGAAAAGCATCACAGTTCTATTTACGTACAACTCGATATGGAAAACTATTAACCAATATAACTCTATATGAATGATGAACAATGAACCAAGATGTGCAACGATCTAGTGTAACATGTAAACAATGATAAACAGTGGCTTTGCCACAAGCACTATATCAGCTACATGATCATGCAAAGAAATATGACAATGAGTGTACTAGTTATATGCTGTAACAGTGGAAGTTGCATGTCAATATATCTCGGAATGGCTATGGGAATGCCATGATAGGTAGGTATAGTGGTTGTTTTGAGGAAGATATAAGGTGGCTTATGTGCAAGAGAGCTTATCATGTCACAGGATCTGATTGCATCGACGAAGTTTGCAACGATCCTCGAGGTGAGAATGGGCAATGCATAGTACACAGGAGGCTAGCTAATATGAGGTGGTGAGAGTGTGTACATCCATGGATTCACATTAGTCATAAAGAACTCACATATTTATTGCAAGGTTTTATTAGCTCTCTCCAAGCAAAGTACTACTCACGTTCCCCTACGGTGGAAGTTGGTAGGAGTTAACCATCGCGCTCCCCTCGCTTAAACAACACTAGGTTTTCAATGAGGAATAAGAATGCTCACACATCATGACCATGTCATAACAAATATTTAGATGAACAACAAATTAACACCCTTTAACTATCGATATTTTTAGTAACCGACAACCATGCACTCATTCCCTTTCGTATTACCACATCAATATCATTAACTCAAAATTTCTCTTCTATGTGCTACATGAAGGTTCCTGTTATGCACTATTTGAATACATATTACTTTTGGACTAGTCTTATAAACCATGCAAATTATCGTCACTATTTTTTAACTCTCAAACAAATTTAAGTAAATAACAAGAGTGCAATTATTTATATAAAATCTATACACAATCATGCTCTAAAAGAGATGGGTAAAGTACTAGAACAACTTCTTAGCTCAAAAGATACAAGTGAAGCACATAGAGTATTTAAAGAAATCATGATGAATATGTGTCTCTCTCAAGTTGGTGTATCTAGCAAACAATGATTGTGGAGAACTACAGAAACAAAAAACTATAATACACTACGCTCCAAGAAAAACTCATATCATGTGATGAATAGAAATATAGCTCCAAATGACATACCGATGGATTGAGACGAAAGATTGGATGCCTTCCGAGGCATCCCCAAGCTTAAATGCTCGAGTCTTCCTAGAATTTGACTTGGAGTGCCTTGGGAATCCCCAAGCTTAGGCTCTTTTCTGGTACTTATCCCTTTATCCATCGTGATAACAAGCAGAAAGATGAGAACTTGAGCACACAAATTTGAACAGAAAACTCGTGAGATCCGTTAGTACGATAGGCAAACCATAAGCATTAGGTGTTGTTATAATTGATTCATATTTTATTATTGTGTAAGTTACTATGTTATATTTTCTCCATGACTTATACCCCCCAATATAATCCATAGCATCATGAAAACAAGCAAACTATGCAAGGAAAATTAGAACCTTTCTATAATAGGACAATTTGTAGTGATTAGCAAAGACACTCTACTTATGTAACTCCGACAATTATGAAAAAATAGGAAAACCTCAGGAATTTGGTTAGAAATATTGTTCCAAAATTTAGCTCAAAAAGACGTTCCAGGAAAATTAGAGAAATTCTACACTGGATGCAGAAGTTTTTTCTTGGATGGTATCAATTCTACTTATCATTCACCTCATCACAAAGGCTTTACTTGGCAAAAATCTAATTTAAATAAAAAAACAATAATTACAGTACAAATAATCATTTTATCTCACACAAACAGAAATTAGAACAAGATTAGGTTGCCTCCCGACAAGCTTTATTGTTTTACGCCCCTAGCTAGGCATAATGCATAGTTTAAATTGTTGTCATCTTTAAAACTCCACCCACATGTAGCCCCCATGATAGATTTGTAAGGTGGTTTAATTCTCTTTCGGAAGTTTTCCACCCCTTTGTTTAATGGGAATTGGAACTTTATGTTCCCCTCTTTCATACCAATAATTGCGCCAAAGTTTGTAGAAAAGGTCTTCCAAGTATTATTGGACAAAACGGATTGCATTCAATATTAAGAACAATGAAATTGAAAGCACAATTTCTACCTAGGGTGGTTTTGATAATTGATCACAACATAACATCATTGCACTAATATGTTTTCCAAGTATATTTTGGAAAAGTTCAAAAGATGTTATGGCTAAAGGCTTATGTGGAGACGCCCCTTGATGCAAGAAAGGAATAAGATTGGCTCAAGCTTCAAGCTAGAAGACTCTTCATTTTATATTTATGAGAAATCATTTTTGTGTCCATAGGAAAGCCAATACTATTAAAAGGGGGTGAGGTAGTAAAATGAACTGATTTCTCAAGTGCTCAATGTGGGCCACCAAAATACTCAGTCATTTATCCCACATAACCATTCTGTCCAAATCCACATACTCAAATTCGGTGTCACAAACTATCATATATCAGACCCACCGAGTTTGACCTCAGACAGAAACCCTAGCCATTTCCACCAAATGGGTGCAACCGAATCCATATCGGTGCTACCGAGTTCGGGGGTGATCAACTTTCTGCTGCATCGGTACAGAAAATCAGAATTTCCGAGTCTCAAAATGGGTGCCACCGAGTTTGGAAATCTGACCGTTAGCCACCTTTTCGGTGCCACCGAGTTATGTATATCGGTCCAACCGAGATTCAAAAGTTACTACCTTTGTGTGAATCTGGATCATCAAGTTTATGTCTTAGGTGTCACCGAGTTTGCCACTTTAAGTGTAACAGTTGGATTTTGTGTGCTGCCTATATATACCCTTCACCCACCTCTCACTCGTGGGAGAAGCACTCAAAACACACACTTCATTGCCAGATTCATTTTCTGGGAGAGAACCACCTACTCATGTGTTGATACCATGATATTCCAATCCAAACATTTGAAACTTGATCTCTAGCCTCCCCAAACTGCCTTCCACCAAATCAATCTCTCCTGCCCATGCATCTTCTGTGAGAATGTGATTTTGTGTTGAGGAGACTATCTTTAGAAGCACAAGACCAAGGAGTTCATTGATCTACCACATCTATTACCTTTTGGAGGGTGGTGCCTCCTAGATTTGTTAGGTGTCGCTTGGGAGTCTCCTACTTCGTGTTGTGGAGTTGAACCAAGATGTTTGTAAGGGCAAGGAGATCGCCTACTCCATGAAGATCTACCGTGAGTAAGGCTAGTCCTTCTTGGACCCGTTGTGGGTGGAGCCCTGCATGGACTATCGCAATTGTTACCCTCTGTGGGTTGAAGTCTCCACTAACATCGACGTACGATAGCACCACCTATCGGAACCATTCCAAAAATAACCATGTCAACCTCATGCGTTTGATCTCCCTACCTTAATTATTTACTTCACACTTGCATGTTTTACTTTCCACTGCTACACTCTTTGAACTGCATGTGTAGGGTTTACTTGAGTTGCTATAAGTGCCAAAGCTGCCTCTCAACTAAAATTGGGAAAAGGCATAAAACTTATCTTCTCAAGTAGTCTAATCACCCCCTCTAGACATACTTTTGATCCTATAAGTGGTATCAGAGCTTTGGTATCCATTGCATTGGTTTCACAACCTAGGAGAGTATGGCTTCTAGTGAGGGAAATTATCACCGTAGAGGTTCGTATTTAGATGGCACAAATTTTGCTAGTTGGAAGCATAAGATGAAGACGCATATTATTGGATTTAATCCTCATGTTTGGGCTGTTGTTCGTGTTGGTGTGCAATGTAACTTCTTAAGAGAAGGGCATCAACTTGATCGTGATGCAATAGTTGATGAATTGAAGATGTCGCAACTCAATGCTCAAGATTGCGACATCATCTTCAACTGTCTATGCCCCGAAGAATTAAAAAAAATCAGCCGCCTTGAGAATGCAAAAGAAATTTGGGATACTTTGATCTATATGCATGAAGGGACTGATTCTGTCAGAGAATCTAAGTTGGATGTGCTTCAAAGTCAGCTTGACAAGTTCAAGATGAAGGATGGTGAAGGTGTCCCTAAAATGTACTCTAGGCTAGCTCTCATCACCAATGAGATTGCCGACTTAGGAAGCGAAGAGGTGACCGACAAATTCATCATCAAGAAGATACTTAGAGCTCTTGATGGAAAGTATGACGCTCTGTGCACATTGATCCAAGCCCCTCAAGGAGAATAGACGAACGTGTCCCAAGCCCCTCAAAACCCTCTCCATTGATTTCAAACTTTGGATAACTTTACATTATAAAGTTTCTCCAATTGATCCCAAAATTTTTGGGATGCTTTAATGCTCAAATAATGCCCCCGCACCAAGTTTTCGATTTGTGGGGATTTATTTGCGTGGTTGTGTAGGAAGAAAGTCATTTCTACCCATTTCATAGGTTTTCAAGTCTACATTGGAAACCTTCTCCACCAAATCCCAAATTTGATGTCCAAGCCTATTTTCATCCATTATGTGATCCTGTTAAGTTTCATATCAATTGGAATCCATCTCGTAGCCCTAACACCCATCAAACACCTTGTGTGTATTCACCAAAGTTGTTGTTGGTCCCCTTCCACTATTACCCTTGAGCTTAAAGTTTTACCGCATATATCTATAGTTACCTTTTACCTCTAGTAGCCTTGTCATGGCCTCTGGTCAACTATTGGAGGGTGAATCCATGTAGCTACCCCTCATTTTTACCCTGGAAGCACCATTTTTACCCCTGTTGCTATACTCCTGCTTAAGGCAAAGCTCCCACTTTCTTCCAGGGATCCTCTAGCATTCCAATGCATTATTTCAAATCAAAATATAGCATGCTCAAGTGGGAAAAGTGAGAAGCAAATCTAAAACTTGAATTCTGGCTGAAATGTAGCTTTGTACAACAAGTAATAGCTACCCACCTCTGACTGAGCTAAAACTTTGCAGAATTGTAGCCCTTCCATGCCTAAGATTGCAAGACATGGTTTCCTTACAAAACCACCCCACTAAAAACAACTTTTGTTAGCCCAAGTTTGTTGTTGCAAACTTAATCTGAGTGCAGACCAATTAAAACCAGCATCATATGGATCCAAACTTTATCACTTTCCTGTGGCACAGATGACTTGCATCATGGACACCTTGGCATGGCCAGAGACGGCCCTGGACACGTTGTGGCATGGTGACTATGCCATTGGCGTAAAAAGCTGGTGCTCTGCACCTTTACTTTGCCCTGCAGCTCGGGTCCAGCAGCAGCAACACGTCTCAGCATGGCACAACTCCTCCTTTTGACCACTCTAACCACTCCCTAGCACTATCTAGCCTCCAATCGACATAGGGACGCATGTATCCCCCATGTCAGAGAGAAAAATGATCTCCTGAGCTTCCCTTGGTTGCCCCCTCCATTTTATCCTCTTCCCCGAGCCCCTCTGCCCCCATATCGCTCTCCCTCTCTCCATGGAAGCCTCCTGGACCTCCCCCTTCTCTCCCGAGCTCTCCTCCTTCCCCTTTGGCTGCCATGGCCTCCGCCATGGTCACTGGTGTTGGGCGTCTCCCTGAGCCTCCCCGGCATCCTCTCTCCCTAGCACCTCCAGAGCGCCCCAGCTCCACCGCAAGATGCTCCCCCACGCTCCCTTCCTCTCCCCGGCAGCCGGAGAGCCCCAGCCGCGGCCAGCCTCCCACAACCGTTGTCATGGACGTGACCCTCTCCCCATGGTGCTCCCTGGCCAAGCTAGCCTCCCCAGAGGGGTGCGCCATTTGCCCCATGACCGTCGGTGGTTGGGCCGTCGCCGGAAGTGGCCGGAGCCCTGGGGGCAGGCGCCGACCTCGCTAGATCAGACTCCCGTGCTTCTCCCCTGTGCGGGCGGGAGGTAAGGGGTGAACCTGACGGGTGAGCCCCCTTGTAAGCCCCCACCGGGCGGGCCCGCCTGTTAAGTGGAAGCGCCCTAGGGGCGCTATGTTTTCCGGCGCCGAAAGCACATTCGGCACACTGCGCTAACGACGTGGCCTTCTTAGGCACCCGCAGAGGATGGTGGGCCGACCCATGGCGCCGAGTCACTATCTGTCCGCCAGTGCGCCTTCTAGCTAAGCCCTCCCCTTTCCTTTTTCTTTTATCAGAAAGTTCTAAAATCCACAATAAATCCGTTTGGGCTCCAAATCTGACGATTCGAAATTCTGCAGGTTTCTAAAATCATGATCTATCCAGATATGTGCATTGCACATTTAAAAAAAATACTTTTCTGTGAGGTTAATATTCAAACGCACATTTGAATATTTTAATCATGACTTGCAAAAATCCTAGAGGATTCAAATCAACTCTAAATGCAGTGATAGTCAACATTTTAATCATGACTTGCAAAAATCCTAGAGATTTAGAGTCTTCTAATATCATGCTCTATTTTAGAAGCCATAGTCAACATTTTTGTCTCGCATGTTTGTGTTGCAATTAATAAATAAATCCTTTATGCTATTTATTCCATGTTATAAAATTCGTAGAATATTCGTATCAACTCCAAATCCAGTGAAACAACTTCCTAAATATTTTTAAATTATGTTGGGTTTAACGAGTGCCTCCACTCATTCTTATCAGAATGTTTTCTGTAGGCTTCTTTAAGGATCACCTATTCCTCCCTTCGTCCATTCAAAATTCCCCGATGGTCCTAATCTCCTAGAGCAAGCTTCAGGTATTTTTCTTATAACCAGAGAGGTCCAAGAAAAATAAAACTCCTATTTATATAGCCCTTTTGTTTGTGCTTGCTGTGTGGCTGACTGTGTTTGTTTCCGACGATAGTGACGGAGTAGACGGAGTATTCCGAGTTGGACCGGAAGACCTCGAAGACCCTGAGGACTTATGTGAGCAAGGCAAGCAGCCCTTTGACCATGTCTAAGAAAGTACTTCTCTGCATGACACATTGGATACTCTACTCCGATGCATATAGTTAAGATTATTTGGTGCACCGCAGCTTGTTGTTACCAATGGCTCCCCCGGAGTACTTGCATTGAGCATGACCCTAACACCTATGAGGGTCACGCTGATAAAATATTGACAAGTAGACAATAGTGCGACGCATAGTAAGAACATGTGCATGATGAAGGTAACCCAGAGTTGATATCAAAGGTTTTACGAAAACCCCGTCGGGTTCCACTAATGCCCGAAGGTGATGATGTTGAGTTAGGTGACCACTTGTGAAGAAGTGGTGCACCGGGAAATGTTTCGTGTGAGTGGTTTCGGAAATGGGATTAGATTTATGATTTGTCGACCGTCTCAACCTTACATGTGCGACCATGGTAGGCCTTTATGGGACGGGGCTTTGTTGATTACTTTGTTCGGTGCTAGCAAAGAGGACACATAACTAGTGGCCGGAGTGATATGTGGTCACTCTTGTGACGGGGTCGTACTAGGTATGTCGACTATGCCGTTTTTACGTGTTCCGGGCACACCGTCGGCCCCTGCATGGACTATACGGCCTGGTGTTGGTGCTCGTAACACGTACATCATGTGGTATGGGTACCAATTGAGTGGACTCTTTGTCTTGTGCCGTCAGGGGAAAGGCAATGATCTGGTACTTACCTTGGGTGTGTTATATATATATACTGCGAGTTGTGGATGACACGGAAGTTTACCGGATCTCGTGGGTACAATGTACAACCTTTGGAGAGTGTAAAACTATTCGAACAGCCGTGTCCACGGTCAAGGACACTTGGGTGGTGCTGCTTAAACTATGTCTAGTCGTTTCCACATAAACCAAGTGAGTGTGTGTGTGTGTGTGTGATATGACAAGTTTGGTCACTTGGCATATAGGGTGAACCCAAAGTGTTCAACCCTCAGCAGATATGTTGATATATGGGACCTATTCATCTGAATACCATCTAGCTTATGATGCATGTCCATTCTAGCAATTGATCATGTTTATTTACAATCGAAACCTGCCGTCCACAAAGGCTGCATATTACTTATTATCGTATCAACTGTACTATCCATATCATGGGCTGTTTGCGAGTACATTCAAAGTACTCATTGTTTTCCACTGGTTATCTCATTGACCAGGTATGATAGAATAGGAAATGGTGAATAGTACCTTGGCGATGTTCCTGCGAGCTAGGACGCTTCCTAGTCAGAATGCTTGTAGGTTAAGGTTGATGGCATGGCTTCACGCCTTCGACCAATATTTCCGCTATTGGTCAAGTTTGGTGTGTTGGCCTTCAAGGCCCTATATATGTAAGACTTGATGGCAATGGTCATTTATTGTATCAAACCTTATAAAAGGGATGTAAGACTCTTGTTATTTTGTTTCTGTGTGTTCGGTGAGCATTGATCTCTCGGATCACTGAGCACGTTCATTCGGCGATCTGAACTCGTAAGTCGGGGTCCCAACAAAGAGTGAATTTCATTGGCGGAGTCACCCCAAGAACTTTCTAGTTCTTCCTCTTGGGGAACCACATCAGGTTGATGTGAGTCCTTAGAGTTGTGGTAGCACTAGATGAGGTAGATATATTAATATCATTGGGAATCCACTTGACATTTACTTGGGGTTCTTCTTCAAATGGGTGAATGACATCTGGAGGCTTCCCTTGCCCTTGTGCTCTTGTGGTAGACGGCCATCTTGTGAGGTTGTTCCTTCGGGAGGAGTTGGATCATATCTCTCCTCTTGGGGAACAAACTTAGGAATGGGATATGGACATTCATCCAAATCAGCTCCATTGACATTGAAGTAGCCAACACCTTGTTTCTCCCGATGTCCACCTTGCTTGCGCACAATTTCCTCAAATTGCTTACTTCCAAGAAGACTCTAGAAGACACCTCTCCCTATAATTCCTTTCAATAAATTATTTTCTTGCTCAAGTGTAACTTGGCTAAGAGAATCATTAGTGGAATAAATAGACCTACTAGAACAACATTATTGTATTTAGCTTTAGTATTGCTGTTACTAGATGAATAAACTTTCTTCCCTTTGTTACTAGCATTCCTAGGTTTAACTTGTGGACCAAAATTAGACAAGAGTAATCGTTTGGCTATATAAGAAGAACTCTTCTTTAGAAGATCATCACAGATCGATTTTAGGAACTCATGCTCTTTCTCTAAATTGAGCTTCTCAAAGCGTAGCTTCTCATGGCTTCTTGCAAGATCTCCATGATCTTCTAGACTAGTCTCATTAGCTAACTTAAGAGTTTTTAATTCTTGAGTTAGTCGTTCAATTTCTTTCCTATCATCATCACTTGATTTCTCTTGACTAGCATGGTAATTAGCAAGTTCATTTTCATTGCAATCACTAGTTTTATCAAAGAGCAAGTCATATTCCCCTAATAAATCATCCTCATCTCTATTGAAATCAAGATACTGGGGTGTGATACCTTGGGGCCATTATCCATGAAGTAGTTTCCGAACCCCTCATTTTGTGAATCAAATAGGTCGTAGGAGTTGGAGGAAAGAAGTGCAATGTCGGAAACACCTTCGTCTTGACTATAGTCGGAGTTGGAGTGATAGTTTCTCTCGGAATGGTGGTCAGAGTCGGAGCCAGAAACCCATTCACCAACATGAGATTGATGTCTTCTTATTGAGCTTCTCTTGGTGTATTTGTCCTTCTTCTCCGATTCCTTGCCTCTCCATGAGTGTCTTCATTCTTAACGATCTTCTCTACTCCTTCTCTCTCTGCGAGGTGACTCATCTCTTTGTTTGTAGGGAGCCGACCACTCATTGGAGTAGTGTCCCGGCTTTCCACAATTTTAGCAGATTCGATCGCGACTGGATGAACGCGTTTCATCATGTCTTGAGCTTGAGCTTCTCTCTTTGCCTCTACTCTTGTAGAACTTGTTGAATTTTCTAACCATGAGGCTTATCTCTTCATCAGTGATAAGATTGTCTTTTCAAGTAGTGGGAGCATCACATGAACATTTGTAAGCTCCACTTGACTTTTTGTGCAGCTTATCTTTGTCCTTGAGTGACATCTTATGAGCATCAATCCTACCAATGACTTCAGTTGGCTTAAGATCTTTATAGTTTGGCATCTTTTGGATCAATGTGCACACAGTGTCATACTTTCCATCAAGAGCTCTAAGTATCTTCTTAATGATGAATTTGTCGATCACCTCTTCAAAACATATTGGAGTATCAGAACATATCACCAAATTTTAGCACAACTGGGGACACTTGGCAATGTGGAGTTGTTCAAATTTAGACGTGGACAGACAGAGTTTTGACAACTTGGATGGAGATGAAGCTTGCAATCTCATCACATATAGCATATTTGACATGCTAGAATTTTATAGGAATTTATTGAGAATATTTCTTATAGAAATATTCCAAAAGATTGAAATAGGGAGGAAGGGTTTTGAAGGGTTTTGCCCAATATTTTGAACATGACCATGTGTTGGAACTCCTATATATGGAATATATATGTCTAGTGAGTTTCTCTAAATTTTCTCAAACATTTTGAAAGCAATAAAAATAACTTTCCTTCATAACGGACCATTTATGGCCTCACAAAAAGGTATTTAAATAAAATAGTAAAATGACTTCTAAAATAATAATATTGTGGTTTTGGGAAGACATTTTGATAATGGGACTTAAATAAAATATTTGGTGCAAAATAACTTCCCTAATTTGAGGACTTGTAGTACAAATCCTAACTGAGGGGTTTTTGAGAGTTTAAATTAAATAAACGATTTTTGGTAAAAATAGTATTTGGTAAAAATAGTTTGTGATCCTATTCACATGGCATGATCATTAGGAAAGGTTTTCGGTCAAGGAGGTGAGTTTGCAGAGTAGCATGAACATTAATTCAAATACAAGCAACATGCAAGCAAGCAACAATGATATCAAGCATCACAAGCATTCATAAAAAAATTAATTGGTCCTAATTTTTGGAATAAATTAATTTAGTGAGGAGAGTCAAACACAGGGTGTTACAGATCTTACCCCCTTTAGAAAATCTCGTCCCCGAGATTTCTAGGCTAGGTGTTGGAGAGATACAAGAGCTTGGGTCGGAGGTAGTCTTCATGTCCCAATGTTGCTTCTGTGGGTCTTGAGGTGCTTGATGATACAACTTCAAATGCTCTGCTCGTCCTTGCTTAGCCGTGAGCAGGCTCGGGCAATAAGTTAGGCTTGACCGAGGGTCAAGTGCTCGGTGCACTAAGTTCTCGCAAGGGTTTGACTTGCATGTGTACCCCAAGGTCGGAATCGTGGAAAGGTAACATGTCCGGGTTGGTCATTGGGATACTCATGCTGGTTAGTGACATATAGATGTCTCGTGTTAGAACATAAGTGTCAAGGTCTTCGCGTAGCTCCCTGCTGACCGGGAAGTTCTTGACTCCCTTAAGGCCGGCATGGTATGGTCGCCGGTGGTCTTCATCCACGAGGGTGTTGTAGTGGGTCTTTGAAGGCTTCACGTGAAAGGGTCTGGGTTGGGTCTCACCCATGAGTCTAAGCTCAGAGACTCAGAAGCCAGAACAGGTCCTACTTTCTTGGAAGGTTCGTGAGGGGTTCTAGATGAGCTGGCTACCCAAGAGTATAGGCCAGTCATCCACTCCCAAGGTCTGCGGCTCGGCAAGCGGGTGAATCACCTTTAGAAGGTTTTCACCATGACCCAATTAGGACTCTCGTCCTTGGTTTGGACCAAGAAGGATCTCTCTTATTTCTCTCGTTGTCCAAAGGTTTCATCGTCTTGAATCATTGAGGCTTCTTGACACTGTTGATGTAGTCGGCGCAGGATCGGTAGTTGACTTCTACTGCTTCTTCTTCTTCGTCGCGATTTCTCTAACAATTGTGGTTCATCTCCGTGTGTTGGGAAGGATATACTTCTGCTGTCTTGAGGTCGCTCCAAGGAACCCATCCTCTTGAGATAACACCTTACTCCCAAGAGGCATAGCGATCGGTGTTCCTTGGGCTCGTCAAAACAGGGCTCAAGTGTTCCTCCTCTTATTATGTGGATACGTGTGTCATCCATGAGGATAACAACATACTTACCCAAGCATCACATATGCACAGTGCTCACGAGACATGTGAGGAGAGCGGGCACATGCTATGGGCGGTCACTGGCCGAGAGAGTCGTGGTCCAACATAGTCTAGTTCTTCATGCCCACATTTGTAATAGACACGATGGTGGTGGTCAGGCGTGGTACTGTCCATGTTCCAACGACTTAGAGTCGTTTCTTACGGTTACAATGCAATCACCTTATGACTCGAGAAGTTTTGGAGTCTCAAGGAACTTAGGACATGAGTGAACATCTATCATCTTATCCCATGCACATTCCTTAGATGCCAATAGTTGGACCTCTCACACTTGACAAAAATCACCCTATTTTATCAAAGGTACCATCTCACATAATTCAAGTCCGTACCACTCATGCTAGTCGACTCCAAGGTTGAGGGAGGGACTAAATCCAACACCACAAGTATGATGTAGCATACGTTGCACATGCGTTCCTATGCAAGAACCTCGGGGAGGCATACAAGGTCCTAAGCTTGAATTAAGACACCACAAATCCAAATGTCCAGCTAGATCATCCAACGGACACGGTACAACATTCCTATATTAAGGAAACACGTAGTGTACCACTCCAGGGTCTTGTTTCCTTCCTACGAACCCAATCAAGTGGTTCATCATACCACCAATATTCAGTTGACCCATCGCTCCTACAAATCTAGTATTGATGGGGTTCTACATAATCACTTAGAGTCCTCATAATCCACATATTATCGCCAGAACTACGTCATAGTATATCCACCAACTTCCAATATCATGGCCAATTAATCTCCAAGGCTATGTTTACACTGATTCGTAAGTTAATTCTACAACTCCAGTTACTATGAAAAGTTGTAATGATGGCTTTCATCACGTCTCCCTCCTCTCCCTCGTTGCACGCGGGTTCCCCGCGCCGACCCTCGCCGCCGGCGACACCACAAGCCAGCACGCGGGAGGAGGTGACCGTGGGGAGCGTGCATGTGCCGATACATAGCCATGTGCGACAGCGTTCGACCGATCCTGGTGTTGTCGGGCCTAGGCCCGGGTCACATGCAGCTAGACCTGGGGGTGCCTCGGCCCCGACCCACGAGGGCCCGCTGGATACAGGGCACGAGGCTAGGGTTCCGAAGACATCCTCGTCCACACCCCCCGTTTCCCCCATTCTAGATCTCGCCTCCCTCTTTCATCTTCCTTCAGTTGGTGGGAGGGGAAAGTAGGAGGAGATAGTAGATCGTTCGCGCAGGTTGCCTCGCCACCGCAGACTGTGTCCATGGCGGGCGGGATATGGGCAACCGCGGATTCCACGGGGATGGTGGCGGTGAGGGGCGCTTCGGACGCGGTGGTGGTGGCGGTCGATTTGGTCGCGGCGAAGGCCGTGACCGCGCGGGGGGGGGGTGAGGTGGAGGCGGCTGCAACACGTTGTGGACGCGCGACATCGACAACGGCGGTCAGAACTCCTCCAACATGGATCCGCGGCAGGGGCCGTCCGACAAGGCGAGATGGGAAGTGGCGGCCATGGAGACGCAAGGTGGTGGCCGCGGATCAGAAAGTGGGGCGACAACAGCAACCAGACCGGCACTGGAGGTGCTACGGGAGGTTGTCTACAAGACCCTCGTCAGCAACAGACCCTGCATCAAGCTCAAGAGCATCGTCATCCTATGCTTCCCCACTAGTGCGAGGCGTTGAGGTTTGCATGACCTGTAAGGAACCTGGACATTTGCCTGTTTGCTGTCCGCGTGCTATTTGTGGTAGATGTGGGAATCATAGTCAGTTGGTGCCGATTTTCAATAGTTGCTCCCTTGGGATTTTGTGGCTCCGATGTGTGGATTTCGGGCTATGGGGAATGGATTCTTCTATATTCATGATCATATCACATCAAACCAGAACACTGATAGGAATAGGTTCATTGTGATATCGGTTGTAGAAGGGATGCGTCTGGAAGGCAGTTAGAGGAATTTTTCAATGCTTACATTAATACTAACTAGAGATGCTCGGTTAGATCCATTCGGCCAAATACTTTTGTGATGAGGTTCCCTTCTCCCAGAGATGTGGAAAAGGCATGTTTTGTTGAGAGTATGAACGTAAAAAGTTGTGGTGCAGTTATTAACCTGAGGAAGTGGTTTGAATCTGTGGGTGCCAAGTGTGTTCTTAATGTTACTTGGGTCAGCGTTAGTAATATACCTCTAGATAAAAGAGATGAGAAGAATATTGCGTATGTGGGATCTCTGGTTGGGGTCACCTTGGAGATTGATAAGGCGACAATTAATAGACCTGAATCCGTGAGAATTATGCTGGGATAGAGATGCAGAGGATATCCCTACTTCTGCAGAGGGAGTGTTAGGATGGCACTTCTATGACTTCTTCTTTTCTGTTGATAAGATCCTTGTGAAAAATCCACCCGTGGAAAAAATAAATGTGCAGCAAGAGACTCATGGGGGTACCTCACCAAAAAGGGCTAGGTTGAATGATGATAAGCGTCCAGAAGGATATATTGCCTCCTCATCTACTATGGAGGAGTCTTCGGCTCCTCTGGGGGCGGCTGGGGGAAGAAATGTGAAAAATATGAATATGACACCATTAGAGGAAGTGGTCGAGGAAGAAAAAACACAAAATGATAGTGAAGAGGTTCAATCTGAGGATGAGAGTGAGGAAGTGGGCAATGAGCTGCTCATTGATACTATGGCCGAGGAAGTATAAAAAATGAGGCTAAAGGGGGGAGGAAAATGTGTATCTTGCTACTGTTTCCCAAGATAAAATTCTGGTGAACACAATTCAAATTGTCCCTAGTTCTGTGTCTGGCAAAAAAAATCATGTTACTTGGAAGCATGTGTGGGGGAACCCGTGGTGACTGAAATGGATCCTAGTGACTATTCCTATCAGCAAAATGTTTAGACTTACTGTGTGCAATCTTGTGGTACATCTAATGAAAATGCAGAGGTGATTCCTACACCACCTGCTGTGGAGGAAGTGCAAACTAGGTTCAGTAAAAGGACTGCGGGGATCAATATGGAGCATGTGGGCATCAGGGCTGAAAAGATGACTAAAAAAAGAAATTTGCAAGGTAAGGAAGTGGCTCGTGGTAACTACTTTGAAGTTTTATCAAATTTAGAGATCATTTCTACTCCTGCTCAAATGGGTGTGAATATCCCTCATGATAACTTTGCTGTTGTAGGTATATTAGAGAACTTGAAATATCTAGGGCTAATATTGCAAAATAGATAGATAAAAATGAAGAGCAGCAAGATAAAATGTTGTTTATTACCAATGCTGCTGGAGAATCATCTCCCTTGGACACAACTTGGGTGGAAGAGGGGACCTTGGATGATGATGATTTTACAATTGTTAGATCCACGACAAAAGAAAGAAAAAAAGTGAATGTCATGATATCTAAACGTGTAACTAGAAGTCAAAATCAGAAGTTGAGTGGAGTGGCAGGTAAGACCATGGCTCCTGGTAAACCTGGAAACAAAGCTCAGTCTCCAAAAAATAAGAAGAAATGATTAGTCTATTTTGGAATTGTAGGGGGATTGGGAAGAGAGGCATGGTGACATATCTGTCTGATCTGATTAGAGAGTATAAACTTGACTTTGTTGGGATTCAGGAAACTATGAAGAAAGTTTTTTCCTCTAAATTCTTGAGGAAATTTGATCCTGGGGATGTTTTTTGTTGGAATTGGATTCCATCGGAAGGGAATTCGGGAGGTATCTTATGTGGATATAGGAATAATATCTTCGATTTGGTGAATTGTACTTTGGGCAAGTATGTTATGAAACTTGAGTTGTGGGACAAAAGCTTGAAAATGAACTATTGTATTCTGGTGGTTTATAGATCTGCGCATGAAGAATTTAAGATTGAACTCCTTATAGAACTTGCAGCGGTGTGTGGATATATATCATGCACATATATTGTAGGAGGAGATTTTAATATCCTTAGATTTACTAATGAGAAGAATATCCTTAGATTTAAAGTCAAGTTGGGTCATTCCTCGAATCTTTTCAATTCCATTATCAATTCTCTTTCCTTGCGAGAGGTAGATATGAGTGGTGGCATGTATACTTGGTCCAATAATCAACGGGAACCAACCTTAGAAAAATCGGATAGAGTTCTCAGGTCCAAATCATGGGAGTGTCTGTTCCATTTTACCTTTGTCAGGAAGATTGTCAGAGAGATCTCGGATCACTGTCCCCTGATCCTTGATACTGATGATAATGTGCCTATTCTTACTGGTAAAAGAGAGTTTAAATTTGATCTAAACTTGGTACATAAACCTGATTTTCTACCTCTGGTGGCCAAATTTTGGATGAAACTTGTGCAATTTGTCAATCCTATTGACATTATGAACATTCAGTTGAAAAGATGTAAGAAATATTTCAAAGGTTGGGGCTCGAATAACTTTGGTAAGGCCAGGAAGAGAAGAAAGTGGCTGAGAGAGGAACTGGGATACCTTGAGAACTTGCAAGAAACAGACACCTTGAGCCCTGAGCTTTACTGTAAAAAGTTTGACCTTCTAGTTGAGTTGAATAACCTCTTATTAGAAGAGGAGGTAGCCTGGTTGCATAAATCTCATGAAAATTGGTTGTTGAAGGATGATAACAATACTAAACACTTCCATAGGACGGTGAATGGTAGAAGGAGGAGGAATACAATTCTTTCTCTTAACTCTGGAGATACGGTAATAGAAGGAAACAAGAATCTACTTAAGCATGCGACTGATTTTTATAAAGAGCTTTTTGGGCCTGCTCCTGGAAACTTGTGCGGGATTGACAGTAATATGTGGGTAGAGAAGGAAAAGTTGGGTGATATTGAAAATTTTATTCTCCTTAGACCTTTTTCGGACACGGAGATTAAAAACGCTTCGTTTTCTATGAAACACAATAAAGCGCCTAGTCCTGCTAACATCCCAATTGAATTTTTTTAATGTTGCTGGGGTATTGTGAAAAAGGATGTGATGTTGCTTTTTGAGTGGTTTCACGAGAATAAGCTTGATGTGAATAGGCTTAACTATGGTATTATAACTTTGCTTCCCAAGGTGGCCGGGGCTAATAAAATGCAACAATTCAGACTTATATGCTTGCTTCGATGTGTGTAAAAACTGATTACTAAAGTGCTTACTATTAGGTTGGAACCTTTTGTTGATATTCTGTTTAGTAGGCACCAAAATGCTTTCATTAAGAAAAGGGATATCATGGATGGAATTATTTCGCTCCATGAAATTCTGCACCACTCCTATGCTCGTAAGAAACCTGGGATTGTGCTCAAACTCGATTTCGAAAAAGCTTATGACAAAGTAAATTGGGACTTCTTGTTAGAATGTCATAGAAAAAGGATGTTTAACACCTAATGGTTAGATTCGGTTAGGAAAATCTTGGTGGGGGCCAATATCAGCGTGAAGTTGAATGATGAGGTGGGGGGTTACTTCCAAAGTGCCAAAGGGGTGTGACAGGGTTACCCCTTCTCTCCATTCCTGTTTAATTTGGCAGTTGATTGCGTGACAAAGATGATCCTTAAGGCTCAGGAAAATGGCTTGTTTACAGGACTAGTAGCAGACTTAGTGAAACATGGGGTAACTATATTAGAGTATGCTGATGACACCATCTTATGCTTTGAAGATAATCCTAGAAATGCTCTTAATATCAAATTGTTGCGATATGTGTTTCAGGTTATGTCATGCCTAAAGATCAATTTTCTAAAAAGTGAGATTTTTTCGGTTCGTGTTGATGATGAAACAATGATAAATTATGCTAAAATGTTTAACTATGAGATCGGATATTTTCCCATTAAATACTTGGGCATGCGTGTCAGCTATGCTGGCCTTAAGGGCACTGACTGGTTGTTTGTTGATGATAAATTTACTAGCCATGGGGAAATTTGTATCAGCGAAACCTTGTCTAGCGGAGGCAGACTTATAAAAGTCAATGTTGTACTATCACACATTCCATCCTATTATATGTCCATGTTCTTGATTAAGAAAACTAGTCTGGAAAGATGGGACAAGCCTAGGAGGATATTTTTTTGGCATCGTAACGAGAGGAAATGTTATCATATGGTGAAATGGACTCGTGTTTGTAGATCCAAGATGAAAGGGGGGCTGGGGGTAAAGGATTTGAGGAAACAAAATATTAGCCTACTGGCAAAATGGTGGTGGAAACTAGAAAAAAATGAAGGACTGTGGCAGGATATTGTGAAAGCTAAATATCTTAAAAAATCCTTAGTGGCTAGGGTCAAACAGAAAGCTAATGACTCCCCATGTAGGAAAGCAATATTGAAAGTCAAAGAACACTATATGGCTGGTAGAGGGTTCCAACTGAATAAAGGAAATATAGCTAGCCTTTGGCTAGATGACCTAGGGGATAACTTCCTTTAAAAGACAAATACCCTGAATTGTTTGAAATTTGTATGGATAAGGAATGTACTCTGGACAAGATGAATAATATGAACCATGTTTCTTCATTTAGAAGAATATTGTCCGGTGAACTGCTTCAAAAGTGGGATGAGATGAAGGGGTACATGTTGGACAAGATTGATAAATATAAGGATGATGAGATATACTGGAAGTTGGAAAACTCCCGAAAATACTCGACTAAATCAATCTACAGGTGGTTGGAAAAAAACCTTGCGGGATCCAGTGATAAATGGATTTGGGGGGCAAAGATTCCTCTAAAGTTACAAATATTTTTGTGGCAACTTTGCCAAGATTCTATTCTTACTAGAGACAACATGAAAAATAGTCAATGGCAGGGGGATCCTAAATGTTTATTCTATGAACAACCAGAATCGGCTCAGCATTTACTTTTTTGTGTCTAGTAGCCAGGGTAGTTTGGAGGACTGTGGGGGCAATGTTTGGAACTAGTTATGTTCCAAACTCTATATGGCAGTTTTATGCATGGTTATATGATTTTTACATGGTTTTTGTGATGTTTATACTATTGGCTTATCTGCGATTTGCTGGGCAATGTGGTTGGCCTAGAATCGTGCCACATTCGAGAGGAAATGGATCAATACCCCTTTTGAGATTGTTTTTACAGCTTGTGCAATTCTTAAATACTGGGCAGGCTTCAACAAACCTGTGATGATGGTGGTGGTAAAAAAGGTGTTGAAATGCTGAAAGAGAATGCATCTGAGATGATATTGCTATGCGGGCCTCTGATGCCAGAAGCTACAGAACAAGCTGATGAATAAGAAGGTTGGGAGAAGTGATGATACAAGTGAAGCTGCTAGGAGAGTTGATGGCATTTGCTGGATGGGCTAATGGCAACCAGAATAGCTATCTCTCTCTGTGGTGTCAGTTTGGTCATTTCACTTTTGCACTTCTGATCTTGGTTGGTGATATGTGGTATGGGGATGTTCGAGTGGTGATTTTAAGTTGGTAGGCTAGTTTGTTGTGCGTGGTTGTTGATGATACCAGGTTTTCGCCCCACAGTGTACGTTCCTGATGACAGGCGTAGATGGTGGGTTTCCTGGTATTGTCACGAGCTCGCTTCTTTCCTTTCCCTTCTTTCTATGGTTTTGGTCTGAAATACATTGTATTTTCTTTATGATATAATGGAAAGGGGAGAAGCTCGGTTTGAATATCGTCGGACTAAATCCGATTTACTCCGAACCATGTGGTCTTTGTCATCATCGATACTCTATTGATATTACCTATTTAAATCCAAAAATCAAGTCCAATAAGAACTCTTGCTCAACACTCTCCAAGTCATTATGTTAAAAGCATCAAACCATGTCAACTACTCGATAAAGTCAATTATACCACCAATAATTATTGCTCGTGATCATAATCGTCCTACTGAATCCAAACTTACTCCAGGAACATGTAGGTTATGTACCTATATCAAATTGTTCCACCAAGTTCACCTACCTTTATAAGGGTCTTATTATCCACCAAGATGGTCTAGCTATATCGACAAGACACCTATCACCATCACGACAAACCATTGTCTAATATTCTCATACCCGAGAACGATCCTCCTTATGGCATCGTGGTTTTGGTGCTGGCTTAAGAATGAAGGATTGTCACATCCCTGGAATTCCCAACTTAGGGTTTAGCAACTTGTGCTCATGTCTTCTTTCATTGCATTCAAGAAATGGAAATAATCTCAAAAGAAGTGGTGAAATCCGAAGCAAAACCCTAGGCACTCCTTATCCAAAAGAAATCCAACTATTGCCAAAATCAATGAACCCAAAATGGCCATTATAAAAGTTCACCTTTTCTGATAAATGTAGAAAACAAGATATCAGGGGTGAAACTTATTTTCAAACAACTTTTGGCATTTTATTTCAAATTTGAAAGTCAGTGAAATCAAATATATATTTGGTTTCAAATATTTTAAAGTTTCCAAAAATGTTGAAAACTTTATGAGTGGTTGGAAATATTACAACTAACACTTTGGTATTTTTCAAACTATTTTTAGGAATAGTTTGGAGCCAAAAATAAATGAAACAAATATCAGAAAGAACAAACAGAAACGGAAAAGAAGAAAAATGGGAAAACACTTACATGTCGCTCACCTGAGGCCTAGCCCATCTCCACGCCTGTCGTCTTCCTCCTTCGCTAGTCGGAGCAGGAGGTGGCCACCGCTCCTCCCCGTCGCGCCCTCGCAGCTGTCTGCTCCCCTGCTTCACCCTGATGCGCTCGAGGGGTGGGATAAGATCCCCGCGCTCCATCCCTGAGCTCTCCCCCTCTCCATTCGCCCCCTGCTCTCTCCCCCTCTCGGGCGCCATGACCGAGAGCTCGAGCTCGAGCTAGCAGTCGCTCCAGCATCTCTTCCTTCTCTCCTGATCGGCGCCACAGCTCCGCCGAAGCTCCCTAAAGCTCCTAAGCCAGTCGCTCGACGTCGAAAAGCTCTGAAACGCCGTGACGCCGTCATCTTCCTCCTCGGGTGACCGGAGCTCGTTGTCGTCATTCTTCCTCCTCAAGCCATCCCCGAGCCCACTCTCGTCGCCTCTGCACTCCTCGTGAGCTTAGGAACCTTTCCCCCAAGTTTTCCCCCTCGATTCCTTCCTCTTTCACCCGATTCCACCGGAGTCCGACGAGATCCATCGCGGTAGCTCATCGCCGGTAGCTCTCCGGTGAACGGCTAGTCGTTCTTATGCCACCAAAAGCATCAACACGTTGCGTAGGTGCTCTAGGAGCTAAACCCCGCTCAATTTTCCTTCGGTTTTATCGATCCCGACATAGCCCTAGCTCCGGCAGCCGCCGAGCTCGTCGTCGGCGTCATCTCCGGCCATATTAACCTCGGTTCTTTGCAGGAATGGAACTGCGGCTGAGTGCTGGTTCGTTTGGTGTTCTTTGCCGTGCAAATGGTCGCCAGAATCGAATTCTCGAAGCCCTCCGCCGTCTCTGGTGCTGCCGAAGGCTCACCGCCGGCGAGATCGACCTCGCCGCCGGTGGATCTAACTCCCCTGAGTCACTGGCAGGTGGGACCAGTCCCCAGGCTAATTAGGATTAGTCTAATAAAAATAAAGATTATTTTAAAACCTAACCAGACACTGACATGTGGGTCCAACCCTGTTAATTAGCTAATTAAGTTTAAATTTAACTAAAACCTGGCCAGAGTCACTGACTAGTGGGTCCCACTGGTCAGGTTTGACTTTCAACGGCCAGATTGACCTGCTGATGTCATGGTGATGCAATAAAACCTTTTCTGTTTAAAAATAATTTCAGAATAAGTTCAAAACTTTGGAAATTAATAGAAATCTGAATATAACTCCAAATTTGACAAATAATATATGTAAAAGGATCAGAAAAATTCAAGGAATCCAATGGTGCTATTTTCATGCATGAAAAACAAAATTATGAAACAACATCATGTCAAATCAATTAAAAGAATTTGCTAAATTATAGTTCAAATGATATTTGATTTATGTTTTCAAATCTAGATCACCCAAAAGGTTCTGTTAGTCATCTCAAACCATGCTACATTGCATTTCATGCATCATTTTGTTGCATATGTTTGATATTGATTGATTGTTGTTATTCCGGTAGGCCCCGCCCCTCCGGATATGACTAATTATCCGACTGACGAATATCATCGCTCTGCTAAGCAACAAGGCAAGCAACCATTTTGATCATCCCGATAAATCCCATGTTCTCACTCCTGCTCTTATTATTGCATTAGGTCAAAATGCTTGCAATGCTTTTACCACGTTAGTTGAACCCACTTCCTTTGCATGACTTGTCCTTGTCACAGTAAATAGTTGAACCTTGCAACCTAGTATACCTGGTAGATGCTTGAGCCCTGATGTGCCTTATCCTGCTATGCATGCTATGCTTAGAGTTGTGTATGGTCTGTCATCTGGGTGATGAACAGGATCGTGAGAATGTGTTAAGTTAGTAAAGGTTGTGTGTTGAACCTGATTTGGTAAAGGAGTACATGGCGGCTTGTTTCATTGGAATCATCCTTAGAATTGAGTTATGTGTCTGTAATCCAAGACAAGATAGTACCACATGCTGGGCCCTGAAATATGACCCCGCTCAACTTATTAACCGCTTAGTACTCGGTCCAGGAGTTGCAAGTAGTTTTTGGTGTTTATAGTCATGCTGGAGGCTGTGAATGGTGCTGACCTTAGAGGTGGGCTATGATGCGGTAGGCAGTGGCACGGTGTACCAAGTGGCACCCGGATGGTGGGCTTGGGAACCCTACGCACATCCTTTGGGGCCGTGGTGGAAACCTCGGCCGGACTTCCGTGCGAGTTACCCTCACATAGGCGATAAACCTGGACTAAGTATTAGCGTGGTTAACGGTCATGGCCGACTCCCTCGCTGGGCTTCCGCTTGAAGGTTGTCGAGGTGCATGACGTGCACATAGCGATAAGTGGTGAGAGCGTGTGTGAAGAAGTACACCCGTGCAGGGTTATGATCTATTCGAATAGCCGCGTCTGCGGATATGGACTACTTGGAAGCATATGTTGTTCATAGATAACTATAATAGCTACTCATAAAATTGTCAAGATATGTGTGAGTGTCGTGGATGGCATTTCTGTAGGGAGACGGAATGATTCCACGATGGAGTATTGTTGTGGTGTTAGTGGACTCGTGTGCAAGAAAACATAGTTGTCAAAACTATTTAAAAATGCAAGTTGTCTAGACAAGAGTCAAATGCTAGCTTTTTGCATGAAATCCCACAACTCTCTGTTGATACATTGCATGAGTAGATAGATTATCCTAAAGTCTTGCTGAGTACTTTTGTACTCACATTTGCTTAATAATTTTTTGCAGAGGTTGTTAATGACCCTAATGGAGGGTTCTACCTAGACGTTGACGACGACGAGTAGCTGGTGTCCCAGCTACAATCTGGCCCTAGGTTGTTTCTGTAGATAGTCAGGCCATGTGCCTTTTACCTTTCCATCTGTCTGTACTCATAAAGTTTTAATCTTCCGCTGGCTTGTAAGTCTTGTGTGTATGACTTGTGATGATGGGTCGTGAGACCCCTATCTGTGTAATATTATGTGTGAGGCTCTTCCGAGCCTGCTAAATAAAGTTTGTATGTTTATGGTTATGTTGTGATGCCATCGATGTATCTATACATATCGGTATGGCATGCGTACGTGTGTTGTACTTGATATGTACGCGGTTCGAATACCTAGTCATATGCCTTAGTAGCACTCCTTACGGGGAAATTCCCCTTTGTGATTCCATTGAGCCATGGTAGTTCGCTACTGCTCCGGACACATTGGTTGACCGGCATGTGTCCTTCTTAGCTGTTGTGTTTGTCCCTTTGGGAAATGTCACGCGTATGTAATGGAGTCCTTGTAGCTTGCTACGACTCGTCTACATTCGCTGATGACTGACACCTGCTTTGCTTGGTCACGTATGTCTGTCCCTGTACGGAACTACCGCTTGAGTTTATGACTAGACATGTCGATCCGGGTTGTTTGACATTGGATTGCTAGCGACACAATTGCATACGCGAGTCAAAAGGCGCAAACGGTTCCGGCTAAGGTAAGGCTGTAGCCGTGGGGATAACCGTGCGTGAGACCGCAAAGAGATGTGATGTGTTACAAGCTGGATTCCTATGGCTTAGGATCGGGGTCCCGACAGCGTTGTTGAGTCTAAGCCAAACTGGTCGAAGTTGAGTCTAGAATTGCTTTAGTTATACATAAGGGAATTGTTTGTGGAAGGGAACATAAGATTCTGGCTTCTCCTCTTTAATTATTCTATTCTGGTCATCCTCGTCTTTTCTGTGGGTATTAAGAATTAGGTTACTTATCTTTCTCTCAGGATCATGTGTTATTGATCGGTAGTTTATAGGACAACGAGTCTAGAGTTACTTTGAGTTTCTCTTACTTCAAGGAAAATAAAGTAAGCTTTGATGACCATGAAATTGAACTTGGTAGTTGAGTGGTTATGCTATCCTATCTTTATGGGTTGTCTCAAAATTGTTTTTGAGCATTTACAACCGTTATGCTGCCCAATTTTGTCTTCAGAGCTCTAATGCTTTTTGCATTACTCTCTATTTTCAGATGCCTGGCCGTCCTTCTCGTCAGGTGGTCCGTCTGACTAGGTGCATTGATGTGCCAAGTCATACGGCCATGCTAGTCAGGATGATGTCAGTAGCCGGTTACCGCTGGTACCCAGAGTACACAGTGGAGGAGCAGTACCGGGATTTTAATTAGAGTCAGTATCTCTGCACTGTTAGGGTATTCCTAGATTACCCTGGAGCTGAGGAGCCGATCCATTGGTCTTATGGATTGGGGGTTACTGTTGACATGGAAGTACAAGATGCTGCCTATTCAATGCTTACCATCATGAGGGCTAGACATGCACTGCTGCAGAATTCAAATTTCTGCTATGTTCCTGCCTCTCAGTCAGGAGAAGAAGGATACCTCAGTGGGCTCTACTTTGATTCCTCTATGGAGGATCCACTGCTGCAGTCCACTACTGATATGCTAGAGAATAGAGACAGGGATGCTCGTGCCCTTTGTATGGACCTCTATGCTACACGTGCCCGTTTGTGGATGGCTTTGACACAACTCGCACTTGTAGTCCACACAGGGTATGGAGATATGGAGATGCTGAACCCTGTTAGGGCCCATCTTCCGGCTCATGTTGACTGGCCTGCTATAGGAGGAGTCACCCCTCTTCGGGGACCTCTACTACCACCAGTCAGGGGACCAAGGCCATACCCGTGCCCTTACGGATCCCACGGGTCTCAGGCTCGAGTATTTCCTGATCCGCAGGTTGAGCTCCTAGGTCATGGAGGCAAGTTTTATGAGATGTTCTATGCGGATGCCTGAACCGGTGAGTGGAAGGATAGTATGGTAGTAGTTATACTTCCATAGTACTGTGTGTCTTGTGGACTATGCTTATGTCGAGAGATGAATTCCGGAGGCATAGATAAATAATGTAGAGGAAGCTTAGAAAGCCTCTGATGAGTTGTGTCATCTTTTCAGTAGTTTGCTCTTTGGTTAAGGTTGTACTGAACTATGTAATTGTGTGTATGAACCATGGTCTATATATAGCAGTTGCTTGTTACCATGTTGTTCGGATGTTCATTTCCGCATTCCATGTGTTCAGTGCATTCTTAATCCATAGTTAGTGTTGATGTTGATATTGGTCTAAGCTGTGAGTTTGTTTGCCAGGATGGTATTCACCAGGCTGAACCGTGCCCCTGCTCATTAGCAGGGAGAGGGTAGTCAAGCATCGCAGGAGGAACTGCCTCACCCGCCCTCTTTGGCGGAAGTTATGCTTGAGGCAGACAGAAACAACAGGGAGACCAACCATCTGTTAGAGCGTATTGAGCAAAATATGGCTCGTCAGCCTAGGAATGATGCAGTGTCCCTCAATGACTTTGTGAAGCTGAATCCTCCGAAGTTCCATCACTCCGTCGACCCCCTCGATGCTGATAACTGGTTGTGCAGTATATCGAGCAAGATTCGCTCCGCAAATGTTTCCGAGGCCGACAAGGTGACCTTTGCGGAGTACTTTCTGTAAGGACCCGCCAATTTGTGGTGGGAGAACTTTGAAGCTACGCTAACTGCCAGGCCAGCAGCCACATGGGCAGACTTTAGTGCAGCCTTCCGTCTGCACCATATTCCAGAGGGTCTGATGGAAAGAAAGAGAGAGGAGTTCTGTGCATTCACCCAGGGAAAACTGACCGTGGATGCCTATAGCCACGAGTTCGGTAACCTCGCCCGCTATGCAACCGAGGAGGTGTCAACTGATGCCAAGAAGCAAGCAAGATTCCGTAAGGGTCTGAGCCCTGAACTTCATCGTGATCTGCGCCTCCACTAATGTACAAGCTTTCAAGCTCTTGTCAACAAGGCGATCAGTGCCGAGACTGGTCATACCGACTATGAAGCCACAAAGAAGCACTCCCGTGACTCTGGCTCATCATCTGGCTCCGCGTTCCCGAAACGCAGGCTGTGGGTTCCAAATAGTTCTCTGCCGCCAACATACACCCCGAGGCCATCCTATGTGGCGCCTCAGGCGAATCAGACCAACCCTCCAGCAAAAACCTAGGGTGGTCCAGCTAGCAATGCTGCACCACGTGCCAATCAGGTGATCTGTTACAAGTGCGGAGAACCATGGCACTATTTTCGAGAGTGTCCTTAGAATATGGGTGCCTAGCAACCCGGAAAGTCCGTTGGGCAAGGAAAGTCAGGCAATGCTTACTATGTGAAGCCAACTCCAGCACGTGGCCATGTGAACTATGTTTCAGCAGAAGAAGGTGTAGAGGATCCCGACGTTATACTCGCTACGCTCCTTGTTAATCACCACCCAGCTTCTGTTCTTTTTGACACTGGGTCATCTCATTCCATCATTTCAGAAAGTTATGCACAGTTGCATAACATGTCTTTCTGTGATATGCCAATCCCATTGGTTGTCCAAACCCCTGGTAGTAAGTGCAAAACCTCCAGGATAACCTATGACGACGAAATTCTAGTAGACAGGCTAGTTTTTCTAGCATCTTTGATAGCCCTGAAATCTTCGGATATCAATATCATCGTCGGTATGGACTGGAAGTCAGCTCATTATGCCAAGATTGATACTCATTCTAGAAATGTTCAGCTTACCCATCCCTTGGATGAGATAGTCAATGTCTCTACTCGAGTTGCCAAATGTCAACTCGATTCCCTCAATGCCAACCCTCTTACAGAACTTGAAGACATTCCGGTAGTCCGTGACTTCCCGGATGTTTTTACAGAGGAACTGCCAGGAATTCCACCTGACAGGGATGTAGAGTTTGTGATAGACCTTGTTCCGGGAACTGTCCCAATAGCCAGAAGACCTTATAAGATTGCACCCCTGGAGCTAGGCGAACTTAAGAAGCAATTAGATGAGGCCTAGAATAAAGGTTTCATTCGTCCTAGCTCTTCTTCTTGGGCTTGTCCCATCCTCTTCGTCAAGAAGAAAGACGGAATGGATCCGATGGTTGTAGATTATCGACCAGTTAATCTGGTCACCATAAAGAACAAGTATCCACTCCCCAGGATCAACGACCTGTATGATTAGCTTGCTGGATTCTCAGTCTTCTCCAAAATGGATTTGAGGTTGGGTTACCATCAAATCAAGATCAAGAACGGGGACAATCCAAAAACGGCTTTTGTCACTCGTTATGGCCAATACGAGTACACCGTCATGTTCTTTGGGTTAACCAATGCCCCAACCACCTTCTCTCTCTTGATGAATTCAATCTTCATGGAGTATTTGGATAAATTCGTCGTAGTATACCTCGATGATATTCTGATCTACTGGAAGAACGAACAAGAACATGCCGAGCATCTAAGGCTGGTATTGATGGAACTTCAAGAGCATCGCCTTTTTGCCAGCTTTTCAAAATGTGAATTTTGGTTACCAGAAGTGACCTATCTAGGCCACGTAATCTCTGGTAAGGTATTGTTGTTAATCCCGAGAGAGTTCAAGCCGTCCTTGATTGGACTCAACCTGAATCGGTTAAGCAAGTTAGGAGTTTTCTTGGTCTAGAGAGCTATTGTTGCCGCTTTGTCGAGAATTGCTCCAAGGTTGCAAAGCCTCTAACTGAACTCCTCAAGAAAGATGAAAAGTTCGAGTGGACACCACAGTGTGAGCATAGTTTTCAGGAATTGAAAACACGCCCGACTTCCACACCTGTGTTTCTACCACCAGATTTCTCTAAGGACTTTGTTATCTACTGCGATGCCTCGCGACAAGGATTAGGTTGCATTCTCATGCAGGATCGTCATGTGATTGCATATGCATCTCGACAGTTGCGTCCACATGAGGATAATTATCCCACACATGATCTTGAGCTTGCAGCAGTAGTCCATGCACTTAAAACCTGGCGACATTACCTTCTTGTTAATCATTGCGAAATATTCACTGATCACCAAAGTCTGAAATATATCTTCACCCAGCCGGATTTGAATCTCAGGCAAAGACGATGGGTTGAGTTGATCACGGATTATGACTTAGGGATAACTTACACCCCGGGGAAGGCCAATGTTATGGCTGATGCACTAAGTTGTAAGTCTTATTGTAACAATCTGATGCTACAACGAGGTCAACCACATCTCTATGAGGAATTTCGGAAGTTAAATCTTCACATTGTTCCTCAAGGATTCCTTTCTAACCTGGTGGCGAAGCCTACTCTTAAGGATCAAATTATAGCTGGCCAGAAGCGTGATAAGGGTATATCACAGATCAAGGGGAATATTATTAGCGGAAACGCTAAGGAATTCTCCATGAATGATCAAGATGTTGTGTTCTTCCAGAATCGTCTTGTGGTTCCTAAGAGCAAACCCCTACGGCAATTTATCCTTAAGGAGGCTCATGATTATCCTCTCACCATTCATCCTGGTAGTACTAAGATGTATCAGGACCTACGCCAGAGGTTTTGGTGGACTAGGATGAAGAGAGAAATTGCTGAGCTCATTGCTAACTGCGACACTTGTCGTCGAGTTAAGGCAGAACATCAAAGGCGTGCTAGCACCCTTCAACCTTTAGCTATTCCTGAATGGAAATGGGATAAAGTCAGTGTGGATTTCATCACCGGATTTCCCAAGACCAAGAAAGGAAATAATGCTATCTTTGTGGTCATCGACCGTCTTTCCAAAGTAGCTCATTTTCTTCCAGTTCGTGAGAGTATAACAGCTAGCCAGCTAGCAGAGTTATATATCTCTCGAATAGTGTCTCTTCATGGTGTTCCTCTGGAGATTAACTCAGACCGTGGAAGTATCTTTACTTCTCACTTCTGGGAGAGTTTTCAGAATGCCATGGGGACTCACTTATCTTTTAGCACTGCTTTCCATCCTCAATCAAGTGGTCAAGTAGAAAGGGTGAATCAAATCCAAGAAGATATGCTCCGAGCTTGTGTTATATCGTTCAGTATGAATTGGGAGAAGTGCCTTCCATTCGCCGAATTTGCCTATTACAATAGTTATCAATCAAGCTTGGGCAAAGCTCCTTTTGAAGTTCTCTACGGACGAAGATGTCGAACACCTCTTAATTGGTCAGAAACCGGAGAGAGGCAACTCTTTGGTTCGGATATGATCCAGGATGCAGAAGAGCAAGTTCGCATTATTCGTGAAAAGTTGAAAACAGCCCAGTCTCGTCAAAAGAGCCAATATGATCGTCATCATAAGGCTGTGACTTTGAAGTTGATGAGAAGGCTTACCTTCGGGTTACACCTTTGAAGGGAACCCATCGTTTCGGTATCAAGGGCAAGTTGGCTCCTCGTTACATTGGTCCTTTCCGCATTCTTGCCAAACGAGGAGAAGTTGCCTATCAATTGGAACTTCATCCGCATCTTTCCAAGGTTCATTATGTATTCCACGTCTCGCAACTCAGGCGGTTCTTTTCGGATCCTATCCGTGAAGTGGACCACGAAACACTTGATCTCCAAGATAACCTTTCATACCGAGAATACCCTGTGCGTATTCTTGATCAAGCTGAGCATATCACTCGACGTCAAAACCTCAAGTTTCTTAAAGTTCAGTGGTCAGATCATTCTGAAAAGGAGGCAGCATGGGAAAGAGAGGATCGTGTCTGACTTGAGTATCCCGCGATATTCCCGACGACTTCCGAATCTCGGGACGAGATTCTTTTGAGTGGGGGTGAGTTGTCACATCCCTGGAATTCCCTACTTAGGGTTTAGCAACTTGTGCTCACGTCTTCTTTCATTGCATTCAAGAAATGGAAATAAACTCAAAAGAAGTGCTGAAATCCAAAGCAAAACCCTAGCCACACCTTATCCAAAGGAAATCCAACTATTGCCAAAATCAATGAACCCAAAATGGCCATTATAAAAGTTCACCTTCCTTGATAAATGTAGAAAACAAGATATCAGGGGTGAAACTTATTTTCAAACTACTTTTGGCATTTTATTTCAAATTTGAAAGTCACTGAAATCAAATATATATTTGGTTTCGAATATTTTAAAGTTTCCAAACATGTTGAAAACTTTATGAGTGGTTGGAAATTTCGTACTAACACTTTGGTATTTTTCAAAGTATTTTTAGGAATAGTTTGGAGCCAAAAATAAATGAAACAAATATCAGAAAGAATAAACAGAAATAGAAAAGAAGAAAAATGGGAAAAACACTTACCTGTCGCTCACCTGAGGCCCAGCCCATCGCCACGCCTATCCTCTTCCTCCTTCGCCAGACGGAGCAGGAGGTGGCCGCCGCTCCTCCCCGGCGCGCCCACGCAGCTATGTGCTCCCCTGCTTCACCCTGATGCGCTGGAGGGGAGGGTTAAGATCCTCGCGCTCCATCCCCGAGCTCTCCCCCTCTCCATTCGCCCCCTGCTCTCTCCCCTCTCGGCCGCCATGACCGCGAGCTCGAGCTCGAGCTAGCAGTTTCTCCAGCCTCTCTTCCTCTCTCCTGATCCGCGCAACAGCTCCCTGAAGCTCCTAAGCCATACGCTCGACGCCGAGAAGCTCCGAAACGCCATGATGCTGTCATCTTCCTCCTCGGGTCACCGGAGCTTGCCGCCGTCGTTCTTCCTTCTCAGGCCATCCCCGAGCCCACTCTCGTCGCCTCTGCACTCCTCGTGAGCTCAGGAATCTTTCCCCCAAGTTTTCCCCCTCGATTCCTTCCTCCTTCACCAGATTCCACCGGAGCCCGACGAGAACCATCGCTGTAGCTCGTCGCCGGTAGCTCTCCGGTGAACGGCTAGTCGTTCTGAGGCCACCAAAAGCTTCAGCACGTTGAGTAGGTGCTCTAGGAGCTAAGCCCCGCTCGATTTTCCTTCGGTTTCATCGATCCCGACATAGACCGAGCTCCGGCAACCGTCGAGCTCGTCGCCGGCGTCATCTCTGGCGATATTAGCCTCGGTTCTTTGCAGGAATGGAACTGCGGCTGAGTGCTGGTTCGTTTGGTGGTCTTTGCCGTGCAAATGGTCGCCGGAATTGAATTCCCGAAGCCCTCTGCCGTCTCTAGTGCTGCCGGAGGCTCACCGCCGGCGAGATCGACCTCGCGCGCCGGTGGATCTAAATCCCCTGAGTCACTGGAAGGTGGGACCAGCCCCCAGGATAATTAGGATTAGTATAATAAATATAAAGATTATTTTAAAACCTAACCAGCCACTGACATGTGGGCCCAACCATGTTAATTAGCTAATTAAGTTTAAATTTAACTAAAACCTGGCCAGAGTCATTGACCAATGGGTCCCACCGGTCAGGTTTGACTTTCAACGGCCAGATTGACCTGCTGATGTCATGCTGATGCAATAAAACCTTTTCTGTTTAAAAATAATTCCACAATAAGTTCAAAACTTTGGAAATTCATAGAAATTTCAATATAACTCCAAATTTGACAAATAATATATGTAGAAGGATGAGAAAAATTCAAGGACTCCAATGGTGCTATTTGCATGCATGAAAAACAAAATTATGAAACAACATTAGGTCAAATCTATTAAAAGAATTTGTGAAATTATAATTCAAATGATATTTGAATTATGTTTTCAAATCAAGATCCCCCAAAAGTTTCTGTTAGTCATCTCAAACCATGCTACATTGCATTTAATGCATCATTTTGTTGCATATGTTTGATATTGATTGATTGTTGTTATTCCGGTAGGCCCCGCCCCTCCGGATACGACTGATTATCCGACTAACGGATATCACCCCTCTGTTGAGCAACAAGGCAAGCAACCATTTTGATCATCCCGATAAATCCCATGTTCTCGCTCCTTCTCTTGTTATTTCATGGTCGCACATGTAAGGTTGGGATGGTCGACACATCAGAAATCTAATTCCATTTCCGAAACCACTCACACAAAACATTTCCCAGTGCACCACTTCTTCACAAGTGGTCACCTAACTCAACATCATCAACTTCGGGAATTAGTGGCACCCGATGGGGTTTTCGTAAAACCTTTGATATCAACTCTATGTTACCATCATCATGCACATGTTCTTACTATGCATAGCACTATTGTCTAGTCAATATTTTATCATCGTGACCCTCATAGCTATTAGGGTCATGCTCAACGCAAATGCTCGGGGGGAGCCATTGGTAACACCATGCTGGGGTGAACCAAATAATATTAACTATATGCATCGGAGTAGAGTAACCAATGTGTCACGCATAGAAGTCTTTTAGTAGACATGGTCAAAGGGCTGCTTGCCTTGCTCACATAAGTCCTGGGGGTTTTCGAGGTCTTCCGGTCCAACTCTGAATACTCCATCTACTCCGTCACTATCAATGGAAACAAACACAGTAAGCCACACAGCAAGTAGAAACAAAAGTGATATATAAACAGGAGTTTTATTTTTCTTGGACCTCTCTGGTCATAACAAAAATTCCTGAAGCTTGTTGTAGGATATTTGGACCATCAGGGAATTTTGAATGGACGAAGGGAGGAATAAGTTATCCTATAATAAGCCTACAGAAAACATTATGATAAATATGAGTGGAGGCACTCATTTACAAAGCATAATTTTAGAAACAATTAGGAAGTTGTTTCACTGGATTTGGAGTTGATATGAATATTCTATGGATTTTATAACATGGGATAAATTTCAAAAAGGAGCTATTTATTTATTGCAACAGAAACATGCCAAACAAAAATGTTCACTAAGGCTTCTAAAATAGTGCACGATATTAGAGTCGATTTGAATCATCTAGGATTTTTGCACGTGGTGTTTAAAATATTCAAATCGGAATTTGAATATTAACCTCGCAGAAAAGTATTTTGTAAAAATGTGCAATGCAAATATGTGGATAGACCATGATTTTAGAAACCTGCAAATTTTGAATCGTCGGATTTGGAGCCCAAACGAATTTATTGTGGATTTTGGAAATTTCTGATAAAAGAAAAAGGAAAGGGGAGGGCTTAACGAGAAGGCGCACTGGGTGGCAGATAGTGACTGGGTGACATGGGCCGGCCCAATATCCTTTGCGGGCACATGAGAAGGCCATGTCGTTAGCGCACCTGGGGCGCTTCCACTTAACGGGCGGGCCCACCTGTTAGGTTCACCCCTTACCTCCCGCCTGCACATGGGAGAAGCAGGGGAGGCCAATCTAGCGAGGCCGATGCCTTCCCCCGGGGCTCCGACCACTTCCGGCGAGGGCCCGGCCACCAACGGACATGGGGCGAATGCCGCACCCCTCTAGGGGAGGCTAGCTTGGCCGAGGAGCACCATGGAGAGAGGGCCATGACCGTGGCAGCGGTTGCGGGAGGCTGGTCGCGGCTAGGGCACTCCGGCTTCCGGGGAGAGGAAGGGAGCACGAGGGAGGATCTTACGATGGAACTAGGCCGCTCTAGAGATGCTAGGGAGAAATAAGGATGTCGAGGAGGCTCAGGGAAGGCGACCGAAGGGGAAGGAGGAGAGCTCGGGATAGAAGGCGGGGGAGGTCCAGGAGGCTTCCATGGAGAGAGGGAGAGCGATATGGGGGCAGAGGGGCTCAGGGAAGAGGATAAAACGGAGGGGGTAGCCGAGGGAAGCTTGGTAGCTCTCGGTGCTCTCTGGCATGGGGGATACATGCGTCCCTGGGGCATTTGGAGGCTAGCCAGTGTTGGGGAGTGGTTGGACTGGTCAAAAGGAGGAGTTGTGGCATGATGAGACATGTTGGTGCTGCTGGACCCGAGCTGCAGGGCAGAGTAAAGGCGCAAAGCACAAACTTTGCATGCCAACGGCATAGTCACAATGCCACTACGTGTTCAGGTCCAACTCCTGGCCATGCCAAGGTGTCCATCATGCAAGGCATGCATGCCGGAGGACAGTGATGAAGTTTGGATCCAGATGATGGTGGTTTGAATTGGTTTGCACTCAGATTAAGTTTGCAGCAGCATACTTGGGGCTAGCAAAAGTTGTTTTCAGTGTGGTGGTTTTGGCAGGAAACCATGTCTAGCAGTCTTAGGCATGGAAGAGCTATAATTCTGCAAAGTTTGAGCCTAGTCAGAGGTGGGTAGCTAGTACTTGTTGTACAAAGCTACATTTCAGCCAGAATTCAAGTTTGAGATGTGCTGCTCACTCTTCCCACATGAGCATGCTATATTTTGATTTGAAATTTTGCATTGGCATGCTAGGGGGTCCCTGGAAGAAGGTTGGGGCTTTGGCTTAAGCAGGAGTATAGCAAGAGGGGTAAAAATGGTGCTGCCAAGGTAAAAATGAGAGGTAGCTACATGGAGTCACCCTCCAATAATTGACCAGAGGTCATGGCAAGGCTACGGGAGGTACAAGGTAACTATAGAGATATGTGGTAAAAATTTAAGCTCAAGGGTAATAGTCAAAGGGGCCAAAGCAGCAACTTTGGTGAATGCACACAAGGTGCTTGATGTGTGTTAGGGCTACCATATGGAATCCAATTGATATGAAACTTAACAGGATCACATAATAGATGAAAATAGTTCTGGACACCAAATTTGGGATTTGGCGGAGAAGGTTTCCAATGTAGACTTGGAAAACACATGAAATGGGCAGAAATGACTTTCTACCTACACAACCATACAAATAAATCGCCACAAATCCAAAACTTGGTGTGGGGGCATTATTTTAGCATTAAAGCATGCCCAAAAAGTTTGGAATCAATTGGAGAAACTTTATAATGTAAAGTTTCCGAAAGTTAGAAATCAACAAAGAGGGTTTTGAGGGGCTTGGGACAAGTTCATCTATTTTCCTTGATGCACCACTTGGTTTGTATTCATTATTGGACTATCAGAACATGTCCACCAAATTTTAGCACACATTGGAGACACTTGGCAATGTAGAGTAGCTCAAATTTGGATATGGACAAATAGGGTTTTAGAATAATTAAGTGAGTCAAATCAACTTGGATTGAGATGAAACTTGGCAATATCATTACATATATCATATGTGACATGCTAGAATTTTACAGGAATTTATTGAGAATATTTCTTATAGAAATATTCCAAAAGCTTGAAATAGGCATGATGGGTTTTGCCCAATATTTTGAACATGACCTTGTGTTGAAACTCCTATATATGCAATATATATGTCTATTGAGTTTCTATAATTTTTCTCAATCATATTGAAAGCAATAAACATAACTTTCCTTCATAATGACCATTTCTGGCCTCAGAGAAAGGTATTTACATAAAATAGTAAAATAACTTTTAAAATAGTATTATTGTGGTTCTGGGAAGACATTTTGATAATGGGATTTAAATAAAATATTTGGTGCAAAATAAGTTCCCTAATTTGAGGACTTGTAGTACAAATCCTAAATCAGGGGTTTTTGAGAGTTTAAATTTAATAAAAGCTTCTTGGTAAAAATACTATTTGGTAAAAGTAGTTTCTCATCCTATTCACATGGCATGATCATTAGTTAAGCTTTCGGGTCAAGGAAGTAAGTTTGGAGAGTAGCAGGAACATTGATTTAAATACAAGCAACAAGCAAGCAAGCAACAATCACATCAAGCATCACAAGCATTCATTAAAAAAGTTAATTGGTCCTAATTTTTGAAATAAATTAATTTAGTCAGGAGAGTCATTTTGGCAAGAACTATATGCAATCAACCTCAACCGTATGCATTAGCTCAAGGAGTCACACATTCCATCAAAGGTAAGCAAGGAACAAGGTAATTAATGCATCTTTGGACATCATCCCATGTGTGTTTGACTCCATGTCCATAGATATTCTTGCATATGTTCCTTTTGCTTTGGGACTAACCCATGTAGGTGAGAAGAGTAAGAAAACAACAAGGATCGCTCCCAAATCAAGATGATCTTCATCAACATTGAGCATCCACTACTACTTTACTTACTTGAAGTCTTCTATGAAAAAACCCAAGGTTAGTTATCCCTCTTAGAGGGGATGTCATAGAAAGGGGGAGCTTTACTCTAAATCTTGAGTATAAGCATCTACTAAGGATATGAACACATTAATGCTTATGTAAAAGTCATAACCCCACTTGTGCTTAAGGATGAGTATGACCTATGATCAAGTACTCTTACTTGGCACCTAAGTCAATATACTCATATATAGATGACTTTGTCATCGCCCAAGTGCTCAGCTGCTAGGATGTTTTTGCATGTTCACCATATTTTATCTATCATCTTGTTATGTTAGCATGTTGGTCTGCATGTGTTTGCTCATTCGAGGACATCCAATTGTTGTTATTTGGATCTTGATTTATCTTTTTCCAATTGGATGGACAAGAATGTCTAGGACCCTTCTCTAGCTATCTATGCTTTCTCATCTGAAGTTCTATTCATGCTTCATCACAAAACTTGAACAAGCACATGTTGATCCCTCTATGTGAAGGTGCACTCGGAGTTTCGTATCGTCAAAGGTTGCGCTCCAAAACCTCTTCGAAAATCTCGGTGAGACCAACTCCACAAAATCAGTTCCACCGAATTTCCGAAGCTGATCTGGTTTTTCTATCTTGGTACCACCTTAATCACAAACTCGGTTACACCCAGTTTCCCTGTCAACTGACAGCAGAGGAACTCGGTGACACCGATTTTGTAATCCCAGTGACACCGACAGAGAACGTGTATACATTCTAGCGGAGAGTTTCTTTGCATTGAGATCCTCAAAACCCTTCGCCTCAAATCCCTAAGCTGCCCCCAAGACCCCTGGTGGTCGCCTTTGCCTCCCCGAGCGCCTCCACCATTGTGAATCGCCGTCGTCGATGTATTCTTCACCATCGTCCCCGCCATAGCCGGACTACCACCAAGTTAGGGTACAGATCCGATCTCCTTCCGCGTTCCCCTATCTGATTCTTACGCATTTGGAAAGTTTATCTCGAAGACACCATGTGCAAACCCTTCCCTTCCACGAGAGTATCTTGTAGCATAGAGGAAGATGAAATTTTGGATCTGCTCTGCCGCAGCATGCAACTCGGTGGAACTGAGTTTGCAAAATCGTTTCCACTGGTTTTCCTTTTAGGGTTCCTCATAAGAAACTCGGTGAGACCGAGCAGCTCTTTTTGGTCCCACCGAAACAGAGTGCCAAGTTTCTATTAAGCAAGTAAGCCTCCTCGATGACTCCGAAAATGCGAACCGATGCCATGGATTAATATCCTGCAGAAGATCATACCCTAAGTTTCAGACTTCAAATAATTAAAACATCCTTTTGTGTTTTGTGAAGCTCAACCCTTCTGCCTTTCCTATATCTACTTCATAGGATTGCTGGTTTGCTGATGAGTTTCTGCTTGTCTGCCAAGATGTCTAGATCAGTAGATACCCAGAATGATGTCAGAGAGCCAACTGTTGAGATGGACACAGACACTAGTACAGAGAATACTGAGTCTGACCCTCGATCTTACAGCTGCCATGGCTTGCCCAAGGAAGCCACCAAGTAGAGGAAGAAACTGAACTCAGATGAAGAGGACTCACAGTTTGTGCCAGAGGAAACTTCAGCTCCTCCAAACGCTCCTAAGAAGACAGTCAGGAAAGAGTACGGAAGACCTACTGATGTAAGAGCTCCTGAGTTTGCCTGCCAAGAAGGCTAGTATAAAGAGAGCCACAAAGAAGGTAGTTCATGTTGTGGGAAGACAGACTTCTATGGATGAGGATCGTGAAGAAGATGCTGGTGAATATGAGATCCCAGTTCCTCCCAAGAAGAATAAGCTCATGGCTGATGCCATGCCCAGTAAATATGCTCCTAAGCCTCCATCCAAGGCAAAGAAGGTTGTAGCTCATAGGAAGACTACAAAGGATATTCCTGCAGCTTCCAAGAAGAAAGGCCCCGCTTCCAGTGCCTTTGCTATAGAAGAGGAAGAAGATGAGGATACACCTATTCTGAGGAAACTCCGACCAAATCTGCTAGTACACAATGCTGCTCACCCAGTAGAAGAATATATGAGGAAGAGGAAAGATGCAGGTTTGAGAAAATGGAGAGTTGTAGATCCATATGCCAAAAGGAGAATAATTGTTGTAGATCCAAGGTTTCACACCAAGGAACAACAATATTTCTATGAGACTGTCATGTATGACAAGAGTCCAGCTGTCTGTGATATGAGATAGGTTGATTGGGCTTACATCAAAGAGAATGAAAATTTCTTTCCCCATGTGAAAGACAATTTCAGGCTTGTGGACATTGAAGATTTTGTTGGAAAAGAGATGACCCCGTGGAATGATCAGCTAATCATGCAATTTTACTCAACTATTCATTTGTATGGACATGGTTCTATTGTCTGGATGACACGTGGTCACAAATATGAGTCTAGGATTGATGAGTGGGCCCTATCGTTGGTGCCCCCAAGCAGAAAGATAGTGATGTCGATGTGTATTCTGAAGCAAAGATGAGCCACAACACCATGGAAAATATGTACAAGCCAATTCCTCACAAGTATTTGCTTAGTCACAAGATGGTCTCAGTATACTTCTTGCAAGCAGGGATACCCACAACTAACACCTTTCTAAGACAGACCTTGATGCCTAATCAGGTGATGATAGAATGATTCGAGGACACTCCATCAATCTGCTGCAACATTTGGACTCTCACACTAGATTCAGAGTGATGGACTTGATAGTAGAGACTATCCGGAGGACTGCTGCTGACCTGACAAGACCGTGTGGATATGCCCCTTACATTTAGATGCTTATCAATGCCAAGCTAGGCAAGCATGCATATCTCCTTGATCGTCCCCATCTTCCCCTTCAGCCAGAATGTGAAGACAATGCTGTGGTGATGGATGAAAATGATCCCAGCTCAGCTGCAACAAGAATCGCTGCAGAGGCAGCAGAAGCTGAGGCTGCTAGAAATTAGCTACCACCAGTTCCACAACTCAGAACTCAAGTTGAGCAAATGGCATTTTTAGTTATCTCTATCCAAGGAATGGAGAAGAACATCCAGGAGATACTGCAAAGTCATAAAAGCCTTGAGAGAGTCGTGGAAACAAAGTTTCATGACATGGATGTGAAGGTAACGGAGTTGACCACTATAATCAAACAACTTCAATATGAAGTTGACTGAGTGGAAATACCACGCTCAGATGATGATGATGATGATGATGATGATGCCGATGAAGAAGAGTCACCTCCTCTCACTACCACACGGTTCAGCACCCGGCCTAGATCAGCTGTTGTTCCTGCTCAGGAGACAAGACAGACCTCTTCAGCTCAAGCATCAGCACCTTCAACACCAACTCCAGCTCAAGCACCTCCATTATCCACTCCTCTAGCTCAAGGACATTGAACAACTGCCTTCGTGGACGCTCTTCTATCGACTCTGTCATCAGCTGCCCAGAGAGACGAGTAGCTCTATACTTTTTGAAATTTTTGGTAACTTGTTACCAAAGTGGGAGAAATTTATAAATCATAGATTTTGAGAGGGAGAGACCTTTTGATTTTATTTGCTCTCATTTGGTTTTAGAACTTTGGTATTTTTGATGACTTTATCCCGCTATCTATGTTTGATCATACGCTTTGATTGTTTGATGCTATGTTATTATCCTTTTAGTTATCTATGCGAGGATCATTCACTTATCTTGTTGGTGTCATGTGCATTACTATATTCAATCTTATCTTGTATGCGCTCCACCGAGATGTATGTGACATGGAAGAGTGACCCATGATCCTAATCGATTGTGCATTTTCATTCAAACAAAAATTTTAAATAATGCACAAATTTAGGGGGAGCTCTTGCTTTTCACATACTTCTCAAAGCGTCAATGCTAATCATTGATTATATATTTTGTCAAAACATCGATCTATATGTTGTCATCAATTACCAAAAAGGGGGAGATTGAAAGCACAATTTCTCCCTTGGTTGGTTTTGATATTTAATCACAACATATGCATCATTGGACTAATATGTTTTCCAAGTATATTTCAGAAAAGTTCAAAAGATGCTACGGCTAAAGGCTTATGTGGAGATGCCCCTTGATGCAAGAAAGGAATAAGATTGGCTCAAGCTTCAAGAGAGAAGACTCTTCATTTTGTATTTGTGAGAAATAATTTTTGAGTCCATAGGAAAGCCAATACTATTAAAAGGGGTGACGTAGTAAAATGAACTGATTTCTCAAGTGCTCAAAGTTAGCCCCCAAAATACTTAGTCATTTTTCCCACATAACCATTATGTACAATTCCACATACTCAAATTCGGTGTCACCAACTTTCATATTGCGGACCCGTCGAGTTTGACCTCAGACACAAACCCTAGCCATTTACACCAAATCGGTGCAACTGAAACCATATCGGTGCTACCGAGTTCCGGATGACCAACTTTCTGCTCCCTCGATACACAAAATCGGCATTTCCGAATTTGGGTATCGGTGCCACCGAGTTTGACCATCTGACCATTAGCCACCTTTTCGGTGCCAGCAAGTTGTGTATATCGGTCCCACCGATATTCAAAAGTTACTGCCTTTGTGGGAATCGGTACCACCAAGTTTATGACTTTGGTGTCACCAAGTTTGCCACTGATATGGAACGGTTGAATTTTGTGTGTTGCCTATATATACCCCTTCACCCACCTCTCACTCGTGGGAGAAGCAGTCGGAACACACACTTCATTTCGAGATTCATTTTCTAAGCGAGAACCACCTACTCCTGTGTTGAGACCGAGATATTCCAATCCAACCATTTGAAATTTGATCTCTTTCCTCCCCAAACTTCTTTCCACCAAATCAATCTATCCTACCCGTACATATTCTGTGAGAGAGTGATTTTATGTTGAGGAGACTATATTTAGAAGCACAAGAGCAAGGAGTTCATTGATCTACCACATCTATTACCTTTTGGAGGGTGGTGCATCCTAGATTGGTTAGGTATTGCTTGGGAGCCTCCTACTTCATGTTGTGGAGTTGAGCCAAGATGTTTGTAAGGGCAAGGAGATCGCCTATTTTTTGAAGATCTACCGTGAGTTAGGCTAGTCTTTCGTGGGCGGAATCCGTGGTTGAATAGACAAGGCTGCTTCTTCTTGGACTCCTTTTGGGTGGAGCCCTCCATGCACTCTCAGAGCCGTTACCCTCCGTGGGTTGAAGTCTCCACTAACATGGAAGTACGATAGCAACAGCTATCAGAACCATGCCAAAAATCATCGTGTCAACCTCATACGTTTGATCTCCCTACCTTACTTCTTCACTTTACACTTGCATGTTTTACTTTCCCCTGCTACACCTTTAGAACTGCATGTGTATGGTGTACTTGACTTGCTATAACTTCCAAAGCTGCCTCTTAACTAAAATCAGGAAAACGCAAAAAAAATATCTTGTCAAGTAGTCTAATCACCCACTCCCTCTAGACATACTTTAGATCCTATAGACATCTACATGCACAAAATTTCTATTAGAAAGGATAAGCACATCACCTATTGTACCCAAAGGTTTCTTCATGGTAGAATCCATAAGATGCAAGTTAAGGGAACACTCATGTATATCGGTGAGACCAAGCACATCACAAAGACATTTAGGTGTATTTGAAACACTAGCACCAAGGTCACACAAAGCTTTGCCTTCATAATCTATGAGCTTAATTTTAATCGTAGGTTCCCATTCATCATGCAACATTCTATCTATAGAAACTTCTACCTCAAGTTTCTCATGATACACTTTTATCATTGCTTCTACTATATGTTTATTAAAAGTTTTATTTTGTTTGTAAGCATTGGGTGAGATAATAATGCACTACAAAAAGGAAATAAATTATACTAAATAAAAACTCTCATAATTAAAGTCCTTGTAATCCAAGATCGTGGGCGCATCACTACTACAGTTTTGACCTCTCCAAACCCACCTTTTTTATTTCTATCACTAGAATCATCACCCTCCGAACAAACGTAAAGCCTTATAGGTAAAGTTAACTCAACTCCAGTCCCTTTATAATACATTTTCATATTAGTAAACCAATATTAAATGGGATAAGTACCAATCATTTTAAGATTTTCATCATGATTACGATAAAAATCGGGTGTATGAGCCTTTTCTAAGAATTCTCGTTTGGCTCTCGACCTTGAGGTTCTCTCCTTGATTTAATTAATATATATTTGGATGGATTTAATGGACTCAGTGATATCATTCTTTGGTGGAAATATTTTATTCTCAAGAGTTTCCACATCAAGAGCAATTATATCCATGTTCCTAGCCAAATCATCAGCTTTATGCAACTTTTCTTCTACCAAAGTATTAAAAATATTTTGAGAACAAATGAATAATTTAATGGTGTTTTCAAAATACTAGGATAAATTTTATTATTTGTAGAAGAATTTCCAAAATATTTACCATAATTAGTAGAGGAATTATCGGGGTACGGTCTAGTCTTGAAATTTCCCCTATAAGCATTGTTGTTGAAATTATTTTGTGAGATAACATTGACATAAATAGCATCATAATTTTTCTCAATCAAGGTAGACAAAGTCGTATCATTTGGATCAACATGAGGATGTTTACTAGCAACCACATTCCCACTCAAGGTAGCGATTTCCTCAATAGAATTTACCTTCTTACCAGTTGAGGCTCTTTTGGTATGCCATTGAGAATAGATTGTCATTATGTTGTCCCGAAAGATGGTGTCCTCTCCTAATGTAACCTCCATGTAGGTAACACCAGCGGAAGAATCTAGAAGATTTCTAGATACAAAGTTTAGTCCAAAATAAATTTTTTGTATAATCATCCATAAGTTGAATAGGGCATTTTTTAATCGTCAATTTCATCCTATCCCAAGCTTGTGCAACATGTTCTTAATCATGTTGCTTAAAATTTATAATTTGATTTCTAAGGGAGATGGTCTTAGCAGGAGGAAAAATACTTGGTAATAAAATCATATTTACATTCATCTCACATTCCAACAATATTACATGGTAAAGATGAAAACCAAGACTTAGCTTTATATTGTAGTGAAAAAGGAAATAATTTAATTTGAAAATATCATTATCCATATCCTTTTTCATTTGCATATCACATAACTCAATAAAGGTATTGAGATGAGAAGCGAGATACTCATTAGGACTTCCCAAAAACTTGTTCTTTCATCACAAGATACAACAATGCAACATTTATATCATAAACCTGTGTAGTAGTGGCGGGTGGTATAGGAGTACTAATAAAATCTTTGTTATTATTATTCGAGAAGTCACACAACTTAGTACTATCTTGACACATGGTGACCAAGCAAGAAAAGTAACAAGCTGAACGGGCAAATTAGCAAGGATAAGTATTTTTATATTTTCTATTTCTATAGAAATAAAAATATAACAAAAAATAAAAACTAGAACAAATGAATGATAATTTGTGACAAGGTACTTGAGAGGACCATGCAATTTCCCGTCTTCAGCGCTTACACACGAAAGAGCACACACTTCCACCCAACTCGGGCAAGTGGTTTGTCAATCCCCTTGAACTCATTACTTGCAAGCGATAACTACTAGTAGATAGATGGTTAAAATATATTAAATATAAAATTAAATACAAATTATAAAAGGAAGCAAGGTATTTAGTATTTTTGTAAATATATATGTGTGAGGATGAAAGAAGACAAGGCGATTGGCCCTTATTGTATCCCCATTGAGGTGTTGAGAGGCATCGGGGACATAGCGATAGTATGGCAAACCAGACTTTTCAACCTCATTTTTCGATCCAACAAGATGCGAGAAGGATGGAGACAGAGTATATTAGTACCAATATTGAAGAATAAGGGGGTGTTTGGAGTTGTACTAATTACCATCGAATAAATTGATGATCCATACAATGAAGCTATGGTAGAGAGTCATTGAGCACCGCTTAAGAAGAACGACAAGCGTGTCCAAAAATCAGTTTGGTTTAATGCTTGGTAGGACAACCATGGAAGCCATTTTCTTGGTACAACAACTTATGGAGAGATATACGGAGAAAAATATGGACTTGCATATGGTGTTCATTGACTTGGATAAGGCCTATGATAAGATACCGCGAAATGTTATGTGGTGGGCCTTGGAAAAATACAAATCCCAGCAAAGTACATTACCCTCATCAAGGACATGTACGATAATGTTGTGACAAGTGTTCAAACAAGCGATGGCAACACTGATGACTTCCCGATTAAGATATGACTACATCACGGGTCAGATTTCAGCAATTATCTTTTTTCCTTAGTGATGGATGAGGTCACAAGGGATATACAAGGAGATATACCATGGTATATGCTCTTTGCAGATGATGTGGTGCTAGTCGATGATAGTTAGATAGGGGTCAACCGGAAGTTGGAGTTATGGAGGCAAACCTTGGAATCGGAAGGTTTTAGACTTAGTAGGACTAAGACCGAGTACATGAGGTGCGCTTTCAGTACTACTAAGCACGAGGAGGAGGGGGATGTTAGCGTTGATGGGCAGGTGGTACCTCAGAAGGACACCTTCTGCTATTTGGGGTCAATATTGCAGATGGATGGGGATATCGATGTAGATGTGAACCATTGAATTAAAGCCATATGGATGAAGTGGAGCCAAGCTTCTGGCATTCTATGTGAAAACAGGCCGCCACAAAATCTAAAAGGCAAATTCTATAGGATGGCGATATGACCTGCAATGTTTTATGGCGCTGAGTATTGGCCGACTAAAAGGCGACATGTGCAACAACTAGGTGTGATAGAGATATCCATGTTGAGATGGATGTGTGGCCACACAAGGAAGAACCGAATCCGGAATGATGATATATGAGATAGAGTTGGGGTAGCGCCCAAAGAAGAGAAGCTTGTCCAACATCATCTGAGATGGTGTGGGCATATTCAGCGCATGCCTCCATAAGCCCAGTGCAAAGCGGGCGGCTAAAGCATTCTGATAATGGCAACAGAGGTCGGGGTAGAACAAACATGAAATGGGAAGATTCTGTAAAGAGAGAACTAAAGGATTGGAGCATCACCAAAGAACTAATCATGGAAAGGGGTGTGTGAAAGCTTGATATCCATGTGCCAGAACCATGAGTTGGTCGCGAGATCTTGTGGGTTTCACCTCTCGACAACCCCAACTTGTTTCGGACTAAAGGCTTTGTTGTTGTTGTTGTTGTAAATATATTTGTGAATGGACCACGGGGGCATAGTATTCCCTAGAGGCTTCTCTCTCATGAAAGCACACGATGGGTAAACAAATTATTGTTGGGCAATTGATAGAAAAGCGCTTAGTTACACAATATTTATCCATGGAAATGATCATTACATATAAGCATCACGTCTTTAAGCAAGTAGACCGACTCCTGGCTGCATCTACTACTGTTTCTCCACCCATCAACCGCTATCCAACATGCATCTAGAGTATTAAGTGAAACAAAGTAATGCTTGGAGAACAATGACATGATGTAGAAAAAGTAAATCCAATTAATATGAATCAAGCCCATCATTTTACACTTAGTGGCACCAACACAATACGTCTCATGTCCCTTTCTGTCGCTAGGATTTAGCACCACAAGATTGAACCCACTACAACACACCTCTCTCACTGAAGATATATCAATCTAGTTGGCCAAGCCAAATCTATAGAATAGAGAGAATTACGTAGCTATCACAATCTTTCGTATAAGAATTGAGAGAAGACTCAAATATATTTCATGAATAAGCTGAATATGAACCCACAAATCATTGTTGTAATGGCTAAGATGCGGCCCTTTCCTTATTGGGGGCGAGGCCTCAAAAGGGGAAAGGGGCGCATCTACGCGTTACGAAAATGGGATAATCATCACAATACAGAAATAAAGATTAACAAGTAGGGCATACACTTGTCATCTGTTAAGAATATCTCATATAGCTTATAGACACACATTGTTCAGAGTAGCAGCAAGTCCAGCTATAGACTTAAACAGAAAACAGATGATCTAACACATCTCGTATGCTAGCCCACGATCACGACCACGACCTCAGTCTTCCGGATAGTTCACATCCAGACGGCCAGAGTCCTCATCGAACTTAAACTTCAGCTGTTTGTCATCAGGATCTCCTGTATCGGGCGTACCTGAACCTGTTGGAGTTTGAAGTAATCTATGAGCCACGGGGTCTCAACAATCTAATGACCTTGGTACTGAATCTAGTCAAGTTATTAGGTGAGGAAGGTTTAATGTATGGGTTTGCAGCAACCTAGGCATTTATGGTGGCTAACTTACGATGATCAGAGTAATTATATGGTGGTCTACGCGAGCGATCGAAGACTACATGATCAATAAGTGATCCTGAACACCTACTTACGTCAAACATAACCCCACCGTGTTCCCTATCGAAGAGTGGCCTTCGCAGGAGACAGTCACGGTTACGCACACAGTTGGCAATTTTATTAGAGTTACTTTAAGTAGTCTAGAACCGGATATTAACAAATTATCCATGTTTGCCACATAACCGCGGGCACGGCTTTCCGAATGATTAAACCCTGCAGGGGTGCTCCAACTAGGTCATCACAAACTGCCACGGGCCGCAAAGTAATCCTCTATCACGAAACTTGTGATCTCGTCGGATTTCTTAGAGGAAAACCTCAACTTTGAGGAGACCCAAAGTTTCACCGGGATTCCTATACGCAAGATATATCGCTAAGGTAAGACAAATTTAGCAGGACTTCCCATCGTGTCGACAACCCCGCTAAGAGCCGCGTATCTCAGTCTCAGAAGACGACGGATGAGCTAGACGTCGGGTTGGCTAAACCCTAGGTGACCAGGGGGGCCGGACTTCGCTCAGGTGGGACCAACACTCATGAGGAGCACTGGCCCGGGTTGTTGATTAAATCCTCGGGGTAGCTATTCCCTATGCAAATTATTATTAGGTGATTAGCAGATTAAAACCAATGATGGGTCCTGCTAGACAAGCCTTAACACTACACGATTTATCAAGGGGGTCCCCATAACAACCCGGAACATGTTAGGAGCGATCAGTTATGGAATCAAACACCGGTAAACGAAACTAAGGCGGCAACAACGGAACAAATCACCCGGCAAAAGGCTAGGCCTTCTGTCATTTACCAAGTATATAGGTGCATTAATTAAATATCAGTTTAAGCATAATGATATCAAAATACTCATGTTATCACATGAGACAGCTGGCACCTGCAACTAACAAAGCTTTTCATTAGAGGTTGAGAAATCCTACTTAGCCAAAAAACATTTGCTAGGAGAGGAAGGTGTTTGGGTTTCATGGCAATATCAGGTGGCATTTGTATCAAGTGGCAGGAAGCGAGCATGTATCGAAGGAAACGTGATTCTAAGCACAACAAAGCTAGATACGATATCAAGGTCACGGTCATCTTGCTTGTGATGTCCTCAGCTTGGAACCACTCTTGATCTTCCTGCACGTACTCTCCAGAATCCACGTACTCGCTCTCTGATCCCGATTCTACCCAAGATAAGATAACATCCAATGAACACCAACACAACATAATGCAACAAGCAATATGATGCATGTGTGAAGAAGGAAGCATGCATGACTACTCTAGTCACTTTCATATGCATTAGTTGAATTAATAGAATTCTGGACAAAACCTCCTTTTAAGTTATCTTGACATGCATGAAGATGGCATGAACATGTGCATCACGAGAAAATGATGGAAAAACATATAAAGAACATAGAGAACGGAGCTACGGATGAACCAGAAACTACAAAACAAGATGTGGAGACATACGGTTCAAATCAACCACAAACACACTCCAATGGGACTCCCCTGGTGTTACCAGGTTGCCATATGATCAAGAAACAAAATATAAGTGGGGTGGTCCATGGAAACACAGCACACCATTAACAATGCCCAAACAAGCTTCAAATCAACAAAAAGATGCAATCTGTTTTTAACAGCATCATAGCAGTTTGTCAACAATATTTAAAGTAGCTATAGCCATCCAAATGAGCCAAACAAGATATGAGGCAAAAGCCTTTGAAAAGCTCTACAATCCTGAACAAGAAGTTAATACAAAGGAGTAACCGATGAGCAGATCTATGGACACAAACTTGGACAAAATATTACAGATTTTGACCAGCTGCTTATGCTCTGAAGCATTTTGGCAGCCTCCAAAATGATATCTACAGGAAGTGTATAAGCATGAAATTTAACAGGGAGCTAGAAAAACACAAAATCTCACAAACTTTAGTTTGTTGCATGGGTTGATTCCTAACACAGGAGCTAATGCAACCAAAACAATAGGGGAAGAAAATAACATCAGATTCTCAAACTTAGTGAAAATCATAGATTTTCATAAATCTAGCAGTTTCAGCCAAGTGTCAATTTGACAAGGCACATAGGTGCATACAAATTCCTATGAACAAAACAAAGACCCCATGTTGTAGAGGGGTTCACCCACTACCACTACATCAAGGATGCATCCTCATAGGGTCAAGGCATCACCTAATACAAAGCACTAAACATGACATCATGACAAAAAATAACAGTTTTATGAAGTTGCTCTAAAGTGAAATATGATTGCACCAATGGATTCGCTAGATGATTCTACCCCAAAAGCATATATAATACATGGTTACTTGCATGTAGCATCTAGGCACAAAGCTAGCTCGAAAAACACACCTAGAATCCAATATGACATATAGGAACAATATCACATGTAAATATAGCACATGTGGCAACACCTACACCTACACATGCACCACACAAGCCCCACACACAACTACATCACTCCAATGTGTCAAGCATGAGGGGTTATCCCTCATGCACAAGTGCATATGTGCACCCATGCCCACACACACACATGCATGAGCACATACATGTACTCATACACACTCAAGGACATACACTCACAAACACACGCATCTATAGGTGCAACATGAGGGGCTAGGCCCTCTTGCACATGTGCATGTGCAACCACATGCACACACACACACTCACATGCACATACACACATTCATGTGCACATATACATACAAGGGCATACACACACCCACATACACACATGTGCACTCTAGGCCATTAAATGAATACACCCCGTGATTTCTTGTAAGGAACAAACCAGGACAATGCATCAAAAGAAAGAAACAGGAAAAAAATAAAACAACTGAAAGAAACATAAGGGAGGCCTCTGGGTTTCTTACCCACTACCTCTACATCAACTACACACGCTTGCACCACTCGGCTATCACTTTGCTCTCGACAGAGAAGGGGAAGGGGGCAGGTTAACACTCTCTGGCATGCAACTACCACCAGCGAAAACAGGAAAAATAAAAGTGGGCATGCGGGGATCGAACCCGCGACCTACCTGTGCTAACGGTTCTTAACAAAGAGGGGGAAGTTGCTATTTTGAGCATCCCCCTCTGCTCCTACTACAAACCAGCGGCGGACCGGAATAGGGGAGGCTCCCCGGCAAAGCTACGGCGACAAATCGCCACATGGCGTTTGCGGGGGGGGGGGGCGAGAGGGAACCCCACGGGTTGCATTCCCGCCTCGAACTCGTTGGGAGGTGAACCACGACGGCGGCGTGCTGGACAACCTACCTACTGCACTGGAGCTGTTGCTGCTCTGCGCGACAGAGCAACGCCGGCAATGATGCGGCACGAACGTCTACAAATGGAAGGGGAAAGCGGAGGGGAGAGGGGCGCTGCTCACCTAGGGGTCAAAGAGGGGCTCGTCGTGGAGTTGCAGAGGGGCCGACGACAAGGTGCTGCAGAAGAAGACCGCCGGAGTGGAGGAAGAAGACGAGGCGCTGATCCACCGGCGATGAGCTCAACAGGAGCCGGCCATGGCGGTGGAGCTGCTCGGGAGCGCCTCCGACGGTGCGAGAGAGGAGAGGAGGAGGAAAATGGCGCCCTAGGGTTGCGAGGAGGGCGCCTGGCTGCTTAAATGACCTCGGGATGCACGCTTGGAGCCGCAAGATCGAAGATGGGAAGGATCGGCGACTGGCCTTCGGTCATACAAGGGTGACGACAGCGCGAGGAAGGAGACGGACGTCTCACGGGCCACGCGTGCGGAAAGAAGGAGATGGGCCACGGGGAAGGAGGGAGCCAGCCCACCCACCATGTGATAACAGAGAAAAACAACAAAAGGTTTTTCTCATTTTTAAATAACAACCCTCAAACAAAATGCACACAGCCACACAGGGGTTTGAAGAAAACAAAATAAAAATACTTAGGGCATAAGGGAATTATGCCCTATTTAAATAAAATATAAAACTGATTTTTGGAGCAACTAAATTAAATTGAAAAAAGAATTTCCTATGCTGTTTTGTAGAGAAAAACCATATATGTATTAATTTTTTAAACCCCAAGAGAACACCCCTTCACACACAAGATAAAACAACAAATGATCAACTTTTTTACAAGAGGTTTAAACCAAGTGAATTCATGAGTTCAAATATAATGGAGAAGGGTTTTTTTAAACCTAGTTTGAAAGCAACCTAGTTTGAAAGCACCACCACACCAAACACAAGCACACTATCATTCATCATGGATCAAACAACATCAACACAAAGGGATTGCCATTAATGCAATTAATGCCATGATGCAAGATGGATACACAATACAAACCACATGAAATGATAACTCTTATAGCATAAAAAACATGGTTCCAAAATAGGAAAGGTTCCCAAAATGGCAAGGGTTACATCTGGGGCATTACAATTTCATCCCAACAAACGCACCACACAAAGTGATTACACAAGATTGATCACTATGAGAATCGCGGTGATCATGGGAGTGAAGAACATAGAGAGACATAGACATCTAGGTACTAACTACTAACTCGTAGGTCTTTGGTGAACTACGCACACATCACCATGGGAGAAGCAATGTTGATGTAGAGTCCGTCCTTGATTGACACCCCTCCAAGAGGGCACCTGAACATGGCTTTAAATGGGCACACGACGTAGCAGAGAATTGCGGCGTAGGAAAATTGTTTTTGGTTGCTCCTTAGGGAATTTATAGGACAAAGAGGAGGGACACATGCCAAGGGAGGTGGGCCCAAGCCATCAGGGCACGACCACCCCTCTAGACTTACCCTGTTGCTTTGGCGCCACCCCATGGGGCCTTCGGTCTCCTTCCAAAGCTTCCACGTCCTTGTTTTGTTCAAAAAAATTGTCAAGAACTTTCTAGGTGTTTAGACTTCGTTTGGTACAATATTCGTGAAAAGCCAAAAACATGCAAAAAACGGCAATTGGCATTTGCTATTCGGTTAATAGGTTAGTGCTCAACATAATATAAATCAATAAGAAAATACCTAAAAAGCATCCTAGAATGCTAATATAATAGCAAGGAACAATTAAAAATTATAGATACATTGGAGACATATAACATCCACGCATTTGTACGTGATTTGTGCATCAGAGAGCTCTTGATCCCAGCGTTGATGATACTTATTATCAAACATATTATTCCTCTTCTTGTAGAATTCATCAATGATTAATCTGGCGACTTTCCGCGGCAAAGTTGAAAGACTTGACTGTTCTATTCAAAACAGCCCATTCGTTCTCGATGTCCTTGTTCTTTGTCACCCTAAAGCCGAAGAGATCTAACGGTAGTATGTCATGCCAGATGCAAAAACCTACAAATTTGTAATGTTCCTTGAGGAGAACTTACATAGTGATGTGCTCAGGATTACTAACTGGCATAACTGGTAAACAAGACAACTAGAGCCGTCGCAAATCATCATGACTACCGCCTTCTCCTGCAAGGGAGTGTACTCGAGGTCTATGACGATGAAGACTAGTTCATTTGCTTGCATATACCCCTCACTCGCTTATATCAACGTGTCGACGATGTTGATCTCATTGGTGTATATGGTGTGGCTGGAGCGGTAGCCATGGAGGCCGATACGTTGTTACCGAGTGAACGGAGCTTATTAGCCCGACATCCCCATCCTATCACAACCGACACCGCCGAAATATCTGGGGCGAGAGATGGTTATTGTGATAGAGATATGCGGGGAGAGATTGAGAATGGCATGGGGAAGACAATTGAGAGGTTCTCTACAAACCTCTTAAATCGTCAGAGATGAGGAGGCCGCCAAACCAGTATGAATGATGGGCATACCAAGCATGCATAGTGTCGACACGAACTGACGTGCCCCTTTTATACGATATCTGGTGTGTTTTAACACACGAACATGGGACAATTCATTTTTTCAATGCTCAAAGACTCTAAAAGTGCTCTTGATGTATTGCGGAAGCTCTCATACAGTCCTCGAAAGCTGGTCATGGATATTTTGAAGGCCCATGCAAATATTTCTGAAAGTGCTCATACTATTCATGGAAAAGCACTTGTAGAATGTTGAGAAAGATATAATCACTTATTTTTACATGAACACCATGCATTTTTACATCACCACACCACTTATTCTACGTAAATAATTATAATACATGAATTCATGAAATCTTTGACCTACTATAATCATAGTTAGAACATTTGTTTCTTCGAGGAAAATACGATATGACAACTGGCACCCCGAAATCCAATTTGTAATCGAACTAGAAGTTGACACGATGATCTTTATATATTCAACATACCCACATGAACGAAATGTATGTGCATTGAAAACTTATTAGGATCACCATACATATGCGATTAACTTCCAACACATTAACATTTACCCATCGATAACACATAAGAAAAAATGTAATGTCAAATGCAAATACTTTTTTGAACATTCACCAATTGAGGCAGCTTTTCACATGCTCGTGCTAGAAGCTCAAAGTATGGCTTGTCATCCTTGCATGCGTATTAGAATGTTTAAATAGTACAGTTCAGATGATAAACCAACAAAGTAATTGTGCATTTCAAGCCTCTTGGGCTCACCCTAAATATCTGAGGAACATGGTACCTCATTAACACATATTGCCAGGATTAGAATTATAGAACCAAATAAAATGGCAACTACGTATAGTTTTTTGAGCAATAAACTATGCCCAATATATGACACCATGCACAACCTAAGCTTATTTGCATGCCGAGAGTCCATACTGTGATATAAACAATGAATAATATTTTTTAGTTCACTAGACTAAGTGATTTGAATCATGATTACAAAGTATGGAGCATATTCGGATTCATGCTCTCTCAAACTTTCTCAAAGTTGCACCTTGTCGTCTGCAAAGTATAATCGAAAGGTGGACGTGACAACGGGCACCACGAGCTTGAATTTGTAAAGAGTCATGACACACTCATATGAGGAATGCGCTTTCTTCAAATTACATTTACGAACAAAATGATCGTGCATTGCAAACCTATTGGTCTCACCTTAAATAAAGCGAGGAACACGGTACTACATGAACACATTACAAAGCAAAGTAGACCCAACGTATATGCAATGAGCATGGTGTCACAAGAACTATGGTTAATTGTTTTTCATATAAAAATGCTCATGACTATTTGTGAAAGTGTTGCAAGTTTTTAAAAAGTCATTCTTGCATAATATGAAGGAAAAATGGAACAAAGCTCAGTTTTATTCTTGCCTCCCCCACTAAGCGTTTCCTCAAATTTTCCATTCCCTCCACTCATCTGGAACTAGGCGCGCACCCACCTAAACCCAACCATCCCCAAATACCGCTGCTTTTTTCCACACCAACCATATCCCCTTGCCTAAAATGAGTTGTCTCCTCCTTTACCTTTGTGTGTGTCTATGTGTGTGTGTGTCTTCATCTCCAGATCCACCCCCTGTCCACCGATGTTTCTTTCTAGCTATAGACACAAATCATTTGGTTAGAGGTCCACTCCCGAAGGACGGCATTCTACTACGCCCGATTTGCTATGATGGAAAAATTACCCCAACATCTCATACTAATTGACGAGTTCTCTTTGTTTTCTTGTTTTGAATTTCTCTCTGAGATCCTGTTACTTCTCGCTCAAATGGTTGACCTATCACTAAAATGCGTCAAGATACATCTGTTGGAGCGACAAGTAGTATGGATTGATCAGATGGAGTAAAAACTTTGGGTTCTTCTTAGGGTGTAGGATTAGGGTTATTATTACGGACCGGGATAACACTACATGTCATTCTATCTATGGTTTGTTGATTAGCAAAAATTTGATGCAATATTTGAGTATATCTTTTTCTCATTAAGTTGGTATCTTTTCTCAAGATGTTGTTGGTCTAATCCATGTTCAAAATATGCCGACTGCTAGTTCATTTCCTGGATCATAGAACATGTACATGCTCATAATCCTCGAATATTGCCACTTATTTAGTCAACAGTCATGTCTTCTTCAAGAAATAAGATGCTCTCGTATCTCTCGACTATTCCGTTGGTAATCGATGAAATTTGCACATGTGTTTACATTAACAAATCTAGTTAGTTTCCCAAATGAAAGTCGTTGTTATGTTTACGAGATATGAAATTGAGGGTTCTTACTCGGGTTTAGACAACTCGTGAATCGAGCTAGGGTCCTTATTTTATACTTCATTACCTTGATATCAGAGTAATGAAGCACATGTTTACTCATCTTGGCACAAATATTTTAAATTATCATCGCCTTGTTTTGCACCTACCATCAACTACTAATTGTTGTCATGCAAGAGATGTTAACACGACAACAACAGAGTGGGACTATCATACAAACCAAATGAATAAGACGAATGTGTATTGACAAGAAAAGCTTCTCTACTTACTAGCTCGGTAGTCCTGTCATATGACGAATTACTCATTTTTATCAGATCTACAAGCATATGTTCTTCCCGTAGATGTACACACCATAAAGAACTAAATGAATGTTGCACTAAAAGTGAACAAAAAGATGCTTATTCGGACATGACTAAAGATGTATAGGCCAGTGTTATCAGAAACTCTTCATCTATGGTTAGAATAAGTTTACTTTCTATGTCATGTGTTACGGGATGAGAATTGTGAAGTACAATTTAATTTCTTCAAGTACATTATGGCAGAAATGTTATCTTCATCAACTGGAAGAAGTGACTAAGGGTCTAAATGTGCTTAATCAAGAGTTCACACAACTCATATCTCTTAATGCATATGTATTTTTGATCCCAAACAAATCAAAGAGAAAGCAGGTTCACCTCATGACTAGGCCAACTATTATTTGTAAACATTTCCTTACTATTGACCTTTGTTCACCCATGTAATTATATATTGCGGCATATGCATCTATAAATTTTGGAATTATCCCATATGATTTAACATGTATGTCTTTTTTTGTAGGGAAAGATAAGACACTCAAATGATAACCTTACTTCAAATCTTTGGCCCCAACAAAAATAATATGAAATAGTCATCAGTGCACTGTCAGTGCAGCAGGAAGAACGATAGGTAGTCAAGCACGAGCTGAAAAATCAGCATGATGAACTAGATGCTATGACCAAGGTCGTGGCATGGAAGAAGCTAGAACTTGAAGTTATGAAGATAGCCATGATAGAGTAGCAGCAATAACGTGAAGCTATGAAGCATCTCCTGCTAGATGTGCAACATCAACTTGAATCAGTCAACATTAGCCTGCTAGAGCAACAAAAAGTTTGAGGGTGTCAAGACTGCTCTGCCTTAGAAACATGATGACATTGAGAATCTGAAATTGGGCATGTTAGATCAGCACAACTGTATTCAATATATCAACACTATCCTCGAAGAGGTGTAGAAATTACTTAAAGTTTTCAAGAATGTGAAGGAAGAGAAAACAAAAACTATCAAAGAGAGATTTGATGAACTTGATGTCCTCGTTAGGCTCATCGTTAGGGATGTGGTGCTAGGACGTCGTGAAACTGAGTCATCTATGAGACAGTTTGTTGGACAATTGTCAAGTTTGCGGTTTGATAACAGCAACAACAACCCAATTTGCATTGAAATTCAATTTTTTCACATATTATTATTAAATTGTAAAATATGCCTACCATTTCTTGTAATATTAAACAAATTGACCGCACACATAAATTGTGATGATTATGGACGTCGTCAAAGGTGTATGGTCCACGTGTAAGTAGCCACGTCACACATGTATGGACCCACCTACCAGTAACCACGTTAGCACAACAATGGGCCAACATGTCAGAACCATTGACCGGTCAGACAACAAATCCTCACCGAAAAACAATGCCTCGTCCCACATGTAAGCAACCACGTCAGCATCTTCTTTTCCCATATGTCAGCAGGGTTGACCAGTCAAAACCGATATCTAGTTATTACTGCCAAGACCATCGAAGACAAAAAACCTGGAGAACCCATATAAAAGAAGCCACATCAGTAATTGTTGGCCGCACATATCAGAAACTTTGATCGGTCAAACCCACGGAATGGTTACCAATGATGGATTATCGTCGCAAAAAACATCATAGGCGAGAAATTGGGATATCATAGGTGACATTCTCAGACATCATCAAAAACGTCCATCGATGACATTTTTTAGATTGTCTCCTAAAATGCAATCTAGCATGACGAAAAGAGGGATAGAGTCAAAAATTTATTTATTATGATGGCGCTTCGATGATGGTTGGGGTGGCAGTTGGAAAATATCACCTAGGTATTTTTCTGTGATGAAATCAGGTATCCAAGACACAAGTGAAGCTTCACAAATTAGAGCATATTTTGTAGTGTGTTATACCTGATGTAGTTAACACGTGCCCTTTATTTTTGTTCTACACAATTATCGAATGCAATTTTTAAGCACGAGGTACATTCTATTCAACAATATGAGTTTGAATTACAATACTTGGTCACTGTTAAGCGTGTGATTATTGACGTTCACTTCTGTTGTTATCTTATTTACTAGTGTGCTTAAACCTACACATTCAAGCTATCATTTGGAGATGATATTGTTTAACATGCATTCCCATGCACTTACACAGGAAAAAACTACCAGGAATGGGCGACGTTTTGCACCAAAGTTAGTTTCATCCGTCAACATATATTATGTTAGACCATTTTGCAATTGCAGTTTTGCTTTTCTATTAAATTTTTTACTTGTAGGTACATATGTCTTCCTTACATACCCACCCTTTCACCCTTTGTAACATCCAAAATTTCTTGGAATGTTATTAGTTAGCTATTCATCATTATCATTTATTTATCCTCTAAAAAATTGTATGTATGAGAGAGAGTAAAATGACTTCCTCCAAAGGAAAAAAATTGTGCAAAATACTTTGCATATATTTTTATATTTTAAAAAGTCCTTTGGATTTGTTTTTATGCATGACAATGCGTGCGAAATTTAACTAAATATTTATATAAATTATTTTTCGAGAACTAAAATGTGCACAAGGATCTTTCCGCACTCTTGTATTTTTGTGCCAAATTTCAACTTTTATAAAATGCTTTTAATTTCTTTTCAAGGAGTTTATCTAAATATTTTTATTTAAAAAAAACAGCGCTAGGCGAGGCCAGCGAACCAGCTAGCCAGCCGGGCGAGGCCCACCACAAGCCGCGCAGCACTGAAATCCTTTCATACCGGCCACCCAACGCCTCCTTGCCCTCACTTGCCTCCCCAATGCCGCTGACCGCCAAACCCCATGCCTTTCTACCTCCCCAAACCTGCGTTTGAGTTTGTCGCGGACACGACACCAAGCCGATGTCAATCAAACCCAAAAACCCTATCTCGAGGTCACCCCTCACCCAAGTTTTGCATCCTATAAATACCCACGGACCCTCTCGTCCAACCCCATCCAAAACCCACACCACTACTAGGAAAAACCTTATAGGCAGGACCTCAATAGTAGCGCCGGAAAAAAGAAAACACCGCTGCTAATTAGCAGTAGCGCTGATCCAGTTAAGCCCTACTACTAACACCTTAGCAGCAGCGCTGGATATTAAAAACGCGCTACTACTATGTGGGACCAGACGATGCCACCGACGGTAGCTGTAGTAGCAGCGTTGCCCAAAACACAGCGCTACTGATAAGTGTTTAGCGGCAGCGCTTTGTTTTGCAGCACCACTGCTGCTAGTTGGCCCCACTTAGCAGTAGCAATCGCTGATACGCAGCGCTACTACTAGTAGCATAGCAGCAGCACTCTCTGGTATCCAGCACTACTGCTAGTTGCGGCTGCCACCTTTTTACCCCCCCTCCCCCACTTTCACCTCTCTCCCCCTCTTCTCCCCTCTCCACACTCTCCACACGATTGTTTCTCTTCTTCTCTCTTCCTCCTACCTCTCTTCTCTCCTCATTAATGTCCCCCTCCACCATAACTCTCCTTCATGAATGACTTCTCTCACGTCTCTCTTTGTCCTACCTTTCTTCCTCTCCCCACTATATTAATTCCCCCCCTCCACCATAACTCCCACTCCATTAGTTAGATAGCTAGATTCACCTCTCCTCCCCAATAACTAGATCTAGCTAGATATTTAGCCATCCACGTGTGCTCTTTCGACCGGTCTCTCTCATAATCTCACTCGATCGGTCTCTCTCGGGAGATATATAGGTGAGTAAAAAGTTGTTCACTTAAAGATTGGTAATATGTGTGTGAATGAGAATATGTGTATTTGGGATATATATATATATATATATATATATATATATATATATATATATATATATATATGGAGAGATTTCTGCGACTGTGACATGCCCTCCAATCGAGTAGCTTAAGTTTTGCCGAAATGTCGATTTATTTCCGTTTCGGTGAATTTCGAGCAAACTCAATATGTCCTATTTTTAGGCAAGGTCATGCCAAAATTTTATATGACTTTTAAGCATGCATGCATTATTTATTTTATAAACCTTTTGCTTGTTATACCGTACAATCGGTCATGTAGGTGAGTGGATAGAAGGTGGAGCGGTGATGGACATGCATGCAAATAATAGGACTAGGATTAGATGTTCGTGTGCAAGATGCAAGGAAGGAGTCCTTTTTGACCCTTTTGATCGTGGCACTTTGAAGGCGCACCTGCTGATGAATGGTTTGATGGATGGCTATACTCGGGGGATAAGTGAAGAAGATGATGATGATGAGGACATCCAAATGGTAGGGAATAACGACATGGGGCTAGACGAAGAGATGACCGATCAACATGAAGACGATGGTGCCGGACATGGCGGCGAGGAAGAGTCCAGAAATGACGGCGGTGGAGAAGATTCCGGACACGGCGAAGAAGAGTCTGGACATGGCGGAGAAGAGGCGGTGGTCACGCCGCAGTCTTCGATGCTACTAAGTGCAGTCGTGCGACACCCTCATTTTCAAGACCTCCTTCCCAAGAGTACGACTAGCGAGAGAGCTGCTTCTAGAGAGGAGGCCAAGTTGGCTCAACTTGAAGTGGACTCGAGGACTCCATTGTATGACGGTTGCGATCCCAAGGTGACCCGCTTGAGTTTCACGCATGAACTTCTAAAGACGAATGCCAAAAACAAATGGACAAACAAAAGCCTCGATAAGCTTGAGATGTACTTCCCGCCCGCGTTCTTTGACATCATGGTACATCTGTGTACACATCATGGACGACATCATGGACCTCAGGCCCACATTCCTTCACAGCATGATGCTGTTCGAGAGGACGAATGGGGTCATCAAAGGATTCGTTCGTAACAAGTCCCGTCCTGAAGGGAGCATCGTCCAGGGGTATCTGACGCATGAGTGCTTCTCCTTTTGCGAGAATTATATTAGCATCGGAGACCCTATTGTTGGTTTGCCCGTCAAGAAGCACGATCGGAAGCTCGAAGGATATGGTCACAACAACGGCCGGAGGGAATTGCACGTGGACTACTCGGATCGACGGAACGACTTTGACAGGGCTAACTTAGTAGTGCTATAACTCCTAGATGTGGTAGATGATTATGTGGCACGACACAAAGAAAGCATCGCAAAGAAGTACCGTGATAATGGGATGCTCAAGACGGACGACGAAGTTACTGTAGATCACAATGCTACTTTCTCGCGTTGGTTCAAAGAGAAAGTTCTTGAAAATCCCCCGGAAGAGGGCAGTTCACACGGATTGCTCATACATGCCTTAGCACATGGCCCTGCACCCAAGCTCGCGACCTATCAGTCCTACGATATCAATGAGTACATGTTCTACACGGAGGCCAAAGACATGGACAGTGATTACCAGAACTCCGGGGTGACAATTCAATGTGTGACCGATGCCAGCGGCACAACTGAAAGATTCTACAGAACGGTCGAAGAGATCTGGGAGCTTGACTATGCGGGAATGCACGATGCGACGATGTTCTGTGTCAGATGGGCCAAGGACTTCGTAAAAGAAAACAAGTATTTCACCACCATGTCTATACCCAACGCGAAGAGCACTCCCGTGAACGTTAACATCATCGCCAAAAATGAGCCATGGGTACACGCTAAGGATGTGACACAATGCTTCTTCATAACCAACCCAGTCAATCCCAGCCGTGTTGTCATGAGGAGATCCAAAAGGAGCATTGTCGGAATGGATGGAGTCGCCAACGAGGAAGACTACGACAAAAACGGCAACCCGATGAGGGAAGATAACGATGGCGATGAAGCATACGTGAAAAGAAGAATCAAGACTACATGGCGGCGGATAGATCGTACTCCATTGCTCCGGAGAAGTCACAAGGAGGGGCTCAATTACTCGGCAACGAACAAGACAGGGAAGAAGCTTAATGTGAAACGTCGTTGACGCAGCTGATCAGAAACCTACATTTATATATTTGTATCTATTTTATGTACGCACTTAAGTAACCGTTATTGGTCAATCGATATGTTACCACATGCATGATTCCGGTGATATTCACGCATTGGGGGAGAGGGAGACGCCGTCGTCGTCGATCGGGAGAAAAACAAATAATAAAAATAAAAGTAAAGTAAACAGAAAAGGAAAGAAATATAATAAAAATAAAAGAAAACTAATAAAAAGAAAATAATAAATAAACATAATAAAAAGAATGTAATAAAGAAAATAAAGTAAAGAAAGTTAGCAGTAGCGCTGGGTCGGTACAAGCGTTACTCCTATAGCAGTTAGGAGTAGCGCTGGTACTAAACCAGCGCTACTTCTATAGCAGTTAGCAGTAGCGCTGGTACTAAACCTGCGCTACTATTATAGAAGTTAACCCGGCTCTAAATTTTCCTAACTCCCACTCTCCCTCCACTCCCCCTCGAGTCTCCTCTCCCTCCACTCTACCTCCAACGCTCGTGTTTTGCCACCGCCGTCCGCCAGAGATCTCCAAGAGCCGCCACACCCCTCCAAGCGCCGCCTCCACCCTCCAGTCGCCGCCACACCCCTCCACGCGCTGCCGCACGGCACTGTCGCACCCCTCCAGGCGCTCCCTCGACCTCACATCGCGGCGTATCCCTCAGGCTCGGGCTGGTTATTGTGTTTGGCCTACACGAAAAGACAAAAAATTAGTACAACAAAAATCATGAACGAACGAATTATTGATGAAACAAAACAAGGCACACATACCCATTTTTTGGCGTATTGCTTGATGTTGGCATTGCCTTGGTGGTGTGGCACACCAACCAATTGGGCACGACGGTCCTTGGCCATAGTGTGGGTGCTCAACCAAGCCTCTGTGCACCACCTGTCCACTATCATCTCCCAACAATCCATCTTATAGGCCAACCATCTCGGGGGACCTACGAACGTAAGTTAATGAAGAATGAAACTAAGTATTATAACTAAACAGACATAGCTAGCCCTAAGAATTGATCTTTGGAATGTACATACCTCCATGTACTCGGTCTTATCAAGGAAAATCTTTCGACATTCAGTCTTTGTCTTCGGCTCCCCTTGCTTGGCGTACCAATCTCGAACAGCCTGAACACGCATCTCGTGCCTCGTGTTATTCAATAAACTCTTGCACTCTTTCACGAGGTTCTTCTTGGCCGCCTCGTCCGTCCCCTCCTCGACCCTAAAGTAACTCTGCAATTATGCCAAAATAGATGCACAGATGAATAGTGAAATGATTTGGAAGGAAATAACAATATATAACATTGTATACTTTTTATTGTGTAAAATAGTAGTTATCCAAAAATAAGCCAACACCTTGTCGGCCACGCTCACGCAAACAACACCATTGACATGTGTGTTTTCCGGGAGCAGAGCGGCTTGGTAGTGCTCCCACTTGAGTCCTGGCTCGGGAACCATACCCTCACCAGGCAACTGCACTATCCCCGGGAAGTGATCCCTAAGTAAAGCACCAAGGAGGCAGTTTGGATTCCGGGTATTCTGCGGGTAATCCCACCCCCTACATAATGATAAGGCAAAGACATTAGCTACTTGGTGAAATATAATGATATAAGGTACACAATATATATCAACTTACTTCTCGCCATCTGGCTTAATGAATGCCCTGTGCTGCAACTCCAATCGGTCTGGAACTCGTGTCATACCACGTTGGTAGACCGACTTGCTAGCAGCCCCCTCAGCCTCTGCCTCAGCCCCCTCCGCCTCAGCCTCCGCCTTAGCACCCTCTGCCTCAACCCCCTCCGCCTCAGCCTCCGCCTCAGCACCCTCCGCCTCAGCCTCCGCCTCAGCACCCTCCGCCTCAGCCTCCGCCTCAGCCCCCTGCATCGGTGTCTGCTCCTGGACGGGAGGATCCCGCACTGGTGACACCCTCGTCTACAAGGGTGAAGTGGCTGAGACAGAAGTAGCCGAGGGTGGTGGCGACTGGCTCCTATCATGCAACCTCCCTCTCCCACGACCACGTCCTCTGCCTCTCTTCTTTCCTACGCCTCTCCCACGGGGCTCCTCGGCAAAGCTCTGCAACAAAGTGCTCCGTAGCTGCCCAGGTGCTATCCTCAACTTATCCCCGCTTGCCATGTCTCACCACCTATAACGATAATAGTTAAATAATTAGTAAAAATTCAAGGACAATAATTAAATGAACAATAATAAATACAACAATAATTCAACTAACAATTTAATAATTAAACAACAATGTTTGGATGCATACAAAGTACTAATAGTCTGGATCATCTGTCTCTTCTCTATGGTCAATTGAAGCAAAATCATCGTCAGTATCACACGTGTCGTCATGACTGATATCGTCATCGGGTTCAGGGACATCATGTGGAAGGCCTTTTTGTAACCGATCAAGCATTGATAGCTCATCGGCATTGGTGACTTCTTCTACTTCCACTTCTTCCTCATCATCACGTGAGTCTTGTTCCTCCGTGTTCAGGGTGGACGTAGAGCAGTTTCGGGTACGACGTTTGACACCACGTGATTCTTGGAAGAATTCTCCATCATATGTTATTGGGTCAATTTGAGGTTCATAATCGTTTTCATTTGGGGGAGGTGGTCTAAGATGTGGCGGCACATCGAACACGACATACCAACCTTCTAGGTTCTTAACACTTTGACGATAGTATGGCAGATAGAAAACTTGGGTGGCCTGTTGATCCACAATATAGACATCGGCACCGCTTAACTGCCTGTCTTGTCGAATTTCGACAATCCCAAGATGTTCATGAGTCCGTCTTGTCTTAGTAGGATCGAACCAATGACATTTGAACACAACAACGTTTGGAGGATTTTCACCATAATAATGAAGTTCGTAGACTTCTTCAAGTCTTCCATAATACTCGACACCTCCCTCACCTATAGCAGAGACACCGGAATTGTTTTTTTTTGACCGGGCATTGAAAGCTCTTTGCTAGCAGTACGAAAGCGATACCCGTTGATGTCGTACTTGTGAAATGTACTGACCTTAAAGTCAAAACCATTAGCTATTTGTCTCAATTCATTGTCGACTTGCTCATCTGAGTTAGCCTAGAAGTTAAGAAAAGATAGAGTTTGGTGTGTTACTCATGAGTAATAGCAACAAAGGAAATCACTTATTATATATAAGGGAGGTAAAGTTTTTTTGAACCAAGAGATGAAACCGGGATAGCCGCCTCCTGTCTTTTCAAGAAGTTCATACTCGAGAATGGATTCTTTTTCGATTGCAACACCATTCGATAATTGTTCGACGTATCAATTGTATCAATTAACAATAGTTGTTAGACACAAAACTTGTTAAAAGTTGCAAAACAATGTACAGAGCACTTACTCGATGTATGGCCGAACTTCTGTTAAATTGTTCAATATATACATCGTTAGTGTGCGCCACTCCTCGACGCACAACAACTTTGGTTTTCCCACACCAGAAGGTGCGAGCTTCCCTTTGAAAAGGCTGAGATTGGATTCACGTCATTTGGGGTCGCCCAGATTGTACCGAGGCTTTGGATTATGCAAGCTGTGCATAGTGGCATCATAGTGTGCTGTTACGAAGTTTGCCGCCTCCTCGGTAATGAACGCCTCGGCCATCGATGCTTCAATTCTACGTTTATTTTTACATTTTCCTCGAAGTGTCTTCTGCATTCTTTTAGTTGCGTAGCACCAACGATTTTGCACAGGGCCACCCAATCTTGCCTCGGTTGGGAGATGCAAAATCATGTGTTGCATCGGATTAAAGAAGCTCGATGGAAAAATCTTCTCTAACTTGCAGAGCAACTCAGGCGCCAACTCTTCCATGTCATCTATCAAGGCACGCGACAACTCTTTAGCACAAAGAACACGGAAGAAATAGCTCAACTCGGCCAATACTAGCCATTCAGCCTCGGGGATATAGCCACGCAACATCACCGGCATTATCCGCTCAAGCCATATGTGCCAATCATGACTCTTGAGCCCAAAAAATTTCATTTTTTCAATGCTCGCTCCCCTCGCTAGATTCGCAGCATACCCATCGGGGAACAACAACTTTTTTGCCCCCACAAGAGGATTTCCTTTTTTGCTCCGTTCTCAAGATTGTACCAGGCAGGTGGTTTGGACCAATTTTTTCTTCCTTTCGGTTCTCGCATGTTTAGTGATGGCCTATCACACAGAGTCTCGTGGTCAACTCTAGACTTTGTATTATCTTTGCCCTTATCAGTGCCGAAAAATGTGCCAAGAAGGTCCTCGGCGATATTCTTTTCAGTGTGCATCATGTCAATGTTGTGTGGAAGTAAGAGGTCTTCGAAGTAGGGTAGATCCCAGATGCATGGCTTGTGGGTCCAGGCGTGTTCCTCATTATAACCCAAGAAATACCCTGGACGGTTTGGATCAGGCTCCATAGATTTTAACTCTTCATTAATTTGTGCCCCCGTCAACGCACGTGGTACTGAGTGTTTGACAACTTTACCTTTCATGAAATTCTTCTTGTCTTTTCTGAATGGATGGTCCATAGGCAAGAACTGTCTATGCAAGTCAAAGCAGGAATACTTCCCACCCGCCGGCAACCAATGAAACTTAAGAGCTGCCTTGCATTGTGGGCATGGGAACCTTCCATGCACACACCAGGCAACGAAAAGCGCAAATGCTGGCAGATCATGCAACGAGTATTGGTACCAAACATACATTTGAAAGTTCTCTTTCTTAGCTGTGTCGTATGTGTTGACCCCATTCACCCAAGCTTCTTTCAAGTCATCCATCAGCGGTTGCATGTACACACTCATATTCTTCCCCGGGTAGTTTGGCCCTGGAACTATCAACGTCAGAAATATGTGCTTTGTTTGCATAATGGATGATGGTGGAAGATTGAGGGGAATGACAAATACAGGCCAGCAACTATATTGGGTAGCCGTCATACCAAAAGGATTGAACCCACCGAGGCTGATGGCGATTCGACAATTCCTTGGTTCTTTAGCTTTTTCCTTATGTATACTATCGAATGCCTTCCATGCGTCACCATCTGAAGGGTGTACCAACATCGGAACTCCGTGTTCATCTAATTCTTTCCTAATTCCATGTTTCTGCCATGTCATCTGTTTTGCTGTTTCTTCAAGCATGTAAAGTCGTTGAAGTCTTGGTAGGATCGGCAGATACCGTAGGACACTCACGGGGATTTTGCTCTGTTTCTTCTCACCTTCACCATTTTCTACCTCAACATATCTGGAGGACTTGCAAAATGGACAATATGTTTTGTCCGCATACTCTTTCCTAAATAAGGCACATCCCTTCTCACAAGCATGTATCTGCTCATACCGCATCTTGAGTGCACTAAGGATTTTGTCTGACTCATATAGGTTTGAAGGCATAATATGACCTTCTGGTAGAAAGCGCCCAAATAGGGTCATCACTGAGTCAAACAGGTCTCTTCCAATGTTGAACTGGGCTTTCAGAGACATTACTTGTGCGATGGCATCTAGCTGAGAAATCTTAGTGTCCTCGTGAAGAGGATGTTTTGAAGACTCCAACATGGCATAGAAGTCTTTCGCGGATTCCTCCATCTCTTCGTCCTTGTTCCGAACATCATCAAAGCCATTCACCATGTCTTCAATCCCTGTACCATAATCATCGGTGCGCCGACGCAACACCTCGTCTCTGTTATGTTGGGCCGACTCACCATGAAATGTCCACAAGGTATAGCCGGGAGTAAAACCACGCATCTGCGGGTGTTTACCCATTACATCCTTTATCTGTCGCGAATAATTCTTGCACTTAGTGCAGGGGCACCATGTTTTTGGCTGGCCTTTAGAAAATGTCGTTTCCACGAATTCATAGGTTTTGCTCAACCATTCATCGGTCATATCTCTCTGACTATGGTGAACGGTGTACATCCATTCACGATCAGTCATTCTGGCAAGCTAGCTACATAATATCCACATATAAAACAATATAAATTATCAATTCATCAAGTATGTTAAATTAATTACGACCATTTTTTAATCATGGTTAATACATTGGGATGCACAGCATGCACACCTACCAGCTACTAGGTAAAGATGGGTCCTAATCCCACCCGAGTATGTGTAGATTGGGTCATTTCCCCATGCTCTGCTCCCGACCCAACGCAAAATTTTGGCAGCACCTCCCCGCTGTTCTCCTGATACACGTCTCGGCAACTAACCGAGAGGATGTGTACCCGGATAACAACAAGGAGGAGCTGTCAAAACTCTGCATGGGATCCAGAGCAAAGCGTGGGAAACGACCCAATCTACACATACCCGGGCTGTCCATGGATAACGTTGGACAATTCGAAAGAATCACCGTTATAAATATGCAAATGCATGCATATTTATGACAGGAACCCTTTCGAACGGGAGACGCATATTGGTTACGCAACACCTTTGCATTTTAATACTAAAAATACCTAGCTAGATAGTGTCATCAGCACGAAGGCCGGAAGTGAGCAAAATAAAGGGGGTGGAGGAGGAGTTAAGAAATGTGCTGACTTTCGAATGCAGGGGAGGTCGTCAAAAACCAAACCCTCGCGAAGAAGCTACTGCACATTTAAATGCACTCAATCAACACAAATACGCACTCGCGGTAATTAAGCTAACTAATACTAACATCTATTAATAATAATTTATTATTCAAGTTTTGTTACACTTCTCTTCTTCTATTTCTTTTCTTCTTATTATTTTGTTTCTATTGCTAACAGCTAGCTAACTAATACTAACAGCTAGCTGACTAATACTAACAGCTAGCTAACTAATACTTACATGTACTAACATTTATTGCTAACTAAATCTAACTAAAAATCTACCACTAAAAATCTACCACTAAGTAATTGCTAACTAAATTTAACTAAAAATCCACTACTAACAGATCTAACTAAAGCCTCCTTTAATTTGAAAGATTTTTCATCGGAAAAACGCAGGAATGCAAATTCCATAGGATCTAACTAAGGCCTCCATTTCAAACGTTTCATTTGTTTCATATTCATGTACTTTTCCTCTGTTTTTCAATCCTCAGTTTTACACATGCATCTTCTATTCTTAAATAGTTGCAACCCACAAAGTATTTTTCCTAAGCATGCAATGCGTCCACACCAACAAACCATGCATGTATGCCACATAATTAACCTACAATCCCACTAAATATATTTTATATGGATGCAACCCTTTTCTATTCTTAAATAGTTGCAACCCACAAAGTATTTTCCTAAGCATGCAACAACTTGCACACCAACAAAACATGTATTTTCCTAACCATGCAACAACTGCCAAATCACTAGTTCCGATAGTTTTCCTACATTTTTCCTATTCCTATGTTTTTTGCGATCCTGTAAATGTAAGAGGCCCTAACATAGAAAAAATAAACTAAAAAAATAAAAAAAGGGGGAGGAGAAGCTCACCGGCGAGTCGGGGCGGGGCTGGCGCGGGGCGGTGGCGGGGCGGGGCTGGCGCGGGGCAGAGCCGAGTAGGGGCGGCGCGGGGCAGAGGCGGGTAGGGGCGGGAGCGGGGCAGAGGCGAGTAGGCGCATCGCGGGGCGGCGCCGGCGAGTACGGCGGGCGCGGGGCGGCACGAGGGCCGATGCCTCGGGGCGGGGCGATGCCGGGGCTGGCGCAGGTCGGCGCCGACGAGTAGGGACGGCGCGGGGCGGCGCAGGGCGGGGCGGCGCAGGGCGAGTAGGGTCGACGATGGCGGCGGGTCGGGAGAGCAGGGTCGGAGAGGTGAGAGAGAAGAGGGGTTAGGTCATGGCCTGCACGGGGGGATAACCACCCGACTATGTCGTGAGCTGGCTGTCGGCAAAGACAGTCGTTAGGCTTTGCCGTCAGCTGGCTGTCGGCATAGACGCCTCCCGTTAAGCCGTGGTCGAACGTGGGACCGAGAACCTCCCTATGTCGTAAGCCGCCCTTTGCCGTCAGTCTTTTGCTCCTTTTCCGTCAGCCAGCTGACGGCTTAGATAGACCGGACGGCATAGAGTTTCTATGCCGTCAGCCACGCCTATGCCGTCAGCATTATTTTCGGCTGAGGGAAAAGCCTCTATGCCGTCAGCCCCGTGAAAATGCTGACGGCAAAGCCAAAAGCTGTTGGCAAATTAGGTTTTTCCAGTAGTGATAGTCCTATCAACATACAACTCACCCTATAGTGTGATCCACACACGCGATCATATGATGGGCACCAAAGGACAGCAACATAACCACAAGCAAATTAAACCAATCAAAGCAATTCATCAATCACCGATAGGACAACGATAATCTACTCAGACATCATAGGGTAGCAACACATCATTGGATAATAATATGTAGCATAAAGCACCATGTTCAAGTAGAGGGTACAGCAGGTTGCGGGAGAGTGATCCGCTGAATATAGATGGGGGAAGGTGATGGAGATGCTGGTGAAGATGACGGAGGTGTTGGTGTAGATCGCCGTCACACGATGATGTCCCGGGCGGAATTCTGGCGCCGCCGGGAGAGAGGGGGAGAGAGCACCCCTCCTTCTTCTTCTTCCTTGACCTCCTCCCTAGATGGGAGAAGGGTTTCCCCTCTGGTCCATGGTCTCCATGGCGGCGGAGGGGCGAGAGCCCCTCTGAGATTCGATCTCTCTCTGTGTGTCCTTCTCTTTCTGCGCTCCCAGATTCTGCGTTTCACCGTTTCTTAAATTCCCTGAGATACGTAACTCCGATTGGGCTGAAAGTTTAACACGATTTTCTTCTGGATATTATCTTTCTTGCGACGAAAGAAGGGATGAAACCGCCTTAAGGAGTGGCCACAAGCCCCCCTGCCGCGGGCCCACCCCCTGGTCGCGGCGACAGGGCTTATGGCACTCCGTGCATCGCCTCGCGTTGATTCTTCTTCCCAAAAATCATAAATATTCCAGAAAATCCCCGTAAGTTTTTAGTACGTTTGGACTTCGTTTGGTATGGATATTCTGCGGAACAAAAAACATGCAACAAACAGGAACTGGCACTGGGCACTCGATCAATATGTTAGTCCCAAAAATAGTATAAAAAGTTACCAAAAGTATATGGAAGTTGTAGAATATTGGCATGAAACAATAAAAAATTATAGATATGACGGAGACGTATCAGTTTGCAAGTGGTCTTTAATCAGATTTTGTCGACAGTCACTTTGAGGAAGTGATTCGTCCATTTTGCATCATGCTTTCATGTTGATATTTATTGCTTTATGTGTTGTTATATTACTTTGTGGTACCATATTTATGCCTTTTCTCTCTTATTTTGCAAGGTTTATTTGAAGAGGGAGAATTGAGGCAGCTGGAATTCTGGACTGGAAAAGGAGCAAATCTTATTCCACTATTCTGCACATCTACAAATGCCCTGAAAAATTACGTGGAATTTTTTGGGTTTATATAAAAAATACTGGGCTAAAGAAGTACCAGAGGGGGGCTACCAGGGCGCCACAAGCCTTGCCACCGCCACCTCCCCCCTGGTGGCGGCTAGCAAGCTTGTGGGCTCCCTGACGGCCCACTAGCCCCCCTCTTTTGCTATATGAAGGGTTTCGTTCTAGAAAAAAAATCAATCGGCAGCTTTTTCGTGGTTTCACCGCTGCCACGAGGCGGAACTTGAGTAGATCCAATCTAGAGCTCCGGTAGGACGATCCTCTCGGGGAAACTTCCCTCCCGGAGGGGGAAATCGTTGCCATCATCATCAAAAACACTCCTCTCGTCGGAGGGGAGGCATCTTCATCCACATCTTCAACAACAACATCTCCTCTCCAATCCCTAGTTCATCTATTGTAACCAATCTCCGTCTCACGACTCCGATTGGTACTTGTAAGGTTACTAGTAGTGTTGATTACTCTTTGTAGTTGATGCTAGTTGGATTACTTGGTGGAAGAGTTTATGTTCAGATCCTTGATGCTATTCATTACACCTCTGATCATGATTATGATTATGATTTGTGAGTAGTTACTTTTGTTCCTGAGGACATGGGATAAGTCATGCTGATAATAGTCATGTGAATTTGATATTCGTTTAGTATTTTGATATGTTGTATGTTGTTTTTCCTCTAGTGGTGTTATGTGAAAGTCGACTACATAACACTTCACGATATTTGGGCCTAGAGGAAGGCATTGGGGAGTAGTAAGTAGATGATGGGTTCCTGGAGTGACAGAAGCTTAAACCCCAGTCTATGTGTTGCTTCGTTAGGGGCTGATTTGGATCCACTAGTTTAATGCTATGGTTAGACGTTGTCTTAATTCTTCTTTCGTAGTTGCGGATGCTTGCGAGAGGGGTTAAACATAAGTGGGATGTTAGTCCAAGTAAGGGCAGTACCCAAGCGTCGGTCCACCCACAAATCAAACTATCAAAGTAACAAACGCGAATCATATGAACATGATCAAACTAGCATGACAGAAATTCCCGTGTGTCCTCGGGAGCGTTTTTTCCTCCTATAAAACTTTGTTCAGGCTTGTCCCTTGCTAGAAAAGGGATTGGGCCACTTGCTGCACCATTTCTATTACTTCTTACCTTTTACTTTTCGCTTGCTATGTTTCACCTCACTACACCATTACTTGTTACCGCTACTATGAGTGCTTGTAGTTATTACCTTGCTGAAAACCATTTATCGGAGCCTTCTGCTCCTCGTTGGGTTCGACACTCTTTCTTATAGAAAGGACTATAATTGATCCCCTATACTTGTGGGTCATCAGGAAGCATTCTTACTATTTTGTTCGAGTGCAATTTCTAATATTCTTGTTCAGATATTTCTGCCTTTTGATTCAGCTCTACCGTCAATGTTATTCTCTGGTCTAATGTGTTGTCCTCTTCGGGATGGCTCGACCAACTCGTCAGAATCCGGGTCGCGAGGGTGCTGATGTTCCGCCACCACCCCCTCCGCCTCCTCCTGCGCCGCCGCCGCCTCCTCCTGTAGAGGCTTGCACGCGGTGATGGCTGCAACAAATGCTAACACCTAGATGTTAATCCAGCTGTTGCAAGAGAGGACCAATCAGCAGCAAGGCAATTTCAACCATGGTGGTAATCAATTTGCATCTCTGAGTCAATTCCTGGCAAACCAGCCGAAGACCTTCACGTCGTGTGATCAGCCTTTTGACGCTGAGGACTGGATTCGGGACATGAACAAACACTTTGAGTGCAGCAATGTCTGTCCGGAGGACTTCGTCAAGTTTGCAACGTTTCAGCTCAAGGGGCAGGCAATAGTTTGGTGGCAGCAGTTGAAGGACTACAAGGGTGGCTGAATGATTAGTTGGGATGACTTCTGGGGAGATTTCAGGTCCCACTATATCCCGTATAGCTTTCTGGAGGAGATGCGTGAGAAGTTCAAACGCTTGAAGCAAGGTGGTTCCTCTGTGTACAAGTACAACGTCGAGTTCCACGAGCTGGCTCGATATGCCTTGCAGGACATTCCAGATCAGAAGAGCAAGATCTACCAGTTCAGTGGTGGTCTGAGAGAGGACTTGCAGTTGATCCTCTCCTTGCACGATCCCGATGAGTTTGATAAGTTCTATAACTTGGCTCTCAGGGCTGAGGTAGCTTTGCTCAGGGTGGAGAATTCGAAGAAGTGTTTCAGAGAGTCCAATTCATCACCCTCAACTTAGGTGGTTCCGAAGCAACAGAAATACTAGGTGTCTCCTCCTCCTCCTCGGCAGACTCAGCAGTTCAAGAAATCAGGTGGTCGTGGTTCTTCCCATCTGCCCAACCCAGCTTTCCAACAGAGGTTTCAGCAGCAGAACCAAGGGAATCCTCAGGTGCAGTTCCGTCAGCCGACAGATGTTACTTGTCACAAGTGTGGGCAGAAGGGTCATTATGCCAACAAGTGCACCTCTCAGCTGCGTCTTCTGCCTCCTCCTCCAGGGAAGCCTCCAAGCAATGCTATAGTGAAGTTCAACCCCACATCTGCGAGAGTCAATATGGTGAATGCAGCTGAAGCAGACAACTCCTCACACGTGATTTTGGGTAATCTCTTGGTTAATGATATTCCTGCTAAGGTCTTGTTTGTTTCGGGTGCTTCAAATTCGTTCCTCTCCCTTCCATTTGCATCCAAGCATAATTTTCTTGTAGAGGAGCTTCCTAGACCGTTGTCAGTAGTATCTCCGGGAAAGTTCATGCATGCTAGTACTCGAGCACCAGATGTCTGTGTCAAGATGGGTAATTATGCTTTTCTGGCTTCTCCTATTGTCCTTGGCAAATCTGATATCGATTTGATCCTTGGGATGGATTGGTTGGCTATGAACAAGGCGTCTATTGATTGTGAAGCTAAAGAAGTGAAGCTAACTCATTCTTCGGAGAACGTGATTATCTTCACAGCGCGTGATGACATGGTCCGTCTGTTTTCCTTGAATGAGAAGGGTGAGATCTCTCCAGTTTCTCAAGTCCCAGTGGTCTGCCAATATGAAGATGTTTTTCCGGAAGAAATACGAGGAATGCCTCCGCACCGAGCAGTTGAGTTCATAATTGAGCTTGAACCGGGTACTGAGCCTGTGTGCAAACGGCCGTACAAACTGGGACCAGAAGAGCTGAAGGAGCTGAAGAAACAACTTGATGAGCAAGAGCGACTGGGTTTGATCAGACCAAGCTCATCTCCTTGGGGCGGTGGAGTTCTTTCCGTCAAGAAGAATGATGGTACGGAACGACTCTGTGTCGATTACCGCCCATTGAATAAGAAGACGATTAAAAACAAGTATCCACGTCCTAACATCAATGAGTTGTTTGAGAAATTGAAAGCGGCTAAGATCTTCTCGAAGCTTGATCTCAGGATGGGTTATCATCAGATTCACATTCGCAAAGAGGACATTCCAAAGACTGTTTCCGAACAAACTTTGGCTCATATGAGTACACAGTGATGTCTTTTGGTCTGGCCAATGCTCCACCGACCTTCTGTCGGATGATGAATTATATCTTCTCCCCATTCAAGAATGAATTCATCTTGTTGTATCTTGATGATACTCTGGTCTTTTCGGAAACTGAGGAAGAGCGTGAAGAACATCTCAAGCTTGTGCTAAATAAGCTAAGAGAGCATAAGTTCTATGCTAAGTTTTCCAAATGCGAGTTTTGGTTGAAAGAAGTTCTCTACCTTGGGCACATCATCTCTGTTGAGGGCATCAAAGTTGATCCATCGAAGGTGCAGGCCATCGTTGAGTGGGAACCTCCGCAAAATGTGAAGCAGCTTCTAAGCTTTCTCGGGCTTGCAAGCTATTGTAGAAGATTCGTTGAGTATTTCTCCAAGATTGCTAAGCCTCTCTCAAGTCTTCTTCAGAAGGGTGTGAAGTATGTCGGGTCTCCAGAGTGTCAGTTGGCTTTCGACACACTCAAAGAGAAGCTCACTTCTACTCCAGTCTTGGTTCCTCCAGATGACTCCAAACCTTATCAAGTGTTCTGCGACGCCTCTCTTCAAGGTCTTGGTGCAGTGTTGAAGCAAGACAAGAAAGTGGTAGCTTATACCTCGAGGCAGTTCAAGCCAAGTGAGAAGAATTACCCTACTCATGATCTTGAGTTGGCGGCAGTGGTACATGCTTTGATGACGTGGGGACACCTCTTGTTGGAGAGAAAGGTTGAAGTGTTCACCGATCACAAGAGTCTCAAGTACATCTTCACCAATCCTAACCTCAATCTTCGGCAAAGTCGTTGGGTGGAAATGCTCCGAGATTTTAGTTCGAGCATTGAGTACACTCCAGGCAAAGCTAATGTCGTGGCAGATGCTTTGAGCAGGAAGGCTTACTGCAACAGTCTCATTCTGAAGCCTCTCCAGCCTGATCTTTGTGAATCTTTCAAAAAGTTCAACCTTCAGTTAGTACCTCAGGGATTTCTTGCTAATCTTCAGATTTCTCCGACCTTGGAAGACGAGGTCCGACAAGCTCAATTTCATGATGCAATGTTGAAGAAAGTTAATATTGGCTTGGCAAAGGTAGTTCCCAAGTATAAGTGCTTCAGAGTTGATGCCAGAGATACATTATTCTTTGAGGATCGTCTTGTCGTTCCGAAAGGGGATCTCAGAAAAGTTATGATTGAAGAAGCTCATAACTCTCTTCTCTCGATACATCCAGGAAGTTCCAAGATGTATCAGGATTTGAAACAGATCTTCTGGTGGACTTGCATGAAGCGTGAAATTGCTCAGTTCGTAAATGAATGTGATGTATGTCCAAGGGTGAAAGCAGAGCATCAACGTCCAGCGGGTCCTTTGCATCCATTGCCCATTCCCGAGTGGAAGTTCGACCATATTGAGGTGGATTTCGTCACCGGGTTTCCGAAGTCCAAGAAGGGTAACACTGCCATCTTCATCGTCATCGCCAAGTTGAGCAAAGTAGCTCATTTCCTTCCAGTCAAGGAGTCTAACTCGGCAGCTCAACTTCCAGAGGTTAGTCTCATTGCATGGTGTTACAATGCTGATTTGTTCAGATCGCGGAAGCATCTTTACTTCCAAGTTCTGGGACTCATTTCAGTATGCGATGGGTACTAAGATTCGATTCAGCACAACCTTTCATCCTCAGACAAGTGGGCAAGCTTAGAGAGTCAATCAGGTACTCGAGCATATGCTAAGAGCCTGTGTCATTTCCTTTGGCATGAAGTGGGAAGATTGCCTACCTTTTGCTGAGTTTTCTTATACCAACAGTTATCAGGCAAGTTCAGGAAAAGCTCCGTTTGAGATTCTCTATGGCAGGAAGTGCCATACCCCGCTCAACTGGTCAGAGACTGGCGAGCATCAGATTCTTGGGAATGACTTGATTGAAGAAGCAAAAGAAATGTGTCGTATCATTCGGGATAATCTCAAAGTAGCACGGTCCCGTCAGAAAAGCTACTATGATCGCAAGCATCAAGACATGTCTTATGAGCTCGATGACTTCGTCCATCTTAAAGTGTCTCCTATGAAGGGCACTCAATGTTTTTGCATCAAAGGCAAGCTTGCTCCTCGTTTTGTTGGTCCTTTCAGAATTGTCGGCAAGAGAGGCGACCTTGCTTATCAATTAGAGATCCCTTCAAACTTTGCAAATGTGCATGGTGTGTTCCATGTCTCTCAGCTCCAGAGATGCTTCAAGACTCCTGAGCGCACAGTTGATCTTCAGGATATCGTCCTTCAACCCGACCTATCCTATCATGAGCATCCAATTGAAGTTCTTGAGACGACTGAGCGCAAGACCCGCAATAAGTCAATCAAGTTTCTCAAGGTGCAGTGGTCACATCATTCCTATAAGGAGGCCACTTGGGAGCGCGAGGATCACCTCCGTTCCGAATTTCCAGAGTTCTTTCAGTCCTAGATCTCGGGTCGAGATCTTCTAGTAGTGTGGGAGAGTTTGTAATGCCCCAGATGAAACCCTTGCCATTTTGGGAACCTTTCCTATTTTGGAACCATGTTTTCATGCTATAAGAGTTATCATTTCATGTGGTTTGTATTGTGTCTCCATCTTGCATCATGGCATTCATTGCATTCATGGCAATCCCTTTGTGTTGACGTTATTTGATCCATGATGAATGCTAGTGTGCTTGTGTTTGGTGTGGTGGTGCTTTCAAACTAGGTTGCTTTCAAACTAGGTTTCAAACAAAAACCTTCTCCATTATATTTCAACTCATTAATTCACTTGGTTTAAACCTGTTGTAAAAAAGTTGATCATTTGTTGTTTTATCTTGTGTGTGAAGGGGTGTTGTCTTGGGGTTTAAAAACTTAATACATATATGGTTTTCATCTACAAAACAACATTGGAAATTATGTTTTGAATTTAATTTAGTTGCTCCAAAAATCAATTTTATACTTTATTTAAATAGGGCATAATTCCCTTATGCCCTAAGTATTTTTATTTTCTTTTCTTCAAACCCCTGTGTGGATGTGTGCATTTTGTTTGAGGGTTGTTATTTAAAAATGAAAAAAACCTTTTGTTGTTTTTATTTGTTATCAGGCGCCACGTGGGCTGGCTCCCTCCTTCCCCGTGGCCCATCTCCTTCTTTCCTCGCGCACGACCCGTGAGACATCCGTCTCCTTCCTCGCGCTGTCATCACCCCTGTACGACCGAAGGCTAGCCCCCGATCCTTCCCCTCTTCGATCTTGCGGCTCCAATTGCGCATCCCGAGGCCATTTAAGCAGCCAGACGCCCTTCTCGCAACCCTAGGGCTCCATTTTCCTCCTCTCCTCTCTGGCGCCGTCGGGGGCGCTCCCGAGCAGCTCCACCGCACTGGTCGGCTGCTGTTGAGCTCGTCTCTGGCGGATCGGCGTCTCATCTTCTTCCCCGACCGAACCAGGAGCAAGCGGAGGACGCAGGAGATCTATTCCCGACGAGATCACACGACGGGAGCAGCTACATCGTCCACTCCGACGGCACCATCTTCCTCCACTCCGGCGGTCTTCTTCTGCAGCACCTCGTTGTCGGCCCCTCTGCAACTCCACGACGATCCCCTCTTTGACCCCTAGGTGAGCAGCGCCCCGCTCCCCTCCACTTTCCCCTTCCCTCTGTAGCCGATCGCGCCGCTTCATCGCCGGTGTTGGTCTATCGCGCAGAGCAGCAGCAGCTTTAGTGCAGTATGTAGGTTGTCCATCGCGCCGCCGTCGTGGTTCACCTCCCGGCGAGTTCGAGGCGGGAATGGAACCCCTGGGGTTCCCTCTCCCCCCCACAAATGCCATGTGCCGATTTGTCGTCGTAGCTTTGCTGGGGAGCCTCCCCTATTCTGGCCACCGCTGGTCTGTAGTAGGAGTAGAGAGGGATGCTCAAAAGAGCAACTTCCCCCTCTTTGTTAAGAACCGTTAGCATAACAGAGTGGTAGGGGCGCGATTTTGCACAGGCAGGTCACTGGTGGTAGTTGCGTGCCAGAGAGTGTTAACCTGCCCCCTTCCACTTCTGTGTCGAGAGCAAAGTGATAGCCCAGTGGTGCAAGCGTGTGTACTTGATGTAGAGGTTGTGGGTTCAAAACCCGGAGGCCTCCCTTTTGTTTTTTTCACTTGTTTTTTTCATGTTTCTTTGTTTTGATACATTGTGCTATTTGGTTCCTTACAAGAAACCAGGGGGTGTATTCCTTTAAAGGCCTAGAGTGCACATGTGTGTATGTGGGTGTGTGTATGCACTTGTATGTATATGTGCACATGAGTGTGTGTATGTGCATGAGAGTGAGTGTGTGTGCATGTGGTTGCACATGGACATGTGCAAGAGGGCCTAGCCCCTCATGTTGCACCTATTCATGTGTGTGTGTGTGTGAGTGTATGTCCTTGAGTGTGTATGAGCACATGTATGTGTGTATGTGCTCATGCATGTGTGTGTGTGGGCATGGGTGCACATATGCACTTGTGCATGAGGGCTAACCCCTCATGCTTGCCACATTGGAGTGATGTGGTTGTGTGTGGGGCTTGTGTGGTGCATGTGTAGGTGTAGGTGTTGCCACATGTGTTATATTTACATGTGATATTGTTCCTATATGTCATATTGGATTCTAGGTGTGTTTTTCGAGCTAGCTTTGTGCCTAGATGCTACATGCAAGTACCCATGTATTATATATTCTTTTGGGGTAGAATCTTCCCAGGAATGCATTGGTGAAATCATATTTCACTTTAGATCAACTGCATAAAACTGTTATTTTCTGTCATGATGCCATGTTTAGTGCTTTGTATTAGGTGATGCCTTGACCCTATGAGGATGAATCCTTGATGTAGTGGTAGTGGGTGAACCCACCTACAGCATGGGGTCTTTGTTTTGTTCATAGGAATTTGTATGCACCTATTGTGCCTTGTCAAAGTTGACACTTGGCTAAAACTGACAGATTTGTGAAAATCTGTGATTTTCACTAAGTCTAAGAATCTGATGTTATTTTCTTCCCCTGTTGTTTTCGTTGCATTAGCTCCTGTCTTGGGAATCAGCCCATGCAACAAACTAAAGTTTATGTGATTTTGTGTTTGTCTAGCTCCCTGTTAAATTTCATGCTTATACACTTCCTGTAGATATCATTTTGGAGGCTGCCAAAATGCTTGAGAGCATAAGCAGCTAGTGAAAATCTATGATTTTCACCAAGTCCCAGAATCTGTAATATTTTGTCCAAGTTTGTGTACATAGATATGCTCATGGGTGACTCCTTTGGCTCATTTGGATGGCTATAGCTACTTTAAATATTGTAGACAAACTGCTATGATGCTGTTAAAAACAGATTGCATGTTTTTTGTTGATTTGAAGCTTGTGTGGTCATTGTTTATGGTGTGGTATATTTCCATGCACCACCCCACTTATATTTTGTTGCTTGATCATATGGAAACCTGGTAACACTAGGGGACTGCTATTGGAGTGTGTTTGTGGTTGATTTCAACCGTAGGTCTCCATATCTTGTTTTGTAGTTTCCGGTTGATCCGTAGCTCCGTTCTATACGTTCTTTATATGTTTTTGCATTGTATTCTCATGAAGCACATCTTCATGCAATCTTCATGCATGTTAAGATAACTTCAAAGGAGGTTCTGTCCAGAATTCTATTAACTCAACTAATGTATATGAAAATGACTAGAGTAGTGATGCATGCTTCCTTCTTCACACATGCATCATATTGCTTGTTGCATTATGTTGTGTTGGTGTTCATTGGTTGTTATCTTCTCTTGGGTAGCATCGGGATCAGAGAGCGAGTAAGTGCAGGAAGATCAAGAGTAGTTCCAAGCTGAGGACATCACAGGCAAGATGACCATGACCTTGATACCGTATCTAGCTTTGTTATGCTTAGAATCACGTTTCCTTCGATACATGCTCGCTGCCTACCACTTGATATAAATGCCACTTGTTATTTCCATGAAATCGAAACACCTCCCTCTCCTAGCAAATGTTGCTTGGCTAAGTAGGCTTGCTCAACCTCTAATGAATAGCTTTGCTAGTTGCCGGTGCCAGCTGTCTCATGTGATAACATGAGTATTTTGATATCATTATGTTTAATCTGCTATTTAATTAATGCACCTATAAACTTGGAAAATGACGGAAGGCCTAGCCTTTGCCGGGTGATTTGTTCCGTTCTTGCCGCCTTAGTTTCGGTTACCGGTGTTCGATTCCATAACTAATCGCTCCTAACACGTTCGGGGTTGTTATGGGGACCCCCTTGATAAATCGTGTAGTGTTAAGGCTTGTCTCCCAGGACCCATCATTGGTTTTAATCTGCTAATCACCTAATAATAATTTGCATAGGGAATAGCTACCCCGAGGATTTGATCAACAACCCGGGCCAGTGCTCCTCATGAGTGTTGGTCCCACCTGAGCGATGTCCGGGGCCCCCCTGGTCTCCCAGGGTTTAGCCAACCCGACGTCTAGCTCATCCGTCGTGTCCTGACACTAAGATACACGGCTCTTATCGGGGTCGTCGACATGACGGGAGGTCCTGCTAGATTTGTGTGACTTTAGCAATATATCTTGCGTATAGGAATCCCGTTGAAACTTTTGGTCTCCTCAAATTAGAGGTTTTCCTCTAAGAAATCCGACGAGATCACGAGTTTCGTGATAGAGGATTACTTTGCGGCCCGTGGCAGTTTGTGATGGACTAGTTGGAGCACCCCTGCAGGGTTTAATCTTTCGGAAAGCCGTGCCCGCGGTTATGTGGCAAACATGGATAATTTGTTAACATCCGGTTCTAGACAACTTGAAGTAACTCTAATAAAACTGCCAACTGTGTGCGTAACCGTGACTGTCTCCTTCGAAGGCCACTCTTCGATCGGGAACACGGTGGGGTTATGTTTGACGTAAGTAGGTGTTCAGGATCACTTACTGATCATCTAGTCTTCGATCCCTCGCGTAGACCACCATATAATTAGTCTGATCGTCGTAAGTTAGCCACCATAAATGCTTAGGTTGCTGCAAACCCATACACTAAACCTTCCTCACCTAATAACTTGACTAGATTCAGTACCAAGGTCATTAGATTGTTGAGTCCCCGTGGCTCACATATTACTTCAAACCCCAACAGGTTCAGGTACGCATGATGCAGGAGATCCTGATGACAACCAGCTGAAGTTTGAGTTCGATGAGGACTCTGGCCGTCTGTATGTGAACTATTAGGAAGACTGAGGCCGTGGTCGTGATCGCGGGCTAGCATACGGAATGTGTTAGATCATCTGTTTTTCCGTTTAAGTCCGTTGCTGGAGTTGCTGCTACTCTGAACAATGTGTGTCTATAAGCTATATCAGATATTTTTAACAGATGACAAGTGTATGCCCTACTTGTTAATCTTTATTTTTGTATTGTGATGATTACCCTGTTTGCGAAATGGGTAGATGCGCCTCTTTCCCCTTTTGAGGCGTCGCCCCCAAATAAGGAAAGGGCCGCATCTTAGCCGTTAAAAAAGAAGAGTTGGTCGACGTAGTAAGTGGGTTGGTCACTGACGCGGTGGCCAACTTGATTCCGGCAATTTTCAATTGGTCAAAGAGCAATCCAAATGCACGGCCGGAGGACTACCCAATTCCCAGCTTTGTCGGGAGCAACTCGGCGAACACTACAACACCAACACCTTCCCAAGCAACCGCAAAAGGCCCCATTCCTATTCATAGCAGCCCAACCTCCGTCTCTGGTATGCTCGGCGGGCCTTCCTCGCTGGCTGAGCTAGACGCCCTCACGGTAATTACGCGTCATACCCTTTTCACCATAATGTCTATAGTCTTCCGTTTCAGTTGCCTTTGAGATGTTTGATGTCGCAGACATGTCTCCTTCGTAGACCGACGACACCCCGTGCAGCCTACTCTACGACATCAAGGACCAGAAGGTGGTTGTGGGAAAGGCAACCATCGTGAAGACGAAGGACCACATGTTCCACAATCGACAGTTGCCCGATGGCGTCTTCAAGGTTAGCGTGGCCAGTGTTTTAGCGGGCCTCGAGCATTTGCCTCCTCCGATACCAGTTGGTGATGACGAGACCCCTGACATGATTGGCGCATGCAAGAACTGGTTCTTGACTTGGCCGAAGTCTCTTCTTCGTCTCGAGGAGCCCAGTATCACGCCAACGCCAACTTCTCAAGAAGGTATGAACACCACCCCACTTACCAAATTACCTACATCTGTCGTGGTGGATTATGGTAGCGTATGACGCGAGGGAGAGCCTCCATTAGTGCTAGATCATGTCGCTCCCGCTGTCAAAGAAGAAAATGTTGATGATTACATGGAGGATGATGATGAGGACCCGAACCAGTATTTCAATACCGCCTATGATGGATTGATGGCTCAAGACGCTGAAGACTCAGGCTATGACCGTGGAGATGATGACTTGATGTTGCCTAAATTGTCGGAGCCGGAACGTCCTAAGGCGGAATGCAAAAACTATCTCTTCAACCCATCCTCGCAGGAGACGCCTCTAGATGTCGCCTCTACCCAGCAACCCCCCGAGGCCCGTCCACTGTTTAGCGTGAGGACACTTGGGGTGGTGGTTAGGGAAGGTATGGTGGGCTCACTACCGCCACCCCCCAAGAAGCAAAGGAAGAGAGCGGCCAAGAAAGGCCCTAAAGGTGCCATAGGTGCTTCAAGCAGCCAGCCGCCTCTGAAACCCCTGGTGGTAGACAGAATACCTGTCAAAGGTAAGCCGCTTGTCCACATCGCCGGCAAGCCGATCCTACCAGCCAAAGTGCTAGATCACATACTGAACAATGATCTAAAGAGACTCCATGAAGATGTGCTGGCCAGAGAGAAAAGCCTTCTGGTCACAACACATCCAGGATACCCGCTTTACGTGGCTCATGTGCCGGGTGGGAAGTTGTACGTCGATACCTGGCCCGCGAATCAATTCCTCCCGCGATTTGACTACATCTACAATATGTTCCACATGACCAAGCTAGATTTCTAGTTCATTCGCATGTATGCGTTGTATCTCGACTCCATCATCAATATGGGGAGCATCAAATATATATGCTTCGCGGACCCATACTATATGAACAAGGGCTTCTTGGAAGTTTGCAAAGAGCACCGTGACTATGCGAGCAAGTACCTCGGCGAATTCATGATCACTAATAAGGACAAGGGAGCGATTCTCATGCCTTATCATCCCACTTAAGTCATCCGCGCATATCCTTTCGTACATGTTAATCATTCCTTTGCAAGCATGGAGGCTAATTTGACGTGTACTTAATTTGCGCAGCGGGGGCGGCGCCGTCCTTATCGTTTTGTACCTGGAATGCTCCCATGCTATGTACTTGGACTCGTCGAAGAACCTCAAGAAAAAGGATTACACGCACGTAAAGAGTGTTCTTGACTCTGCCCTGTGGACCTTCAGCGTAACTTGTCGATATATCAAGGTGGAAAATTACAAGAATAAAGCACCGGTTTTTGGCCATAAGACCGACTTCTGTTGCATCGAGCAACCGCACAACAGTACTGCTGATGGATTCTACCTCATGCATTACCTGATGGAGTCCAGAATGTATAATCAACGCCTTCGCATGTCAGCTACTACCGAAGATGCCGAGATTGTCAGTTGGGCCGCAAGCATAGGAAAGACACCGGATCATCGAATCTGAGCTGAGTTTTATCACGTAGAGTGTGAACTAGCCCAAGTGATCATGAAGCGAGTCCTCGAACCAACGGGTATGTTCTACAATGGGGCAAACATGCGAGTTGATGTCCGAGCATTGTTAGTTGCTCAGCGTATGGACATGAAGCCTTTCACGAATCTCGGGTGCATCCTCCCTGACTATGAAGATTGGAACGACGACGTGAACAACTGATTGTCTATGACAATATGATGTAACTAAACCGTGGTCCTGAACTAGCGTGCCTCATAACTACTGTCTTTCTATGAAAAAACTTTGAAATTATGCATGGCGAAACTATGTGATGTAACTAAACCGTGGTCCTGAACTAGCGTAGATCGCTCTAGTTAATTAGGTTGGGTACGAGGAACTTCGTCATTTATGTTTACTATTGGTTGCTTTTATTTTGCTAATCATGCCTCTTTGTTTTCTTAAGTACATTATGTTTCATATTATCGTTCAAATCAACAACTCACGATGCAGGTACCAAGATCAGAGAAGGGGAAGGACTACTACGTCATTTACGTTGGGAGGGTTCCTGGAGTCTATGACCACTGGCCAGCCGCTCAGGCTCAGGTGCATAGGTACACGGGTGCTAGCCACAGAGGGTTCGACACCAGAGCCAAAGCGAAAAGTAGTTACTTGAGGTGGACACTCCAACATGAGCAGGGGCGGGACCGTCTGTACTACATAGTCACGCTCTTCCTCATGTTGATCGCCCTTCTCTTCTACATCATGTTGTATATAGGGATGATGAAACTTGTGGGTGTGCAATGACCATGCAGTTGCATTTATTCGAGACATCACCAGATTGCACTTATGTATCGCTATTTCGAGATTATGTGATGATACTTTGTGTTGAATGATGATGATGATGATGGTATGACAAGACTATTGTATGTCTATGATATGTGAGAATGGTGTATGTTTAATATGATGTGATGAAACTATTGTATAGAATCTGTATAAGTACATCCCAAATACGTAGAGCATGCATAGCTTTGAAAGAAGTAAAAGTTAGCAGTAGCGCTGGTAAATACTTACCAGTAGTGCTGCTTAGTAGCATCGCTTACTATGGGAAACCGCTCCTACTATAGTTAGCAGTAGCGCTGGGCACGAAAGCGCTACTGCCAATACTACTTACCAGTAGTGCTTCCCATAACAGCGCTACTACTAGGGTTTAGGTGTAGCACGATAGCAATAGAGCTCGACCCAGCGCAACTGCTATGCATATTTCCAGTGCTACTACTAGGGTTTCCCTAGTAGTGCACTTTTGAACACCCATATTGTGCGTAGTTTCCGGTCGCATCTCGCGAGAGACCGAGATCTTCCACCATCAACTTCGTGACCATTGAGCCACCACCCAAGCCCTTCCTTTGTCAATCAATTTCTCTCAACGCCTTCCACCTTTTTGACATAGCCTCGCCCTATCTCTTCCTCCATAGCCTAGCCACCATCAACCCCATGCCACGCCGGAGCATGAAAAGCACCAAAGTTCACCGAGTTTGCCTCGTCACCGTCCATCGTCCCCGACCCTAATTGCCACCAAACCTCAACCCGTCTAGCTGCGTCACATCCATGTGACATTGCCAACAGCACCCTCGCCAGTGGAGCTCCACCATCATCGGCGACGAAGCTATCTATTCTGGCAACGACCACGCCACATTGCTGTGAGCCCCAACCAACTCCCCTCCGTTTGATCTTATTTCAACGCCCACGATCTGATCTAGTTGAAGGTTAGTTTTTCTTTATTAGATTGGTTTAGTCCATTTTTTCTATGATTTAGATCAAACTGAGCCGTTCATTTTTTCTATGATTTAGATCAAACTGAGCCACAACCACCAAATCACTTAGTTACCAGTTGTTCACCCTTTAAGCGCCACAATGAATAGCCCCAACAAACAACAACACGCTCCGTGGCGTCTAGGTGTTACTTAAGTTTTTCAGAAAAAAATGAATTGTCACATCTATTTCAATCTTGTTTTTAACTTTAAATTTATCGGTACGACTTCAAATTCAATGATTATTTCTCCTACATTTTGTTAAAAGTCCCCACTATCGAGAGAATCCAAATAAAAATATTTTTGTAATTTTTAAAATTAGAATTCTAACTGATTTGATTTAAACCCCAATTTGGTTATAACTCCTATTTAAAATGTATTTTTCGAGAATTTCTTTTTTACAATTATTTTTTTGTATGTTACATCTATCTAGTGAACTAAGAACAATAATTATTGTTTATATAAAAATTGAATCTGATCAGATTTAAGATCTATCTTAATTAGGCTATATCTTTTGTTTTATAAAACCTTTTTAAATGGTTCTTTGTGCTAATATAAACTCTTAAGAAATAGTTCTTGTTAAACTAAAGTTTTATAACATTTCTTCTGTTAAAAATAGTTTGTGTATAGAAACTTGTTTTGACCAATTCTTTGAGTTTCTGACTTTTCTTTTGATGTGGTTTTGCATATGATCTTGTTTGCTTGTTTGTGTTCATGAGAAGTTATGGTGTCCTTCAATGTTTGATATGCTTCACCCATGAGCCGGAACTAGAAAATATTACTGTTGCGGATGACCTATCAATGCTTGACCAATTACAGAAAGGCCTTCCATATGTTGATGCCGGTGAACTCGATGAGCACGTCAATCATGACGACACGCGTGATAGTGATGATGATGATGCATTTATTGGTCTAGAAGCATATATAGACTATCCAGACTACTATTGGTTTTTATGCATCCCAACTTAAATTATATATGTACATATCATTATTCATGTCAGGTATTCAAATTTTTTATGTTGTGCTAATTTTTTTTTACTCTTTGTCAAGGCAGGTGTTGAAAAATGGTTGGCATAGGTCTAGATCGCTCGGCGGGTACTTCTTCATCGGTGTCCCACGGGAGGGGTGCTTCCATTCCACCCCTATCTCTTCGAAGAGTGTTGGCAAACAGCCTGGGACACCTGTAGGTAGCTTCTTCATCGGCATCGTTGCCCACCGGAAGAGGAGGTCAGGTAGGGAAGAAGGCGAAGGGTACAAGATGGGGTTGCGGGAGAGGTAGGCGGACTGCTATGCCGTACTCACCGCGACCCCCAGCTCATCCACCCGAGTACTAGACTACTAGGGTGGACCTTTTGAGGTGCAGGCTACGGGGATTCTGGACCAGGGGCCTCGGGTCAACGGGCATTCGGCCCATGAGACTCATTTTCTGGAGGCTTCAACCCATGAGACTACTGTACCAGGGGCTATGTCCCAGGAGACTCGCGCCCAGAGGCTTCATTCGGATGTGGTACCTGGACGGATCGGGCCGAGGGGCTGGGTGGCCATGCTAATGGTGGCAGGGATGGTTATACTGATAGGGCGAGGTGGTTAAGGGGGTCACCATGTACCAGTGTCTTAGCACACATCTCCCGCCGTGCCGGCGACCCGTGAGCAGAGGCCGGTGATTAGGCGTGAAGGGGAGAAGTAAGTGCATTTACTATTTTTGTAACTTGTGCCTTCAAGTTTCTTCATATATCTAATGTGTTGACCTTGTCATACTTCAGGGGTTGGGATCACCCATTGAAGTCCGCAAACCAAACACACTCCTTGTCGTGCTCTGCCGACAAAATTTCTCGGGGTTTGTCACGTTGTCTGGTGAGGGCGAGGTTCCTACAACAGGATTTAGCTGGGAGAACGATAAGGCTTCCCAGGTGCCGCCAAAGGAGATGACCGATGGTGTCTTGTGACACATGAGGGCCGAGATGGTGATCAACAGCTTTTGGGTAATTTATCCTTTTACACAATCCAAAATTAACAATATAGATAGTTATTTTACTAATCAATGTTGTCTCGTTTGATTTCATACCTTCTACTATTGCAAGGAGGGATATGAGTAGGCGGCGGTCAAGGTTATCGAGGCCGAGTGCAATCGGCAATTATAGAACTTACGCCACAGGCTTGGCCATAGGCTGTTCGAGACTACTACGCATCGCGTAGTATTAAGAAGGACAAGTTAGAGAGCCATAGAAAGTTTTTGAAGCAGGAGCAGTACATGAAGGTAATTACCTATGCTTAAGGCCTTGTACTTAGTTTTCTTGAATTCATTCATAGGCGTACGCTGAAATTTCTCTTTTCTAACTTATAGGTTCCCCCAAGATGGTGTGCGGATAAGATGGATTTTTTGGAGGCGTTGGTGGATGACTGGTGCACATGCGAATGGCGGGCTATCCACGACAATGTGAAGGACCGGCGTGCCCAAATAGTTGGTGTGCCACACCATCAAGGCAGCACCAACTTATCTCAGTTTGGATGGAACTGGGTTTGTGGTTTTCTTCATGATTCATGCAATTCATTATTCATGCTAGCTTGAGCCCTTTACTAATAATTTGTTCTCACTTTTAGCCACATCACAATAACACAGAGGTGCCACATGTGTACGAGCTCTATGGCATGGCCCATACTGCCTCCTACAAGAAGGTCAAGGCATTCTTTGAGTCTGACCTCGATCATCCAGATAAATTCACCAACATCTCCTCCCAAAAAAAGCTCGTGAGATATAAGGAGGAGGTGAAGGCGAGGAAACGACAGGCCTTTAACCTGAGCCAGGAACCTTTCGATCTAGAGCTGGTGATGATATCTGGTGGCGGGAGGCCCCATGGCTTGATAGCCATTGGACATGGGCTGATACATTGTCTTCTCACTCACTGTGAGATCAAGGCACGCCAGATGAGCTCGTGTACTCAGATAAGGCCTCTTCCATGGCCAGTCGATCTCGCCATCGAGGTTAGTTATCTCGACTCAGAAAACTTTTGTCCATTACATTGCGTGTGTCACCATCGATGATTACAATGCTAAGAGGAGTGGTGTTGAAGTCTGCTCTTTAGAGAGAGGGACGAAAATTAGGGAGCTTTTGTAGGAGAGGGATCGAGTAGCGGCAGTGACGGCTCTGGCCGCGGAGGAGAAGACGGCTTGGTTGTTGGAGGAGGAAAGGGCACAGAATGAGGCGGCTCACCGGGCCATGTACGAGCTCCTTGTGGTAAGTTTCTTTTTCACATTAGCCAAATCATGCATGTAATGTCCGTTTGATTATAACTAATATGACTGACTCTTTAAAACCAAATATGCAGTCTATGTGTGAGAAGATCGGTGAGACCCCTCCATTGATGCCAGACATTTTTCCTATTGGAATGGTCAGTTTCACTTGAATGGTCATTAGTTACTAGTATTAACAGTTGAGTGCCATCATGCTAACAAGATCAGTCAAAAAATCTTTGGTGGAGAATAAATCCTGAACTGCATCGCACAACCCTTCTCTAGGGCAACCTTCTCCAGGTGAACCTGCCCTGAGCAACACCGGTTATTCACATTCTTGATGACGATGACGGTAAATTTTGTCTAGTGTTCTGCTTAAGAAATTCAGAATTAGCTTCATACATCCTAGTTAGCCCTATTATGCAACATACTTAACTTATTTTCCCCAAGAAAGACTAGCTAATTATCCTATAAATTACATAATTAGCTTCTTTAGTTCTTTTCTGACATAATTAGTTTAGTTAGGTCTAAAAATAGCATAAGAACCCTTGTTAGGTCAAAATTGTCATATACTTAGCTTATCTTCCTCCTAAATCACAGAATAAGCTCAAAATAAGATAAGTATAGTAATCAGCTTCTCTGTCTTCTTCCCCTTATGATTCTCCTCCTCCTTCTTCTGCTTCTCCTTCTTCATTTTCTTATCCTTCTTCTTCTCCTCCACCTTCTTCTTCTTCTCCTTCTCCTCCTCCTTCTTCTTCTCCGTCTCCTTCTTCTTCTTGTTGTTGTTTGCTACTGCGACAACAGACCTTCCCTGATAACGACGCCAGGAATCCTGCTGCTATGAGCTACGCCTACAGGGACTTCCTTGGAAAATATGCAAAGGATTTCCCCGCGGCCTTGGAGCCTTGCGTTGGTGTTCCCTTGAAGAGGGAAGGGTGATGTAGCACAGCGGCGGTAAGTATTTCCCTCAGTTTGAGAACCAAGGTATCGATCCAGTGGGAGGCTCGCGTCGAGTCACAAGAACCTACACAAACACAAAGGGCTGGCACCCAACGCTATGAAGGGGTTGTAAATCCCTTATAGATTGTTTGCAAAGTGAGAAAAGAAAGCAAAGAGTAAACAAAGCAAAGTAAAAGTGAAAGTGGAGACGATAGTTGTGAATAGACCCGGGGGCCATAGTGTTCACTAGTGGCTTCTCTCATGAAAGCAAGTAGACGGTGGGTGAATGAATTACTATCGAGCAATTGATAGAACCACGCAAAGTCGTGACGTTATCTATGGCAATGATTATATCTATAGGCATCACGTCCAAAACAAGTAGACCGATACTTTCTGCATCTACTACTATTACTCCACACGTCGACCTCTATCCAGCATGCATCTAGTGTATTAAGGTCAAAAGAACAGAGTAACGCCTTAAGCAAGATGACATGATGTAGATGGACAATCTCATATCTATGATAAAATCCCATCTTGTTACCCTTGATGGGAACAACACGATGCGTGCCTTGCTGCCCCTTCTGTCACTCGGGAAGTGCACCACACGGTATGAACCCAAAACCAAGCACTTCTCCCATTGCAAGAATCATAGATCTAGTTGGCCAAACAAAACCCAAGACTCGGAGATACTTACAAGGATATCAAATCATGCATATAAGAAATCAGCAAAGACGACAAATATAATTCATAGATAATCTGATCACAAATCCACAATTCATCGGATCTCAACAAACACACCGCCAAAGAGGATTATATCGGATAAATCTCCATGAAGATCATGGAGAACTTTGTATTGAAGATCCAAGAGAGAGAAGAAGCCATCTAGCTACTAACTATGGACCCATAGGTCTAAACTGGACTACTCACGAGTCATTTGAGAGGCGATGATGTTGATGTAGAAGCCCTCCAACTCCAAAGTCCCCTCCGGCAGGGTACCGGGAAGGGTCT